>NC_136377.1:13460000-14827500 GCF_037039965.1 Doryrhamphus excisus
GAACTCCCTGTGGAGGAATAATGTGTGCTTCCGTCGCCATGACAACGATTGTTTACAGATGCCTTCCTTTACTCGGGCTGTCACGCTGCCTTGTAAACAAAAGTCAGCTGCTCGATGGCTTTTCAATTAGCAGACACTTCATTAGGTACGCCTAAACAATTAAATGTGCAGTAATAAAAGACGACCAAACATGAGAAGTAGGAACAACAACAAAAATGCAGATAGATTGTAATTATTATTGAAGTTAATATGAGCAATATGAGTCTATATGGCTGGAATATGGCTGTGTCTTGTGTGCTACAGTCCTCGGGTAAAAAATGCTGACGGCAAACAAGCAACTTGTGTAGACTTGGTAGCGAAATCCAGAGCTCGGTATGCACTCTGATGCTTAGCGAGGCGCCGTGTTAGTTAGCTAGTATCAATGCGCTGAGGAAAGACACTTCTGTAGTGTTTTAAAGCATCAAAATACGACAGGATACTGCAACTATGTTCCGTTTGTAGTCTAAATAGGTGTATTCCAATGACGTGCATTGTTAACTAGCTCATATTAACTAATTTTCTTGTGTTATAATGCACAGAAATTGGAAAGAAATATTAAAATGTATTAATGTATTAATTAAATGTATGTTTCACATAAGGATTGGGAATGATGGGCAAAATTCCCCCAAAAGGGCAGTTCCCCTTCATTTAACGCTTTTGTACTTTTGGCATTAGTATGCCGTATTATTATTACATTCATGAAAAAATGGTCTCAAAATAACGTTGACACTAAAATTGTTTTTTGGCAATAATTTATTTGGTTAATCCCCCCCCACACACACACCTCCCACACACACATTTTTATTTTCTAACTATTCAAATTTTACATTTTAAATGTTCTTTTCATAACAGTTTGTTCCCATAATATTTTGACTTAATTCCCAAATTATAACCATTTCAAAACATATAATCTTCCATAAATTATACCTAAAAAAATTAATTATGGATTTTTGTCTTTCATATTTCAACTACTAAAATGACTTTATTTTTCCTCTGGATATTCCAAGTTTATAATATAAGTTCATAAAATGACAGCTCTTTTTACAGTTTCTGAAATCATCCATTTATTTCAACTCTCTTCTTGTCAATTGTAATTATGCATGTAATTATGACTTATTCTCCAAATATTTTGCCTTTAGCTTTTTCATTATATTCATTCTTCATTTCTTCATTACATTATAACTTTATTTGTTGGTTTGTTTGTTTCTCATAATATTACCACTTTTACTACTTTTATCTTAAAATTTAGACTCGATTCATGTAAAATGAATGATTCTTTTGCTGTTTTTTTTTCTTTTTTTTATATTTTTTTAATTTGCTGCGGGCCAATTATTTTGCCTTTAGCTTTTTCATTATATTCATTATTCATTTCTTCATTACATTATAACTTTATTTGTTGGTTTGTTTGTTTTTCATAATATTACCACTTTTACTACTTTTATCTTAAAATTTAGACTCGATTCATGTAAAATGAATGATTTTTTTGCTGGTTTTTTTTCTTTTTTTAATTTGCTGCAGGCCGATTAATAAAACAAACAACTTTGGACATCTCTGATTTAGCCTTTTCAGCCTCCCAGGTATGTTCTTTCTGCAATTGAATAACAGAACATGTTAAGTTGCCATTCATCCTTTTGTTTTGTGTGCTATTGTGTAGTTTAATAACTTGTGGTAATTTTTTTGTGAATTTTATGAAAGAAATGTCGAAATAAATGTGTTATTTATTTATGTATTTGCCTCTTTATGACGCATTTCATCCAGAAAATATATATATATCTTCTTAGCATTTCTTTTCCAGTATGAATAATGTTATTGAAAGCTTTATTAGAATCTTTGGCAGTGTTATGCCGGTGCATTAGTTGCTACCAGGTGTACCTAATGAAGGAGAGACCCATCAGTCCCAGACTGAGGACACATGCTGATGCCAGATGTCCACTCGTCCTCTTGCGGTCAGGTCCCTCAGGATGCTTGTTTGAACAGCTTCTGTGCATTTCCTGCACTTTTCTACACAGTGAAGCCCGGGGCTCGGGTCACGACGTGTTATGGTGAGTCAGATCTCGCGTACTCCACGTCCACATGCTAAATGGATATGATTGATTGCAAATCTTGGAAGCTGAATATTTAATCAGCTTGCACTGATATTTACTGCTCCTCTCCTGCTTTTTGAATGGAAACGGAAACGTCATCTTTTATATAAATGAAAGATTTTTCTCTTTCGCCGCTCAACTTTTGGGGAATATTAGCTTCAATGTTTTCGGGGGAGTCGGATTGAAGCGCAATCAGCTCGTGTGAGTAAACACAAACAGATTTGAAGCAAAGTCACTGGAGCCTCCCGAGGGCCTTCCTGTCCTCTGCTGTCTGTTCTCGTGTGTCACGATCTCTGATCGCAAACGCGCACGCCACGCCTCGATCTGGCACGCCGGACAGAATGTTGGCCTTGTTGGATATTCCAATTAAATACACTTAATTAAAAAGAACTGCATTTGTTTACACTTCAGCTGTTGTGTGCCAATACACAGCAAAGTCTTAACTTCTGGCGAGCACTGAGAGACGAGCATGTATGCTCTGAGTGCTAAAACTATATTCCTTCTGATATTTTACTGCTCGTGCTTTATCACATTTAATAGCATCGCCATTGCTTCGGGCTTAGAACTCAATTCACGGCTGAGCTATTACTTTTCGACTACTTTCTTAAGGGTAATTAAATAATACACTTTTTCCTGCAAGTCAAACCTTAGTTTTTCTGCAAAATCAAAAATGTTTCCTCGGTTTTGGTTTACTGTCTTGGTTATCATACAATATTGCACATACCAAAGTAGTCAGTTTGCCCTGTACAGTATTGTGAAAAGTGGCCAAACAAAGCACCCTACCCATTGCTGACCTACCGCTTATCCTCACCAGGGTCGCAGGGGGGTGCCGGAGCCCCTCTTCGGGCGAGAGGCGGGGTACACCCTGGACTGGTGGCCAGCCAATCACAGGGCACATATAGACAAACAACCATTCAATTTGGAGTGGCCAATTAACCTAGCATGTTTTTGGAATGTGGGAGAAAACCCACGCATGCACGGGGAGAACATGCAAACTCCACACAGAGATGGCCGAAGGTGGAATTGAACTGGGGTGTCCTAGCTGTGAGGCCTGCGTGCTAACTATTGGATTCAATCTGGCTATAGTAAGTACAGGAAGCACTCATCAACAGTTGTGATGACTAGGGATCGACCGATATGTTTTTTTTTCCGGCCGATACCGATACCGATTTTTTTTCCATCACTTTCAGCCGATGGCCGATTTTGCTTGGGCCGATATTTGTGGCGGATACTGCTTTTTCTCCCTCAATTCATATGGAAAAATGACAATGATAACAGATATTACAGGTCTCAAGTTTAAACAAATATTTATTGAAATGTAAACACTGAAGGATGTTTGAGTAGGATTCAGCTTTTTTAAACACACATTTAAACGTCATTATCAACTTTAAAAGGAATAAATATTCAACCATGTGCAAAACATTTCTGTCGTACTTCGATGTGATGGCTGCTCCTCCGTACAACAGTGTTTTCATTTCTCAACATACTGCAAGTATGGATGGCTAATCCCTCTGTGAAGGTTCTTAACTCCCTTTTCCATGGATGCAGTGCAACTTCTTTCCATATCTAATGGCATACCTGCTTCTTTAGACAGCCGATCAGTTTGAGGCGAATCATCACGCCTCTGCTGGTTGCAGCCAAGCCTCCATTTGGCTTCAATCGCATCAGTAATCAACAATCATTGTCACACAGTAAGAGCAATTAATGGATGAAGTTGGCCGTTCCCAATTGGTGCTCAGCAAAAAAGTGTTTTCTGCCAATAATATATTTGGTCATAAACACAATATAACACAGCTGGACATAGCCAGATGGATGAAATGTAGAAAATGTAAAGTTATGGTGTATCATTATACAACGTTATACTATTGGCGGCATTCACTCAGGGCACTCTGACTGTAGGCAGAGCTTGCACACTAATTTTGCACACATACTGTATGTGCAAAATCAACCATTTGACTTAACTCTTTCAACACCGAAGACATATTTCCATGTTTTATACTTCCAAACACCCGATTTCAACAACTTATTGTTAAGTTTTTTTTTATGTGAGAGGCAAAAAAAGAGGAAATGATGCAGCTCTGCACTCATGCATTAACAATTCAGAGCACTTTTAGCCATAAAAACGGCCAGAAGGTGGCAGAAGTGCATTTGATGAGAGCTCGGCAGGGATCATTTCAATGAAGAATCAAACGTGACAGGAAGGAAGACGTTAGAGTGCGTGGGGGAGTGTAGCGTTCATTGTGCATTTTAGGGAAATTTTAACACATGCATGCACACATGCGTGCTCACTCATAGTCAACCCCTTTTGTTCAGTTGTGTTAAAGTGAAAGTTATGCTTTTGAGATATATCTTTTTACAATTTTCTTAGTTAGGAACAGATATTTTCCTAAAACGTACTACAGTGGAAATGTTCAACAGAAAAAGAACAGAAAAAGGTAGAAACAAGCTTTTTTCTGCTGAAAGAAGGGAGTCTAGGCTGAACGGTGGACAAGTGGTTAGCGAGCAGGCCTCACAGCTAGGACACCCGAGTTCAAGTCCCCCCTCGGCCATCTCTGTGTGGAGTTTGCATGTTTTCTCCGGGTACTCCGGTTTCCTCCCACATTCCAAAAACATGCTAGGTTAATTGGTGACTCCAAATTGTCCATAGGTATGAATGTGAGTGTGAATGGTTGTTTGTCTATATGTGCCCTGTGATTGGCTGGCCACCAGTCCAGGGTGTACCCCGCCTCTCGCCCGAAGATAGCTGGGATAGGCTCCAGCACCTCCCGCGACCCTCGTGAGAATAAGTGGTAGAAATTGAATGAATGAATGAATGAATGAATGAAGAAGGGAGTCTAATCTTTCTTATGTTTATGTAGCCATTGAACACAACATGTGGTGTGCCTTGAAAGATCAATCAAAAATGTCAAAAACAGAGTTGTCTTTTGAAAAATGTGTGTTTAAAAAAAAAAATTGGAATCATACAGAAAATACAGTTCATTGGACAAATACTATTAATATTTCCGTATGTATGAATGATGTATGAACGAGCCTTAGACTGTACAATTTCCGCCATCATTGCCAAGCATCCGCACGCCACGTGCAGCTCGTGGTCAAATAGATTGGGCCTGAAGGTCCCCTCATTAAAGTGCAGCTTTAATCCAGATTGTTATGTCCTCCATGCATGCCGTTATAAAGATGAGCCATGACAGCCTTCCGACTGAATCATCAGATTATTTCTCAGCGCGGTGTTCAAAAGTTCAAAGGTCAGTCCACACACTCAGACATCTCGCCCGCTGCTAATCCTGTTGGAGAGCAGACGCACAGATGGATGCAAGATGGTAAAGAGACGTATCAGTCAGCTCTCCATCGGTTGTAGTGTTTATCCAGTAGGTGGACTTTGCACAGCTGGTATCTTTGGCGTCCTCAGCGAGACATTGAGCTCCTGCAAATACCCTCCAAGAGACAGCGCAAGCGTCTTCGCTCTTTAAGCTTGCCGCCTGCTCAGCTTGGCAGCCACAGCTTTTTTTTGATGTGAACGATTCAAGAGGTGGAAAAAATGGGCGAGTTCTTGTGCATCTTTTAAATGCCAGGAAGGTAGAGTACGTGGGGGCCTGGGGCGGCCCCCGGCAAAGTGCTTGTGGAATGAGGGCGGCCATGAGCTGAGAGCAGAGCATCTTTACCTTCAAACTGGAGACAATGGCTTATTTTGCCCCGCCAATTAGCAAGCAGACTTGCGCAGCACAACGCGTTCGGAAAGATTCCATCTGGCTTGAGGGCCACTTTGAGCTGCAGAGTTGGCAGAACTGTCCGCACATCCCTCGCCACCTCTGAAGGACTCAACAATAATTTGCCTCACTTGCTTTAGCACACAGGAAAAGTGTTGAAGTCCAAGTCAGACCCCTCAAGGACACCGAGAGCAACCCTGACCAACTCTCAGCCATCAAGACCGCCCTCCTGTTTAAAACAAATACCACTTAAAGGGAACCCTTTTTGCTCATTTTTCGACCCTTTGTATCGAGTTATGGTCTCCTATAGAGCAGCTACACACAATAACCTGCACAGAAAACGTTCTAGATCTTCCAGAATCTGCGCCTATTCCAGCTGTATTTCCTTAAATTTGTGCTTCCTGCCAAAACGGTGTGTTTGAATGTATTCCACCCGTGGGCACGCCCACTCCGCTGTGATTGGTCACACACCAAAAGTGCTTCCTGACTATGAACCATATAAACTTTGGCATGGTTTAACACTCTATCATTTGGTATAAATTCAGGGCACCCCAATATTATTTCAGCAAAACAGTCTGTATGGTATTATATTGACCCGCATCTAAAATCCGTTATATAAGCACTCCAATGCAAGCCGTCCATTCCAGACTCGGCAAGTTCGAGTGATGTCAGCTGGGTGGCAGTTTTTCCTGTTAAAGGCCGAGAAAGACGTTGCTACTAAACTTGTCATGCACACGTTTCCCGTGGTGGCTCACATTGACTGTGGTGCAGCTCCAGTTGTGATCCAGTCCAGATCACAAGTTGCCATTCACATCGACTCCGGTAGATGCTGGGCAAGCCCTGCTGCTCCGGCTGTGAAAATCTACAGCTTGACCAGGGAGTGCTCTATCATCTGCGGCATCTGAAAAAAAAGTTCGATCCCAAACAGATTTCTTTCTGTTGTGCCGTACAGCCTCGGAAGGCGGAGCTGCAGGTGCAGAGCTAATGTCAGAGTAACGCAGAGCCTAGAACAGGGATTTCAATCTTGCGGAATGCTTCCCCAGGCTACACCGGAGCTGTTCAGGATTCGGTGTGAGCCTGGGGTAACATGGCAACCTCGTCGCGCATTTGAAGCAGCGTCTCAAAAGTATGACCTGAGGATATTTGCAAGACGAGGGAGGCAAGAAAAAAAATCCCTCAGTCTCCTTCAAACAACCAGCGTTAGGCCTGTCACGATTGTGCTGCATATTATTGCCAATAAACTATATTTTTGTCAACATTTTTTTCATTAATGTGATAATAATGTATGGCAATACATGGAAATACATGGAAATACAAAGGATTATCAAGTTTCTGTAAACAAAATTGCACTTCAATACAATTGAAGTGTTTTTCAATGTATTGTTAGTTTGCACAAGACTAACACTTTCCATGGAAACATTCATTCATCAGAAGCATCAGGATGTTTTATACACAACAAGCACGAATAAAGCATTCAATCGTGTAGACACACACAGTTCCAGTTAGCACCCCACACTTGCTAGAACCCCACCTCTCCCTCACTCGGTTCATTCCGCTATAGAACCAACATGCCCAGTTGTTGAGACAGATGCACAGCATTCAATCGTGTAACACACCACACACACAGTTACAGCTAGCACCCAGCACTCGCTAGTACCCCACCTCTCCCTCACTCGGTTCATTCCGCTATAGAACCAACATGCCCAGATGTTGAGACAGATAAACAGCATTCAATCGTGTAACACACCACACACACAGTTACAGCTAGCACCCGGCACTCGCTAGTACCCCACCTCTCCCTCACTCGGTTCATTCCGCTATAGAACCAACACGCCCAGATGTTGAGACAGACGCACAGCATTCAATCATGTAACACACCACACACACAGTTACAGCTAGCACCCGGCACTCGCTAGCACCCCACCTCTCCCTCACTCGGTTCATTCCGCTATAGAACCAACATGCCCAGATGTTGAGACAGATGCACAGCATTCAATCGTGTAACACACCACACACAGAGTTACAGCTAGCACCCCACACTCGCTATCACCCCACCTCTCCCTCACTCGGTTCATTCCGCTATAGAACCAACATGCCCAGATGTTGAGACAGACGCACAGCATGCAATCATGTAACACACCACACACACAGTTACAGCTAGCACCCGGCACTCGCTAGCACCCCACCTCTCCCTCACTCGGTTCATTCTGCTATAGAACCAACATGCCCAGATGTTGAGACAGATGCACAGCATTCAATCGTGTAACACACCACACACACAGTTACAGCTAGCACCCCACACTTGCTAGTACCCCACCTCTCCCTCACTCGGTTCATTCCGTTATACAACCAGCATGCTCAGATGTTGAGACAGATAAACAGCATTCAATCGTGTAACACACCACACACACAGTTACAGCTAGCACCCGGCACTCGCTATCACCCCACCTCTCCCTCACTCGGTTCATTCCGCTATAGAACCAACATGCCCAGATGTTGAGACAGATGCACAGCATTCAATCGTGTAACACACCACACACACAGTTACAGCTAGCACCCCACACTCACTAGTACCCCACCTCTCCCTCACTCGGTTCATTCCGCTATAGAACCAACATGCCCAGATGTTGAGACAGATGCACAGCATTCAATCGTGTAACACACCACACACACAGTTACAGCTAGCACCCGGCACTCGCTATCACCCCACCTCTCCCTCACTCGGTTCATTCCGCTATAGAACCAACATGCCCAGATGTTGAGACAGACGCACAGCATTCAATCATGTAACACACCACACACACAGTTACAGCTAGCACCCGGCACTCGCTAGTACCCCACCTCTCCCTCACTCGGTTCATTCCGTTATACAACCAGCATGCCCAGATGTTGAGACAGATAAACAGCATTCAATCGTGTAACACACCACACACACAGTTACAGCTATCACCCAGCACTCGCTAGTAGCCCACCTCTCCCTCACTCGGTTCATTCCGCTATAGAACCAACACGCCCAGATGTTGAGATAGATGTACAGGGTGAAACATCTTGTCATCCAGCCTAATTAGTAGAGAAGAGGAAAACAAACACGCATGCACAAGTCAATACATCGAAGCCGGCAAAATGATCACTGCCTGAAACACTTGCAAAGTGTGGCAAACTCCCAGAGGATGACAAAAGAAATCAACAGAAAAGATCATATATTGTGCTCAATGAACAGCCCCTGTCCGCGGTGAGTAATGCTGCCTTAAAATTCTTCATTGAGCACATTGAGCTTCCCTACGTTTGCCTCCACTGCATTGTGGCTGTAACTATACCCCATAACCATGAAGAAGGACCTACTGTTGCTAACTATTGTTCTCTCTTTGAGTTATGTCACTTGGTAAAGCCTTTTCTAACTTTCCACTCTACAAAGTAAGTTTGTATGATTCCTGATGATTTTGTATGATATTACTGATGACCACTTTATGGTCCCTTAACTTGTGAAATACACATTATTAGTCAGTCTTGGGTAACCTTACCTTTTTTTTGGCACCTCATCACTTACATTTGTACCATTTGAAACTATTAATTGATCTTGAAAGAATGAAAATTCAGTCAATAACCAGAATAAATCGGGTGTTCTAAAGTGTATATATAATGTTTAAATATACATCTTGATGATGAGAATATTTGTATCCATAATACACTGATCATGATGCCAATATCGTATGCAAAAACAACACAATCTCCATTCCCAGCACCCCTGCCTTGTAATGACAAAATATGGGCTGTGAGATTATTCTGCATCACTGCTATTTAAGTATAGCAAATACAGCAGCGAGTGAGCGCACATATTTGTTTGCCAGTGACCCTCCGAGCACAACATATCCTCCAACCCGACCCATGCCCAGCAGATCACGTGGATTCCTTCATCCCTTCGGAGACAAAAAGGCCGGCGGGGTTGCACGTGTGCATGTCGGACAGACAGGGCATGCAGTCACGCCTGATATAAACAATAAATTGGTTTCCTAGAAACGTGCTGACGAATGAGGCTTATTTTAGCGGCTTTCTTGTGCACTCGGGCTTAATGAGAAGCCGACGTCACTGGTTAGTCACCTAAAAAGAAGTAGCAAACCTGTTTACTGACATCGACATCTTGTGCTGATGAAAAGATACAAACTAGCAAAGCAAGCAGTAGCTGTGATGATGTGTCACACAACACACAGTAAACCCAGTGGAAATGTAATCAGCCCTACACATCACCACAAAGACGCGGGAAAACTGAACTGATGACTTTAACACTTCTTAATACATGATAGCACATCACGCCAATCACTAGAGTCTGTGATTCTTTCGACGTTATTCCTCTCTCCTATGGCGTCTATTACAATTACAGTAATCCTTCCTTCATCGCGGTTAACTGATGACAGACCACGCCATGATGAATAACTTTCCATGACGTCAGATACCGTATTTATAAATGGAACATTTTCATAGAACATAGAAAAAAATTTTTTTAAACATTATTAGAATGATTTTAACACCCCAGGTCTGGTGCTTGTGTGTCTCACCCAACATTGCAGTAACACCTACAATACTACATATCATCACGACGTCTTATGAATGCCTTATATTTGTATTTTACTTCATTCAGCCATTTTACACTTACTTTAACCCTTAGATGCACGAGTGACTGGACCCTACATTCTTCCATAAGTGGGTCAAAAATGACCCATACTAGAATCAATACGTTTTGATGCCAATTTTGCCATTTTGGTTAGGAATAATCACTTGTATGATATTTAGTATTATATTTAGGACCGCACAAGAATGATTTCATGTTAGAAACATCTTCATTTTTCACTTTTTTCCATCTTTGAAAAAGAACATGACCCCGTACAACAATAGAAAATGTGATTGCATAAAGGTCAATTTAAAATTTGAATTGCATGATATCAAAAATATGTTTTTTGAGGAATACCTGGAATATGAAATAAAAATTTTTCATTACAAAGATATTGACCCACTTATGGAAGGTTGGGGTAGTAAAATTCTTAAAATGCCACAAATAGATTACAGTCCTGTGGGAAAGATGACCTATTGAGCCCCAAAAATCCACTTTAATATCACATCTCACTGCCCTCCATGGCTGGCGTACGAGTGGAGCAGAAATGGAGGAGAGATGAGGTTCCTGTCAGACCAACTTTGCAGAATAACATCCCTGAAACTTTCCACGCTTCTTTAATGATGGACGGCAGGTTTTAATTGCATGCCGCCTCCTTGGCCTCCGCCCCTCCTCAGGAGCGCCCGCAATTAACTGACATCTCGAGGATGCCATGGCGACAGCACCGTGGCATTTGCACACAAGGAATGTGATAACATGATGTTGTATCAGTCTGACTAATGTTGCTTCAAGGCGTCGCCATCTCCTGTGTCCCTGCAGTGATCCCCCAGCATGCGCATTAGCAATGTGATGTAAACAAAGAATAATATGAGTGTGAGGGTGACTTTAGGGGCAATGTTGCCCTGAGAATTCCTTGGACCTCCGTGACCTGCATCAGACGTTCACATAGTAATACACCTGAACTGAGAATTCCATTCTGAAGCTGGTTTCAAACAGAGCCGCATGCTAAATGAGTGGTTAGTGGGTTCGATTCCCCGCTTGCATGTTCTCCCCGTGCATGCGTGTTTTTTCTCCGGGTACTCCGGTTTCCTCCCACATTCCAAAAACATGCTAGGTTAATTGCCGATTCCAAATTGTCCATAGGTATGAATGTGAGTGTGAATGGTTGTTTGTCTATATGTGCCCTGTGATTGGCTGGCCACCAGTCCAGGGTGCCCTGCCATACAGGGGACAGTATTATAATACCGCCTGTTGTTCCCTGGCACTCACTGAGCTGGACTGTAAAATGGTACAGAATAAACTGTTATGTGTTTACATCATTGTATGCTGTATAGATTTATTATTATGACGCCGTTAATGCGAGAGGAGTGCACACACGCGCAGCTTTGAGGAGCCATTGTTTAGGTGTGTTGTTTCATGTCTGCAGGCTGTAATAACGATAACCGTGTTGGGAAAGTATTAAAAGTAAAGTATTATTTCATAATATTGAATCTTGCTTTGCAGAAATTCACTTATGGCAGTCAGGCCTGGAGACAATTACCAATGATAAAGGAGTGATGACTGTATATCGATATTTTCATCCGCCACAACAATGTCGTGAATTGAAGTGACAATACCTCAAAGTGACAGTGATAAAATAAGACAAGAATTAGAATCAGAAATGAACTCAAATATATTTTTTCAACACGAATGCTTGATTCCAAAGACATATTTATACGCCTTTTATGACTCAAGTGCACAATAGAGGAAAACATGTTTCATAGAAGTGCGAAAATGCTTGAAATGTACCCAAAAGCTGTTTTTCTCCTGTTTTTTGTTTGGAACTGATATTTTGCTGAAACGTACTTACATATGTTCCACTGCTGATTTTTAAAGAACAGTAACAGGTACTAGATGAGATGAAAGCTTCCCATGATTGTAGCAATCTACAGGCTGTGAGCAGTGCAAGCGTGAATGAGCACTGTGTAGTACAGAGGTAGGGAACCTATGGCTCGGGAGCCAGGTAGGGCTCTTTTGATGACTGTATCTGGCTCTCAAGCATTTCTTACCACAATAAAAATGTATTTTTGCTAACATTTTAAAGTAAACCATCACAGAAATGACTGCTAAAAATAATATTCAAAATCAACAACTTTTTGATGCATTTTAATTCGTCCATCTATATCAGGGGTCAGCAACCTGCGGCTCCAGAGCCGCATGTGGCTCTTCAGCCTCTTTATTGTGGCTCCCTTTGCGATGCTTGAATATTTTTAACACCCGAGTGGGGAAAATGCACGTCTTTTGTAATGAGTTTTAAAAAATCCAACTTTGTCTGAGACCATGAATGCATCCTGAGTGAGTTCTGACTGCTATCCAGTTCAGTACATGAAGAAAAACAAGTAATACTTACCTACAAATCTAAAAAATAAATTCGAGATAATTTAAAAACAGCGGCATGGGAACTTGTTTTTACGTTTACAGTAGTTTACACATACATTTATGTAAGTTTATCTCCAAAACTAGCAAGAGTACTCCAACTCGTCTTTTCTTATCTGAACTACTTTGATACCCCCAAATTCCCTCCAATGGTGTTTTAAACATAATATATGTTTTGCGGCTCCAGGCTATTTTTCTTCAGTGGGCATTGGGTAAAATGGCTCTTTTCATAGTAAAGGTTGCCGACCCCTGATCTATATTCTGCTGCAATACGGCCAACCATATCTATCTTTCCTGATGATATTTTCCAGGTCAAACACCAAAACTTGATTATTACTGGGTAATGCTGTAGTCTACCTCGGTCATTGAGATGTCAAAAAAACATGTAAATGTAAACTTTCCTCCTTTAGTCAAATAGCTAAAGCTGCAGAACCAAGCCTTCTGACGAAGATGGCCAAAAGAATGAAATACGTCTACGGAGTACGGTGCAAAACTATGCAGCAGCAGAAGTTGTATTAATGGCAACAAGTATTTGATTTATTATTAGACACTGCGTGTGCTGGCCACACCCCATTGGCGTGGGATAGTGTGCCTGGTCTACGTAATTAGAGCCCATTATCTAAAACTGTTGGTCTTACATAAAAATGCACACATTTTATTGTATTCAATGTTTAAAAAAATGTATATGGCTCTCACAGATACACATTTTAAAATATCTGGCCTTCATGGCTCTCTTCGCCAAAAAGGTTCCCGACCCCTGCTGTAGTAGGTTCTGTGATCATCTGGCAATGCCAAGAAAAGATCATCTCAAGCTTCTTACTGAAGAAGTCCAATGTTTCAGAGCTAATAAAAAATAAAAGCTAAAAGGAGCTGCGTATTTTGTTCTTGAGCCTAGTTTCATGCCTAGATGACGTACACCGCGCATGCATCGGTGCGAATGAAGACAAATGGAGGTATTTGTAGAACATCTGCAGTGCTAAAACACCGACAGCTGCATTAAACCTGAGTTAAAGAGACAAGTCAACGCCGCCGCTGCTCCTTACGATTCTACATTTCCTTGGCTTGCAACAACGCTAATGTCGAATGTTGGCACTCGCTACCGCTGGTCCCGTTCCAGTGGCGTTATGCAAGACGCTGCGCTCTTACTCGCTGCCTTCTTATCCAGCCAATTTCGCATTGTCTTTCACAAGTCATAAGGAATGATTTGGCAGCCCACACCCGTGAGAGATGTTCTCTTGGGTTCTGGCTCCAAACAAGAAGGAAGGGAAAACAGATCTGAGGGAGGGAGAGTTCATTTCACATAGTGAGGTGACGCCGCGATTGGCATTTAAGATGGAATCCTCTGAAGGACTCTTACTGCCAGATAACAAATTACAGCCACGATAAGGCCTTTAATGATAGGTGCTATAACGAGCTGTATCAAATTGTGCAGACTGGTAACTACAGTCCTGATTTAAAGCAACACCTCCTTAAACACATTCACAACACACACACACACACACAGGTCTGGATTTTATCTTCATTTGATTTAGGCATTAACAGTAAGGAAAATGGCAAAAACATTCCGTATTTCAATGGCTGCACACGGTTTTATGCAAATGGGTAAATCAGTTTTTGCATAATCCCGCTCATAAACAAACAGCTTGCTAAGGCACGAACAACAAGACCGAACACGCAACTGTGAGAAAAATGTGAGGGAAATTGGACTTTCCGCAATCATCCACAATCCTTATGTGAGACATGAACACGTCTTTCTGTTTTCTGTGCGGTGTAAAGATAGACATCAAATACAAAGGACAGATCATGACTTCACGTAATGTTATAAAGGTTTTATTAGTTTAAGTTGAGTTTAAGAGCTAATATGCTAATAATAAAGAAAATATATGCTTGCTGACTGTATTTTTTTAAATAATGGCCCAAAGTTGCCAAATCAATTCCTTTACATAAAATTTGATGTAATTATCGTTGCAGTTGCACATCGAATCGTTTACCAAAAAGAGATTTCCCCTACTTATTATACATAAAAACTTATTTCTGTCTGAGATTAGATGTGATTAATTGTGTAACTATGGACAAAATGTGATTAATCGCGATGAAATATTTTAATCGGTTGACAGCCTTAGTTTTTTATAGTTCAGGGGATTAGATGTGATTAATTGTGTAACTATGGGCAAAATGTGATTAATCGCGATGAAATATTTTAATCGGTTGACAGCCTTAATTTTTTATAGTTCAGGGGATTAGATGTGATTAATTGTGTAACTATGGACAAAATGTGATTAATCGCGATGAAATATTTTAATCGGTTGACAGCCTTAGTTTTTTATAGTTCAGGGGATTAGATGTGATTAATTGTGTTATGGACAAAATGTGATTAATCGCGATGAAATATTTTAATCGGTTGACAGCCTTAGTTTTTTATAGTTCAGGGGATTAGATGTGATTAATTGTGTAACTATGGACAAAATGTGATTAATCGCGATGAAATATTTTAATCGGTTGACAGCCTTAGTTTTTTATAGTTCAGGGGATTAGATGTGATTAATTGTGTAACTATGGACAAAATGTGATTAATCGCGATGAAATATTTTAATCGGTTGACAGCCTTAGTTTTTTATAGTTCAGGGGATTAGATGTGATTAATTGTGTAACTATGGACAAAATGTGATTAATCACGATGAAATATTTTAATCGGTTGACAGCCTTAGTTTTTTATAGTTCAAGGGATTGTCTAAAGTTCCTTCTAAATAATTATTTAGAATTATTTATGGTCTGTTTTTACGCAAAACTCAACAACCACAAGCAAGACAGACTTAAATGAATACGTCCAGCTGAGAGCAAGTTGCTGCATGCAGTGGAAAAGACCTCCAGCTGAACTGGAGAAACTTTTGAAACACGATGGAGGCATCAGAGAAGCCATCTTGTTAAGAATCAAACAATGCATCCGACATCACAACCGCTCAACATGTCACCACCATACCAACATGGTCATTTTTACAGACACACCTATGGACCGGGCTGCACGATGCTCAAGTGGTTAGCATGTTTGCCACACAGTCAGGAGATTGGGAAGATCGAGGTTCAAATCTCTGTGTGGAGTTTACATTTATAGGTGCCTCCATAAGTACCTTCTACTTACAAACCACAGGAGTAGAATCTTATTTCACCTTTAAAAAAAACAAACTATTAAAAGATGTACAGTATCATATTAAAATGTAACATGTTGCTTATCGAGACTGTGCTTCGAGTGTCGTCCTTTTATGGATGAAGGTGTACTCCTAAAGAACTCTCCTAACTCTCTTTCCTTCTGCCGTGATGCTGTCAGCTTTGTAATAATCCTGTGTCTGGCTGAATTGAATTGCCTCCATGACTCTCATCTCCTCCACCATCTCCTTGGTGGCCTCACAGTAGTTATGGAGCACCGCAGCCACATAACGTAGAACAAAGGGAAGGTCTTGTAGATTAATATCCATCGCCCTTCTCGAGGCACCGAGTCATGCATGCTTTGAGTCTGCCAAAAGCACATTCAATAACTGGGGCTGTCAAATGATGACCATTTTGTCAGATGAGTCTGACTATATTAATTAATCATGATTAATTCATCATTTGTTTCCAAAACATATTCATAAATTATTTCCGTTTTTTCGGAGGTGATGATACAACTCCACAATAGAGGAGCATGTTTGGTGCAGTTTAAAGTCGATAAAACTGATTACAAGGTGGCAGAAGTGCAATTTATAAGAGCCTCGTATGCATCTTTCATAATGAAACACTATGCAGCAACCAGGAAGTGAAAATCTGTCAAAACCATTAAAAATGGCGGGGATTAAATCTCCATCAGCTACTATGTCTGAAATATGCCCAGTTTTCCTGTATTTAATGAAGAGAAAAACACATGACAGGACAGGATGATATAGTTTTCAAATATGAAAACTGTAAATAGTTCATAGGGTTATATTTGTAACTAAATGGTTATTTTCATCTACAAAGAAACTGTTTTGTGTTGTTTACTTAGTAGTAGGCTGCACGGCGCTTGAGTGGTTAGCGCACAGACCTCACAGCTAGGAGACCCAAGTTCATGGTTGTTTGTCTATATGTGCCCTGTGATTGGCTGGCCACCAGTCCAGGGTGTTCCCCGCCTCTCGCCCGAAGACAGCTGGGATAGGCTCCAGCACCCCCGGTAGAAAATGAGTAAATGAATATTGTAGTATAGCTGTTTAGGTATTTCAGCTGTCACAAAAGCAAAAAATATTTGTGTCAAAGTGAAAGTTATGCCTGAAATGTATCTTTTCACTAAAAGCTGTTTTTCTGCCTTTGTAGTTGGGAGCTGATATTTTCCTGAAACCTGAAACCTATGTTCAATTGCTGAAACAGAAAAAATATATATATTTCTGACGAAAGAGAGTAGTCTAATCTTTCTTTTGGTAGGTTCCATGTTTACATCAACCATGTAACACAATATTCTGTGTGCCTTGAAAGAGCGGTCAAAATCAGTCTTTTGAAAAAATGTTAAATGTTGACTAATTGAAGACCATTAAAAGTGTGCGAGTATCTGCATAAACGTCAACTTACACACATGTCATTTTATTGTCTGTGATTGGCTCGGGACCAGTCAAGGGTGTACACTGCCTCTGGCCTGGAGACTGCTGGGATAGGCTCCAGCATGCCCATGACCCTCATGAGGATAATGAAAATGAATGTTTGAGTCACTCCAGCATCAAAGGAAGCATCCATGACCCAGACCCAATAAGTACCACGGATGGAATAAGACGCTTTGTTCATTTTGTCTGAAATGTTTGTTATATATGGTCAGCATATCATAACAACAAATCTAACGAGGGCCCAGTACCAGTAGCCCCTGAAGCCCTCATTTATCCACGTCCGCCATCACCTGACAAGCTAAATAGCGTTTCCTGCTTGGCGTTGTCGCCCACATGCTCCCTCTATCTGCTCACCAGACTATGAAAAAAATCAATAAATTCACTCTGATGTAACGCCTACTCTCTGCAGGCCCTCTTAATTATATATATACATATACATATAATGAAGTGATGCTTTCTGGTCATCACATGACACACAATCATCTGTCTACTCAGTGCGTCACCTAGTTTGATGTTCACACCATTTCCAACCTTTTTTCCATTTTTTCTGCCCTCCTTTACGCTATTTGCCATCACGCTGCTCATGAATCATTGTGTTGTGTGACAATTGTGTAACACAGACAGCATGCGACGCTACATGAGGACGTGATTCATCATTGCCAGCATTGCTGTTTGTGGACGGCTTTGTCCACAGCCAGACATGCCCTGGCTGGACGTAACATTATGTATAGCTGCACTATGGAATAAAGTCTCTTTGGATGTGGATGTGGTCACATGTCATGTGCTGTGGCCTGGACTGAACCTTGGTCTGCAGACCACCGGTTGTGGATCCCCTTTCCTTCATGTCTGGCTTTTATGGAGTCTTTGAGTTGATGTGTCAGAAAAGATCATTTGGGCCACAGCACTTAATACGAACCACAAGACCGTCTTGCAGAATGAAAGATTCACCATCATCATCATCATTATCATCATCATCATCATCATCAATGTACTTCTGATATATATTTTTTGGATGTCATGAGTTGCCTGTGATGATGTACAGTATACTGTAACTGCACAGCCAGACAAGAGGCTGGGTACACCCTGGACTGGTGGCCAGCCAATCACAGGGCACATATAGACAAACAACCATTCACACTCACATTCATACCTATGGACAATTTGGAGTGGCCAATTAACCTAGCATGTTTTTGGAATGTGGGAGGAAACCGGAGTACCCGGACAAAACCGGGGACAACATGCCAACTCCACACAGAGGGTGGGATTGAACTGGGGTCTCCTAGCTGTGAGGTCTGCGCGATTACAGTTACAGTATCCTCTAAAAGATGAGTGACTTTGATTGAACGTGACCTTGCAAGCTACAACCCCCTCCACCCTGTTGACTTTGTAGTTTAATATGTAAATGATGCGGCAGCAACTACGCTGTGTTTGCATAAGAGATCAATGGAACTGTATTTTGTCGCTCCGTTGGCCCCCTCAGGTGAGCTGCAGCAAACCGTCTTTATACAGTGTAAAGATGCACGCAACATCCGGTTAAGGTGGTGATTCTTGTGTACAGTATCCAGGGTCACCAGGAGGTCATCAGACTTTTACAACAAGGGATCAGAACGCCACTTCGCAGTTCAAATATCGTTCCCTCACTCAATCTGAGTTTTAATTTTTTCATTAATAATGAATCACTTTTGCATGGTTGACTTTGACTTATATAGTAGTATATATCATATCTAGTAGTAGTATTTTGGACACTCGGTATCAGTAATATTACATTCATCACTTTTCATTACATTACCTTAACACTGAATGGAGTAAGCCATGGTACATCCAACATGACATAGTGAAAAAAAGTTATCCTCACATTACATGTGGAAGTGGTACATTTTTGACTTGAAACTCCATTTGAAAGCCATCAGTTTACAATTAGTCGTCCCTCGCTACATTGCGGTTTGATTGCCTCATTGTGTTATTAAAAAATTTGGCATCTGGCCACTAGGCATCAGTAATGTGACATTGATGAAATATTACAGTACCTTAGATTTCGCATGGAGTCAGCCATGGCAGGTCCGACAGTAGAGTGGAAAAAAGTTGTCCTCCCATTCTGTGTGGAAGTGGTGCATTTTTGGTTTCTTACTGTCCCTTTTCTGCAGGCCGTTTGGAACACTTTCTTAAGTTTAGAATAAATAAATAGGAGAGGCTAACAAGTTTGCTTGGCTGTCTCTTATGTCCTTGCAGTAATCCCGTAGCCTGCGCACTGTGATGTAAACAAAGAATAGGAGTGTGAAGGTGATTATAGGGGTGTTATTTCAAGTCTACGGGGCTCTAAGAGAGGCTAACAAGTTTGCTCGGTCGTCTCCTATGTCCTTGCAGTAATCCCGTAGCTTGTGCACTGTGATGTAAACAAAGAATAGGAGTGTGAAGGTGATTATAGGGGTGTTATTTCAAGTCTATGGGGCTCTAATAATGGTAAAACAATGTATTTAGAAAGTCATAAACAGGTTTTCTATGCTCAATGAAATTATTTTGTTTATTAATATTGAATCCTACTTTGCTGAAAGTGACTCATCCCGGTTGTGTCTGGAATCAGTTTACCATGCTAGTAACTAGTTAGCTTGCTAACATGCTATGCTTACAGCGGTGGCCGTCTTTTGTGTCCCTGCTATGAACCTCTAGTCTGTATATAAGTGTTGTGTAAACAGAGACTAACCATGTTTATAAATATTAAATCCTACTATGTGGGAGTTCACTTATCACAGTCATATCTGGAACTAGTAACTGTGATAAAAGAGGGAAGTGAATTACTTTCTGCATTTGAATCTCCACTTGGGCTTCTGTGTGGAGTTTCTATGTTCTATGTGAGTGTGAATGGTTGTTTGTCTATATGTGCCCTGTGATTGGCTTCTCCCCCAAAGTCAGCTGGGATAGGCTCCCGCATCCCCAAAAAAGAAAATGAATGGATTGTTGGAATTACTTTCTTGTTTTTATATACTATATAAGAAAAGTTCCAAAGGAGGACTCACTGCTGGTGCTGTTGTGGTGTTACACTCCTTAATAATGGTGATGTTAACAATATTACAACAGGTCCACTTTAATGGATCCATTTTTCATATTTCACCTTTAAAAAGGAAAGGTGATGTACTCGTCCACTCTCTGGCCATGTGGCAGGACCAGACTCAGACTCACAATAACTTCATAAAATGGAAATAAAATTGATTCACTCCAGCAGTAGGGCATCATTAAATTTTTCAATAGAGTAAAACCTATGAAGTGGAACAACCTTGGCGGTTGTACACACTTGGAGTTCAACCTGGGTTGGTCCCATCAGGGTTTTATGCTGCCGATCATCCAGGACTGAAATCAGCTGATACTGAGCACATGGATTCGTTCAGGGGCGTCACTAGGTTCTGGAGGGGGGGCCGAGCCCCCTGGAGATGCACAGGATATGAATGAATGTAGTAGACATTCAAAAAAATCCAAAAAACAAATAAGGAACAAGAACCGGGATATAACTTTCCCACTTTTGGACAGATTTAGTAGAGATACTCAATTGTTTTAGGCCACCATTACATTTACACAAGTACACACAATCTACACTGCAAAACCGCATTCTGTCATCTATCATCATTATTCTTCTTCTGATTATTATGGCTAGTATTATCCTGCTTGTTGGCTTGCTTATTAGCCTGCTTTCGCCCTATTGTATGAAATTTGTCAGAGATTTTTTTAGTAAAAAAAATCAATAAAAAATCTCCAATTATTTAGGGGGGCTTAGAGGTGCCAGAGGTGCTATATATAAGGGGACTTACTAATGACTAGGTAATTATGAATATAATGAGTAATTTGTGGCATGTGTTGGCAGTTAAGTTCCACACGGCAGACATGATTGATAGGTACTGTGTGAACAATCACTGTAAAGAGAAGATGAATGTAGACAGGAAGTTACATAGGAGGCAAACGGATGTAAGCAGAGTCACATTCAAAGCAACTTCTTGGTTAACTTCTTTTTACACTTGTGTGACAGTTAAGAATGATGGGACTCCAAACATCAGCTGTGTAGATAAGAAAGGGTTCATGATGGCTTCAGTTTGGCCCTGGATTGGCCCCAGATTACTTCTATTCTATGTGATCCCATGTTTCCGAATTCGAACACACGGTGGTCGGCCAACATCCCCAGAGGAACCGCTCCAGCGTACATGCAAAGCCGGTCAAAAGGAACACGCTCATGACACGCAACCCTGAATATCTCATTAGTTTTTCCATGGTATTGAAAATGTCAGGCTTTATTCTTTGAATGCAGTTGTACCACCTTAATGAGAGTCATCTCCTGCTCAGCAATTCCTGGATCAACACTTTTCTAATTAAAAAATACACTTGTTGCCAGCAATTAACTACAGCAGGACTGCTGCAGCGCACCAACAAGCCGACAGATCAATGTGTTTTGTTAGCATTCCCACCCCACTCCATACGTCAGGACTGTGGCATCATTTTGGTGTCCAACTTTGGATGTTATGCAGACTCGGTTTTTGTTTTTGCAAAGTAAATGCGGGTATTGTCATTTTTTTTCTGTCTGGAAATAAAAGTTTTACAGTCTGCAGGCAATGTTTGTCCTTGCTCTTGCAGCCGACGCCATCAGCTTATGAGTTTAAACTTTAACACCATGCATCAAAATAGCCCGAGGTGAAAAATATGATTTAGTTACTTCTGTATATTTCCCACTCTGACAAACTCCTCAGTGTGACTACACAGTCATATGATATGTACATCCACAAGGTCAAATATTCAGCATGCACTGATTCGGTACATCGGGGAACACTGCATGTATTCCTAAACTGATTTTTCAATATGGAAGCTTCAGTTCAATTTGAGGCATACCAAGTTCCCACATGGAAGGACAGACGGTGCGCATCGTATTACACGTCTACTCGTTAAACAAATATTATATTTATGGCCAGATGTTTTGAGAATGACAGACGTATTGGTTTTCCTAAAGTATGCTGCTTCATGTGTTGGAAGTTCATTCATTTATTCATTTTCTACCGCTTAACCTCACGAGGTTCGCAGGGGGGGTGCTGGAGCCTATCCCAGCTGTCTTGGGGCGAGAGGCGGGGTACACCCTGGACTGGTGGCTAGCCAATCACAGGGCACATATAGACAAACAACCATTCACACTCACATTCTATGGACATTCACCAATTAACCTAGCATGTTTTTGGAATGTTCCACCAACTTTTGCCAGTGTTTATCTCCATTTCAATCTGTTTAGTTTTACGTCAAACACATTTATTTCCTTTTTCTAACAAAAGAAAACAAGTTAGCATGAGCTAGCTAACAGTGCACGTCATTGGGAGGTGCCTATTTTGACTCCGAAGCCCTCTAAAAAAAGAAAAAAAAAACATTTTATCCTTTGTGTGATCATGTAATAACAAGTGCAGTGATAACATGTCATACTTACATTATCCTGCCGTTTTTTGATTATTTGAAATATTACCGAAATTTGATTTAGCCCAGGAGCTTACGATATTTCCGTCAACAACAGTAGCATAGAAACATCGACGACACAAAGTCCACTCTCATTGGGATGGCTGTGTCTTCCAGCACAATACTTGTGCTCCAGTCATCAGTCAAAAAATGCTCACAACAAACAATTGTCTTGTTAAGTCTTCGTAGCGTAGGTCAGTAAGGATAATTCATAATGGCGCCTACAGAGAACATACTAACTTTTATTTCTAAAATCACAAATACTTCAACTTGCTGATATAGTTCATCTTCAAACAGCTAAAATAATGCATAAGGCAAAAAATAACCAATTAGCTAAAAATGTCATCCAATGCTTCTCTACAAGAGAGGAGAAATATGATCTCAGGGAAGAAGTACATTTGAAACACTTCTATGCTAGGACTACGTTAGCGTTAGCATAGCATTTCAGTATGTGGAATCAAACTATGGAATGGATTGAGTAAGGAAATCAAACAATGCACAACGATGACAATTCAAGAAACAATACAAGCAGTTGATGTTTGCTAAATACAAGGATGAAGAGTCTTGAACCAGTCATGATGTGCTATATATATCACTATATTGACACTTACTATGGTACCCATTATGGCATTGGATGCTCATGTCACCTCCTACTTCGGTACCAGGTACATTATTTAAAAAAAAACCTTGAACTGTATTATGGAAAGCAGGAAGTGAACAAATGTAACAGTTAGTGATTGTAAAAGTACCAGATGGAGGGGTAGGATTTAATAAGCTTTGCTTCTTCCTACTCCTTTTGGACATGTGGAACTGTGAACTGATTATGGGATGCACTCAATTGTAATCTGATGCACGTTCAAATGAAATTAAACCATTACCATTACCATATGTCTAAAGTTGACAAAATGCATGTAGACAAATGTCATGAACGAGAGAAGAAATTGACTTTCTTGTATTTCTTGTATTTTCTTGAATTGAGTTTCTTGGAAACCACAAGGCAGATAATTATAAGCAGCTGGTGGCAAACCTCCTGAAACCCTACAAATATGTCACTGAAGATACACCTTTAGCATTTCCATGTAGATTTCTTTCCCTTGAACTGTGGAGAAGTGGAGAAGTGAGCGATGAGTACGGGGAAGTATTCCACCAGGACATTGCAGCTACCGGAGAAAAGATATCAGGGAAAGTGGAATCCATCTATGCTCGCTGACTACTGTTGGGATGTTCTCAGGGATAACCCTGCTGCTGAGTACAAGCCAAAAAGCCTCCTGAAGACCCCCAATAAAGGGAACTTTCTTGTTTTAAGCGATTTTGATGCAAGAATATCTTAACCACTAGCATAGTTAGCAATTGATGTTCAGTTTATCTTATCACGATCCATTAAATTTTGCCACTTTGTAACAATATTGCTGTAGCAATATAATATTAGCTCTTAATAATAACATTAGCTCAAGTTTTTTGTTTTTTTTGTTAGGGCTGTAGTGTCAAAATGTTGTGCATTGTTAGCTAGCTCATACTAGCGTGTTTTTTGTAGGCAGAACGTACAGAAAAGGGAAAGACATATATGTTCTTATGTCACATAAAAAAGGTGCAGTTTTCCTTTACACATACAAAGAGGGAACGCAAACATCATTGACGAATGAAAAGTGTAAAAAGAAATGAGCCACTGTCAAGCAAAGCAGCTTCACTTTCAAACAATTGACAACGCAGTCAGACGTTAAGTTATATAGCAGGAAAACATCGACGTAAGAGAAGCCAGCGATTCATTTATCACGAGATGTACACAGACACACGTGTTTTTGCTTTGTTTTGATTGAGGTTTTGTTATAAAAGCATTAG
The DNA here is from genome assembly GCF_037039965.1 of Doryrhamphus excisus. Taxonomy (NCBI): domain Eukaryota; kingdom Metazoa; phylum Chordata; class Actinopteri; order Syngnathiformes; family Syngnathidae; genus Doryrhamphus; species Doryrhamphus excisus. Next base: position 13,484,764 of record NC_136377.1, read on the forward strand.
TATTTTAAATAGAACACAAATGGAATATTTGGCTCCCAGTCATACCACCAGCACCACTAGAGAGTTCTCGGGAGAAATACTTTATAAACAAGCCAGGAGAGTAAAGCAGGCTGTCAGGGATTACTGTGGAAGCAGAGAAATAATTAAAAACAACCTCATTTCCTGCAAAGGCACATAAGCAGACATTTGTATGTACACTAGAGGGGGGGCTGGCAGTGATGTATAGCGGTGATGACAAGATCATTTATTGTCTTTGCTGCAGAAGCACGATCAAATGATTCATCTTGTTCTATTCTTTTGCTTTTCCCTGCACTCCCTGATGACCTTTAACCCTCCCGTTTGTCACAATTTCCTGTTGTTGACTGCTTGTTTCGTTAGTGGGGATCCCTCCCCTTAATTAACATGGAAGCCACGAAGGGGGAGAAATGACCGCACGACACCAGTCCTTAGTTGTAAGTATGATTTCTTTAGCGGGAGATGTGTTCCCTCGGCGACTTAGGCCGGCCGCCGTTCATTTGGTTCCCGCATGAAAAAATGCAGGCTTCTTCACAGCTGACCCCCTTTTCCTTCCACATTCCTCCCTTCTGGATTTACTCACCGTTCATGTCATCATTCCCTCACCGTCTATCTCTTCTCTTCCCACAATTCCCTGACTAAAAACAAATTTAAATGCAAACAAGGCAAAGCTGCCCCGCTCGTCCTCCCACAGGAAAGACATTTAAAAAAAAAAGCAAATGAGAACAAAAATCATCACAATCTCTTCCAGTCGTGCGTGGCTTGCAGACGAGGCGATAAGATGCACAAATCACATTTGCTCTTAACGTTGTTTGCGACAGTAATCATTCATGGATTCCACTCGGCAGGGAGATTGTCTTCCCGTACACAATTACGGCCATGTGAATCAGGCGGCCAAGCGTCGCTCAGACGTCAGTCCGAGGAACGTCCAATGCGCCCGTCAGGCGTGAAAAGAAGCATTTCAAAAATGCTGTTTACTGCTTTTTTCCCCCTCTTTCATGTTTTGATTGCCGCAGCTAAAGTAGGTGCCAACGCAAATTAAACCCAACACTTCAAACCACACAGACCTGCCAAGCTGGAAGACATTTCATGAGTAACCACCCCCCCCCCATACCCTCCACTTTAACTTTTTTTTTTCATTTTAAGAAAACTGCTAAAGGTTAAGATTTAAAGATGTTAATATTTCAACTTTTTCTCCTTACATGACGCCTTTTGTTCAACTTTTCTCATTTTTGATGGTTAATTTTATTTCTACATTGTACGAGGGCCAATAAAAAACGAGTCATGGCGCTCAAACGGCCCCCGGGGACACTTTGGACACCCCTCTTCAGCTCTTCATCTGAGTGTGTGATGTAACACCAAATCTCATCAACGACAGTGGAACCTCAGTTAGCATACACCAGTGCTTCTCAAATAGTGAATGGGAGAGGGGGGGGGTCTCAGGGGGGGACACGAGAGGCTTTTCATTTCAATGCAGACCTACCAACATGTACAAATTTATAGTACTCAACATGCAATTTGACTCTTCATGCAATTTGCTTGTATGCACTCCATTTTTTTGGTTTCATTTTTACTTTCAGTCTGTACTGTACAGATAAATGAATAAATATTATTAGTTTCTCTAGTATTTAAAATGGGGGGGGCATGAAAACATTTCTGTACCTTGGGGGGGGCATGAAAGAAAATATTTGAGAAGCACTGGCATAGGCCTTGGTTAACATACATTTTTCGGTTAGCGTACAATATGGGACACGTCTTGCCATGTTATTAATACAACTGTGTCCTTAATGTATTGTTACGTCCTTGTTTGAAGCCTCTAATTTCATGTATTAGCCAGCTGGAAACAGGAAGCGGAGGTCATCAGCGGTTGTCTCTGTCATTCTTTCCTGAAGGGGGCGTTACATCCCGACGTACGTGCTCCTACGTGCAAAATCGCAAGAGACGCATGTGGCCCACACGGATTTTCAAACCCGCAGACAGCAGGCAAAGCCTGTAGGGAGAAGATTGGGATGCAAATTATTTTCTGCTTGCACACAGCCAGGTCAGTTATTATTTATAATGCGAAAAATGTATTTGGTTCGAGTACGTTTTGGTTAGAGTCGTACCTTCTGTAATGGTGTAATAGTTATTATTATGTATAATATCTACCAGTTTTAATGTAATCTAATTATGAAAATCTGTAGCCAAATGTTGCAACAGGTACTGAAATAACTGAGCTGTCTTTTTGGTAGCCGTAAATAGGCTAACTGATCGGGGAGGGGGCAGACAGTGCAGTGTATTGATTGGAGGAGAAGGAATGGCCACTTTCAGAACGGGAAGAGAGAAGACAAGCTCATCTTCTCCATGTCCAGAGTAAAGATGTGCGCTTGTTTGTGGTGAACAGATGGCTGCAGAGCGCGCACAGGTGTGACGACAGGCGTTGAACACGAGCTACTTCCCGTGGAGGTCGATTGACATCTTCCGCTAGCACACATGCACCCAAGCAGCGCACGTGAAGTGGTGGTGCGTCTATCAATTACTCTCTTTGTTCAGAGAAAATGAAGTCAGGTCCCCCGTGTATCTCTTCACATCCTCTTTAGGGCTGTATCAGACCACAGCATCCCATAATACTCACTCACGTGTACAAAAGAAACACCATGTACCTTCCAGCTCATTGCCTCCACCACTTGCAGGTTCATGAATAACCATTTCACAGTTAGACGACGTTCTGTAATTAGCGCTGCCGTCTAAAGCCGCTCTCGTTCAATTAAGTCCACAATGAGCGCTGCCACCGAGGAGCTTACATAACGCTCGCCATCCCTTAAGTTTGACACCTCGGCCGTGACCCAGTGGGTTATTTTCTAGATCAGCTATGGCAGCGGTTCCCAAAGTGGGGTACGCGTACCCACAACGTTACGTCAATTGTTCCTTGCTCTGTGTGCATCAAATCAACAAAGAAGTGACTTAAAGGGGACCTATTACACTTTTTCCACTTTTCTGACCTATAAATGTCGTTAGAATGTTGTATTCTCGAGTTTTGCATATTTGGAAGTGAGCCCTGAAAGGAGTTTGGGATGACTCAAAACACTCGATTTCAGAGGGCGTTGCAATACTGTTCCTTTGTGATGTCACAGACGACCTGGCTTCCTTATGGGCGTGGCTGGAGGCCCTCTCTGCCGAGCTGTTCTCTGTTTACGTTGCTAGCAGTGGCTCATAAATAGTGTTTCTTTGCGTGTAAGGGAAAGATACATTTGTTTACAATTCCTAAAGATGCCACCATCAGGCACCAGTGGTTGGAGTTTGATTCCTACCAGCAAAAGAAATGCGTTTTAATCTGTCAATCGCACTGGACTGTTTTGTGAACATGGGCCATTATGCAGCTGGACTAGACGACAACCTTGCTGAAGCCTGACGCTTCATTTTCCAATGTTACTTGGTCGTGTGGAAGAGTCAGAAGGGATCTGCTCAGTCCTTCAGTGGAGCAGGACAGTGATAGTAATCTGCCACTACTGAACTGCTCTTCTGATGCCGTGCATTGGATGGTGCTGGTTGTCCATGATGGAAAGGAGCCTCCTCAAGCGTCCTTTGCTCTGCGACATATGTCAGGCTGTCCAGCTCAGTGCCAATGACAGAGCCTGCCAGGAGTACACTAGCTACCGCAGTCTGGGAAAAGATCTCTTGCAGCTTTTTGCATACGTTGAAGGACACCAGGACAGACTTTCCTGCCAAGAGCATCTATGTTGGCACTCCAGTCCAGTTTATCATCCGGACGCAGTCCCGGGTAATTATAGGTGTGAACGACCTCCATTTTGTGTGTCCATTTCCCTGAGGTGCGGGGGGTTTGCGTTGCACCAGTTGAAAACGTCCCGGATCAGTTTTCTGTACTCATGAGGTCTTCTTGGATTTCGGAATCCCTCATAAAACAGTTTGTTCACATTACTAAGGTCAAATCATATGCAGCAATGTATGATGTGAATAAGTTCCAACCGTAATAAAGTCCAAAGTCATCGGACAGCGTCAATATTTTGCCTATGAAATTTCTGTGACGTTGGATGAAATGAGGCTGGTCTTTTTTACCATTGACTCTGCACTCGTGCTTTTAGTGTAGTTTGACTGCTGTGGGCGGTCACTGTCACAATAACATGTCATTTCCACAGCGGGGAATCAATTTGTTATCGTGGTCACCGTTGACAGTTTGAGCGGTCATCATTATACGGTGTGTGTGATGCTTTCACCAAAAAACTTCTTCTTCTGCCAAAAGAAGATAAAAGGACGATTACCCGGATGAACTGTAACACAAGAGGCGATGTAAAGTTCAGATAAAGACACTTTTGACGCTAATCGGGCCTGAAAATCTCCCCCAGTGCAGACTGTTGTAGCCTGAAGGTGAGATTACTGGACCTGCCGTCTAAAGTCTTTCTACTTCTCACAAAGCAAGCTAATGAACACGAGTCCATCTCGACCAGGAATATAATTGTGTCTTTTACTGCAGCCTCGATAATTAAAAAGACCCATTTGAAGGTTTTTATATACGGAGTAGAATTCTTTTTTCAATGTCCTGTACGGCCGTTCAAATTCTATTCTGTTGTAATGCAACGACTTACAATAAAGTTGGAACAATAAAGTTGGAACATAGTTTAAATCCTATCAGTCCCGCACATCCACTTCCTGATCAACTTAAATTCAAAGATGGAGGTGTTAGAAGATGTGCTTCTTTTACCAATGTTCCCAAGTTTTTCTATCATTTTTTTTTTCAGATGGAAAGTTCTTCAGAAAGTTCTTCACCAGAGTCAGTCAGAGTTCAGGGTAAAGTTGTTGGCACCTTTGTTCTTAAATCCATTTTGTCATACATTGACATGATTTTATTTTGAAAAAAAGGCTTAGAGAATAACGTGATACATAAAGCTCTGGAAGAATCTAAGAAAGCACCTCAAAGGTTTATGAATTGAACATCTTTTCATGTGTGACATCCATCCCATTCCAGCACGTGTTGAAAGACGCAATAAATAAATCAAAAGTTGATCATTTTGCCGGCCTGGATAAATGTGCGTGTTGGTTTTATAGCTGAATGAATGTCGTGAGTGAACCCTCCTGTTAGTTACTCAGTCTCTTTGTCTCAGTGACGAGTGGCGGGGCTGCAAGCCAACGTCGCACAGCAGCAGCGATCCGTGTGGACTGTGTCTAAATCCGGGGTCTGCAGCCTACAAATATGTCCTCCTTCTCCATCGAATAGAAGCCTACATTCAGACCGTGTTCGCCGTGTTTATGTAAAAACAGGACTCTTAATATTACAAGATGAGGTCGTTGGTTTTTGTGTGCATCACGTACATGTTTTATTGGGAAAGTCTGGGTGTTAACTTTTATGAATGTTTGGACTTGTGTTGATGGGATGTTTTGTTTACATTTCTTTTTGCTTCAGTCTGTATACTGCTGAAACTACTGCTCTTGGGTTTTTCATCTTCTGTATTAATTGCAAAGATTCAGGCCTGAGAATTGATACACTGTATTCTGCTTCATATGTAACTACAATTATTTAAAACAAATCTAGCAAATGGCAGCAAGTGCTATTTTACACACAAATAAGAATACGGTGACTGTTATTGAACATGTATTTCAAATAAAGCACGGTGTCTTGTCACTGGGGCATCATTATGTGGACTGGTGCATGTCTCCACTGTTCGAAAATACTCATTATCACGCAGGTGATAAAGTAATACGTACATTAAAAGTTATAAATACTACGTAGGTATAGTTGAGGTGTTGAAATGATCCTTAACTGCTTATATCTATAAACACATATAGTCAAAACTAATAAATAAATAAAGTAACTATGAATATTACTATTGTTTAATATACTGTATCAGGTTTTAACCGATTCTGGAAGATCTAGAAAGTTTTCTGTGCAGTTTCTGTGCTCTATAGGAGTCCAAAAATGAACTCAAAGGACCAAAAATGAGCATATTAAATGAGCACTTTAAGAACAGGCCAATGGGACCTAAATCATTGCCTGTGTAGTTAAGAAAGGCATTAGAATTTCCTACAGGAAAAAATTGGATGGACCAGCTTGTGATTCCCAAAGCTGGGATAGGCTCCAGCATAACCATAACCATTTGACTTAATATAAAATAAAATCCAGACTTCTGAGATCTCTGAGGAGGCCTTCATAGACAACTGAAGAAAAAAAATTTTAGTCATATGACAACACAACACCAGCTGAATGTCTCGCTGAGGTTAAAGTTGATTTCTTAAAAAAGTCCAGCATTCCCAGTAGACACGGATGCTGCTGTGACCACCCACGAGTCCTTGCAGTCAACACACTGCAAATTCTTCATCAAAGTGGCGCCTGTGTCGCGGGAGCCAAGAACATTTTTGGTGTGTCACCTCAGCCTTCCTCTGCCAACACGCTCGCTAACTGGACGCCGTCCCAGTGCACTGGGAGAGTGAGTATTCCGTAAAAATGAGCAAGGTTGGAAATATGGCAAATCATAATGCACAGTAAGCAGCACCTCAGTGCAGAAAATACATCACCCTGAACGGGTGCATGCAGAGTGCCAGAATCAGCAGCAGGCAGGCAAAGCGAGAGGACGGGGTCATTCATTTGAAAGGAAAAACACAAAACAGGAATGAGGAACAAATTGTAACAAAGCTCACAACAAACCACCATGTGCATTATTAACCGAAACAAAAAGACCAACAAAAGACCTGTTGCTAGGTGAAGCAGGTGAGCAGCGCAAATGTGAAAATATCGCTGTTGCACCTGGCCAAGCGGTTAGCATGTAGGCCACAAGACCTGGGTTGGAATCTCCCGGTCAGCTGGGATAGGCTCCGATATAGTACCCGTCACCCTAGTGAGGATAAGCGGCATAGAAAATGGATTGGAACCTGTCAAATATAAGTGGGGTGAGAAATTCTGCTTTCCACCACATGCCCCGCCCCCGACTGTGGCACACCCGTTTTAGTTTACCGACATTCTTCTTTTATTTTGAAGGGGTGACTTTACCGGCTTCAGATAGCAGCGGTTCTGGCTGGCGACGCTATGTTGCCCCTTGCTTTTATTTCATATTTTTGTAGTGAAATAACACGTTTGGTGTCCAGTATAATTAATATAATTAATTAATTAATTAATTTTAATTACATTCAATAATACATTTTCATTCATACATTTTTATTACATTAATAATTGCTGTTGTAATTGACTTATTTTGCCTTGTAATTATCCTGAGGGCTGAGGCCCAGTGGCACATCACATGGTGGGCGTTGATCATGTTAAAGCAGCTTAGGAGCGTGAGTGCCCCGCCTGTCGGCGGCGCCCGTCTGCCACGCATGCTTTCTTAATAAGCAAATGAGGACTGAGCATGAATAAATAAGATTTTTTTTTTCTTTCCCCCCTCACGGCTCCCCCTTGGGAATGCCGCCATGTGGCCCATAGCTAGAACCGCCACTGGCTATTGGATGTATTTTACACTGAGCGGATGGCAGTGTTGCCAACTTGGCAACTCTGTCACTAAATCTGATGACATTCCAAACCCTCTTGGCGACATATTTTCTCAAAAGCGACAACTTTTTCTGGCGTTGTCGGAGAATTTGGGGACTTAAAAGTGAAAGCACGTATTGTTCTACAGTTTTTATTCTCACTGAGGTCTCACTGACAGGTCCGCCCTGCCCCAGTGCAGTCACAAGTCGTCAGGTCCGCAGCTTCAATTCCTACTCATTACACTCAAGTCTCATTCAGACTCAGTCACTTACCTGTCAGTGTGGTATAACGTGTGATGGGAGCAAGTTGCGTGATGAGTAAACAAGTAGTCCTAAGTGCAAGATAAATGGTAGCGGCTGGAGGCCAGTCCAGTGAATTATTATGCTGTCGAGAATTTGAGAAACGCTGGCTGAGAGCAAATATTACATTTATTTTGTTTTGATGAAGTGATGGCCAATTTGAAATGATCAAACAAGAATAAGGTTTATTTGTAGTTCTAAACATATTTAATGTCTTTTTACTTTTAGTCTCTCCCACAAGCTCATGCTTTCTTCCTACAGCATCTGTTACATCCTAGGTTCCCACTAACACCCACAATTACGAGTGTGCATGAATGCCTCATAGTGCAGTGTGCACAGTCCGAGGCATCATTAGTCTGTGGTTCCTTCCAGGGATGTCAAACTACATTTCTGAATATCAAAAGTATTAAAAACCTAAAAACATAGTTGCCCTTTTGGAAAAAATACTAAAAATAGTAGTTCCTGTTTCCTCAGACCTGGTTCCCCAATATAACGCATTTTCAGGTTGTGACAAAACGCGCATGACAACACATGAATGTGTTTTTATGTCTAAAAACAACTTTTGGACTTTTTTTGGGGTTGTGGGGGGCGCTGGAGCCTATCCCAGCTGTCTTCGGGCAAGAGGCGGGGTACACCCCGGACTGGTGGCCAGCCAATCACAGGGCACATATAGACAAACAACCATTCACACTCACATTCATACCTATGGACAATTTGGAGTGGCCATTTAACACACAGAGATGGCCGAGGGTGGAATGGAATCCTGGTCTCCTAGCTGTGAGGTCTGCGCGCTGACCATTATTAACCATAACAATTAGTTATTAGTTAACAATTAGTCGCCTATTAACATAGCATGTTTTTGGAATGTGGAATTGAACTCGGGTCTGTTAACTGTGACGGCCCTGCACGCTCCACCGTGCAGCCCTGGACTTTTTTTTATATCAACCCAAAAACATCAAATTCATGAGTCGTGTAACCTGAAAGAGTCAGGCCAGATTATGCATTTCCCAGCATGCTTTGCTGTAGTTAAAATGATTACCTTTGACTGTGTTACGCCTCTTTAACGTCTAATTTTGCACGGACGGGGTGTACTAGTTAAAGTGCTGCCGTGTACAACTAAATAAATGATTCTGACTTTTGGTCTGACACCCTTATGAAGAATGGTTCCTGCCGGATACAATATTGTTTCCACTTCTAAAATGAAAATGCCAGAGGAGTTGCTTAATTACGCATATCGCTTTAAGCACTTTGTTTGATAAGGTCCGTGAGGCGGGCCAACTCAATGCTATTTTCCAAACCAGATTATGCCCCTCGTCCTGCGTTTTGACACATGTGCTATAAAATATATCTTTGTGCTTCCATTCCAGGTAACGTGTTTGTGGTGAGTTTGGCCTTTGCCGACCTGGTGGTGGCATTCTACCCGTACCCGCTGGTTCTCTACGCTCTATTCCATGACGGCTGGGCGCTAGGAAACATTCAATGCATGGTAAGTCCTCAGAGAGAGGACAGCACGTGTCCAGCGGTCCGACACTTCACTGATGACTCTTCGATTTCTGCTCAGGTCAGCGGTTTCCTCATGGGCCTGAGCGTCATTGGTTCCATCTTCAACATCACGGGCATCGCGGTGAACCGATACTGCTACATCTGCCACTCCTTCTCCTACAGCCGGCTGTACAGCTACCGCAACACGCTGCTGTTCGTCGCCTTAATATGGCTGCTCACCGTGGTGGCCATCGTGCCCAATTTCTTTGTGGGCTCGCTGCGCTACGACCCCCGCGTCTACTCTTGCACGTTCGCCCAGAATGTCAGCAGCTCCTACACGGTGGCGGTGGTGGTGGTGCACTTCCTGGTGCCCATTGCCGTGGTCACCTTCTGCTACCTGCGCATCTGGATTCTTGTGATTCAGGTCAGTGTGGACGTAAGTCTGAGCAGTGATTTGTGACCGTAGAGGCGCGAGGCAGGTACTGATGGGCCAAAGCAAATACGCCCAAAAACGTGGCAGCGGCTGTAAATAGTGCTGGGCTCAGCGGACCAAAAAGATCCACAACTGGGCCGAATGACACAGGGCAGGTTGCACGCTGTCTTTCTCGCAATGGGGAAATGACGACCTTTTAATTTTTGACCCTTTTGCTGGATGAGTCAGCGTAAATTCAGTAAATGCCACGAGCTTCCATTGAAATCCTCTGTGACACGTAACATTTAGCTTGACCATCTTGATCCATAATGACTGAAGATGTCTCGCTACCTGTGTCGGACCTGCACGTGCGCAAATGTCAGTGCACATGCGCTAAAGACCCTGAGAAAAAAGACAAGACTTATTATTGGATTGCAAAGGTAGTGACCCGTACGAGGCCGGAACCAGTAGTGCTTCAAGTCAAATGATGGAGTGAAAGAAAAAGCCTTTTTTGTCGGAAACAAAAGGCGTAAAACAGCACTGCAGCATCGCTATCTCATTTATTGCTCTCCAAAACAGGCCTTGGAAATTAAAAAATTACTTCAATTGTAAAAATAATTAACTTCATGACAAAAAAAAGGCATGAAACGATCAACTTAAAGTGCCCCGTTTTGGGATTAGAGTATAATAAAGCTGAGTTCTTAAATGCAAACACAAATTCATTCTTTTGTTTTACAGTCCGTCTCTCTCAGTTGCAATAAAACTACCATAAACATTCTGCACTGTTTAGGGTACAGGTGTCAAACCCATGACCCAAAGCCAGGCTGGGCTATTTTCCTGGCCTTAATTACTTTTGACGGAAAAAAAATACTGCCTGCAATTGCAGCTTTTCTTAACTGGACATTATTCGATGCAAGAAGCTGTCCTCTGCAACCTCAAACCTTTTTGTATTCAATGCTATAATTGTTTTTGATATCTGCTTGTCACCTTGACTTCTGTTCCTAAGCATCTGTTTGTTGGTAAACAATGGCAATAATGGTTTTATTTCATTTGAACATGCATCAGATTAAAATTGAGTGCATCACATAATATAATAATATAATATAATACATCTAATACATATATAATAATGAGGTTATTATACATTTATATGTATCATTTATATGTATACATTTATATTTATATGGTTTTGGGGTTACTGCAATGTGGCAGCCATATAGTTAGAGCTGCAAAAAAGCCGCAAAAAGCCAAAGAAAAATCAAAACTAAGGATGTTCCCTACCGATCCCCATAATCCATGAGTGAAATCAGCACATACTGATACCAATATGGATACCGATACCAATACCGATACCAACACATACAGTCTAAATGTTAAACTGTACCACTGGATACGTATATGAGGGGTCACCAAGTCCAGGGCTGCACGGTGGAGCGTGCAGGCCGTCACAGTTAAGAGACCCGAGTTCAATTCCACATTCCAAAACATGCTAGGTTAATAGGCGACTAATTGTTAACTAATAACTAATTGTTATGTTTAATAATGGTTAGCGCACAGACCTCACAGCTAGGAGACCAGGATTCCATTCCACCCTCGGCCATCTCTGTGTGTTAAATGGCCACTCCAAATTGTCCATAGGTATGAATGTGAGTGTGAATGGTTGTTTGTCTATATGTGCCCTGTGATTGGCTAGCCACCAGTCAAGGGTGTACCCCGCCTCTCGCCCGAAGACAGCTGGGATAGGCTCCAGCGCCCCCTTGTGAGGAAAAGCGAATGAATGATGAAAAAATGCAGAGGACAACTTCTAGCATCGAATAATGTCCAGTTAAGAGCTGCAATTGCAGGCAATACATTTTTTCAACATTTATTTTCATAGCTTATTTCAAGCCAGAACATGAGCGTATCCACAACCTCACCTGTTGTATTTCACAATGTATTTATATATAGTCTTCTCACATTATTAACTAAAAAACCTGAACGAAAAGCACCATTATCCGCCTCTGCTGGGCCCCTCCAGCCGCATCCGCTGCCTTCTGACCGCAGATGCAGCTGACTCCCGCATCTGTGCCTGGAAAGGAGATCAGTGTGATATCAATGTACGCAAATGCTCACTCGTCACATGTCACACTCGTAGCCGATGTAGCCCTGCACACAACAAAAGTTCCTCCTGCACTAAAAGTTCTACATAGTGTCTGATGTCGATACTGTCCTTTTTCGCTGATATCGACTGATACCAATCTGTGGCCCATCGATCAGAGCACCCCTAATTAAAAATATGCGCATATGAGTTGTAAAATTGTGAACGTCACGTACAACAGGGTTCAAGTCTTAACTGTGATGCACAGTAAGTGTAAAAAGAAGCCAACCATTGTTCACGGTAAACGTGTCGTGGTTTGCAGGTGCGACGCAAAGTCAAGACGGAGGAGAGCCCTCGCCTCCGACCCAGTGACCTTCGTAACTTCATCACCATGTTTGTGGTCTTCGTGCTCTTCGCCATCTGCTGGGCACCGCTCAACCTGATCGGCCTGGCGGTGGCCATCAACCCGTCTCGCGTGGGCCCGCTCATCCCTGAGTGGCTGTTTGTGGTCAGCTACTTCATGGCGTACTTCAACAGCTGTCTCAACGCCGTCATCTACGGCCTGCTCAACCGCAACTTCAGGAACGAGTACAAGCGTATCGTCACCTCCGTGTGGGTGACGCGGCTCTTCGTCACTGAGACGTCACGGGCCGCCACCGACGGTCGCAGCCTGCGCAGCAAGCAGTCGCCACCGCCAGCACTCAACAACAACGAGTCGCTCCGGGATCGCACAAACAAAGACTGAAAAAAAAACTCAACACCCAACTAAATCGTTGTTTTCTTCAAGTGCTCATTTCGTTAAGACTGCTTAGAGGCCGCATCATCCCAGGAGAACTGAGCTATGGGTTTGCGCCTCGGTGCCATTTCCACGACGACTCAAAAAAACAACGTGAATGCTACATTAAGATCACATGACACGTGTGATGTGCTTTCTCACGCGTGTTTCACTATGAGAACTGCAACTTCCAAAGCCTCAAATTGTCTAACTCGCCTCACTTGAATGCCACCTTAGTAACAAAGAACACAAGGGATGATGTCATGGTGCAACATGCTCTCTCGAGAATTTAGTAGGAAGTGATTAAAAAAAAAAAACAGCCCCAGAAGCCTTGTAAAAACATGGCGACAGCAGTTTAAGATTTTCTACTAATGATGGTGCACTTTTTTTTGTAGGAAATCCTCCTAAATTCTCGCAAGAGCAGCCTCCGGATGTGCAAACCATACCGTCCCGTCCTAGCTGGAGTCAGTGCAGCACTCAGAAGGACCAGAAACGTAGTAATGCTTAGTAAAAACACAATCAGGAAGTGATTTCCCACAAATAATGTGTGAGCAAACATGGCACAAACAGACGCTGCATGTGGTGAAGCAGGATGAGGGACGCCTCCTCTCTAAAGCCGGGTGTCCAAACTTTCTCCATTCAAGGTCAGAAAAATTCAATGACGGCACTTTGATAGATATTGCACCTTAAAGATACTAAAAGCAATCCAATATAGGCCTATACACTCATCCCTCGTTTATCACGGTTAATTGGTCCAGATTGATAAATATATTTCCACAAAGTAGAATTCCTTCAGGAATATTTTTGTTAGAAGGTTCGTACTTCGTAGCATAAAAAGCCTGTTAACCACCTTCTCAATATGGTTTTAATATTATGAGAGACAGCCAGACATGAAATAACACCCCTATTGTCACCTTTAAATTGGTATAACCCAATATGGTAGACACAATCACAGAAAATAATATTTTTTTACTGCCAGTTGGTGCAGTGGCTACATTACTGACACCTAGTTACTAGTGTTGACTACTACATATCACTGTTTTCAGTGCATTTTCCCAATGTTTAATATATGTATTTTAGCTCATTTAATCATTTGTATGCTTGGAAATGCTTAGTTGAGGCTAAAAATCTTTAAAATATGCTAAAATTTGCACATTTTTTGACTGATAATAAGCTGTAGTCAACCTTGGAACATCATGATTTATAAAGACATATATTATGGGAAAAAACCTGGCGTGGTACGACTATATGCTAGGCTAAGTATTTTAGTTTTGTGTTATAGTCGACAAAGCAAATTGGTATAATATGTCTCATGAATAATCAATTGATTATATTTTCAGAATATGCGCAGGGCCAAAGATGGCCGTGCACTGTGGTCACCCCTGATTGAAAAGCATCATGTCCATTAGCAATGTGAGGTGTAGACACGGCGTAACATTGTGTCAATAAGATTTCTAATTAAAGGTAAACAGCAGTGGATTTAAAGCTACTAAATAAATAGGATTTGACTATAAACACATTGCATGCTAATCAGCTCGCTGTCAATCTGTTCACACAACTTCTACATTCAGGATTCAATTCCTTGTTTATAGTTTTGTAGTAAAATGCAGTGATAGCACTGTAGTAGGAGTACCGTAATGGTATGAAGTTCAGTAAACATGACGCAGCACATGATTAGCTATATTACAGAATGTCATAATCCACATTGATTTAAATGAAGTACAGTAAAGTCTTGTTATATCGATATCGGTTAAAACGAATTACTACTTATTACGATACTATTTTCATTTCCCGGCAAATTTCTAGTCTTTTATGATATAATTAGCTCTGTTAGTACAATACCCGGTTATTATGATAATCCGGTTACTAGAATGCCCTTTTCATCTCCCGCCAGCCAATTTGGTCTGCTTATATTGATACAAAAGCAGCTTAAATCAATCTTTGCTTAAGGATTTCAATACCAAAAAAGAACACGGCGAACGGCTGCTTCCAGTCAACTTTATTTTTCACACTTCCACCACCAGAGTGCAGCACACACAGCGGAAAACACCCGTCCCTCGCGCCTACCCCTCCGGGTGGCAACACCTTCCCTATCGATAGTTCCGGGGTGAATTATGTCCCGGTAACCGGTAATCACTACAGTGTAAGTTTATTTTTATTTACTGTAGTACAAAATGTATTGTAGTACAAAAGCATGCTAGATACGCAATCCATGAACTCAAGGAGAAAATTACATACCATATCAAAGATCCACCCACTTTTAATGCAGTTCGGCGCAGGATCGGATATATGGATAGTCCGGTTATATCGGTATTTTTTCCGACTCCCGAGAATATCGATATAACGAGACTTTACTGTATATGTTTAAGCACTTAATACCAGGGATACAAGGATAAATGGGAAAGGTTGAAATATTGTTCCTAGTAACCCTTACAATAATAATACACTTGAACAACTTCAGCACAAAGCTGACATGCAGACTGTTTTCTCATTATATGACAGATAGCGAGAAAGATAGACACGTTATTAATCTCCAAGAGAATATCACATTACCAGCAGCTCTGGAAAAATATCACAATACGTAATGAGAAACAGAATGGGAATAAATAATTTCAAATTTGTTGTGCAATAATACATAAGTCCATTCCTGTGTGTGTTTTTATCACTCCCCATCTGTTGTGCTGAGAGGCCACATGGCGTATATATTTATAGATATATAGATATATATACACGGTGGTGGGAAAAAGGCTTTGTCCCCTTCCTGATGTCTCAGTATTTTGTATGTTTGTCACACTTCAATTTTCCATAACAAACTCATTTAAATATTAGTCAATGGCAACACAACTGAACACAAAATGCAGTTTTTAAAAGAAAGTTTTTATTATTAAAGGAGAAAAAAATCTGTGTGAAAAAGTGATTTTCCCCTAAAGCTAATAATTGGTCGGGCCACCCTTAGCAGCAACAACTGCAATCAAGCATTTGTGATAACTTGCAATGAGTCTCTTCCAGCGCTGTGGAGGAATTTTGTCCCACTCATCTTTGCAGAATTGTTGTCATTCAGCCACATTGAAGCACCTTTTTAAGGTCATGCCACAGCATCTCAATAGGATTCAGGTCAGGACTTTGACTAGGCCACTCCAAAGTCTTCATTTGGTTTTTCTTCAGCCATTCAGAGGTGGACTTGCTGGTGTGTTTTGGATCATTGTCCTGCTGCAGAACCCGAGTTGGTTTCAGCTTCAGGTCACCAACAGATGGCCGGACATTCTCCTTCAGGCTTTTTTGGTAGACAGCCGAATTCATGTTCTTTCCAGGTTCTGAAGCAGTAAAACAGCTCCAGACCATCACACTACCACCACCATATTTTACTGTTGGTATGATGTTATGTATCTGAAATGCAGCATTACTTTTACGCTAGATGTAATGGGAGACACACCTTCCAAAATGTTTTGTCTCGTCAGACCACAAAGTATTTTCCCAAAGGTCTTGGGGATCATCAAGATGTTTTCTGGCCTTCATGTTCTTTTCGTTCAGCAGTGGTTTTGGTCTTGGAACTCTGCCATGCAGGCTGTTTTTTCCCAGTGTCTTTCTTATGGTGGGGTCATGAACACTGACCTTAACTGAGGCCACTGAGACCTACAGTTCTTTGGATGTTGTTGTGGAGTCTTTTGTGACCTCTTGGATGAGTTGTCGCTGCGGTCTTGGGGTCATTTTGGTTGGACATTTGTTCGAATGTTTTCGCCATTTGTGCATAATAGCTCTCACTGTGGTTGGCTGGAGTCCCAAAGCTTCAGAAATGACTCTATACCTTTTTCCAGACTGACAGACATAAATTAATCTTAGTTAAGTTTTAGCAGAGGGACAATCACTTTCAGACACGGGATCATGTCGGTATGGATTTTTTTTTTCCCCCTTAACAATAAAAAGTTTCATTTAAAAACGCTTTTTCAGAGCACTATTTTCAGTATATGACCTTGGTGGTAAATATGGACATTCCTACCATACGTAGTATTTGGATGAGCAAAGATGTATTTATTATTTATTCATTAAGATGACACATTTTTAAAAAACACATTACATTAATGCATTTTATTTATTTAAAACTGTCAAAAATAGTTTTGACATAATTCGTTTATTAATAAGTATGGAAAATAACAAATTAATTATAGCTCATTAGCTCTTATAAAAGGTATGTAAAGGTTTTTAAAAATGAGTCTTTTGTATGTAGTGAAATATATGTAGGTAGCTGCCCGAGACTGGATTGCTTTTATTGTGTTTTATCAACTCCGATAAATAATGTAAATATCAAAGTGGCCCCAATACAATGTGGATATTACTATACCATAAATGATGAGATGGCAGCTTCCTCTTCCTCCTCCAACACGTGCAGCAGCGTCATGTTGGTTTATTGTTTTAATTTTTGTCATTCATGTATTTACAGATGGAGCAAATATTCACTGTAAGGGGGGAACATTACGGGGGGAATAATTTATAGCATTTGTATTATTCAATGACATTCATTGCCGCTTCTATTCCCATCTCAGGGTGAGCTTTTAGTTGATTTCTCCAACATGTCCACAGCGACTCAACACTGATGATGTTTTTTTTTTGTAAATGTCACTTTAATTGTTTAATTGTCGTTATTGGATGTGTTGGACTTGTGTTTTGACGTGTCTCTCACGCCAGCGGAACAATGTGACACAAATAAAAGTTTGCTATTGGCTTCTACGTATTTTGGCTCACAGAGCGCTGCCTGAGCGTGGTGTTAAATCGGCCGCCATCGCCGCCACAAGTTATCATTTAGCAAGTCATCACCACGTCCAAGCATAGCGCTTTCACGCTCTAACGGGCCATGCGCCCTGGCATTGATCGTCGATGCTTTTCATGTCCTGGAAAATGTTAGCACGGGAAGCACAGACATGTGGCAGTTCTGTCACGTGTGTCTCTTGTCCACATGCTCTCATCAAGAAAACCACAACAAATAAACTCAAATGATCACAAATAAGTGTCACTGCAAGTCAAAATCTTGCCATGATGCTGGAATTCCTCCAATTTAAAAAAGCCTTTTAGTCTGTAGCTTTAATGCTAATGATCTGTGTTTGTCTCCGACAGACATCCAAGAAGCACCATTGTGTTCTTAATCCTCGTTTGACATCCCTCAAATTAGATGGCATCACTAAAAATGTTGTTTTTAAATATGGGCCACTAAAAAATGTGCATTTAAGCAAATGATACATACAGTAAAGTCTTGTTATATCGATATCGGTTATAACGAATTACTGCTTATTACAATAATATTTTCATTTCCCGGCAAATTTCTAGTCTTTTATGATATAATTCGTTCCGTTAGTACGATACCCGGTTATTATGATAATCCGGTTACTACGATGCCCTTTTCATCTCCCGCCAGCCAATTTGGTCTGCTTATATCGATACAAAAGCAGCTTAAATCAATCTTTGCTTAAGGATTTCAATACCAAAAAAGAACATGGCGAACGGCTGCTTCCAGTCAACTTTATTTTTCACACTTCCACCACCAGAGTGCAGCACACACACCGATTCCCGCACTTCCTGGTTCCTGGTTGACTGGAAGCAGCCGTTCGCCGTGTTCTTTTTTGGTATTTAATCTTTAAGCAAAGATTGCTTTAAGCTGCTCGACATTGTTCTATAGTATAGTATAGTGCATTATTACCCACTTTTAATGCAGTTCGGCGCAGGATCGGATATATCGACAGTCCGGTTATATCGATATTTTTTCCGACTCCCGACAATATCAATATAACAAGACTTTACTGTATATTTTAGCCTAAGTGAATCATTTTGAGTGCTGTGTGTCTGTTATTTCCATCAGAGTTGAACAGCTGCCACTGTGTTAAGCTGTAGTTATTCTAAATTTGATCAAAGTTACTTAAGATTGGTCTGGTCAAAACACTTTGCTGTAGCTGTTTGGACTTTATCACTGAGTGCTTCTATTTAGGCTCGTTACGTTTGGCTGATTACTATGGCTGCGATAGTAATACTGGAACAGAAAGTCAGGTATATCATGATGTAATGGAAGATAAAGTGTTAGGTGGGTGTCATGCTTCACAACACACCTCATATGCAGAAGAGATCCATGTTGACAATTTAGTGACACGATTACTCCATTTTACGAGTAGGGGTGCACATTAAAACTGAAAGACGGGAAGTGTTTCTTGAGTCATGTATTCACTAGGTCATTAAATACAGGTGGCCAACCAAGGTCAAGTATCCACAAGTATCCACAAGTATCCACAAGTGCAGTTGAGCCGTTTCAGATTCTGCAGGAGTTTTGCCCAGCAATGGCAGTTTGAAAGCTGCATAAACCCCTCCACAATGCAACCCCTGACCAAATACACCTCCCACCACTGACAACTGTACATCAACATAAATGATACTAGCATCCATCCATTTTTTATGTCACTTATCCTCATTGGAGTCGCAGTATGCTGGAGCCTATCCCAGAGAAAACACAGGCACGCACGGGGAGTCCATGCAAACTCCACGCAGAGTGCTCAAGGGGAGAATCGAACCCAGGTCTTCCCGATCTCCTGACTGTGTGGCCAACATGCTATTCATATTTTTTATATTAATGATACCATTGAAATGTAATTGAAAATATATTATTTTAAGTCATAAAAAGCAGGGATGAAAGGTCAGACTGGAAGAAACATCCCTACTGATTTTGATTGGTGTCAGAGTCAAGACATTTTCAGAAGTAGATGGACCTTTCACCAACCTTCCAGGGATGCCCAACAAGAACCCGACTGATTTTCAATAACAGCCCCAAATGTTGCTGTTATGACTTTTCATCTTATTTTGACTCCTATCCATTGGGCTGTCTAATGATTTTGAGTTTTATTGACTTTTAAGAATATGGGAGCAGAGACAACTCAGCAGTAGGAAAGTAGGTAAGGTCAGAGGTCATATTGATGGCCACATGTTTCTTGTCCGTGTCAATCACTTTCAAAATTGTGTTACATAAATTCATTCATTTTCTACCGTTTATCCTCACCAGGGTCGTAGGGGTGCTGGAGCCTATCCTAGAGCTGGCGACAGGCCGGACAACCTGGACTGGTGGCGAGCCAATCACAGGGCACATATAGACAAACAACCATTCACACTCACATTCATACCTATGGACAATTTGGAGTCGCCAATTAACCTAGCATGTTTTTGGAATGTGGGAGGAAACCGGAGTACCTGGAGAAAACCCACGCATGCACGGGGAGAACACGCAAGTTCCACACAGAGATGGCCGAGAGGGTGGAATCGAACATAGGTCTCCTAGCTGTGTGGCCTGCATGCTAAGCACACATCCACCATGCTGTGCTATTTTTGTTGTTATGAGTAAGTTTTGCTCCTTTTCTCACTTGCTGTTGTATTGTTGTGGTTTTGTACCGTTTGTATCGTGTGGCTGAGGAAACATGCCAGCCTTACCAGAAGCGACTTTAAACCATCCTTCCAGTTAGGGCTCGTATCCTCGTATCCTATGATCCTGTATCCCGTTGCTTACACCCTGCAGATGGGCTCTATGGTGTAAAAAAAGAAAAGCTACTATGTATGTGTGGACGTTTTCAGGGCATAAAAATCTCCAGCAGCTTCTTAATTGGCGGCAGCTCGTTAACCGGCCTGACTGACTGCAGGCTTGATTTACAGATGCAGGCAGGATGAAGCCCGCAGGTCGTAACAACTCAGACGTGACCGCAGAGCGTCTTAAAAATCTTAAGTGACTCTTGAGAAAACAAATGCTGCAGCATTTAACAACAAAAAAGAGGCGCGCGTTAAACGAGTGTCTGGAGTCAGCATTCCGGTCATCTCACTGCCCGACCACTTTCTTGATAAATGTTTGCTGCTCCGGAGGCGGCGTGGGGGCTATGTGGGGGGACCGGGTGGGTGAACGCTTGACTGCGGCTGCTCACGACTGATGTTCACTGACATGAATTCTCCGACAGGTGCGGGGCCCGGATGCCCAGAGGACGCTCCGAGTAAACATGGACCAGAGGGGGGACGTGTGAAATGTAATGGAATTTGACATTTGAAGACTGGAAAGGCTTGCCTGTTACAGCGAGTCTCTTCAAAAGCCGCCACGTGTAAAAAGATATGCGTCGTGTTTGAAACAAAATGAATAGGAAGCCTGCTAGGAAGTGGAATTTTTATGGCATCAAGGACGATGCATACGACAGGGTGCTGCCATAAAGGAATGAAAGGCAGGGAAGGGAAGGAGAGAAAGGACGCCTGACACTTGCTTGAAAATCACGATGGACAATATGAACTTGAAGTAACTAAGAACGGAACCTGCCTTCCACCTATGCCAGTATTCATGGATGACATGACCATGCTGACCACCAGGCAGAACACTCGGGAACCGGCTGGAAAACATCAGGTGGGCCCGGATCAAAAAATCAAGCCGGACAAGTCACAAAGCATCTCAATAGTCAAGGAGGAGCTTAAGAATGAGAGGTCCTGCGCTGGTGTTGACCCAATCAAAATCCTGGGTAGATGGTACAATGCAAGAGGTTTCAAGACCAGGTTCAGGTACAAAGGCAGGACGTCACCAACAATCTGGGCACCATCAAAAGGTCAAAATCTGGTGTCTACAATTTGGACACAATCTGCGAGGTCCCAATAACAACAGTGGAAGAAGATGGAGCGAACCATAACTTGTGTGTATGTGAAGAAGTGGCTTGACGTCCCAGTCTGTCTGTCCAATATCAGACGACCGACGACCGACGACCGACGACCGACGACCGACTACAGACTACAGACTACAGACTACAGACTACCGACTACCGACTACCGACTACCGACTACCGACTACCGACTACCGACTACCGACTACCGACTACCGACTACCGACTACCGACTACCGACTACCGACTACCGACTACCGACTACCGACTACCGACTACCGACTACCGACTACCGACTACCGACTACCGACTACAGATGCCATTGAAAGACCACCACTGTTAATGGCGTGAAAATGGACACCACCCAACATAGTATAGCATGCTACATCAGCCCTGAAGCACAATGACATTGTGGGAGAAGTCCAGCTGGGAAGAGGAGGATTTGGCATTGCAGGGAATAAACCAACTTGGTGCAAAGCTTCAGCTTCACATAGGAGGAAAATTGTGGTAGAAAAAGGGTGAAAGAAGGCTGTCTCTCTTGCTTAGAGAGTTTATTTTTTGTGTAGCTGAATAACCATTGTGTTAGCATATCTTACACCTATTCAGCCTGTTCTCTATTATTTTATTAATGTTCTAACTTGCCTTCCAAGATGACTCCTCGTAATGTCTGTTTTGATCAAGTAGTTTGTAAAATAAATGACCTGCACAAAATGCGACTTATACTCCAGTGCGACTTATGTATGTTTTTTTCAACCTAATTATGCATTTTTGGCTTTGTGCGACTTAGTCCAGAAAATACGGTAAACATAAACACTTTATTAGTGTATTATAAATGTTTATTATAAATGTTTTTATTTGGAAACAACACAAAACACAGCATTTTTTCTACTTAAATAAACAAAGCCTACAAAATTGTCACTCCACAACAAATATTACAACAGACTTTTCATTCAAGCACCCTGGATTATGAATTAAACAGCTCAAAAAATGCAACTTATATTCCAGTGTGACTTATGTATGTTTTTTTCTACCTAATTATGCATTTTTGGCCTTGTGCGACTTATAGTCCAGAAAATATGGTATATACATACATGTATATATCATAGGTATATCTTCTTTTTATGAAGCTGAATATGTTTGCCATCCATTGAGAGCTCCCACTGAGGTAGCCAAATATGGTTCCTCGTGTGAGAGAGAGAGAGAGAGAGAGAGAGACGAAGCAGGCGCCAGAGCAAGGACATGAGATGAACGTGCGATTAAGACAAATGAGGAAGTAGCGCGGGGGATCGTTTCCACACTGGCGACGAAGCCTCAAACCAAACATAAAAAATGAAGACGGCAGGTCAGAGGACAAAGATATCCCTCGGAGATTATTTGATGGGTGAGATGTGTCACTCTCACGCAGGCGGGTCAGCGGATTAGTGTGAGTATCATAGCATAATTCACTCCCAGAGAGAAAATGGTCACCGAGTTAGACGGGTGTTGGCTCCGCCTCCTTCTGAGACCTGACTGACCTGCCTGATCATCTCTCCGCGCACGCTCATGCACGCTTTAATTGCACCTAATGCACAGATTAAAGGATTATTCCCTGTATTAGATTAGTGGTGTTAATCCACATATTCATTTCATGCTGAGACAATGTGACACATTTCATTTCCCTCCAAAGGACACGCCTTCATTAAAAGTCACCTTTATATAACACAAAAATACACACTTGGGTCAAAATATTAGAAACAGTATGACATAGTGCATTAACTAACCACATCAGCATTGAGTTTAAACTCAGATTGTTTGGAAGATCAGCGCTAGGCAGAGACTGATTAGACCTAATGAAGCGGCCTGTACGGAAACAACATGGTATGTATAAACAAATGCGATAAAAAGAGGTTACAAAACATATTTTCATTCTCATTCATACAAAAATGTGCAGGCTGTATTCGGTTTTGACGTCTTGGCATTCTTTAGAAATTCCTCCAACGTCCGCAGACGCAGCAATGAGGGTGAACAATAATGTGTAGTGCCGCGGCATGAATGGGCTATGACTATTTCATGACTCACTGCAAAGTTAAGAGGAAAAAGAACTCAGTTCAAATAAAGTTTGAAGAAAGTCAAATGGAATAGACAAACATCATTCAAAGTTCTTGCTCGCAGACAAAGAACAATGGCTGGGTGCACACAAGCCGGACTAAGTCATTACAAATCTATTTTAAATTACAGCGCAACCTGTTTATGCCGACGCCGCTCAAAATGACTGACTGACGTTGACATGAAAAGATATAAAGTATACAAACGGCCCTCGGTTAATATAAATGTAATTGGGTCTGTAAACACAACACTCTGTATGTGTGTTTATAGGAGCTCAATTAGGTTTCAAAAACTTGACATCACACTTTTCTGACCTATTAATGTAGTTAGAATGTTGTATTCTCGTGTTAAACGATGCCAAAGTTTCAGCTAATGACGTTTGCGCATTTGGAAGTGAGCCCTGAAAGATGTTTGGGATGGCTCAAAACACTTGGTTTCAGAGAGTTTTTTCTAACACCAGCTCACTGTGACATCACATCGAGCCTTGTCAGAAGTCAATCTGTCCATCAAGTCGGTGACTTCCATAAAGGGGACAAGCTGTCTGGGGACAAGCTGTAGGTTTGCCCTCCCCCGCTCTGATGTTTGTTGGAAATTTCAGTGTTAGCACAGAGCAATGGCTTCCAGGAAATATAGAATTTGTTAATTTGCTAATTTGCCTAAAGAGGCAAACATCAGGCAGAAGTGGTTGGAGTTGCAGATTCTCTACAACAAGAGATAAATATGTTTCGCTGTTTCGTGAGCATGGGCGAAGCTGGACTATCCACCAAACACTGTTGAAGAGTCAGAAGTACAAGGTGTAAGTAATAGTGGTCTGTGATCCCACTAGATTTGATACCAAGCAAATACAGGGCCAGTATCGCCGATACCGATACTTTTTAAAAACTAAGTTGGATGAATCATCAATCTAAATCTGAATGAATTATTATGACCTTTTTGTGATTGGCCTTTGAGATTATTCATCAGTTAAAATACAGGAAAGAATTTGGACAGAGTTTATAAGTTCCGTATTTTCCGGACTATAAGTCACACTTTTTTTCATAGGTTGGCTGTTCCTGCGACTTATACTCCAGAGCGACTTATAAATGAAAAAACTGTTTATGTTACATGAACACTGGACACCTTTTCTGTTCATGTTTATTTTTGGTGTAGCTGAATAACCATTGTGTTAGCATATCTTACACCTATTCCTGTTCTCTATTCTTTTATTAATGTTAGAACTTGCCTTCCAAGATGACGTAATGTCTGTTTTGGTTAAGTAGTTTGTAAAATAAATTAACGTAAAAAAATGTGACTTATATTCCAGTGCAACTTATGTATGTTTTTTTCTACCTAATTATGCATTTTTGGCTTTGTGCGACTTATAGTCCAGAAAATACAGTAAACATAAACACTTTATTAGCGCAATAAAAGTTTTTATTTGGAAACAACACAAAACACTTAACTAAACAAAGCCTTCAAAATTGTCACTCCACAACAAATATTACAACAAACTTTCCGTTCAAGTACCATGGATTATGAATTAAACAGCTGCAGTTGGACAGGAAACCAACTGAAACGTAGGTATTGATGTAGGTAATGTAGGTATCTTTATACATTGATCAGTATTGATCAATATTGACACCAACATTGGGATCGATATTATCAATATTTGGATAGATTCGCCTACCAGTAATAAGTAACAATTGAACAGTGTTCCAACTGTGTTTATTTTGTGTAAGTAAACATTTGTCTGTGTAGCATTATAGAGTGTGCATACAGGGAGCGTCTTACCTGCATACATGCAAAGTTGCTAATAACCTTTTTCACCCCAATCTGTGGATCTACCTGAGTTTTTTAAAACACGGAT
This sequence comes from Doryrhamphus excisus, assembly GCF_037039965.1. Classification (NCBI taxonomy): domain Eukaryota; kingdom Metazoa; phylum Chordata; class Actinopteri; order Syngnathiformes; family Syngnathidae; genus Doryrhamphus; species Doryrhamphus excisus. Next base: position 13,509,856 of record NC_136377.1, read on the forward strand.
AGTCTCGCAAAAAACATGACCTAATTTACACTACCGATGTTGCGTCAAGATTGTCTCCACTCAATAAACAAGGACCGACATCACCACTCCTTGAGTTCATATACGGTCTGGGGTCTCAAGACGGTAGATCATGAGCTACCAGCAGCTCCTAACCACTTTTCAATTAGCTCTCTAATGGCCTTATTCATGTATATCAACTCCTAGACCGACACGATTAGAAAGTGGGGTTCGGCAGTAGTCTGGAAGTCCTCGGTAGCGCTTGTGCGTGCGACCAATCATAGCGTGATGGAGGTGGAATAAATTAAAACACACCGTTTTGGAAAATACAAAGAAATACAGCTGGAATGGGTGCAGATTCTGGAAGATCTACAAAGCTTTCTGCGCGGGTTATCGTGTGTAGCTGCTCTATAGGAGTCCACAACTCAATACAAAGGGCTGAAAATTAGCATAATAAGTCCCCTTTAACACAATTCAAGCAGAGCGGATAGAATGAACAGTCTTTTGTAATTAGCAAGCTCTGCATCCTTTTCAAGCAAAATATGGATGAACTTTTGTGAAGCGGCGACCGTGAAGGGCCCTTCATGTTAGCACGGTGCTGCTCAAACCCCATCATGTCCATCTTTTCAATGTCTTTTTTTCCTCTTGTCAATGAAAACTCATTTGATCTGTTTTTTTCTCTCTTTTTTCTCTCTTTCAATGTCCTTTTACACGCGGGCACACACACACACACACACACAAAAATTTCAAAAATTGTTACTTTGATTCATATTACCACAGACTATGCCTCCCATGCATGTACTACACTACAATAGAGTACACCACACAATACCTCAGTATACCGTACCACACCATACAACTACATTATACCACTTTATACTATACTACTCTTATAATGCACTATATTATACCACCCCATTTTACACTATGTATATTACGCTGCACTGTACCACACAACAATAGCACACTATACTTACTACTTACTTAGCACACTATACTTACTACTTACTTTTTTGTAATACACTATACAGTATGGCACAATACTACACTTTATATTACCACCCATTTCACTGCACTGTACTAAACTACACTCAATACCAATACCGTGCAACTATACAACACTATACTTTTTTATAATACACTATACTATGCAGTATGGCACTATACTATATCACACTATACTACTATATAATACCACACAAGACTATAGCACCCTATACTATACTACAATGAACTACACCATACAATACCACTATAGTATACCACAATATACTACATTACACTATACCACTATCATATAAACATCATACCAAAACAGACTGTGTACATATATTTATACTGTTATTCTGTATATTTTGTATTTTCATATTTTGTATTTTTCTTTTTTTTTTATAGATGTGTATGCACCTACTACACCAAAACAAATTTCTAGTATGTGTTTGATCATGCATGGCAATAAACCTTTTTTATACTACTACATTATACCACCCTATTCTACACTATACTTCACTGTGTTATACTGCACTATACACTAAAACAATACCACACAACTATACCATACTAAACACACTCTACTATACAGTACGGCAGTAATTGTGTCAATTATTTACAAGAATACTGCATGACTATTGCTATATTATTATTATCATCATTAATGTACTGTATAGTATGTAATCGGCCATAAACTAGTATTTACGATTGATGGTTTGGTTTGTTTCTTAGTTTGCAGGATTATGCTAAATTTCCATCCAGTAAATTGTTGCATTTTGGTGGAGCTCTGCGTCAAAACAGGTTTCAGTCGCTAGACAAAGCACCCACATGGTGCTCCACAGTTTGGCCACTTTGGTGAGAGAAATGTCGTTTCCAGCCATTTCAGTTGTGATGGAAAAGTCAACTTTGCGGTTTAAATATGTGTTTTTGTGTATTAAGGGTACTCGGCAGTGCGGTAATATTCCCTGCAGGGTTTCATAAGATGCTGAGAAACAAGTGAAATCTTCCATCTCCTCTTATGGTCGTATTTTTCAGTTGGGCGGCAAACGCTGCGAGGCGTCACATATGAGGAAATGTGAGGGGGCATTTTTTTTTTCCTCCCCTCGACTTATTTCCTCCCACTCACTTGTTTTAGGGGGAATAAAAGAAGCAAATGGCAGTAAACCAAGCATAAATTCAGCAGACACATTAAATAATGTCAGCTTTACTGGCTCCTGCGTGATTAATGAGTATGCAAGAGCTACTGTGTGTACAGTATGTACTATATGCCCTGTATATACAGTATGTACTGTACTGCATGCTGTTAGGCTGCCCTCATCATGCATTAAGCATGCATGAACTGATGTCACATAATTATTTTTCTTATACCGCTGGGTAAAATAGTCCTATACCATGTGCAGCTTCCTTAATAATGGCACTAATTGACATGTGGCACGAAACGTGACATTAGGTACACAACCCAAAGAGATTTTCTACACCATTGCAAATGAAAAAGTATCCATGTTACGCTGATTCACGCCAAAGTAAGAGGAGCAAACCTCCAGGATGAAACATGTTACAATTGATGTCAGAGCCCCGAAAGTTGCATTGGAGACGCTCAGAATTTTAAAAGGTGAGCAGTTTAATTTCTTTCCTTCTGCCAATAAAAAAAAAATGAGAGCCTGGGTTTTATTAAAGGGGAACTGCACTTTTTGATCATTCACAATCCTTATGTGAAACATGAACACATTCTTTGCCTTTTCTGTGCATTCTAGCGCAAGAAAACAAGTTAATATGAGCTAGCTAACAACGGACATCACAGGAAATACCTATTTTGACACTATGGCCCTCACAAAAACAACACAAAAATGCCAACGGTGTTCCGTTAACATAACTAACTTGTATATTAACCAAGCTACAGTTATATTATTATTGTAGCAGTAAACATGAAAAAAAATATTATCTGGCGCCTCGCTACCCGCTAGTTTGAGCGTCATTCACAGACGGAAGAGTGAATAACTAACTCTCCATTTCGCTACAAGGATTCGACAAGATGGTAGTTTTATGTGTATCAATGCGCTTAGAAAAGTAGTGTTTTAAATCATGAAAATACAGTAGGATACTGTTAGTATTACATGTTATCATCAGTGTACGTGTTAATGCATGATCACGGCATGGCTACCAAACCATGCAACAGGGCTTCGAAATAGGTGTATCCCAATGACGTCCATTGTTAGCTAGCTCATGTTAACTTGTTTTTATGTGTTATAATGCACAGAAAAGGGAAATAAATATGCATTCATGTTTCATATAAGAATTGTGAATGACGGGCTAAATTCCCAAAAAGTGCAGTTGCCCTTTAAGACCCACACAGCTTTCTCGTTTCTTTGTTTTCTAAGGATATAAAAACAGATTTTAAAAAAAGACAGCTCATTACTGCACGTAATGGACAGACTTATGTCTGCTATTAAAACACCTCCAAATCTATCTTTCTGTTCATTAAATACAGTAAAAAGGGCATATTTCAAACATAGTTGCTAATAGTGATTAATCATGATTAACTGTGAGTAATCGGATTAATTTTCTTTATGATTTGTTTTGATGTTAGAGTTTTTATATTTTTAAAATGCACAGAAAAGAGAAAGATGTACGTGTTCATGTCTCACATAAGGGTTACGGATGATGGGCAACATTCCAAAAAATGCATGTGGAGGAAAGAAATGAACGATGAGGTTAGCAGTGGTTTGGCTTCAATCCAATTCAATCCATTTTATTTATAGAGCACATTTTATAAACACAGTTTCCAAAGTGCTGCACACAGTAAAACTAGACAATAAATAAAAGCACAAATCAACACAATAAAGTTATATATCAAATAAAAACATGAACATTTACAACACCTAGAAAAACAATAAATAAAATACATACATACATAAATAAAAAGTAAGAAAAGACCCAGTCTTCCTTAGTCTTCCACCCTCGTCAATTGCCAGTGTTTGCCAAATGATAAGTGAGTAGAAAAATAATAATCATAATAATAATAATAGCCAAGGTTTGATGGAAACAGTCCTTGCAGTGACTTTGTATTTGTGTACTTCTACAATGATGTACATGAAGAGGAAAAGGTTGTCTGCCATTGATTTTTGTTCCATGTTGTAATAAATTATAGTAGCGCTGCCTTCTTTCTTCTGTGGTATCAGCTGTCAAGGTGACATATGGCATGATGCAATATGGAAATGATACCATCAAGGAAGCTTCTATTTATGCATCACACGGCTGTATCGCGCATATATGTTTATTTTTCATACGTTTTCATCACTTCTATGTGCTTGATTCTCCACCTTAAAATCTTGACAGCGCCCAAGGACATTTTGTGCCATTTTGTTTTCAAGCCATATACACACCTGATCAAAAGACCACCAGGATAAATTGAAATATTTATAGATTTTATATTTATTTACCACTTATGCTACAGATAATGTACGTCCTGAGTCCTCATCTGACCCAGAACACCTTGGGGGCGGGAGGGTTTGCCACACTTTTTTTGTAACAAATTAACAAACATTAACAAATTGTGTTAATGACAACACAACTAACACAAAATGCAGTTTTAAAATGAAACTATTATTATTATTACTATTATTAAGGGAAAAATTCCAAGCTACATGGCCCTATGTGAAAAAGTGTGCCCTCTAAAGCTAATAAATCAAACGTTTGTGCTAACTTGCAATGAGTCTCTTCCAGCGCTGTGGAGGAATTTTGTCCCACTCATCTTTGCAGAATTGTTGTCATTCAGCCACATTGAAGCACCTTTTCAAGGTCATGCCACAGCATCTCAATAGAATTCAGGTCAGGACTTTGACTAGGCCACTCCAAAGTCTTCATTTGGTTTTTCTTCAGCCATTCAGAGGTGGACTCGCTGGTGTGTTTTGGATCATTGTCCTGCTGCAGAACCCAAGTTGGTTTCAGCTTCAGGTCAGAATTCATGGTTCCATTTATCACAGCAAGTCTTCCAGGTCCTGAAGCTGCTTTTTTTTTCCTCAAATGCAGCCTTACTGTCATGCCAGATGCAATTTCCCCAAAGATCTTGGGAATCATCAAGATGTTTTCTGGCAAAATTGAGCCTTAATGTTGTTCAGCAATGGTGTTGGTCTTGGAACTCTGCCGTGCAGGCCATTTTCGTCCACCTCTGCCCATGGAGTCATGAACACTGACTTAAACTGAGGCCAGAGAGGCCTGGATGGATGTTGGATATTTGTATGTTGTTGTGGGGTCTTTTGTGACCTCTCGGATGAGTCGTCGCTGCGCTCTTTGGGGTCATTTTGGTTGGCCAGAAAGTTCACCACTGCTTCATGTTTTGGATAGCGAGATAGATACTTTATTCATCTCAGAGAGAAATTCAAGCAGCTCTTCAAAAATCATGAGTCATAATCATGGCAAGACAGGCAGGATAAGACATTAAATTAAGAAAAGAAAATACGAATAAATTCCTATATTCCAATTTGTAGTGCAATAATACAATAAGAATAAGAATGCATCATAAGGGAATAAGTCCAGTCCCTGTGTGTTTTTATCGCAACCCCTCTGTTGTGTTGAAAAGCTGCATGGCGTGGGGGAGGAATGATCCACTCAGCCTTTGGTTGAGCAGGGCAGTGATAGTAATCTGCCACTGTAACTGCTTTTCTGTCGGGAAATGATGCTGTGCTTTGGGTGATGCTGGTTGTCCATGATGGAAAGGAGCCTCCTCTGCGTCCTTTGCTCTGCCACAGATGTCAGGCTGTCCAGCTCAGTGCCTTCCTCACCAGCTTGCCCAGGCGTGTGGCGTCCTTTTTTTGAGGCTTCTCCCGTCACACTTTTTGTTCTTTGGATAATGGCTGTCAATGTGGTTCACTGGAGTCCCAAATATCAATTAATATCAGTTATGTTTAAACAGGGGAGGAGCAATCACTTTTCTACCTTAATCATAACATTTTCATGTAAAAGCTGGATTTTGTGTTCAGTGGTATCTAAATTCATTGATGACCTGAAACATAAAAAAATAAGAAATCAGGAAGGGGACAAACACTTCTTCACTGTATATATTTTCGATGTTTGTAATGTAGTGTTCACTAAGGAATAAATTAGAATAAACATTTATCTGCATCCGTTATGACTATAATCATTTGAAGTAGTGTATGATTCCCAGAGGGTGAGAGCAGCTTTTACAGCCGAATCAAATCAATTTACAACAACAACATCGTCTGAAATCTCTTCTTGACAAATTGCTGTTTGTCCTTTAAGACCACAAGAGTTGAAAAGAAAAAAAAATACACTCACACATCTCTGATGATTTTTTAAAATATATATTTGCATACTTTGCATTGCAGTAAGTTGTGCAAAGATTCATAATGCCGCCCTTCTTCTGTCATCTAATGACTCGGCGGAATGCAGACATCTATTTTAGCCTTCAACAAGTACTTCAGTGCTAAATAAACAAACAATAAAAAAGCCACACTAACTCCATTAAATAAAAGGCCTTGCATGTTTTGCTGTCTTTTAGAAATATGAAATATGAATATATATATATATATATGCATGCAGTGGTGTCATTCATTTGCTGCACATTTTCTTCTTAGCTATCACTTTACTGCAGGGGTGTCCAAAGATTGTCCTGTAAATAATGAAAAGATGTGGAGGCACAGATATGGAGATATTTTAGTCTATATAAGGTGAACCTCTGGAAGGAAAAAAACAGCCTTCATCTCAGCTATTATTACTTGAATAAACAGTTTGTGTTTAATTGTATTTTTACGATATGGAGTGGGGCAATGAAAGAGTCATTCATTTCCTGATATTCTGTCAAACAAGAACAACACAAAGAAGTTCCTTTGTGTGCAACCAAAGCAAAACAAGTCCAAAATACTTTGATTTTACCAAAGAATGCAATTTGTCCGAGATGTAGAATTGACTATTTATGGGAGCATTTTCTCCTTTTGATGATGGCGTGTCAGGTCATTGAGGTGTATCCCTGCATGTGTCCGTTATTCACGAGACAGGAGGACGGCTAGAACGTGCGTTCAAACAAAAACAGCGATAATAATATGACTAGTAGGAGCCCATTTGGACAACGTGACGTCTCCACTGGTGGCATGAGCGGAGCAAACAAGCAAAGACAGTGAAGGGTCTGCTGGTGTCGTCTGAAGAAAAAGGTCTCGTAACCACATGACGTTCATGTTTACATGCATCACAGGGATGGCGGTCTCAGTGGGAGGTTAATTTATATCCCATCGGAGCACTTTTTCATCCAAATACACATGTAAGAACAAGGGAATACAGCAGTGCAGTCATCCTTTGTAAGAGTACTAGTTGGCAGGGCTTTATAGGATGTGTAGCAAAGCCCGCTTTTGTAGAATCTGGATGGCTACTCTGGCTTGGGGGGAGGAGGGGGCGCTCAGAGGGATGGGGGAAATAAACAGTGTTACTAACACCGTTACTTATTTCAGTAACGGGTAATCTAACTACAGTAAAGTCTTGTTATATCGATATCGGTTATAACGAATTACTACTTATTACGATACTATTTTCATTTCCTGGCAAATTTCTAGTCTTTTATGATATAATTAGTTCCGTTAGTACGATACCCGGTTATTATGATAATCCGGTTACTACGATGCCCTTTTCATCTCCCGCCAGCCAATTTGGTCTGCTTATATCGATACAAAAGCAGCTTAAATCAATCTTTGCTTAAGGATTTCAATACCAAAAAAGAACACGGCAAACGGCTGCTTCCAGTCAACTTTATTTTTCACACTTCCACCACCAGAGCGCAGCACACACACCGATTCCCGCACTTCCTGGTTCCTTAAATCAAAGCAGCATTATTGCCCACTTTTAATGCAGTTCGGCGCAGGATCGGATATATGGATAGTCCGGTTATATCTGTATTTTTTCCGACTCCTGAGAATATCGATATAACGAGACTTTACTGTAATTACTCTTACTGTCAGCATAACACCGTTACCATTTTCGACACCCCACGTTACTGGCGCCGCCTAAAAATATATCACCACTTCATAACTAATCTCATCTAATCTTATGTCCCCGGAAAAAAACTTTGTCCACATCTTGTGTGAGCAACTTAAACCTAATGAACTGATTACTTTTTTAAAGTAACGTGCCCAAAACTGTTCGTGACATCATGAAAACACCCATCTTGAAAAGCAAACATTTGAGCGTCTCGTCTGTCCGCAGTGGAGTTTTTTTGTGTGCAACATCAGACATGCAGTATGTGGTTTATGAATGTTCTCATTCATTCAGGTCATTGTATTTCAGGGCACTGGACTGTTCAGGTTGCCTTAGAAGAGGTTTCACCTCTCATCTAACTATAGATGACAATAGGACAGCTCTAGTCTGAGAAAATGGTACAAGATCCAAAGTATTTTTCCTGTAAAAGAAGGAGGCATGACTAGACAGTGATGGTTTCAGCTCTTTTGTGGTGTAAAAGGACAGCCATTAGGTTACAATGGAGTTAGTCTTCGTTAGTCGTCCATTCAGATACGACCATGGAAACCAAGGTGTGTGTGCCTTTCTCTACAGGAAGCGATGAACGGACAGCATTATATGTAGGAGAAAGGTGGCGTCGCAGACCTCCTCCTCTGTTCAGATGACTTCCCTCACTCCTCTCTCTTGTCATCTAAGTTTCTCCTGGAGGTGAGACTCAGCCCATCTGTGTTGTGATATGCGCCTGCTTGGCTGCTTGGATTCCCCAGTGTAAACATGGCTGCCGAGAATCCCACTTACTGTATGTGCTTTATGAATGAATACCAAAGCCGTGCAGCTTGATTGGATACAGGAATCGTTCCGGCCCCTGTGTTATATCTCATTAGATTGTGTACCTAGTGGAGTACAGTTTGCATAATTAGGTAAAGTAAACAAAGCCACCCTGAGGGAGGCCGGCAGGTCAATGTTGTGCACCATCAAGCTGCGGCTGGGTCCCAGTGTGTTACGTAAGAGCTTTGCGAGTCGCTATGTTTATTCACGGCTGCTATTTTTTGTCGTTTTTTTTATTTCATCAAATCTCACACGGCCTGCGTGCTACACAGCAAATTTTGGTCTTTGGAATAAACTCCATGTGAGTTAAAATCAACTAAATCTGAGTGCACATGCGTGACCATCCATTGACTCCACAGGAGAGTTAATATAACTTTTGGAGTTGATCTTTTACCCCCCATTCAGAGTTCAAACTGAACTCTTTTTGGTGTTAAAATACTACTCTTTAGAGAGTAAAATGTGACTCTCGAATGGAGTTGATTTAAATATTAACTCTTAACCGGTGTTAAAAGCCAACACTTAATATATAGTTAATTTAATTATTTAACATTCATTTTATATGCAAAAATCATTCATTCGTACCGCTTTTTCCTCACAAGGGTTGCAGGGGGTACTGGAGCCTATCCCAACTGTCTTGGGGCGAAAGACCCTGCCAGCCAATCACATATAGACAAACAACCATTCACACTCACATTCATACCTATGGACAATTTGGAGTGGCTAATTAACCTAGCATGTTTTTGGAATGTGGGAGGAAACCGGAGTACCCGGAGAAAACCCACGCATGCACGGGGGGAACATGCAAAGATGGCCAAGGGTGGAATTGAACCCTGGTCTCCTAGCTGTGAGGTCTGCACGCTAACCACTCGACCGCCATGTCTCCGCTGTTTCACAGTTAAACACAGTCATTTTTTACGACAAAAATACGTATAAAAAACATTGTATGATAAAGCCTATCTAACCCTGACTTATAAAAAGAAAGCTTTTCCGCATAACCGCGTCGGCGCTACTTGGAATGGTTTCTTTCCTTACCGTTTTCGACAAGCAGACACAGACTGAAGAACAATAAACATTTTCAGGAACAGTGAATGATGAACAGGAAGGTGGTTAGCTAACGCTAAGTAGTTTTTGTCAACAAACTGAGCAAAAAACGTTTACCGGATGCAACAAGAGCTTCTTTTGTGAGGTAATACAAAAAAAAACCTCACCGTCTCCGGGGGTGTGTCAGTGCAGGTCCCCGAACACCCATGAACTCAACTCCAAAAAATGCCACTGCCTGGTAGTAATCCTTAACACATGTGGTCGTCAGGGTACAAAAATCAACTCCAAAAATTCAACTCTTTCATTCTTACACTCGGTGTTAAACCCTGTCACGCCTTCTCTCATCCCTCTTTGCCACTTGCGCCGATGGGAGGGAAGGAGGCGTGGGCGCGCTAAGCTGCGCTGGACTGTAGTTGTCCACTGGTAAGTGCGCAGTGCAGTGATAGTAGTGGATGTGGGACTGCAATAGGCACTAGTCATACACTCAGAAGCTAAATACACAGTATACACAGTATACTTACTGAAGTGTACTAACAGAAGTTTCCATTTAAGACACAGCACAAGATATGGACTAATTGTGGAATCATCCTATGGGTTCAAAATCAGTCATTCTGTCCAGTTCTCCCAGTTCTGCCTTTAGTTTTGTCTGAGAGAGCAGAAGGAAGTGGACCCAATGTGATGTGAGTGGTGCCGACCGGCTTCTTCAGATGTTTGTCCATCACTGATGACATGCAAGGTTTAGAAGAAAGCGGAGGCATGAAAGAAGAAGAAAGAGAAGACATCTGACTTCATTCAAACGGACAAACGTCTCACAAACTTCCTGCAATGGAGAACCTTAATCAACTTCTTCTTCTCATGTGCTATAGAAGATGAGAAACGTTCCCTGTGTGAAGTGCGAGATCTAATTAGGGCACCAAATGCATACTCAACAATGAAAACGGTCAATGAGGAGATCGGACGGATCAAGCGTGGAGACTGGATGAGAGGCGTCTTTGAACAAATAAAAGCCACGCTCCTTCAAGACAACGTCAAACATGCTCAACTGTCTGCTTGACTTTTTTTCCCCTCCACAAACTTTGCTTCGACTTCACATCCCACATGGAGATGTATGTTGTTCAGAAGCTCCAAATCTCCCAGGCGCTCATTGAGCAAATATGGAGACAGAGACAATATGTCCAGAGTCGTCAGGATGTGTGAAGAGCGTTAGTGTTCTTGAATAGGATGTTCTCTTCTCACGCGTTCTCATGTCTTCACCATGTGGACGACATTACGGGGATGGTGCAAGGACGCTATGATTCTGCAAAGATAGATTCTGTAAAGATGCTAGAATGCTACGAGGACACTACGAGGATTCTGCGAGGACACGTAAACTTGAGTCACGATGAGACAAAGGAATGGATGTGAGAATGCCACAAGGACGCTGCCAGGATGCTGCATTTTTTTCTACAAGGAAGCAATGAGGATGCTGCCAGAATTCTCCAAGGATGCTTCAAGGACGCTGCCTGGATGTTAAGAGGACATTGGATGGAGGCTGCATTGGATGGAGGACATGGAAACGCGAATCACTATGAGGCAACTGAATGGATGCAAGGAAGCTGCTAGGACAGGGGTGGGCAAACTACGGCCCGGGGGCCACATCCGGCCCGCCAAGTGTTTGAATACGGCCTGCCCAATCTTTCCGAAGTATTTCATTTAAACTCAACATACAACCTGGCATCATGGCCTGAGACAACCTTTTGATGGTTTTATCAATTTTGTTTTTTGACATGGTCTGTTGTTTACAAAGTGCTCCTGAAAAAAGGGACACAAGCACATAATATTAATAATAATAATAATTATTATTATTATTAGATTATGAGATATTTATAATTATTATTAGAACTATTATGATTTTTATAATTATTATTAGAACTATTGTGATTATTATAATTATTATATTAATGCTAATTATTATATTAATTATATATAATATTATTGTTATATTTGCATATTTTACATAATAATAATATAATAATTATTATTTACATTTTATTGTAATTATTATAATATTTTATTATTTTTTAAATAATTAAATATAAATATAAAATAATAAATAATAATAGCAGATTGCATGACAATTTTACAGATATAATAATACCAGGTGGACTGTTACGTGTAAAACATATAGTCTGCCCCCCCCCCCCCCCCCCCCCCCGTAAATTTTGTCATATCAATGCGGCCCGCGAGTCAAAAAGTTTGCCCACCCCTGTGCCAGGATGATACGAAGACACTGTCAATGTAACTGGATGCAGGATGCTGAGAGGACACGTAAACTTGATTGACTACGAGAATTGAAAATAAAGGAATACTAAACGTATTTCATCCATCCATGCATGTTCTATACCACATATCCTCACTAGTTTCGTGGGCATGCTGGAGCCTATCCCGCTGTGTTCAGGCGAGAGGCCGGGTACACCTTGGACTGGTCGCCGGCCAATCACAGGGCACATATAGACAAACAACCATTCACACTCACATTCATACCTATGGACAATTTGGAGTGGCCAATTAACCTAGCATGTTTTTGGAATGTGGGAGGAAACCGGAGTACCCGGAGAAAAGCCACGCATGCACGGGGAGAACATGCAAACACAAGCGGGGATTCAAACACGGGTGTCCTAGCTGTGTGTTTCAGATAATGAGGTTTGCACATTTGTGTGCAAGTGAGTCCTGAAAGAAGTTTGGGACGGCTCAAAATACTCAAAAGGTTTCAAAAGGCGTGGTAAAACTGCTACTCTGTGATGTCACAGGGGTGGACTTCCTTATTTGGTTCATAGTTAGAAAGCACTTTGGGCATGTGACCAATCACAGCGGAGATTTATTCCATGGGTGGAATAAATAAATTTTGCATGTATAAGTTGTTTGTTGCAAGCGGTGACCTGTCCCACTTTGTTTGAGGGTCCTTGAATGCACCATTGTGAGTGCACTAACTGTCTCCTACGCTGCACAGATTTTGCTGTATTATCTCATATTTGGTCTCAAATGCTGCTACTACGTGGGGATGCTTAAAGGTAAGATTTGATGATAATATGGACTGATAACGTGCATATTAGTTGGCGGACAACCTCAAGTTCATTTACTGTATGCTAGCACACTGACTTTTGCCGCATACATACGTACATCCAACAGGAAAACAAACTCCAGGCTCGTACTGGTCTATGGTGGGTCTGTCTTCATTGTGATCTTAATTTGATGTTGTTACTATCTTAATTTTACACAATAAATAAGAAATTAGACACTTTAGATTAGAGTCTAATGTTGGACCAACAGAGCTTTGAGGGAACACGGGCTGGTCAAAAGCCATAGGTCAAAAGCAGTTACAGATTGGTTTGTTTTGATAAACGTTTCCACAATGAAAGTGCGATGCTCACCAGTCCAATTCATGGCAGCAACTGAAAAAGAAACGAAAAGAATAATGAAAGAGAATTTCTTTACTTTATTTGCCTTTTATTTGACCTACAAATGTGTCAGATCATTTTTCTGACCCTTTATATCAATGACAAAATAAAATGTATTTATTATATAAAAATAAATCCTGTAATTTTCCAGATATGTTTTACCTTGAAGAAAAAAAATATTCTTCTACATCAAAGTTTGACCCCCAAAATATCTTAAACGACAATATATCACAGCTAAACTTTCCAGGTCCTAAAAAGAGGACACCTGGTCACCTGTGCACATAGTGAAATGATATAATGAGCTCCTGCAGGAGAGCTCCTGTATCAAATATTTTGCAGGACAAGGACGACCCTGAATTGGATCAGCACCAAATTGTACATCCTGTATCTCCCGCATATAATTGTCTCATTGACATTCATCCCGTATTCCCTTTGGAAACATGGAGGAATATGTAGGCGCCTTTATCCAGATGCAGAATGAGTTCTTCCATGAAATGGAGACTGTCATAGAGGTACACGGAGGGGTCAACATGTGAGAAACAGCTGTCAGTATATGACACAACAACTACAACAATAAGTGAACATTCATATGCTTGCATTGGGCGTCATTACATGGTGTACCTAATGAAGTGTCCTGCTGTGGCTGTGACATAGGCGTGCAAAGTGGCCCTCAGAGGCCACTTGGAGAAAAAAAGCATGAAGGTTGTTCAGGTGTTCGGATGTGTCGGGAAATTGTTTCCCGGTCCTCCAAGGCTCTTGTATGAGCCCCCCCCACAAAAATTCCCACTGCTCAGATATTCATCATCAAGAAGGTAAGTGGTCATTAAGGGGGAAAAAACAACCCAGAGGGGTTGTTAGCGGCATTACAATGAAAGATGGCATATGTACGGTCCTTATAGGGGCTGCATGGATGGATGTATCACCAGGATGCTGCACGTATGATCATGAGTGGAGCAAGTTGTGGAGGTGTTGCATAAGCATACGTGATGTGGGCGCGAGAAGAAGAAGACGCATCACGATCTGGCATCGCCTTTGATGGCCCATTTGCTGTCTGGCAGCTTTTTTTTTTTATTCCTATTCATGGCGTGTAGGTCTGTCTGCATGCATTCAATGCAATCATGCTTTCACACAGTTACATAAGTACACAACATAGCAATCTTTTGTGCTTGTGGTCACCAGCCTGCGCAAATATCACAAGCAGTGACAAAAGAAGACGGAAGAGATGGTTGTCATATCTCACTGAAGGAATTTTTGGAGACAAATATGACAAAAGAAAACATCTCATACCCTTAAAAACCCATATTTACTCTTTGAACATTTGATTAAGTAAACCAGCTCATGAGATGTTCAATACAAAAATTGGGGGGTGTCAAAGCAAAGCAGTCATTGTGATTAATTAGTCATATTTTCTGTATTATCTTTTTACATTCATTCATTCATTATCCTCACAAGGGTAGCGGGGGTGCTGGAGGCTATCCCAGCTGTCTTCGGGCGAGAGAACTTCCCCGGGGCCCCCGCCGGCTTCTCCGGGATTGCTTGCGTTGCCGCACTGGGTGCCTCGTGGCGCCTATCTCCGCCCCTTCAGGTTCGGGGATCTGAAACCGACTCCCATTCGATCGACGGGGGGCGACGTAAGCCATAAAAATTTTTTTATCTATAATCTTACCTTACTTTTTTGTATGCGACTTAGCGAGTTATACAGCAATCCCTGCCCACTCTGAGTGCAGATAGGATAAAGATAATTTAGACGGGTGACTAGATACAGATAGTGGTGTACTTGTTCATCTCTAGTTTCAACCTCCTTAAAGGGGGACCTGTTATGCAAATTTTTCAACCCTTTCTAACTTTTTAGATTTTCCAGAATCTGCACCTATTCCAGCTGTATTCCTTTGATGTATGCTTCCTACCAAAATGGTCTGTTTTAATTGATTCCATGAACCATATAAGGAAGTCCACGCCTCTGTGACACCAGAAGGGGGCGGTTTTCCCACGCCTTTTGAAACCGAATATTTTGAGCCATCCCAAACTTCTTTCAGGGCTCACTTCCAAATGAGCAAACCTCATTATCTGAAACTTTGGCATTGTTTAACACAATAGTACAACATTCTAACTGCATTCAGAATAGTGGAAGAAGCATCAGAGGTCCCCTTTAAGAGCCGTGCAAAAGTCTGCATTTTCATCTTGGAACTCTTTGATTTCTTCTCTCAGTACTTTTGGTATCCGTGTTCGGTGCTTGCTTCCATCATATTTGTGACATCTTTATGGATATCCATGATCATCGACAAAGGCTTTTGTATGCGTCTGCTTCCAGAAACAATATGTCCATACCTATTTTATTCATACTTGTGTTTCTGATTGCAGACAAGCAGTTTGTGTCTCATTCCCATTTCCCAAGGCTTGTGATATCAAATCATGTCTTTTGAGAATATGTTCAAAGCCGTCCCCATCCAACAGCCTGACTGACCCTATTTCTGATTTGTCATTTTGCTTTGTATTTGACATTGTTGCTAGGCAACCGCTGTGAACTTCAGCAGTTAGTCAGTTACCTTAACTTGCTAGCAGCGATCAACACTTGTAACTGGTTCATTTCAAGGAATCTGTACCTCTCGCCTACTCGAGGTAAGGTCGGGGGAGTCAGTAAGCAGTGCTGATCTTGTCTTGTGTCCGTAAAGCAGTGATTATCAATTAGTGGGGCGGGCCCCTCTTGTCGGGGGGGGGGGGGGGGGGTGCTAGAATTTGATTCTTGAATATGAATAAATCAGTTTCTCCAGTATTTTGAATCGGGGTGGCGCAAAACAATTTCTATCCCTTGAGGGGATGGGGGGGGCATAACAGAAAATAATTGAGAAGCACCAAAACAAATTTTGCAGTATCGTCAACGGAGCTCCTTCCCAGATAAATCTAATAATTCCTCATTCATATTTTAGCTTCCAATGAAAAACAGACACGACTCAGCCATCCTTGTGCAAGGCAAGATATGGATCAATACTTGGGACACTTTTCAACTCAGATGGTAGTTTTGTCTCCAGGCACTAAATCCTTAACGGGGTCTGCATAGCTGCTATAGCAACAAGTCAATTCGAAGCACCGGGTTGCAGAACCGCTGTAAGCAAAAATGCTAATTTGATTGACTGGTACCACCTCGTGGGTCGCTGTGCCAGCTCGAAGCAGAGAAACGCTGCGCTTTCATGTTGTCCACAAGATGACGTGACAACACACGCATGCACAGAACTTTTAACCCACATTCAAATGGCAGAGAGAGGATAAATCCTTTGCAAGGATAACTTTGAGTTAGGGAAAGGTTTGAGGTTGTGAATTTCTCCCTGGGAGATGAATAAAGTATCCATCTATCTGGTGGGCTGAAGTCCAAAATGCAGACACCTTATTATGAGTAAAAGATTAGTGTATTGATGCTCAGAGCTCCTGAATAGAGGAAACGGGAATCCTTGGAGGGCAGTTCAGGGACGGCTGGGCAGCGTCCAGCGTCCATGCTGCTGCATGCATGGTCAGGCAAGGAAGAAGGTGAATCCCTCTGCAAAATGTGCCCAAAAAACAGGTGGTCAACAGTCATGGCAAAAACACAAAGGGAGTGTTAACAACCTGGTGCGGTTTCGTCGTCTGGGCGGGCCTTTACGGCATGGGTGCCCATTATGTCCATCGCGAGCTACCGCTAGATCACCAAGGTAGTTTGGGTCGACTGCATGAACCTGACTTTGTAGCTGACATTAAAGGAAAACTGCACAATCCTTATGTCTCTTTCCCTTTTCTGTACGTTCTATCGAGAAAAAGAGTATGAGCCAGCGAACATTGCACGTTATATGGAGTTACCTATTTTGACTATGACTATCAGTACATTGATGAAAACATGTAATACATACAGTATTGTGTGGAATTTTGATGATTTCAAACTTTATCAAAACATCATTCTTAGACATTGATTTCACATACAGCAACAGCATTATTTAATATGTCCGCTCTCATTGGGATGGCTGTGTCTTCCAACACAAAAAATCCTGACACCAAGAATGTACCATAGGGACACCGCCCCTTTCCCACCATCTGATCCCAAATGCAAAGCCTGCCTCTATAGTGTATTTATTTGTTATTTATTCATTGGTGATGCAAATGTAGCAGTGTGTGCCAATGACTCATTGATTTGCCGTACTTTAGTGGCAGCCCTGCTCTGTAGCGACATTGAGAGCCACTAGTCCGCCTGTCCCGTCATCAATGCTGCTTGAGGCGTTGTGAGGGATCCTGAGACTAAGTGACTAGCAAGGCATTGTGTTACTCCACCGGATATATAGTTGTTCATGTTAGCTGCTATAAGAACAATATCGTAGTAGTTTGGTTAATACACCGGTCAGTTTTGGAAATGGAATACTGTTGGAAATGTTGAAAATGTTTTTAAAGTGAAAGTGAAAATGCATGTTTTCTACCACTTATTTTACGATGCATAAGAAAATGTGCCCATTGCTGAAACCTTGTGAATATGTTGCCTTGACTTTGGTTGCATATACATTTTCAATTATTGTATATGGATGATGTTTGATAGCAAATTGTCACTGGACGTAATACATGAAGTCTATAATAAACTAATAAAGGCTATGTATTTATTTTGACATATTACCGGTAGTCCTGTGATTGGCTGGCGACCAGTCCGGGATGTACCCCGCCTCTCGCCTGAAGACAGCTGGGATAGGCTCCAGCACCCCGCGGCCCTCGTGAGGATAAGCAGTAGAAAATGAATGAATGAATGAATGAATATTACCGGTACTCAAGTTATGTGCACAACTATTGACTGATTATGTGTAATTATCTTTATTGCAATATTGAATGGAATTATGATATCAACCACTGTGACTACCTGTACATTTTGAAACTATGAATGTGAAATAATCAGAAGAATAGTATTAGAATAGTATTTCAATGTGTACCAAGGTACATTTTGACAGGTAACGTGCATGCTGTAAAAAAAAAAAGTAAGCTTTAAGGGATGCCATCTAGGATGACGCAGTGATGATTCCACATCAGAGCCATCAAAGGTGTTGCATGGTGCTGCCATAAAGGAATGAAAGGTAGGAAAGGGGAGGGGGAGTACTGTTTTGACCTTTTTCATTTTCTATCTGAGAACATGAAATATTCTTATAGACCATTTGTCATTCATGTGCCAGGTTTTGGAACCTTGTTTCTGGTGCATCTATGACCATTGTGTACTAACGTGGACGATTCCACCCAAATGACTGCTGATGGCTGTCGTTTGGGGGTTGTTGGCTAAGCCTCATCATTCCACTGTATCTCAACGACCACAAAAGAGTGAGACCTTTCATGTGTAGGACGTGCTTGTACTTTAGAGGATAAACGTGTTGGATTCTGCAACCATCCCCTTAGACTAGAGCTGTCCTGGCTCGATAGTGCTTGATAGTGGTCATGTTTTTCAATCAGTCTTGCTCAGATCTTCCACACATGTGCTGGCCCATCCCCTGAAGGTGGGTACCTTTGTGGCAATTTGACAAAACACTCAAGTTACAACAGATCTTTTGGAGAGAGAGTTGAGCCGAGTGACACATTTCAAGTCAGTCGGACTTATGGGGTTCAATGTGGTCTATTTGTCCATAAAATAATAGCACATCAACATTGTGGATGGTTGTGGTTGTCATCAAACGGAGCTTTTTATGTCGCTTAATGGCTCAGTCAAATATTATGGAAGGTACAAGCAAAAATACAATAAACACTTTAAATAACACCTCTCTGACACGGAACATTATCACCTGTGATGGTGGTGTGTGAGGCATAAAGCAGATTTTGGGGGCGGTGGGCGGTTAGCCCAAGAGGAGATAATGATGGCGGCTGGCGGGGGGAGCGGTGGGCTGAGGATGTGTAAGTGAAACTAGCCACAAGGATAATGAGTCAGGGCTCAATGTGACTCTGTTAGAGCGCCAGCTCCACGATGTCACGGCGACCGCCACTGCAGCAGCCGTTGATGATGATGATGATGATGCCGCCATGGCCTCTTTGGCAAGGCTGTTTGCTTACTCTGCACTTTTAGCAATTATGCTATCTTGGACCTTCATTCTGACCTCAGCCACATATTTATTTATATTCCATCCATCCATCCATTTTCCTCCGCTTATCCGGGTCCGGGTCGCCGGGGCAGCAGTCTTAGTAGGGAAGCCCAGACTTCCCGGGCCCCGGCCACCTCCTCCAGCTCCACCGGGAGGACACCAAGGCGTTCCCAAGCCAGCTGTGAGACATAGTCCCTCCAGCGTGTCCTAGGTCTGCCCCGGGGCCTTTTCCCGGCTGGGCATGCCCGGAACACCTCACCAGGGAGGTGTCCAGGAGGCATCCGGACTAGATGCCCAAGCCACCTCAACTGACTCCTCTCGATGTGGAGGAGAAGCGGCTCTACTCTCATTTAAACTCATTTCAGCCGCCCGTATCCACCATCTCATTCTTTCGGTCATGAGTTAGATTAATATACATCATGTATACACATATACAATATACACTTCATTGCTACACAAAAAAGAAGAGTGGGAACATCAGGCACCCCGACAAACCTTTATTTAGTCGAGTCATGAAACCATGCAAGGGGTTTGAAATGGTTATTGTCCCACTAATTGGAGATGAACTATATTATTGTTTACATATTTTGACACCAATTAAACCATGTTATGGAAATGAGCCACATTCCGCAGATGGCCCCTGGGCCACATGTTGGACACCCAAAGTTACAAGTATGTCTGCTTGACAAACGGAGGTGGAGATTTCATTACCACTAAATAGTCAACACGGATCTCCTCGACGTATGAGGTGTGTTATGAAGCGGAGTTATGGTCGCCACATTAAGCCTTCATGTAAGACACACACTCTGGGCACAGGAGAACCTGAGTATAGAAGGGAATTAAGGAGCCACTTTCTGTGGCCACCCTGGTAGATATGGTCGCTTTGAACAGAGCTGCCATTATTCATGTTGTTGGTGATTAATGGAAACAGTGATTAAGGTGCAGACAGGTCCAAACATTTGTGTTTTAATATGTATGGCAGCTGTTCAACATCGATGGAGAAAACATCCACATCTCATCCACCCTGACACCAGGGTAGGATGGATTGTAGGGTTTAAAGTGTGTGCAAAGCACTTCATGTGAGACTTCCATATTACGTTTATTATCATTCACAGTAGCAATGCCATACTTCACTGTCTGATTGGCTTCAGGCTGCCCTGTTCTGGTGAGACAGCTTTTCTCCCAACAAGAAATCTTGTCACGTTTTGATCTCCCAAGATTCTTGTGACACTCCTAATCATTATCATAACAGTTTCAAAGTTTACTGTTGGTTGATATCATTCAATAATTCAGTTCAATATGGCAATAACATATTTCAGCTGGTGTATGTACTAGTATATCCCATTATACATACAGTTCATGTATTACGTCAAGTTAGTGTTGACAACTTGGGGGCCAGTGTTGCTAAATCTGGCATCATACCAAAACCCTTGGCAACATATATTATATATTCTATATATAAATATATATATATATATGTATATATGTTTTTCATTTTTTTAACACTTTAAACCCCTGCCATGTCAATGAACAAAAATGGTGGACCTTAAAAGGTCATTTAGTAGAAAATAATGGAATAATCCACCTTTTACTTCTCCTGAAGGAGGAGAGGGTTAGCACTAATAAATAAGATGGGCTTCTGGCTAATTCCGCATGTGGTCTCTACGGTGCTTATCCAGGCCTGATCAATCGATGATGAGCGGGAGGATGGCCAGAGGGGAAAGACAAGTATAGGAAGAGAACTTACACCTCGTCTTTTGAGTGCGTGTACACAGTGCAGAGTACACAGTACTGCAGTGCGCTGACGGATGTATTCCATCTGAGACTAAGCCCCGAGGTTTTCATCTGCTGCTTTGTCGTCAGCGACGGGGTCTCGGGGGGACTGAATAAGGACTCCTCCAGACACAAAAGTTGAAAAACGTCAACTTTTGTGCATGCATGGTCACGCTGATGTGCTTCATCACTTGGAAGATCTCACGGATGAAATGAACTTGAGACCAACATCCCCCAACCACAAACGGTGTAGCTAATTGCAGGAGCGTGTGGCAGCAAACATCAGACAATGTTCTTCCAAACATCTGAAAGGCTTTCCACTCCGAGCTGTTTGTTTCACAGACGAGATGACGAGGTGTTCCACAAATAACATCCCAGCATGCTTTGCCCCGTCGCATGCTAGCTTCTTTGTTTTGATGGAGTTGGTTTTCTTCTTATCTGGGGGATTAGCGAGGGGGATTGGAGGCTCTACTCTGACATTTTGACAGATTTAAAAGAACAGCGATTACATCTTGCCTTTGCTTTCTTTTAGGAGTCTACTTTGCTCCAAACATGAATGAGACATTTATATCAACGTAATGATTTTACAAGTTAATTCTTCTTCCTGTCTGAAAGTTGTACTTTACTTCAGCATCCATAAAACCAGAGGACCAGAGTACCATAGAGACAGCAGACAGGGGAGACTACAGCCCGTGGGTCATCAATCCGGCCTGCCAGACGTTTCCAAATTATAAAAAAAAAAAACCTTTTAACATGGAAGCTGTAGCCAACAATAGGATTTGCTATTTTTAAATTACCATACTATCAAAATGATTCCAATGGTTTCTGAAGTGAGAGACTGTGCTTTGTAGTGATGTAGGGGTCATTAGGGTAATCAGGAGCCCGTGTGACGGAGGGGGACAAAGACGTTTTTTTTTTTACAACAAAGGTCTGCATAAACGTCAGATTTTATGGGGTTGTTTTTACTCATTGATTTTGTGTTTTGCTGTGTTTTTGCTTCTTTGCAAAACATGTGGATGTATGTTCATAGACTTTGAAAGTTTTGGAGTTCATATTGTAAATCCTACATGCTTTATTCATGTACATTGTTGGTGTCTTACCAGAAAACGGAAAAAATGTAACCGAAAAATTCAATTTTTTTCAGGTGCTCTGTCATTCGAACATTTTCAGTATGCAGTAGGAATCTAATGCAACCTCCACAAGTGTTGGCACATACAGCAGCATATACGGTGAACCCTCGTTTATTGTGTTTAATTGGCTCCAGACTGGGATGTGCTAAGTGAATTACAGCAAAGTTTGTTTGTTTTTGTCTTGATTTCAGAGTCGCCACGGCAGAGCTTTTGATTTTGGCTATTCCAGATGCCCTTCCTGACGAATACTAATGATGCTTAATAGTGGAGATTGGAACCCAGGGCGTTAGCTCCGAAGTCCAGAATGCTAACCACTACGCCACGGCAGCTGGAATTTCAATTATAAATTGAATATTTTCCCAACTAGAGCATAGAACACCTGTTTGCAACCTTCTAAACACAAATTTCAACATTATTGTAGCCCTCTACAGATTAAATGACACCCAAGTCTGCAAGTGCGAAGTGCGAGACGACTGTTCAGCTGATAAGACAAATGATTCCAGCTAAAAAGTTTTCCGTCCCTCCCGCCAGAGAGAATAGTATGCTTACTTTGGAAGCTCCAAATGCGGTACAATCAGCCAAAATGAAATGATGAAAAAAATATGCTTGGCATTGAAACCAGACTTCATCTACAATGGCTTCCAAAATGCAACCTAGGGACCATCTGTGGCTTATTCCAAAAATAAAATTAAACACGGCCTGCTTCAGGATGAGATACTCGGTACACACTAATGAAAATGAAAAAAAAATCTTCTACATGGACATTTTGAATTTATGCTATTCATTTTTTAGGATGTGTTCAACTACCTTGGATTATTTTTGGGATGTTTAATAAAGAAAAAGGGCAAAGCATTGTAAAAGATAAACTCCATATGTGAGTGTTGCTTTTTCTGTGGATTTTGTAGTCCTAAGAGTCCGTAGTTGTCCCTTAATTCTTCATTTGAAGACATTTTTTTGTGTTTTTCAGCCATAATTATATGTTTGGGACAACACAAGCTATGGGGAAGCTCCTTTTCTGTTGCCAGTGCACCAAGCAAGGTCCAACAAACGAACAAAAATGACGCACATACGAGAGGTGTCGACTCGAGACTTTGGACTCGACTTGATATTATCATTAAAGACCCGCAACTTGACTTGGACTGACTCAGTCTTGACTTAATACTTGAGATTTTCAGTGAGTGTGTTGAGTAAAAAAATGAAACTATTCAGCTTACATGACAGTTATATACCATTTCCAGCCAGACAAGGAATTTTCCACAGACTGCCTCGTTGACTGCATCCATCAACATCCAATCAAGTTGACAAACAAACAATGAACGTGTGGATGACATTTCTGTGCACTAAATCCTGAATGCTATCTCATCACTCAATCAATACAACAATTTAAAATGCATTTATTGTATTTGTTAAATTTCTTTGTTTGATTTTTTTAAATGGCACTTAATTGGTAAACACTAAACCATGCTTAATTTAAAGCCTATAACTTCAAACCAGAAGCAAACACAGGCAATTGCCTCGGACCCCAAGATTTCCAGGAGAAATATAACCTTTTCCTTTGTTATAAAATACTGTTTTACTCTTAATTATTCTTAAAGCTATTAATGAAACTAGCAAACCTTTTTCACAGTCACAAGAAATGTAGACACACAATGACTCCAGAGATGGGCGTGACACAAAGATGTGAGGATTACAGCGATACATTATTGAAAAAAGTATGGAAAAATGACTTACTACTGAATCACCTTTTGTACCAATTAAACTTCACTCAAATCATCTTGTTTTGACTTGAGACCCCAGTTTGACACCACTGTTCTACACGTTCTACATCAATGCCCTGCCCATATGATGGCGGATCACATGATCAATGGTCGTATTTTTGATGGATTCTATAAAGGACGGATGGATCATAAATGGATAGATGGGTGGAATTATTGCTTCACGAGTGAACGAATTTGCAGATTTGAAGCTCTTGATGTGAGGAGAAAGAAACCCTCCCTCGGGGATGTTTTACCCCCGCTACACGACTGCTATCCACGGACCGATCAATGCAGCGGTCAATAATGGATGACAGACAGACTGATTGATTGTAGGACAGATACGTAGCTACTAACAGTTTGGATCCTGTACCTTTACCTCATTCTCTGGTACCCAAATCTCCCATGCTGAAATAGCGTTCATTGTTTCAGTCACCTGTCTTTCAAGGTCATCCTGGAGTGATTTGTCGCCATTTAGGTTCACGTCAGCAAGAGATATGTGTTCAATTTGATCACAGCCTTGTTCAGCACTTCTGATGATAGATATGAGACTATCCTCACTATATCTTGTCAACAGGTTAGACTGAACCATTTTCTCCATTTCCACAAACGTTGCTTCAATTTCCTCTAACGTCTTTTTCCAAGTAGAGCTAAGTCTTCTTTTCTATCTGGCGTTTCAACTTTGAGGAGTCCAGCTTTGAAGTCTTCACTCGCTTCAAACGATCTATGAAAGTAATGAAGGAGTTCCACAAATTGTTCTTGGAACTTTCTCCCTCCCTGCCTGCACATGAAATGAAAGATTTGAACCTATTATGCTCATGTTCAACCCTTTGTATTGAGTTGTGGACTCCTATAGAGCAGCTACACACAATAACCCGCACAGAAAGTTTCCTAGATCTTCCAGGATCCACACCTATTCCAGCTGTATTTGCATGATTTCCCAAACAGCCTGTTTTAATTTATTGCACCTGCCCACTCCACTGTGATTGGTCCCACTCCCAAGTGCTCCCGAGGACTTCCGGGTTACTGCTGAACCCTAATTTTCTTATTCTAATTTTGTTGGTACAGGAGTTGGTAATAAATGAATAAAGCCTTTGAGAAAACATTTGAAAAGTGGTTAGGAGCTACTGGCTGTGAAGTCACAGAGCAGAGCGTTCAGAGCCATCCCAAACCTCTTTCAGGGCTCACTTCCACACATGCGTCAGGATGGCCTCCTCCCCATGCGAGGGGTGCGTGAAGCTAGGTAAAAGAACATCGGAAATGAAGTGCCTCCGATTTGCTCCTGCACTCGTGTGGAAGATGAGTCCCCGCAGCTGTGTATCATTTTTCCTGGTACATTAAACTGTTCAAATTGAGCTATCATTTCAAAGATTATTATATTTGGAAGCATTAAAGATAACGAACCAAAAAGCGTCAAAAACCTCCAAGATCAGAGAGGACACGTCAACAACTCAACTCCAGTAGATTGTCTTGAGTTTGTTTCACGTTCAAATATTTACTGGAACTTGTCAGGTTAGGTTGATAACCTTTGAATCAAAAACTCTGTTCAATGCTTAGTTTCAAAGATCCGAGCTGTAATTCAGGGTTCATGCAGCAGGGGGGGCAGTAATGCTTGTTTGAAGCCAATATGCGATGAAGAAGAAGTGACTGTCAATTGTAAATGCACTGTCTCACGTAGTGACTTTGATATCAGTGATTCCTTAGATGTTTGTGATCGAGGAGGGGGCCTGAAAGCATCGTCAAAGAAAAGGCCGACACCGTATGGCGCAAACCCAAACATTTTGTAGAAGAACTAATTGACCTGTAATTTGAGGCATCTGTCTTGGACGTGAACCGACTTGGTTGAGAAAATGTGCGAATGGCGAAAGTTTGAAAAATGGCCCATTCATTTTCTACGGGAAAAATTCAGCAGAATTCTTGCATTTTTGCAAAATCTGTGAGCTTTTTGAAAAAACTGAAATGTTACCGTAGATGTCCCGAAAGAGCCAATTAACCTAGCATGTTTTTGGAATGTGGGAGGAAACCGGAGTACCCGGAAAAAACCCACGCATGCACGGGGAGAACATGCAAACTCCACACAGAGATGGCCGAGGGTGGAATTGAACTGGGATCTCCTAACTGTGAGGCGTGCGTGCTAACCACTTTCACGCCGTGCAGCCCTAACAGATTTCAAAAGCAGGAAATGATTATTACTAAATTACCTTGTTCAATTAAAATATGGAGGGGCCCAAGGCAACTGTATTCCTTGGGGCCCAAAACGCCCCTGACTGTAGGTGTCCATCCACCCATCCATCCAAATGTCCTTCTCTCACATGATCAAAGATGGTACTCATTAATCCTGTGATCAAGCATCAAGTCACTTCATTCAAGGTCTAGGATAAAAAGGGAAGTGCTACTGTGAAGATAAACAAATAAAACATGTTTGACCAAAGGGTTCCATTATTTGTCTTCCCTGCTGCTAAAAGCACCCACTTGTTATAAGACGTAAATATCGCTAATCGCTGCAAAATCTGTCATGCCGCAACATTAGCATCATTATTAGCACTCGCCTCTCTCCTGGTAAATATTAGTACTAACAGCTTGTTACAGGAGACCAATAAGAGTAAGTCTTTATCTCAGCACATGACCGCCGCCGCTTGACACGCTTCAAACCATGGAGGCAAACATGTGGCAACAATTCTACACTGGAAAAGGAAATGAAACATTTGAAGGGTTATTTTACGGTAAAAAAAGGCCGGTAATACACATATATGCTAGGGGTGTGAATCTCAGCACTGATTCGATACACATCTCGATGCACCGCCAGCGATACCATACTTTGACCATACATGCGATACAATTCACTCTCTTTACCATGCGATATGATGAGATAATCATTTAGTTCAAATCAATGCAATCCGATATGATATGGTGCAATTTCTTGCAATATGATACAATTCAACATGATGCAAATAAGCAAGGGGAAAAAATGGAATTCAGTACGGTCCTGCAAAAAGGATTTGGCTTTATTCCTTCTAGGCACTTGGCACTAAATTCTACTAAAGTGCTGTTTGTCTTTTTTACTATGCACCACTTCTTCATCATTCTTTTTGCCATCTTAAAACAGCAACAACTTTTCAAAAACAACTTTCCGCACTAGACTTTGTTGTTCTTAACGTGGCATTCTTTGCAAATGACGGACATTTTGTCGAGATTTCCGCCGTTCTTTGAGAATCCGTAGTGTTTCCAAACATACCATTTCAACGTTGCGGAGGGGGGGGGTTAAATATAGAAACTTGCTCCGCTGCCGCTTGCTAGGAACGTCCATGCTGTTTTACTAGTAGTTGGATGTGCCTCACGGCTTCCGTCCGTATTCAATACAAAACGTGAAATAATGATGGTGCATTCATGGCACCTGGGGAACAGCGTATTGGGTGAAGTTGAACATTAATAAAACAGAGCTTGCATCGTGTTTTACAGATACCCACAAACACATCGCGATGAATCTAGATTTCACCCGTCAATTGCATCCATACCCAGTGAATGAGCCGATGCACTCGCATCGCGCATGCGCATCGATGTATTTTCCACACCCTTAATATATACCAGTAGTACATATGTATGAGTTATATTATGGTTACATACATATGTACCAGTAGTACATATGTATGTAAATATACAAACCAATATGGGGACCTGCTACTTGCTACTACAGTGCTAAAAATCCAGCAAACAAACGACAGTGTAGCGAGCGTTTACTTTCTACGTGCGACCTTACAACGTGTCCTCATGTGCCAGTTCACATTTAAAGCAGCAGAGGCAAAGAAATAAATATTTTTGTCAAGAGATCTTTGAGATAAGAGGAACATGTCTCCTTCTTGCCACAGATTGCATCAGAGTGCCGCTCCAGCTCACACGTTATTTACTTCACAGCACCCGTCTGAAAATAATTGCTAGAACGCATCACAACAACCCTCAGGGGGTGGGAGGTGTGTGGGGGTGGGGGCAATATGACGGCCTGGAGGAGGCAAAAGACATTGTGACACTAGCAATTACAGTAATAGTAAAAAATTGAATTATATTTCCAATCATAATGTTTTGTATTTTTTCAGGGCAGCAGTCTCAGTAGGGAAGTCCAAACGTCCCAGCCTCCAGCCACCTCTTCCAGTTCCACCGGGAGGACGCCAAGGCGTTCTCAGGTTAGCTGTGAGACATAATCCCTCCAGCGTGTCCTAGGTCTACTACGGGGCCCCCGGCTGGGCATGCCCAGAACACATATCCAGGAGGCAACCGGACTTGGTTGCTCCTCTTCAAGCGGAGGAGAAGCGGCTCTACTCTGAGTCGCTTCCGGATGGCCGAGCTCATTTTGGCTGTGACCTCGTTCTTTCAGTCATGACCAAAGGTGAGGGCGGGAACATAGATGAAGTCGTAAATTCAGAGCTTTGCTTTCCAGCTCAGGTCTCACTTCAGCACAATATAAAAAAATTATAATTTGTCAATAATTCTATGAAATTGTATGCTAAGGGATATACATTTTGGCAACATGGGCCATTATTTTATTCAAAAGATATATACAGTTAGAAATCCCTCAGTTTTTGCAGTTTTTATTTGACAGTCCTTGAACACACCATTAACTTTCTCCACTGCTGCACAGAGATTACTATCTAGACCATTCATTCATTCATTCATTTTCCACCGCTTTTTCCTCACGAGGGTCGCGGGGGTGCTGGAGCCTATCCCAGCTGTCTTCGGGCGAGAGGTGGGGTACACCCTGGACTGGTCGCCAGCCAATCACAGGGCACATATAGACAAACAACCATTCACACTCACATTCATACCTATGGACAATTTGGAGTCACTAATTAACCTAGCATGTTTTTGGAATGTGGGAGGAAACCGGAGTACCCGGAGAGGGAGAACATGCAAACTCCACATTGAGATGCTCAAGTGGAGAATCGAACCCAGGTCCTCCCAAGCTCCTGACTGTGTGGCCCACATGCTTACCACTCAGGCCTCACCAATTTATCATGTTCAAGTTAATGAGGATTAAACAGGTTTTTTAAGTGTCCAGGAATAGGGGGTGACTGCAAAAACTTAGGGAACCACTGGTCTAGATAGCCTCACAGCTAGGAGACCAGGGTTCAATCCCACCCTCGGCCATCTCCCTGTGGAGTTGTTCTCCCTCTCCGGGTACTCCGGTTTCCTCGCACATTCCAAAAACATGCTAGGTTAATTGGTGACTCCAAATTGTCAATAGGTATGAATGTGAGTGTGAATGGTTGTTTGTCTATATGTGCTCTGTGATTGGCTGGCGACGGATGGGATGGATGGAATCGCCAAAGTACAACAATGCATCCAACTAATGACAAAGAATGCCTCATTTTCGGTGGAATCTCCTCCTGACACGCACATAAATTGAAGATTGAAGATGAAACACTCTTAATGAACAACATAATCATCCAGCTAACTGATTTTTTCATCAACTCGCACAGCACAATGAAGAACTCCATGCTCTGTCCCCTTCCTTCCCCTTCCTCTCTGCTCTGACTGTGCACTGTTGCCAAACTACTCAGTAAGAAAAGTAGCTGCTGCTGAATGACCTAAAAATGGCATCATGTGTGATGTTGTAACAGATGCTGTAGGGAAAAGCATAACCTCGTCGGAGAGACAAACAAAGTCCTCATCTTCTGTATCGGAATTGAACAGCAGGGCAATTTGGCCATCAAACATGTCGGGTTCCCTCTCATCATTGTGGGAGTCAGTCTCGTTGTCAGGGGGCTGTTCAGCAATGATGCTGGCTTTCTCCAAAGCTCAGTCTACAGTTAAAGCAGATACCTTAGCCCAAGCGTCCACAAGATGGTGGCCTAACTCGCCCGGCGCCGCTTCCGTGTTTGCCGTCTTTCATCCATGGCTCTCACGGCGCCCGTAACTCCACTTTGAAGGCCCTGTTTACACCAATGTGCGGCGGTTGGAGTTCTTTTGTTAATCCTGCTGCAAAGTCCAGGCTCGTGCTGGTGGATGGTATGTCTGTATTCATTTTGTGCCCTAAATTTGATGTTGTTCCTGTCTTCGTTTTGCACAATACACAACAAATACGATGAATTAGATTGCTATAAAATGCTTATGTTTTTCTGATGTGTTAAAAAGCTTTCCTGGTGACCAGCTAGTGCTGCTACTGTTATTTAGATCCATTCTTGACTTCAGTGGTTATAGTTATAAGGTTATATATTCAATTAGGAATTTAATAATATACTATAAGTAATTAGCATGCTTATAGAATTTGAAATGATTTGAAATATTACAAATACAAACGTTATAGTATTACAATTTAAAACCTTATTTTCTGTATTTAAAATACAATGACAGTAATAAGCTTCATTTATGACACTTTATAATTGTAATATTTGTACCTGAGCTGGATGAGACAGTCAAAATATTATAGCTGTTATACATAAAAAATATATATACAGTATACAGTATACATACACCATCCATAAAAGGTCAAATTCTTCAGTAAACCTTTGAAAAATACAATAAAGTACAGTAAATACAGTACTGAGTTGAGACTGAGTTTGGGGTTGGAAATATTACAAACAAAGTGAACGTTTTTCCGCCCCCTGGTGGTGGTAATGCAAAGCCTTCACAATTCATTCATCCATTCATTTTCTATGCTGCTTATCCTCACTGGAGCCCATTCACAATTATACAATATATCAAAAATTCCAATTCATATAATAATAATAATCATCATGAGAAGAAGAAGCATAGTCTTATATAATACAATAATAATAATCAATCGTATTTATACATAATGCCTCTAAATAATTATAAATACATTGCTTATGTATTATTGAATTTGATGTGATCTGTTCCATATTTATTTATTTATTTATTTATTTTTCTTATCTCTCCTCTCTTGCCTTGCTTTATTTTTGAGTGATTGGTTATGTTTATTCTGACACTTTTGCAAAGCTGCTGGAAATGTTTATTTTCTCTTTCTCATCTACCATGTCAGTCCAAAATCAACATTCTCACCAGAAACGTTCTATTGACTTTTTTGCTCTGCTTCACGTTTTTTGTGTAACTCCAAACTCGTTTCCTTTAGAATGAATGTAGTGTATATCTCACAGGTAGAAACAAAAGAACAAACAGCTGGCCGTCAATATGTGGTGCCAGAGGCCCCCCAGCAGGGCAAAGCAGTGATCAATAATAAATGTGCTATCATATTAAAAGAGCACCTTCCTTGGCTAACGTACACAACGCCCTGTACTTTTTCATCTCGTACTATTGATTGCTGCTTTCTACTGCACACACACACAATTCAGAACTTTGCTTTCAAATATGAATTCATTCCTTTTCTTTGTGTATGTTGCAGCAGTCACCAGCAGGGCGGCGATGACGAACAACAATGACAGCAGTCAGCTCGTATGTGCAAATAGCGTGCTACCATTTAAAAAAAAAATGAGGTCCTTGAACGTTTGAGGACTAATTATTCACATCCACTGTCCTGCACATGGCCTTGTGTCAGCACTGATGTGGCATTTGTGGCGCCCCCTATGGGTTGTGTTCAAAATACTTTGGACGACATGCTGGAATACATGTAACACAAATATCCTGTTATGTTGTATTGAGTGGTGGACTCTTACATAGCAGCTACACACGATAACCAGTACACAAAACTATCAAGTTCTTCCAAACTCTGCACCTATTCAGCTGTATTTCTTTGGATTTCATGGTTCCTTCGACCAGTGATGGGAATAACGGCGTTTAAAATTACTAAGTAAAGTATTAAGTATTAAGTACTAAAAGTAATTACTAAGCTAATTACTTTTACTGTCAGCATAACACCATTACCATTTTCGACACCCCGTTACTGCACGTTACCGAAGCCGCCTAAAATATATCAGCAACTTCAGCCAATGAGGATTGGCTAAGGTTTTAGTAAAATTGCGTCTTCGGCCAATCAGAGAACTTGAGTGGGCGGGTGTTTACAGCACATAAGCAATTAAGATTGGCTAAGGTTTAGTAAAAATTGTGTCTTCGGCCAATCAAAGAACTTGAGTGGGCGGGTGTTTACAGCACATAAGCAATGAGGATTGGCTAAGGTTTAGTACAATTGTGTCTTCGGCCAATCAGAGAACTTGAGTGGGCGGGTGTTTACAGCACATAAGCAATGAGGATTGGCTAAGGTTTAGTACAATTGTGTCTTCGGCCAATCAAAGAACTTGAGTGGGCGGGTATTTACAGCACATAAGGAATGAGGATTGGCTAAGGTTTAGTAAAAATTGTGTCTTCGGCCAATCAAAGAACTTGAGTGGGCGGGTATTTACAGCACATAAGCAATGAGGATTGGCTAAGGTTTAGTAAAATTGCGTCTTCGGCCAATCAAAGAACTTGAGTGGGCGGGTGTTTACAGCACATAAGCAATGAGGATTGGCTAAGGTTTAGTAAAAATTGTGTCTTCGGCCAATCAAAGAACTTGAGTGGGCGGGTGTTTACAGCACATAAGGAATGAGGATTGGCTAAGGTTTAGTACAATTGTGTCTTCGGCCAATCAAAGAACTTGAGTGGGCGGGTGTTTACAGCACATAAGCAATGAGGATTGGCTAAGGTTTAGTAAAATTGCGTCTTCAGCCAATCAGACAACTTGGGTGGGCGGGTGTTTAGAGCATGATACAGCATAGCGAGAGATGGTGAGCGAGGAGGACTCTAGTGAGAAGACAGTGTTTACCAAATGGAAGTACAGACACTACTTTAACCTTGTTGATGTCAAAGGTCAAATGTACATTATGTCCCTGAAAAAAACAAACTTTGTCCACGTCTTGTGTGAGCAATTCAAACCCACAGAAACACCCGTCGACTGCAATAAATGCAAACCTCTGTAATGGTACCCGTCTTTGCTGTGGAGTTATTTTTACTGGTAACTAGTTACTTTTGTAGTGGAGTAACTCAGTTTGTAACGCAGAAGTAACTAGTAACTATAACTAATTACTTTTTTAAAGAAACGTGCCCAATACTGCCCCGCGACAACAGTGTTTGAATGCCAGCCACGGCCTGCCTCCAGGCACGCCTACTTTACTGTGGTTGGTCACGCTACTGAGTACTTAAAAGGAGTTCCGGTGTGTGCCGCAAGCTAACGGTATAGTTGATAATTAACGTTGATTCATCTTTTTAAAATGTTGGCTTTTAATGGATCCTGAATCCAATCCGGAAGAAGAGACTGGACAGTCCCATGTTTCTCCAGACAAGAGGTTACTTCAAGATGTCGCTAATGGTAAGTAGCTTTAGCATTTTAGCGTTAGCATCTGTAACCTAATGTAACCACTCCCTGTATGCAAGCATTTTTGCTCCATGATTTAGACAAAACATTTAAACAAAACACAGTTAGGACACTCCTAAGTTGTTACTTACTGCTTGCTCAGTCCACACAACCAAGTAACGTTGGAAAGGCATCGGCTAATCCAGCTGCGTACTGGCCCATGTTCACAAAACGGTCCAGTGTAATACTGTTGACATTTTAAAATCCTTTTGCTGGTTGGGAATGCAGAACTCCAACAAAGCAGAGCTTGGAGGAGGTCAGATAGTTTATATATTCATAAGGAATGATGTCACAAAGGCGGTGCTGCAACACCTTTTGAGCCATCCCGAACTTCATTCAGGGCTCAACCTCATTATCTGAAACATTGAGATTGTTTAACACAAGAATTAAATTAAAATACGCATTAAATTAAATTACATTTATAGATCAAAAAAGTATAACAGATCCCTTTTAAAGTTGTATTACCATTAAACAAATTCTCAATGACTTAAGGACCATTATGTCCCACCTGTTCAAACACATTTTGTTTGGTGGCGGCCATGTTGTTTAGCCCATCTGGCTCAAATTGTACACACACATGCTCGTCAGTCCTGTAAAAGTGTGTACCAAATTTGGTGGGTGAGTTCAACACCCTAAAGTTGTAGTGGACGTTCTTATAGAGCACATTGAGCTGTGTGAGAAATTAGTTAGTCCAATATTTGGGGTTTAATAAAAGTGCCACCATGTGGTGTATTTGTCGGAAAAATAATAGCACAGACAACACAGTGAAGTGCATTTTTTTACGCATTTTCACACTTCAGTGTACAGTGCTTCAGGAGAAGTAGTAGTAATGTAGTAGTAGTAGTTCTAAACTTTACAGTCTGGAGTGTTGTAACACTTTTGAAACATTCTCGGATCTTTGGTTGAAAAGAGGAGTGTGCAGACGGTGAAGACAAGCTCGTCAATAATGTACACTGTGGTGGAAAATTTACATTAGCGCCAGTAATCTGTTCTGCAGAAAGAGACAGTTGACAGGTCACATAGGCGTCTGACACAAGAGTCTCCCTGTAGAGCTGGGGAAAAACATCGTTCTATCAAGAAGACAAATCAGGTGCAAGGCTGGAGGCCTTGTTTTGAGAAGAAAATGATTGGGAATTCGTTTTAAAGCCAAAATGTCTTCACCTTTGAACACAATATATTGGTTTATTCTAACAAGCCAAGTGCACAGTATTCATTCATTCATCAATTTTCTACCACTTATCCTCACAAGGGCCGCGGGGGGTGCTGGAGCCTATCCCAAGTGTCTTCAGGCGAGGGCGGGGTACACCCTAGACTGGTCGCCCGCCAATCACAGGGCACATATAAACAAACATCCATTTACACGGACGTTTTGGAGTCGCCAATTAACCTAGCATGTTTTTAGAATGTGGGAAGAAACCGGAGTACCCGGAGAAAACCCACACATGTACTCGGAGAACATGCAAACTCCACACAGAGATGGCCGAGGGTGGAATTGAACACAGGTTTTCAAGCTATGAGGCCTGCACACCAACCACTTAAGCGCTAATGCACAGTATTTGATCAAATATCTAATCAAGCCACCACTATTTCCTTTTGATCATTAATTAGGGAACAACACCCTAAATGTAATTGACATTGCCGTTGCTGTTAGCATCCTGTAAGACACATATTCCTCTATCTTGTTTTGAACTTTCCCACACCAGGAGTCGCTACTTTTCAAAGTACGTATGTTGGTTGTTGATACATAAAAAAGAAAATGACTTTCACCTTCAAAGACGCACTGGAACATAAAATATAATTGTATATAATATGTGTGTTTTATATAATATAATAACACTATTGATTTTGTGCCTGTTGTGTGTCCTGCAATGCTTTTTAATTCTGCGCATGAACTACTCCATTATGAAAGCATGCAGGCCACATTTGAAAAGTTTTTCAGAGCAATCAGCCTTTCTGCTTGCAATCAATTGATGCCAACTGGCAGCCACATGAAAGTATTTTCTTGAATGCCTGCGAGCAGTTTGCGTGCAGCAAAGTCACGCAATGATGAGGTTTGAGCAACTTCCTGTTCACCAGCGATGGGAGTCAGGAAGAACACCACAACGTCCTTGGATGGACCATGCATTGCATATGACGGTAGGAGAAACAATCACAGATAATAATGGATGGATGGATGGCAGAAAGGTGCAGCACAGAGGTCATTTTACTGAATATTGTTGTTTTTTTCGGACTACAACAATAGCCCACTTTCTTAAAAGAGCCTGAAATTGTTGTCAAAGGGCCTCGCAGGACAGGAATGGTTATGTTGGTGACCCCCATGGAGCAGGGGGGGGAAGATGGGAGAATCCAATTTATGGCAACATCCATGTGCACAAAGGTCGGAAGTGATGCGTGGGTGGGGGAAAAAATTGCCTTTTGCTTTTTATTTGTTTTTGCGTGACTTTTCATGGACTGAAATGTTTTGTTCATGTTGTGAGGCCATGATGTTTGAAAGTAGTCTCACTTGGACCGTTGTTTGAATTCATCAGTGCAACTGCAACATCAGATGTTGCAGTTGCATTTAATTCTTCTTTTGTATTCATCACTTACTTTTACACCATGCCTAGCATCTAGCACTAGCATCTTTCTTTGCGGGTTGTCCAAATGCGGCATGAGGGCCATTTGTATACCACGGCTGTGTTTTTGTATTGGCAGCAGCAATAAGCACTAGACTTTGCGGCAACATGTTTTGAATTTAGTATAATTTAGCACGGCCGAGTGGTGGCCGAGCACGCAGGCCACACAGTTAGGAGACCCAAGTTCAATTCCACCCATCTCTGTGTGTAGTTTGCATGTTCCCCACGTGCATGCGTGGGTTTCCTCCCACATTCCAAAAACATGCTAGGTTAATTGGTGACTCCAAATTGTCCATAGGTATGAATGTGAGTGTGAATGGTTGTTTGTCTATATGTGCCTGTATCTGTGATTGGCTGGCCACCAGTCCAGGTTGGACCCTGCCTCTCGCCCAAAGACAGCTGGGATAGGTTCCAGCACCCCCGCGACCCTCGTGAGGATAAGCGGTAAAAAATGAATGAATGAATGAATAATTTTGCAGTGGACTCTACAATTTCCACAAGAATTTGCCACCCTGTACGGCATAAGGAGTGCATCAAATAAAAAAAATGTATTTCCCCACCATTCAAGTCAATGTAGTGCAGGTAAAAGCCATCACCCCACTTATTAATGTCATAGCTCTATGAACCCGGAAGTTTACTAATAAACAGATGGAAATATGATGCTTTTTTTTAAGTCTATCATGAAAAGTGCTATCCATAAAGCCTCCAACACTTTGCAAGTGATTTTTTACATATGTCATCCGGAATGTCAACTTACTGAACACAGATCAATGTAGTTGGAGTATAGGAATTGAAATCGATACATCGATGTAGTGGATGAATCGTGACACCCCTGATATGTATTCAGTGGAGTTCATAAATACAGCAAGCTATACTGTATGCATGATGTAGTCTCTGCTGCCCGTGGAGGACATGGGGGGTGGGGGGGCACCATTGTCATCTAATGCACTTTGGAGCCAAAATCATCTTTAGAAAGGACAGCTACGTAGCTGAATGAAGTGCAGTGAGTACATTCAGCACAGTCTGACAGATAATCGATGCCTAAGTATGGATCCTCTGCTGGCTCGGCTGGGCCTTTTTCTTCTTCATTCAACTGGTGCCAACACACACACAAACACACACACACAAAGAAATACATTTTTCAGTTAACAAACAGAAAAGTGTGTTTATTGCACTGGGAAGTGAGCGAAAAACTGGTGAAGTGCTGACATAACAATACCAATATGGCCTTTGACCCCAGCTGCATCGAACATTTTGGGATTTGATGTAACTGAAACCAATCGGGAGTGTTGCTGTTCGATGTCGGAAGAAGAGATTATTTCCATAAAGAAGATGATTTCCATGATAACAGATGCTGTACAGCTGAAGTCAAAGTCAGGTTGTTTTTCTGGGGTTTTTGTTCATTCATTCATTCATTTCCTACCGCTTAACCTCACGAGGGTCGCAGGCGTGCTGGAGCCTATCCTAGCTGTCTTCGGGCGAGAGGCGGTGTACACCCTGGACTGGTGGCCAGCCAATCACAGGGCACATATAGACAAACAACCATTCACACTCACATTCATACCTATGGACAATTTGGAGTCACCAATTAACCTAGCATGTTTTTGGAATGTGGGAGGAAACCGGAGTACCCGGAGAAAACCCACGCATGCACGGGGAGAACATGCAAACTCCACACAGAGATGGCTGAGGGTGGAATTGAACCCTGGTCTCCTAGCTGTGTGGCCTGCGCGCTAACCTTTTTTTGTTGCTCCCAAAAAAAGGTTAGTCACAGTCAAAGTTGGGTAGGCATACACCCAGGGGTATGGGAATAAAAATTTAAAACTATTAGCGCCTAAAACTCAGAATTACAAGTGCGCCTGAACTCCTCACAGCACAAGGAGAACAGAGCAAAAAGTAGACAAGGCATGAAGTTGTTCATTGCTCTGTGTGCGATGAATAATCTTGATATTTAGATATGATTTATATTGGTGTTCCAACGGCCAGGCCCAGTGAGTAGAATCCCTCATATAATGAGGCGTTATTGATCTCCAATGTTAGCAATGGACTGGGGTCCCCCGATGAGGTCCACGATGATGTGTGTGTGTTTTTAGTCATAGATTCTTAACATCACCGCAGCACTCTGATGCTTTTTAGGAAGCCACTGCCAAAAACGTAGTCAAAGATCCTCTATATGAGAGGGGTGCTCAGCTGTTTTTAGGAAGCTATTAGCAAAAGCGCTATGCTTTTGTGAAGTTAACACTAAGTGTGCCACAGCGTTAGCATAGGCACTGACATGCTAACATAGGAGGTGTCCTGGCTGGTCCACCAGGATGAAAGTCCTCCAAGCAGGTGATTAGATGTCGCCATGGCAACAAAAGAGACACAGTTTCCGCCACACAATGAGCTGCTGTTTGATTGTGAAACAATTACATACTGTTGCTTTAATTGCGATGCCTGTTACACGCCCCCTATGTGAAGACACGTGTCATGACGGGCCACAAGGCGGCGTCCCGCGTGTCATAAAGGCATCATGGCCAAACATCAGCGCTGTCGT
This sequence comes from Doryrhamphus excisus, assembly GCF_037039965.1. NCBI lineage: Eukaryota > Metazoa > Chordata > Actinopteri > Syngnathiformes > Syngnathidae > Doryrhamphus > Doryrhamphus excisus. Next base: position 13,548,277 of record NC_136377.1, read on the forward strand.
CCCTCATCAGAAAGGAAGGATGTCATTGGAAAATAGTCCAGTTTAGAGTTTGCCAGAATACTACAAGAAGGCGCACTTGGGAAGCCGAGCGAGGTTCTGACTGCCTGGAGCAGTGCAGCGGCCCGCAAGCCTCCAGGAAGCGTTACCGCAAGCAACAGCGTGACTCCGAGTCACGCCAAATGGAGAGTGAAATTAAGCCACAAATACGCTCCAAACACACTTTGCACTTTTACCGAATCCAAGCACCTCAACGACACTTGACCGTCTCCATGACAACTGGCTGGGCCTGCTGCCGTTCTACCTGAGGAGGTGCACCGTGTAGTCAACCACCATGGAGACCAGAGACAACACTCAAACTACTTTACAAGAAGACCACCTGCAACCTGCCACCTCTGCCGAGGAGGCCCAGCCAGCCTCCACAGACCTCCTCCTCACAGGAGGAGACCAGGAGGTGAAAGAAGGCAACAAGGGGACGGAAGATCAACAAGAGGGTCCCGAGGAGAAGAATAGTGACCAGGAGGAGAAAAGAAGTTACCACACGAAGGGAGAGAGGGACCACGGTGAAAAGGAGAAGAGGAGCAACCAGGAGGAGGTGAAAATGAGTTTCTGTGTGAAGGAGGAAGGAAAAGAGGGTGTCATGAATGATCACCATGAGAAGGAGGTGGAGAAAAGGACATACCACAGGGAGAAAGAGATGGACCGTGATGAGGAGGAAAAAGAGCATGACGATAAGGAGGAGAAGAGAAGGGGTTGCCTCCAGAAGGAGGACCAGGAGGAGAAAGAAAACAATAGTGAGAAGGGGGAGAGTGATCAAGAGGTTGAGGCGCACCAGAAAGAGAGTGATCCGGAGGAGGACAGTGATGAAGAGGAGAGTGACCGGGAGGTGAGGGAGGGTGATCAAGAGGTGAAGAAGGCGTACCAGAAGGAGAATTACCCAGAGGAGAAGGAGAGTGATGAAGAGGCGAGTGATACAGAGGTGGTGCAAAGAGTTCAAGAGGTGGAGGAGCATCAGAAGGAGAGTGACCCAGAGGAGGACAATAGTGATGAAAAGACGAGTGACCAGGAGGTGGGGGAGAGTGATCAAGAGGTGAAGAAGGTGTACCAGAAGGAGAGTTACCCAGAGGAGAAGGAGAGTGATAAGGAGGTGGTGCAAAGTGATCAAGAGGTGGAGATGCACCAGAAGGAGGAGGGTTACCAGGAGGAGGACGAGAGTGATGAAAAGGCGAGTGACAAGGAGGTGGTGGAGAGTGATCAAGAGGTGAAGAAGGCGCACCAGAAGGAGGAGAGTTACAAAGAGGAGAAGGAGAGTGATGAAAAGGCGAGTGATAAGGAGGTGGTGCAAAGTGATGGAGAGCTGGAGGCACCTCAGAAGGAGGAGAGTGACCCAGAGGAGGACAGCGCTGAAGAGATGAGTGACCAGGAGGTGGTGGAGCGTGATCAAGAGGTGAAGGAGCACCAGAAAGAGAAGACTGACGGAGAGGAGAGGGAAAGTGATCAGGAGGAGAGTGACCAGGAGGAGGAAAAGAAGGACAAGGAGAAAGAGAGTGACCAGGAGGAGGAGGAGGAGGAGGAGGAGGAGGAGAGTGACCAAGAAGACGACGAGAGTGACACTGAGGAGGAGGACGAGCTAAGTGCCTTTGGGGAGGAGGGGAAAGAGAGTGATGAGGAAGATGAGGAGGAGGAGAGAGACAGTGATGATGATGAGAGTAGCCTGGAGGATGAGGAGAGCAACCAGGAGAAGAGCAATGAGGAAGAGGAGAGCGACAATGAGAACACGAGTGACCCTGAGGAGGAGGAGAACAACAATGAGGAGGACAAAGACGGTGAACCTGAGAAGCATGATGAGCAAGGAGAACAGAATGAAGACATGGAGAATAAAGATGAGCAAACGGAGAGGAATTCTGAGGAGGAAGAGGATGAGGAGGATGAAGAAGATGAGGAGACCAGTCTTGAGCAGCAGGAGGAGAAGGGCATCAAAAAGGCTATGGGTGACCATGGGGAGGAGGACAACATCTTCCAGGTAGGGCAGGTGAGACAAAGCCATGATTGGGGTGAAGCATCAAGGAGGCGTTGGCTGGAAAGATGGAGGAGCGGGAGGAGACTGAATGGAAGACGTTCAGTGATCATGAGGGGGAGGAGGTACAGAGCAATGAGGAGGCGCTGGATGACGTTAAGGAGGAGAAAAAGGGCAAAGAGGAGAGTGGCCGTGATGAAGAAGAGGTCAAGGAGAGCGACAGTGTGAGCACTGAGAGAATAGGAGAATAGACCAGGAGGTGTGACCATCGGAGGTGATCATGAAATGGTGATCATGAAGGAGAGGCTCAACTGGATGAAAAAAGAGGATGCAGGAGGAGGCGCATGGAGGATGCCACAGTGTGAAACATCAGTGCCAAATAAGGAGAGATGACTTGAATATGCAAACAATATTAATATAACTTACTGCAGCCGTTTTATTAACACGCAAACATTATGTATTAATTACAGTTTTAATGTGTGCTACAAATACCCAAATAATAAGAATAAATTCGTCTAAAATTTGGCTGCGTTCTTTAAAAAAAAAAAAAACTTGATCGCCGAATTTCTAGTGACGTAACGTAATACACCAACAAAAGGAAAATGCACTGCTGAGCTTTGTCCACTAGAGGGCGACAGTACACCGCTGTGCCACAAGAATATGAGACGGGCGGGGCTTTCACACTGACGACCACCGCGCTCCCAACTTGTCGAGGGAAGACTTTTAAAAAAGTCTTGTGGTAGGAACGGAAGAGGACAGTGGAGCTATCGTCTCGCCACCGGTAAGTCTGTTTTTTTCATTTAAAACTTATAGTTATAGTTTTTTGTTTTGCCTCGCTTGTCAACGTCGGAATTCAATGTAAAAGACCAAGCCCGCCATACAGCTAGCGACCCATTAGTGTATATCCTAAATGAGTTTCATTAAAAGCTATCTTGTCTTTTCCTACAAAGCCATGTGGTGTTTAAGAATTAGGCCAATCAAATTAAGTTGTGCCTGACCTAATGACTGCAAGGACACCTATGACATAATGCACAAAAATGACATTTGATATGAATTGGACTTAAAAGAGTTTCTATACATTCCAGGCTACATGTCCCAGAGGCCAAAGGTCTTAAAAGGAGCATTCCGGTGTAAACATGGATGATATCTTCACACAGTGTAGGGAAGGGAATTCTGTGGCAGTGCGCTTGTGGTTGGACAACACAGAGAATGACCTCAATTTGGGGTGAGTAGACGCAAATAGACTGCAAATAAGAAGCTAAGTGTTCCTTGTTTCATCAGATGCGGTCAAATAGTTTCCATATTGTGCATGCCGAGTTTTCCATCTTGGCTTTTTCTCTTTTAAATTATGATGTCATTGACCTAAAATGAGAGAAATCATTACACATTCAGTGCCGGCAAACCCATGGAAAAAACAATGACTGGGAATGGCTTGGCCGGCATTCCCAGAAAGGAAGCTCGAGGACGTCACAGGCCAACATGATCTCATTCCCAGGCCAGGCAGGCCATATATGAGCAGCGTGTTGACAGCCAAGCGCACTAACACCCGATTTCCTGCGTGCAGTTCCATCCCGGCCTTTGAGAGACTGATCATTATTGTTAAGAGGAACACCTCTGATGGTCTTTCGGGTTGTTCAATCACGGCTTCAAGGAGTTAGCAGTAAAAGCATGTAGTCATGATGAGCAGCTTGGAAATATTTGGACCCCCTCCCCTGGTTCTTTTTATAGCACACAGGCCTGTTGGATTCCACAGAGAGTGTGACATCACATTAGTATCAGCCCTCTCCAACAACCTTTTTCAGCCCATCGACGTTACTGTTAAAGGGGGCCTATTATGCTCATTTTCCCACCCTTTGTATTGAGCTGTGATCTCCTATAAAGCAGCTACACCCAATAACTCGCACAAAACTTTTTAGATTTTGCAGAATCTGCACCTATTCCAGCTGTATTTCCTCCTGGCATGCCCACTCCGCTGTGATTGGCCACACGCCCAAAGTGCTTCTTTACTATGAACCATATAAGGAAGTCCACCCCTCTGTGACATCACAAAGCGGCAGTTTTACCACGCCTCTTGAAACCGAGCGTTTTGAGCCATCCCAAACTTCTTTCAGGGCTCACTTCCAAATGTGCAAACCTCATTATCTGAAACTTTGGTATTGTTGAACACGAGAATACAACATTCTAACTACATTTATAGGTCAAAAATGTGGAAAAAGCACAATACAGTGGGGAGAACAAGTATTTGAACAGATTTTGCTGTTTTTCCACTTGTGGAATTTGTATTAATTTGTATTATAGGTGCTCTTCAACTGTGAGGGACACGATCGAAAACAAAAATACAGAAAAATCACATTGTATGATTTTTCATTCATTCATTCATTTTCTACCATTTATCCTCAGGAGGGTCGTGGGGCAGCTGGAGCCTATCCCAGCTGTCTTCGGGCGAGAGGCGGGGTACACCCTGGACTGGTGGCCAGCCAATCACAGGGCACATATAGACAAACAACCATTCACACTCACATTCATACCTATGGACAATTTGGAGTCGCCAATTAACCTAGCATGTTTTTGGAATGTGGGAGGAAACCGGAGTACCCGGAGAAAAAACACGCAATCACGGGGAGAACATGCAAACTCCACACAGAGATGGCCGAGGGTGGAATTGAATTCAGGTCTCCTAGCTGTGAGGCCTGCATGCTAACCACTCGTCTACCATGCAGCCCTCATGTCGCGATAATTGACACGAAAAAAGCTAAATATCAAATGAAAACACTACACAAAACACACAAAATAAATACAAACTCATCACGGGTGCGAGCCTGGAATTGGTTTTCCGCAGAGAAGACGACTTCCTTCTTCAATAAATACAATTCTCAAAGATAATAAAGAAAAGAAAAAAATAAAGAAAATACTGTAATATACACTTCTCAATCAATTTGTATTTTGAATTGTTTGATCTTGAGGAGGTTTTAAGTAGAATTTGAAAAAAAAGAAATGAGAGGGAGACCAAAAAACATTTTTAATTTTATTGCAAACAAGCATTAAAATGCATTAGGCTGTTCATCAGAAGTTAAGACCATAGCCCTTTCAAGCCCAAATCTTGGCAAAAAGGAGGTGTTTAGTTTTTTTGTCAGGTATTCCCACGGTCATGAGCGCTTGATGGTAAAGGCAAAAATGCTTTCTCTCTTTGAATGTGGTCGTATTGTTATATAAGCAAGGCCTCTCACAGCACGCCGTTGCTGCTGAGGTTGGACACAGTAAGACAGTCATTTCGAACTTAAATGATCATCATGGGGGCGGGGGGTCCGATTGACTATCTGTTAAGATACAGGATCATCCTCAGCCCCAATGAAGGTTTTTAATGGTGCCGAGTGCCGTCCAATAACCATCAGACACCATCTACCAGAGAAGGCTTTTAAGAACAATTTTTAAGAACAATCGTCAAAGACCTCGTCTCCTTCCACGCTGCAAAAATTCCCATTTGGAATTTGCTCGAGAGCACCAAACATGGGACATTGAAAGGTGGAAGAAATATTCTTCCCTGCAACCCTTGTGAGTATAAGCGGTAGAAAATGAATTCATCAAAGTCGTTACGTGAGGTGATAAAGTCATAATATTATGGGGATAAAGTCAGAATATTTGTAGAGTTTATTTAAAAAGGAAGTTTAAATATTGTGAAAAAAAAGATTGTTTAGAACAAAGTTAACTATTTTGAAAATTTTAACAATACAAAAGCAAAACAAAATCAGCTCCATTGATTTTACCTGTGAGTGCTAAAAAGTCAAGAAGAGCTTTCATGTTAGTTGCCAAAGTTCTCCTGACTAGATTTGTCGCTATTGTTGCTATTTGGAAAACAGCATATTGATGGGTCTGAATACTGGTATATAATGGCAATGGGGACCAGTGCTAAAGGGTTGAATCCAGTTTACAAACTTTATAAGGAGTGGATAAGACTCCACCAACACGCGGCCCTGCCCACCCCCTGGCAGCCGGCCGGTGTTAGGGCGGAGGAGGCTGAAGGTGATGGTTTGCCTGCATGTGTCAGCAGGCGTTTTATCACTGGAGCATTGCGTCCGGAGGCTCCAGACCACCGGCAGTGCGAGGAAGCGTGCACTTGGGTCTAAATAAAGATTAGCACAGCGAGTCAGACGGCAGGCAGAGTGGGACGTCCCGCCAAGCTGTCAGGGAGGAACGTCAGTTAACAGCACTGAGAAAAAAAACACATGTTTTTACATTCCAGAAAAACAGGAAGTTGGAAAATTCGGACCTTTGGCGTGGAAAAGAATGTCAGTCCAAAGTTGGCAGTAATGTCTGACCTCACACAACAATGGGGTCACACCAAAACATACATATATACATACATACATATAACAATTGTATGCATACTGTTTCTTACTGTGGCTGCACGGCGAAGGAGTGGTTAGCGTGCAGACCACACAGCTAGGAGACCCGAGTTCGATTCCAACCTCAGCCATCTCTGTGTGGAGTTTGCATGTTCTCCTCGTGCATGTGTGGGTTTTCTCCGGGTACTCCGGTTTCCTCCCACATTCCAAAAACATGCTAGGTTAATTGGCCACTCCAAATTGTCCATAGGTATGAATGTGAGTGTGAATGGTTGTTTGTCTATATGTGCCCTGTGATTAGCCATATTTTTTGTTTACATAAATGAGCACCAAAACAACTGTTTTCTGTCCAATGCCCCCCCCCTCTTCCCAGTGACGACCACGGCTTCAGCCCGCTGCACTGGGCCTGCAGGGAAGGGCGTGCCGGCGTGGTGGACATGCTCATCATGAGGGGTGCTCGCATTAACGTGATGAACCGCGGCGACGACACGCCTCTGCACTTGGCGGCCAGTCACGGCCACAGAGACATCGTGGCCAAGGTACGCCCGCATGACGGTGCCAAAGTGACACACATGCGCAGTGACGTCACCTCCCATAACTTTGTGCAGCTGATCCAGTGCAAGGCGGACCCCAACACTGTCAACGAACACGGGAACACGCCTCTGCACTACGCCTGCTTCTGGGGCCAAGACCAAGTGGCAGAGGTACTGACACAATTTGTCAATACAATACAACTTATAGCATGATAATACAGCACACCATAACCCCTGCAGCTTGACTACTTTTTACAAGAATACCAAACACTGATTGGTTGATGTAGCCATAGCAAACAGCTAATTCCAAACACCATATTTGTTTATGATGGATATCATATTTCAAACAACACATCTGTCAATGTTGTTTAAAATTGGACCTTATTTGGAACCTGCATCCTGATCCCCATTTGAAAGACATGTCAATAGAACATCTCTCCAGGTAATTCACGGGTAATTTACATTTGCCTTAAATTGACATCACTTCAATGAAACTTGGCCCGTTTTCCAATCCTGCACGGGAGGCCTGTCAAGTGCAACCAAAGATAGTCTGAAGATTCTTCTTGAGGTTTATTTTGAAGTCTTGGTATTTCCTAAGGACCTGCTGGCCAGCGGTGCTCAGGTGTGCGTGTGCAACAGGTACGGCCAGACACCTCTGGACAAGGCCAAGCCTCACTTGAGGCAGCTGCTTCAAGGTGAGAGGTTATTGAGGAAGTTACGGAACATTCCTAGAAGTAATGTGCCACTTGTGTTATTATTCTTTGTTCAGAAAAGGCAGAGAAAATGGGCCAGAGTCTGACCAAAGTGCCTTATAAGGAGACCTTCTGGAAGGGTACCATGCGGACACGACCCCGTGAGTGAAAAAACCTCAGCCATGACATTGACATGATGTTGATTGAAATTGTTCTTTTCCACTTCCAGGCAACGGCACCCTTAACAAGCAGGCCGGGATTGATCACAAGCAACTTTCACTGCTGGCAAAGATCAACGAAAACCACTCAGGAGAGGTTTGTGCTGCTGGGAACGCCGTTCTTAGTCTTGTTGTTCTGAAGTGTCTGTGTCCTCTCAGTGCTGGCAGGGTCGCTGGCAGGGTGATGAGGTCGTTGTCAAGGTGCTGCAGGTGAGAGACTGGACCACCAGGAAGAGCAGAGACTTTGGCGAGGAACATCCCAAACTCCGGTAGGTGACTTCTTCCATTCAGGTGGTTAGCATACAGTAGAATCTTGGTTAGCCTCATTAATACCCAATAATAGGATGCCGAAGACTGCTGCCATCTTGTGGTCACATGCTGCTAGTTTTCTTTGCTAATACCGTCGTCACACTAGAGGTGGAATTAACTGCAGTGATGTCGGAATTAAAATTCCTGGATATTCAAAGTGCATTCTAAAAATTCTGAGTCTACGGCTGCTTCCTTTAGCTCTCCGTGTTGTGTCTGCAGGATCTTCTCCCATCCAAACATCCTTCCTGTTCTCGGAGCGTGCCAGTCGCCGCCCTCCCCTCACCCCATCATCATCACGCCCTACATGCCCTACGGATCTCTGCACAGCCTCCTCCACCAGGGCACCAGTGAGTCTTCTTCTTGTATGTTCCGGTGATGAAATAATGCAGCCGTTAGCATCTTCTTTGTACGTCCTCGTCAGCTCTGGTGGTGGACCAAAACCAAGCGGTCAAGTTTGCCTTGGACATTGCCAGCGGGATGACGTTCCTCCACACTTTGGATCCGATGGTGGCGCGGCTGTACCTCAACAGCAAACACATCATGGTGAGCTCTGCTGCTCCCCAGTCTTGGTGAAGATGAATGGATGGACAAGATGATCTTCATTTCTAACCGGCAGATTGACGAGGACATGACGGCCAGGATAAGCATGGCGGATGCAAAGTTCTCCTTCCAGTGTCCTGGTCGCATGTACGCTCCTGCCTGGGTGGCCCCTGAAGGTCTCTTCTTCTCTCATCTCCTTCCTCAAACATGAGAAATGATAATTATCATAAAGGATTCATGTTAGAAGTGTTTTTTTGTGATGTTTTCAGCCCTGCAGAAGAGGTCTGAGGACATCAACAGGAGGTCTGCAGACATGTGGAGTTTTGCCGTGCTGTTGTGGGAGCTTGTGACCAGAGAGGTTCCCTTTGCAGATCTTTCTCCTATGGAGATTGGCATGAAGGCAAGTAGCATTTACTCAACCTTACACCGCCGCTAGTCACCAAAAGTCTCAAAGCTAAGGACCAACTTCTCCCTTCACTATTTTCAACTGACGGATAATTATCGGACATCCCTGATTATATCCCACCCACGTCCTGCTCCGGAACAATACATTTTTATCCATAAATTGAAAAATGATTAGAAGAGTGTGTAAAGGTTGCCATGTACATGGTGCATCTTTGGATTTAGATGGCAGCACCTGGACTTGGACCTGCATGAGAGGTGAAACATTTTTAAGAAAGTCAAGCTAGTCCAGTTGTGTAAGATTTTAAGTTGGAAAAAATGGCCTCTCACTAGCCCGGGATAGCCATAGCATCTGAAATGCACACCAGACCATGGGCTTGAGAGCTCTTCAAGTTTATTTTACCAAACAGTCCAATAGCATTTCCCCCGGCATACAAAACAGCTCCTTTTACCCGTGAAGGGCCAACCATAATTCCCCAATGAGAGGGTGAGGCAATATGTCTAAAAACACTCAAAGAACTGCTCTACTCGTATATGACATACATTTTCTGCTCTTTTTTTTAGGATAGAATGATTTCGATCATTTATATGACAGCAGCCTGTTTGACGTGAACTCACATTTAATAAAGTGGATTTGGCCCAGGGCCACCAGTTGCCTGATGCTGTCCCAACACGATTACCTAAAAATAACCCCACCTTTCCTTCATCCTCTCAGGTGGCTCTGGAAGGCCTTCGACCCACCATCCCGCCTGGGATTTCCCCTCACATCTGCAAGCTGATGAGGCTGTGCATGAACGAAGACGCCGCCAAGAGACCCAAATTTGACATGATCGTGCCCATTTTGGAAAAAATGCAAGACAAGTAAAAATGCGTCCAAGCTACTTCCTGCTCTGCTAGTGTAAATAATGACACTTTAGCCACCCAATGAGTAGACAACCGTTACTGTAAGTTAGGTAACCTTAGCACCACAATGTTCTTTCATCATTCTTTCTCATCACAGAAATGCAAATAACAATGCAATAAAAGTTTTATATTTATGACAAAACCGTGTTCACCTTGAAGTTGTCTTTATTGAATTTGATGGGGCCTCAAAGTGGGCGTGTACATCTAAGGAGACAGCAAATAGGAGCCAAGGATTTCCATGACTGACGGACCATTTTTGTTATACAGCATAAACAGATCTAAATCCATAAAACTCACAAATTGAAAATACACTTTTCATGCAGTTGTATAAAAACGAAATGATTACTACAAAGTGTTCATGAGTTCAAACAAAAGTATTTGGCTGAGTTCGGCAACATACCTGACAAGTTCCGAAACTTCAGTTCCATCTCTGGTTTCCCTTTTGATATAGATTAAAATGTATAACGTTCACACAGCAAAGTATAATGTTTAGTTTTTTTTAACTTAATCCACGTTGTGATTAACTATCGCCAGGACTTTTGATATGTTCGCTTTGTGCAGTTTTGCTAGCAGCTGCTTCCGGTTTCACCCGGACTTATTATGAAGTGGCACTCGTGACAGCAGCTATCCAAATTTCATTGATCACATTTGACGATGTTACTATACGATGACTGGATGGATTTGTACACTAAATGGAAAATAGAACATGCTGTCATTCACACACTGGAACCAAAGAAGGGACGTGAACAGTTTGACACCGATGACGCAGCGTCCGTCAACCTCATATGAAAAATTGCTGTTTGTTGTCATCCAACTGCAGCTACACAGATCAAAATGGATCCGTGTCATACTCAAAATAGAGATAATAACAAATGCCGATAATGAGTACTTCCTACCAGGTGCCCTTCATCTGGCATCCATCCTCGACACCCCCCCCCCCCCCCGCCCCCCCAGCATCCCTCCCATCCTGTTCAGAAGTGTTTAGCTCTGCGTTGCTGCACGCCGAGACTTGCTTCATCATCCTGCACTGATTGCAGGTAAGTAACAAAAAACGTCATATATGACATTGTATGAGGTATGACGTCATAGCAAGATGTGAACATTGGATCATGTAGATCAGGTTCTGGCATGAAAATGGAAAGCTGCGTCATCACCATGCATCTGGGAAGTGGAGGAATATTTATTGTACATCAGGTCAGAGCATTCTGACTTTGTTTTTTTGCAAAGGAAAACAAGAACACCGTCACCCAGATGTGCAGCGTGTCATGAATCATGATTCTGTCACTGTTTTTTTTTTTTTTATCCCTGTTTAACGGATAAAAAACTGTAAGCTCTTTGCTGTTTTTGCTCTTTCTTCAAGTTGGATGGGTGCATTCCATCATGCTCCGTTCCCTGTTTGTGTACGGTGTGCTGGGAGGTGAGGATGAAGGACCAACTAAGATACTATACAAAGATACTATACTAAGATACTATACTAAGATACTATATAAGTATAGTATCATCCTCTGAATATATTGTATGGGTTTCCCCCAGCAGTCTTGCTCGCCCCAGTGAGGTGTGACCTCATCAAGGTGTGTCTTGAAGACTACGACGACCTGAGAGTGGACTGCCTGGTGAAGGCCAAGCCCAACCAGATCAGCAGCTATGAGTTCTCCTGGTCTTCCGGCTCCAAGGAGACGCTCATCAACACCAACGTGTCCGGTTTGCCGCCAGATTCCAAATTCCGAGGCAAGAGCGAGGTAACGGAGTTGGAGCCTCATGGCTACAGGATGACACTGAAAGGCTACAAGGACAAGCTGCCGCACAACACCACGTATTTATGCAAAATAACCGGCGTGGGCGCCAGCGTTTACACCGAGAAAGGTACAGTGAACGCATCTGTATCTTGATGATAAGAATTGCATTAAACGCTTTTTGTTTTCAAGGACTTACGCTAGTCAAAGATCCTCGATATGACAAGATCTCTTTGCTCTGTTTAGGAATCTACTTTAAGAAAAATCCTCTCCCTGTTGTTTTTAGGAATATACCGCAAAGTATGCTAGTCAAAGATCCTATGTATGTTAGGACTAAAATATAGCAATCAAAGATCCTCTACATGCCCGGAGTTCTGCGCTGTTTTTAAGAACCTAAAAATTCTAGTTAAAGATCCATAATGTGTTGGTAACGCTCTGCTGTTTTTTGGAATCGACTTCAAACACAATAGTCAAAGATTCTATATGCGACAGTAATGCTCTGCTTTATGTGACAGCTAAAATTTGGGGAAATCTACCACAAAAATGCTAGTCAAAGACCCGATATGTGGCAGTCGTGCTCTGCTGCACAAACACTAGTCAAAGATGTTCTATATGAGAGGAATCTTCTGCTGTTTTTGGCTATCACAAAAACACTAATCAAAGATCATGTATGTGACAGTAGTGCTCTGCTGGTTTTCGGACAAACAATCCTCTCTCTTGACAGGAGCGCTCTGCAGTTTTTAAAAATCTTCCACAAAAATGCTAGTCAAAGATCCTCTATAGGAGAGGAGCGCTCAGCTGCAGATCCTATATGTGGCAGTACTAAAACAGCTAGAATGGCAGGAGCGTTGTTTTTAACAACCTTCTCCAGAAACACTCATCAAAGATCCTTTACATGGCAGGATATTTTTTGGCTGCTTTTAGGAATCTCCAGAAACCAGCCATCAAAGATCCTTTGTATATGGCAGGAGGTTTTGTGAGAATCTGCTGATGGTTCTTTCTCTGCAGATCAACTTGTGGCTTGCTGTGCTGTCAGCGTGTTCCTCCAGAGCTGCTGGACTGTCGGCCTGCTGCTTTTCTTCCATTTCACTCACGTGTAACGTGTAACCCAGAAACTGCACCGGCTGCTACAAACACATCTAGTCTATAAAGGCTTGCTACACTTATATGCAACATCCAATGTGCTGCAGTGATTCCTTCAAGTAGTTTTCAGGACTGTTAAGAAGTACTTTGGTACTGCAGAGACACATGGTTGCCATGGGAATGTTGTTAGTTGATGTGGTTGTTTTCATTCAAGACAATAAAGCTTGTTACTGTCTTTGGTGTTTTATTGACAGTATCACCTTTCCCGTCAATGTGGACATGCTTAAAAAACTCAATTCTAATGTGATGAAGTAAAGTGGATTTCATCTTGAGGAGCTTATAAGTTGTTGTTTTTTTTTCATTTTTGTTGGGAGAAGAAGTCGCTACACGTAGTAGGTTGGAACTTCCTTGCAGTGCTCCGGTAACGCCACTAGAGGGCGGTGAGCACCGATTTGAAATCCAGCTGCACTGTTGACAGTCAGGATGGAGTGTGTCATTAAGGAAGCGTCAGGTCAAAGGTCGGCTATAAACTCCATAGGAAAGATAGCGAAAGTGACGCTTTAAACTAAATAAAAATATATTGTATCTATGAACCACTCTTTATGGCAGGAAATGGCCCTGAGTTGTGTTTTCTTTGCTTCAAAGTATCATAAATCCCACAGTATGAAACGTCCACATGTGCTCATGAGTCCTAATAATCCCCTCCAGAAACATCTAAGGCTCCTCCGTGTCCTTAAAATGTCCACTCCCCGCCCTCATTGTCACAGCACCACCCAGGCCCGACGATGCACGTGGGTCCACGAGGGAGGACAGAGGGCATGCAGGAGACGAGTACCTGGCCAAGACCTGGAGCTGTTCGTGCTGCAGGTGAGCTTCGCCGCAGACCTGCTGATACAACACGTCCACGCTGTGACGGGTCGTCAGCTGGAGCTGCCTCAGGTGGTTCTTCTCCATCCTCAGCTTGTCACGCTCACACTTCTGAAACACACATTAGCTTATTAATATTAATACCTTATTCCAACAAGTACTACAGAAAGAATATCATTTAATTTATAGTATACCTTTTTGTACTGTCATGGTATTTTTCTACTACAATAAAAAAATGTCCAAAAACTAAAGCGGTAGAACCTGAGGCTCAGCGCTAAAGACATTAAAAGTAGGAAGTAGTAGATTAGTATCACCATCCTAAAGCTGGACACACGGTGTGTTTATGTTCAAATAGTATGGAGTGGCTAATTAACCTAGCATGGTTTTGGAATGTGGGAGGAAACCGGAGTACCCGGAGAAAACCCACGCATGCACGGGGAGAACATGCAAACTCCACACAGAGATACAAATAGTATTTTCAGGTATAATTAGTATAATGACAACAAGGGAGTGAAATTGCTCAGTGCGGCCATATAGCCACCTGTCGCTTTCCTGTGGACAAAAACGAGCTCCAAACTAACCGCAATAAAAAGTCACATTTGGAGTCAGAAGACCAGAAGCTGGGCGGCTAGCTAGCCAGTGACAGCTCGGCAAAATATGTGAACAAATATACAATAGGTATGATCAATGATCAGGGAATGATTGAAGTAGCAAATAGGAAAATAATGCAACATAAGGCAAAAAGGGTCGTTTATCAGAAGGTACCGTGTGTCTACAAGAAACCAGTTCTACCTGAAAGCCTATCTGCACATTCCAATACATTCATTTTAATATCTCTCGAGTTTTGGCATCAAATGGATGCGGACAAAATGCATGCATGTAGAGAAATGTCATGAACGATAGCAAAAATTAAATGCAGATAATTATAAGCAGCTGGTGGCAAACCTCCTGAAGTCCTACAACGTTCTTGTTTGAAGTGATAGTAAATCGATTGGTCGGCCACTTATCTTGGAAGCAGATGGAGTCCAACAATGTGTAGACCAGGGTTATCTTCAGGTCTAAAGGTCTCACACCGAACCTCCTTTGAGGTCAACGACAACCCGTTTAGGCGGCAAACGATTCAAGACAGGAAGTGGTTACCAGTTTGTTGATTTCGCCCTGCAGTTTGGAGATGCACTCCAGCTTCTTCTGGCGACAGCGCTGGGCGGCCAGCCGGTTGTTGCCGCGCCGCCTCACGTCGTGGATCAGGTCCAGCTGCTCGCGCGTGAAGACCTGCTGCTTCAGCAGCTGCTGCAGGTCGGTCCTGCTCAGGTTCACGATCCAGTCCACCGAGAAGGGAAGCTGCAGCTGGAGCCGAGAAAGAGGACGCCGTGAAGATGGACATTAGTGTCTCTCTCTATACGTCTTTTTTTAGGGCAAGAAACTGCTTTGTGTCATAAATCCCAATCCTGTGCTAATCTTCTCCAAGGAATTTCTCCAGGAATCTTTAGCTTCTGTTGGACCAGGAACCCTATTCATTTTCAGCAACATTGAACTTGTCCCAAGTTTAAGAGGCTTTAAGAGACCATAGTTCCATGTGAGGGAAATACTTTTTTTAAAAGGAGACCTATTGTGCTCATTTTGGGCTCTTTGTATTGGGTTGTGGACTCCTACAGAGAAGCTACACAGATCTTCCAGGTTCTGCACCTCTTTCTGCAGTGTTTCCATGGATTTCCTGTTTCATTTACTCCACCCCCAGCCCTCCTCCAGGTACGCCCACTCCGCTGTGATTAGTCACACTCCCAAGCGCTCCCGAGGACTTCCGGACAGCTGCTGAGCTCATTTTGTCCGATGACATACACAAAATAAACAGGACACTGATAAATTCTTACTTACAGTTTGCTCTTCTGATTCTTCAACATGACCAAATAACGTTGGAAATGCGTCCGGCTTCAACAGTTTGGCGGATTGTTCAGCTTCTTGTAGTCCGACTTTGCTCATGTTCACAAAACCATACCGTTGAGAGATGAGCAGATTAGTATTTTGCTGGCCAGGAATCAGGAACTCCAACCACTTCTGCCTGATGCTTGCCACTTTAGGAAAGCTCAACAAAATTATCTTTCCTGCGTGTCGTTGCTAACACGTTGACCAGGGCTAAGCAGAGCTGGGGGAGGGTCGGCCTACTGCGTACCTGGGCATGCCCATAAAAAAGACATCATTAGAACTCTGTCTTAGAAAAGACTCTGTAAAAATAAGCGTGCAGAGCCATCCAAAATGGTTTCCTTTCCAGCCTCTTTGAGACCCATGATGCAGTTCGGATCCAAAGATGTAAAAAAAAAATCAGATCAACCAAACCAGCTCAACCCATCATAGTTGCAACTTTGTAGTTGCAGCAATAATCCTGTTTATTTTCAAGTACAGCAGACACACAAGATGGCCACGGTAGCCGACGTCAATCTTCTTCACATTTTCAGAGATTCTTCCTAGGCTATTGATTTTTTTTTGTTATTGATTTTGAATTTTGTGTGAAATAAACAACCTTTTTCTTCCCTTATCATTGTTCCATGCGGCAGCAAGAACACTGATATTGAGCGTTCAGCTCTAGCAACGATGAATGATGGGCTTCATTTTAAAAACAGTAAAGCCAGTAAAGTTACATCTTGACTCAGCTGTCAATCATTAAGTCAGTTCACGAACACACACACACACACACACACACTTTGTCTCATTGGTGAATAATTAACTCGTCGCAATGGCAACTCTGCTCACTTGAACATGGATGTCAAACTTACTTATTATTGCACCGCTAACATTTGCTACAGCTAATGTGTTAGCATAGTTAATTGTGCAAATGTAAGTGTAAAAAGAAGCTATACAAATAAATGGATTTTCTTTGATGTTTTGGCACCAAACATTGTTGTCAGCTTCCCAATTAGGCAGAAAAACCTCATCGGGTCTGAATGAAGTGTGCCCTCTGTTGGCTGTAGTGAGTACTGACGGGCTATGACAGGGATCTATTCAGTAACGGTGTTTACCTGTCGCACCCTCTCCGTTGTGTACGACTCGCTGTCTCCCTCCGTCTCCGAGTCGCCATCCTCACCCGAGTTGAGGGACGACAGGCCCGACATGGACGTTCCCTCGCTCTCGGACAGCATGGTGCTTCCCTTCCACCGGGGTCTGCTGGGGTCCTGGACCTGACTGAGGAAGGGGCACTCGGTGCTGGTGGAACTGAGTTCCATCTCCTCCGGGTCATCTTTCCGGGTATCTCCTGCTGTATCTCCTGGTACCATATCAGAACCACCAGAGACGCTTGTTCCTGATCCTTGTCCTGTTGCTTCCTCTCCAACAGCCTCTAGGAGGCAGTGATGAGACATTAGACCCGGTGACCTCTGGGTGGTGTCCTCCTCCATCTTCACTTGCTCCTCATTCTGGACTTGAACCTGCGGTCTTGTCTGCAGGGCACACGTGTGACTGGTACCATGTTGGCTGTCCAAGGATGTCTCATTCCCGCTTTTCTCAGTCTCTTTCCCACAAGTCAGCTCCACCTTGGGCCCAAGCGTGAAGGCTCCGCTTGTGCCCCCTGCTGGTGGAAGACAGCATGTCCTGGGCTGGGGGGCTTCTGGTGCATCACCAACCAGTTTAATGTCTTCATCACTGTCAGCATCCTCCTTGGTCAGGTGCCGCTTGCTCTTCTTCTTACAACAGCTCTTCCTCCATGATGACGGCGCCAGGCCCGCATTGGAGGAGTAGAACTTTGGGAGGAGGAAGTAAAAACAGGCCTCGTCCAGGTCTCTGAATCCTAGGATGAACGCAGCGTTGCGTATTTCTAGGATGTTGTCTTTGCTGAAGAGCAGCTTGGATGTGTAGGCGAACTTTAGCAAAGGCTCGAAGCCGCTAACGGTTACCTAGGAGACACACAACAAAACGTTCAACACTAAATATATTTTAGTATAATGATAAAGAACCAACATTTAATGACTTCACTTTATTTGTGACGTTACTTTACAGAATGCAGAACATGCTGAAATGGCTGCCCACTTTATGAGGTACACTAGTGCAAAAATGCTAGTCAAAGATCCTCTGTTTGACAGGAGCACTCTGCTGTTTTAACCTACTGCAAAAATCATAGTCAAAGATCCTCTATGTGACAGGAGCACTCTGCTTTTTCAGCACCTGCTAAAAAAAACAGTTAAAGATCGTATATACAGTATGACAGTACGACAGTACACCTGCTGTTTTTAAAGATTTAACAGGAAAGTGTTATTGTGTTTAATGTCAGTGAGAAACATTGTTCTGTGAATTGAAACGATCTTTGTAAAGTTATATTTCTTTATGTTTGCTCTCACTAGATCGTCGCCATGACAACGTTAAGCACGCGCTGTGACGTCATCTCACCTCGGTCGGCAGAGTGATGACGTCGACGTCGACGTCTCCGTGGAGCCGGCGCGCGAAGTACTCGCTGCACGAGGCCAGTACGGCACGATGGGCATCGAACTCGCGGCCCTCCACCTGAACCGTGACGTCACAGAGCACCCTCCGCCGACGCAGTTCGTCCAAGCGACGCAGCACGTGCGCGGAATGCGCCGTGGACGCGTAAGTGTACGAGGAGGACATCTGCACGGGCGCGCACGCGCACGCGCACACACACACACACAGTCACGTAGACGTTCCATCAGCTTGAATGACATTCAGAAAGTGAAGAAAAACAGCAACCTACCTGCTCAGGCGGATCCCGCTGAAGGTTCTGCGCACTTTTTCCTCAACTCACCAACAAGCTAAGAGCTTGACTCAGTCATCTGTCAATGTGTATGTGTGACAGGCAGAGGGAGGGTGTGTGTGTGTTGCAACAGAGCTGACTCATGCTGATAAAGGATGAGCAAGCAGGTTTCCCGTCCATTACCATTCCCATTCCCTCCCTCACCTGTCCGCTCACACGCTGACTTCCTAGTCACGGATGCAAAACCAACGCACCACAATGGCCACCGTAGTACGAATGATGGCATCATATGAACAATAGCTCCTGCATCCCTCTTCAATAGCGCCTGTCCTCGGTTGTGTGACAGATGAGCTGGAGCCTACACAAGCTGGCTATGCACACCTTGGACTGACCACACACAAACCTTTTTACAGCAAAAATAACAAACCTTTGCTAGAATGAATGAAGTGTTTCCTCCACATTGGCATTGCTTACATGTTGGAACTTTCTAGAAGCTCGCCTGTGCTCCTTCAAAATGAGGAAGTAGCAGCTAGCAAAGAGTCTCCATCACTGCCATGGTAATAAATGCAGTGACAGTCTGTTAGGGTTTTTTTTTTCCACGGGACAGACAATAAAAGCAGAAGTGCTGACAGATTATGAAAGCACATGACTGAGGAAGTCGAAGCGACCAATCGGGTGTCTGCTTCATGAATCCAATGAAGAAAAAAAAAGCAACAATGATTGTACTTCCTGTTTTGGAAACGCTGCATGCTGGAAAGTGGTCACAAACAAGGAAGGAGATGGTAGGTTTAAGCGTATTTATTCATGGATTGTTGTGTACTTCTTCTTCTTGCTCTTCCTCTCACATGCTTCCATTGCTCTCCACAACCTCACATCATTGACAGAACAGAAGCGGGCTTGCAAAGGAGGGGAGGGGCCTGGATGACTTTTGCTGCATTTACACCACAGCGCCAACAGTGTCAACACTCCCGTTTTTACCAGGAAACTCCCATACTTCCCTTCTTTCCTCCCGCCGCCCTCCCATTTAAGCAGTTTCCTGAGATTTTTATTCATCTAAAAAATTCACAATTCCGGTGTAGCGCCTATTTGTAACTTTTTAGCCATTGTACTTTACAATCTCATCCAACATGGCATGTATGATCCGAGGCCTGTTTGATATTTGTGCGTATTTCCCTCCTTAAGGCTCATTTATGCTCCCAGTGCGGACCTTCAATCCGTTCCTTCTGGTAATGGTGAATGATTGCTCCGAATCTCAACACTGCCCCCGCAGTTTGAGGTGGTACTGCAGCCGGAGGTGTGTATCGGCGAGCTTCCAGGAGACCGATGTAAAACGGGTGGAATGAAAGCACGACACGTATGAAATGTGGAGCATAAGTGAAGCCTTTAAATGGGAAGATGTGAAGTATAAATGCAGCCATGTTGAAGGACATTTGGACCACATCACGGCACCGTGGGCTGCCTCCACGCAGCTCCAGTAAAAGACAACTGTGAACATAACGACTCACGAGCGGCAACTAGATGCTAATCTCGTAGTGCCTTCCACAAAGATGGCCGCCAACAATGCACGGACGACCGTAGATGATCAAAAAAACTGAGCTCATTCACAGACTTGTTTTTTCCAGTTCCTCTGCCTGACGTCCGGATTGGAAAAGGTCACGAGGAATCGGGCCTCCTCCGCCCGGCAACATTGAGCTTCTGCAGCTGCCGGGTGCGCTCCTCATGAGCTGTCTCCAGCGTGCGGTTCTCCTCCGTCAGACGCCGGAACTCCTCTTCCAGGCGGGCGATCTCCACGGCCACCTTCTCGTCCTCCACCAGCTCGGCCAGCAGCTGACACCTGATGACCAGGAAGAGGTACGTTGATGCTAATGATGGTGGCAGGAATGGTCTTACTTGGGAGCTTTGATCTCGGCCGACCTGAGCACCTTGGATGAGATATCATTCCCGTCATCCCTACAGAACTAAGCAAGATGGGTCTGATAGGGAAGGACCACATATTGGTCGGGGGGTGCACCAACCACAAGCCCAACTAATGCATGGGTTTGTCCCAACATCGTAAAGAAGCAGGACTAGATGTGTGAGTCTACACCAGCAGGTCGGGTTGCTTTTGCTAATTCCTCAAAACGGTGACAACACGTTAATATGACACTCGCCGAGCTGGACGGGTTACATTCCCGTCAAAGCCGTGATTCACGTTCAGGCTCCTGTTCTTGGAAGCGTGTGTGGGCCCGCCCGCTTCGACGGGCATGATTCACTACGTGGCATAAATAGCAAAGCACGTCGTTTCCCATTCCAGCCTTCCTGATAGAAGCCATCAATTGGAATGACTCACAAGGAGGCGGAGTCAACTCTTTGGACTTTGACTGAACAACTGTGTGTGTGTGTGTGTGTGTGTGTGCGTGTGTGTCAGGTTACAGCCTACTGTAAATAGTGTGTGTGTATTAAAAGACTTTGACGAGAGCAGATTGTTTCGATAATCTTTTGTTTACATTGAGATGACGGATTATACTTTCAACACTTTCTATTTTATCGCTGGTGTGTACATTTAATGCCGTGTCAATACACACGCTAACATTTCATGTCCTTGAGTCTTAGTTAGCCATCATCAGCAAACATGCTTGGTGTGTAAACACGTGTAAACATTTTCTACTTCCTCTATGTCGTCATGTGATAACATCCTAGCTGTGTCAATATGCACAGCAGCGTTGTCGTGTACGTTTTGTCTACTTTTATACACATTTCATGACATTAGAATTAGTTTTGGAATGTATTTATTATGTGCTAACGATGGATCTGCGCGATCGATCGATAGCGCTGCGCCCGTGATGGATCGTTAGAGCACAAATCGATCGATTTCTGCGCTCACGATGGATATAACTGTCTTGTGCTGGAGACCGATGCTTTGACACTACGCTGACGATAATGACAATCATTGATCTGCTAATTGCATACAAGGACAGGGTTAGGGGTTAGGGTTAGGGTTAGGGGGTTAGGGTTAGAGGTTAGGGTAGGGTTGGGGGTTAGGGGTTAGGGGTTAGGGGTTAGGGTTAGGGTTAGGGTAGGGTTAGGGTAGGGTTAGGGTTGGGGGTTAGGGGTTAGGGTTAGGGTTAGGGTTAGGGTTAGGGGTTAGGGTTAGGGTTGGGGGGTTAGGGGTTAGGGTTGGGGGGTTAGGGGTTAGGGGTTAGGTTAGGGTAGGGTTAGGGTTAGGGTTAGGGTTAGGGTGGGGTTAGGGTTAGGGTTAGGGTTAGGGGGTTAGGGCTAGGGGTTAGGGTTAGGGGGTTAGGGGGTTAGGGTAGGGTAGGGTTAGGGTTAGGGGTTAGGGTTAGGGGGGTTGGGGTTAGGGGGTTCGGGTTTGGGGGTTAGGGTTAAGGTTAGGGGGTTAGGGTTAGGGGTTAGGGTTAGGGGGTTAGGGTTAGGGTTAGGAGGTTAGGAGGTTAGGGGGTTAGGGGGTTAGGGGGTTAGGGTTAGGGGGTTAGGGTTAGGGGTTAGGGTTCACACTCCCCCCGCCAAGAACGGTAACAAAGTGAACTGCTTGACAATTAATCAAAGATTTGAAATTTGCATGCATCGACTTCTTGTTGATTCTTGTAAGTAACAACGCTCAGCGCTGCCATCTGTTGGCATCTAAACAAACTACACACATCCATCCCATTTGTGCGCTAACGATGGATCCATCTCGGGCGCAGCGCTATCGATCGTTCACTCAGATCCATCGTTAGCACGTAACACAATGAATGAATGCATGCACAGATGTTAAAAGAAGATGCAAACTACTCATTACAGAGAAGAACAGGAAGGCTCGGCTGGATTTGCTATAAAGTCCAGAGATGAGCCGAAACAATTGTGAGACAAAAATGTTATGAACTGGTGATTTTTTGTGTCTCATCTTGGTACTTTTTGGCAAATTTTGGTATTTTCTTCTTAGAAATATCTTTGTGCATCCAATCCAGATGTGAATATCTGTAAATAAAAGCTGAAATGTTGCTCTCATATTCATCTTTTTCTGTCAAACCCAAAGCTCACATGAAGAATTTGTCCTCTCTGTAATGATTCCATGTTTATGTCATAGGAAGGATGTCAACAAGGGACACTCAGGTCCTAGCATCCAACCACTGCACGCCACAGGAAGTAACTTCTGGAATGGATGTGTGAGGTGTATTTTTAGAGGGCCTCACTTGCGTTCCTCCAGCATGGCGATGTCGTGTTTGATTTGGTGGAACTCTCGGGCCATCCTGCAATGTTCCTTGTACACTTGGACGCTCTCCTTCAGGGACACGCAGGGTGCCACCGGCTGATGGACGGAAGACAAAAACACACAAATAAAAAAACACAACATAACACAATACAGTATACAGTAATAGAGCTCAGCATATCAGTACAGTGGCGACCATTTTTCATGATGTCCTCTTTGTCTTTCTCTTTGGGCTTTTCCCTTCAGGGGTCGCCACAGCAAATCAATCTCCTCCATTCAACCCTGTCTTCTGCGTCTTCTGTCTCTCTCACACCAACTGTCCTAATGTCCTCCTTCACTACATCCATAAACCTCCTCTTTGGTGTTCCTCTACGCCTCCTACCTGGCAGCATCCTTCTACCAATATATTCACTATCTCTCCTCTGGACATGTCCCAACCATCTCAGTCTGGCCTAAAGGACTTTATCTCCAGGCCTCTAACATGGAATGTCCCTCTGATGTACTCCTTCCTGATCCTATCCATCCTGGTCACTCC
Organism: Doryrhamphus excisus; assembly: GCF_037039965.1. Taxonomy (NCBI): domain Eukaryota; kingdom Metazoa; phylum Chordata; class Actinopteri; order Syngnathiformes; family Syngnathidae; genus Doryrhamphus; species Doryrhamphus excisus. The sequence goes on from NC_136377.1 coordinate 13,571,334, forward strand.
CAATGAGAACCTCAGCATCCTCATCTCTTTCCTCAGTGGCACAGTCTCTAGACCAAACAACATGGCTGGTCTCACCACAGTTTTGTGTGCGTTTTAATGTCCAAGAAGACGGGGAAAAGTTGCTGTATTTGCTGCTTCTTTGAAAAACATATTCAAGGTGGTCGGAATAGACTCTGAATATAGCCACAAAGTTGCTAAGCTGGGAGCACTAACACCCCCTTCTTCTCTGGCAGACCAGGTATGGTACAGTATGATATATGAGGTGTGTTAAGAAGCAGCGTTACATTGCCATCTGCTGTATGGAGTTGTACAACAAGCTCCATTCCCAGACATTAGACTGAAATCCCATGTTTGTCCCTGTGAATTCGTTCCACATCTGTGATGAGTGAATTTCTTCAAAGTAAGATTCCTTCTTTATGAAGGAAATATTTTTTTGTAATTTTAGCATAGAGAACCTGTTAACAAGCTTCTAAATAAATTGTTTATCATTATCTAGACATGAAATAACAACCATATATAGAACATTGGCCATTTAAAACTTGTGTGCGTCACAGTAAATGTCTTCCATGTGTCGGACAGGAAGTGGTGTTGGGGGTTCAGTTTTAGATCAGGGCTGCAACAGTAGCCTGTATTAACATTATTATTATTCATTCATTCATTTTCTACCGCTTTTCCTCACAAGGGTCACGGGGGTGCTGGAGCCTATCCCAGCTGTCTTCGGGTGAGAGGCAGGGTACACCCTGGACTGGTCGCCAGCCAATCACAGGGCACATATAGACAAACAACCATTCACACTCACATTCATACCTATGGACAATTTGGAGTGGCTAATTAACCTAGCATGTTTTTGGAATGTGGGAAGAAACCGGAGTACCCGGAGAAAACCCACGCATGCACGGGGAGAACATGCAAACTCCATACAGAGATGGCCGAGGGTGGATTATTATTATTATTATTATTATTATATTATATATTATATATTATTATTATTATATACTAGTCGGCACAACTAGGTAGAAATTGTTGAATAATGAATATTTAAAACTACAGTTTTGTTTTTTTTTTACCACAAAGCAGCATGATTTATTAATGAATATATGCTTGACAATGTGATACAGTAAAGCCACAAAATATGATGTGGCGAGGAACGACCTGAAGGAGCGCCAAATCTATTTTTAGTGACGGTCCAAATTTTGCACGGTGGGAAACACCTCTGAGTGTAATTTCCCATGTCACACTGCATGAGATGGTCAGCCATGTTTTTTGTGTTTACGCATACCTGCAGTCGCTGTTCAAGATCTGGAAAAGTCTGGGAGAGTTTGTCCACATCTTGTGCATCTGTCAAATAACAACAACGAGATGATGTAATAACATTTATATACATGTTTATTTGGGGTGTACATTGATTTGTTATTTGATTTCATCAGTATTCAGTATGGAACAGAGGCATACCCGGAAGATATCAAAAGTGAGGGACAGGAAGTGTTTATGGCATCTCGCATCTACAAGGTAAGGAATTCTGGTGCAGCCCAGCCGATAGCTAGCGGGAGGCTTGGCTACCGAAAAGCCAGAGCTTGAAAACCTGTTCCATCGTTAAGAAAATGGACTGCTAAGTAACAAAAGTATGATTTCTATCCACTTTAACTGACACACAAACTACTGCAGAAAAAGAAAGATATTGTGAAATTATGACCTCTGTGCCCGTGTCAACGAGAAGTAAGCATGACTTGTATTGGATGAGACTGGATGGACGTACCTCAGTAAGTGCCCAGTGAGCGTAAACGAGCAGCTGTCATGTGAACAGTAAACTAACAGAGCACATGTACGTGCCTGGCTAGTAATCCCTCCCTGTGGAACACATGATGACAATCCTGGCGTGATGCAACCTTCTAAAAGCAGCCTGCAGCCATCACGGATGATAATAATAAAAGCCTTCTGGTGCTGCAGGTTGGAGCTATGCAGAACATGAGGACAGGGCCAACCCTCAGGATGAACCGGGTCACTTCTGGAGCTGAGCCACAAGGAGGGAAGACGAAACAGAGCCAGAGGTCGACTGAGGGATCTTCTCAGCACCAGCGGTCATAAAAATAGGTCTGGGTTCTAAAAGCTGAACAGTGAATCAGAGAGCGGGAGGTGGGGGGGGTGAACTTGACCCTGACATGGCTACAGCAGCTGTCCTGCTGCTGGACACGACCTGGACCGACTGCATAAAACATCCTTGCAGGACTCACATCAGTGGCGGAGGACCAGCAACCAGTACACTAGTCATGCTTGCTGGGAGATGACCACAATGTACCCCCCGGTAAGTGGTGAAGTGCCAGAGGTGAAAAAAGGCTATGGTTACCCAAAATAGAAAAATGATGTACTGTATATTTCAGAATTATACAAAGACTGGGAAACAATTTAAAGCTGTTTTGCAGAAATGGAGGTTGATGAAGCCTTGCTAGTTGCTACTACTAATTCCTACAGGTGTTCCAAGTTCTGGAGTACTTACTACCTCCTCTGTGTGCATAAAAGCAATGTTTGGAACACACTGTGGTACTACAATATACCCTCTTGAGCATCGGTTTAACAGTATTGTTGCTACAAAAAGGGCAACAAAAAATGAAAATTAATAATGGGGGACAGACAGACCATCTTAATCTTCATTGGATTGTTCATTCTTACTCACAGTGTCTTAAAGGGGATCTATTATGCTATTTTTTCATCCCCTTGTATTGAGCTGTGGACTCCACACCATAACCAGCACAGAAAGCTTTCTGGTTCTTCCAGAATCTGCACCTATTCATCTGTATTTGTTTGTATTTCGTGATTCCCGCAAAAAACGTCTGTTTTAATGTATTCCACCCACGGCCCGCCTCCAGACACGCCCACTCTACAGTGTTTGTCTACGGTTAGACGTAGACTACGGTTAGGCTAGGAGATAATAAACGGTATAGGAGTTGATTATAAACGGATAATAGAAAATAATTGTGAAGCACCGCTAAAAAAATGTGATGTTACACGTATCAGTATCGGTTGATATCGGATTCGGACATTGTGAGTTTGACAATATCGGCATATTGGTTAATAAAAGCCAATATCTCTAATAATGAGTGAGAGGAATGACAGAAATGAGACATACTGTAATAAGCACTCACATGCTAGGATCGGGAAAATTCCTTGTTGTACTTTTTTACTTACATTTTTTTCCAGACCAGTGTAGAATCCTACATATATTACAACATGTCTTTCAATGCATTTTCAGAATGCCTTATATTTGGGGTTTTTTGTTGATTTTTCGAAATTTTTATGCTAGAAAATGTCTAATTTAGGCCACAAATATGTAACATTTGCTGGCTGTATTCAACCACAACATAGCAGTGATTTATTAATTCATATATTTTGAAGAACAATGATAGAGTGAAGCCACAAAATGAAGAAGCGCGGTGTAGTGAGGGATTACTGTATTTATAGAAAGTGCCGCAGAACAATAAAAAATAAGCTATGGGCCACAAATGGCGCCTGAATGGCATTTTGGCGACTCCTGACTAAAATGATCTAAATTTTAGAAGATTACATTTTTTAGACCATGTACAGTTACATATGTTTCCAAAAAAGACAAAGAGTAATGTTAAAAATCCACAGTATCTGCAAGCGGCATCCAATAATATGTGGATGATGTCATAATGGAGCTTTGAGTGGTCCAGAACAGTTTGTTGTTAATATGTCTACAGAAATAGAGGGAACACCTGTCTCAGCTGTGGTGCACAAGAAGAATGAATGCATTTGAAGTGACGGGAGGTGGGGGGTGCATGTGGTATGGGGGGGTATGTGTGGTCCATTTTGGTGGGAAGAATGCGGTGCATGCTTTCCACACATACTGGAAAGACAGCGAGGAGGTCTGAAGGCTTTGGACGGTCTTAAATGATCAACTTAAAATAAGTTGTTATCAGCATTTTGATATAGTGGGCAACAGCTGTGTGTGTGTGTGTGTGTGTGTGTGTACCTGATGTGCCGTCAAGGCTGAAGGAGATCCGAACTTCAGGTGTATCAGGAGACACTCTTCTGGTTGACGTGATCATTTAACCCTTCAATATGATAAAACAATGGGATTATTATTATTATTATTACTATTCAACATGGTGCATTTTTAGTATTAAAATCTGTGCGTCACAGCAAAATGTGGTATTAAAAAAATTGTGGAAAATGGTAGTTGTATTTTTTGCACAATCCAGCTCAAAAAAAAACTACACATAAACTAATTTTATTCACAAAAAAACCAAACATTGTATTGGCTCTTATTAGAGAGTGAGTGTAAACGTATGCCACTACCTACAATGAAATGCATGCACACATGCACCAGCACCACAGTGCATCTCAAGCTGCAATTTAAAGCAAGTGAAACAAAAGCAGTGGGTCCACATTACCTGAAGCAGCCCGAGCCAAGCCCACAGTAAATTAGGAACCACAGGAGGCAGGTTCGGTCCACAAAGTTGCCTGAGCCTTGCGGTGCTTCTGCCGCTGGGCCCCCCCCAACAAAGAGGCACCGCAGACCACCTGCCCGCCCCCCTCCTCCTGAGACTTCACTCGAACTCTTTGGTGTTCTGACTCGGTCCACACACTCATGCGGGACGCCCCCCCCCCTTTACGACCTATGTTCTGGTGTCACTGTAGTCTAGACACGCTCCTGTCTGGCCCAGTGCGCATTTACGCATATAACCCACACAAACAGGCAGGCTGGAGAGGAATGTGCCAAACATCCCCCTCCCATTCCGTGGCGGCTCGTGTCCAATTAAATGTCTCGGGTGACACGACTTGAACCCGCTAAAACACCCTCTTGGTTGTGTGTAACAAGTGTCGCTAAGAATGAACAGCAGTGCCAAAATAGCAGAGATTGTGGAAGAAAATAGAGCATGCAGCGTGCTCACTTATGCTGCACTGTGATACCATGGCATGCTCCATATGTGGGTTTGCTGTGGGGGTGACATGTTGTCTTTTAAAGAGATCTTTCAACAAATACACACAAGAGGCTCATTATGGGCTACGCACGTGACATAGCGGCCGCACAAGCACACTTTTTTCGCCACAGCTCCATCTGCTGGCTGTAGCGTGTCACTACCTCACCATAAAACACTATCAAAAGATAGATAGATCCTTTATTGATTTCCCAGAGAAATCATTATCATCATTGTAAAAGCAGAACCTCAGCCTTTAGCTATCATATTGTTGTAGAGCTATCGTTCATCCTAAATGTCAGGTAAAGAGCAGGTAAACCGGTTTGTCATACAGGATAAAAACCTGTTAATCCCATCTTGGCTGAAGATGGATCAAAGAGAATCTATAATGATGATATATTCTTTGTTCTTTATATTATATGACACGCGGTGTGTTGATTGACAGCTGTTTTAAATCCACGGCGACCAGCAGATGACAGCATTCCCTCCGGAATCACTCCCAGCCAGGAGGGAGGAGGACGCCTCAGTTTGCAGTGGCGTATAACAGCTCATTTTATTGTTGTTAAATGAGACAACCCAAAAATGAGGAGCACCTCAGGGCAGTGATGAACAGAATTTTCTGTAGAGTGCTGATTTAATTTCATGTGTATGACTAATAAACTCTGCCCGGCAACAAGTGACAATGCAACCAGGAAAAGGTTGTGTACAGTGTAGGCTAGCAAGCTCATTTCAGTGATGAATGATTTAGACAGTCATTTGTGTTGTTATGGTCGTTTAGTTCTAAACATCGGATTGTGGAGGTTTATTTCAGAGCCCTTTTTGGATCTTTAATCTGTGACCTTGCCGCCGAGGGCCCCAAACAAACACGAGCACTATCGCCTCATCTCTTCTGGCCGAAGCTGACGGCGCCGCATTCAGGTTTTAACGGGACAAAAAGGTTTTAGCACAGGGTGAAAGAAGCAGCGAGACCAAGATAGAAGCATCGCCGGGCCGCCAGTGGCGTGTCGTTCAGGTGAGGTCACTCCGCTGGGCCCGGGGCCCGGCACAGACGTGCTGAATGCCAAGGTCAGCGGTGTAATCCCTGCCCTCATTCATGATGGATTAGATAATGACGGTAGGGAGCGGAGGGAATACAGCCGCTTCGGTTTTGATCAAGAATGACGGTGCTGGGAAGATTATGGGCCAGCAAACACTATTACACTCAATCCCAGAATTAATCTACATCACATAAAAAAGAGAAAAGTCATTACATGAAGAGATTAAGAGAAGCTGGGTCTAATTCTCTCAGGAAGAACCTGCATAACTTGTTTATATCTATCGTCAAAAGTCGTGAAGTAAAGTTAATAGAGCTTTTTACCACCTCTATTCATTGTACTGTTACACATCTCCATCTTTTTCTTTCTCTGAAAAATCATCCAACTATCAGTTGCTATTTTTTTTCAATCAGACTGAAGCAGGACCCAAAGAGTGACTCATTCAGAAAAATGAAAACATTTTGCTATGTAAGCAACAGTGAATTCCCTCCTGCTACATCTTCTTATTCTCTAGCAGACCTCCATACCACCCCTAACATTCTGCCGCCTGAGGAGCTCTCTTAAGGCTTATGACGCTTTGTGAATAACTTTTATCTTAGCATTTAGTTGTTTTATCTTAGATATTTAATACAAATAAGACAAAGCGAAGATGTAGACTTTTTTCATTTCATTTTCTACTGCTTATCCTCACGAGGGTCGCAGGGGTGCTGGAGCCTATCCCAGCTGTCTTTGGTACACCCTGGACTGGTGGCCAGCCAATCACAGGGCACATATAGACAAACAACCATTCACACTCACATTCATACCTATGGACAATTTGGAGTCGCCAATTAACCTAGCATGTTTTTGGAATGTGGGAGGAAACCGGAGTACCCGCGGGGAGAACATGCAAACTCCACACAGAGATGGCTGAGAGTGGAATTGAACTCAGGTCTCCTAGCTGTGAGGCCTGCGCGGTAACCACTCGGATGGCGTGCAGTCATGTAGACTTTTTATTACTTTTTTTAAAATACTTTTTATATGCTATTTATAAGTTTTTTGGATATCTGAGCAACTCTGGATTTATTCATTCATTTTCTGTGCCCATTCTGTGCCCTCCAACTCGGGTTGCAGAGGGGTAGGGTGGAGCCTATCCCAGCTGACTTTGGCCAAGATGACTGGTCGCCAGTTGGGTTGATTTTTGTTTAACAAACAAAAAGGTAAGGAATAAAAATGTGGACTCTAACATTAGTCATTTTTCTGTATGCAACACTCAATGGATAAAAGGATAAAATACTGTACATATATGTGCCAATCAGAGAACTTGGGTGGGCGGGTGTTCAGAGCACATAAGCAATGAGGATTGGCTAAGGTTTAGTAAGATTGCATTTCAATAGTTACGTTTACTGTTAACTAGTTACTTTTGTAGTTTTTTGAGAAGTAACTATAACTAATTACTTCAAAGTAACGTGCCCAACACTGCTGATGATTAGATGAGTAAGAGGGCCAATGTGTGCTGTGAAACACAAAAAAGACATCTTGTTGCGTATGCTACCCCCGCGGTAATCTATCCTTAAGTATGAATGCGTCACTGAAATGAAACTCTCAGTAGAAAAGGGAAGTAATGCTCGATATGTGGTGAGAAATTATTAACAGCAAAAAATATTGAAAGACATTTTCAGAAAAGTACACAACTGTAGATGACCGTAAGAGAACATTTTTGGAACGACTTTCAAAAAGTGGATGAACACTCCAAGCTCAACTACAGGTGCTAGTGCTGTGACTGCACATGAGAATGTAAGGAGGGGGAAGACGAATACATGACAGAATCATTCATAAAAAAATCAGAGCATCTATTCTCCAAATTCAAAAATAAAAAGGAAATTATTTACAAAATGAAAGCGATTATTATGATGTACATTTATTGGGCACCCAAAACAGGAAAACCTGTTTTGTCAGTTTTGTCTTTTAGAGGGATCCATTGATACCCTACCTGGAGTGTGCAGAAGGCGTTCATGTTCAGAGGCACGTCCAAGACCCCGTTGAAGGTCAAGACTGGGTCAAGAAGACCTAAACAATGGAAAGTCAATCATTAACATGTGGTACCAAAGTCAATGGTACTGCTTGGTGGAAACTTACTTCCTGCAGGCATCCGGTGGACAGTCTTCATGCCAACACACGCAACACACATATACATACTGTATGCTTGCACACACACAAATCAGGCAGGTGTTTTGAAAAAAATGCAAAATAGTTTTACTGCAAAGATCAATATTTCCATGATCAGGTGACTTTAAAGTGACAAAACAGTCAGGGCATGAGGTACCAATAATGACTATCACCGAATGTTATGCTGATACACAAACAGGACTAAAAAAAGGAAAATGGACGCACAAACTTTCTACATGTGTATGCTGGTAGTGTTTTTAGTTTTGGTTTTGGTTTCAGTCCATTCTTACAATGTGTTGGAGTCCTGCGTGTATGTGCTACAGAAACAAGATGGCCGCTGTCTCGTCCTCCGCTTCAGGCCTTGGGAGACGACGCCCACGTCCGCCATCAGAGCCGAGGAAGACACGCACTGGAAGACACAACCGTGTCAAAGGTCAGATCATGTGACCACATGAGTGGATCACAACTGTAATTAAGGATGCAGCCATCTTTTGTTCATCTTTAGAGGTAGTATCAGAGCCATAACAGACACGGGGCAGTGTCTGTGTGAAAGCATACAATGTTGGGATCCTGTCCTGTTGGAAGCAACAGTCTACATCATACTAGAAGGATGTGGTGGCTGCGTGCTGCAATAACATCATCATCCTGCACATGCCCGGACCTGATCATGCAACCACACCACCCACTGATTGAGAGTCGAGTGTCCTTGCCAGTGGGCAAGGCACAGGACAGAAAGAGTAACTGCCTTGCCATATAACAAATCCAGTGCAGTCCAGCATTGGTTAGCAGGAGTCATGACTCGCCATAGAGCCGAGAAGAAGTCGGAGCTTGAAAACCCCCTTCCGTTAATTGGGAACACTTGGCCTTCCGGATGAAATACGTGAACAAGTGGATAAGATGAGAGCAGCGTGTTCGATAGAGATGGGGAACGAGACTCCAAACTGGAACTATTAAAGGGACTACTATGCAGCAAGTTCCTCCAGTTGCTTAGAGGGTGCCAACATTTAAATGTACTGCAAGCATTCTATCCTGTCCTCTTCCTGCTTTAAGTAGGTACTCTAGTAGGAGCTACAGATATGTACATGTGTACTAGGCAGCCGTGATTTATTAATTACGTTCTTTCTGCGTGAATGACAGTTCTATGCAGGTAGTCCACGAAGGGCTGCCAGGTCCTACTGAAGGAGTCGCTAGTGTTTTTCTACTTTAATGTGAGTAATAACTTCCTTAAGCCAACTATTATGGGGGGACGAGTGTTTTCATTTGAGGAGAATAAGACGTCTCGACAGCAGTTACAAAGGCTAGTATCCGTCGTTTTGCCATGGGGAGACCTGGGGCAGCACGGGAAGGAGAGCCGAAGAGAGCGATACACGGTTGAGGAGGAATAACTGTGTCGAGCACCACAAAAACCTGGTGCCGGGACATGACCAGAACAACAGCTGCTAACTGTGTGGTTAGCAGGTGATTGATTGCTCTACTGCAGCTGTCAGATATGTTAGGGTAGATTTTTGCTAGTGGAGAGGTTGTATAATGTACTCGATGGAGGATCTTGAATTGTACCAGCCTATGTCTCACGTAGATGGAGGATGAGTGTGTCAACTTGAGAATTTCGTCTCTCTGGCTGTCTGTTATCGTCACTCCAATCTCCTCCTCCCATTTGTGTTGCAACGGGGTGAGCAAGTCGGGGTTATGGGTACTGATGATGTTTTTAATTGTGGAAATAGAGCGCCTCCCAACAGGGTCAAGGTTGAGCAGCGTGTCAATCAGGGACTTGCGCAGAGAGTTCGGGAAGTGGCTTGGACTAAGTGTCACGATCGGGCTTCACCCCCTTGTGACAGCTCTCTTAGTTTTCCTCTTTGCCTCTGTTCCGGTGTCCATGCCCTTAATTTGTAACTACTTCCTTTGTTGTTCCCTTCCAGTTTCCTTTTCACGCACCTGCCTCTAATTTCTTAATCCTTCATTGTGTTTGGTAGTTGTTGTGTCCTGCTGCTGCCATTAAAGTCCATGTTTTATCTGCACTTTTGGTCCTGCTCTCTGCATCCTGGCAAGTTTGGTAAAGTGTGTAAACATACTGTCTTCATACAGGTCCCTAACATATAACAGACCCTTCATTGAGATGGCAATAAGAGGTGATTATTGGCTATTGGGGCAAGAGTTGAACAGGGTTGTTGGGTTGTCAGAGACATTGTGAATCTTAAGGGGGGGGGGGTTGTGCGGTCAGAAGGGACTGTAAGGAATACCTAGAAGATCGTCGTTCCATTTGAGCCCAGGATGGGCCTGCAATCCAATGAGTGAGCTTGTAAATTGTAATTATGACAAATACAGACATCTGTTTTTCCAAACCACAACTGGCAACATGATAGCTGCTGCTGTTCTTAATCTTTGCGGTTGACAAAGCAAACATGGAATATGGCATAGTGTTACACCCCCACTAAAGACACTAGCAATGAATTCTGCTCATTGTGGTTTGATCCCGTAAGCTTCTCTTTCTTAAAAGATGTTTACTTTGCAGTCGTGTTCATGCAGAACCTTCATGCATTGTTAAGTGTGGCTTTGTAGCCTTCAATAAAAGAATGAATAAAAGCTCAATGCCTGCAGTATTCTATTTCTTACTGCAAAGCGAGACCTGCTGCTGCTGGACTTGCAATGAGAGATCTTGATTTGATATGAGGCAATCATTCCTGAGGTTTAAAAGAAGTGAGATTAGATAACAATGCCATTGCTTCAAGCAAGTTGATAAGTTTGAGACACAAAAGTGAGGCGTAAAATTGCAGGGTTGGTTCAGTGAAAGGTAAAAAGGGAGGGTCAAAGGTTAGGAAGCAGGTGCAGAATGGAGGGGCAAAGATTAGAACACCCGCTCAGGTCTTACAAACCTATCATCTACAGTTGCCACGGTTACTCTGTGTCATCACCAAGCAGCTTGCCGCTCTCCAGGTCGGTGGACAAGGAGGTGCCCGAGGAGGAGGTGGAGCCACGCCGCTGAAACTGGCGGGACTGCACCCCATAAAAGAAACAAAAGGCCTGACAGCCAGCAGCATGCAGAGACACACAAACATGGAGAAGCATGCGGTTAATTCCAGCACTTCCTGTCGTTGCGGCGCCCGGCTGTCACCACCATATATCGCCTCCAGCTCACCTCCTCAATGTCGGCATTCCGGCGAGCCTTGTAGATGAACTCGCCGATGGCTACAAACACAGAGAGGACCAGGCCGGCGGCCAGCACAATGAAGATGCCGCCGATGTTCTCCACACCCAAAGCGTTGGCCTCCTTGTTGTCCTCCTCGGGGCAGCCGTTGCCTCGCCACCACTTTTCCTTCATCATGTGCAGCTTTCCTTCCTCCTGTAGCTGCAGGATGGCGATGGTCACCTTGTCTCTGTATGGAGAACCTGGACCGGCAGAGCAACACAACATGTCTCGGGACACAGCTCTTCATCAATGAGTCCATCGATCAAATCAATCCAAGGCTATTAAGTTTAGGCTGGAGCAGAAACTGCTAATTGAAGAACTTTTGTTGCTCCTCCTCACCGATGGGTGTTCCCACTCCATAGCCCTTAGAGTCAATGAGGCCCCCTATCTGTGTGAGGTTACAGTTCCTCTGGCTGATGTACTCGATGCTGGTGGACTCCATCAACATGGCGTAGTCGGTGGTGAGGACACGAGTGATGCCCTCCCGGTTGTTCTTCACCAGCGCTGTGTTCTTCCTGCTGCTCATGAAGGCCCACATCTTCTCGTAGGTGGAGATCTTGGATTTCTGTCCCACACACACATAAACAGATAAAAACACAAGGCGAGTGTGTGCGTGTGTGTGTTTAAACTCAAAATGGGGCAGCTGTGCTCTAAATCTCATCCAGCTGATTCAATTTGTTCGAGCCATCAAACACAGGCCGCGTCTTCTTATCCAGGCGCTCGTAATCACAGGCTGCAATCTGCCAGGATAAAGCCCAGCAGGGGTCACCCCTGTTGGGTGCCGAGGGGTGGTACCAGTGGAAGGATGCAAGATAAGACAGCAAATAAAATGACATCAGACAAGACCTTGTGGCGCAACGGTAGCGCGTCTGACTCCAGATCAGAAGGTTGCGTGTTCAAATCACGTCGGGGTCATTTGTTTATTCAATTTGGAAGTGTAAAGAGTTTTTATACTGGACTGCATTTCCGACAGAAAGTGAATGTAACAGAATGGACAGATGGACAGAACCCACCTTGAAGAAGGTCATGGTGGATCCATCCCTCACTGCGCCGTATTCGATCCTGGTTTGCTTGGCCAGGTCGTCGGCCGAGTCAATGGGTGCGTCCATCCTCTCCACGGTCAGGAAGGCGGCCAAGTTGGCCGTGTAGGAGGAGATGATGATCAAGGTGAAGAACCACCAGATGCCCCCGACGATACGCGTGGACAGAGCCTTGGGCATCAGTTCGGAACCTGACACAAGACAACGTGGTGTAATGTCAATTGTGGTCATAGTGGTCACGTGGTCTTCTTACCATGACTGTGTAGATCACAAGACACCAAAACACTACTACGCTACACCACTTCAAACATCAGAGACACTTTCATGCTATCAACTTTGACATTTAACATTTAACTACAGCACCTATTATCATAAATTTATAGAATGCAGCCATAAAAAATAAAAATAAAACCCAATTGATGCCTTAATTGTCCTGCAAGGTTGGAATTCATAGCACTGTGACACAAAAATATCACTTTTTCTAAATGAACAAATTAGCTTACACTGGACAATGTCGGCCATCTTGTGGAAGCAAGCAAGCTAGCATGAGCAGCTAATTGTTATCAAATCTCATAGCTCCATTTTTAAGCTCTTGTTACCTACTTAACAATAATCACACTCAACAGAAAACACTTGGACACATCTTGTAAAACAGTTTGAGCTAGCTTCAATCAAATTGAAACCATAAATAATAAGCAAAAACAACTAGAAGAATGTAGCTTCCTCTTTTAAATGACTGTTGTTGTAACCAAAGGCTGACAGCGACGCCATGTTTATTAGTTAGTGGTTTATTTTCCTCCTGTGTCATACTGAATGCTTGATAATAATAATAATAATAATAATAATAATAATAATACCTTGACGCATGAGAGCACCAACACCAAACCAGAAGCTGTTGAGCAAAGTAAAATTGTTTTGGATCAGAGTAGAAGATGGGTTGCATGGATGTGGGTTGTACCACTCATATGGAGTAAACCTGCAGTTCCAAAAGGAAAAGATGCGGTTAAAACACAGAGCTCCATTCTATGGTGTTGTGCATCTACGCCGCTCCACGCTGTTACCTGGCGATGACAAAGAGTACACAGCTGACCCCCGTGCAGGCCAGCAGGACGTACATCCAGATGTCAGCAGAGAGCGGATTAAGGAAAGAGAACACACCCGGGTTGGTGCCGTTGGGTTTGCGGTACAGGATGCTGATGCCCAATGTCATGAAGGGCTTGGAGAAGTCGATGACCTTCTCTCGAACGTAGGTGATGGTCAAGGGTGCCACCGCCAGGTCAGCCACCTGGAGGAGGACAGAGGGATGGAGGTTGATGGAAGTGGAAGACTTCATCCAGGGGAGTCCAAAGTGCAGACCAAGGCAGTTTTTTTAACAAGAAAATAAAAGATTAAAGATTAAAAAATACTTTATTATTTTTTTTTATGGGAATAACCATCATTAACCATTAAAATGTATTATATATTATAATATTCAGAAAAAAAACAGTCATATTCTAATGAGAATTTTTTTTTAATTTTAACCTCGGAATGTATATAATAATATACTGGATAATATAATATATATATATATATAATATAAATAATTTTTAAGTTGTACTATTATGAGAAACAAACAAAAATATGTACTTTTTGGAATACTAGGTTGCAGAAATAATGTTATAATGTTAATGTTGTTAATGTTAATAAAGTCAGACAGAACAGAACAGTCATATTCTAATGAGAATTTCTTTTTAATTTTAACCTCGGAATGTATATAATAATATACTGGATAATATTATATATATACTATAATATAAATAATAATGATTTTTTTAAGTTGTACTATTATGAGAAACAAACAAAAAAATATGTACTTTTTGGAATACTAGGTTGCAGAAATAATGTTATAATGTTACAAGAATAAAGTCAGAATTATGAGAATTGTGTTTTATTTTAACGAGAAAAAACTCACAACTTCATGAGAATAAACTCAGAATATTATCAGATGCTGGAGCCTATCCCAGCTGTCTTTGGGTCTCATCTCCTGGCTGTGTGGCCTACATGCTAACCACTCGCACACCGTGCAGCCAAAAGAAACCAAAGTTGTAATTTCCGTTAAATTATTCTGAGGAAAAAGTATAATATATCAAATATATATAACATATATATATATACATATATATTATATCAAAGTTCCCCCTGCATCATTTCCTTTTTCAGTGTGTGCCCGATGATGGAAAAAGTGTGTACACCCCTGCCTTAATCCCACCTTGTCCAGGATTTGTGGCTTTCCTTGTGGATTAAGATGAACACAATGACAATAACAACATCGCTAAAATGGTCGACTCACGTGATCAATGAGCTCGCGGACCATGCCGTTCCACTCTCCTTTGTCGTTTTGAGCGCCATACTTGCCATCGGCCACCAGGCGGACTTCGTAGGTGAAGCCCAGGATATTGGAGAGCTCTTTGAGGAGGTCCAGGCAGTATCCCTCAAAGCGATCATTGCCAGATAGCTCCTTGTCTGACTTCTTGTACATCACGTACGGATTCTCCTAGACGGGAAAAAAACAGCGTCATTTTTTTAGGCTTTGTCACGCTTTGTAACACATCTCTTCATTAATATTGTGTTATATTAATGTATATGATGTGTACATTATCTTTAAAACCAATGCACACTTACATGGTGCACATCAAGATGGGAATGCTAAATGTGTATCTTGAGGACTTCAAGAGGTTTGCCACCAGCTGCTTATAATTCTCTGCCTTGTAGCTTCCAAGAAACTCTGACACTCTACTTTTTCTTTATTAGTCACCTAAACCAAGAGAAATTTTGCTTGCAGCCCCTTGTTATGTAAATTAAATGAAACTGCCACAGGTAGATTGTAGACCGGCAGCACTGTTTCATCACTGTTATTATTTCATGTTCTTTTTTTTTTTTTTTTTATTCCATTATTCCATGTTCTAATACGGCTACATACGAGTATATAAAAACGAATGGTTCCCTGGCCACACTTTTGACATCCCTGTTCTAGAGTGTCTGCAGGCGTACCTAATGAAATGTCTCTGGGGATGAAAATAAAGTCTATTCATAATTTGTCGTGTCCTCTCTTTCACCCTCCTCACCAGGATGGTGGTGACAATCAGCGTCCTGTTGGCGAGGGAGTCGGTCACATTGTTGTTCTTCTCCCGCGTGGACTTCTCAATGAGGTTCATGCCTTTGTAGGAATTCCACACGGCAATCTATAAGGTGCAAAAGTGGCTTTAAATATACCAGAACACATTGCACGGGGAAGGTAATATCACAGTTCACTGGGAAGTGGATGGCGGAGAGGGAAAGGGAAGTGTCAATCATGTCCCTGCAGGGAACGGAGCGGGGGGCGGGGTCACGTGAGGTCATTGAATGAGTGGACAATGGCAGCAGGCGACATAATCCACACTCTTGTGTCACACTGGCTCAGACGTCTGACAGCTGCTGGACCCTCAAATCCCCTCCCTGTTAAAGAGCAACCATGTCACATTGTTAAGAACAGGAAACAAGCGCACTTGACAGTCCATAAAGCACAATCAACCATTCACACTCACCCCCGCGAAATGATGAATGAATGAATGAATGGGTGAGTTTGGTGTGAAAAACTCTGTAATCTCTGACCTCACGCACCTAAGTACCGTACTTACAAACTAGTGCCGAACCCCACTTGCTAATTTTGTGTGTACAGGAGTTGATAAAAAATGAATAAGGTATTTGAAAAGTGGTCAGGAGCTACTGGCTGGAGGTTTCCCTTGACTCCCTTGAGACCGACTCACCGATCCCTTAGGGTATGATCGAACCCAGGTGAAGAACCACTGGTGTAAGGAATATTTAAATGTATTTATTTAAACCTGGATTGTGTCACAAGTGAACAATGGCAACTGAAGAGAGAAGGGGAGGGTTATGGAGTTAAATCTCTTCTAATGAGGAGGTGAGGAAGGCAGGTTCTGTCATTGTCACTGAGCAAAGGACACTGATCCTTTCCATCGGGGTCAACCAGCATCATCTCAGAAGAGCCGTTTTGGTGGCAAATTACTATCTCTGTCCTGCTCCATTGAAAGACAGCAGATCATTCGTCCTCCACGTCATGCTGTATTGTCTTGCTGTATTTTCTTATTTTTCCTATCGGTCCTGGCGTGCCTTGGTTGTTCTATTTTTTTGCAAAGCTGCTGGAAATGGTTATTTTTCACCATGAGCTGGTGGTCTTGAAATGGAACCTCCAAGAAAAGCGGGGACATGCTGTTCTACAGGAGGTCCACTTCTGTTTGACTCATATAAAACCATTGGACCGAGAGAAGTACTCACCAGAACATGTGCAAATAAAATGTTACCTTTGAAAGGCTCCAAAGTAGGCTAAGACTGATGAAAACAAGACAAAAAAAAAAATCATCCACTCTTAAAAGCAAAAATGTTCTGTCAAGAGGCCTTCACATCTTCCCGAGCGGCCCAACAACTAAACAGCACAGCAGCAGACGACTGATAATTCATTTTTCATGAGCACAGTCTTTTATGTGGTGTTTGCTATGGAGGAGGTATTTCCTCTGAGGCTAAAAACACACTAAAGTGGAATCAAAATGAAAGAATACATCACCTTCAAAGCTGCTGTCAGCCTCTGACAGGCCAGTCAATCAATAGAAACGTCAAACAAACAAAAACTGACTGCTAGCCCATCATATTAAATATGATTGTCACCATAGTACACTATAAAGTATGCTTTACAGCTTCCATTCCACTGGGAAAGCTTTCAACCAGACTGTGGACTGTGTCTGTGACAATTTGTGAAACGTCAGAGGTCCTTGATGTTGGACTCTTCCACACCAAACTCATCCAACCTAGGTCTGAAACCAGGCTTTCCCAAAGCACAGAAGCACAGAATGATTCAAAATGTCTTCCAAAGATGAAGTGCTGAGATTCAGGGACAACTAAGGACTCGCGTAACCTCTCTTTGTCCCCACATTTAGTCCTGGGGTAAAACAAAGTGGCTATTATTAGATATTACATTCATTTCCTTTGTCGTTCTGATAGTTCAGATATATTGACCTACATGGGGATTGCCTTCAGCATATTGACTGTATAAAATGTAACAAGTGTCCCCTCTCCTTCAATTTGTGTAATGTATGCGGCCCTCAGTGGAAAAAGTTTGGTCACCCCAGCTTTAGTACATATAGGGCTCACATTTTGTGGCGCAGTGCAAGGTGTGTGGCGCACCCGCGCAGTGGTAATTTAGTCCAGCACACCACTGTGCACAGCCAATTTGGTAATTTGGTAGCCTGAGCGACCAGAGGAGGTGTCCACATTACAAAACAATGCGCCAAAGGTGTTCTGAAAGCTCGCCAACTCCAACCCAGTCTATTCTTGGCGCAGGTGAAGCGCACCCTGCGCAGTGGGAAATTGGCTGACGGTATTTCGATATAACCATCAACCACTATTTAATGTAACCGTCTGAACCAGGATGTACATTTTTGTATGAATTGTCCCACCACATCTAATGTCAGATCAGATGATAAAAGTTTTATTTGAAAGAACGAGACATTATTTTGCCCCCCCGCCCCCCTCTTTCTCTAGCGCAGAGCCGGTCCTAAACTTTATTCTTAACGTGATCTGAAAAGATGGAGTACATGCATACATTCCCTCTTTGCTATTTGTGCTGGTGGGAGGGATGGAGGTGTGGGTGCGCCATGGTGCGCCGCACTATAAAATCAGAGCCCACAGTGTGTAATGTAAAAGTATGTGAGTCAGAGGAGGAACAAGGAGGAGGAGCAACAAGGTTAGGAGAGGCTTTTAGAGCAAAGTGGAAGCAAACCTTGATCCACCTCTTGGTGAGGCGACTTCCAGCCTCCATGACACCCTGAGTGACAGTGAGATTATCCATGACTGAACATTGTAACATGACATGGCGACATGGAGCAAAGAATCCTGGGAGTGCAGTTCCTCACCCTGGCGGCGCCGTCCTCCTTGAGGCTGATGATGTCCAAGTTAAAGTCTCTCCTCAGACCATCTGACTTGTTGAGAACAATGTGACCTGTCAGTCCTTCCCACTTGGCCTGCAGGAGTGTCACAATATTAGGAACAGCTTTCGGTATGATGTGTCTCAGTGTGATGCAGGATTGTTCAACCTTGCATCTGAAACGTATGAGGAATTCTGACTAAAAGTCTGCAAACGCCAGAAACAAAATGTGGGTAAGGACAAAAATATTAAGAGTTATCAAAAGTTCATGCGATTTTGTGGTTCATAGATTCCACCTTGAGTAGTGTGTACATATGCAAGTCCACCTCATGTCCAATGCCCTTTCCACGCCTCCACCCCACCAGGGAAAGTCAATACAAAGTAACTCATGAATGTGGCGTCCATATGAGACACACAGTGGTGTGCAAAAGTGTTTGCCCCCTTCCTCATTTCTTATTTTTTGTCACACTTAAATGACTCAGATCATCAAAAAATTCAAATACTGGTGAATGACAACAGAAAATATTTTTTTTAAATTGGACTTTTTATCCTTAAGGGAGAAAAAAAATCTACAGAAAAGGTTAAATTGAGATCTATCACTCTGGAAAAGGTTCTAAATCCATTTCTAAAGCTTTGGGACTCCAGCCAACCACAGTGAAAGCCGTTATCTGCAAATGGGGACAACACAGAATAGTGGTGGACCTTCCCAGGAGTGGCCGGCCAACCAAAATGACCTCAAGAGCGCAGGGACGACTCATCCAAGGTCACAAAAGACCCCACAACAACATCCAAAGAACTGCAGGCCTCACTTGCCTCAGTTAAGGTCAGTGTTCATGACTCCACCATAAAAAAGACACTGTTGTTGATGTCAAGGTGAAAACAACTTGGGTTCCCCAGCAGGACAATGATCCTAAACACACCAGCATGTCCACCAAAAGACCAGACAAAAACAAAAACATGTGAAATCCGAGGCAATTTTTCCACATAATAATGTAATAATAATGTAAACCCAACTAATCTGCTCCAGACACCCAAATACATGAACAAATAATATATTTTATAGACCATAAATATGCAGAAAACAATGTAAAATAATTATAAATGAGGAAGGCATGGAGCTTATTACTGATGCAGATTTACCGTACACCCAAAATTTTATTCAATAATGTTCCTCCACTGTCTTTATTAAAGTACTGCCACTTTGTTTGGCCCCTTGGCGTGTTATCTTGATGTCACAATTAATAAAAAGTGCATGGTGTCATTCATAAAAAATGTTTTGCGGAACACTACTATACAGCACAAACGTAAAATATTGGATGAAAACCCAGACAAGACGCTGAGACGAGTAAGAAACCAAAAAAAATTTCGCAAATTTGACCAGATTTTGGCTGTATATACATTTGGGTAGAAATGTCTGTGTATGCTTGGTAGCTGTGACTCCATCAGGGCTAGCGAGGTTCTGAGAAACCGTTGGGTCAGGAGTTCATTTCAGACACTAAGAAAAAAAATGTCAGATGTTTTTGATCCAAATGTTTCCTGGCATCAAAAACCATCAAGAGATGGAGAGGAGCATCAAAAGGTCAGGCCATTGCGGCCTGAGGAGGAGGAGGCTCTGAAGGCCTGAAGATGAAAATATGAGCGATGGGACTGAACGATAATCTCTTCACCGCCGATCAAAACCGTCTTGGATCAAATGCCTCATCCGCTCTGACACCAAACACTTCACAAGCTGAGGAAGCTCATAACCGCGTTGACGGTGTGTGCAGATCCTGTTAGCCGTTCAAATAAAAACACTTCAACATGATGACAGTCGACACTGACCTCTTTGAAGAGGTTCATGAAGCGCGGTCCAAAGCGCCACGGTTTATGGCGGTGACACTGCAGGGAGCTGACCGTCATCTGAGTGGCGCGCTGCGATGCCACGGAAACCATGAACACGGCGTCATACATCAGGGCAGCGTCCGTCTGTGAAGGAAGAACATTGCCATTAGAAAGCTGAGCTAAAGCAAAGAGTGAAGGCTGAATGTTTTGCTCAAACGTCCATTAAAGACAGTGTTTACTGCATATATCCCCCCCCCCCCGTGTATAAACACATTATAATGGGACACATCTGTGGATGTAGTTTGCCGTTCCATCTCTTATCATACCTCATACACACCTGGTCTGACAGGGAGTAAGAAGATGTAGCAGGAGGCATCAATTATACCAAATTTGGGACTTTATTTCACCAGAATTCAGACCCCTCCAGAGGCAGCAGCTGTACCATTACACCACCACGGACTGCCAGGTGAGTATCCTTCCTCAGCCTGACTTGGTGCATCTTTTGCATCCAATGTGGTGGGAGACAAATTGTTTTGATACGTGATTCTTAGTGCAAAGTAACAAATTAACAGATTTTCTTTGTTAAAAGGCAGCAGCTGTACCATTACACCGCCAGGGACTGAGA
The DNA here is from genome assembly GCF_037039965.1 of Doryrhamphus excisus. Taxonomy (NCBI): domain Eukaryota; kingdom Metazoa; phylum Chordata; class Actinopteri; order Syngnathiformes; family Syngnathidae; genus Doryrhamphus; species Doryrhamphus excisus. Next base: position 13,592,079 of record NC_136377.1, read on the forward strand.
GGTGAATAGGTGGAGCATGGTGTCAGATTACTCGTCTCTTTTCTTCCTCTGTTCTACGCCTTAAAGCAGGGATGTACATCCTTTGCCCTTTCCCCTTGGGCAAAATGGCTGTAGTGCGCCATGGCCAATTATGCAAATGAGGCAAATAGGAATGTGCTGACTCTGATCCACAGACTATGCTTTTGTTTCAAGTGCGCCCTCATCCTGTCGGTTGAGTACAGCACAAGGTAGCAAACGTTTTACTGTCATGACGCCATCCATCAGGCCGCTGTCCTGTTTGGGTCCCTGCAGTCTCTCCATGGCCCACTTGTCCATGGTGGACGCCACCCAGGGGTTGTCGATGTTGAGCAGTCTGAATCCTGTCATGTTGACCCCACTGTAGCGATACGGCTCCAAGTCCAAGGCAAACAAATCCTACATCAGGTTAGACAGCAGCAACATTTACGTTAGAAATATCATTACAACATATCATAGCAATCTCTTGTTTAGGAATGCAACATCGTACCAGTGTGGTGAAGAAGAAGTGGTAGTACTCCGTCATCATTCCCATGGAGGAAAGCTGCCAAATGGCAAAAATACAAATGAATAAAAACCCAAACCACAATAAAAACACACATATTTACAGATATTTTGAAATATTTTTTTTAAAGGGAATGTACATCATGAAAAAAAGTCCAAAATCATAATGTGCCATGCATATTAAACAAGCTACGGTGACATTGTTATTATTATGACTAACATTGTTACACCGAAGAACTACTTTACTGGCATAGTGACACCTCGCCACACTACATGGGCTAGCTACTAGCTGGCTGCCGTTGTCACAATCTCTGGCATTTTTAAAGCACTTTATCTAAAATCGCCCGCATTATTTCCTCATCCATCATGAGTGCACTCGAATGCACCGTAGTGGCCTCCAAACTTGCAGTGAGGAGAACAAACGTGAAGAAACGATGATAAGTTGATATTGGTTCTACCGTATTTGACCGGCGCTATGGGCTGCATGTTCATCCTCACGCTGACATGCTGAAATACGTCTCCTGGTGAAGTTGCATCATGTACATCATTCATATTGTAAGATATAGATTCAAATTGTTCATCCTGAGGGCACGGACCTGCTTGAGGAGCTCAGAGGCCATTTGGTAGGAGCAGTCAAAGAGGATGAAGAACTCCTTGTCCTTCTTCAGCTCTTTCAGCAGAGGACGTGCATCCTGGTTGCCGGGCGTCAGCTGGCGGATTTTGATCTTCAGGTTGAGTTTGGCCGGCGCCTTGATCAACTCCTGCATCCGCATCAGGCCTGCGAAAGAAAACAAGAGGATTATTTTTATTGAATGACAATGTCATTTTTTTAATTTGATTTTATCAAAAAAATTGAAAAATAAAGCTAGAGGCTAAAACTGAATGACTAAAAAAATAATGCAAGCCTCTAAAATACAATCAATACAAAATAAATCGAAATCCTAAAATTGAATGACCAAAAAAGCTCGCAAAAAAAGAATATGTTTTAAAATAAATCTAACTGCTAAAACAAAATTTATTAAACAATGAAACTAGCTGCTACAATCTAATAAACACAAAAAATAAGTCAAATAAACTATTAAATAAATTAAGACGCTAAAAAGGAATTAATTACAAAATACATCTCGCTGCTGAAGTAAAATTAATTTAAAAAAATAATGCTAACTGCTAAAATCAAGTAAATTATAAAATAAATCTAGTGGATAAAAATAAATACATAATACAAAATAATATAATAATATAATATACATATACATATATATATGTAATATAATATACATATACATACTTATACTTATACATATAATATAATATACATAATATAATACAAAAATACATAAAAAAATAAAGCTAACTCGTAAAGTCAAATATAGTATTAAATAAATGTTGCTGCTAAAAAGGAATTAATTACAAACAAATCAATTAATTAAAAAAATAAAGCTAACTGCTAAAATCAAGTAAATTATAAAATACATCTAGCTGCTCAAATCGAATCCAATCCAAAGCAAAGCGACCTTATAAAATCAAAAAAAGCTAGCTGCTAAAATGGAATAAATTAAAAAATAAATATAACTGCTAAAATCAAATAAATAAATAAATAAATACAGCTAGCTAGGTAGAGGGGTGGCCAAAGTCCGGAGAGTTCTAAGGTGATACTAATAACACCCATTTGACCCACATTTGACCCCTGCAACCTTTCATTTTTCACTGGTAGATGGTGGACCTACCAGTGCTGTCCTGGTAGACCACCGTCAGCTTCCTCCACTTGAAGAAGGTGACCACGTCCAGGATGGCCCTGGCGATGGCCGTGTACTCGGGATAGAGGTTGATGAAGAACGTGTCCCTGTTGTCCACCGACGGATGCTTCCAGCGCGTCTGGATGTGAGGGACCTCCAGGGCGTTGCAGATGGACTGGACCGCGCTGACCGAGGAGCTGTGGGAGGGTCCGAATACGGCCACCACCCCCAGAGCCAGCTGGTCGCACACTGAGGACACAAAGACGTTGGACGAGAGGCCTCGGTTGTCCCTCAGTCTTCAGCATTCATCTTAACAAAACACTTTGGACCATTGTATGCTTCCAGCTTTGTGGGGACACTTCGGGAAAGACCCATAAAATGTCCTCCTTATGCTGCTTACAGCCACTAGGGGGCATATTTGCACGCTCGCTAATGAAGCCATATCATTTATTTGCGTCCTTCTACCTCTCCGTGACGCCTCGAAGCCATCAAACAAGTTGATCCTCTGGATGTCGTAGGTCAGCGTGACGTTGGGCATCAGCGTCTTGTTGCGGTTGATGTTGTTGACGGCAAACTTAAAGGCGAGCTCATCCATGCTAACCAGCTCCCTCTCGCGCGTCTCGAAGATGCCACCTGGACGGACATAGAATCGATTTTTAGAGTATTAGGTAGTCATAAGTTTACAATAAAAAAAAAACGTAAATTTACACAAAAAGTCCTAATATTACGAGAATGACGTTGTAAATGTACAATAAAAAGTACGGGAATAAGCCGTATATTTACAACAACAAAGTAGTACCGTTACAACTAAAAAGTCGTACATTTGTGAGAACAAAGTCGTAATGTTAAAATAATAGAGCTGTAAATTTACGAAAATTGACTATAATAAAGTCGTAATTTACAATAATAAAATCGTAAATTTACAATTAAAAATTCATAACTTTACGAGAATAAAGTCGTGAATGAAAGAAAAAGTAATAATATTACAAGAATAAAGTTGTAAATTTAGGAGATAAAGTTGTAAATTTACAGGAAAAACACCATCATTTTATGAGAATATAGTAGTGGGGAAAAAAGACTATATATATATATGTATATATATTTTTTTTTTTTTAAAAAGTCACAAATTAACAAGAGAAAGGTTATATTGTATATTTACAAGAAGGTTGTGATATTACAAGAATAAAGTCATAAATTCAAGAGAAAAAAATTGGAAAATTACAAGAAAAAAGTTGTAATATTACAAGAGTTTAAAAAGCCATAAAATTATGAGACTAAACTTGTAAATTTATGAGGAAAATAAATAAAGGCGTACATTTATGATTTAAAAAATCTGAAATTCAGAATATTACAAAATCTTTTAAAAGCCGTAATATTACGACAAGAAAGAATAAAGTCCTAAATTTATGAGACAAAAGTCAAAAATCTACGAGAATAAAGCCATAAAATTATGAGGAAAAAAATCAGAAATTTAGGATAATAAAATATTGAATTTAGTGAAATTAAGTCTTACACTTACAAGAAAAAAAAGATGTTAATTATGAGAAAAAAGTTGTACATTTATGAAAATAGATACACAGGAAAAAAGTCATAAATAAATCAATTTATGTCAAAAAACGTTTAATATCATGGGAATAAAGTCATGAAAAACAAAGTAAAGTCATGAATAAATTTATAAATATGTAAAAAAAAAAGTAATACAGTTACGGGAAAAAAGTTGTAATACTACGAGAATAAAGTCATAAATTTACATTAAAAAGTCATAAATATACAAGAAAAAACATGAGAATATGAGAATAAAGCAGCAAATTTCCAAAAGTAAAGTGTTGTCGGTTACAACTATGGGATATTAGAAATATAATATTAAAAACTGTAATCAACAGTAGACTATATTAAATAAATAAATAAATAATAATAAATAAAAGCAATACTTGGCAATACATAGACATAAATACATGACCTGAACATGTTTAAGTTCAGTGACAAATAATTCCTAAAAAAAGATGAATATAGTTGTAGTATATGTCTAATATGCTACAGTTATATACGTGTAAATTATGAACAGTCATTACAGAGAAGTTTCTCTCACCTATCCGGAGAACCTGAGCCGAGCCGAGCCACGGCTGGACGAGCAGCACCAACACGAGAACCAGGGGGGTTCTTGAGTCCATGTTGATCCAGCCCAGGTCACCATGACAGTCTGGAAGACTCCTCTCGCCTCCTCCTGAAAGTCACCTCCATTTCCATCACGTCAAGTTGACAAGAAGACACAAAGAACCTTCACCAAGGAGCGCTGAGCGGTCCGAAATGTCAGCAGTCACGTGACGCCAATTTCAGGTCCAACATAATCCCGCTAAAGTATTTGAAATCCCGCAAACTGGCTCCGAATCAACAGCAGCCGTCAGTCACTCTTTCTACATTGAACAGCATGAAGATGAGCGCGACAGCGTTAAGTCACATTGTTTGATGAGTTCACTTCCGAGTGTGCTCTTCAAAATAAGAGACAAACCGGAAACTGCTTCAATGTAGCACGTTTGAGTGCAAATTAACAAAACACATGTAAAATATCTAATTAGGTATTCTGAATAGCTGAGTTATCAAGTTTAAGTTTTAAGTTTTGGGAGAAATAAATACTGTGACACATACAGCTGATTCCAACACATGGAATAGCACCTCAGGGTGTCCACGTTTACATTGAAGCCATCGCTGAGGTCCCACCGTGGGAGGTCCGTCCTTCTTTGGACCGCAAGGATTAAGAAGCAGATGGCCTGGCAGCGATGCTCCGTCAGGATGCAGGCTGGTCCTGATGAGAGCAGAAATAATCTTCAGGTTACAGAGCAGATGCCAGATTATCTTCCAGAGGAGGATCCTGCAAAGACCACACACACACACACACACACACACACACACACACACACGGGCGAGACAGACACATCGTGACGTCAATCACCACCGTGCATTAAAATAACGTATGTCTAACTTGTGACATTTGGAAAAAGTCAAGAGATTTCCAAAAGAGGAAAATAAAAATCTTCCATGACAGTGCTGACATTTTCTTCAACATGAAGTGAAATGTGAACCTTCTTTGTTGAAAAGGACCAAACGAATTTGGTAATGGGCCCTGAATGCATCACAACAATTAGGAAGTAGAACTGTGCTTCACTAATGTTTCGCTAAATATAACAACAATGTTGCTAAAATGTCAACGCGGATCTCTTCTAGTATGTATGAGGCGTGTTATGAAACAGAACCGGTCATTAAAGCTGAAGCGCTCGGGCGATTAAGGGTGCTGACAAGTCCAAACATCCAAGTGAGTTGATCTGACAAATCTTGAAGTCAATTTGATCAAGTGTAGAATTACTACAGCTTCTGCCTGGACTTCAACAAGTAGCAACAGCTGTTCAAACTGGAAAAAAACTTACAGTAAATGTTATCTGAAATTTGGAAATTCATGAAATGAGAAAAGCATTAATAGTGAGTTTCAATAAAGTGCACTTGAAAAGTCAAATGTAGAAAGTTTATTTTGCCATACAAATGATTATACTCCATGTAGCGTGTATCAACACGGCCATCCAAGTACAAAGCAAGTCATGTGGGGAGGGGGTAGTGATTGTGTCTCACAGTGGTCTAAAAACAACCCTAAAATGCTAAATTTATTCAAAACTAACTTATTGTCCACCAACATTATCCACACAGGAGCAGCTGACGTCTCGTTTGTTGATTAGTGCAAGATGCGACAGTGAAACAGCACCGCCTGGTGGACATGAGGAAGAACTGCAGGTGATACAAGTAGCGTTAGTCCCCGTTTTGTGACGAATAAAATACGAATACAAGGTCAAGGGTTGGTCCTTTGGAGGTGCAGTCACTATCAGGAATGTCCTTCAAGTAAATTAGGATTTCTTTTAAAGGAGGGCGAGAAAGTTGATGGATGCTAGCATTAGCATTAGCAATGAAATATTTTAGAAACGCCAAAGTGGGTTGGGAATACTGGAGCAGAATGTAAACGACGACGGTAGAAAAGCATCCTAACAAGCTAGCTTTTAGAAAAGAAAAAAAAAACATTTCAAGTCAGCTTCCAGAAGTTTTTCTTTTAAATACAAGTTAAAAAGCATGAAAAAAAGCTCTTTAAAGCTTCCAGTGCTGAAACACAAACAGTCTGAGAGCCACAAAAATACAAGTCGACACATTTTGGGTGGAAAAATAGACTTTGGGACCGTGAAAACATAGCATTTTGTACATTTGGATTTTGGCCTGCTCCAGCAACAAACTTGCAAGAAGCCAAAATAATAATAATGGGTTATGATTTTTGAAATGAGAAGCGCTAATCCATTTGGATGGGCAGCTTGGCAAGGTGCTCCGTGTTCATAATACTTGGATCGGTTTTTCATGAAGCTCCAATTAAAACGCTAAAAACCTTAAATGACCCTGAAGGGGGAACTTTGACCTCACTTTGGCGGCTGTCCTTTGTAATCAGTAGGCTAGGTTTTCCAAGTTGGGAGGGGTGACAAATGTGTCTGGATGCAACCTTTGACCCCTGTGCCATCTTGCCTGAGTAAGAATCAATGGGTTTCTGGTGTTGACTGGATGGAACATGAAACTAGCATCACTGTGGTCCTCATGGAGGGGGAAAGTGTTGCAGGGCGTCTGTTGCACTGCTGTGGGGCCACGACGTGTACCTAATGAACTGGCCACGTGTTCCTGTGTCACCACACACACACACACACACACACACACACACACAGTCAAGTCAGTCAGTCAAAGCATGTGAGGGAAGACGAGTTGGGAGTTCTTTCGGTCAGAAGACATCGCTATTACATCCGAAGTCGTCCCGTCGCACCCAAATGACGTCGTGGTCCTGGTTGGCGGCCCCCTCTGCTGCACACGGCTTGAGGGGGGCCACCTTCAGAGTGGGCGTGGCGCAGCGAGACAATCGCTCAGCGGAGTCGTCCTGTGTGATCCCGCCTCCTGTTGGCACTCGTCCATTCATGTCTTGGCTCCGCCCCTCCACTCCATGTATCGTGAGGGCGTCCAGCTGGAGGTTGTGAGGCTCGACCTCCACCGCCGCCGCCGCCGCCGCCCTGACGGACTTACAGTACTCGTCGTCGTCGCTCAGGATGTCCGTCTCCTTCACCTTGGCCGGGTCTTCGTAGCGGGCGAGGTCAAACTGTTCCTCCACCCAGCGGTCCGTGTCGTCGCTGTGCGGCTTCTGGGGCGTCGGGTGGGCGGGGTCGCAGTCCTGATTGGTGGTGTTGTTGTTGCCGTGGAAAACCAAGTCCGTATCGATGGTGAAGCGGTTACGGACCAACTTCCTGCGGGCCAGCGTCCGGGAAGGAGCGGAAGCTGAAGAGAATCCACAAACACTTCAATGGAAAGTTCCGGCAGTAATACGTCTCCAGTTTAGCACTCGACTGCTCTACATTTCACTGACAACATCTCAACTCCAGCATCTAAGCTTAAACATGTGGTGCTTCGGTACTTCCATCACCTGCTCTGTTCATGGTAGGCCGCGCCCCCTTGAGGGCACACAGCCGCTTGCCCCCAAAAGGGATGTACTGCTGGCTGAGAGGAAGAGACTCGGTCTTTAAAAGCTGCCGACGCTGCTTCTCCCTGAGGATGGAGTGGACCGCCTTCAGCAGCTCTTTCTTGCTGTCTGGAGAACTGGACGTGGGACAAAAGGAGAAAAGACAAGATGACGTCACTCGTCTACCAGTGAGGTTTTCTACAAAAAAAACATTAAAAAATTCAATTTCTAAAGAAGGAATCCTACTTTTCAGAGATTTACTCATCATAGGAACCAATTAACAGGGATTACAGTCCCGTATTTAGAAATTATTACCGCCTTGAGAGAAATGAGATGTGTTTTTTTAAGGACATATTACTGTGACTGGTGAATCATAAATGTGCATGGATGCAAAGACAACATGCTACATTCAATGACGGTCCAATAAATACAATTCAGAAATAAGCTGTGTCCAGTTCCAGGGTGATGCAATGGACCCAACATTTCCTTTTAATGGTTTTTGGAAGGATGGCATGCTTTGTGCTTTACATGCATGGTTCAGTGCTGTACAATATTCCAACATGGTCGGAGTGAGGGGGGTGTGTTTCCCTTTAAACATAAATCTATCCATCTATCAGAGCGTCTCCAATACTTCCATTGCATGTCTCCTACATGAAGGTGAAGTATGGCGGCATGTTCATAAACACCAATAAAGTGCCAACCTGCAGCACAGTTGGAAGGTTCGTTCAGGTCGTCCCTCCGATTCCGACCTGGTGTGAACGATCTCGCACATGGCAGTGCCTTCAGAGTCTGCATACAAGAAGACAAAAAACAAACAAGATGTGTGATGTACTGCCTTTTAAGCTAGCAGTTAATTACTGCCGTTTATCTCTTTCCTGCTAATTGGTGGACCATTAGGAGGAGAAGCAATTAGAGGTGATTAAAGGCAGTGAAGCAAAGAGTGAGTGCATGTGCGAGAATAGGATTAACGAGGCAGGTCTTCGTGAAGAAATGAACGTACTCGCTAAAGCGCGGACTTGCAGGGAGTCTGTGGCGATCATGTGACGGAAGCGGATGGGATCCTTGTCGTCGCTAACTGATGCTCGGTGAGATCCACCCTGAGGAAGAGGTGATGGTTGTGGGTGAGCACCACATGCAGTACGCCATCCGGCCACCAGAGGGCACACGGGTACATATCTTCTTTAGCAACTAAAGGTCTGGCAGTTTAGCACACTCACCCCTCTCTTCCTGTGCTTGGAGTCTTTGTACACAAACACCACCGCTGTTTTAAACACTGACAAAGACACAGAAAAATAATCAGCATCAAAGATCAGCTGACAAGACAAGCTTCACTCCACCATAAAAAAAATGCACTTGCACTTAAGCCATGCCAGAAAATCCCTTTTCAATATTCATTCCCAGCATCAAAGCCGAGCAGGATGCCATACAATTGGAATAAATGTCCTATAAAATGTTCTATAAAGATTATTCTTGTTCAATGACCTGTCATATAGGAAAGCAAGCAGAGCTTACGTTACATGCTTTATTACATCAGCCTGTGGCACAGTCTAAAAATAGAATTTAACTACAGGAAAAAATTGCAGTAATTTCACATGAATAAAGTCAAAATATTAGAGTAAAAGTTGTAATCTAACAAGAAACAAGTAATCATATTGGGAAGAATATTTCCTTTTAGTAGCATAAAACAATTTTATCAAATGAGGTTTTGGAGAAAGTTATTAAAATGAAAATAGTTCAAATATAGTGGAAATAAAGTCAAAATTACAAGACGAGCTTTACGAGGGGAAAGGGTTGAGAAAATACAAAAAAGGTTGAGTCACGTCAAAATATTAAAGAAAAAATAATGCCATTTAGTACCACTGAGAAACATTTTTTCCAGTTGCAGTATGAGAAAATGAAAAATAATTATAAATAAGAAAATATACAAGGTTTATTTAAAGAGAAACTTGAAATATACTAGAAAAAAAAACAGCAAAAATGGGGGTAAAAGCCTTTTCACTTTTATCACATTTTTCTCAAAATGTCTACCTTCTTAGCAAATGTTTGCGAAATATCAAAGTGGCCCTGGCATCCTTTAATTTTTGCAGTATGTGGCGCTCTTTGGAAAAGGATTTTCCAGTTTGCAAAGCTTATCATTAAGAAAATTCAGAACAAAATGTAGACCAGCTCATATCAATAATGAACCTTAAAGCCATCTGTATGCTTAGAAAATAACTACATTAAGCATTTACGTAATTAACAGTGACAACACAAAACTTTAAGCCCAGGAAAGTTTCAAATGCAAGCACTGATAAACATTTACACTGAACATCCCAATGGCTGACAAGGCATTTAAATCTAAAATGTGAGCAATCATTCTGAAAAAGCAGGAAGGGAAACTTTAGTGTTGATATGTCCCAAAAATTAGCTTTAAAATATGCCAAGATGGAGGTTTAGGTACCTATAAGGGAGCCCTGTGGAACCCCCCCGTGCTAAAAGGATAGCACACATATTCTCACCAAAAGCAGCCAATTCTGGGTCCTTTTTGCCCTTGACCAAAGAGGCTGGAGAGTTGATCCACACCACAGTGGAATGAAGCAGCAGATCCCCCATGGAGAGATCGGCCACCTGGCAGGAGAAACATTTCAATCAGACAAAAGTCATAGAAGAAGAAAGCCGTGATGGCGCCTACTTTTTTGTGTGAGGTCTGGTCATTAATGAGCTGGTCAAACACAGCGCCGTACTCCTCGTGAAGCTTTTGCATCTCGTTGATATGACTAGCCACTTTGTTCATGGCCGTCATGGCCACTGGAGGGGAGGGGGGAGGGGGGGCATAAAAAACAGAAATCAGCAACAGGGCGTCATCAGCAGGTGATCAAGTTGCCCTACGGCACAGTGGGGCTCACCATCCAGGTGGTAGTGCTCCTCGCTGTCTGGGTCAGTGAGGGAAAACAGCTCCCTGAGGAGCAAGGGGTACTTGAGAACCCTCTGGATAGGCTTGATCAGGTAGGACTCCAACGTGGATGAATGCTGCTGTTTGGGGTTTCTCTCCGCCAGGAAGGCCTTGAAATCTGGATCGGTTTTGGCTGCCGGTAAAAGAGACGCAAGGAGAAAATTCTTCACAAGGAGGGCCAAAAAGGAACTGCTGTAATCCACAAAGGATGAATGGAGGGAACTGGATTGTTGTTTGTTGGAGATATTTCATTTCATTATTTCTTGTCATTTGTTCATGAGTCCACCTATTAAGTCTCTGGTGCAAACTATTTTGAGAGGTACAGTATTTTCTAGATTGACATAAACTGCTTCTCCCACACCTCTTTAAAATGAGCGGCCATCCTTTCTACCCAATGACTGTTGCATTCCATGGGAATAAGCGTGTTTGAGGGCAAACAACCGATTTGTCGTTCACCAGCCAGTCCCAGCAACTCGTGGGTCGACCACACCCACCAGAGACATAAACAGGAAGACTCCACACCAGAAAAAAATGAACAGGAGAAGGCTTTTTGATTCAACGTGAAACATCAAACAAGTTGAAAAGGCCGCTGGTAAAGCCTCCAGGAGGTTTCCACGTTATTGGCTGCACTTACCTTTGGCCAGTACTTTGGGGACCTTAGTGTGGCTGGCACAGAAGGCGCTGTAGATCTTGAAGCGATCGGCGTAATAAAGAAAGGAACCACCCAAGGAGAAGAGCACTTTCTGTGGAGAAATGATGTCACGCCGTTATCCTGATCCAGGCTGTGGGTGTGAGTGGGATGTGATGTACGTGAAGGGAATTGTTTGGGACTACCAATCTCAGTGAGTGATCCTTTGAGATGTTAATGAGATGTCAGTCTTTGGAAGATATGCAGCAGTAATTACAGTCATCTAAATACAATCAACAATCACTTGGTGCGGCATAATCACCATCTCTGAATGTGCAATTGTATCGAAACCATAGAAGAAGCATTCCAACAAGACATTTAGTCTGGTATGCTTGACACTGCAGTGGGGCTTGCCACGGTTATTTTCATCCAATTCACATTTTGGGACAAAGAAAAATTGAAAACTTGTGCTGATCGGAGGAAACAGGTCTAGAATAATGGGCGGAACTTCATACCGCACCTTAAACTGCTCCACCCGCTCCAGTCTGTCCAGATTTGGCACCAATCTGATACCGTCTTCCAGCGTCCGCAGGAACTCCACCTGGAACTCCACCATCTCGCCGAGGTTACCGAACAGGTCGTCCAACTGGGTCAGACGAGCACAGAATTTGAATTAAAAGCAGGTATGTCAGCAAGTGGTCACATGACGCTGCAGACCTCACCTCATCCTGAGTCAGGAAGCTCTCTTTCTGTAGTGGTGTCAAGTAGCACTCGATTAGGCAACTCAGGTCCTGAAAAGACCAAGAACAAGATCAGACAACATAAAGAGGAACAAGGCAGGGCATGTGAGAAGGGAGGAGGGGGTGAGTCATTACTGAGGATTTCACTCAAAACAAAACAAACATCAATTTCAGCTACTGTACGAAAACTGAGTGCATGTGGAAAAGCATTAGTATTATCAAGATCAACAACTGTCCTACTGACTTTCACGTAGGTCTTCTCCGTCTCCACCAGCTCGTTGATGACCTTGCGGAGCTTGTCAGCGTCGGACAGCTGCCTCTGTGCCGCTGTGCCACAAGAGGGCGGCAGGGCTGACACAGGGCTCGGCGAGAGAGACGAAGACGACGATGATGACGACATCTGGCAGTCGGGAGCGTTGACGTCGTGGAGGCCACGGCAGAAAGTGGCGACCTGCGCCGTGTTCTGCGAGAAAGCATTTCACTTCCAGTGAGGTTCATGCATGGTGCGGCACTTGTGGTCGTACTACTCACAAGATGTTGTGGATATTTCACATACATTTCAGGATGAAAGTAAAATGTACTACTGTATAACTTTTACAGGTCAACATTACTGCGTCCGCGATGTTCAATACTAAATGCAAAACCTGCGGTTCACATAACACTTATGTAGGTATCCCTACTATGGTTGTGAGTAGTAGTATTTACATGCACGCCCCCTTCAAGCACAACAGAGTACTACCTCCTTCACTAGGGCTGGGTTAAACGATTAATCTAGAAAAAAATTTCAATGCATCAATTAATCTAACGATTCATTTTTAAATCCGATTTGATTTCTATTCGATCATCTCCCTATAATTTAACCGATAAAGCAATTAATGCTAATTTATCTCCTTGAATAAAACAAATGTCTTCTTTCCAATAGATTTTCTATTTTCATATGTTCAAAAATTAATTGTAATAAAAAAATAATGAATCAAACTACTGTGCAAAGAACCCACTCTGAATCAAAATACAAACTAAAATAAATAAAAAATAACAGCAGCTGTGTTCCTGCAAGAGCACTTTCTTTCCCTCTTGCTTTCCACCACCACTCCCATTCTGTGCGTGTGTCTGCACAGGTGTGTGTTTGAGTGGGCGCATACTGTGTGCGTGAGTACGCAGAGTACGTGGTAAGTTACGTGGTGCGGTTCGGATGAATGACGGGGTTAATCATTACAAACAAGGAAAGGAAAAAAAAAAAAGTTGAAAAACGTACGGTGTCTTCTCCACATGAGCAGCTCCCGGGTGCTGGTGCATCACAGTAGTGCTTTTATGGTACGCTATTTCCATTTTGCACAGGTCGCAGACCACCGAATCGTTACCTTTAAGTGGAAAGTTCCCATACTTTTGACATCCTATTGCGAGATCTTTTCTTCTCCTCTGCTGCTTGATGCCGCCGCGGCCCGCCGCCATTTATTGCTTCTGAGTGACGACGCATCGACGTGCAGTTCTTGCGTCAACGTATTTTGCGTCCCATCTCTATTCTTCACCTTATGACTTCTCAGCAGCCATACTGTATTGTCCATTAAAGACATTCTAAGTCATGGTGTATAATAAATCTTTTTTAGAGGCTCTGCTTTCTGCACGTACATGAACAAATTCAGCTAAGAAAATGTAAAAAAATATTGTAATCATACAGAAAATACATTATGACACAGATCACCGGTTATGTATTTTCTTCTCTCCGATATCTCCTTTGAAAGGGGTGTCCGATATGCAGACGGGGGGGCAATGCTAATAATGTTGATGCTAATAATAATAATAATAATGTAAACATTCTTAGCATATTTGATTTTTTTAAGCAAAATAAATATTAGTATCCCTCTGCAGCACACGCTTGCTGTAAATGAAGCCTTGCAGCCACCAAACATGATCAATCCAATTTCATGCTGCCATTTTAGTGGACTGGGATTAATGCTGCAATTATTAAAGAGCTAGACGTGATTAAAATACAAGTGTGACCTGTGTTATGCACTCAAAAAAATCAACATAATATATGCCTCCTGGTGGCATGCAATTACATTGACAGACAGATGCTGAGGCGCGAACAAACCCATCTAAGCAGATTGCATGCCTTGTCTGTCATGTCGCACCAGTGACTAACTCAATTTCCCATTGAGGCCTTCAAAGCCGTTGGGCAGCACTATGGACACAAACAGACCAATGAGGATGCTGATCGTTTGTGCGTTAAAGCACAACACACACAATCAAGCTAATAAGGAAACAAGTCAGTCCCGTCACACAAAGCACACACTCGCCATGCTAACGCGTTAACGAGTCAAAGACGGTATGAGAGCCTTTGAGGTGGTCGGTCTCGCAGTCTGCCACCATCAGAGGACTTCACAGCAGACAGAGCGGTGAGTAGAGACATGTCACCGTGACATGGATGATGATGATGATGATGATGCATGAAGCGTCATTAAAAAGCAGCTTTCCATTAACAACCCGCCCAAGCATGGCTGCCGTGAAATGTTAAAAACAAAGCTTTTCTTTCATCATTTTAGCTGGTTGGTGGTCATTGTTGACGAGGCATCGAGATGACAGATGCATAAAAGTTAGCTAGGAGACCAAACGACCCAAGAAAATCAACAACTCCTGAGCGGACTTCCTAAAACCAGCATTAAAAAGCAGAACTGTGTGAAATATGTTGCAGTAATGAACTTTTCCTTGCCAAAATGTGTGCACTAATGTGATGCTTACAGGCGTAGGTCAAATGGTGCACATGTGCAATGGTGCTAGTGGGAACGTGGCCTAAAAAGCATCCTGCAGACACGAGTGTAAACAATGGAAGTGCGGCTCACCGGCTGTAAATCATAAAAAAACCTGGACGAGCATTTGGAGGTTCTCTTCCTCCTCCTGAAGATGGACATGCTGGAGGATCAGAGCTCCAAACAAAAGTCCGGCGTGTTGTCCATGACTAGCCCCCCATCCTCCACTTACACCTCCCAAGTCTCACTGATGCTGACGAAAGCAAATCCACCGTGAGCTTGAACAGAACCGAGTCAAGCAGCAGAAGTCCACTTCAGGTTGTTTTGGGAACATCGCCTCTTTGTGAATCGAGGAGCAAGTGAGGTGGAGGCAAAGGAAGGAGGAGGGTCAGGAAGAAAGCGCAGCACTGGTTCTTTCGTGGCTGACGTACTTAAGGAAGCAAAACAGCCCAGACCAGAGCACATTTGGACCAGCACCAGAATGTACACCTTTCATACAAACACCTCTTGCAGCTGAAAGTGACAAAGGCAATGAAAACAACCTCATGACCTTCTGCTTTACTCTCTCATTCTCCAGTACTTTCATTGTAACCTGCACTTTCCAACCTGCAAAGACTCTTCAGGCCACACCTGCTGTACTGCTGACAAAACATAAGTTATGTAAGAGAAGCACGCCTTGATTCCACACGCACGCACACACACACTTTGAGTGCTCATTAGCTCAATGGAAAAGTGGGAAAGCTTCTTCATTCCATTGAACACATTTAATGTATGCAAACCATCCTTTGGATTTAGCATGAGCATTAGATTTGAATGATAAGCGTTCTACACGTCAACTAATAACAGCTAAGTGAAAAGAAAAGTCAAGCCACAACAGGATCTGCGTTACCTTTTCTCCAAAGAGGTGCCGCGCATGCAAAGACAAACCTTGACCTTTTCAGCACACGTAAAACAGCCTGTGGCTACCGCCCGAGCCAGTGTGTGGAGGGAGGGGGGTTGTTGCACAGTGGGCGCAATATGGGGAACGGGGCGGAGCTTGGAGGCAAGCACCAACCTGCCACCGCCCCTGCCAGCAGAAAGCAGGATAAACTGAGATTATGCACATCCGAGTACTTGGCATCCATATGCGCATCATCACACATTACGACATGCATAACAGCATGTGTGCTCACTCGTCAGTGGAAAGGTGCAAATGTAAATATCATGTTTCGTTTTACACCCTTCAAACTGCAGAATATCAAGGCAAATTAATGAGACTTGTGGAATGATTATAATTCCTACAAGACAACATTTTATAATAAAATAAGGGACAATGAAGGAAATTCTGATCTGCCAATCATTTCCACCAGCATCCAACCTGGGTGCAAAAATGAAAGAAGGGCATATGGTGCTTTCTCAGTGAAATTGAGAGGTTTGGCAGACTGACTGACTGGTTGGTTCATTGCCCCCGTCTTCCCTCTAGTGGCCGCGCGGTGCAACTACAGTAAACAAGCAGCCAGCAGCAGGCATCAGTGAGATAAGAGAAGAGTAGGCACAAAAACGACACTGACATTTGAGAAGAGAATCGATGCCAAAGATGATAAAGGCAAGATAACCAGAAGCCAAACATTGCCTGTCAATCAAAACAACCCCCACCTTCCTGCAGAGTTTTCATCCGAAATGCCTCCAGGCTAAAAAGTAAAGCGCTATAAATTATAAGCAGCCCTTTCCACTAACTGCTCCTCCGGGAAGAGGTGCACTCACCACCATCGTCTCCATGATTGCTGTTATCCCAAGTGATCACCCACCCTCCCCCTCCCCCTTGCTTTATCACATTTGGAGGTGGCGGCGCTGCTTTTGTCTAAAATAATGAACCTCCCAGTCTCCTGTGCCGCTCCAGACACTCATTTATCTGCACTAAATGATGTGAAACACTGTGCATAGAATCAAGTAATTATAATGCGGGGATAATTAAAATTGTCCTGTCTTTGCCAGCGGTGAAATGAGGTAAGACGAGGGCCTCGCCACTCCTGGATCCACCCACAAAGAAAGCACAGTGCAGACAGAAAGGAAAGCCGCCAAGACGCTGGGCCAGGAAGTTTGAGCAAGAAAAACTAAAGCGTCATCTCGCTGTCTGACCTTCCACAGTGCTGCATTTCTGGTGATAAAGAAAGGTGACAGGTCGTCACTCATCGCCATGGTGATAAAAGTGACAAGCGTATCCAGGGGAGGCCTGGTAGCATGCGGCGTGTCGCTACAATCACAAACGCTGATGAGACTCGACGTCGGTTTGATTACAAAACGATACACTTGTCTCGCTGCGTCTCTCACCTGTCTGTCACACATGTACGCGTGTGCGCACATACACACACACACACACACACACACACACACATCTGCTTGCCACCTGCCAGACATTAAGCGCACTCCTCTTCATCTAATGGCATATGGACTCGTACCTTCTGTCCCGCCCCGCCGCATATCTTCTCTTCAGGTTGATCTCCAGGACTCTGTGGTGACATCAGAGGTCCTTCGTCCAAGCTCTCTTCCACCATCAACCCTGACACCTCGTCCAGAATGTCCTCTGTTCATGTCAATATAAGGAGGTAGAAAGCACATCTTAAAGCTGATGATAGTGTATTCATATTCACAGGTATATATATTTTTAAATGTTATATACTGTAGGCGGGCTGCACAGCAGACGAGCAGTTAGCGCGCAGGCCTCACAGCTAGGAGACCCGAGTTCGATTCCACCCATCTCTGTGTGGAGTTTGCATGTTCTCCCCTTGCATGTGTGGGTTTTCTCGGGTACTCCGGTTTCCTCCCACATTCCAAAAACATGCTAGGTTAATTGGCCACTCCAAATTGTCCATAGGTATGAATGTGAGTGTGAATGGTTGTTTGTCTATATGTGCCCTGTGATTGGCTGGCCACCAGTCCAGGGTGTACCCTGCCTCTCGCCCGAAGACAGCTGGGATAGGCTCCAGCACCCCCGCGACCCTCGTGAGGATAAGCGGTAGAAAATTAATGTACGAATACTGTAGGAGGCTCCAAGCTAAACATCTTCAAATTCTTTTTTAGGTTTTGTCCAATCAGATGTCTCCAATTCCATTTTCAGGGTGTCAGGCTGGGATACAAGCCATGCCATCCGCAGGAAAGGCAGCATGTACCATTGAACCACTTGGGCATCTTCCCATTCCTGTATCTTAAGTGTGATCACTAAGATAATGATTCTTGAAGAGAACGTCTCCACCAACTTCACCTGCATGGAGAACATTCACGTCACCTATGTTTTAATTACTAATAATATATTATAGTATTTATACGAGTTATATATTATAAGTGTTTGAATACATGGTTTGTCTTTTGAGCACTAGCATTACATAGCATTTGTTGGTATGCCCCGTTTTGATTTCTTCCGCAGCCCGTTTAGGCAGCAAACTACTACTAAAGTGTGAACTGTACAATCTGCCGGTTGCCTCCGTGTAGTAAAAGCCACATTATATGTGGCACATGATCGACCGCCATCCTAACAATGAAGACTTTTGACAGCATCCTCGGGGCAACTATTCCCTGCTGCATGTCTGCTGTTTCCTAAAAATCATCAAGAACCTCCAGCTGGGCTGCAGAAGTGTTTATTTGTGTGCAACCCTCACACTGACACATCTGACAGCACCTAATTAATATTCATGCTGCTCCTGTGTGTTACGGTGAGCTATGTGGGGGTTTTTTTAACAAATGGCGCCCTTGCGCAGATGAAGAGGGCAGGTCACAGGTAGTGTGCCGCTTAATTAGCATGTGAGCCTCCACTTTAAAAGAGACACTTGGCCATCTGGAAGATGCACTACGGCATGACCCCGTATGGGTTGGCGTTCACCCTAAAAAGACAGAAGCTGCTTGGTAGCTTTAACCTCCATACAAAAACACGCTTCTCAAGCAGTGTAAACCTCCTGAAGTTGGGTCCCTCACGTTAGGTCCTTTGCGTGACAAATGATGGCCTGTCAGATGATACTGTTCCGCTGCAGTCCACAAGGTGGCGGCAAGGGGGCCCGGCTCCATCTGGCCACACACACCCCCATTTGGAGCCAGTCCTTTTATCCAGCCCGTCACCAAGTTATAAGAGCTAGGTTGCCCATGTTATTTGGTTTTGTGGAAATCTGTGATCTAGGGTTTGCGTATTCCTCTTAAGCGGAGCCTCTTAAGTTCAACACTCGAGTGAGTGATTGATTTACGGAACAAGATATAAACATCTAAATTATAGCTAAAACTGCAGGAGTAAACAACTAAAGCCAAGGCAGATGACTGAATAAAGCCAACATGTTAACATATTTTGTACCCTCCTTCGCGGCCCAGTGACAACGTGTCATCCTGACCTTGGCTCTGGGAGAAGATGTCCGTCACTGGACCAGGCTCAGCTTCGGATCTGCGGGGCGGCAGCGAGCACAGCATGGAGGGGTCGAGGCGGGGCAGGGTGCCCACGCTCAGGGTCAAGGCCTGGTGAGCAAATGCCGCCCTCATGTCGTCCATTTGGAGGGCGGAGGCAGGCTTGCTGTTCAGCAGCAGGATCTCATCACCCACTCGCAGACCTGCGTGACAAAAGAAACTATTCAGCGCTAATCCCTAAAAATAACCTTTTTGCCTCTTTGCGGCGCATTAACACGACATCATGATGTAAGACCGTGAGCTGCAGAGCTCTAATGTGCACAAACGAGCTATACAAACAAATCCACACCTAATCAGACATGTTGGGACCTCAATGTGCTCCAATACATTAAAAATCCATCCTATCAAGCTGCAGGCTAATAACGAACATGGCCAGACTGGATGGCTCTATTCCTGTCTTGTCATGTATAGAAGCTTACACAGCAGGTTCAGCTTGGAAGAAAAAACCTCTAGCTCCTCCCCCCATCACCTGCTCTGCTAATTAACTCCCACTTAGCAGCCAATAAGGTGACAGCTCACCTGCATTGGCACAGACACGCACCACAATGCTTCACTAATGCAATCGCGCGCACACATAGTTAATATATCTATACACAAATGACACATTCAGCCCCAAGGTATGACCTAGTTGTCGGCAATGTGAAATGTCAGCTGTAGTGGAGTCTTTATTGGACTGAGAGAAATAACCCTCCAGGCCCTACGCTGCTGCTGCTACTGCTGTGTGCATCTGTGTCATTACACTGAAAGAGAATGAAAGGGATAGAAAAGATCATCTCTGGTTAACCCTGCAGTGCTGGCCTGGTTTCCTTATTCTTCCATCTACGAGCACACAGAAGAGCGTGATCGCTTTCAGTCTTCATGCATTCTCCTCATTCACACTGGTTGACCTGCTAAACATTGTGTCTGTGATTCAGCAAAATGTAAAGCTAAAAAAAAAAAAAAACCCAACCATGCAGAAAATGCACAGAAGTCAACACGCCGACTTCCCGCGACTACTGCTAGGCCAGCAGCTTTTAGCTCGCTAAGGCTGCAGGATACAATCTCACACTTGAGTGATCTCAGAAGCTAAGAACTTCTAGATTTTAGTGGCGTATACGCGGCAAGACTGGGGGTTTCTGCTGCTGCTGTATGGAAACATGGCAGCTGCAAAGATGAAGGTCCATTCAACTGACTAGGCTAATCTTTTCTCCTCAAACTGGACTAAGTCTCAACTACACAATGTACAGGTACACTGGCATCAACAGGACTTTTAGTATTTACAAATCTAAACTGGAATTATCATTGTAGAGAGAGACTGCTAGCGATGTAGCCAAGCATGATTAGTACTGCCAAGTTAACCAAATTACAAACAACGTTTTGGACACATGAAATGTTGTTGCAGATCTATGGCAGTTCTATGATGTGAGGTGTAAGGACCATCTAAACCCTCTTTTTTTGGGGGGGGGGGGGGGGGCTTGCACTTGCCACCAGTTCTTCCAGCTAACCTGAAATTCAATACGCACGTCCATCATGACAGGACACACAAAAATCATCAAAAGACACACAGGTCTTCACAAGACAAGATGATATACCAGACAAGGTTTTAACCTTACTTTTAAGAAAAGTACAATGAAAAAATATAAATATACTACAATATATTGCAATCTACTAATTTAATTTCTACTACATTTCTACTACATTGCCACGTGCCAAGGTGCTGAAAGCAAGACACAGAATGAACCTGTATATATATTTAAAATATACAAAACTTGGTGCTAACTTTTCCTCTTTACATTATGTCTTTTGGCTCTATTTCTGTTCTTTTTTTGATTAATTGTATTTGTACAATGTGACAAAGCCACAGAAAGAAGCAGTTGATACCACATAGATGGCGTACTTAGTACTCAGTAAAGAAACTATATACATCTATCTGTGGCAGCCATCTTGGCATTTGGTGTAGAGGTGTATCATGTTTACCTTTGGCTGAAGCGAGTCCTCCTGCTTTGACTTCAGTGATGTGAAGCTGCTGCGTCCCGTCCTCGTCCAAAACCGCCACACAGAAACCTAAAGACACACATATAAGTGACATTCGGCATCCAGGATTTAGTCAGTTTACAATTTCACCATTAACTACAATCTATCTTCCTTTACTAGAAGGCATGCAAAAATCCATAGGATGCCTCCTGACAAGCAAACCATACATTTCAGCTTCTGCTGTGCTTTCGGAGATTAGATCCATTTAAGACAAATGCTACTCTACAAGGCTCTGAGATCCATTAGTCTAGTCTAAAAAGGTCTGTGCTCTGAGGCCAGCCTACCGTATCCGAAGCTGCAGGACTCCTCTCTGTCAAACTGGATCACCTTGGTGGACTTGGAGCAGATCTCAATCTCCTTGTAGAGCTAGATAAACACAAGAAAGAAGAGGAGGGGGGCGGCAGCATGAAGGTCAATGTCACGTCATCACACTTGATAGAGGTGAGGTGAATTCATGTATTATTCACGCTCCTTAAGAAAGCAATTGGTTGCGGGGTCACGACACATGTGGAGTGTGTGTGAAATGAGGCGATGTGAGGTGTGAGAGCTGTGAAATGAGAAGGTAATGCCAGTGAAGGAGGGGGAGATGTTGATCAAAGAGGATGGAGAGGATCATAGGATGATGAAGAGCACTCAGGGAGAAGATTGATGTACTCTTGAGCTCAGAGCGGCGGCGTCATATGACCGTTCTTTGTGGCCATGTTTTTATTCCATCATGAGACTACATACACATCAAGCTAATTTGCATAACTTATCATACATCATGCATGAGAATTGATGTGCAACGTCCACCCCCCTTCTTGGCTAACATAACGCTCGTCCGCGGTGCAGCTCGCCTACAGTATATAACATTTAAAAAATATATATACATGTGAATATGAATACACTATCATCAGCTTTAAGATGTGCTTTCTACCTCCTTATATTGACATTTGACATGAACACGAGGACGAGGTGTCAGGGTTGAGTTTGGACAAAGGACCCCTGATGTCACCACAGAGTCACCACACAGGGATCGAACTCAGGTCTCCTAGCTGGGTGGCCGTGGTCATTTAATCACACTCACCACATCATAGATGTCCTCCTCAGGTTTGGGCACATAGAAGAGAGTGTGGTCGTCCACGTCGACCTTCAATCGCAGATAGTGACCAGAAGCATCCAGCTTGTGTTTCTGCAGGGAGGAAAATAACAGTAAATGACATATTTCTAATAGACCTGAATGCATGTGATATGCCAATCAGATGCTGTGGTTGCTTGTGACACGTTGTCAGCGTGCATTGATCGCCCACACGTCATGTTTTTTTTCTATATTACATGTGTGTCTGCGTTAGACGGAATATGTTGTCAGGAATCTCACACCAATTAGGAGAAAGAAGATGGAGTCTGTGGCGGCTTTACGCGGCGAGAGGTGAGGAAATGAGAAGATCCTCTTTGTCGTACTGCCTTTACATGCCGCACAAATACACACAGACTGCATCTATGAAATTAGCCATGTATCAAGCACACATCCAGACAACAGGTGGCGCTATAAGCTCTTACCATGAGGTCATTTTACTTATGAACCCTGAAGAAAGTCATTACAGTCAAAGCCTAATAACAACAAAGGGGAATCATACTGTATGTGTGTACTGGTAGGATTTACTATTGAATGGTGCACAAAAAGAGAGCTAACACTGGCAACACTTTCATGGGACACTTCCATAGGACACAATTCACACTATTATGGTAAATTTGATAATAAATAAAGAATATTTGCAGAAATGTGATAAGTGTACACAACTGTCAAGTTAGCAGGCTATTCCTTGTTCGTGTAGGATGGTGTGAACGTTTTCATGACCCAACAGTGTCACTATTCCAACCAAAGTGAAAAGAGAACATTCAGAACACAAAACCATCTATTTGTGTGTCACATTCTGTTGTTTCAGACTGAATGTAAAATATGTGACACATCCACAGGCTGGAAGGTGTCATCCCACATACCGTACGTAGTACATTCTACATAGCATGTGTGCATTGCTAAGCGGGACCGTTATTTAGGATTGTGTCAGGAGCACATATTCTACAGGCTCAGCGCTAGAGGTGTCTATTTGCACGCGGTGTTGATGCCCCACCTTGCACACATCGCTCAGGACTTCCAGCGCCGTGTCGCCGGGATGCACGATGGCCAGGACAGGCTGGTCATTAGGCAGGCACACCCAGGAGGGGGCCAGGCTCTCTGAGACCCAGATGTCGTTGTCCGGGGTCAGCTGAGGAAGACTCTTCACTGAGCTCTCTCTGTCCTTCTGGAAACACACAGAGTAGCAATCAGATTGTAGTAATAATAATTAGCTAGCGACATTGTTCTTATTGAGGAAAGGCGCTGACTTTGATGGATTTGATGGTGGTCTAAAGCATCTGGAGATCTAATTACAAAATCTCATTTGTAAGCCTCTTGAGCTCCCGAGCGGCTTTGAGCCACATATGTTCGCGTGTGTGTGTGTTGACGCGCACATCTGACCTCTGCGCCCATCGCCATGACCCGGGACAATCTGGCAGGCCAATCAACGTCTACTTTATCTGCGCTATCACATCCCCTGCTATCAGGTGACAGCTTCCAGCACCTTCTTTGTTCTTCTAGGTCTGTGCCCCCCCGACTGCTGCTGTGCCATCACCTTCCCCCCCTGATCCAGCCATTCAATATGTGCAGGGTGATGGCAGAAGGGAGCAAGTTTTATCATCATTCCGAAATAATGCCTCACACATTAAGTAGGAAAGAAAGACCGGGGGGTGAGAGACATGTACTGTGCCCCCCTCCCAGGCTCAACACCATCTGGCTGCCAGTATGGCCCATAAGATGCCTCTGCTGGTGGGGGTCACAACGGCACACCACGAGGCGAGACTCTCAAATCCCTGCTGCCATCAGTGGGATTCATTGAAAAGCTTGGAAAAATCCTTCAGCTGCGACCGTTTGGAACCAAGCTTTTATTATTCTTAGAGATGCTCACTGAAAAGTCTTTTTTGCGTGTCACATTGTAATGTTTTGTTTTACAGTGGAAGCCTTGTAGTCCAATGGCCCTAAGGTCAGACAATTGTTAGAAAAAGTCGTACAAAACCTGAGAATATGGATTAATGGATTCACCTTTTTTGGTCATGCTTTTGTTACCTTGTCTCTCTACTGGCCGTATGTTGCCTTCTTTCTTAGGTTGGTTGGCCTCCTCCAAGGCATGGCTGCAGCATCTTTTTATACTCCCTGGCTGCATCAGGAAGATGCTGGAATATTCTTTTCATCCAAAACTGGGCTACACCCTTTTACTACTTTGTGAATCACCTACGACGGTCTAGTATTCTTTGTGTTCTTTTGTACTTTTACAGCGTTACTTCCATTCTTAGCTTTGTCTTCCTGCCAGGACCCTTTATTCTTGCTATACACCTTCTACCCTTTGTGATTGTTTTTGCAGTGCTATTTTTTGGTTGCATCATGTTTTTCACATTTGTCATCACTCTGGAGACATTACAACAGACTTTGTTACATTTAACATTTTCCCTATATTTGTGGTTAAACCTAGTACAGATCCATAGGACAGAATGTAAAAAAGGGACTGCCCAGTTAACAAAGGCTTGGATGTCAACCAGCGTCCTTCAGCCCATCCTCTAGACCTCTTTCCTCCTCTTTTCGCCTCTAGCATGCCTGATGTTAGTATGTTAGTCGCTGTGCGTGGGTGGAAGCAAATCAATCTCCCACAGAGCCACTGGGGACCTCCACAGTGTGAGAATGGGTTAGAGCACTGCAGAAGTCTCTTGTCTTAAGAAATGTATTCTTTTTCTTGTACTACATCAAGAACAGGCACAGGCACGATTGAAGTAATACTAACATTAGCATGAGTTTGTGGGTTGCCTGTAATGCACTGAAAGACAAAAACATTCAAGTTCAAATAGACTTATGGTTGAACTGGGTTGAAAAGAGAATGTGTCCAGGCAGATGTGGACGTGGCGTCTGTCATAGATGTGGAAGGCTTCATCCATGGTGCTCTTCCACATAAGCCATAAAAACAAACTTCACAAAGCGGATATCAGATAAGTGGAAGGAGGTGGTAAATGGAGGGTGGTTGCTGGCCTCGGGGTGCCGAGAAGATTGTAAGCCAGCATCAGCCGCTCCAGTAATTTATGAAAAAGACAAACAATGAGGTGCAATTCGCCTGCAGCTACATTCTCAACGGGAAAGGATGGAGATGGTGGCGTGGAATGTGTTTGTGGTCTCAGGGTGGCCAACAAGGAGAAACAAAGAAACAGGAAGTGGGGAAAATAGTCTACAAACGAACATCTTACAGATCTCTCACTGGCGGAGTCTTCAAACGTCTGCTCTATGGGCGGTTTGGGTGACTCCATCCCGTCAACGAACACCTGCAACAACAAGGAAGTGTTCACAACATTTACAACTAGGAGGCGCTATAGAGAGAAACAACATGTGCCACCTGACGGGAGTTGGTTTAGTACCTGGCTGATTGTGGGATGTCCCTTAGACTTCCTGCGTGATGTGGTGTCCAGCCCCCACAAGGAGGAGAAGCGGCTGCGACGCTTGCTGAAGGTGCGATGGACGGCCTGACTGCGCCTCTTCACGCTACCCTCGGTGCGGGCAGACACCTGTGACATGCACAAATGGCCGATGTGTCCATCAGAGGACACATTCAAGCAAGCACTGACACACATTGACACAGTCTACAATGGGAAGAAAGCCAAGTTGCGGAAGAGAACAGAGATTCCATCTCTTAACCATAATATGCCGATATGCTAACCAGTGCACACAGAGGATTTAATATCTAACACAGAAAGTTGCTTATTCACTAGTTAGTCAACTATTAATGCTTGATGCGTCTTTTATAAGGAATCTCCATTAGCAGGATTACATAAAAGCTACTTAACCGATTTCCGATAAAGCTGTTGTAGACCGTTTGGATTTATTTCCTCTATATTTTGCTTACTTTCTTGCTTTGCACATTGCGTGGTATTTTTCATTTATTAGTGGTAGTAGCAGGTCCAATTGTGTGTCACTTTAGGTGACATGTTTAAAATGGCGTCGTGCTAGGCCAATAAATCTTGGTGAAAAAAATCAATTGTGTGGTAATGTCTGACAGTGTGACAGCAGGGAGGAGACAGGGTGGTGATTTGCAGGGGGTGGGGGGTCTAGAGAGGGTGTGAAGCAGATAAGGACACAAAGGAAGGGAGGATGTAGGCAGTAAAAAGGAAAGAGGGGTGCTGGTGGTGGTGGTGGTCGGGGGGTTAGGAAAGTCTGTTCTGTGGGAAAGCGCCTGAGGGATGGCACAGTTCATATTGATCCACCCGCCAGTCAACACTATCAACCTCTGGTGTGTGTGTGTGTGTGTGTGTGTGTTCAGCATGTCTCAGGCGCCGTTTCATTCTGTACATTCTCAGCAACGACTGTTGGCTAAGATCTCGAACAACGGGCCAAAGATCTTTGTCGTCAGGTTGTTGTGACCAGTCATGCCACAGGGGGGCACAAAGTTTCTGGCTAATTAAACACTTGCTTTAAACACGTTCACGGTCAAGTTCTTCTGGTTTAAAAATCTTTGCTTCAGTGCCTAGCGGGACATGTAGAAGTGAATTCAGACTTTTAGGAAGTGTAATTAGGTTAGAGAGCATGTGGCATGACATGTGGCCGTACCAGGGCATGGAAGGAGGACACAGAGAAGATTCCCAGTCGCCCCATGGCCAGCTTTGTGGGACGCGAGGCAAAGCCCAGCAGGCGTTTCGGGTTGGGGGGCTCGCCACCCTGCAGGCTGGCCAGGTAGCATCGACAGCGGAACAGATCCATGTGGAACCTCTCCAGATTCTGTTCCCACAGGAAGATCTGGTGATGATAGAGAGGTGGGTGAATAAATTCATTCAACATAAACAAGAAAAGAACATCCTGCAGCCTCGCTTGTTCCAAAGAGGAGAAGTGAGATGTGGGAGTGATGAAGCCCCCATGCGGTGGTATTACTCATCAGCACGGCCCCCACCGGTCACCCACCCGCTGGCTTGTGTGCAATGCATCACAAGGTGGGCCGCGGGAGGTGCAACACACACAAAACACCACAAACTGTCCTTTGGTTATATACTAAACAATTCTTTGTTCATACCAGAGTCACCTTTTCATACCAGGCAGTTTCAACTGCTCACTTGCAGTCTTTGGACTGGTGTCCAGCCAATCACAGGGCACATATAGACAAACAACCATTCACACTCACATTCATACCTATGGACAATTTGGAGTGGCCAATTAACCTAATTAACCTTGGAATGTGGGAGTGCCCGGAGAAAATCCACCACGGAGAACATACAAACTCCACAAAGAGATGCCCAAGCGGAGATTTGAACCACGGTCTTCCCGATCTCTTGACTGTGTGGCCTGAACAGTAAAAGTTACAAAACATAAATAATCATTTGATTATGTTAAAAATACTTGAAAACATGTTTTAACATTGCCGACTCCAAATTGTCCATAGGTATGAATGTGAGCGTGAATGGTTGTTTGTCTATATGTGCCCTGTGATTGGCTGGCCACCAGTCCAGGGTGTACCCCGCCTTTCGCCCGAAGACAGCTGGGATATGCTCCAGCACCCCCTGCGACCCCCGTGAGGAAAAGCTGTAGAAAATGAATGAATGAATGTTTTAACATGTCTACTGTCAGGAAAGGAATATTCCACCCCTGTGAATCCGATTATGTTCATTTGGATTGGCACTTTTCCTCCGGAATGAGGTGTATACAAAGGTTACATTCTTTCCGTTTGAGCAAATAACCCGAATGGAACTGGAATATTTGGGTCCATGTAGACGTGGCTATTGTATTAGTTTGACTATCCTTAAGTAAAAAGAATTAGGGTTGTCAATTAAAATAATGAATTGTGATTAATCACATTTTGTCCATAGTTAACTCATAATTAATCAATTAATCACAGATAGAAATAAGTGGTAAAGGATTTGATAAGCAAGTATAATAACTAGGGATGTCCGATATTGGCTTTTTTCACAAAAACCGATGCTGATATTGTCAAACTCACAAATTTGAACATGTTGGTAGGTCTGCATTAAAATGACAACCTCTCGAACCCCCCTGACAGTTCCCCACCCCACCCCCCAGGGGGCCCGTCCAAATATTTGAGAAGCACCGTTACAATGTAACAATACTCACCCATATCCAAGTAGATAATTCATGTATTATATATTTTATACAAGAATACATTTGTGTTTGTTGTGCCTTGATTTATGGAAAGATTGAAAGATTGATTTAATGATGTAAGGTGAATGCTCACTACTGTGTGGGATGAATAAAGTTCTTATCCTAACCATGTGAGAAGATGAAATACATTGTTTTACATTGGTGCCTCTTGCCTGTTTGCAAGTTTAATGCAAGCAGTGTTTTGTCCCAGTCCCGCTTTGACGGTCTTTGAACGCACCGCACCTTCTAACTTTGTCCAAATGCTGTACAGCTAGATGACTATACTAATGCTCATACTATAAGGAAATGCACACAGGTAAGATATGATGACCTTATTGATGACCATGTGATGGTGGCTATGGATTCACTCCTTTTAAACTTGATGTTGTTCCTATTTTACACAATACATAATTATAATAAAAAAGATTCAAAACAATCATATAAAGTAAAAAATGATACAGTAAAAATCAGTATATTTCACACACAGTTGGTAATGGGATTAATCATAATTACTTGAAAACTGATGTATAATCATTTGACATCCCTACTTTGTTGTGTCTGCACTGATCTTTGACTACCTTCATTCCCACGCAACAAGAGGATGTGTCAAGTTCCGTGTGTGCATTATTATGTCACTTTCAGCGTGAGCATGTTCTCTGCTGTTAATGTCAGTGCCAGCGAGCGGAACATTCTGTGCAGTGAGAAAGAATGCTGGCCGAGGTGTGAAGCATGTGGATATGATGTAAAGAGCCTCGGGTGTTTTCACTCTTTCACAGGGAGAGGAGGAAGGTGAATAACCTGCAAATAGCCTACCTGCTCCAGGATGGTCTTCCTCTTTTTACCGTCGGTGACGGTGGACAGTTGCATGTCCCCCATCTTTTTCATCTTCTCGTCCATGTCAATCTTCTGCTCCAGCTTACGGATCTCGGTCCGCAGCAGGCGCACTGTGTCCTCCCGGTGGTGCTGGCGGGCCAGGGCGGCTGCGCACGCAGAGTGGATCGCCGTGATCCAGTTCTCCAGTTCTGTCTGACCCGACGTCTGATGAGAAACAAAAAACAGAAATTATTAATGAGTGTAGAGTTTGCAAATAAAATCAAATAAATTGCCAGCCAATCGCAGAGCACATAAGCAACCACTCACTCTCACATTCATACATTCATACCTACGGGCAATGTAGAGTCGCCAATGAACCTAACATGCATGTTTTTGGAATGTGGGAGGAAACCGGAGTACCCAGAGAACATTTGCACATGCACAAGGAGAACATACAGAGATTCAAAGCCAGATGTTCCAGATCTCCTGACTGTGTGGTCATTCCTCTAACCACTTGTCCACCGTGCGTCCCATTCTAAATATATACTTGTTTTAAAAACAAAATGGAGCATATATGCCAAAATACAATACAAATAAAGAAAAAATGAATAAGAAAAATAATAAAATAGTGTTTTATTTGGCTTAAAATTAATAAAAAAAAATCAGATTCAAAACAATTTACCAGATAGCTACAATATTGATGGAAATTACATCCGGAAAAGACCTGATTGACATCACTCAATAGTGTCATTTTTAGTGCTTTGTTTGAGCTGTTGTGCAGTTAAAATGAACATTTGTGCTGCTTTTGTTTTTGAGTTATTACAACGGTCACCCACCCCCCAAATGCTCCAAATTCAACCAAAATAGTCTCTTTTTTAGTGCTAGGTTAGCACTGTTTTCAACTCTGTAGTAACTGTATGAGAATAGTGATGTTGCATTGATGAGGACACGTGAATCGAGACAAGGTTAGTCACCCTAATATGCTTCTTTCATTGCGCATCTTCATTGCGTCTGTCGCCAGTGACATTCACTAGCGACAGACACCATGAATACAAATAAGACATTTTCATGCTTCACAATGGTCAGTGACAGTGTGGCCTTTAAACGCGTCAAACAAAAACACACACAGGATGCTTGATCTGCCACACGCAGCCTGAGGGAAATGAATCTGACATGCTAATGTCATGCCAAATTCATAATGTGATTTTACATGTGCAGGCTGTTTTTTTAATATTGTTCCAATATTGAAATACACCAATACTGTATTTATGGATATATGTATTTAAGTAAGTGTACCTGGAAGAGGAAGGCGTCTCCTGCAGAGTTGCTGAGGCAGAAGACAAAATCCTTCTTGGGGTGTTCAGGTACTGCCTGTACGATGCTGTTCTCCGCCCACAGAGCGTGTTTCGGAACGCTGTTGTGGTCGATTCCTGAGCGTCCATCCGACTCGTACAGGAACAGAGTGCAGCCTGACAAACCCCGAAGGATATTCACATTTAAAGTTGTATTTTTTTGCAGGATTACAGAAAAACTGCAAAAATGACCACACATTCTCTTGAAAAAGTACAAAGCTATTTATGGTGTTGAAGGGCTAATTACACAAGCGTCGCGTGTGTCCTCTACAGGGACACACTAGAGCCTGATTTATTCATCTTCATGGAGAGAGGAGCTGCGTAGACGAGGCGGGAAGCATTAGCGGCATCTTGTGCATTTCACAAGGATGAGATTGGATTAGATATGGATGCCGGCGTGAAATTAAATTGAGATGAGGCAGAGGACAGAAAATGAAAAGGCCACACAGTAAGGGGAGAAGGTCGCCAGCAGTGTAGAATATTACAGCTTTGTCACTGGATTGCTATTAATAATTACTGAATACAGATTCCATGCTGGACCATGTGCTAGCATCATGTAGATTACTTTGCAGGTAATAAAGCTGTTTGACCTTTCAGAGACACCCAGTAGTGTTTCCACTTGCGTCTGGTGGCAGGTTCCACCTTCTTGCTCTTCTTGTGGACCAAGAAGTTCTTCACGGCCAGCGCACCTGCCTTCCTGACAGTGCCGTGAGCGCAGCCTGTCGCAGAGTCGGAGGGATAGGCGCTGCTGAGCGTGCTGCTGCTCTGCTCATCGCTCACTGCCGAGCCCGCCTCCTCCAGGCAGTCCCGACCTTGACGGGCCTGACAAGAGGAAAAACAGTTCATTTACATTATTGTCAACAGCAAACATTTCAAATGGGGAAAAATCAGAGGGTAGAAAAGCCTCAGAATGGGAAAAAAATGAAAAGGTAGACAAGCCTCGGAAACATTTCAAATCGGAATAAATCGAGTAGACAAGACTGAAAGCAAATGAAAGGGTAGAAACGCCTCAGAAGCATTTGAAACAGGAACATATAAGGAAGAAAAGCCTCTGGAACGTTTGAAATGGGACCCAATGATAAGGTAGGAAAGCCTCCATTGTAAAGGCGACCGATTAGGCTTAATTTTTGACCCTTTGTATTGAGTTGTGGACTCCTATAGAGCAGCTACACACAATAGCCAGCACAGAATAATTTCTAGATCATCCAAAATCTGTACCTATTCCAGCTGTATTTTCTTTGTTGGTCAAACTCCCAAGCGCTACCAAAGTACTTCCTGACTACTGCGAACCCCACTTTGAAATTTTGTGGGTATAGGTGTTGTGGGTATAGCCTACAGCAACGCCCATAAGGTAGACCATCCTTCTGTGACATCACAAAAGTACAGTTTTATAATGCCCTGTGAAAGTGAGCGTTTTGAGCCATCCCAAACTTCCAAATGAGCAAACCTTGTGATCTGAAACCTTGGCATCGTTTAACACTAGAATACAACACTTAACTACATTTATAGGTCAGAGAAGTGGAAAACGCACAATAGGTCCCCTTTAAATAGGATCAAATCAGAGGGTAGAAAGGAATGTTGAAATGGGAACAAAAGGATAAAAAAGCCATGGATACATTTGAAATAGGGACAAATTAAAGCAGAAAAGATTCAAAATGGTCAGTCATAATATTTTAAATGGGAAGGAACCATGAAATGGGAACAAATTTACGGGTAGAAAAGCCTCGGAAAGATTTTAAATGGTAAGAAATCAGATGGTAGACAAGTGTTGTGGAACAATTTATGTTGGATTTTCATTGGTCACTGCAGCGAGTAGCTTGACTGACCCAGACTTGATTGTCCAGTTCCTTTCGGAAGTTCTCGTAGACGCCCCCGCGTGCCTCCGCCCCGCCGGCGCTGCTGCTACCGCTGTCGCTGCCGTTGAAGACCACGCTCTCTGTGGCCGAGTATACGGCGAAGGACGCCGACATGGCCTTGCATCGGCGAGATAATGGCTCACCGTCCGTGTCCGTCTCGGCGGCCACGCCGTCGATACCGCTGTCGCCGTACTCGCTTCCCTCTCCCAGGACAGTGGAGATATCCTGTCATGTTGAAGGGAAATGATCATATGGTTCTCAGCATGTGGGAGCAGCTTTTTGGTGCAAGACAATGTGAGCATTTAGGCCACACTGGGCTGTACTATGTACTGCATGTGTGTTTTTAATGTGTTTCCGTTTTTCCACTCGAGGTACACTGTCCTTTTCTAAGTCAGTTCTTTCCAAACTGAGACTGTTCTTTTCCTCCTTGTTTTGCTGCGTCTATTTATATCCTAGACCCATACATCCCCCATCCCTCCACTCCCCCTTCAGCCGGGCCGGGTGAATTTGTGATGAGCACTTAGGGTGCAGCTTGGGGGCTCTGGGAAGAAGTTGAAGGGGGGGCCTGGAGAGCATGTTTTGTTGTGGACTTTTGTAGAGTTCCACTAGGGAATATTACACAAGCTGCTTTTGCATTAACATTAACATTAGATTTATGCTGATGCATCCATGTGACTTTAAGTCAGTCATCTTATACTGCATTAAAAGTGAGACCAATATTTGAATTGTATTATTGTAAAGTGATTAATATCAGGCCAGCGTTGGAAACGTCATTGTAGTTCCACTTTCTGTTGGCGTCCTAACGCTTTGATAGAACGATGTCCTTGCCTAATGGCTACATCATGACAATTATGTCATATTTTTCACATGTTCATTGTTTGCAACTCCTCACCTGAGTGGTTTGTGCACGGCGTCCCTGAAAAACGGGACATGGCCCAGGTGCAACGCCTCTGACCCCGGCCAGGCCCTCGGAGAGGCAGTGCGAGCGTCGGCAGGGGAGTGTGAAGGCTCCGTAGGCACTGCTGTCGTCCTCACCAGGGGACATCAGCACCGCCTCTGCGTCCCTGTCGTGCTGGACATCTCTGTGCGCTTTGTCAGGACGGACCCTTTGGCCCCTGAGGCCTGGACTCTGATGACTGCACAGGTGGTCCAGAGACGAGGCCCTCTCTGCTGCACCTTGACCCACACAAATGCAGTGGTGTGAAAAAGTGATTCAGATCATGTAATAAGTTTAAATATTAGACAATGACAACACAACTAAACACAAAAATGCACTTTTTAAATGAAACCTTTTATTAAGAGAGAAAACAAAATCCAACACCTACACAGGCTTGTAAAGTGATTGAGTTCTAAGACCAAAACCACTGCTGAACAAAAGGAACTCGTCTCAATTTTGCCAGAAAACATCTCGATGATCCCCAAGACCTTTGGGTAAATACTCTGGTCTGACAAAAAATGTACTTTATTAAAGGTATGTGTCCCATTATGACAAATTTCAGATAAAGAACATCATACCAACAGCAAAATATGGTGGTGGTAGTGTGATGGTCTGGAGCAGCTGCTTTCAGGACCCGGAAGACTTGCTATAATAAATGGAGCCATGCATTCCCAGATACCCGGCCATTTTTTTGGTGACCTGAAGCTGAAACCAACTTGGGTTCTGCAGCAGGACAATGATCCAAAACACACCAGCAAGTCCACCTCTGAATGGCTGAAGAAAAACCAAATGAAGACTTTGGAGTGGCCTAGTCAAAGCCCTGACCTGAATCCTATTGAGATGCTGTGGCATGACCTTAAAAAGGCTTCATGCTGGGCCAAAATTAAGAGACTGATCACAAACGATTGACTGCAGTTGTTGCTGCTAAGGGTGGCCCAACCAGTTATTAGCTTTTTCACACGGGGCCATGGAGCTCTGGATTTATTTTCTCTCATTTAAAAACAGCATTTTGTGTTCAGTTGTGTCGTCATCGAGTGTTTATATGTTATACTACCCCAAAGCTAAACAGGAAGTGTGACGAAGACGGTCTACTGGTCTCCTACCAAACCCTCAAAGCCAGTTGGAGGCATTATCAGAATGTTGTAAAGATTGGGAAAACAAAATACCTCTCAGAGTTGACATTGGACAATATTAACAACCCATGTGTTCTTTTTAAAACCATTGATTCTGTTTTAAATCCCAGTTTATCCACTACACTGGAAAATCATGTGTGAAATTTTTCAATGACAAGGTTGCATCGATACAAACTAACCTGGACCTCATCCAAATATAATAATGATTTACTGTCTTAAATGTCTTTGTTATTTGATCTTTTTGATTAAAATACATGTAATCAAGTGTGCAGCACTTTAGAAACTGTTTATAAAATATGTTGTATAAATAAAGTGTATTGGATTGGATATACTGAATATGAATGAAAGTCCTCATATAGATTGTACCTGCAGAGCCTCTGGGCCGTTTGAAGTGCTCTTCCTCCTCTTCCTCCTCTTCCTCCTCACCGCCATCCATCATCTCCTCAGTGCTGGTCAGGTGACCCTGGCTGAGATCCGACAAAGAAAACTCCAGACTGTCATCCCGCCACATGTCGGCGGACTTTGAGCGCTTCTTCATAAAACTGGAGCTGTCACTGGTCTGCTGGAGGAACGCCGTCTCGCCTGACTCCCCCTCCCCCGCGGAGTCCTCGCCGCCGTCGTGGGCCAGGGTGTCCGCCTCAGACGTCTCAGGGGTGGGCGTGGCCAAGGTATCGTCATCCTGCTGGAAGGACTCGGGCCTCATTGTCATGGCGACGCGCTGCGTCCAGTGGGGGTTGACGCCAAAGTCCGCCAGTCCATCAGTGGCATCGAACGGCTCCAGGCCGCTCTCGGCCAGCGACTGGGGGATGCTGGGAGTGCTAGAGGAACGCGTGGACGCTTCCGAGTTGCGATGCTGCTGCTTGGCTGACGTGGACAGCCGGGTGCGGCGTGTGATTGGCTGCTTGCCGGAGAGACGGAGGGAGCGGGAGGTGTGTTTACGGGACAGGTGTCCTGTTGAGTTGCAGATGAAGCCGCTCTCTCCATTTTGACTCTCCACGTTTCCCATGATTCAACTGCACATCAAAGGCCATGTTTTCAAGGACAGATTCACGGCAAAGTGACAATATGGCTTTAACAATGACTTTGAATATTAACAGTAAAGAATGTTGACTTAAAACATGGCCATTAAAGCCTACACGGGGGCCACAGTACACTCATTAAAGCCTACATGGGGGCCACAGTACACTCATTAAAGCCTACACGGGGGCCACAGTACACTCATTAAAGCCTACATGGGGGCCACAGTTACAGATTATTTTTATTTATTCTCTATTTGTTCAACATCAAAGACTATTTTCAACCTCAGAGGCTCCATGAATTTCTAAGTATTTGATTTTGCAGCATGATTACCTGTTGTCAAAGTTGCTGCCTCACAAGCATGTTGGCCTCAGTGCGACGCCATCTTGGGCCCAACACCCCATCCTCTGCAGGGCATCGCACGGTGGCTCCACTCGACCCGCGCAAAGCCTGATGTGACCTGTCGTCACACAGAAAGCAAGAGGCTGTCAACAAAAGTGAGCTAAGCTAACACAACAAGTAAGGACAGCGCCGAAACAAGCATGCATGCGCTCCGCAAAGTCCCAAGCCACATTTCTTTGAACTACACCCTGAAACTCTCGGCTAACCACAAACCACTTGGGCTTGTGCACACACGCGAAGGCAATGCAGCCCAGCAAACACAGACTCACAAACTCCTAGCAACAGAATGAAAGGATAAAAGCGACTATGATGTTACATGATGCGTATGATGAAACAATAAAAGGAGGATCCAAACCGTTGTTGCATAAAGGGAGGAGCTGGCTGCCATCTTGGCACTTTGAATCATCACCCTACAGTTATTACAGATATTCCAGATAACTCTATACTGGGGTTCTTCCTTACTTTTTGTTCTTTTTACTCATTTTACTCATCAAGTGAGGTACAACATGACATCAGAGCTGTGTCACGAAGCCTTATTGTGTCACATTAAGCAGTAGTTTGGAAATGGTCAATCTTTAAAGGTAAATAAAGGACATGTGTCATGTTTTCATCTTTGTAATTATGCAACTTCCTCTCTACAATTTGTAATAAATGATTGGATCTTAAAAAAAGGTCACATTCAATTTTGGTCAGAATCTGCACACTAACTACAATATAATAAAATACTATTTTTTTAATGAGTGGGACTCTGACCTGAGTTTTTGTTGTTTTCTCCATGCAGGTTTTTTGTACTCTTTTTTTCTTTATTAATATTAATTTTTTTCAATAAAATTAATAAGCAAATAAGAATGTTGATTTAAAATTTGGATCTGATTGAGATTGCACATTTGGAAGCAAATTAAACTTCTTCTTTCTCTTTGGCTTTTCCCTTCAGGGGTCGCCACAGCAAATCAATCTCCTCCATTCAACCCTGTCTTCCTCTTCTGTCTCTCTCACACCAACTCCCCTCATGTCCTCCTTCACTACATCCATAAACCTCCTCTTTGGTGTTCCTCTACGCCTCCTACCTGGCAGCATCCTTCTACCAATACATTTACTATCTCTCCTCTGGACATGTCCCAACCATCTCAGTCTGGCCTAAAGGACTTTATCTCCAAGGCCTCTAACATGGAATGTCCCTCTGGTGTACTCGTTCCTGATCCTATCCATCCTGGTCACTCCCAATGAGAACCTCAGCTTCCACAACTCTGCTACCTCCAGTTCTGCTTCCTGTCTTTTCCTCTGTGGCACTGTCTCTAGACCAAACAACATGGCTGGTCTCACCACAGTTTTGTATACCTTTCCTTTCATTTTAGCTGAGACTCAGCAAATGAAACTGAACACTGAAAATCCCAGGCTGTGTACTGTAATTCCTGAATGTAATGTTTCCATTGCATAAGCATATTTTTGTGGGGTTTAGTAAAGCCATCCCAAATGGCTTTAATGCTATGTAAGCTGTAGAAATTAGTAGTGGTGTGTATTTTCATCTACATTACATATAAATGGGAACACTCGGAAGAATAACTCCTCGTTCATTTAAAAAAGTGAATGAAATGAAAGAAGAAATGAAAGTACCAAACATGGCTCCTGAGGGTGACTTATATTTCCATCATATTTACATATCACATCCAGTCTAACGTCATCTTCCACCTGTATACATCTAGTCAGTGTGTGTGTGTGTGTGTGTGTGTGTGTGTGTAAGAGTGCAGGAAGTGTAAAAAATGCAACACAGCGAGTGCATAAAATGTTGCTTTTCCTGCAGGAGCACTCAGTCGACAATGTTTATTCTTTTTTTCCCCTCCCTTCCTCTTACCTGCCCTGCAGCAAAGGGGGCGGGGTTGGGGTGGGGGGGGCTTGGTCTGGGAGGTGATGTGAGGCTGAAGGCAAAACACAGGAGGCAGCTACACATTTGGGAGGGGGGATTCTGAGCTATGAATAGATGTGAGAGATGCAAGCAGACGAGGATGCTGGGGTGGGGGGTGGTTTGTGGGGGGGGGGTTAGATTATTGTTGCTGGGCTTTAAGTGGATAAGCAGACATGTGCTTCCACTGCCTTGCTCTAAGCTTAATTGAAGCATTCAAGACAAAAAGGGGATATGCAGTTATTCATGCTGGGTCTGTTCTGCTAAATTAACAGTGTTTTGAAATAAATGTTTTAGCAGAAAGGATTCTACTTAGGGTACAGGTTTACCGTAATCAGTGATGCTTCCATGACTGGACGCTAATGGAATCGACTTTTTAAAATAATATTTTACAATGAAGCCTAATGCTTATCTGCTCGCCGGAAACAAACAGGTAAAAGGTGAAGAATATCAAAGTGACCAAAGTGGCCCCCGCATTCTTCCATTTTTTTCCTTTGTGTGGCTCTTTGTGGAAAAAATGTACAATTGTGAATTGATGGTAAATGATGGTAACATGGTTAAAAACAAACATGGTTACATAAGTCCTTTCTTGGTTTATTTGCACCATCAGGGGTTTCATTGTTTAGAATTCTCACTGCATCTGAAAGCTCATGGCAGATAAAACACACACATGCACAACGCTCCCACGAGAAATGATTCTCCCAACACACAATCTTGGAATAACACCAAAGTCCTGTCAGAGCAGACACCCTCCTAAACCTACCTCGACTCCCCACCCGTGCACCTGTCTGAACGACCCGCCCACGCACACACGCACATACACAAACACACACGGTTCAGTCTGCCAGCAGAGTCAACATGAAGTCTGCATCCTCGCGAAGTGCTGAGATTATGTGGAACATCTTTCATGTAAGTGCTTGATGGTGTTCACTGACAACAACAACGTTCTCTTTCAAAAAGAAGAAGTGTTCCCAAAGTGAATCATTCTTGTATAACTACAGTTTGCACTCCACCCACGGCCGTAAATCAGCAGCAGCACGGTGCACATGACTAAGTGTCGCCTCCTGGAAAAACAACTTGTACCATCTGTGAATAATGATCATTTATATCTTGCTTGTTTCACTAAACGGTTGTTTCAGGTAGGAGTTCCAGTAACCGGTCCTGCACTCACTTGGTTAACAGAGGATCCTGATAAGAAGTCGTGCAAGCAGCCTGTGCTGAGTAGTGGCACCGGCAACTTGTCCTGAACCCGGTAGCAGCTAATAGGGAGTCTGCTAACTAGGTTAAGTCTGGAACTCGGCACTGTCTGCCTGGTCTGAGCCAAGAAAGTAGGAGCATTTGGAACCTGTTCAGATCATGGTGCTAATTGTGTTGGAGGCTGGGAACCCTGACCTGGTACGTAAGTAGTAGCAGTGGTATGTAGCAGCTGATGCTGCCCCTGTTAGTACCAGTTCTAACAGTAGGTCCCTACCTTGGTAAATAGAAGCACCTTAGATGTAGCACTATCCTGAACCTTGTAAATAGTCATGCAAGCTCATGATCACAGTGCCCAGAGGCTGATCCTGCACCAGCAAAGTAGCGGCGCGAGATGCTGGGCTGGACCTGAATCCTAAGTGCACCAACGGTCTTGAAGCTGGTAAGTAGCAATGCTGGTCTTTAACCTTTCAGGCAGCAGCATAAAAGGTTAAAGAATCTGCACAAGTGGCCGAGGTGTTGTAAGACGAGATGCTGGCAGCGTGACTGATCTCCCTGACCTCCATGTGCACCCCATTTGCCCCCGTAAAGCCTAAAAAGCCGTGAGGTTGTTCCTGGCCTTGCCCTGCCCCAGGGGCCTGTTCCTGTGCACCTTTGACATTCCTTAAATAGTTAACCCCTCCCCTCTTACAGAGAGTGGCTGAGATTGACACTTAGCAGGAATTCCTAGAGGGAGGAGTGTACTACCAAACACTGGAATCTGTAACGTTATACAAACACAAGATGAGACATGCATGAATGATGAAGACTCTCTTTGGCCAGACAAGTAATAATGATGGGGAACGGTGTGTGAATAGTTATTAAGCAGCATAGCAGGAATATCTACGTCAAATAGAAACATCCATCTCCACTTCCCCAGTCCCTCAGAGACCAGGCTGTCTCAGACATCACTGGTTGGGTTCCCTGAAAGAGGGAGATTAGCTTCTTATTCATCCTTTCGGGATCTGACAAGACGTTAGAAGCCTTCCCCAGCCTCCACACGCTAACATCTAGTGTACGCTGCTGCCTGCTGCTTATATCAAACATTGGAGTATTTCAATTGCTGAGAGACAAACCTTAATTCCTGTTTGTAGAGGAGGCTAGCACATCAATGAGCGGCACAACAAAGTGCGAGGACGCTGGATTGTTTTTCATGTGCTCTCCTCATTTTGTCATCTCTTGCAGAGGAAAGCAGAAAAGAAGAAGAGGCTGGATTTGGGATTACTGTCAAAGAGGTTGAGATGCATGATGACTGCCAATTCCTGTCAACGAGCCAAGCCAATCTCACTGGAAATATGTGCGCCATGACAGCACATCCTAAATCCCGATGGCATCGTTTTGTTGCAGTGGCACGCCATTTTGATACAGGCCGCCACCACTGTTGTGTCACGTGGTGTTAAAGATGCAAAAGGGAGCTAGCGGCCAAAGAGGGCCATTTCATGCCAACTGTGTCTGGGCCAAGAAGTTGCTCCAGCGGTCCAGTAGCACTAACACGCACATACTAACAGCAACATGTGGTAGCAACTTCACAACAAGCGCTCAGGTCGGAGTGTCAGGGTTTTTTCAGCAGGCTAATATAAATATTGCGTTATTACAGAATGACATTTAACTTTGGGGAGGGGCAGGGGAGTACACATCCAAATAAAAAGATGCTAATCATTTTAATGCCGATGTTTACGTTGTAAATGAAGGCATTTTTCACCATTTAATGAAGCATCCATGGGTATTTATGATCCAAATTGTTTGATGGAGGTCAATGTGTGGAATGTGAACAACACAATGTTAACATTGATTGTTCATCGCTGGGGGTGGGGGGGCTTTGTTCTGACAGCCATTCTAGTGTTCTAGAACAGAGAAGGAAAAAGTCGGGAAAGGGTTAAATACACGAGGCGTAGTGTGAAGCATCGTCCTACAAAACGATGCATAAAGGTTTTGTGATTCCGGGTCAGCGTGTCTGTGTGGCATCTGAGGATCCGGCGAGCAGATAAGCGGCGCGGCGGGATTCGCTAACAGCCAATTCTCTCCACTTTGCTCCTCAAGTGGCACTAACCTCATTAAATACGCTCCTCCATCGAGCAAGGAGCTTACGCCGCACGCTCCTTAGCACGGCCGACTGCTGTCTGTGCTACAGTGCCGTCAGGGATTACCATAATTTAAAGAAAATCCTTCAGGCACAAGTCCTCCAGTGAGTGAATGAAGGCATGTCGCTTACGTTGCTTCACCACCTCATGGATCAGCAAAACTAAACACTGAACCTGAAAGATAGAGTATTAACCTTCATTGATAATAGAAGGTTCCATCTCCTTTAAGATGCTGTTGAATGAGATCCAAACGT
This sequence comes from Doryrhamphus excisus, assembly GCF_037039965.1. Lineage (NCBI taxonomy): Eukaryota > Metazoa > Chordata > Actinopteri > Syngnathiformes > Syngnathidae > Doryrhamphus > Doryrhamphus excisus. Next base: position 13,633,510 of record NC_136377.1, read on the forward strand.
ATCACGAGGAAATAACGGCTAATATCCTTTTAGGGGTTAGCTATGGAATGTTGGCGGTGAAAGTCGCACATTACCATTTGCTTTAGTCGCTCTTTGATGAATCACATGCGCGATACAAGCCTTGTTTTACGGAGAACACGTGCTGTGTGTAGGGCCCCCGTTTTGCGCAAGGTGGCACATTCTCTGCCAAAAAAGATGAGCATCGCTGGCATGAGACAGGGCAGTCCGAGGAAGGAGAAAAAAGAGACGTGTAATCTGACACCATGCTTATAAATGATTAACAGCAGGGAGTGGAAAAGAGAATAAAATGGCAGAATTCATCTGCTCACCTGTCAGTTCCGGTGGTGTAAAAATCATCTGCAGAGGGTCCACAATTTTCATTGGCCCCAGAATTCTTGGTAGTGTTTGTTTTGCTTACAGCCCCAATATGGCCGAGGGTGGCGCTGCTAATAATAATTGATAATGAAGACAACTTTTTTTATTTCCTGGTATGCAGTTGCAGAAAAAAAAACCTTTGACGTTGTCTCTTCTTTAAAAAGTCTGTATTCCACTTTATGAAACAATACAAGGAGATCTGAAATGTCTTCCTCTTCGGAAAGCAAATTTTCCCTTCCCAAATCCGGCTAAATTCACCCCCCCCCAGACAGGTGTGAATGTCAGCAAATTGGTAGGCAATGCTTCCTGTTCTGCTCGGCATCCTCTGAAGGCTGGACCAAATAAAAGGGAGGCTGAGTGGGCGAGAACGAGGGATAAGAGGGTTTTAGCCAAGAGGTAGACTGATTGCGGTGGGAGAGATAGATGCTGGGTTGGGGGGGGGCTGATGGTGTTGACTGGATGATGAGAGGCTGTTGGAGGATGGAGTGGGGGAGCACAGGTAGACTGATGAATGATGTGTGCTGAAGGAGTCCCAGGAGGTAATGGGGATGATGATGATGATGATGAATATAATGTCAGTTCAAAGAGGAGCACATCTGATTTGTTGTCATCATCCTCCAAAAACCTCCAACAGGGTTGTATGGTTTTATATACATGCAGTAGCAGGTACATTCATGATAACATGTAATATTTACAGGTATTTTGCTGTATTTTGGGCCTTTTGAGCATTACCAGAACTTCCTTCCTGGGTGCAATGATTTCACACAGCAATGCAGAAACGAACGCCTGCACATAGCATGAAGTTTTCCAATTTCAAAAACAAAAACACAGCAACAATGCTGCTGTAGCTTGGTTCTTATGTACGTCACATGGAGTGTTGGTGGTGCTTTTGGAGTTTTTTTTCAGGGGTCTTTACAGACAAAATACACGTTTCACATTACATGCAATCATAGCTGTGTCTTTTTAGCTCTTTTTATATCTTTAAAATGCACAGAAAAGAGAAAGACGTGTCCATATCTCACATAAGGATTGTGGGTGATGGGCAAAATTCCCCCAAACTTAATTTTTCTTTGAATCCCAGGAAGATGAATAAGGAAGGTTTAAAGACTGCAGTGAAATGTGAGCTAACACCGTTAACACTCACTAAGTGCTGAGACTTGCAAAAACATGTTCCTGTCCAACACATGCATGCTTCGACATGGTCAACAAAGTCTAATAGATGAGGAGAGAGGAAGAGCAGCCGACGGGAAGCAGACGACAACAATAACAAAAAGGTTGTAGTCATCGACTTCCTGTGATAGTCTGGAAGTCGGATTTGTAAAGCGCAGACACACACGACTGCAAGTGACGACGAGTTGTGTCAAGCAGAAACTGCAGTTGGTGAAACATTGGGAAGCTCAACTCTGCAGTGATGCAACTACCATGACAGAGCAAAAACCTCTCGGATCACATACCATATTTGGAATATAAAGACTTACCATTGGAGATCTTCAATATGGATTTCTTATGCCACCCTTGCACAAATGTTGCCTTCGCATTGTCCTGCAATTTGCAGGACTACAGATACACTACCAGTCAAAAGATTGGACACACTTCCTCTTGCTATGTTACTGAGAAAGGGTGTCCAAACTTTTCACTGGCAGTGTATGCAGCAGCTCTTCCCTCAAACTAATGTCAGGTGACATCTCATGTAATGAATGAACACATGATGCCATTGAATGCATTTCACAAATAAACACTATGTGTGCAAAATAAGGCATACGTATACTGCAATATGCAATTTAGTAAGAGCACAGATATTAAATATATAATATTTACTATCTATTATATAGATTGTTTTATGAATATATTATACTATATAATACATTTATAATAGATATAGCACAAAAGTGCTATAGCTATTATAAACATCATGAGCAATAGTTAAGTAACAACTAGCAAGACCGGTTAGTCTTAATAAAGTCACAAATAAAATCCCAATTCAGTAATGTTGGTAATGAAAGATCACTCCCTCGCTCTATTGCTTTTTTATTCATTCATTACTAACTGATGGCTGTTTTGTGGTTGACTAAGGCCTATTATTGGTCAAAATATATTGAAAGACAAAGAGAATGCCTGGTCACCAGGCGTCAATAATGTTATACTGATAAGACTTCACGTTAGATGAGTGGCTCACAAACTTTTTACAGTCACGTACTCCTTCACACATTTCGGTCATGTACCCTCTACTCCTGCACAACATAAACTTCAAATATGTATTAATTTTACAGTAAACACATGTCAAAATCTTGCATGGTCACATTTTTAATGAGGTTTTGATAAAGTTTCACATGAGCACTGAAAAACAGATAAGTAATCATCCTACATATCCAGTGTTGTCATCCTTGTGTATGAATGGCACAATGAATGGTTTACTATAGTGCTATAGACCGCAGAATGCACAGTCACAGTCTTTATGGATTTAACAAAGGCATTTGATACAATAAATCGCAATATCTTAATTAAACTAGAAAGGTAAGGAATCGGGGGGTAGTTTTCAACTGGGTAAAAACTACTTGGCAAACAGGAATCAATATGTGAAACTAAGAGAATATACACCTGCAAGCTTAAACACATCGCGTGGTGTACCCCAAGGGTCAATACTGGGACCAAAACTGTTCAACATACTGTATATATAATTGCATCTGTAAAGTCACAAAACACTTAGGGTTCCAACTGCGGGGGGAAGTATCTAAAGGGTGAAACTAGGCACAGAAATGGACTGAACAAGACTGGACAAGTGGTGGCAAAATGCCTTAGGGTACAGGAGCAAACCAGAGTGCTGTATGAGAAATTGACACACCAAACAAAATATCTCTTAAAAAAAACAAAAAGTATGACTTACAAGTACTTTTATCTGTTTTGAGGTGGTTAAGGTGGTCGGCGGTTTGATTTCAGGAAATAAAATAGTTTAACAAACCTGGTAGGATTGGGAAAGCAGGTGCCAGTGGTGGCAGAAAGACTGATGTGGGCGACAGTAAGTTATCTGAGCGCATCCTCACACCTGAGTCAACACAGCGCTCGTAAACAAAGTACCCCCTTGAAGCCGAGACAGAGACAGACAATGTATGGCAGAGAAGGAATGGATTGAGAATGTTGCAGACAAACGCCATCCGACTTCAGCACAAATCAGAAGTCGGCCCGCTGGGAGGTCCAGACGGCGACGTAGCAGCAAACTTTATTGACCTGACATCCATGCTGGCTGCTTGCACTTTGCTCTACATCCATGACGCTGCCAACTTTTGTTTTGTCTGTTGTTGGAATCGAGAAAGGGAATGTGAAACACCCGCCACCTACTTCCTCTTCTCTTGTCGCCTGTGCACATCTGCTGCTTTTGTTTGTTTGTACGTTTACAGGTGTCGAGAGGGTGTGTCTGTCAGGTGCAGTGAAAGGGACAAGACCCACGCCCAGATCGTTGCTCTGCAGGTTTCAGCACAACACCAGCAGCAGTCCTACTGTATTATATGTTTTAGTAAAGACTGCCTTGCAGATGTCAAAATGATACTACCTTCATTCACAATACACAAGTGACGGGCGGTATCAGATTTTTGGATTCAATGAAAGAGCGATTACATTTTTGCCGATTGTATTTCCTTAAAGATACTGATACTATGACTGATATTTAATAACGCATGACAAATACTGGCCATTTAACAACTAATGTTCACTTTGCACAACATACTGTATTAGTCATAGCAAATTACAATACTTTATTTTTACACAGTGAATACAAACAGTTTAATTGCTACCATCAAGGTACAAAAATGTCCTGTTCAAAATTTAAATAATAATATTTTTAATATGTTTTCATCAACTTCAGTCCTGATCATAAAGGTCAAAATTCTGAAATCAATGAAATATCTGGTATTTATAATCAAAAGTAAAGTTGCACAGCGTAAAAAAGGGTCACATGTTGGGGTCACATATGTTGGATGTAGGACAGGGGTCGGCAACCTTTACTATAAAAAGAGCCATTTTACCCCCATGGTCACCAAAGAAAATAGACCGGAGCTGCAAAAGAATCATTTAAAAACAACATCTTTCTTGATTTTACCAGTTTTAACAGCATAATTCAACAAACTGTTGTTTCTCGCCACATAAACACCCGCTTCCCCTCCATTCCTCAAGCTCATCCTAATCATGAGTCAGAACTCGGCCAGGATTCATTCAGGGTCTCACAGAAAGTCAGATTCTGTAAAAACTCTTCACAAAGATGCGTACTTTCCCCATTCAACTGTAAAAAAATACTTTGCAAAGGGAGCCATGGGTTGCTGACCCCTGATCTAGAAGAACAAGATGAGACGTAACATTACTTTTTAAAAAGTACAATGAAACAATATATTTCAATCTACTAATTTAATTTCTATGTTACCTTGCATGACCCCTCACTCGTCTACACTGTGTGTATGCCACCGGCCCCATCTCCACCCACTGAGACAGTATGTCTCACCCAGGGCTGCAGCGTTCATGCTATTGTTCTATGGAACAAATGTACCAAGGTACTGAAATCTATGCACAACAATCTATGCGTATGAATGGTTGTTTGTCTATATGTGCGCTGTGATTCCAGGGTGTACCCCGCTTCTCCGAAGACAGCTGGGATAGGCTCCATCATAAGTAGTATAGAAAATGGATGAATGGATGGGTATCATGTTGGTGTTGTGCTCTTCTGTCCAATGGTCATGTGACATGAATTAATCTGTTCAAATTTATGCTACCAGGGATTGTTGCAGCACAAAAGCTTGTTGGTTACCCTGAAAGATGTGAACAAAACATATGCACTTTTTTCATTTATGAATTAGTAACTATACTCATGTGAGTATCCATCTATCTATTGATACCACGGAATCCATACTCCCATCACTACTGTGCACTTTATTCTCAATGCAATTTTCTCCAGCTCACCATATGTCTAGGTAAGTATGGACATTCCAGTCAGTAACCTAAAAGTTTTTGTTGAGCACCACACTGGATATCCATGTACGAGCCCGCTGTTAAAGAGTGTAGGCCGGCTTTTAAAAACTAAAACAAGCGACATGTCAACAAGAGTGGACAGAGCTGGATCCAGGTCAGTGGGTCCATTTCCTGGGAGCTGAGTACTCACACACACACGCACATGTAGCACACTCGCTTATTGTTTGGGCTCATCACTACGATGAATAGAGCCTCGCATCTCAGTGCATTAGTGACCTGCACGAGCTCAATGTGACACTGACACTTAGTGCAGGCCTGAGGGGGGGTGGCTGGGTAGTTGGTTGGGGTGCGGTTAAAGGGAGCATGACCCTACACACACACATAAAAATACTTGCATGCCTACAAGCCAAAATACAGAGCCGTATCAAACAATAGCCCAGAAGAGAAACACGACACTGCGGTTTTTAGGCCTATCATTTTTTGCACACGCACACGCCAACGTGCACACTCTTTGGAGACGGCCCCAGTGCCCATCTACTCTCATCACTTCCAGGTCAGCAGGCGAGAGTGTGCCACTGTGACGTCTTTACGGCGGCGAGAGGCAGAAAGAGCAGATATAGTTAACAGGTTCCCGTCTTGGTGCATGTAAACACACTATACCATATTCACAATATTCATAACTCATGCAAATTAACCTCCAAAGATGAAAGGGTCCGAGTGACAAGTGGAGGAATGCACACACGCAGACACACACAGAAACAAGTATATCAGCTGGCAGCTCCAATCCACGTGTGGGCTGGAACGCAACACTGATTAAAGATAATGTGCGGGCATGGCGGGGCTGTCACGCTGAGGGGGGAGGAATGAAGAGATGAAGAGGAGAAGGACAGCAGAAAAATGGAGGCCCAGGGAGGAAGCAAAGGAAGGAAGGATGGGAACAACTCCAAACTCATCAGCAGACACGAAACAGACAAAAGGGTAGGAAATGATCGAGGGCACACGTCGTTCAGGGAAATCCCAGGCCTGAATGAGCAAATGCAGAGTCCCCATCCTTGTGTCATCAAGTCGTGTATCAAGTCATGAATGACAACCTGTGCAACCGGACTGGTGGCTTTGCAAACGGACGCACGCCAAAGTTTATGTGGCCTGGTAACCAGTGTGGACTAAAATATTGTGACATTGAGAGGAAGAGCTGTATTTGCATTGGGAAGATGACAAATGGCAGTAGTGGTTGTCAAACATCAATGACACACAAGAAGAAGTACATGGGACAGCTGCTTAACAGCAGAAATAAAAAAAAGAGGAAGTCGAAGAGAGCTGGTGCTCATCCTCCTCTTCCTCTATTGCTTCCTCCATCAATAGGACACCTTTCAAGGTTGATATGTGACAATACGACATGAGGGGCTCTCTACACCAACATCATTAGCCCACAACTTCTAATGAATCATTCTATGAAAATGAATCGCTCCCAGTTACTGCACATAATTCAAACAATAAAGCTTCCTAAAGATTAAAGATGAGTAAAGTAACAGGGCTGCATGGTGGTCGAGTGGTTAGAGCGCAGACGTCACAGCTGGGACACCCGAGTTCCATCCCCGTGCATGCGTGTTTTTTTTCGGTTTCCTCCCACATTCCAAATTGTCCCCATTCAAATTGTCCATAGGTATGAAAGTGAGTGTGAATGGTTGTTTGTCTATATGTGCCCTGTGATTGGCTGGCCACCAGTCCAGTGTGTACCCCGCCTCTCGCCCAAAGACAGCTGGGATAGGCTCCAGCAACCCCCGCGACACCCTCGTGAAGATAAGCGATAGAAAATGAATAAATAAAGTAACATATGAAGTACCTGAATGCATCATCCTCTAAAGTCACATAAACAAGTTCACCTCCTGTATTTATTATGTGCACAAATATAGGTGACTTGGCACCAGGGCAGAGGATCAAAGTGGGTCACACTATGCAACACAGATACACACCCACAGGGCTTGCCGCACTGAGTCCCATCCCCCTTTATGCACACATACACACACACTATATTAGCTTACTGTACGCACACAAAGCACATGGTTGTGTTACACACACGTACACATAGATAATCAGAGTGTATGAGATAATGGGTTTCCCTCTGTTTCACAGCCTTGGGCTCCAGTTCAGTCTTTGTCAATTTGGAAAACAAAGTGTGAGTGCACACACACACACACACACACATGCACACACACTAGTTTTATCTGCCGCCATAAATCCTTTCACGGCTCACCTCTTTCAAAAAGGCGCCACTGACAGTCAACTTTGTAGCGTTCGCAAAGCAACTATGAAGAGACATTTTGTGTTTGTGGCTGATAGCAAACTTAGTGTGTGACAGAAAGATGAGTACATCTGTGGAAATACACAGAACGCACACAGTATGCTTGTACTAGTACTATGACTTACTGACATGTAACAGCCATGTGGAAGCATGGTGAAGATACGGAAAGCTGCTTGTCACCTTTTTAGACTTTTTGTTGCTCTTTTCTAGAACAGATGGGTGCCCTATGACCCCTGGCCTCCTGGTCACATGCACACACCTCCTCTGAAATACTTCACACATGAGGAGGGGGAAAGTGTGCTATTAAACGTCTGCAAACTGTCTTAACCTTCCACTGACTGTCTGCAGGTGTCCGCTCACCGCTTTCTCCTTGTCTTGTGTTTGCCGTCCCTCAGTGGATGTTTGCACAGTGCAAGCAAACAAAGCAGCCTCGTGTCTTCATTGACTCTCTTTACTCCTCTTGCTGTCTACTTAATGTGCTAAAACAAAAGCATGCAGAGTGTACGACTATGTTCGGTCTTGGAGAGGACGCTACAATGACAAGAAATCAGTTATGATGTGTGTGTGTGTGTCCCACTTTGAACATGAATGATTGATCAACACTGTCAGCACGGCCGACTGAGCAGAGAGACTTTTCTCATGCGTGTAAATAAATAAACGAGTACTCCCGCTCATGCCGTCACAGATCACACACACACACACACACACACAGGGATCCAAAGTGAGTGCATCACGCCAATCGGCTAAATCCCTTAAAAAGCTCTTTAAAAAAAAGGAAGCGTGCATTAGTACCTTCCTGGTTTGATCTCCTGGTGTCCTGGTGTTTCAGAGGGCACAGGTCCTCTGCAGGAAGGATCCTGGAGAATCCGTGCATTAGCAACACGTCCCACACTCACACATGCTGTCTCCCTGCAAACCAAAACCAGACTGAGCACTGTGTGGAGAGGGTGTGTGTGTGTGACTGCTAGAGCCCGCCCTCTTACACACTCCTCCTTTCATTCTCACCCACCCTCCCTCCATCTACAGCCGGCCAGTGGACAGTCAGCATGTGTCCTCCAAGCCTTCACATGTCCCGGTGCTCCCTTTAATTGCTGCTCATTGGCCTCAAGTGCGACACAACAAAGGCGCTCTCTCACTCACACACACACACACACACACACACACACACACACAGTGTAGAGGCATGTGCCAACACGTGCACAGATGTGCATGAATGAACACCGCACAGCCCCCTTTCGACTAAGTAGTACAGTTTCCATTGTGATAATTAACTGATCAACAGTACGGCCCCGCTTTGCACAATAGTTCCGTTCCTGGATCACCAGTGAATGGCAAAAACCAGCGACGAATCAATATGCCCATCAAAATGTCGACTCAGTTCCCACTCTTCCCACCCCTCCGAAACCTCTTGATAGCTTGGCGTTAACGTTCTCCTCTGATTTCAGATCATTCATTCATTCATTTTCTACCGCTTATCCTCATGAGGGTCACGGGGGTGCTGGAGCCTATCCCAGCTGTCTTCGGGCGAGAGGCGGGGTACACCCTGGACTGGTCACCAGCCAATCACAGGGCACATATAGACAAACTGATTTCAGATCAACATTCACAATAAAAGTGAGAACGTTGCACCTTCTCTCATCAATTACCATTGTTCACGAGCAACACATTCCAGGTTTAATAATCCTCACACACTTCATTCATTCATTTTCTACCGCTTATCCTCACAAGGGTCACGGGGGGTGCTGGAGCCTATCCCAGCTGTTTTCGGGCGAGAGGTGGGGTACACCCTGGACTGGTGGCCAGCCAACCACAGGGCGCCTCACACACTTATTAAACACATTTATTAGGTACTCACCACTAATGAAAGATAATCGATAGAACAGATGGAATTGGAGTCACAGCAACTACGGTGCATTCAAGGGCTGCAGAACAAAGTGTGAAATCTGAACAATTGAGGGAAAAAAATGATCAGTGAAGCATAAAAACAACCAAACACATATATACTGGGGCTTTTACCTGTATGCTGTGTTTTACCTGTATTGTCGTGTATTTATAAAATATTACTGACTTAAGGTCAATGAGAAAAAATGAAAAAAAAAATTGTGGGGTCGTGAATGCTGAATTGCAAATGTGGGGGAATTCACTATATACCACTTTTAACCTGACTGCAGCAGTTGGGGACCTGACAGGATAGAGATAGGATATAGATAGATAGATTGATTGGTAGACTGGTCATGGAAGACAAAAACCATACAGAAAGATGTCTTTCGTTCGTGTTGACCGTGTTGTATTGACGCATTACATCAGATGTGTCCGATGTGCAGCCTGGCGGCCATTTAGGACACATTTAGTGACCCCCGGTGGAAAGTTTGGACACCCCTGCCTTGCACCATGTGTCACTGTGCTATTTACAAAAACTCATTCATGGCAAGCTGATCTGGGCTGAAACGCTTGGTGGAAATGTTCAAAGCTTTGTCAAGTCATGCAAAAGCCAAGGTGAAAAAAAGAAAAGAGATCAAAAATGGTCAACCATTGGCCAGGAAGTGGCTTACTCATGTAAGAACAGACCAGCAAACAGGAAGACAATTTATTTTTCACTTTTGTTCAACTTTGGATGAGGTCTGCTCTCTACTGAGTGATGACATAGTTGTGTATGAAGACTTTTCAGGTCAAGATGTTGGTTGTGAGGAAAACAGTGATTACGTAACATGATGCTGATCTTTATTCTGTCTGACACAAAGATGCCGCATAGCGCTATGGAACATTGAGAGGGAGCAAACCGCACAAAGAGAAGGGAAGGTAACCCCCGGCCAGGGCAGCCACAAAGCCACACCTCGAACCAACACAAGCAACATCTCACAATATTATCCAAAGGATGATTTTGTGAGAAAGGATGTTGCACATACTACGCGTTGCATCTCTGACCCCCGCGGGGGTCCGGGGCTATAGGACAGGAAATAAGCCATCCAGCAGGATGAAGCGAGGCTTAGATGACCCGTTCCCACAGTGATACCCAAACATGACGTTATTGCCTTGTAATGCAATTATAGAAGAGTGGAAGCACTTAGCGGATTAATGGCGGTGTTGGCGTGCCGCAACAAGCGGCACAGGTGTGGGGCATGTTATGCAAGCAGGGACACCAGCAGGATGCCGTATTTTTGCTTCCCAGCACACCTGAGCCGAGCCTGCCGGCGCCGCTCACTCCGCCTTGCGGTAACAATCAGACTTTATCTCAGCGTACAGGATGACATGTGGATTCCCATTTCACGCCTCCTGCCAAACACGTCTGAGTGAAACATACTGTATCAACAAAAGGCGATGCACAATGAGGTCTCCCATTCCTTCGCCGACCCAGCTTTGCCCGATAAAATCCTAATCAGCAGCCAAGCGAGTACATTTAATGAATAATGTATCAAAGGCATATGTATGTAACTAACACACACAGGCTCTGCCAGGCTTCCTGTATCTTACCGCACAGAGGCTAGCGGTTGCAATTCTTACCGCTGGGGGTCATGTCAGCTAATCCCTGTCTGGCCAACTTATATTTTCCATTAGCGTGGAACACCACTATGCATTCTAATGCAGCTTGGTGACCGAGAAATACACTCATTCCTGATGATGCAGCTGCCCGGATGCGGGTGGGCAACAGATGTTACCGCTGACGGGTAGTGGGATGCACGGTTCCACAAAATAATGCAGGAAGGCCAAATTATGACAATCAGATTGCACTACATACGGACTCTGTATGAATTTTCGGGGTGCACAATATATATGATGCTATCATATTGATAAAAAATAGCACTGATAAGGGATATCTCATTGTCTCCAATGAGACAGGATTACCTAGAGTGCTACGTAGTATAAATCAAGCACTCCATGTCATAAAATGGCATACTGTGGTGCACACCAGTCCACGAAGACCACTCAGCTCTTTATTTGACAGAAGCCAATCATGAGCTATGAAAAAACTCACCAAGACATTGTCAACCGATTGGAAATTGCAGGAAGCCATTACTCAACATAACAGTCTCACTCACAGTTTCATCTCAGCAACAACATTAAACTCATCACACAGCAACCTCACACATATAGAAACATGTACCAATATGAGTTTTATATGGACAAACCCCAACATTTTAAAGTGTTCCCACAATGCATTTCGGTCGGGAAATCCATTTAATTGAAGGAGCATAGAAAATGGTGCTGTTATGCTGCTTCTGTTCACCGGAGAGAGCCAGAGTCAGTTTTTGACACCTTTTTAGTATTAATTTGCAGTGTGATGAATTTAGTGTTCTTTGAAAGGTGACACTGTGAGTCAGACTGTTACGTTGTTACACTGGTATAATTATTGACCTCCACTGACTTCCAATGGGTTGACAAGCTTGTTGTTTGTGCACTAATAGTTCCTGATCTATTGAGCTTGAAGAAAGATCTATTGTTTCCCCATTGAATCGCGAGCAGCACAGTATTTAAACAATTAGCAGTAATGAAAACAGTAGTGAAATAAAGAACATTACGACGGGCCACTGCAAGCCAACGGATTGTGCCAGGAGGGCCATTCCAAGTGTGTATAACGCATAATCGAATCCCCTACAATGTGATGTGATTTGTTTTGGCTGGGGTGCACCGCTCGGGAGTGCGAGGCAAAATGAGAAAAAGTGTTCCACTCGGAGATGTCAGGAGATGATAATTTAGCCGCACCGCAGTATATGTCGCAGGGTTCAAAGTTTAAGAAAGAAGTAGCAGTTTATACTTACGGTGTCTGCTTGAAAAAAATGTTTTTTTTGTTGTTTACTGCCATTCTACTTCACAATAGCATGAAGGTGCACAGTGCCATGTTTGACTGATAATGTCCGGATGTCTTGATTTTCTAAGAACTCAAGGCAAAATCCAGAGGGTTACCCTTTCTGCTATAAATGGGACATTACAAGTAAAGGACTAGAAGTTAGGCCCATGCAAATATTTTTCATGCATTTTGCCTCTTGTCCACACAAAAACGTATATTTTTGTCCTTAAAAACTGTGGCCAGAGTAGAGATTTTCAAAAACGAATAATAAGGCTACAGACAGCTAAAATTGTAGCATGTATTCCCAGTTGAAAGCAGGGTCAGATACTTTACGTGAAGGCAAACATAGAGGCTAGCCAAAGCCGCTGAGCCATTTACAGTCACTGTCTACCAGCGCATGTGACCCCTGACGACCCCCCTGGGGAGTAGTGAGTGATGTGAGCCAATGAGCCTGTGAATGAAGATGAAACATTTACTAGCACTACCGTCACGGGGGGTGGGTGTTACATCAACCTGCTATACACTCTGCCATAAAATACAGGGCGATTTGGATTTACGAGCACATTCTGTTGCATATATGAGCCAAGAGTCAATACGGGGTTGTAGAGGTGAGTGACGCCTTGCAGATATGGTTACAATGTTTAAAAAAAACTTCGAAAACGCTTTCATAGGGCCTCAGTGATGTTGCTCGGTATTAATCCTGTGTCTCTGATGCAATGAAATCTGAAAGAGCACTGTAAACTCACGATGGGACACACCTTATTTTTTTCCCCTATGTAAAACGATACATTGTGAACAACAACTTCTGTTTACAAAACAACACTGTTTCAACCATCTTTGCATCTGCTGGGTGCAGACATGATCCCCTGTATGGCATGCTAGCTTAGCCAGTCACTGCACAACAATTAAAGATAAGAATGTCATAGTAAATACTGTAAATCCAGATATAATAATACCACAATTTAAGAAAAAAGAAAGAAATCTTTTTTTTCCATTGGGAACCCACTCAATGCACCACCTGTTGGTCCCAGGGTTTCATTGCTGCACATATGGAGCTACTAATGTAGCTAACGAAATATGCTATAGAAAGTTATGGAGAGAAACAAACCTGTTTGCCTAGATTGTAAATCGATAACTTGCACTTCTAAATCATTTTATTGTTTTACCCCTCTCAAAGGGACAGCTAAAAGTAGATAATGAAATGCAGCAGCTCGTCTTTTTTGGCAAACGTTATTCAAACACACCGGTGCACGCTTTTAAGCGCAAGGTCGTACAACACGTCTGCAGCCTCCAGCAACTTGTGAATATTCATGAGGATGTGCTTACCTCATTAGAGGCCTTCACTAACCAGGAACGCTGCAATCAGACAAGCACAGGACGAACAGGGATGTCAGAAACACATTTGTGTACCTCTTGATTTGAACACACGTGAACCATGATGAACCGAGACAAATGAGATAACAATTGACTGACACCAAATTGTCCATAGGTATGAATGTGAGTGTGAATGGTTGTTTGTCTATATGTGCCCTGTGATTGGCTGTCGACCAGCTATGAATGAATGAATGAATGAACTGATTTGTCTGAGGTTGAAAATAAAGAAAGCGACATTATGGACTCCTCCTAGCCAAAATATGACAGAATGGAAGTTCTCAGGTTTTGGGCATGTGTGATACTAGAGTGTGTGTCACGATTGGGCTTCACCCCCTCGTGACAGCTCTCTTAGTTTTCCTCTTTTCCTCTGGTACTGTGTCAACGCTCTTATTTTGCCACTACTTCCTTTGTTCCCCTTCTAGCTTAGTTTCCCCTTGTATGCTCTTAGTTTGGTACTCATTTCCTGTCTTGCCTCGTTTCTGGTTTCCTATTTTTCCGTCTCCTATTTAGTTCAGATGTGTGCTCCTTCCGTTTGCTGGTTCATTACATACTTTTGGTTCGATTTGAGAAGTTGCTGTTTTTCCCGCTGCTCAAAGCCATCATCAATAAAGAAAATACCTTTTTATCTGCGCTTTTGGTCCTTCTCTCTGCATCCCGGGGTTTCAACGCAACGATGTACCCACCGAACGTGACAGTGTGCACGTCTGATGGCGCTCACAGAGGTCCAAAGGAGGCTCAAGTCGTTTTTGTGTGTGCTCAGATACTTGGAAACTGAGGGGGAACATGGCTCCGTTAATGGTAAAAACTAGTTAATTGGGTAGGTATTTAGAACCGGTTCCAATCGGTTTCCTATGTTACGTGACAAACAAGGGATCACTTTATAGCATGCTGCGGAGTAGGTGTCTCCCATCTCTCTTTAGCTGTTTTTCTATCTTTAGAAGACAGAAAAGAGAAATACATGTGCTCATGTCTCACAAATGGATTGTGAATGATTTCTTTCCTTTATCTGAGCTCCAGTGTTGACTTTACTGTAGATATAAAGATACAACGACATGGAAGGGGGCGGGATGAACATAAATCTCGTTTGTTTTCACGCTCAATTAGTGTTTTTCCTGTCTTTCTCCTAATCGCTCCACTTTCTGGCACATTTGCTTTATAAGAATGATAACAAGGAGCGACAGCGCAGCATTTACTGGAGGAAAGCAGGAATAGAGGACACTGTCTGGACTTGGACCGTAGATGACACAGATACAGCTGCATTGGCGCTCTAATGCACTCACGCACACACACTACAACCCCCTGACCTAGACACAAACTGTGCATTACACATGCAGCCTAGCTAAAACACTTAAACACAGAGTGCTTGACATATAAACTGTAGATGCTGAATGGCGGTACCATATGCAATGCTCACACCATCTGCTTCCGCTACATCCATCCATCCATCCATCCACTTTCTATACCGTTTGTCCTCATTAGCGCTGTTACACTGAAGTTGTATTTCAACACATTCCTTTAATCCAATAACTTATGTCTTGTTTTTATCAATGAGCCCACAGTCAGTTTAATAATAGACCTTAAAATGACGACTGCTTTGTTGCCATTACGCAGTTGTTTTTTTTCTCCAGGAAATGCACAAACTTCTATAAATAATTCATCTTAGAACTCAGCAGGAATAGCTCAACGACGTCAGCAGCTGAATGCACATGTATCAAAATGTAGCTGTAAAATGAACAGAATTCTCTTCATGCTAATCCAGGAAATAGGAATATTTCGGTTCTTTCCGGGTCAGGCAGCAGAGACACAAACTGGACCTTTTTCGTCGCCCAGTTGTGTCTCATCGCATCGCTGGCTGCGTGGCACGTGAAGCCATGTCATATTCACGTCACGTTAGAGACAGGCAGGACGTGTCTCTTATTGCATCCAGGCAGGAAGTGCTGACTGTGGCCACTATGCAAATGTGAGTACTGGACTGAGATGAAATTATTCATGCACTTAAATATTTTAAAATGATGTAAGTTGACAGGCGTGACAAGCAGCGGGGTGAAGTGTGGGAAAAGGAGGCAGTGGGAGGCGGGGGTGGTTTAAACCTCTGTGGGGGCGGTGTTCTTCCGGGAGATGTCTGATGACGAAGACAAACGCTCCCACAGTGCTTAGAAGCTCCAACACACGCCCACGCGGACATTCACTCACGTCATTGAAGGACTTGTCATCTCTTGATAATCAGGCTTTTTTTTCCAAATGTAATTCTAAAATGTCCTTTTTATTATTTAAAAACATGCAAATAGATTAACACATTGGATTTAATAAATCCTTGTTTTTATTTTAATTCGATAAAAATGATATTTAAACAATCTGCTTGCATAAAAGCAGGTGGCACTGACTATAAGAGCATGTTAGCAAATCACAAGCCTGAAAAAAGTCCTTTTTGGAAAAGTCAACGGTAAGTGAGGAAATGAAGGGGAGTCGTGTTTGGAGCAGTGAGGCCTTGTGTGAAAGTATTTCAATTAGGGCTGTAAGTTGACTAAAATATTTAATTGTGATTAATCTCATTTTTTGCCCATAGTTAACTCATAATTAATCACAAATAGTAAGACGTTTTTAATGTATAAGTAGGGATGTAAATCAACAGATAAATCGATAGATACACTGGTTAAAGGGGAACTGGACTGTTTGACTGTTTGGAAATTTTGGCATCATTCCCAATCCTTATGGGAAACATATTTCCTTCCCTTTTCTGTGCATTCTAGCGCTAGAAAAAGAGTTAATATGAGCTAGCTAACAATGGACGTCATGCAAAATACCGATTTTGACGCTAAAGCCGTCACAAAAACACCCAAGGGAACATTTTAACTGTTACTTTGAGCAACGAGGGGTTGTGTTCAAAGACACTATGTCATTTCAGTTGCAGTCACATGTTTTGAGTGTATTTTCTGGGATTTCTAAGCACACTTAGATACGAATATCCACTTACTGTTCTTAGTCTTTCTGTTAATTTAGACCACACATGCATGCATACCGGTAATAAAAATGTTATTGTGGTATTTGGAGTTCAGCGTGCCCCATGGATGCAACTCGAGAATGAGGAAGTGCTGTTATGATGTGATGTGTATTGTGAGTTGGACATGCATATTTAGTGTGGGAAGTGCACTGCTGAGATGTGTTGAGGGCAGAATCAAGTTCTGACTGTGTGGGGACGATACACTGTGACTCCATCTGCCATCATTCTAGAAAGGCATGACTTGCCATGGTGCGGATGTGGTAATTACACTAAATAATTCACGTAAATAATGAAATAGGCTGCACGGTGGAAGTGGTTAGCGCGCAGGCCAAGCAGCTAGGAGATCCGAGTTCGATTCCACCCTCTCTGTGTGGAGTTTGCATGTTCTCCCTGTGTGTGGGTTTCCTCCCACATTCCAAAAACATGCTATGTTAATTGGTGACTCCAAATTGTCCATAGGTATGAATGTGAGTGTGAATGGTTGTTTGTCTATATGTACCCTGTGATTGCCTGGCCACCAGTCCAACTGCCCGAATACACCTGGGGTAGGCTCCAGCACGCCTGCAACCCTTGTGAGGATAAGTGGTAGAAAATGAATGAATGAATGAATAATTAAATAAATGTGTTATCGCCATTATTGTGTCACAATAATATGTGCAGAAAGACAATTTATCATGCAGATGTTGTGGGCCTAAAATGACGTGTATTGTTTCCCAGGGCATTCCGCACTGGAAAAAAGGATGACAACCCAACAGAACACTTGACACTGCAGTATCACATGTCACACACACATGTCAGGAGCTTCAAAAATGGAAAGCTGCACTCAGGAGAGAAATGGCTGATAAAATAATGTACAAACACAAAAGTGATCATGACTTCCTGTCTTCACTTTTCTCACTGCTTCTTCATTTGTGTAAAAAGAATCCTGGCTAAATATTTGTTTTGGGAACATGCGACTAAGGAGAATGACATAACAAAACTCTGCAGGGAAAAGCCCGAGAGAGATGACCCACGGGAACAAAGACGCAGGCTAAGACAAAACAACAATGTTGCGTTTGTGAAACACAACCAGGAGATGGTGATGTGCTGAAAAAGGCTTGGGATTTTTTACTTTTAGGTGAGAAAACAGGGCCCTCTTTGCCTACACACAGAACACGCACTGTGCATAGGGACCCACAATGCATGGGGAACCCCAGTCGATGCGAGGTGGCGCATTCCTAGCAAAATTCCCCCCGCAGGACCTTTCCTCCTTTTCAATGTAATTACAGAGAAATAGAAATGGCGGGATGTTGAGACAGCTATTTAAAACAACTGAGTCTGTGGAAAAATAGCCGACAAGCTGGTGGACCTAAACGTAGGATACAAGTCCAAACAAATCGGTGAAACGTTGGAGATGTAAGCAATATTATAAGAAGATGAAGACCAGTCGCAGAAGGTCCAACCGCTGTATTACTGCACCAAAGTACGAGCTCAGTGCTGGAGGATGCGTGGCAAAATGGAGGACTCTGTAAACAAGTGGAATGAATAAACCTAATATTGACTGTTTATTTACATTGCATCACTGTAGAAATGTACCACTCGGGACCTTTGGTGGAAACGGGGCTATGGAGCGCCAAGTGATCCCGAGGGAAGAGAGGAAATGAGATGAGTAATCTGACACTGGGCAAATGGCAGACTTCACCTCCTCTCCTGTCTGACCCTGGTGGTGTAATGGTACAGCTGCTACCTTTTAAGGCAGAGGGCACAGGTGTGACCCCAGCTCCAAAGTGTTTTTTTGAATTATTATTGTTATTTAGTTATTTTGCACTAAACATTTGTGAATCACTTGTTTCCCATGAATTTGTGTTACTCCAAAACACGCATCCAACTATTGTAAATTCAGCTTCAAGTCAAGCAGTATAAAAAGAGATTTTAATGAGTCAGTTAGGTCCGGGTGATGTGGCGACCGTTTGCAACTGAAGGTGCAGCCACAGTACTTTTGTTCATAAAGTCTTCTATGAAGACTAGATAAGGGTAACCTGCGATCGGCTGGCGACCAGTGCAGGGTGTACCCCGCCTCTCGCTCAAAGTCAGCTGGGATAGGCTCCAGCATACCCTACTGAGGATGAGGAGGATAGAAAATGGATGGATGGATAGATAGTGAGAACTTCAATCCTGCCCTTTGCAGGTTGTTGCTGAAGTCGAGAACAGTTGTTTTACTCTAATTCGTTATGGCTCCGGAATGCTTCTGTCATCATCTTCTACTTTTTATGACACCCTTATTTTGTTAACACAAGTAAATGGGAGCCCTCTTATTTTGAAGGCTAGAAGTGTATTGTGTGAGTTGAGAAGGTCCCTTGAGTGTTGCTAACATACATGGACTGTGCAAATGCTAAACTCGCCATCTTCTTCTTCTTGGTGTTCATGGTTAGTTTTTCCGCTCAGTTAAGTGGGCATCAAAACGCAATGTCAGTCTCTGTGCCCATCGATGCTCCAGACTCAACCTTTTTCAAAATTGTTTGTACTTTCACCCAAAGTCAGCGTTCTGCTTTTCATGTTGTTTTCACCTCTAAATGCAGTCTAGACAGAAAACAAAACATTCCCGTCACGCACATGTTCCAATGCTTTTGCTCGCACAAAAAATGGGTGGGTTCAAACAATAGGTGCTACGACCAGGAAATAATAACTCTCATATGTCCCACATGTGGCCAGTCTACAGCTAAAATGAAGAAACTCACCTCGGTGTTCCAATACTTCTGGAGGTACTTCTGTAACTCTCATAATCTGGCCCATAGTGTGTGTTTGTTTGTCTAACTTGCCACTTTCCCTGTCCTTGTCTGACTGTGTGAGGCATCCGAGTTGCCAAGGAAAGCCTGTAAAGATTCTTACATGTCATTTTTTTATTGGATTGCAAAACATTGCAACTTCTCTCTCCCAGCAAGTATCATGGCTACGTTACTGCCTACGCAGACTTAACATTTTAACAATCATCCTAATGACCATTCCTTTGAAAGTTGCGTGTGCTTGACACATTTTACTCACTTGATTGATTCCCGAAAACATCTCTGGAATGTCGCGTGAGGCCAGTGTTTGCTCCCGTGGTCAACACGCCAGGGTGGAGCATGCTGAAGCCAGAAAGGAGAACAACAACGGCTGGTGAGTCAAAGTTCAGACGACGCCGGCTGTGATGGATTTAGAGGCAAAAGAGAGTTTCTGGGGTACAAAAGAGGAGCAAAGATAACTCGGTAACCAGATTTAAGAGGAGGAGGCTCCACTTTCACTCGAGGCAAAGCTTAGGGGTCAGAGGTCATGTCACAAGGGCCATGTAATTAGTCTGTCTGGCAAGCAGTACACGACTCACAGGATGGCATCTCACCCCTGACCTCTCCTCAGTCTCATAAGTAGCCCTTGTAGTTTTTCCTAAAACCACCTAGAAAAACATCAAGTGTTTCTAATAGGCATGGACACTGGAAGGAACAATCATCAATCATTGATTGATCGTAACCCTAAAGCTTTCAGACTGTTGTTCCTGGACGTTACTATTACGTAGTGACCAAACACGGGTCTGTCATGCTATCCTAAATAAAATACAACATCTGATTGTAAGCTAGAAATAACCATAAAAAACTGAATCTAAATGCACGTCTGCCACACTTACATATTTCAGATCAAAGGAATTTAAATATGGCAACACAACTGAAATGCAGTTTTTAAATGGAAGTTTTTATATTTTTATATCTGGTATAAAAGTAACACCGCATTTCAAAACATCATACCAAGAGTAAAATATGGTGGTGGTAGTGTGATGGTCTGGGGTTGTTTTGCTGCTTCAGGACCTGGAAGACTTGCTGTGATAAATGGAACCATGAATTCTGCTGTCTAACAAAAGGAGGAAGGAGAATGTCCGGCCATTTGTTAATTGACCGCAAGCTGAAACCAACTAGGGTTCTGCAGCAGGACAATGATCCAAAACACACCAGCAAGTCCACCTCTGAAGAAAAACAAAATGGCCTAGTCAAAGTCCAGGCCTGAATCCTACTGTGGCTGAATGACAACAATTCTGCAAAGATGATTGGGCCAAAATTCCTCCACAGTGCTGTAGGAGACTCATTGCAAGTTATCACAAACACTTGATTGCAGTTGTTGCTGCTAGGGGTGGCCCAACCAGTTTATATTCATTTTCATCCAAATATTCATGGGGTGAATATATGGTGCAAGCGAATGAATGAATGTGAATGCTCCACCCACCCAATTCCTTGTGACTGACAAAATTCCCAATGATTAATGACTAGATGACACCTGGAGCAGTTCAACGGCGTACACTGGAGAACAACAGGTATGACAGAGCACCCTTCAAAATGTGACCACGCTGGTTCCCGTCAGTCGTTTCAGACCAACTTTCACAATAGAAGCAGCTTGCCAATGCTCTCCGGACGCACACATTCCAGAAGCCCTTTCTCAGCCTTATGCCATGCCATTACCACCTGTGTGTGTGTCTGTGTGCAAGTGGGTGATGAATATCTGGCAGCAGCGCCACTTTTACCCCTCTCTTTAAAATATGAGGTGCATACTGCAAATGTGAACTCACGAAACCTTTCTCTGAAAGGATCTGTGAGACTTACAGTAAAACATTTCCTTGCCGCTTCATTAGGTACCCCTGCACAACCCAAGTT
The DNA here is from genome assembly GCF_037039965.1 of Doryrhamphus excisus. NCBI lineage: Eukaryota > Metazoa > Chordata > Actinopteri > Syngnathiformes > Syngnathidae > Doryrhamphus > Doryrhamphus excisus. Next base: position 13,654,953 of record NC_136377.1, read on the forward strand.
GGAAAACGGGGTCAGAGGAATTACTCCTAAAAGCCAATAATGGAATACTGTAACATTCCATTACACACTTTTATCATCCACTGGACACCCGAGGCCTGTCTTTGCAACACGGGTTTCCTCTATTATTCATCAGCTCTGCTCCCAGGCTATTTATACCAGCTTTTACTGTCTGGAAGTCACTCAGTCAGTCAGTCCACTCAGCTGGAAGCATCTTTCCACATTAATAAAGCTACTTCCTTCCCCTGTATAAGAAATTACAAGTCATATACGTATATCAAAGCCAGAATAAATGATACAATTAAATGACAAATTCATTCCTTGTAAAAACATTTTTGCTATGTAACATCACCATTACTCTATTTTTCTTTTTGTCTCATTTTAACATTTATGACCCACCTGTGTATGTTCTGTCCAGCATGTGACCCAAAGTTCCCACCCAGGGAGATCAGAAGCATGTCATTTCACATGGAATTCCAGACAATTCCTGTAAAAAAAAAGAGGGGGGGGGGGCACCAATGAGAGCATAGAGACAACCGTGACAGGAAGTGCGTCGGCCAACGGCAGGGCACAGCTGCTCACTTTAATAACAGACCAGAAAGAAGCACAGATCCAATTTCAGCATCCAAACCTTCCAATCATAAAATCTTATTTATATTTTAGTAGCTCAGCTGTGTGTGAGAGATGTTCATCAAATGTTTTCATGTGTGCACAACCACAGTTAATAATTTATAAAGTATAATTGTCATCAATATTTGAGTGTGTGGACTTACTGCCTCGTTCCTTTTCTCTCCATAGGCAAACAGCTTGCTTTTGGATGAAAATGAAAAAAATAAGTCAAGCGGTTGTGATGAAACATCAATAGCGACTGTATACCGGATTGGAGGCTCGACATCACCACCTGGTGGAGGATGCTGTGTAATGCAACACACGTCAGGATGCTGGCGAATGTTTAGAAATAAGTGAAATATATTTTATCAAAATGTTAAAGGATAGGTTCATTTTTATACATTAAACATGCCATTTGAATTGAATGTAGCTTTGAATGACAGCGATACCATCAACTGGCTTTACTAAGTACAGAGGACGGTTCGAACACTAACATTCACATTGACACACGCCAACAAAATAATTGTATCAAATGTAATAATATAAGTGTAGTAATAATAAGTGTCACGCAGCTAAGTGATGCATGTGCATTCACTTTAAATGACAAGTTGTTTCTGGCTTACCTGTGGGAGGTGTTAATTGCTGCGTCAATGCTAATGTAGCATCAATGCTAGCCCACTTAAATGACAAGTACTTCCGGGTACTTCATTTCCGGAGGAAAAAGTTAGACAAATAACTAATAAATTACTTCGCCCACAATAATGTCAAATGGTTCCCACTTTTGTCTATTTTTTATTTAGATTTCTCCAAATTGCTAACTTAAGGTGACAATGATACACAACTGTTACATCACCCAAATGGCCATCTTACTAACGTTATACAAGCCAAAAACACGTGATGGCTCATGTGACCTGACAGAAACAAATACTCTTCGAGCATGAAGATGACTTCTGGCAAACTTTATTTAACTTTGCTTTGTGTCAGTTTACAACTTGTTAAGGGTCCTGGGAGAAGAAAGAATCGCTTCAAAGTCAGAAGAGTAAAAGTTCTGGTTCATTAATGCTCCTAATGAGGCAAACCAAAGCTCCACACACACACGCGCACAGCAAGTAGCTCAGTTGGTCTTTAAGTGCTTTGGGAAGAAAGAGTTGCTTCCTTGTGTTTTGGCCTTTACTGAGTGATGCCAATCACTCCGCATGCCAGACGTCCGCCGGCGTTGCCAGTTTTTAGACTTTCATCGTTGCCTCCTTTGCCCAGGTCGTCGGCCTTCTCGTGAATCTAAAGCACACGGTAATCAAAAGGCAAAGATGATGACTTCCCGTCATGTTATCAGACTCAAACAGAGGCAGAAGGAGCGCTTACCACCATGGTTCTCCCAATGATGGAGTATGGTCCCGACAGGGTGATCGCCTTATCTGTGATTTCAATTTTGGCCACGTTGTCAGCGCCTGCAGTCACATTGCCGAGGTCCCCAACGTGCCTGTATCGGGGTTTAAAAGACGGCTGATGAAATTAACTGCACTGCTTAACAGCAACCAATAGGGGGCACAATACATTTCAGGTGAACTACTTGAGAGCTATGAATGAACAACAAAGACGGCCAAGCTAATAAATGCATAGCTGTAAGACAGGTTGGTGTAAAGGGAATGGAGTGATGTTCTCTGAACTGGAGAAGTAATAATAATAATTGAAGAAATAATGCAGCTATGAGCCAATAGGTTAGGTTAACTAAATAAATAGGTTAATGTTTCAATGTTGCAGAATATAATTTCCATCACTATATATGAAGTACTTGATTTGACAATCCAATTTATACGAAATGCCTTTCACTGGTGCAGACAGCTGAATCAGTTTGACCTGTAGTAAATAACATAATTATGCAAACATGAGGACTGTTTAGCCTCGTTTAGACCTTGACAAGACAACATTACATTAGCAGGACCTACCGGTCTGCGTCGTTTGGGCCGGCGTGATTCTTGTTGTGAGGGTTGAAGTGAGGGCCAGCACTGATGCACCCTGATCGACAACAGATATCATGACCATATTTCACATTTTCAAAAAAACTTAACAGCGTCCAACCAATACTGACCATTAGTGTTGTCTCCAAAGGCGTGGACGTGGAATCCATGCTCACCGGGCGTCAGGCCTTTGATTTCTCCTGTCAGCTTCACCGGAGACGAGTCGTTCTAATCAAGATCACAACAACAACAACAACAACAACAAGTGAAGGCAATGTGTTGAGCTGAAGCTGAATGGAAAAGGTGGGAATTTTTGGAAAGTGGACAATTGTTACCCTGGATGTATTATTGCTGAAATAGCACAATATCAATAACACAATAATGTGTGTGTGTGTGTGTGTGTGTGTAATTTTGGAAAAGTGGGAATTCTGCAGATGGGACGTTTCTATGAATGACATGCAGGTTTGGAAGTTGGAATGAGTTGAGACACAGACAACAATGAATTTGTGCAACATAAAAAAGGTCAGAATTCCTAGGAAATTGGTTTTGAATGGGTTGAAAATTAGTGAGAAAATTAGAGCGTTTAGTGAACATCTGAATTCACACAATTAGCGGGCATGTCAAAACCAGATGACACTTCCTGTCACATGAGCGTTTTTTGTTTTTTTAAAAAGGGCTCGTGTCTTCTCGTAGCCATGAAATGTTTAGGTCCGTTTGTTCGGCTTATCAGCAAGGCTGAGTCACGCTTGATGAATGTGGGCGGGTCATGACTCAGCAATTTAATTCGGCTTTTATATAAATGCAACATCCATCAACAATGTCGTTTTACTCCCAACTATAGTGAAACTAACATGGAACGATTACGTTTGTTTGTTTTTTTGTAATTGAAAGTGCGACAGAAAGGTCCGACTTACGCAACAGGCGCGATATAGATCAATCATTAAATCGGCGTGCAAAGGTTACAACTTCAATGTTCGTGTTAGGCCAAGTGTTATTGGATAAGCTACGAGCGAATAAATGTCACTAGCAACCAAGTTACACGATTTGACAGCTGCAAAACGACATTTTGTGCACTCCAACGTCCCTTTGCATTGTATGAATTAACACAACTACTCAATGAAGTGGTTGTAACTATCAAATAAAGGAACGAGCGTCGTTGTGGGAAACGCCAGAAATCAAACATATGTTTTAAAGGCGTTCAAATGCAGAACGCTGCTAGTTTAGTCGGAACGCATGCTAGCAATGACACCCCGTAGAATTAACTGTAACGCGCCCAAATGTTTGTTTACTGAATTTAAGTGTAACATGACTTACCTGCTGCTCGAAGAACACAGTGCCGGTGGTCTCCCCGGCTCCTTTGAGCACACAAACGGCTTTAAGCACCATCTTCGCAGTAGTTTCACAAACGAGGACTTCTCTCTGCTGCTGTCGAGTGGAGTGGAGACAACCAAGCTTTCTCTGATCGACAAGGGACGGTTATTAGCGGCAACCAATCAGAGACGACTACTAGACAAATTTTCGATTCTGGATTGGTCGGTGTGTGCTGGCGCGACCCGGAAGCAGGTGACCGACTATTAAACAATCAAGTTTGTTTACCTGGTATTGCCATTTAAAGACGTTTTGGAGAATAGTTGTCCTATGAAAAACCAGACATATTTAACCTCCCGGGAACGAGAGAAATACAATTTCTGAAATAGAAACTATTGAAGTAGCGGTGGACAACGGTACTATTTTTTAAAGGAAAATACATGTATATTAGATTACATATACCTTTATTCATCCCTCAGTGGGGAAATTTACACTGCACAGTAGAAAAGAGGACATAACCAGTTAAATAGTAAAAAAATCTGAAAATAGACAATATAAACAACCTAAAAGGTATTAACAAATTACCAATTTTACCCAGGATTATATACAAGTATAGTTTACAAGATAATATGAAAAATGTCTGTGTATAAATAAATATTAAATATATATATAAAACACTTTTTCAGTCATGTTGTGAAGCATTTTCCCATATTTTGTTGCATTTTCGACAATGACCAACTTCATTTGATATAAAATAGTCCTCATGAACATCACTGAGGACATTGGAAACATTGTTTTCAGCATGATTATGCTACCAAAACTGAACTATTAATTCAATACAATTAAATGAAGCTCTTTTGGGAATACACATCCAACTATTGCCAGAGGCCAGAAGTACTATTTTTATGCTCGTTTTGTATTAGAAACATGGCCGCACATGTGCAACTTGAATAATCCTACTTATATTGTCTGTGAGGAAAACGTAAATTGACACATGTTGGTACAAAAATAGTTTATTAAAAACATTTTTGTGGCTGAAATGCGGAACATTTTACATCCATGTGTTTTGTACTGTTAACGTTTAAAGTTAAAACCTCAAAGCAAAAGGGCTGTAGCGATTCCTTCCAGGTCCTTCACCTTTGCTCTCAAAGCAAAAAGGTTAGAAACAATTAGCATCACACCCTGGTACGGACAGTGAAAAGCTTATTTACAGTGGCGGCTCCAAGCAGTGCTCTTCATTTCGTCACTCTGTTCCATTGTGATTAAAATGATTCAAGTAGGAGTCGGTCTTCTGGGGTTAACTAAAGTCACATAGAGTATTTCAGCAGTGAAACAAAGCTTGTTTGGTTAGGAAAACACACAGCAGCACCAAATCCCTTAATTAAATCATTTGTATGCTCATTATTTGTTTGCAGAGATTGATCTTTGAGTTAAGTCAGGATAGAAATCACTTTAAAATTAACTTTAAAATTACAATACAAATTATAACAAAAAGCTTGCTTGATAAATGTGTTCCTAAATTGTTTTAATGCTTTCACATGGGATGTATTCTACTTTTGATTGGGTTAGTGTATTTGTAAAGCAAATATTTTTTCCCCCAATTTGTACTCATAAAAACAAGAAGCAGGTGAATGACATGTTAAATGCATACTGGTATTTTTTTTAAAATCAACACATTGCTGTTGGTGGGGAAGGAGTGGCTGCAAACACATGAGGCCTTGAAGTAAAAAAAAAAACAAGAAAAAAACATTTGACTGTTTGTTCATCTAAAACATATTAAAAAGATCAAATCTACTCTGAGGGAACCTCTAAAGAGACAGAAATCAAATCAACATGCGAGCATACATACAATGCACAGGGAGGAGAAGATGCAACCAGTTCTTGGGGTGTGACTTCCATGTGATGGCTTGTTAAACAGGCTAACAAGTCATGTGACAGTGTGACAGGAAGTCATACAAGTCTTAAGACGCAGCCTCCTGTTTGGCTTCTACCGGCTCACTCTGAGCCTCGGAGGACAGGGACTCAGCAGGAGCTGATTGTGGGGGCGGAGCTGAAGGTGCTGATTCAGGAGTCTTTTGGGGGGCTTCCGAAACAGGTTCTTTCCCTGTTTCCATGGCAACCAACTGCTGTGCGGCGTTAGGTTTCCGAAACTTGTCCATGTTCTCCAGCTCAGCCAGCCGGTCGTCCCGATCCCACCGCGTGGTCCTCTCGCGGCGTTTGGGTCGCTCCCCCGCTTTGCCTTCAGCCGCTCTTCCGCTCTCCCGACTCCCTCCTTCTGCTCTTCCTCTCTCGCCACCTTCACCTCTCCCGTTTTCCCTGTCCCCGTCACCCCCTCTCCCTCGTTCCCGGTCCAGGCTGCTTCGTCGGTCCCTCCAGTCCCGTCTGTCACTGTCCTTTTCCCATCCGCCTCCCCGCTGATCACCATCTTCCTGCCAGCTGCTGAGTCTATCCCTCACGTCCATTCTGTCGCCGCCCCTTCCCCCATCGCCAAATGGACGTCTTGCGCCCCCGAATCCTCGATCCCTCTCCCGGTCTCTCTCTCGTTCCCAGTTTCTCTCCCGATCAGGCTCCTGGTCCCTCAAACCCAGCCGCTCACCCCGAAAAGAGCGGCCAGTCGTTTCTTCAGGCCCATCAACAGCATGGGGGGGCCCTGGTCTGATAAAAGGAGGAGGGGGACCTTGAGGGGGCAGTCCGTGCCTGTGTGGAGGAAATGGAGGTCTTATGTTGTGGGAAGGGGGCATCCCAAAGCCTCCTTTGGGTGGAGGGCCGTCATGGCGCATCATCGACGTGTGAGGCCCCCTGGGCATCATCTGTGGAGGGACGGGGGGCATGGCAGGGAGAGGAGATTGCTGTGCATGGGGTGGAGGGAAACGTTGACCATGCAGCAAAGGAGGACCTGGGGGGCGTTGCAGTGGAATCAAACCTGGCCGTGTCCCCAGCAAGCCACCAGTAGGGGGCTGGTTACCTGCAGCCAAAGAAAAATGGCCCAGGTTAGAAAAGCTGATCTCACTTATCACCACCTCATGTGACAAAAACATCAAAAAGAAGATGGCGAGAGTAACTAACCCACAGCCCCCATCTGGTTATTGAAGAAGTTGGGCGCATCCGGAGCCACCTCGTGTTTCCTGTTGACCAGCCCTGCAGGGCCCAGAGGCATGTCTTCAGCTTTGGAAGCGGGTGGTGGTCTGAGAGGCATGGCCCCAGGTGGGAGGAAACCTGGGAGAGGTGGAGGTTTGCATGTGTCAAAAACACCAACATGAGTGAGCCAGACAGGCACTACCTGGAGGCATCTGCATGGGGTTGAAGCCAGGTCGGATGAAAGGAGGCGGGGGCATGCCCGGGGGGAAGGAAGGAGGCGGAATTCCTATGTGGGCGGGAAAACCAGGAGGCTGCACAGCTCCCATGCCAATCATTGGCTGCTGCATTGGAGGAACCTGGGAAAAATGTACATCATTACAGAACGTGTTGCAACCACAGAAAATGTCTGCAAGTCAATCACCTGTGCAGGAGGAGCTGCGGCTAACATGTGCACCTCCTCGGGCTGCGAGGACTCTGCCCCGCCATTGTGGGTGAGCTGCTCTGGGTTGGTAAGGGCCTTTCTCAGTGTGCTCCACTCTGGAAATGAAGAAATGAAGATTCATAAGCAAACATTCAGTAAAGAAGAGCATTCTCCTATATATTACCTGGCGATAAAGTGTCTACATCCAGCATCCCTCCTTCTTTTAGGTCCTCCAGTTGGTCCTCCCCCACTTTGGACCAGGGGATGTAGGTGACTCCCAGCTCCACATCCCAGTACTGTTTAAAGTCGGCTTTGATGCCCTTGTTGAGCGCCCATGCAATCTGATGATGGAAAACAATCCATGAATCGAATCCATGAATACACAACACATACTTTTTGTATATCCCATAAACCTCATTTCACGTCCCATCCATCACTGTGTTCGTCTGCTATAACCAGTGATTTGTAAAAAGAAAATCTTGAAAATTATCAGGAGGTAACCAAACGTTTTCATACCACTGTATCTTCATACATGTCACTCTAGATGATCACATTTTAGGATGTTACTTTTGTTCATTCACCTTGATGGCTTTTTGGTTGACTTTGTAGGACCCTCGACTGAGCTTCTGCAGGGCTCTGAACGCATCCTGTCGGTGTATCATGACAATGTAGGCGCAACCGCGTGGAGGAATCATCTGAACAGGACCAGAAAGCACACTTGGAGATTTCCAACCTCTGCACCTACACATGACTTTTGCTATAATTCCTTACGTTGATGGACTCAATCTGTCCAAACTCCTCCAGCAGGCACGCCACATCCTGCTGCTGAGTCCTCTTGTCCAGCTGGCCCACCCACAGAGTTGTGCTGCAGACTGAACAGCGCACACACTTACTCAAGGTGACCTCTCGGGTTGGGTGTCATTTACATATCCGCCGACACCGATGCCAAATGGACATTTTTGAAACTGTGCCGATGCTAAAATGGTGTCTCAACAGGTATGGTTTTAAGGTAGGTTTTATATGTATGCTGTGACCATGTAGTAACGGGTACATTCATGATAGCATGTCCTTTAAGTGCGTACATTCCACAAAATTGACACCATTCTGGGGACGTGCCTGTGTTGTGATGTTCAGAATTCTGGCGTTTGTGAATGCACCTTGCTTGCAGTTGGTTGATAATGAAAGTAAATTAAACAACAAAATAAAAGTGTTGTGTGGAACATGTGCAAGTTTAACATGTTGGAACTAAGCACTGCTGTAGTCGTGTTGAGGACAACAAAGTTTAAAAAGAGTGCCAGACTCTCTGTGGGGACCTTGCGTGACTTAGAATACGTTACTTTCACAATACCACTTGTTGCATGGGCTGAGTCTGCATTTTGTACCAAAACGAGGCACCGATAGCTATGTTATTTTGACATTGGCACTGTACACTCACACCTCAAGTAAAAGCGCCACAAGCGTATGAGAACTCACTGCTCAGCGTCTCATTCTTGGACGGTGGGAGACCCTTTTGGCAACGCTCCCGTTCCCGCTCCCTCTCCTTACGCTCCTGCGAGCGAGATCGCGGGGATTGGTGGCGGCGGTCCCTAGAGCGCGAGCGGGACCGCCTATGTCTGGATCGGCGCGTGCGGGAGTTGGACCGTGACCTTCTACGCTTCGGAGACCTGCGTTTACAAAGAGATGCTTCAACGTAAACTGCACTCGTCAAAAGCCCAATGAACCAAACAGCGGCTTACCTGGAGCCTGATCGTGACCTTTGACTGTGTCTGCCATCCCGCATAGACGATCCCGCGTCAACTGACGAGTCCTAAAATGGCACCAAGAGGTTTTTAGATTTTCCCATTGGCTACACAGTGTAGCCGTCGGTATTGCAATTGCTCCTCCACTGCAACATTTTACAAACTTTCAAAGGAGAAAGTAATAGAAAGACTCCTAATTGGTCCACCATGTCAAAGTTAAGACCCATTTGCTTTTCTAGAGTGCTTATCCTCACAAGGGTTGTGGGCATGCTGGAGCCTATCCCAGTTGTTTAAGGACAACTTAGAGTCGCCAATTAACCTAGCATGTTTTTGAAATGTGGAGCACCTGAGGAGAACATGCAAACTCCACACATAGATGCCAGAGAGGGGAATCCAACCCATGTCTCCTAGCTGTGTGGGCTGCGAGCTAATCACTCGTCCATCGTGCAGCCCCAAAGTTAAGATGTCTCATCTAATGAACGCGATCGCTCCTCTGCAAGTGGTACATGGAGCAGATGAGAAATTGCAGTTTACCTGATGAGCTGAGCTAGGTGGTGGGAAACCTCCTTGGAAGCCTGGTTGTCCTGTGGAAACAGGGAGGGCCTGGCCTGGTAGAATGTGCCCCATCGGAGGCATCATAACCGGGAAGCCTTGTCCTGGCAGTAAACCATAGGCTGGGAGCTGGCCGTTAGGAGGGAGAGGAACCTGAGGAGGACGAAACATGTGGATGATGATGGTGGTATGTAGTATGAAGGACATATTCAACTGCAATACTTAAACACAAGAGGGCGCAATATATTGATGCTCAACTAGTTGGATGCCTTAGAAATCATTAGAGAAACAGAATACAATGTTTTTGTTTTAAGAAGGAAGTTCATGTTTAATTGTTGAACTTCCTGTAGCCTAATTATTGCTTATGGAATCACCAATGTGAACAAACCTGCTGTGAGAGGTCCTGAGTCATGCTCAGTATGGATGATTGGAGGGATGCGGGCTGCTGCATACTGTTGTCATGACAACAACGACATCATCAGCTTGGCAGCTTTCACTTTGTCAAACTATTCACCAACACACATGCACTTCATAGTCCGTAAACAAGTCTATCACAGTCTTACAAAGAGGTCTGCGAGGAGTCATCCTTGGCGTCGTCACCAGCTTCTGGTTCGTCGTCATAGTCGAAACGATCCAGCAGCGTCTTGAGGCAAAGGCAGTTTGAGTGTGACCGTTTTGTGGAGGCTACGTTCAAGTTGTCAGCATCCAATGCTCACCCTGTCAAATGCCGTCTTCTGCTGGGAAGGTGGAGGAGGATGCTGGATAGTGTGGCTAAAGACGGGGGTGACGTGTTGGGTGTCTGTCTGAGGGGCGGGAGGCCGAGGGGCCGTGTCTGCTTTGACAGGCTGCTGCTGAAAGTTCTGGAGCATCTGCTGAAGCTAAGTGGTGGAAGGACAAGCATGGCGATTGAGAAATCACTAGGCTACATTTTTCACAATATTCACAAGATTCTCTGATATAAATATACGCACCTGGTGACCCTGCGTGGCCTGGAAGAGCTGCGCCACGGCGGCGAAGGGGTCCTGTTTTTCCAGCTGACCCTCAGGCGCCATGGTGGAGTTGGCTGTCACTGTGGTGACTGGTTCTTTGGCTGGAGATGGAGGGGACCCTGAAGGGACAAACAATTATCAGCTTGGTCCTATTTGGAAAGACCAGGGAACATTACAGGGAACATAAACAATCACCTGGCTCGTTGAAGCCTGTGAAGGGCACTGCACCCCCACTGCCGGCCATGTCCAGGAGGGGCTGAATGACCTCACATTTGAAGACGCCGTTCTTCTGCCACAGGTTCAATACTCGCACCAGCTTACTCTATAAGCAATCCGCCAAACCAGGTCAGCTAAAGTATGACAGTCCCAGACTTGTGGCTTCAAATCAGAGAGCATTTCAATAACTATATAAATGTTTTTTTATTTCTTTGGTGTACTTTAGATGAGTGGAAAAATTGTGGCGATACCCATAGAACAGGAAATGGCAGGTAAACAATAGACATAAAAGAAAGTAATAATAGAAAAATCAAGTGATTGGAGGTTCTTCTTACCCTGTCTTCTAGCGGGCAAAGGCAGAGATTCTCAAAGGTTCCTGTGATGTTCTTGGTGAACCTGGGTCCAAACACATCCTTGTCTGCGCCGAACTGGTGCCGGGACTGGCGGACAATAGAATCTACCACATACAGGCCCGCAACTTTGTACTCCGGCTTACACTGGAGACAAAAACATGCGAGCTCATTACAAGTTTGCTCAAATGGAACCAGGTAGATTTTAGTTGTAGTTTCTTGATCTCACCTTTTTGATGAACTTCTCCACAATCTGAACCACATGCTTGTAAAGCTGACACAGAGGTCATGTTATTATTTGACTGACAAAAAATAATCGCTTTTGCTTTCTCCATGCAAAGACACGACTTACTTTCATAGCCTTGATGGCCGACTTGGTGATGGAGATCATCTTGGCCCGAGATATTGGCGGCTTGGAGTCCATCAAGGAGAATAACTACAAACATAAAAGATGACACAACACCTGCTATGATTCTTTTTTATATAACGAAATCAGACGGAAAACAGAGCCAATGTCTCATAGGTACTCATGACTTTTGTGTGGAAGTGTCCTTTTGTTCACGCTGCACGCTCCATGCAATAGTAATTTATTGATGGTATGTAGTATAAATAAGAGCATGTATAAATAGTCCAGGCACAGTGAAGAACTACCACTGTAGCTACGAAGCTTCATAGCTAGGCCTGTCACAATAAACACATTTTTCTGGTCGATAATTAGGCCATTTATTATCCACGGCATTCTATAAGATCATACTGTTAAAATAAAACATTAATTAGCATAAAAAATTAAGTGTAATATCACATTTGAGCCACTAGATTGTACTCAACTGCAGTGCACAACTGTTATGAATCGCCAGGAGTCACCACTTCAGGCACCATTCCTACTCACGGTGTCAAAGGAACGACACAGCAACCCGATAGGTGGATAAAAACACAAGACACTACCAACGTATAATGCAGCATATCATGTGAGCTCTAACCATGTACTTTCCGGCCATTTACAAAAACTGTGCCGCAAAGCACTCTGGGTAACAGGAAGTGTTCCCACCGATGCTACATCATCTGTGTTAAGAAAAAAAATCAATACAACCAAACAGTTATGCAGTGTATTGTTTAACGATTGTAGGGGTCATATTTGAGCTGTGTAAAAATTCTGGATACGACACACTGCCCAACATGTGTGAGATTCATGTCTTCTTTCACTCACTTCTATTGTCGTTTGTGACATGTACATGTACGTTTTTTCCGAGGCCGTTCCTGCTGTCTAACATTTCCCCAAATGTTGGCTGTATTGAAAGGTTACATTTTTTTTAGCTATGCAGCACGCTCACAACACTGAACGTGCACCATTTTTGTGCCGTTTCATTTAATATTTACTCTGCTGATCAAACGCCTCAGTAAGCAATGGCTGTCGCCAGAAGGCTGTTGTGCACATCCACACTGGAACTGTGGCATTCGGCTTACAAATCACCTTATCACCTTTGTGCATTCATTCATGGCATTACTAATTGTAAGTGCCCTCAGCAACTTTGCTGTCTTGCAATGTTCTTAGTTCTTGTTCTTCTGGTTGTTGAAACATTTTCAATAAGTGAATAAATAAGTAATAAAAATTGTTATTTGTCATAATAACAAACAAACAAATTCCTATTAATCACTGTATTTAGCACATAGGACAGATTTGCACGTTTTGTAGTGTTTGTGGATCCTTTCTGTTTGAAGGATTTGGCCGTGCCCTGTGGTCCACTGTAATACGGCACTGTATCTACATTTATCAATAATATTATGATGCACTGTTGTCAATTTAACAGTGACAAAACACACGTGACACATTATTATCGAGTATGTCGATAAACGTCACTTCCTCATATTCGCTTGCATTCCATTCTACCCTGTAACATTACGTAGCTAGAATAAAGCATTACTGTATATTGTACAAGATCTGCAGATTATGAGGAGGAAGCCGTCATTAAGTCCCAATAATCAGGCTGACAGTTCATGAGAAACGAGGATCACCATTAGCAGCAACAAGGGATTTGGTCAAGATAGAGACAACAGCAACAACATCCCGTTTGGATGAGTAGAATATTATCTCATATCTATGCATCAACCAAGACCACAGTGACGATTATGAGCATTATAGATGACTGTTTATCATGGTTCCCACAAGCTAGCGTTAACATGTTGACGAGTTCAACGGTACACAATGGGCCCTGTGTGTAAGACAGCTAACTAGAATTGATTTCCTTAGAATGGTACTTAAGTGATGTTAATCTTAAAAGGTAAACTACAAATATGTTTAAAAACACATCCAGTATGCTCGACGACTACTCGCTACCATTAAGGCCCTCTTAGGTCGGCTAACCGTAATGCAACACGGCTGCTCCACCTCCACTACCTCCATCACCACTAGCCAGAGCCCTGGTGGCTGTAATGCCTTCAAAGCGACGCCGGGAGAAGGCAGCCTACCTCCTGATTGAAGGCGTTGACGGCATCCATGGTGGTCCAACGCCCGGCGACGTCCACTTAGCACCTGCTGCCGGCAATGGTTACCCAAGCAAGGGTTGCTTCAACATGTCCGCTCTGCTAGCTTAGCATCCAGCAGGCTAGCTTACAGGGTCGGCGGGCTCGCAATGCATGCCGGGATTCTATGTTGTTGTTCCGGCGTTTGGGCAGCAGATGGCGGGGATGTGGCTTCCTTGCAAAACAAATGAGTATCTAATTGCAGAACATCTCACCGCCAATTGGTGGCGGTATAATCGCGCTTTTGCCTTCATATGGTTCTCTTTGTTTATCTTTCAACCTCCTCAGCGCATCAATGACCGTGTACAGGTGCACTCCTTCTAGGAAAGGATAAAAGAAGATGATAAATATGCAAATATATTTAAATATTTGAAGTGACAAAATAAAACACCAGAGTAGCTCTCATAATGCGACATAATGGCTGCATTGATGAGTAAATTGTGTCATTTTTTTCCTGCTGTTTTTGCTTCATTGTTCCATTGCTGCTCTTTAACTGCACTTTTTTTTTAATGTTTTTATGTACATTGTGCGATTTTAAGTGAAAATGAAAATAAACTGCCAGCACCGTAGAAAATGAATGAATGAATGAAATCCCTCCTGCTCTTTGTTAATTAGGTAATCGAAGCCTCGTTGTGCTAATATTTTCACACCCATGCATAGTTGCATAATATTTACTTTGAATGATGTATTTTACTATAAAAGCATTCTAGATCTGGTTAAACCTGACCAGCTTCCCATTTGTGGTCTATGTTGGGTATTATTTGATACACATGACATCAAATTTAGATATAAAAAAGACAAGCGTTCCACAGTCCAGGCGTGTTCTTTGTTCATGTGGTTTTTATGACGGTGTTTTTCTTCCTCGTTTTCAGCAGGCAAGCCCCGCCCACTGGTACTGATTGGCTAAAACCTTGCCCCCTCCCTCCATGAAACGCCCACCTATGAACCGGGAAAGTGGCTTCTTCAAATTGATAAACAACACTTGAAGACAAGACGCACAAAGGAGACGCTCTCGGATAAAGTTCACTTTTTAAAATTTAGAATCTAACACGATTAGACATATGACGTCATAGTTTCTGAGTGGGAAGTCACTTTATTCTAAGCTTGCAAAAAGTGCTGAGTGGATGCCTTTGGAGGAACAGGTGGCGCACGCCCCCACCTAACCCACCCCGGCCCCAGACTGTCTTTATTTGTTCAATTAGCGGCGATACCCACTCACTCGGTACCAGGAGCGTCTTCGGCAGAGAACACCCATCCCGCGAAGGTGCGCACAAGAGACGCACGGCGAGGACGCAGCCATGCCGGTAGCCGACTGCGACGTGCCGCTGGAGGGGAGCAGCAGTAGCAGCGGCAGCAGCACCCACGAGGGCAGCGGCGGGGCAGAGGGCATTCTCCCGGCCTCGCTGGCCAGCCCAGCCGCCGACATCCTGAAAAACTTTTACCACACCAAGCGGGTCGGCAACTACCTGATCGGCAGGAAGCTGGGAGAGGGCTCCTTCGCCAAAGTCAGGGAGGGTCTCCATGCTCTCACTGGGGAAAAGGTCAGCAACAACTCCCTTGCATCCCTCTTTTTGTTAGATTAACTTCCTTAAACTGTTAATGGCTTTGGTTAGTTGAACCATTTGTGGCAAGCAGCCAAGGACCTAATGGCTTTTAAACTTAATGGCAGGGGAGAGCTTCAGCTGTCACTTGTGTACATGTTTTGTGTTACTATTTTATAGCTTTAAATCATCTTTGAAATGATCATCGCCCGCTCCCTCTGTAGATAAAGTCATCACCCTTTTGTTGGAGTCTGTCAGGTGAAACAACAAAGGGAGTGTTTATTATTGAGGTGTAAAAAAAAGTCAATTGCATTACACATAGCTTACATTGTTTACCCAAGCAATATTTTTGAAACAGCTTTCAGTATGACGCAAACACGTCGTTACATTATCTTTCCTGTTTTGTTGTGGTGTGCTTACTCTCTTGGGTGCACAATCTGATGAAGAAAGCAACATTAATTAATCCAATTGGAACTTTTAGAGATCATTATGAACATTCAGAGGTTGCCCAGTAGGATACATTATGGTTGTCTATACCTCCGGGCATGTTCAGGTACATCATGTTTGACTAACATACAGACACTGATCTAGAGTTTAAAGAGAAATATGTTTACCAAGTGTCCCCTGGGAGAAAGTCAGCATCTCTGTTTGCCATCTTTACTAATGACCTCATGCGGTTGACAATATTGACATCCTTTGTGTGTGTGCGTGTGTTTGCATGAGCAACCTTGCGATACACCACCTCGTCTTTGTCCGCATGCTGCCTGCTTGTGGTGATCTCACCGTCGAAGTGGGCACAGCGAGGGAGGGTGGGAGGGGTGACATTGTTGGCGGACCTATGGGGGAGCGGCGCCGCTGCTTGCATATGCAATGACGGGCTCTGATAAATGGACCTCATCAGGATTCTGCCAGCGCAGGGCTCTGCTGAAGGCCACTGTTGGACACTCTTGAGCTGCCTTTGTTCTCCTGTGAAGCACAATGGAGGCCACATGGCTACCTGTTGGCTACATCATGTTCACACAATCCATACATACTGTAATTATATATTACATTGTCTAATATAACATTGCCTACGGTATACATTATATATTACATTGTCAACAGGTGATATATTATACTGCCTATACAACATTCTCTATGGCATTGTCTGTACATGTACTATGTTATATTGCATATACAGCATAAATTATATATTACATTGTAAACAGGTACTATACTATACTGCCTATACAACATGTAACATAGTCTGTACATGTACTATGTTATATTGCCTATACGTACAGCATACATTATATATTACATTGTAAACAGGTACTATACTATACTGCCTGTACAACATGTAACATAGTCTGTACATGCACTATGTTATATTGCCTATACAGCATACATTATATATTACATTGTAAACCGGTACTATACTATACTATACTGCCTATACAACATGTAACATAGTCTTTACATGTACTATGTTATATTGCCTATACAGCATACATTATATATTACATTGTAAACCGGTACTATACTATACTATACTGGCTATACAACATGTAACATAGTCTTTACATGTACTATGTTATATTGCCTATACAGCATACTGTACAGTGGTTCATTTACACTGTAGAGATGCTCACCTTATGTGCCCCCCCCCTCCCCTCTTTGTTGAGGATGATGCAAACACATGCAATCACACATGCACTCACTGCCTTACTGGGGGTGGGGGGGTCAGAGAGTTTATTCAAGAAGAAAAATGCGGTTTCTTTTTCACATCCCTAGAAAGTCTGTAGTGGTGTACAAAAGTGAGGTGGTCATGGGGTGCTGGGGCGTGGGCGGTGAGGGTTGGGGGCGGGGGGGCACATGTTTTTGATGTCTGTAACCCACTTTCCTCCCATGTCTTGCCCCGGCCCCTCCTTTTTTCTGTCTGAGGGGAGCCTGATAAACAACTGAACGCCCCCCCGGCTGATGCCCCTCCCCCCACCCCTTTGGCTCACATAGCCTACTGTAAATACAGTGACCCATCTCCCCCCATGCTCGCTCTGATGTAAACAAGATGCGTTTAATGCTTCGATGCAAACAATTATGTTTATTATTTAAAGGGACACAACCTTATTTGTAGGCATGTTGCATAAAAGAGCATGGCCCCTGTACAGCAGGGGTGTCCAAAGTGCGGTCCACGGGCCATTTTCAGCACGCAGCTTATTATTTTAATGGTCCTCGGCATATAATAAAAATAAAATGAATTATTAATGAGAAGTTTATTTTAGACATGACACATTTGCTTTGTCAGCTATAACAGAGCTAAGATAGGGTGCTTTGTTCTGTCCAGTAAATACATCCTGTATGTACTATAATTTGAAAACGACCAGTAAGCAACAGAAAAGGATGGATTGATGGGGGTACAACAATGCATAGTCATAGTGGCAATGTATTCGTACTACCATCTTAATTTTACGGTCAGTGGGACTATTATTCGCATTAGCACTAATGCAAAATATACTAGCATGCACAATCAGGCAGTAAAAAGGGTATTTGGAGGTGAGGAAAGGACAAACAGACAAGCCGAAGGACAGAACATCCGCTCCTCGACGTCATTAACAACATGGTGATTAATTTTGTGTCTCCTTGAGATGATTTGTTGTCGGACGGATGGTCGGCAACAACGTTCTTGAACCCGTGTCTAGACAGCACGCAAGGAGAGAACAGTCGTAGAATGTAATGAGTTCCGCAAAGACGTTATTCGAGTTGTGTTCCTAGAGGACGCTCTTCAGGTTTGTTGACACATCAGACCACAGAAGTATGTAGTGTAGTGGAACTCTCCAGCTTAGGAGCCTGTTCTCCTCTGGGACCGAATTCCTCCTGGCCCTCCCCTCAGTGCCAGTTGTCACCTGGAGGCAAATGGCTCCCATTTGGTTCCCCTGGCGCCTCCTCCACAGATCGGATAACATTTGCTCTTCGGCTGCTTTATGACAGTTCAACAACACGC
This sequence comes from Doryrhamphus excisus, assembly GCF_037039965.1. Classification (NCBI taxonomy): domain Eukaryota; kingdom Metazoa; phylum Chordata; class Actinopteri; order Syngnathiformes; family Syngnathidae; genus Doryrhamphus; species Doryrhamphus excisus. Next base: position 13,673,211 of record NC_136377.1, read on the forward strand.
GCGTGCTGAATGCACACACTGCTCACCTCCCCTGCCCCCCGTCCAGGGACCCTCAGGGGGCCGAGTTGCTCCTGCGTTGTGCGTCACATTGGGAGCAGCTGCAAGACGGGGGCTCGGTGTCAAGTTGTGGCGTTCATCACCTGTTAGCATGGTGTTGTGGAATGTTTTCCCAGGATTCAGCGGTGACCTCATGCTCATTCATGACTAGCAACTGGTATTCCCAAACAACTTGTGAGGGAGTGTTAGGAAATTGCTTGAAACTCCCAAAAGCAAATACCTACATTCAGTTCAAGTATGGGGATGACATCAGAGCAATGTGATTGGATGATTCTAACTTAGTCCACTAGTTTGCTCCGGCCACTCACTCCTTCATTCTCTGTCCTTACATCCAGGTGGCGGTGAAGGTGATCGACAAGCGCAAGGCCAAGAAGGACTCGTACGTCACCAAGAACCTGCGGCGCGAGGGCCACATCCAGCAGATGATCCGCCACCCCAACATCACACAGCTGCTGGACATCCTGGAGACGGAGAACAGCTACTACCTGGTGATGGAGCTGTGCCCCGGCGGCAACCTCATGAACCGCATCTACGACAAGAAGCGGCTGGACGAGCGCGAGACGCAGAAGTACATCCGGCAGCTGGTGCTGGCCGTGGAGCACCTGCACAGGGCGGGCGTGGTCCACAGGTACATGACGTCTGTACGGTTGTCCAAAATGTCTTGTTAAGAAGAAGAATTAAGATTCAGGGTGAACAAAGAGCTTTAACCCATCCATACTTTTGTTCTTCATGTAGACATTTGTTAATATGATCAAATGTATTGATAAAAAAAAAAAATCCTCAAGTGAATACGTATTTTCTCTTTTGTGCTGCAGAGATCTGAAGATAGAAAACCTCCTGTTGGATGAGCAGGACAACATAAAGCTCATAGGTAACCATTTCCCGCCCGTTCCTGTCCTTGCTGCTGCCCCTCACTTGCACACTCATGCATTCATTCATAAGGCAGAAGATTGTGACAGCAAAGAACAATTACTGAAGGCGTATTGGTCGATTGCCAAGATCTTCTCAGCTGTTGGCGTCTAGCAGCCGCCCCATGTGGTGCCGGGGGGGTTAAGAGTACTTTAATGTGCTTTTAAACCCCTCGCAAGATCCCACCAAAGTGCTAATCTGCTCTGGCTAGGGTGTGTGATGAGGCAATTTATCTAATGGCATGCCCACAAACCGCCGTAGTAAAACCAGGAATAACATTCTTTCCTTTCCATCAGACTTTGGACTGAGCAACTGCGCCGGCATCCTGGGATACTCTGATCCATTCAGTACCCAGTGTGGGAGTCCCGCCTATGCCGCCCCCGAACTGCTCTCCAGGAAGAAATATGGACCCAAAGTGGACGTTTGGTCCATGTGAGTTCTTAGCTCATGAAACCAATAAAGTGGCAGAATCCATTAGGGTGCTGAATAATAAAGCATGGATGTGTTGTTCTTCCAGCGGGGTGAACATGTACGCCATGTTGACGGGGACGCTTCCCTTCACCGTGGAGCCCTTCAGTCTGCGGGCCCTGCACCAGAAGATGGTGGACAAGGAGATGAACCCTCTACCGCCATCACTCTCCACAGGTAGATCAAACAGTTTTGCAGTTGTGGTTCTGAGGAATGTTGTTCGATACCTGGCATTGCATAACAGCAAAGCCACTTTCCTGGGTGTGATGCAATAATAACGTAATAGCGTAATTATACCGGGCTTAGCCTACTTGCGTGAGCGTCATTCAATAAAGCCGATGACTCAGGTGTGTCATGGCGTATCTCTTACGTAATATCCAAGTGCTGTCATGCATCTCAGACGAAAGCAAAATAATCTTGTTTGTGTTTTGTAGCCGCCATCTGCCTCCTGAAGAAGCTCCTCGAGCCGGACCCGAACAAGCGGCCCAACATCCACCAGGTGATGGCGGACTCCTGGCTGCAGCTCGCCAACAAGAACACAGGCGCGCCGTACCTCAACAGGTGGACGGAAGATTCCGATGGGCCGAACTGTTTCAAGTAGCGCCGCTTTTCTAACTTACAAACGTTTCTTTTTTTAGGATCCACATTGAGGAAATCAACCACACGGTGTTGCTGCACATGACGGAGAAGATGGCGTACAAGCACAGCGAGGTGCTGAGCGCCGTGCTCACCAACCGCGCCTGCCACACCCTGGCCGTGTACTTCCTCCTCAACAAGAAAATGAAGAGACTGTCCAAAGAGTACAGGGTAAGTGACATCGTTTGGCTCTTCAGGAACACGTTTGTCTGACAGTCGTGCTTCCGCTCAGGAAATGCAGTTCCAGGAGAAGAAGAAAGGGGACAAGCAGAAGAACGAATACTTCCAGACACAGTGGAGGAAGCACGTGGACAAGCTCACCATCCCGCCCAAACAGACGCCTGTCTACCTGGCGGTGAGCAAGGGACCCACCAAGGAGAAGAAACCCCGCACAGGTAAAGGCTCGCCTTCCCGTACAGGTCTTGGTGTTGTGGTCTGTGTTGTACCTGACGTGTCCCCTCTCTCATACAGGGTAGGTTGACTGAGCATGCATGTTCTTGTTAATTACCCAGTCGTCCGTCCATCCCTCCATTGTTTGTCTGTACATCCATCCAACCACCTTCCCCTTCCGTGCATCAACCTGAGAGGAAGCACCTCACGGACACCCGTCAACTGTAACACACAAAACACAACTCCTTAGTTCAGCGTTAGCAACTGACACAGTGTAGACTCATGAAGACCACGTGTGTCCAGTTAGCGGTTTCGTTGAGAAGCAACGTTATTCAGTTGAATTATCCCCCCCTCAGGTCTGTTACGTGCTATAACTGGTGGCCATCGTAACTCACCCCTGGCTCCGCCCGGCACCGTTGCGTCCTCCTCCATGGAATACCTGGAGATCCAGCCTCTCTTCTCCAACACGCCGCAGCAGCGGAGGCGCCTAGCCACGCTCCCGCCGGTTAACACCAGTCCGGAGCACAACATCCCCGCTCCGCCGGCGCCATCGCCCATCGGCATGCACTCCTTCGGCTCCCTTTCCAAAGCCGAGCAAATCGAAGACACTCCGGTGTCGCCGTGGTACAAGCTGACCAACGGGACTCTGTCGCCACCGCGCCACGTCTCCGCCTTCCAGCCGGACTCGTCCTACTTGAAGAAGGCCACAATCCCCAGTCCGCCCGTTCTTATCGTCAACCCGCAGCCAAAGAAGAGCATTTCCACCGACTGGTGCGGTTCCTCCGACACCAGCGGGAGCCCTCCCAGCACCATCGGAAGTCCAGCCGGCAGCTCGGCCTTCAGCCCGCCCAGGTCTGCTTTCAGCGCCCTCAACCCCTCGTCGGCGTTCAGTCCCCCATCCAACAGCAGCAGCAGCGACCCCGACAGCCCCACGCACCGCAGCAAGTTCCCCTCCATGGGGATTGGACAGATGCTGAAGAAGAAGGTCCAGCTGCAGCCGTTCACCTTCCGACCGGAACAGGTCGTAGAGGAAGTGGTGTCCCCGCCTCCTTACCCCATGCAGACGCTCCTTTGCGCTTCAGGTGCACTCAAGACCCTCTGCTAACAAGCCACGTCTCATTTGGACGGAAGGTCTTTAAAAACTGTCAACTGTGTCTCTTTTTATCGCCAGTGAGCCACTTTGGTTTGAAAAGGTTCTTCAGGTGACGTCGGGACAATGAGACTTGGAACGCGTCCTGAAGCAATGACTCAAATGTCCTACTAGAGTGGACAGAGGACACCATGTACTACACACACACACACACTGTAATATACGTACACTGAGTTATGTAATAATGAAGTGGTTACTAACTGAGCCGCAGACTGATTCACACCAGCTAAACGACCCAGCTCTTCGCCCTTCCCTGAATACACGTCTATGCGTTTTGTGTCGTCTGTGAAGTCATTTTTAAAAACTCCTTGAACGGACCTCCAGCTCAGCCGGCACCGTCGTATTCCTCAGCGCTGACTGGAAGGCCGAGCTCGCTGCACTAGCCTGGAAAAACCAAAATGTCTCGGAATCAGAGTTGTTTACCACCTTTTACCTCACGCTCGACTGTGACGACGATTAAGTACAAGTAGGTGCCGTGTCTTTTGGTTGTCGTAGCAACCGTCATCCTTCCCGTTTGACTTTTTATACCAGAGCGCTTCCGCTTCTGCTACTGGCCGGCAGTTAAAGTATGTCCACGAGTACACCAGTACATTTCCAAAAAACACACATCAGCAAAAAGTCAAGTGCATGCCAAAGCAACTGTAAGCCCGAACTGTAAAGGGCAGGGTAGCCAATCAAGAGCCAGAGGAAAGCCATTTCTGGAAAAGACACAATGGCAGTCATCAATGTAGAAAATGAAGAATCATTTGTGTATCATACTTGAATATAAAGTTAACAAAACAGTCAACAATGAGGCTAGTTTTGCGATCTATGAACAAGTGCTGAAAAATGCAAATGCATGTGAATAAAAGGCCAAAATGCAAAAATATACAAAATGTGTAAACCCGTGTTTATGTGGACATCTGTCTCACTTGTTTTAGTCACTTTTAAAGAAAAGAAAAAACATACAAATACAGTGGATCCTTGGTTTTCATTGTTAATTTGTCCCAAACATACAAAGACCAAAGCTAATTTTCCCATAAGCAATAATGTCAATTCAATTATTCCATCACAGACACAAAAACATGAATAAAAATACATTTTACATAGAATAATTCTAATTATACATGCAGAAAACAAGGAATGGACACAACTTCCCGTACATCACCTTCTTTGTCAAAGTCGTCAAAAGCAACTTTCTTTGGCCCCATGGTGGGTTATCGAGCAACCGTACTGCTAGGGTGTGGACTAGTTTGTTACGTGCAATACTGTCCAACAACCGAGGCAAAATGTTCAATGAAAACCAAGAGTTGGCTGTATGGAATAAAATAATAAATTGAGCCTTAGAAAAACTGGAATCACCTCGAGAAAATGGTGAGATGAAAATGTTTTTTTTTGTTTGTTTTTTAAAAAAAAAGAAACACAAACCACTTCCTTTTTGTCTTAATGCTGTAGTTTGTGCAATAGTCTTAAGTGTTACAACTAACTGTTTGCCAAGATGTAAAAACAACAATGTAAATAGCAGTAAGACTTCCTTGTTCCCGTCATCCGTCTCTACAAAGCCATCTTACGCGCTTCGGGCTTCGCACTGTTAAAATTCCAATTTAAAAGTTGCATGCAATGTTGTGACTGTCAAAATTTGAAATGATTTCATGAAGGAATTCTATGAATGATGACGTCTTTGTACTTTTTTTGGTGCGGGTTCATACAGAGATTGCTACTGGAGGGGAGGTCTTTTGTAAGATTTTGTTTGTTTGTCAAGAGATTTCTATGCTGTAAAAAGTTATTTTAAATATTTATATTGAACTCATGAATGCCTTTGTCTCTTATTTGCACACACTGACTGAAATGAAATATTTTGGGGGGTGGAGGGATTATGTCTCCGGGAGTCTCCCTACTGTGCCCGAAGGAAATGAATGGATGGAAGTAGGGATGTCACGAGACAATCACTTCATGGGATGAGATGAGATTTTGACATTATCAGAAATATATGATAATATATGGCACTCTGTGTGTATGCTCGTGGCCCCGCCTACACCCACCAAGACAGACTGACAAACTCTGTTCATTCCGTTGTTCAATGGAACAGTGAACTCTCTTCCTGTGTTTTCATTTATTGCGACATTCATTTATCATCCCAATTGATTATCTTTTTTTTCCTGAACAAGATCTTTTTACACAAGATCTTGTGACACCTCTCCCAAAAAGGGGTGGGTCCACATTAAGTGACCAAATTTAGTTGCTGAGGTGCTAAAGTGGCTAAAGCTAACTTTCACACTTACGGGACACCTGTGGTGGAGGGTAAGAAAACAAAATACCAAAAACAGCGTATCCTTGCAACAGCTGAAGGACCCTCTGGGCAATATTAGGGGACCCCTGCCGCCCACCCCCGACCCCACCCACACACAAACTGTAGACTTTAATCCAGTCAGCTGTGGCTCCCCCGTCACTGCCATAAACCTCTTTGGGTCATATTGGCCTGACGAGACAAATGGGGGCGGGTGTAGTGTTTAGGGCAGGGTATTGGGGTGGGAGGGTGTCATGCCAGCCCTGAGACAAACACATGCACTGGATGACACAAACAGTCGGCGCCGCGCTAAGCGGATAAAGAAGAGGCTCCCGATGCATTATAGCCTTTTGTTTATCAGGCCGACTGTTAGTCCAAACCTCCGTGGGAAGACAAACAAGTCGCCAACCACATCTTGTTCCTTCAAAATCTACAGTGTACTTGCTCGGAGAGGGGACAATAATCCCTAAAAGTCCCTGAAAATAAGATTTGTGGTTGTTGTAACAATTGAAGTTGTATAGTATTGTGTTGACGTGACAAAGAGACAAGAAGAGTGCTTTTCAAAGCACCCCCCCCCTCAGAGAGAATAATGGAAACTGATTTTACGGAGCTTATTTTGGGGAGTTTTCTCACCCCGCACATTCACACTGAGTAGTACGACAAATGCAGAGGCATGAGGCACGTCAGCCACAGCCTCACCCGCCATGTTGAAAAAGAAATGACATCAAATAAATCATTATTAGGGATGTCGGTATCGATAATTATCGGCCCCATATCAGCATAAAAATCATTTCGACCACTTATACTCACGAGGGTCGCAGGCATGCTGGAGCCTATCCCAGCTGTCTTCGGGCAAGAGGCGGGGTACACCCTGGACTGGTGGCCAGCCAATCACAGGGCACATATAGACAAACAACCATTCACACTCACATTCATACCTATGGACAATTTGGAGTGGCCAATTAACCTAGCATGTTTTTGGAATGTGGGAGGAAACCGGAGTACCCGGAGAAAACCCATGCATGCACGGGGAGAACATGCAAACTCCACACAGAGATGGCTGAGGGCGGAATCGAACTCGGGTCTCCTAGCTGTGAGGCCTGTACACTCACCGTGCACCGTGCAAATTCATTCATTCATTTTCTTCCGATTTTTCCTCACGAGGGTCGCGGGGTGCTGGAGCCTATCCCAGCTGTCTTCAGGCGAGAGGCGGGGTACACCCTGGACTGGTGGCCAGCCAATCACAGGGCACATATAGACAAACAACCATTCACACTCACATTCATACCTATGGACAATTTGGAGTCGCCAATTAACCTAGCATGTTTTTGGAATGTGGGAGGAAACCGGAGTACCGGGAGAAAACCCACACATGCACGGGGAGAACATGCAAACTCCACACAGAGATGGCCGAGGGCGGAATCGAACTCGGGTCTCCTAGCTGTGAGGCCTGTACGCTCACCACTCGTCCACCGTGCAGCCCAGGTCCCAAATTCATTCATTCATTTTCTTCCGATTTTTCCTCACGAGGGTCGCGGGGGGTGCTGGAGCCTATCCCAGCTGTCTTCAGGCGAGAGGCGGGGTACACACTGGACTGGTGGCCAGCCAATCACAGGGCACATATAGACAAACAACCATTCACACTCACATTCATACCTATGGACAGACTATTACAACAAAGTATTACAACTTTTCCTGGAGGAAAATATTGTGCCTGGAGTTGATGAGTTGGATGTACATTATTTCCGGTGGGACAAATTGCATCCGTTTTTGATGCACTTTCGTTTTTCATCTGAAAGATCCGGAAAGTGACTTTGAAAAGAGCTAGAATAGAAGAATTTAGCTTTTAGCTGTTAGAGCTGATAATCCAGCGTGTAAATGTACTACAATGACTTCCTGCTTACTCACACAACAATTAAAGGCAAAATGTTGCCATGGAGATGATTGCAAAGTGGATGCTCAGGTCAAACGGCGTGTGAGATAAAACCAAGAACACCATTTCATAAAGTTGATATTTAATATAATATTATGCAGCACGTCTACAAGGGGGAAACATTTAGCCGACCAAAACATTACATCCTTGATTTCCCAGGCTGCCGTCTTCTTCTGCCTCTCAATCCCACTTTAATTTCTTTTATTTAAGCCAAGAAAAAGAGGCGTGGTTAACGGGACTTTACGTCTGGCAGCAACTGGACACGCTAACAGCAAGACCTCCACAGTCCACTGGGGGGGACAGTGTAACATAGGAGTGGTTTTTATTATCTTATTCCAGAAATAGGATTCCAGATTTTCGAAGTCCATGAGTGCTTAGCGATGCGGTGGTGGACCACAGTAGCACCCACTGCTCGTTGAGAAGAGCGATGTGTGCTTTCATGTCTTATGAGTCTCTGTTAGAGACATGTTTCATTTGATAATGCTGTTCGTCAAGCATTAGGATTTCGCACTTTGTTCATCAGTCCTGGAAAGCACCACGGTGATGTGCAAATATTATATTATTATGTACATTATATGCAAAGGTGACACCGATACGTAACTTTCATTCATTCATTTTCTACCGCTTATCATCATGAGGGTCGCGGGGGGTGTTGGACCCTATCCCAGCTGTCTTCGGGCGAGAGGCAGGGTACACCCTGGACTGGTGGCCAGCCAATCACAGGGCACATATAGACAAACAACCATTCACACTCACATTCATACCTATGGACAATTTGGAGTGGCCAATTAACCTAGCATGTTTTTGGAATGTGGGAGGAAACCGGAGTACCCGGAGAAAACCCACGCATGCACGGAGAGAACATGCAAACTCCACACAGAGATGGCCGAGGGTGGAATTGAACTCGGGTCTCCTAGCTGTGAGGCCTGCGCGCTAACCACTAAGTTGCCATGCAGTCTTAAATTAAGACACAATAATGTGAATGAAAAAGTTGTAAATATACTAAGAATTGAATCCAATATTCTGGTGAGCTAGTCAAAATCAGCGGGGATGTCGCAGTCTGGAGCCCTGAACCAGGCAAAGGATATTCAGGTGTTTATTTGTTTGTTTATTTTCGGGATTGAAATACACAAGCAGATGTTGTAAATGAAGGCTTTGAGCGCTCTGAGAGGATTTGGGTTATTTTCAACAACTGGCAGGCTATTCTATTCCATGAAACACACACACACACAAAGACGATTAGTGGACGCATCTGGCTTATCATAGAATTTACACTTCTTTCAAGCAGTATGACAAAATCAGAATGAAATTGACAACAAGTGAGGATCATCTCACTCACATTAAGTCCAATGTTTCTCATACATTCAGCTCTCTGTGGTCTGCCAGAGTTGATGCTACCTGTTTGCCGTCACTCATAAACACATTATATATAAAGAATAAGAAGATGTAGCAGGAGATATCATTTCATTTCACTTTCTACCGCTTTTGGAGAGACCGATGAATGTCGAGTGGGCCCCTGTGGGCCCCGCCGCCATTTAAAAACAGACAGCTCCGTCTTGTTTGTGACATTGAAAAACAAAAAGAAGCAATTCAAAAGATATTTCTTTTGATTTTCATGTTTTTGCAAAAGCATCACGGCTAATTATACAAATTGACAAGGGCGCCATTATCTGCAAACCAAAACAAATAGATAGAAGTCCTGTGGAAAACACCGGTGTCATTAAAAACATGCCATAAGGACACCTTCTGAAAGATAGGACAGCAATGAGCAAAATATGAATTTAATGAACAATATTTATCCTTATTGTAGTTTGCATTATTGCTCAGCTCAGATGTACATCACTGCAAACTACAAGCACAACACTGTTAAATAAATGCCAAATAAATTAGCATGGAAGTGTTTGTTAAGGCAGTTTTTATTGTATTTATCTAATAATGATGAAATATGAAGTATGTAGAAAATCAATATGGGTCAAAAAGCAGCCAGCCACAAGTAGTGGGGTGTGGCTCTTTGTCCTATGATGTAAGGGAGGACTGTGAAATGTCAATTATATATATTTTTTCATCAGTAAGTGCTTATATTTATGTAAATATATTTGGTGTTTTGTGCCATCTATTTATTGACAAATCGCAAACGTACCCATGAAATATCTTAAATAAAATAATATATATAGTGTATGTGCATACTAATTTATCATCTAAAAATGAACGTCAAAAAACATAGTTGAAGATATTTTCCCAAGTTGTTTAACAGGTGAAACTCATTGACTTCATGTTTTTTCTCCTCCTCTGACCCCCCCCAAAAAAGAAAAACAAGACCAGAAATGTCATCAAAGAGCCGCTCTCAGCCAATCACGCGCCAGTGTCTGTGGCAACAGCTCCAGCTGCCATTGGCCGCCTGCGCCAGGCAGAGAGCGCCGCCATTGGCGGGCGGCCGCCTCGGAGGCTTCATTGCCTCCATGGCAACATTGCTTCCTCATGGGCGGGAGAAGGTGAGGTAGAGAGGAAGGGATGGGCGGCGGCTTTGACTGAGACGACGCTTCTGCATTATTCATGCTTTGTTCACGATGGACTGATGAGTGGGGAACGTGCGTGAGCGCGTGCGTGCGTTGAACGGCGCCTCTGATTGGAGGAAGCTACAACTGGTGCAATAAAGGCAGCGAGCGTGGCAATGTGTCTAAATTTATCAAGCCCATGAGGTTATCCGCCGACACTTTCACCTGTCTCACACTTTACGGGTACAATGTCATCAATGTCAATGAAACGCATCAGGTAGTACACTTAAAATGACACTTTGGAAACATTCGTGTGCCTTTTGGGATCTGGAGACGTTGCCGTCAGTGACGTGGCGTCCATTAGTGTTTCACGATATGCAAAAAAAGTGAGACTGTATGCTAGCTAAAGTGCTGCACTAAACAACAAAACACCGGCAACAACAAAAAACATGTGCTTTGCTTGTTGTTTTCAGTGTGTGTGTGGGGGGGGGTGTTAGCGCAGAGAAAAACACCACACACACACACACACACACACACACACACACACAGAGATTAGCTGTTAGCTCCTCCCCCTGTGTGTGTGAAACGCTATGGCAACAGGCATTCGTTGTAGCACGTGCTCCCTGTTGCCATCACGACGGCTCCTCGGATACGGCGTGCTGGTTGGACGTGGTTGTTGTTGATGAAGCAAGAAGAGGCTGATGAAACCTCGTGGAGGGGAGGGGGGTGGGTTGATGGGTGGGTCGGGGTGCGGCGAGGGGCATTTTTCCCTGCCTGGTAGAAAGTGTTGCTAGGCACATTAGAGGTCAGTCGGTAAACAAACTCACTTACCAGTATAATCGCCCGCAAAGACCCTTAAAAGCTTTGACGCCGCTGAATCCCACCCCCGGATGCTCCTAATTAAAGAGCAGACAGCGGGATGGGCCGCCAAGAAAAACGCTTAAAGATGATCCAGATGGTAACAACTTTATTTATAACGAGTTAAACAACAGTGACAACAGAATGTGCCAAACATAAATGTGAAGGAGGACAAAGGCAACTGAATCGATTGAGGCGCTGATGTGCTGACACAAGCACTCTGCTGCCGGCGAGCATCCGCTCAGGTGGTGGCGTCACGAGGCCACCCCCCCCCGCCCTTCTGACAACGTGATGGATGGCAAGGAGCGGGTCAGGGTGGGGCCAGGATGCCTTTGTCTGAACAGAGGTAGACACAGGAACGAGGTTGACCATTTGTGTCATGCCTCATTGCATCCATCCTGAAGGCCGCCCTCGATCTCCTCCAATCTCTGAGCCATGGACACCACCAGCATCTTCATCTGGTGGGGGGCAGGGGGTGGGGGTGGGTGAGATGATGACGGATGAGGCAAAGGAGGAAGTGGACAGGTGGGAAATTAAAGGAGCAGCAGGAAGTAGCGAGGAAGGACGCAGGGAGGTGAGGGGGGGGAAAGGAGGAGAAGGGGGGCGTGAAGATAATTGGGAGCAAGGAGAAGGAGGGGGTCGGGGAGGGTGTGGAGGGGGAAGAGGCAGCGTTTGGCAGGTCAGCGAGTGCACAACCCAAACAAACGTCGACAAAAGTCAGACAGACAGAATACATTAAAATGAGGCTGTCAGACATGTTGTCTCCATACAAACTGTAGACACACATACTTAATAATACAGCAACGCAAAGCTACAACTACTTAAATATTAGAAAACCACTAGACCTAGACGTACAGATGATAAACGATGGCAACCATGTACTATCTATCTATATCCATCCATCCATCTACGTACGTACTTGACAAAATCCCAACTCGCTCACAAACAAAAATGTGGCAGGATGAGCGTACTTTCCTCACTTTGCAGTTGACTTTCAACGGGCTCCACTTTTGAGAGAAGAGGTGTTCCATCCTCCGTCATCATGGACATTGGACATAATACTGCCACTGACCCGCCCACGGGCAAGGCGAGCCTGCCCCATCTATACGCCTGCCGCTTTCTTTTGCTTTTCTTCAGCAATTAGTCTCACCCAGCATGATGTTCAGGTGTACTTTTAACACTTTAGCATCACACGGCCCCGCTCCTTCATGTTAGTGTGTATGTCAAAAGGGGATTGAGTACACACTAGGGCGTGTTGGAGCAGAAATGATGCTAATAATAGTATTTTAAACAATAAAATATAAAATAAAAACATTCAAATAAATGATTGACTCATCGCTTCAACAGGAACGGTTCAGACAAACATTAAAAAAGTTGCGATATTTTGATTTGAAAATTGATTTTAGAGCATGAAGAGCTGGTATTGATTGAAGTATTGATCTTTCATTATCCATAATATAAGCGTTTTAAAGTGCTCATGGCACCAAAACACCTGTTAATTTTGTTATGATAGCCATTCAAAATAACATTTCAGGGCATATTTATATTTATTTATTTACATATTTGTTTGTCTGCTCGTACACCGACATATTTACCCTTTTTAACACAATTTTTCGCCATTTAAAAAAAAAATAAAACAATCCTGTGAGTGAGAAAGTGCTCTTATTCCAAAATGGCAGATGATAGCGCAGAACTATGAGTAAATACATACTATTGCTATTAATACTATTTTGGAAATTGTTTATTTCCCCCCACTTTGTTTTGGTGTCTGCACCCTTGATGTCATCGAGTTCACTTCGAGGTTGCATCCTGCAGAGGTGCTGTTGATTCATCAACTCAATTAGTTCTGCTTTTCTACACTTATTCTTTGACTTTTCCTAAATTGTGTCTATTAGACCTTGAGGGACATAAATGCCACCCTTGTGTATCAAAAGGTCTAATACACAAAGGTCTCCATCATCTCATTATCTCATGGCAGTAATAGCATTTATCATGATCATTAGTAGCGTTATGTGTCAGTGTGGAGCCACATGGAGGACCCCTCAGGCTACACACTTAGCAAATTGGGATATGCAAATATTAGCCTACATATTAGCCGAAGAGCACATGGTCTAAGCTGCAGCACAAATTGGTGGGTGACACCTCTGGGATGATTGACAGAATGTAGTAACACATCAACTACAGCCTTTTTGTTGTCATTAAAAAAGCAGCCAAAAAGACACTGTAACCATATATCCTCAATAACAATGAGAAGAATGAGATCCAGTAGACAAGGTGTGCCTTTTGATTGACTGTCACACATTTATCATTCACCTGGCTAACCACAACAGTGACACTTAGCACTGTAGTTTGTGTGTCATAAGCTGTGCTTTAAAGCTGTCCAAGTTGTTTGTGACACACTCAAAAGATGGAAAGATGCCAGTGCAAATACACACACACACACACACACACACACACACACCACAAACATGTTTTTCTTCTGTAACAAAGATTCCTCCACATGCTCTTCTTTTGTCCCGGTGCTGTAAATAAGAGAGCTCGCTCATACCGCCTCCTACTGGCCAATGTGAAAAGTGGCGTGTATTTTCCCCTTCCAAACAAAGGGTCATTCCTGAGTATCACACTATTACCATGTAGACAAACACGCTCTGCACTTTTTAAGGAATAACCTTCAGGTTGAAGCTTTTAAAACTCAACAATGAAAAGTCTGACATGAAGATAGCGACTGTGAAAGGAACTGTGATTTTTAACATGCACAGTAAATACATTATAGGATGAGCTCATGTCTGAGACTATCTCACTCGGTCATTGATATTGATGACGTCATTGATTAGTCATCAGACTGCTCTTTTGCCGGCGTGTTAATATTGTTGTCAGCATGACGTGTTGCTGTTAACACCGTGTCTGCCTGCCCGACGAGACAAAGAGAGAAAATTGTCATCATTTACCTCCAGCAGCTGCTGTTCAACATGGCCTCTGTACTCCAGCGTCACCGGCTGCTCCTTGGGGCCCTCTGCTGCCAACATCTGGCTTGCAGAGCCCAGCAGGTAGCTACAGTCAATCAGGGCGATGGAAGAGAAAGGGAAATTTACACCACAATACACAACAATGTACACACTTTTGGTGCTTTGTTTTCCGTCATTTCTAGAAGGGCCTGTTTGATATTTCTACGCAGTAAAGCATGTTTGGTAGAATGGCAAAAAACCCAGTGTTTGCTCACTTCCTGATTTTTTTCAGGTTTGTAGCACATAAATGGTTTCAGATTAAAGAAATTGAAATATTAGTAAATGATAACTGATTCTCCCCATGCATGTGTGGGTTTTCTCTGGGTACTCAAGTTTCCCCCCACATCACAAAAACATTACATCAATTAATTGATTAATTGGTGACTTGGGAAAATACACTGCGGTCTGACAAGACAAAAGTTTAACTTTTTGGAAGGTGTGTGCCCCATTACATCTGTAGTTACGTCACATTTCAGAACATCACACCAACAGTAAAATATGGTTGTAGTGTAATTATCTGGGCACTCTTCAGGACCTGGAAGACTTGCTGTGATAAATAGAACCATGAATTCTGCTGTCTACCAAAAAATCCTGAAGGAGAATGTCCAGCCATCTGTTGGTGACCTGAAGCTGAAACCAACTTGGGTTCTGCAGCAGGACAATGATCCAAAACACACCAGCAAGTCCACCTCTGAATGGCTGAAGGAAAACCAAATGAAGACTTTGGAGTGGCCTAGTCAAAGTCCTGACCTGAATCCTATTGAGATGCTGTGGCATGACCTTAAAAAGGTGCTTCAATGCGGCTGAATGACAACAATTGTGCAAAGATGAGTGGGATAAAATTCCTCCACAGCGCTGGAAGAGACTCATTGCAAGTTATCACAAACGCTTGATTGCAGTTGTTGCTGCTAGGGATGGCCCAACCACGTATTAGCTTTAGAGGGCTTTTTCACTTTTTCACACAGGGACAATTTCCATTACTGGCAATGACGCATCAGAAAAATGAGTAAAGTAAATGAGTAAGCACTATCTCAGTGATTTTTGAGCAACACTCATTTTAGGATTAAAAACGATGCTCCCATGCTATGGATAAACTAAAATCGACCGACTGGAGCACAGCACACATCAAACCAATCACAATTAAGCATCCCCGTCCACTCGTGACTAGCATCCAGTTCAAGCCCACCTGTCAATGTCGGCAACGTTGAAACAGAACATGTATCTCTTGTGGTCCAGGCTCTTGGGGGTGGAGGAGTAGATCATGCCCAGCACAGAGTGGCAGCCTCGGCACATCAAATCCACAATGAGACTGCAGGGAGATGGATAGATGTTATCCTCTAAAACACTTCTATTGTTACATTTCAACACATCAGATGGTTGTAGTGAACACAGATTCTACTTGTATTGAGTGAAGGATCTCAAAATTACTGCTTTGGAGTTTCTTATGGCAATGCTTTGAATGACAGCTTCAGTTGGAATCTCTGTGTGGACTTTGCATGCAAGCAGCTCACCCGCCACCCCAATGAGGACAAGCTGTATATAAAACGGATGGATGGACGTTTCTTACCAGAGTGAACCTTTGCTGGCTTCATGCAGGCGAGCGTCCTTTCCAACCAAAACATTGTCAGTGACCCCTGAGATGAAAACATGTCAGGATTGTTGGTGTTTTTTTTCGAGTTGAGACTAAACGTGTCGTCTGAGCTCGAATTCAACAATAGTAGAACAGTCACCGTTTAACGTGCTACACTTCCAGTTCCGTAGGTCATAAAACAACTCACGTTTTAACCGTATCTGATTTTGTCCGGCTTCGCTTCCACCCCAAGACAAGGAATCCCCGACAGGGAGCCTGCATGTCCCGCAGATGAACACCACTGGTTCGTCGTCGTCTTCTTCCGTTTGGCCGAATAACTTTTCTTGGACGATAGTGGAGTCCATGCTTTGGGTTTCAAATGTAGTGTTTGCACTATTGAAGACGTTAGAAGAAAACTTCCCCCTGGTCGCCATTTTTACATTTGAATGTTGGCGCCGCGACTTGAGTACAGGGCACACAGCAGCTCGAGGACGTCTTCTTCTTCTACACTTTTGTCGTCTGACGGCGGATGCAAAGCATATTGTGCAATACCGCCGCCCTTCGGATGTGTATGAGCTCATACAGTTCGATCTTGTAAGCTTCCGCTTTTATATTTAATGGCCACCAAAGGATAAACTACTGATTTTTTTTTACCTTATGACATTTTAAAATGACGCTTACATGCTATTTATGAACAAAAGATTAGGTGTACTTTTGTTTTTTCGCTTTTCATTCTCCAAAACCTTCTTGGGGACTCAGCTTCGTTTTTCTAGTTTCTAGTAGGGGTGAACCATCTTCAGTTATTTAACTCTTTTCAAGAAATAAGAAACGTAAACAGACAACATTAACTATTTTGTTTGTCTGTTGTTTATTTGATCAAATACATTGTTTTTCATTATTTGTGCGATTGGCGAGTAGTTGTAGTCCAAATTTTTGTTTTGTCAAAATGTGTTTACGCGATTTCTAAAGGCGGAAGTATGCTACTGTCCTCTCATTGGGTAACAACCCGGAAGTCGGAAGGAAAACGGTGGCGGCGGCGCGAAAATGGAATACAGGAGCTGGTTTTTTATTGTTGACTTGTAAAGCCTGTGTGATTACTCGTCTTTGACAGAGCTATCGTGTTCTTTTTGGCCATGTGCGAAAACATCGATAAGGTAATTATCCCTGTCTTGGGAGCGACTTTATCATTAAAGTTACGTGTGATGTTGTCATGCATGTTGTTCTCAGGTCAACAGCTGGCTAGGTGCTGCGTTCGGGGACCAGGCCGTGCCCCAGTATGAGGTCAACTCAAGAACCGTGGACATTCTGTGCCAGCTGGCTCAGGCCAGCGAGGCCCGTTGCAATGACACGGAGCTGCTGATAGAAGACCTCAACCAGAAAGCGTCAGAGTACCAGGCTGAGGGTGAGACACACTCGAAAATTGATTTTACAACTTTTTACTGCTACACCAATCCAAATGTATTGTAGGCGTTTATATTAATTGTGAGTTCTGTGAAAATGAAGCCTCTGGCATACACTGAAGTGAGCGAAGGTTCTTCCAAGCAGGCGCTCATCTCCAGGACGTTCTTCTCCAAGGCGTCGGTCTGTCCTACGCAAGCTTGTCCAAGTCCTCTGTGGTCTACCTGTCTGCTTTAGTGGATAGCGCCATGGTGCTGGGGGTCAGAGACACGTCGCTGTGCAGGTAAACTGTTGTTATTGATTCTACTTCATTTGCATGCTTAATGGTGCATCTGCACTGTGCAGCTTCATGCCCGCGCTGAACCGCCTCACCGATGAGCTTCTGGATGCGGAGAAGTCTAAGAGGAACGTGGAGCGGGAGGTCGTGGCCCTGCGGAAGAGGCTAAGCGCCACTCTGGCGCTGCGCAGCAACTTGCAGGAGTGAGACCACCGAACACCCATTGATGATGACGTCTGAGTGCGCCCTCTGAACAGTTTTGCTTCCATCCAAAGGGATCTCGGCAAAATTGCTGAGAGTCAAGCGGTGGAAAGCGCCAAAGCTGAGGAGAGGCTACTCAGCATGGACTTTGTGAGGGCAAAGGCTAAAGAGCTCCGCACCAGACGGGAGAGCCAAGAGGTACACTTGCAGGCCATTAGATACATAAATATAACAAATTCAGACACATAGAGGAGGTGTATGGATTAGTGCTCATTCTGGTTAGGATAGTTTGTCCTTGCAGGAGGTCTACTTTTCTTGATGTGTATCAGATCTTGTATTTAAACCGTGCTGCCTCCATGTTGATCTAGGCCCAGCTGGCTTCCAGAAAAATGGACACGTCCCTTACACATCAAGCTTTGGTTGAACTCTCAGAGGTGAGCTCAAGCCACATTGAAATATAAGACACAAGCCTGACATTCTCCTTTTGTTTCTCAACAGGAAGTGACCACACTGAAGCAAGAAATTCTGCCCTTGAAAAAGAAGCTGGAACCTTACATGGACCTCAGCCCGGTTGGTTGTTTCATCATATTAACACTAGACAGATGTGGGTTCATTGTCTTTGTTGCATCCTGATTGACTGGAAAGGCTTGCAGTGTTTCCCCACAGGAGTACAAGTGATTTGTTGCGGTGGGTTGATGACATAATCACTTAATAATGTGCAAGAGGCTGAGTCTCCTCGTATGGAAGGGCGATTTTTGCTTCCATGTTGGTCCCTAAATGTGTCCAACTACACCAGAAAAGTCGCTACATTTGTCATGAGTTGCTTTATTGAAAAATAGAAGATAGTGTTCAGAATACTTGCTAAATATAAGTTGCCAAGACTGCTACCTTCTGCTGTGTCAGGGTTTCCTCTACATGTAATTGATCGTGGCGCACCGCCATGACAAAATAAAAGGTAACCGATAGCCACACAGAAAGCTTTCTTGAGCTTCCAGAATCTACACTTATTCCAGTTGTATTTCCTTTCCTTAATTTATTGCACCCCTATGTTCTGCCAGTTGTTGAAAAAAGTAAATAAGTCATAAAAATTTGTCATAATTTTAAAAAATGTCACACACAGCAGCAGCACAACATCGCGGGGGCAGTCCCATGCAGCCCACCACCACAGCTTCAGAACCCTCTTGGGGAAACCATGTATGACTTCTTATCCTCTGACAGACCAATTGTGTATGAGACCACATCAAATTACAAAATTTAATTTTACAGTTGTTTTTTTTTTTATTTTTATTTTTTACCGAAGAAGACATCTGACTTGCAAGTCATGTTGCCGGCTTGTATGTTAAATGTTGAAATACTTAGAAAGCAACTGGTGGGCCAGATTCAAGCACTTGGTGGGCCGCATGTAGTCCCCCAAGCCAAAGTGGTGGGCTGCCACAAATGAATGTATGAGAAACACTGCTGATATGTGTCTTTCTGGCGATATGCTCGTCCTCCACAGAACCCATCTCTTGCTCGAGTTAAAATAGAAGAAGCAAAAAGAGAACTGGTGAGTATTGTTGGTTTGCATTTACATTACTGGGCTTTGGGTGTCAGCTTTTTACTTATTTATTGTTTAATGTCAGGCGGCGCTCGACTCCAAACTGGAGATGAACATGGCTTTCAAGTGAAGCGGTGCTAAGTGGTTTGTGTTGAAATAAATGTAGCATTTTTCAAATCGTGTGTTTTCATTCATTTAAATTAGGCTATATATATATATATATATATATATATATATATATATATATATATATATAATATAGTTATATGTATATAGTTATATGTGTATATATATATCTATAAGCTGAAGCAGGCTGCAGGCGATATGTGTACAATGTCTTCACATGTCTTCTTCAAATCACATTAAAATAATACTTTGTTGGCATAGCGTGTTAGTATAAAACCCACGTTTATTACAATCGAAGCATGAGCTTTTATTTACGTATCCTGAATTGTTATTTGTAAGGAGGAGATGAGCCAGTAGGGGGCAGTAGTTCAGAGCCACCGTTCTCTTGAAGATGTTTACGGCTTCTTTTCCTTTCCTATTCCGTGCTGAAGTGCACTCGAGCACGAGCCAAACTCGGTTCAAGTCAATTTTAAATCGGCACGTGCGTTTTAAAGTGGAGGGAAATAAAAGTAAAAAACCGGAAGTAAACAAACCAAATCAAGTGCGTCATTCGACACTTGGCGGCTGGACCACACCCCCCCCCCCCAAAAAAAAACTCAGCTGTTGTCTCCACATGACACCCCACCCCCGCGCGTCTATCAGTGTAGTACCTGGAGAAGCACCTCAGCACAACTTGTTGCGCACTCGTTTTTCCTCCGCGCCCACAGTACTCTTTACTTTACTTCCAGTGTTCCGGTTCTCCTCACGGTATCATGTCCAGGGTCCAGCCAGGTCCAGTTGATTCATTAATATGATCTCACAGGGGAGCCATGGGCCACGGACCGGATTTGTTTTACCTGACTTTACTGCTGTGGACGAGACGAGGGAACGGACTGGCTGACTTTTCAAGTAAGAGGATGATGGAGATGTTTTCACAATACTATCATCATCATCACTAATAGGCGATGATTATATTATTTTATTATATTTGTAAAGGCAGAATTGTACTTACATGGAATATTAACAGTGGTGAACTTATTTTTACACCGTTGAGAACCCTGGTGTTAGTTTTCTTGCCTACCGGTCCCTTCCAGACTACCTGTCCAAGATCCTAAGTAGTCATTCTGTCTACGCCTGCGACGGCCATCCTCTCAGACTTACCTGTCCTCGTCACTCCACCATCTCCATCCACAAGGCCTTCTACGGGAGCGGCCTGCTGGCCCAGTGGTGCCCAGTAGAACCTCCCCCTGTTGTGGTGGCCCGGGACCGCAGCTGCTCGTCTTTGACTGTCCTGCAAGTAGGTGCCTTCAAGGACCTAGTCTAGACCAAGTAGAATTTGGTAAATTTGTTGTTTGCAATGTTTGCTGGAAGCAGAAGCTGCTGTCAGAGTGTCAGGACCACAGAGACTGTCAGCTGTATGTCAACCACCTGCTCTTTGGACCCGACCCCTGCCCCGGTACCAGCAAGTACCTCCATGTGGACTACATGTGTAAACCAAGTAAGTTGCTCCGAACGACAACTTTTATTCATTTAACCGCCAAGTCTCCTACAGTCACCAGGTCCCAAAAAATGTATCATTTAGTTATTAACGCTACAAGTATCATGTGCTCCTCAGCTGTTGGTGTCAAAGTCATGCATGTTACACTTGTGCTGTTTGGTTTTTTAACAATTGACTCATCAACGCTATTCATGCTGACTCAGCAGTTTCATCCTTGCTGCTATTACAATATTGCTTCTGGTGTAAAAAAAAGTAGTAAATAGTAAATATAGTGTACATTCATTCTTTCATTCATTTATTTTCTACCGCTTATCGTCACGAGGGTCGCGGGGGGTGCTGGAGCCTATCCCAGCTGTCTTCGGGCAGGGTACACGCTGGACTGGTGACCAGCCAATCACAGGGCACATATAGACAAACAACCATTCACACTCACATTCATACCTATGGACAATTTGGAGTAGCCAATTAACCTAGCATGTTTTTGGAATGTGGGAGGAAACCGGAGTACCCGGAGAAAACCTACGCATGCACGGGGAGAACATGCAAACTCCACACAGAGATGGCTAAGGGTGGGATTGAGACCGGGTCTCCTAGCTGTGAGGGCTGCGCTAACCACTCGACCGCCGTGCAGCCCAATATAGTGTATACATAAATAT
Organism: Doryrhamphus excisus; assembly: GCF_037039965.1. NCBI lineage: Eukaryota > Metazoa > Chordata > Actinopteri > Syngnathiformes > Syngnathidae > Doryrhamphus > Doryrhamphus excisus. The sequence continues at coordinate 13,694,620 of NC_136377.1, forward strand.
AAATAATATAATATATATTATGTAATTGGCTAGCGACCAGTCCAGGGTGTACCCCGCCTCTGACAGCTGGGATAGGCTCCGGCACCCGGACCCTTGTGACGATAAGCGGTAGAGAATGAATGAATATAAATATAGTAAAAACCAGAAAATTTTATTTTTCACATTCCACTTTCTCGTGCACTGAAGATTATTATTTATAGTTTTAAAAAACCTTTAAATAATAGTTTTGCACATTCCACTTTATCATGCAATCTTGATTATTATGTACTGTACAAAAAAAACAAATAGCATTTTTTCAAATTCCACTTTTTTCGTGTACTCTATATCCATCCATCCATGTAGGTTGTATGCTGAAATATAACTGAGATTAATTTTGATCTTTCAGTTTGGAAAAGGTTATAAAGCCATCTCTAAAGCTTTGGGACTCCAGCCAACCATAGTGAGAGTCATTATCCACAAATGTCGAAAACATGTAACAGTGGTGAACCTTTCCATGAGTTAAGGCTGCCTTAGTTAAGGTCGGTGTTCATGACTCCACCATAAGAAAGACAGTGGGCAAAAACAGCCTGCACGGGAGAGTTCCAAGACCAAAACCACTGCTGAACATTTTGTGATGATCCCCAAGAACTTTGGGAAAATACTCTGACGAGACACGAGTAGCTTTGGATTTTTCACCTAATAATACAAAGTTTCATTTAAAAACTGCATTTTGTGTTCAGTTGTGTTGTCATTGACTATTATTTATTTATTATTGACTATTATTTGTACATGTTTGATGATCTGAAATATTTAAGTGTGACAAATCAGGAAGGGGACCAACACTTCTTCACACCGCCGTATGTAATATAATACTAGCTCATATTAGAGGCCTTTACTAGCACCTTAGCTTACAATGGAGTCTATTTATCTTAACACGTATGTTTATCTCACATTTAGCTGAGCACAAAAGGCGAGTGGCGTGTGAGGGCGAGACCATGGTGTTACGCTGTAAGCCCCCCCGGGTGCTGAACATTTATGCAGCTGTCTATGGGAGAGGTCTACACCAGGCTGACACCTGCCCCTCAATCCTGGCACCAGACCCCCCATTTGGTGAGTAGCTTGTAAATAAAACAAAGAAAATGGCAACTACAACACTGGTATAGCACAGCAATCCTTGGAGCCCATGCAACCATGCCCCCTAGTGACTGTGGGTAGTATAGAGGTATCTAAAACAATCTTCATTGGATGCTTTCAATAAGAGCTATTATCATTCATTCATTCATTATCACCATATCTTGTTTGAAGCAACTGTGACAATCATCAATCTATAACATTATAGTGTTCTTTGTTCTTTGAGTACAAAAACACTCGCTAATACTGTATTTGACTGGGGTTCACTATTGCCCCCTGCGGCAGAGAGTGGTAGTGCAATTACACCTTACACCTGAGGTTTTCATGACACAATGAATGCAGTGATGCCACAAAGTACACAGTATCTCTTTACTGCCCCCTACAGACTGCCTGAGCTATGACGCCATACAGGTGCTGAACAAGCGGTGCTACAGCAAACAGAGGTGTGCTGTCGCCGTCAGCAACAAAACCTTCAAGGACCCCTGCGCCCCCGGAACCAGGAAGTACCTCAGCGTGCTCTTTTCTTGCGGTAGGACACAAGTATTGATACACGGCTGTCGAATCAATCAATCAATCAGACGCTGAACTGGAGTAGACCAATGAATGGAAAAAAGCTGAGGCCACGTTGAAATCCACACATTCTGTCCAGACAGGTTGCCTAGCAACAGTGCTGATTTTTTTTCATATTTACCTCTTACTAGTGCCCTGGACTTTACTGAGGGAGGTGGACGCCAAGATTCTCATCACTTTATCGCCAACAGCAAGCACAGAAAAAGGTTCTGGAAGCAATTAACCGCCATAAACGAGGGATTACTGTACTCCACCATCACCTTTTAACGCTTCCTTTTTCCGCAGGTCTTCCTGTGGATGTGGAGGTACCGCCTTCCAGAGACGAGGACAGCTCAGGGGCGATGATGAGCACCTCCCTCGTCACTTACACCTTCATTAAAGGTCAGTGTAAAGAATATCGCCATTGCGTCAACACACCGGCATCCTTTTATTTACTTGCCAATCCAGAGCATCGCGACATGGCGGCGCTGCTTTTCACGTCCAGCGTCTGCGTGGGCCTCGTGGTCACGCTACTCGCCGTATCAGTCCGAGTGACCTGCAGGGGGCGCCGCCACATGGGCCGCAGGCTCGAGGTGTATGAGGATGAAGATGGAGATGAGGAGGATGATAATGATGATGATAATACAGAGAGAAGCTCTTTAGCGGAGAGGAAGGCCGTCTACTACGACTGGGAGGATGTGATGTATGTGAGCGAGGCGGCGGAGAGGGCGGAGAGGATTGAGCGCAGAGAGATGATTGTGCAGGAAATCTGGATGAACGCTTACTTAAACGGAGGCTCCTGTTTATAAAGAAGCGGCGTCATCAAAGATTTTACCCACCTACGGAAGGCTTACTCTCTTCACTCTTTGAATGTAACTGTTTTTATGCATTTTGTATACGTAGCCATTTTATTTATTTACATATAGTGCCAGATGAAGCTAATAATATAAGGTGGAATTGGGTTTAAGGCTGCAAAAACATGCGTGTATTTTGCTATTCGCCCTCTAGTGGTAAAAAATGATTACTGTCCCTTTAACAGGGGAGATTTCGCATAAATGAATGGAAAACATTATTGAAAATGTTGCCTTTATCTTGATCTGCACCAAAATGTTGTGGTTGGTTGCTCAACTAACTAACACTGATGAAGAGTCTACCTTAAACGTTGACTATTGTATCACTCTCACCAGTGAGGCATCAGGTTTCCGAGTGGGAACTTCCTGCGCCCACACTCGGAGATGCGAGACAAAGAGAGGAAAGGTGTAGCATCCTTGCTGCTGCACTCAACGGCAACTCCTTCTTTGACTGGAATGTTTATTTTCAACGCAGGTGACATCATCACACTTCAGTTCAAACGTTAGATTTTCCAGTGTGGGACATCTTTCCCGGTGTAAAAGGATTATCTGGGCCCCCATTTAATGTTGGTGAGGCCTTGAAACTGTCTTTTCAGGGCCTGTCTGTCAGACCACTCCGAGTCCAGGTATGTGTCGTCGTCGGCCTCTTCTAATTTCTATCAAAATGGATCAAACGGCGTTAAAAATCCGAGTCATGTATGAGCGTGCGGGTGTTTTTGCTCACCTTGAGCTCCTCCTGCCTCCTGTAGTAATGCAGCATCATCTGCTTATGTTGCTCATCGCTCACCACAGGCTCCCTCGCTGGCGCCCCCTGTCCTTTCTGCAGGGAGCAGCGGGACACCAAGCTTAAAGGGGAGCCATTATGCTATTGAGACGTGGACTCCTATAGAGCAGCGACACACGATGACCCGCACAGAACGCTTTTTAGATCTTCCGGATTCCAGCAGCGTTTCATGGATTTCTTGCTTCCCACCCAAACGGTTTGTTTAATTTACTACTCCACTCCAAGTGCTCCCAAGGACTTCCGGACAGCTGCCGAACCCATTTTGTATGATGACACTGATAAATTGTTACTTAATGCTTGCTCTTCAACACGACCGAGTAATGTTGGAAGAGTGTCAGACTTCAGCAACAGTTTGGCGGATTGTCCAGCTTCATATCGTCCAGCTTTCACTAAACAGCCCCGTGTGTCGTTGACAGATGAGAAGAATTGGCCCAAACCTCATGATCTGATGCTTTGGCATCGTTGAACATGAGAATCCAACATTCGAACTACATTTATTGGTCACAAAAGAGGAAAAGGATAATAGGTCCCCTCTAAACGCATCTTTTTTAAAAAAATGAGAATAACCTAGTCTCACCTTTTGGATTTTCACCACAAGCTTGGTCTTGTCATTCTTGCCAATGTAGTCCTGCAGCTTCTTGCCTCTTTGTATCTCTTTGGCAGCCCACCATAGCTGGCACTCCTCCTCCTCCAGCACCTGGAGTGACGCCTGGGGTTGGTAAAAGAGGGCAAAGGAAGTTCGGGTGATTCTGGATCCTCGCGAGTCAGACTGGGGGAGTCGGTACTGACCTGCGTCCCTGAGAGGTCCTCGCGGTCTTCAAACTCCATCCGTATGGGGTCATGAGGGGGCAGCCCCATAGGGTACACGATCATGGTGGCCCCCCTGAGCTGGTCCAGGCCTTCTTTCACCATCGCCATGGTGACGCAAACATTGGCTTCCGCTTGTTTCTTTAAGGAGGAAAAGAGTCAAATGAACATTTGAAGTAGACATGTCCACTTTTGGAATGAAGCCGTACTCACTTTGGAGATGAGCGCTTTGACCTCGTCCACCGTTTTAAGTAACACTTCTTTCATTTTGTCGTTTGGAGCTAACACGGAGCAGAAATAAATCAATAAAACAACTTTCATCGATCAAATGTGAACCAACCATGTCCGTTCCGCCTGCCGATGTCATCCTTCTTGAAGACGGCGCCGCCGCTCGGCACGCACTTCTCCTCCCACTCGTCTTTCAGCTTCAGCTCCACGATCTGCTCGTCCGTCAGGCCTTGCATGTTTGGAGGGAGTGTGATGCCATGCTCGGCCAGCTCGGACAGCTCTAAAGGAAGCACCCAATATCAAAGGCATTCCAGAACAAGGTGGCCGACAGGGGAAAACACACTGCAAAGATGTCCAAACCACGACAGGCACCATTTTGCTACATAAACACACAAAACTAATGCTCAAGTAAAGTGCTGCATATGCCCAAACCACACAAAACCCCAAAACAAGTGCATGAGGGAAATGCCTCCATGAGTAAAAGGGTTCCTTACCTGAACATATGCGGCCCACTTTGAGTCTTCCGTTATAAATGGCCGTGATTTCCTGTAGCAGAACGTCCACGGGGGCGTCCACGCTGGCGGCCAAGAGAAACTGACTCTCATCTCCGCGTTTCACATGCAGAATCACCATTTTGTAAGAAAAGCTGTGGAATAAAGGTGCACGTGTCTGTGGTGGACCGACTGCTATCACGGCTACACAACAACAACGTAACCATAGCAACAGCCCCGCCTCTGCATTCTAGAATGTACTGAGAGGCAAGCATGCTAGCTCACTTCGGCTAATCGAGTAACCCACCTTGATCATGAAACAAAAGCAACATAAATGTATCTTCAAGCGGCGATGGCTCAATTATTTGAACCATATTTAAACGGTTTAAATAAAATATACCCTGCACGAAATACTACTATCGTACTGCCGTAGGGAAAATGTCGGCTAACTAGCTAGATGAATTAAACTGTACCAATGGGATGTTTATATTAGATAACTCCTATGCATGCATTTAAGTTGGAAATTAACTACTTGGAGTTTTTTTTCATTTGTAAGGCAATTAATCGTTGACAGCATCATAAGAGTTCCCTTTATTTTAGCCGGCTCGCTCGCTCTCTCTGACACATTCCGTAAAAGCTCACTCCACAAACCAAAAAATAGACGTACCTTCTGTCCAAATAGCAGACCCTCAGTCTTTCACATTTGTTGGCAAGTTGTGACTGAGCAACTCATGTGTACAGTACTCGCTTCTGTGTACGAGTGCAGCATTTCTTCTTCTTTCCTAAAACGGCAGGATCAAGTACTCGACACGATGTTGCTCCATCTAGCGGCCAATAGTGTTACTACTAAGCTGTTTTAAGTTGATAGATAAGAAATAACACATTTGCCATAATTTAAGTGTAAAGTGTATTTATAAAAATATTTATCTGTTGATAGAGACAAAACTCAGTTGAGTTCCATTTTTTTAATTATTTTTGCATACATATAACATAAACTGCTTTATACATAGATGTGCAACCGGTTGTACACTTTAAATATGGAATAGTTCTGGATATCAACATGAACAGCAGCTTCATGTTTGCTCTTTAATACACATAGATTATGTTCACCAGCACAGTTCATCATAATTATTCACTATGGATTATAATCATTAAAAAGGGGACACGGACCTCACAAAGGGAGCAATTTTGTTTGCTATAAAATCTTGAATGTGACACAAAGCGCTGGCTCGTCGCCTATTGCGAACTATGATATAGATATTTTGATATATTTTCTACGTCACAAACAAATGATGCTTTAAGAGCAGTGAATGGAGATTATTTTGAAACCACACACAGAGGGGGATAAAGTTAGTTAACGGATGTCTGCCATGATTAGTCAATATTGATCATATTTGTGGTGACTGTTGCGTGTTGTGCACTCACACCTGGCACGTGGCATCACCCCGCACACTTCACTAACACTGTTGCAGGGACAGCCCTGCTGACACTCAACACGTCAATCAATCAGACGAATGTTTGCAGCGGGTGGGGGGGGGGGGGGGTCACTTGCTGTAGGCTAGTGACTACACTGTCTGGAAAGGAGAAGTAAACACCTTGGACCTTGTGGGGGAACGGGGGGTGGGGGGGGGGGGTCACTGCCGACTCACATAACACTAGCACGACAAACAAAATGCACCTTGAACACAACACGTCACAGCTCACCACAGTTACCACGTATTATTCAGTTAGCGCTATGGCTTTAAAGAGGACTTGGAAAATGTGCCCTTTTATGTAGTGGATGACACACACGCACACACACACAAATGTGTTGTTGCTTTTGACGGGGGGGGGTGGTATACAAAACCAAATCCCTCTGGTGTGTGGCATGTGCAGCCTCAGTGCAAACACAAATGTACACAAACGTATGGTTCCTACCTAAACACTATGTATAGACTGGTTGCAGAGCAGCTGAGCGGCGCGGGGCGGGGCGGGGCGGGGCGCGACAGTGACGGGACTCAGTGCAACGTGGAATACATTCATAAGAAGAGCGGCGCCTACAACGCAGCGATGGACGCCGAGGCGAGACGGAATGAAACGCGACAAACCAAACAGTACGCGTGTTTGATATTGCACAGGCGCTTGTAGATAATGTGCACATAGATATCGTTTCATTTAAAAAATAAACATTTAAAACGCTAAGGGAGTAAACTGGAAGATGAGAGCGCACGTGCGGGCTCTTGTGATGCTGACACATAATTCCATCCCTGGGTTTCCGACGGGAATCAGTCTTAAATACTCTTTCACACACATCAACTGTTTCTGTACGTCTAAGATAAATGTATACGTGTCAGGTCATCTTTCCGTCAGCTCGCTGGGGAAGAGGCAGCTTTGACTGGACCCGTCTGGGAGCTTCCGTGATGGGACGGGAGGAGGGAGTGTCGGGAATGTCGACACGGGGGTCGGGGTTAACCAGTCCAGCTCGGTGAGAGGGGTGGAGCTAGAGGGCAGAGTTTGGCTGGCCAAAGCCTGGGGGGGTTTAGCGGGGAGAGGGAAGTCGAAGTCATCGTTGAAGGTTACCCACTGCTGCGCTGGTTTGCCCTTCTGGGGAGGCGGATGACGACAGGCCGGGAGCATGGGCGGGAGGGACGATGGAGGGCCCGGAGGCAGGGCGGGGGCCGGTGAGGGTGCAAACAGGGACATGGTTCTAGAGAGAGGCTTGGGGGCCGCTGCAGGGGTGGGAATGAGAGGCTCGGAAAGTGCCGACCACTGGGGGTGTGGCGTCTGGGTGATGAAGTCCAGTGGCTGGCGAGCTGGAAGCGGCTGCTGCTGCGCCAGCGGCCCGGTGAACGGGTTGGTGCTGCTGGGTCGGGCTGGGAGCGGGTCAGCTGTGAACGGGTTGGGTGAGGCCCGCAGTGCCTCCTGGGAGCGACTGCGAGGCATGGAAGGGGGAGGCGGTAGCAGGGTGGCGGCCAGTGAGGATGAGGCGGGGGAATGAGGCAGGGTTAAGGAATTGGGAACTGAGGCAGGAGTCCTCAGCGAGGATCCTCGGGTCAGGGATTGGGTGGTCTGCCAGGGAGAAGACGACGAGGGGAGGAAGTCGAAGGTGTCGAAGGGGTTGGGCTTCCACTGGACGCCATTGAGTCCGTTGGTCTGATAATGAAACACACAGAGAAAGCATCAGTCGCCATCTCAAGCGGCAACTTTGGATCCGATGCTGGGATCTGCTATGGAAGCGTCACAGGGACGTCACAGGGACGTCACAGGGACGTCACAGGGACGTCACAGGGACGTCACAGCGTAGACACATGGTGTACCACCAGAACGCAACAAACAATGGAGGATGTCTTTTGTGTTCTTCCCATTCTGGAAGTCATCAGTGCCCTCAATCAACACACTACACTGTGTCGTGTGTACTGTGTAGCCCCCGCCCCAATTCCGTAGTCTACTTCCTGTTTGGTGGTAACTAGAAAGAGACTAGCAGAGATGAATGAAGTCCTACATCGACTAAGATGGTGCCATAACCTACACAACCATAAAACATGTACACACATATGAAGGAAGCATATCACAATAAACAGACTTTCTTCTGTTCAACAACAACAGAAAGACAAAAAGAGTGGAAAGCGTTTATGTCAACGCGACTTAGACTGGCGTCAACATAAGCGGTTGTGGACATAATGGAAACTCGGCAGTGTTTGCCCGTGGCCAGACACGTATAAAGGAGAAAGGAGAGCAAACTAAGAAGGAAACGTGAGAGGTGGACAGAGGAGGTGCAGCGTGCTATGGAGGATAGATGTCAAGTACCTGTCAGCCTGACGGCTTCTCCGGCTTGGAAGAGAAAGACAAAGGAGTCAAGGGAGACAAAAGCAAGAAGACATTAAGCTTGAGAAGAAGAGAGAGAGAAGCTCCTTCCATGTTTATCTTTCTACCTCCCGAATGCAACAGGTGACACCTACCTGGGCGGCTGAGTCGGCCTTGGCGGCGTCCGGCGGCAGAGCGTGATGGGAGCGGGAACGTGGCGGCGGTTTTGGGGAGGCCAGATTCTGAGCAGGACCAGAGGCGGTGGTGGCAGTAGGGGGAGGAGCCACGGCTGGCGTGGGCTGCATCGGGGGAGGCAGGTGAGACGGAACCGGGGCAGCAGGCTGGGGTTGTGTGGGTGCCGGCGCTCTCACAGTAGGGGGCGCTGTTGGAGCAGCTCCTGATGCCACCAAAGAAATGAGTTGAGTCTTAAGGAGTCCAAAGGACATACCGTGGCCAATAAACACACGGCCTCACCTGAAGGAGGATCAGGCGTCATGGCGGGGCCACCCGGCCCTGGTCGCGGGGCTCCTGGGTGGGTGTCAGTGATGGGTCGAGGGGCTCCTGGGTGCACCTCTGGGATGGGGCGGGGAGCGCCTGGGTGGGATGGAGGAGGAGGGCGAGATTGTGGGGGCATGCTGATCACGCCGGCTCGAGGAGGAAGATTCTAGAGCGAGCGAACATCATCGTCAGTATCACCAGCCTCACCAGCCCTGCCATCACTTGGATTTCTGTGAGGAGTTTGGCTAAAAACTCACCGGCCTTGCAGCGCCTGCTAGTCCAGGAGGTCCTGAGATGACCTGGCCTCGACCTGAAAGCGTTCAGAAGGACAAACAACTTGGATAACTGTTGCCTCCTCTAGATGGATGAATTAGCTGCAGTGACAAACTGTTATATTTATACATCATATATAAAACATTTCAAGATCTCACAAGATTAAAATGTGAAAAGATTTCCCACATAGAAAAGAAATGTCTGCTGGGCACTTGGCCTGGGACAGTAAGGTTGATGAATCAATCACACAGTAGATTTTGCCGGTGTCATGACATCGCCACATGGATGTGTGTCTGTGTTCCTTGTCTCCTGCCTCCACCCAGACAGGAAGAGGATTCATTCCGTGTATTGGTACCGTAGGCCCCATCTCATGTATCGTCTCATATTTGCATATTTTGTCGCTGCAACATCCTCTTGTCCCATTCTCTATTTTCCTTTGGCCCACTAATGCCAACTCTGCGGCCCGTGTCGCCATTGACGTGAGGTATTTTTCGGAGGTGCGTGCCAAGCTCCACCGGAGGGTCTGCCAGGGGAGAAGCCAGACGCTGGAGCATAACGAAGCCTCTGCAGTATTCTGTTGTTGCGTAAATGCTCCATTATGTTCTCCACGGCCGACTTGGTCATTAAGAATGACTCAGCGACTCGCTGCAGGAGGTCTGGAGGCGAGGGGGCAGGCCAAACTGCTGACTAAACACTTTTCACATGCACAATTTCTTTCACTATTGTCTCTCAGCACCAAGCTCATGTGTGAAAGAACATGTTCCCACGCCACTTTGAGGCACACTTCCAGTGAACACGTCTATCCCTGCCAGTGATGCAACGTGATGCTCTACGGCACTCACCTGCAGCGGCATCCGACCGAGGGAGAGCCGGACTTTTTGATCCTTTGCAGCACAACGGGAACCAAAACACACAATTGTCATACACAGATTGCAACATCAAAACTGTCCAGGAAGCGCTATGCGACATAGGCTGTTGAGACGACTAAAGGGACCAGCTAGCGTGCATGTATGGGCTGCTGATGGAGGATGCACTAGAAGCATCTATTTCACGCTCTAAGCCTTCCTGCTAGGACAAAGGATCTTAATGGTGCTTTGTTAATTCCATCACTGTAACAACGACCACATCTTAGAGTGGTTATGGTTTGCAACAAGCCTCTAATCGTGTAAGCGTGATGGAAGGCAGGTCATAAAGCGCATTAGGAAAACATCAGACATGTTACCTCCTGAGTCCTTTCTAACAGGTATGGGGCTCATGCCTCCTTCGGAGGGGGAGGGATGAGACACCGTTAAGTAAAAGTGAAAGTGTTAACATCGCTCTGCTTCATTCAGCTGGCTGACCTGACCAGAACAGTGCGACAGTATTACGCTACCTGAAGGTGGCGGTGGGCGCTGGGGGGGTGCAGGTCTTGCTGGGGGTGCATTGGGCCGAGGAGGCGGCGGGCGTTTGGGCTCCAGGCTTTGTGGTGTCGGCGCACCAGGCTGGAAGTCCACAGGAGGTCCTGTGCAAACGAGGAAAACGGGTTCATACGTTACAATGAATTTTCATATATTTATCTCAAATTTACATCAAATGTTTATCCGTCTTTCTTTTGTCATCAGCCTACTTCCTGTTTTGTGGAGGATACCAACTAGTGGTGGTGGATGTCATAAGATCTTGGAGATTAAAACGTGAAGGTATTTCTGGTTTAATAGAAAATCTGTCGTGCAGGACCGGGGCTGTCTATCAGACTATGGCATCGCTACTGTGACTGATAATGATGATAATACACGTAGTATGGAAGTGGCCTTGGACAACATGGACCTACCGTGTGATGGTCGGACTGGTTGAGCGGAGCGCCCGGGCCTGATGGGTGCTACGGGCTCCCCGTGGGTGGGGGAGGAGCAAGGGCTGCTGCGAGGGGAAGGGAGAGGAGAAGATCCAGGTCCAGAGCCCACTGATGGCTGGAGGTGCTGAGGAAGGATGGCCTCCACCTCCTCATCCACGTCACCTGATAAAAATAAGACCAACGGGTCAGAATGTACTTTGAACGCAGCCTTTCATGCTTGCACCCTTCCTCACCCTCCATGTCGTAGTCATCGTCACCCATGTCGGCGTCCTCAGCCAGCAGGGTGGAGCTGGCCGACGTTGGGATGCTCCCGCAGATCCTCTCCACGCTCATCTCCTCCTCCAGACTCTTGATCCAGCCGGGACTCTTCAGGCGGATGTCAATCACCTTGCCGAGGACCTGAGGCGATGTCACCAGAAAAGGACATGGTTGTTACGCTAAGAATGTTCCTGAAGCTACAAAGTGCTTCATATTATTAGAGACTTACAGTTGAAGCGCTCAGCGACAGAGCAGCAAGAGCAGAGTAACCCTCCAGGAAGGTCACCCACATCTTCTCCTCCACAAACCTGCAGCACAAGAATATTTGCCTTAAATGTGGCGAGCGTGAGAGCAGTACACGTCCGTGTCAGGATGTCACTCTCACCTGATGAGGATCACTTCTCCAAAATTTGCAAACTTGTCCAGCAGTTCGTCAATGAGCGGGTCGTCAAAGTAGTCGTCGGGGCCGGAGGAGCACAGAGATACCAGGATGGTGCCGTCTGGAGGACCCTGCAGGGCGATGACATCTTTGTAGACCTGGTGCCGAGCTTCCGGGTCCACCTCCAGAATGTCCACATCCATTATGGCAACCACGGGCCTGGAGACACACACACGGATACGGTGTGGATCTTGTATATCTAATGTTGTGGCCACCGAGTGTATTCAGCTTACCTGTGGTCTGAGGTCTTCAGCTCCGCCCTGCCATAGTATTTCAGGGTCCCAGGACTCCAGGGATGATCCGGGTCATCCTCGCTCTCAGCTGATGTTGACGTTGCGCCGACCACGTTCATTTCTTCTGCTGCATATGTAAGCAAGTGATGGTAAAACTACGTCAAGACAAAAGGAAGACTGTTGCTGTGTCAGCAAAAACCTGTTTTGTCAAAGTTCCACTTTCTCCTCTTCCAGAGGATGCGGTCAGTCCAGGCTGGCGTGCGGCACTTCTCGCTGGTGTCGTAGTCCTCTGAGAAGAGGTCGTACTTGTACGTCGGCGCAAAGTCCAACTTGCCTTCAATGAATCCTCGAAACACCTGACGAGAAGTTTTGCATGAGCACCGATGTGTTAGCTAAGGAGAGGTGGCGTGTTGCCGTACCAAACCAGCGTTCTTCTGGTCAAAGAGCTGGTCGCCAGCAGTTAGAGCATCCCAGTTCTGTTGCTTGATCAGCTCTTTCACTTCCTCATTGGGCAGGTTGATGCGATAGTTGAAGTCTCCGCACCAGAAGACGTAGTCGTGCGAGTAGAGCAGACGACCCTGGTGGGGAGGAGGCATGCATGTCACGCTCAGATTTCCCGTTGTCATTTAGAAAACCACAATCTCACCATGGGGAAGCTGAGTCTACGCGTGATCTCGTTGTAGTCGTCATTCCTCTCCTTGACCTGCGACTGTCCCGCCGCAAAGTGGGAGCACACAAAGCAGATGCTGGTGGTGTGGAAGAGCAGGCGGATGGCCACACCCCCTTTGTTGCCCGTAGCCCCACCCATTCCCGTTTTCACCGTATCCACTGCGACGTCCCTGGACGACAGCAAAAATGTCACCTCTGGGAAAAGACGGTGTCATCTCCTTGAGGGAGTGAGGAGTACCTGATGAAGGGCGCGTGCTGCGGACGGATGAAAACAAACAAACACACGCCCACCAGCTGCTCCGAGGCCAGCAGCACGTATTTGTGATCCCGTGAGATGTTTTTCTGTAGCTCAGCAGCCCACAGCTTCTGGTTGGTGGTGCTGTGCGAGCATCAAACACACATGTTGAAAGAACCCACAACTCAGGTGACATCTGACTTATGTCCATAATATGGATGTTAAAGGGACTGTAAGCAACTGGCTCAATTTTCTAAACGAAAAATATAAAATTCGTTCATTTTCTACCGCTTATCCTCACGAGGGTCGCAGGGGGTGCTGGAGCCTATCCCAGCTGTCTTCAGGCGAGAGGTGGGGTACACCCTGGACTGGTGGCCTGCCAATCACAGGGCACATATAGACAAACAACCATTCACACTCACATTCATACCTATGGACAATTTGGAGTGGCCAATTAACCTAGCATGTTTTTGGAATGTGGGAGGAAACCGGAGTACCCGGAGAAAACCCACGCATGCACGGGGAGAACATGCAAACTCCACACAGATAGGGCCGAGGGTGGAATTGAACTCGGGTCTCCTAGCTGTGAGGCCTGCGTGCTAACCACTCGTCATAACTAGCCTACATGGCTGTCACTCACCACTGTCTGAAATCCACATATCATGTCATAGCATGTAGACGCACCCACACAAGCAGTCTCAGAGAGACAAGCAATAATTAACATTTATGAGGCTGTCAAATTGCTATCATTAGCTGACAACAAACATAAGTAAAGTGCGTGCATGTGCTACGGTGGGTGTACTTTATGTACCCCAAGCAGGAAGACAACATTCTCTAATTCTATCATGCTTGCGGGACATTTGAATGTTGCATACAGTCCCTTTCTTGTCTTACAGGGCCTCACAACGTACCTGGCACTGACAATATTTCCAGCGTTCAGTTCAACCATTTCTTCAAAGCCGATGGCAAAGATGTCGACAGGGTTAGCTTTACTATCTGGAAGAAGGCGAGAAACCCCGCAAAGTTTAACAGAGATGGACATAAAGCACGTAGACATAAAGTACATCAGCGCACCTTGAAACTCAGGGTGTCCCGCTATCTTTGGTGCATCCAGCAGCCAATCGTTAAGAGTCTGGTTGCGGAAGGCGATGCTGCGGAACTGTTTGCCGCCGTTAACGTTCCAGGTGCCGACGCACACACGAATCTGCTTGGGCCGCGTGTACTTGTGGAAGTTCTGGCACATTCCCAGCAGTACCCTGGGGGAGGCTGCAGAGGGGATTGAGGATTAGTGCCTGACTCAGGCGGCAAAGCTCTTGTTGTGGATTTCATTAGATTGTGTGCCTAATGAAGTGGCAAAGAGAAAACATGACAATCGCTAACACACCACATCCACTTGCAGCAGACAAACGCTGGTCTGAAATAAAACAAAGGGGGCTTGGGATAAACAAAATAAGATTCAAATAATGAATTAACTTCCAATACATCAGCATTCTGTTGAAGCTCGAAGCAACCAATGGCGTCTTTTAACAGCACAATGAACACAAATGAGGTGATGGGATGAAAGCGTCCGTCCACTGGGTGTTGAGTTACTGTACCTGATTGCAAGACGGGCTCAGTGACTAACATTGTAAGCGAGCGCAGCGTGGAGAGAAGGAAGAAAAGGGCACGTTAGTTAACACGCAACACCAGGACAGACATGTAGCCCACACACGTTCGCGACTGCATAATAGCTCACAAGGTAGTGGCCAGTTCAGGAAAATCACACTGTTTAATGTTGATTTTATACTAGCTTTATGCTAGCTGATGGAATGCAGGCAATATACAATCAAGGGTAAAGATCAGAGTTTCCGATGGCTAAAAAGTAGTGTGACGCTGATGAACTACCGTAAAGACTGGAAGTGGTGAGCAAGGCCCGAGCCTTGTCGGCCAGGTCACTGTTGAGGGTGGAGCCCAGCCGAAGGATGTCAATGGCCTCCTGCTTGGAAGTGTCAAAGAAGTTGTTCTGGATCGTCCTCGTCACAGAGCGAGCGCCGTCTTTGAGCTTTCCCGCCTGGGGGTAAACGACATGACCCTCATTATTTGCTGCATGCCAGTGAGGGGGGAGAACACTAGATATAATTCCTACGCCACCCAAAGGAAGCCAAAGTGACACTTCAGAGAAGCACATGATGATGTTGGTAGCAGGTATGTGATGGATTTGTGTCCATGTTGAAGTTTGCATTGCTCTCATTGTGATAAAGAAACTCAACAAGACCTGCAAATAACAATAAAGGACTCTGGGAATCAAGAGACAACATCACCAGATTTCTCTCCACCAGAAAAAGTGTGGGGGTCTCGCTCTGATTCTTCAAATCAAATGAATACCTTGCCTTGATTCATGAAAATGAAGACAACACAGGATGTAGCCATCCCATCCCGCCCCCTCACAAGAGTTTAAGCCAAAGAAACTGAAATCAGGGAATCAGGAAAGATGACAGCTCACACAGGAACTTACCACGCATGCAGAACGTTCCAGAGGGCGGCAGAAAGAGACAGTACACAAAAGGTAAGAGAGTGCAGCACACACGTTCACACAGCATGGCTTCCATAAGAGCTCAAGGCTAAAAGTAACATGCTCGTCATATTTTAGAGGAGAGTGTGCTTTATATACGAGTCAGCTTTGTGCACCTTGGCCTTGCCATCCAGGGCGCCTGTGCCAGCGTAGATCTTGCTGACGGAGTCTCCGTTGACAGACCACATGGTCCTGAACACCTCCTGAAAGCGGGCAACCAGCTGCGGCTTCTCAGTCAGGCCCATTTCCTCCAGCTGCCTGGGTAGCATCTAAGCGAAGGCAGCGTGATGGTTAAGTCAAACAGAAACCTCCTGGATTGTTTGATTGCTTGATGGCCGACGCTTGTAGAAGTTCTGTACCTCCAGAGCAAAGAAGGCTTGGACACTGTTGGTCCTGTCCAAACAGTCCAGGCAGTTGGTCCTGATGGTGCCACCCTGGCTCCTAAAGAGACACACGCAAGCGGTAAGGATGGCTTTCAGAGGAAATAAAAGCGAAATGTGCGTGTTACCTGGTGATGCCCATCTCTCCTGAGTAGTAGAAGAAGCCGCACTCGTCAATGAATTTGCTGAGCTGAGGTTTGAGCACGCTGTGCAGCTTGTCTGCCTTGCCCCCCCTCACATTTTGATGGTAATCAAAGTTGACCATCTTCACAAACGCGCCGTGCTCCGATGCCTTCAAGTGACTCTGGCAGTGGCAGAGAAGATGCAAGGTCAAACTGGGAGATGTCTCAATGAATGCGGTGTTTCCCCATCGGTTCGGTGGTATCTCTTCAGCCTCCCTCATAAACACATTATGATGAGCCAAGTCTGCTTGTTAACATGCTTCGCATGTACCTAGTTTACCAGACAATAAGATGATGTAGCAGAACGGGTCAGTCACATTTTCATTCACATCACATTGTTGCGATACTTAGTGAGTAATCAGCCCCCTCAAGATACTCTTACAAAACAAGCAAAAAGACAGCAATACAGATGCTTAAGTTAAAGAACAGTTTGTCTTCTATTCGGAGGAATTATTAAGCTGTGGCAGCATCAAAGAAACTAAGTAAGTATCCCTTTTTTAGGCTCATAGAACATAACTGTGTTTTATTCAAGGACTGCCGAACAAAGTACAAAATCTTAATGCTTGATGAAAAACATGATCAATCAAACATGTCAAACTGGTGAGCTATCTGACAAAAATTCTGCCATAAAAGCAAATAGCACTAACGAGCAGCAGGTGCTGCTGTGGGACCCTGGCTGGTGACAGAACAAAAATTCATTTGTAGTTCAAGACATACTCTATTTGTTGTGCTCTTTTTACTCACTTGTCTCCCACAACACTATTCCATTCTCCTACAGCGTCTACTACAATTACATGCAAATGCATCATGGACAATGGTTGAAATTAGATAATACATAATTAATTCCACACCACCACAAATAGACTGCAGTCCTGTAGGAAACACCAACAGGTTCCTGATGTCACATAAAAGTGATGCGTGAATGTTGAGAGATGATCCAAATCCTCCTCACCTGAAAGGCTTTGCTGAGCATGTGCTCTCCTTCCTTACTGCCAAGCAGGTTGATGATCACCTGTTTCCCATACAACCTCCGCAGAGCGGTGAAGTGTCTGGAAAAACAAATCAATGTGAAGAAAAACTAGGCTTCAAACTGTGTCAATGAAAAGGAGATTCCCTAATCCATTCACTGTGGCCTTAATTTAGGTGTAGGCATTTAGAGGCACTTTACAGTGGCGTGTAGGAAAAGACGCACAGGCAGGGGTGATGGCTGGGATGGGATCACAGTATTTTTCAAAATAAAACACCCCATAGGCTCCAATGAGGACGGGTAGAAAATAAGCTCTATACAACACATCTCGTGAGAGTAGCAGCGATCATCCTTCATCCTGCAATGTGTTCTCCAACATGACACTGATAGAGCAGTCAAAAAAGTTGATAAGGTTTTAAGCATGCACACTAGCACACGAACATCAAGGTGTGGCACAGAGATTATCTTAGTCCATTCCTGCTGCAGACTACCAACAGACTAAGAAACAACACTGAACAATTTTCTTTGAGAGAGGTCAAGGCTGATGAATAAGACTTATAGGCCGTTAGCTTTGACAGCTCATCTCATGTGTCCTTCCTGCTCGTGACAATAAATCTAGCGCAGAGGACAAACGTCGTGGTCGTCATGCATACAAGCCTGTGTGAAGACTCCAAGTACCTCTCAAAGGCCGGTGCGTTTGCCTCGAATCCCCGGGAAAGTTTGACACGGTGAGAGCCAACCTGTAAGGCAGCAGACACAATGCACACGCATTGAATAACAGCACACACTGAAAATACACACATACGTCGCAGGAAGACAGAGAACTTGGTGATGACGATAGAAGACGACTTTTACGAGGCGACAACAAGACTCTGAGAGTGTCATAAGGCATAGGACACAAGGATGCAGGGGGCATAAAGGAGCACACTTTAGCAGCAGGTGACGTAACTTTAATTACCTCCACCAAGGACAACTTTTTGTTTTTGTAATTTCTCTAGAATTTTTTTTCATTTATCTGTGATACATAAATAATAAGAGTATTAATGACAAATTGCATACACAATGTGTGTATCTATGAACACGCCGATCGAAATTCGGCCTTGGTGGAGGTCGGTGATCTACTGAGCTCTACTAACCTTAGAGGGAAGTTTGTTCATTGCCGTCTGTGGCCAAAGTGCTTGCTCATGTGTTCCTCTCTTTATGAAACGGGCCTTAAAGTAACGTTTGTTGTCACACAACAACTTAACTATGAATCCACCCGTGCCTTTTCTTGAATTGAGTTCCTCCACTTCCTGGTGTGACTCACTGAAAAGCATCAGTAAAGTAAAGCGCACAGTCACCGTGCCTCGGCAGGACTCAACAGGCCCCAGCAGCACCAAGGCAAGAATCTAACATCTCTCTACTCACACATTCCACTCCTCTCTAAACTAACTGCTCCATTGCTGAAGGCAGTGAAAGGAGGAGCACACTCGGTAATTTTGGAATAAACCTGCATGTGTCTCAATGTTGCCGCCGCTTCCTGTTGGTGCCACTGTGCAGCTCTGCATACTTAATCACTTCCTGCCATCACATCCGACCAAAAACCATCTTTCATTTCATCCACTGCTGTCTGACTTGACTGACACATTTAACTCATGGTCAATACATGTATGTTTTTTACAAACTCCCTATGATGACAATGCGACCACTACTCTGGTCAATGAGTCCTGTGCAGAGGAAAGTGTTTGGGACGGAGACTGACATTGGATGGAGGGAATTGAGCACTACAGCAGAACCATGGAAGCAGAAGGAAGTGCCAACATTCTGAAAGTGTCTGAAAACAAGCCCCTGCTCTCTACCGTGTGTTTGGAACCAGTTTGTGCTCTCCAGTTACAGTTGCTGCATGTAGTCTAGGACCACCTGTGCAGGTTAAGGGGACGGTGAGCAGACTAAAAAGTACTTGGGGTATGTTTTCAGACCAGGCTCTCACCTGCCCAAAGATGTCGGGGAGCTGAGGAAAACAGAAAAACGCCCTTTACCAACCACTGCATCTACCAGTGAGCGTCCCCCAAGCTGATCATGGAACAGCCGGTCTGTGCAGCGTCACCAGGTTGAAAAGTATCGTATGTCTGAGTCGACTCTTTGGTTTTTGCCAGACATGTGGCACTGCACAGAGAATCCCTAAATGCCAAACAATGAGTGCGAGCCAGGAGAACCCCCCCTCGTCCCAAAACCCGACAAAAAAGGCTTATACCAGGTGAGGGTTCTGATCCAGTCGATTAGGTTGCCGATTCCCATTCAGGTGCAAGAAAACACCCTTAATGGACTTTTTCTGAACACAGCACGGACAAAATGTGTTAAATGGACGGAAAAAAAAAAGAAACGCTTCATTGCCTTCACAGCCTCTTGGCACAAACACAAAAGTGAAAGCTGAAAACTGGAACATTTTCACAGCCTCGCTCCGCAACATGCTCAGTTGTTTAGTTTGAAGAAGAAACCGTCAAACACAATTCCACATGTGACTGTGTGCAAGTGGACGTCCTTTCCATTACCTGGATTCCCGGCTGCTCCCAAAACAGTGGAATGGATCCGCGGATCTGTATGAAGGATGATACGCTGTCATCCAGGAAAATAGCCTGTTGGACACATAAGCACATAAAGTAGTCATGGAAACGCTGAATGCAAATCCATTCTCACTGACAATGCTGAGGCTACAACAACACACCCACTTGTGACATCAAATTAGCCCTGAAGACAAAGCTCACCATTGTCGCATATTTACTGATGGATGGCGGCTATTAAAGAACAGACACGACCCATGGCGGCGATTGCATCAAACCACTTCATCACACATGCGGCCATCTGTCACTCACTTGTTCCGTTTCCACAAAGTTAGCCACCTGCCCGTCGTCATTGGTCCCGCGCACGTTGAAGCGTGTGCCGGCCCGCTCCGAGCTGAGGCGGGAGAAGATGCAGGCCTTGGCTTGTCTGTGTCCGGCGTAGATGGTCCTGATCTCCACGCCACCACACATCAGTCGCAGAAGCCAGTCGTCGCAGTTGACGCCGTAGTGCTTCAGGTGCAGGTGCAGGGACTGGTTCCTGATGGTAAGTATTTAAACAAAATAACGTAACGAGAAAAGGTTGGATTGTTGGGGAGGTGCTGGAGCCTATCCCAGCTGACTTCGGGGTACACCCTGGACTAGTTGCCAGCCAATCACAGGGTACATATAGACAAACAACCATTAACCTATTAATGAATCAACCTAGCATGTTTTTGGAATGTGGGGGGAAACCGGAGTCCCTGGAGAAAACCCACGCATGCACGGGGAGAACATGCAAACGCCACACAGAGACGGCTGAGGGTGGAATTGAACTCGGGTCTCCTAGCTCTGAGGCCTGCGCGCTAACCACTCGTCCGCTGTGCAGCCATAATAGATATTTTGTCATCCAAATCTTTTTTCCTGTGTTGTTTCAGAGAAGTAAAGTACAGTATTTTCTGGACTATAAGTCGCTCTGGAGTATAAGTCGCACAATGCCAAAAATGCATAATTAGGTAGAAAAAAAACATACATAAGTCACACTGGAGTACAAGTCGCATTTTTTGCGGGTAATTTATTTTACAAACTACTTGACCAAAACATTACATCCTCTTGGAAGGCAAGTTGTAACATTAATAAAAGAATAGAGAACAGGAATAGGTGTAAGATATGCTAACACAATGGTTATTCAGCTACACAAAAAATAAACATGAACAGAAAAGGTGTCCAGTGTTTATGTAAAATAAACAGTTTTTTCATTTATAAGTCGAGTATAACCTATGAAAAAAGTGCGGCTTATAGTCCGGAAAATACGATAAGTGTTCAGATGTTTGAGGTGTCACTAAAACAAAGAAATATGGACCTCAGTCACCCTTCTGCTTCTCTGCAGAAAAAGGTCAAAATCGGGTGTTTTCGCTGAAACCACCCTATGTTCTGCTGATTGATAAAAACTAGAAACAAAGTTTTTTTTGTGTCTTTACATGGTTTCAATGTTTATGTAGTCCTAAAACTCAATATTCTGTGGGACAGTAGATGATGTCAGCTTGCATTTAAACAAATACGGTCCAGTCATACAGTATGAGTGTACCCCCACATTCATCCCGCCATGCTCTTACCAGAAGAAGCGGTTGTCCGTGGTGTCCTCCAGAATCCTCCGCCGTGCATTGAGGCTCAGGTCCATGCTGACGCCGGTGGAAGACCAGGCGAAGTAGAAGTGTCCCGAGTTCAACACCTTCCGCACCTCAGCAATGCGCTCCTCGTCCCCGGGGTCGTTCTTCAGCGATATGAAGTCTGTCTGTGTCACCCTGAACACTTCCGACTCCTGTACTTTGCCCACAGAGCTGCAGCCGGTCACCACCACCAGGCTGTGGAGCATGGAGTCACCTGCCGGACATGAGAAACATGTTATTTTTAGGAGCTATCACTGTACACAGGTCAATCTCTCTACAGCTTTAATTCCATCACTTTGTTTCTTCCTTGCTGTGATGACAGCCTTCAAGGTCAAGTAGAGGACATGAGAAAGCAGCTTAAGTGTGAACACCAAGAGGTACACACACAAAGAGTCAAAGATGAACAGAGAGGAGAATGTGGACATTCGTAAAACAGCTCACCCAGGTTCAGGCGGAGCACGCCCAAAATTCCATAGGCATCAACAATCTTGGAATATGTGTTTTTAATGGCCTCCTTCTCAGCTGCCGCTGGAAAACAAAGGGAGAGAAAATATGAGAAGACTGCAAGACTGTTGTGTGTGAAATATTCATTGGAATATAATCTGTGACCTCCATCATAGCATACAATCATTAGAACGTCTCCAAAGGGAAACTAGTCATGTGGAAGAGGATTCCTTACACAGGACAGCAACAGCCGCAGATTCGAACATGAGGCATTCTTCCCGGCTCCGTGTCTCCACGATGACACTATAGGGAGGTGGGTCCAGCTTGTGATAAATGCGGTAACCTTTGCTGAAGGCCATTATTGATCCAAGAAGAAAGGACCTATAATGGGACTAAGGAAAGACATCACAACTGTCAATTTTGCCTACATTCTACAATGTGATCGCACATATAATATGCTATTTTATTTATTCCTTCATTCATTGGTTTTCTATGCCTCTTAATCCTCACTGTATGCTGGAGCCTATCCCTTGGGCGAGAGACGGGGTGTTCAGGGTGTGTCACCCTGAACCAGTCGCCAGTCAAAATACAGAAACAACCATTCACACCTAGGGACAATTTAGAGTCGCAAAGTGTGTGGGAGGAAACCGGTGTACGCAGAGAAACTGACGCAGGCAGGGGGAGAACATGTCAACTCCGCAGCAAGATATCTTGGGAGACTGGAACCTAGGTCTTCTGGCTGTGTGGCTAACATCCCAACCACTTGGCCACGGTGCGGCTCTTTCATTTAACTTTCCTAGTCATTAGGAATGATGCTACCTTTCCATGTATTGTTAATCAATTACCCCACTGCGGATAACACACTCGGAGGGTTTACCGTGAAAACCGCAAATGAGCTGCATTACACATCCCTAAGATGCACATAAATAAAACTGCGAAATCATATACCACTTTGAAGCTGATGTAAATTTGAACAAGAGCATCGCTGCTGTGT
The DNA here is from genome assembly GCF_037039965.1 of Doryrhamphus excisus. Classification (NCBI taxonomy): domain Eukaryota; kingdom Metazoa; phylum Chordata; class Actinopteri; order Syngnathiformes; family Syngnathidae; genus Doryrhamphus; species Doryrhamphus excisus. The sequence continues at coordinate 13,717,360 of NC_136377.1, forward strand.
GCAGATTAAGAGTACCCTCACTGGGGTACTAGAGGCCAGTGGGTTGACGCGGTCAGTCACGACTTCAACAGCTAACGCGAATGTGACCCCGCCAAGACTGTTTAGTGTATGGTTGACTTATCTAATTTATAAAACACGAGCGCAGCAACGATGAACCGTCATCGATCTGATGGCTAGCAATAGGTTAGCTCAATTAGCATTAGCCTGCTAGCCTAATCGCCGAAATGCCGCTAGCTTACTGTATGTTGACGGCTGCACTATCCGCAAAATCCACCTGTTCAACTGTTATTTACCTAGACAAACAACCCCCTTTGGTTGCGGGGTGTACATGAAAAAGCCTGCGGAAATTCTCGCGTCAGCTTCACTGAGACGAGTGTCGATGTAAAACAAACACAGGTAAAGAGGAGGAAGCTCACCGCCGGGCTGAGACTCCGCTGTCACAACAGAAACCCTCCCCGCTGCGGTGGCACAATGGTACAGTCCAACGCGAAACTAAGCTAACTGGCTCTAGTAGGACAGCGGCTAAGCCAAACTCAAACAACCGTAATAAATGTTCTGAAATATATTCTATATTTGTATAGATGGATGAACTACAAATACACACATTACAAAAGAATGACGGGAAAGGTGTATTTAAAAATGTTGTAGTTTGATGTGTTTTTATAAATGACAGATATGTACTGTCCAATAGGAGCGGCTTTGAGAGGCAACTGACCAATTGGGTTTAGAGGTAGGCGGGACTTGATTGTTTCACAACACACTGATAAGCGCAGCGACCGGTTTTGTAGGCTGACTCAACTATGATTATAACAGCTGTATAAGAAGGTAGGTATTTTACTACATTCACCTAGACATGCTTAGGCAATTAATATGATTTGGTTGTTTTTTTGTGCCTCTTTACGCATGCAGCGTCTGTGCTAATGACTGCACATTCAGCAAACAGAGTCAATGTCAGCTTGCTTTGTTCGTGTTCATGTCCTTCAGTGCATTTACGGAAATTAGTGAAGCATCACAAGACAAAAATTAGGTGTAACCCACACATAACCCTGTCCTGGAAGTTGTAGAGGATGTGCACGTCAAACCATCCGTCTTGTGGACAACTTGTCCCTCATCGCTGCCCACACTTTCACCTTTAATGTTTTTTTGCGAGGCAAACTAATCACATCTTCTGTTGCAGCATCGAGGCAAACTCAGGATGAAGGGTCTTTACCTGGTGGAGCCGGTAGTGGCTCTGTATGCCTTCTCCACGTACCTCACCTACCCTCTGATGCAGCAGTACGTGTACAGGCGCCTGTGGCATGACTTGACCAACAGCACCTATCCCATCTCGGACAACGCATCCACCTGTGCGGCAAACAGGAGCAGTAACATCAACCAGTCCATCTACTTTGAGGCAAGTCAAAAATGGAATCTTACTTGGAGCTGTGGAAGAAACAAACGCACAAGATGGTGAAGATAGTAAAACATCACATTTTCTCACTATAACTATAGAAGTGGAAGTTGCACAGGTATGAGATGTTGGGCATGGAGGTCTAATTCATCTTTTTAATTCATGTAACAATGTCTATATTATTGTTTTCGTTGGTAACAACAACATTGCACCACACCAGAGAGTTGTTTCCACTATTTGACACTCCTATTTAGCTAAATAGGCTAACCAAAGCGCGAGAAAGATCTCTTAGAATGATACAGACCGGATCTATGGCACTTTTTTATTGAATACTTGACGTATCCACTTTTCAGTGTTTCCTATGCAGCCATTTAGTGCTGACACAAATACATTTGTACCACCTAGCTGTTCACCCTGGCTCTTAAACACATTATAACAGGAATGTCTGTCTTTGTATTGTATACGCACCTGGTCTCTCGGAGAATAAGAAGACGTGGCATGAGGGATCAGCGTTACCAACTCCCAAACTTCAAACCCCTCGAGGTTCTCTAGCAATAAATCTAGCAACTGTTTCTGGTCTTGTTAAATGTTAGCATGTTTCGCTCTTCTTAAGTTCTTTTTTTTGAAGAACGTTCATTTGTATTTTCAGCTCTTGTGGGTGTGGTCATAATGATGCATTCACAGGCGATATGCACAGATAACGTACTAGATATTAATACTGCATTATAGTATATGCACAAATATGGTGAGTGTATTGTATTATACACAGACTCTAGCATTTGAAAAGCACATATGAAACCCTCCTTGGTGTTCTTATACAATCAATAACTGTTATGAGATGCCCCCCCCCCACCCCCCAGGGGTAAAAGGGCAGTTCAACCCCCCAGTCCAACATCAATACCAATAAGTCAAGCATTGGTCAATGTGATCACATTCCTTTATATGACGTTTTTTTTTTAGCAACACTCAACCACCTAGAAGAGAAAATGCAAAGGAGTTGTCTGTAAACATTCAGCTGCTTCAACTGCCATTTTCTATATGAGCTGAAAAATGTGCTAAATACAGGATCAGGTGTTTGATTTTCCTGTGCTAATTTTCACTTCTCCTTTGATCAGATCATGTACCAAAATACCTAAAACATCACCTGCTTTCATGGTGGCGGCGTTTTTGACTCTGGAACAGATTAAATCTATTCAGATTATTTCCAACGACAGGATTGTTTAGAAACACAAACTAATTGGTTGTGTCCACATGCCACAGTTCACACGGGGGACACTGAAGTTGGACAATAGAAGACTAGGAAAACATGTCCCGGTCTCAGTCTTTGATTGTGCTGACTCGGACTTCTGGCAAAAACAACATGATGGTGGTGTCAAAATATGGATATGGCGATGAATGCAAAATGTCCAAGACAGGGGTCTCAAAGTCAAATTACCTGGGGGTCGCTGGAGGAATCAATGATTCCACAAAAAATAGAATCAATCTAAAAATAGAATACATTGTAGCATCACTGGGTGTGCTTTTGACTTCACAGCATGCCTTGCGGCACTTGCTTTATATGTTTTAACGTAGCTTTTCTTTATGATTCCCCATTGCAGTAGTGGTACAGTCCTGTGGTTACTTCCTGTTTGACCAATCAAAGGGCCTCTTACCATCTCTTGTGGGACGTAAGGCCCCCACAATATATAGAAGGCCCTGGGCTACCAATTGACTCTGATGACAAGTAGGGAGCCACAAGTTTGAGACCGCTGCTCTAAGAGATGGTGTTCCGCTTGTGTCTCCAGGAAGTGCAGCAGCAAGCGTCCCTCTTCTCACTCTACTCAGAGGTCCTGTCGGCCATCCCCTCCCTGGTGGTCACGCTCATGGTGGTGGCCTACAGCGACCGCGGTGGCCGTAAGCTGGCCATCATCCTTCCCCTGGTCGGCACGCTGGCGTACACCCTGGCCCTCCTGTCCGTCTCCTACTTCGAGCTCAACGTCTACATCCTGGTGGGCTGTACGCTCATCTCTGCTCTATGCGGGGGCCTGGGCACCTTCCTGGGGGGCTGCTTTGCCTACATCGCCGACCTGAGCGAGGACGGCCAGCAGAAGACGTTGCGCATTGCAGGGCTGGACTCGATGATTGGCTTGTTGTCGGGCGTGGCCGCCCTGTCGACGGGCTACTTCCTGAAGGTGGCGGGCTTCAACTGGCCCTTCCTGACCTCCGCCGTGTGTCAAGTGTTCATCCTGTTGTACGCCATCTTCATTCTGGAGGAGACCGTCAAGCAGCCTCCCCCTGACGCCGCCAATCTGGACGAGTCCCGGCAGCGCTGGGCCATGCAGCAGATGTTCTACGGCGTCTACCAGATGTTTGCAGGGGCCAGCCCAAAGCGCAGGGCGTTACTGATCCTCCTGATGTTGATCTTCAACAGCTTCTGCTTCACCTACATGGGCGGGATCTCCCTCTTTGTGCTCTATGAGCTCAACGAGCCGCTGTGCTGGACCGAGATCCTGATTGGCTATGGCACGGCGCTGTCCACCGCCATCTTCCTGTCCAGCTTCATGGGCGTGGCGGCGTTCACGTACTGCGGCACGCCTCAGCTGCTGATAGTCCTGATGGGCATCCTGTCCGTAGCCATGGGCATGGTCATGATGGCGTTCTCCAAAACAACGCTCATGGTATTTCTGGGTGAGGAGAAACATACAGCCATTAAAGTTCTTTGCCTCGCAAATTGAAAACAGGCTTACTGCTCATGCGATATTTTAAAGTGTTTACACGGCATCCGTGCATTGGGTGTTTTTAAAAAATGTCTTAACAAATTTTTCTCACACCATAGCGAGGGTGCCGATGCTCCTGTCCATCATGCCGTATGCTGTGCTGCGCTCCATGATGTCAAAGATCATCCCCAAATCGGAGCAGGGTGAGCATCCGCTGAAGCGCCACGTTTGTAGACTCTACCAGAGTACTCTTGTAGTACTCGAACCTACTCGAGACTAAGTTTCTCATGCATGTGCAGGCGCCCTGTTCGCCTGCCTGGCCTTTCTGGAGGTGCTGACGTCCAACGTGTCGGTGGCGGTCTTCAACAGCTTGTACGCGGCCACGGTGGCGTGGTATCCTGGTTTTGTCTTCTTGCTGTCCGCGGGACTCTGCTTGATCCCCATGTTGCTGCTGGGGTGAGTTCAATGAAGATCTATTCAGGGTGGAAATATGTACTCCTTTTATCATTCAGGAAGTGTTCTGCTTGCTGGAAATTGGTTTGTAGCTTTAGTATCTCCACTGAACCACAGTGTGGGAAAAAAATGCCTGCTAAAGTGTCCTTGTGTGTGCTGTGTTGCGCATTGTAGTGCTGCTGAGTGTGCAACGTGAAACTCAGGAACTCAAGCAGCATTTTACCTGCACAAAACAGCACAAACATTCATTCATTTTCTACCGCGGGGGTGCTGGAGCCTATCCCAGCTGTCTTCGGGCGAGAGGCAGGGTACACCCTGGACTGATCGCCAGCCAATCACAGGGCACATATAGACAAACAACCATTCACACTCACATTGATACCCATGGATGCATGTTTCACATAAAGATGGCCGAAGGTGGAATTGAACTCGGGTCTCCTAGCTTTGAGACCTGCGTGCTAAACACATGTCCGCCGTGCAGCCAACAGCATAAACAAATGAAACTATTTGACTATTTTAGTATTAATATAAATCATAAAATATACCAAAATTAAGTCCGAAGTTACTCACACTGTATACAAAACACACGAAGATCATATTAAATAAACATGAAAGGAAACTAACTAAAAAAGACAGAACCACTCCTTACCAATGAATTAATACTGTCTTTGGAGGGGCGTTGCAAAAGAGGGAGAGCTTATTGAGAGGAGGATGTCTCAATAATGAGACCACTACACTGCGCGGTTTCATAGGAGCAGATCCTTTCACACGTTCAAGGACCATCTTTATCCTTCATGATGGTGGCACCAGTCGTGCGGCCATCGTTGGTCGGCATTTCTCCACTTTGGATGTCTCTATTCACTTCACTCAATGCACTTTCCTTTACTTTGACACAATGCCATCAGAAGAGTCTGCCTCATGTTTGGGAAACATGGCGGAGGTTACACTTAAGAAGCTACTGGAACTAAAAAGAGCATCATTCAGGCATAAGATCATTTAGAGAACATGAAACATGGGCCGAGCAATGTCGACTCGGCAAGCTGTTGGAAATGAGAGTAACTTGTAGCGTATATATTTTCAGGGTGGTGTGCGTGATCGGACTGGACGTGACTAACGAGGACCCTGGTAGCACTTCCCAAGGAGACAAGAAGACCACAGAGACATCTGAAGACCAGAACGACCTCAGTCCTCTGCTAACATGAAGACCAAGTCCCCGTCCTCCCCTCACATTACTGATTTTATCCACTCATCTTGAACTCTTATTTTTTTTTACAGCTCGAAGGTCAAAGAACAGGTGACAGTCGGCAGACAGGTTCTGCATCCTCAGGCTATTATTAATATCTATTATTACTGACAAAACTTCCTGGTGGCCCAGCTGCGGCGTCGTGGTCATGTGGCATTTCACACGAAATGTAATCAAGGGAGAAGGAACGTTGTGTTATTGTGTATAACGGGTGCTCCCTCAGGGAAATTAGAGCACCTCCACTAATAGGAATAATCATTTTATAAATGAAAATGGAATCACAGACTGTTTCAACGTAGTAATTATTTAGAAAATGCAAATGTGTGTAAAGTACCATGCAGTGTGTTAAAAATATATTTGATCATTCCTGTAGACACACTCAAGCTTTGTTTCTTTTAAAACTACACTCATTTGTCTTAAAACACACCAATGGTTTTTGCAGGGTGATGCTTCATATCAGGGGTGTCCAATGTGCGGCCCGCGGAGGTTTTATATATAATATAGTGCAATAATACCAACAAAAATAGACAGAAACCAGCAGTCATTTGACAAAAGGTTTAAAAAAGTATAAATATTAGTAGAATAAAGTCATAGTATTATGAGAAAAGGGTTGTCCTCTTACAGGGAAATGTTTACAATAATAAAGTCATTAATAGGAAAAAAATATACATTTTTTACATGCATGAAGTTGAAATATTCAGGAAAAAATTATTTATTTATTAGTTATTTTTTGAAGTTGAAAGACTTCATTTGCAATTTAGGTTTGGGTAAAATGTTGACAGGAGAATAAAGTCATAATATTTAGAGAAAAAAAGATGTCATGAGAAAAAAGTCCTAATTTTTGTCAAAATAAAGTCATAATAATATAAGAAAATAAAGCATCTTTAAAAAATAAAGTTTAAACTTTTTAAATAAATATTAACTCAAATTGCACAACCATTGTTACGAAGGGGCTGCACTGTGACCCGAGTGATTAGCGTGCAGGCCTCACAGCTAGGAGACAGGAGTTCAATCCCACCCTCGGCCATCTCTGTGTGGAGTTTGCATGTTCTCCCCGTGCATGCGGGGGTTTTCTCCGGGTACTCCGGTTTCCTCCCACATTCCAAAAACAGGTTAATTGGCCACTCCAAATTGTCCATAGGTATGAATGTGAGTGTGAATGGTTGTTTGTCTATATGTGCCCTGTGATTGGCTGGCCACCGATCCAGCGTGTACCCCGCCTCTCGCTCGAAGACAGCTGGGATAGGCTCCAGCTGCCCCGCGACCCTCATGAGGATAAGCGGTAGCAAATGAATGAATGAATATATAACTTCTTAGCATGTCTACATGGATTGGTTTCCAAAATGTCAAATACCAAACTGACCCATCCAACCACTAGGGGTCTCTCTAAGCCCTTTCTTCAACACAACCTCCACCCAGCATGATCATACAATAAAACAGATTCTAAAGTTCAAATAGCTCCCTTTAATGACATTTTGTTGATTTTAATGCTACCAGGGACCTGCTTCAGGCACTATCAACTAAACGAACAAATATCTTGACAAACAACAGTGAGGGTATTTTCCTTCCTGAATATAATTATTCATCTTTGGATAATTGTATACCTCAGAATTTGGGGAATACTCGTTCTTGTTCCCAGTGTACACAGCAAGGAAAGGTGAGAAGAAACTGCCTGCTTGCAATACAAAAGCCAAACCTGACCCCGACGTGATTTGAACACGCAACCTTCTGATCTGGAGTCAGACGCGCTACCGTTGCGCCACGAGGTCCACGTTGAGTTCCACAAAGACACCAGTTTGGTGTATAATAACTCGAGCTGAAAAGTGAACTGGAAAAGTGATTGCAATCAACTGCAATCAAGCGTTTGTGAGAACTTGCAATGAGTTAATGGAGGCTTTTCCAGCATGAAGCCTTTTTAAGGTCGAAGAAAGTCTTCATTTGGTTTTTCTTCAGCCATTCAGAGGTGGACTTGCTGGTGTGTTTTGGATCATTGTCTTGCTGCAGAACCCAAGTTGGTTTCAGCTTCAGGTCAGAATTCATGGTTCTATTTATCACAGCAAGTCTTCCAGGTCCTGAAGCAGCAAAACCGTAAACCATCACACTACCACCGCCATATTTTACTGTTGGTATGATGTTCTCTTTCTTTTTCCGCCAGATCACGTCAGACCACAGAGTATTTGTTCAGCAGTGGTTTTGGTCTTGGAACTTTGCTGTGCAGGCCATTTTTGCCCAGTGTCTTTCTTATGGTGGAGTCATGAACACTGAACTTAATCGAGACAAGTGAGGCCTGCAGTTCTGAGGATGTTGTTGTGGGGTCTTTTGTGACCTCTTAACAATAAGAACTGTATTTTGTGTTTAGCTGTGATGTCATTGACTGATATTTAAATGTGTTTGATGATCTGAAACATTGAAGTGTGACAAACATGCCAAAAAAATAGAAATCAGGACATTTTGGACACAATTCCATGAGTTCATTCATAGTTTTGAGAATCTCCAATGGAAACAAAGAAAAGCCATTGAATGAGAAGGTGTGTCCAAACATTTGGCCTGTACTGTACATTGGATTGCTTTTAGAGTCTTTAATGTAAAAAAATCTTACATGGACACTGGAAGTCTCGGGCCAGATGTGTGCAACCTTCCACCAGATGCAAACATCCGGAGATAAAGCATCCATGAGCGGGATGCGAGTGCGTGTGCCCAGAAACACCAGGAAGTGTCTCCTTGAAGGCTTCACACGCTCCACAAAATATCCAAGACGTCAGAACAAAAGGGATGCTCAAGGACACTTGACTGTGGCTGAGTGTTTTCCCTCCAGGAAGGAAGCAGACAGGGAGGAACAATAAATTAACGGTAATATCCTTTTTTAAAACCCAAACATGGACTATTGCAATAAACTTCCTCTTACATGTTTGGTCATCCAACATGACGTTGTACAAAACAACACATTAAGAGATTACAAAAAAATCTGAATGAATCTGTGCCCTCTGCCCCATAAGGCAGCAGCTGTACCATTACACCACCAAGGACTGACAGGTGAGTAGGTGAATCTGTGTATTACCTGTCTATTTTGTTCACTCCTGTCCTGGGCTGACTTGGTGATCTACATACACCTCATAGTTTTGCACACCTTCCGAGAATGCGCACCCTTGTGCAAAATGGGGCCTACGCAGAGCACATATTCAGTGTCTACAGAATATTTGCAATTGTAAAGCATGCAGAGCATTACACGTCAACGCTCGGATGTTGGATGTCGATCATTTCTGCAGACACTTTCCACAAGCAGAAGCTGGTGAGGGCCACGCATACTGAAATATACTTTCATGTTCATAAAACGCTGAAAGGCTGCAGGTTGTAAAAAAAAAAAAAAAAAAAGGCAAGCGGCAATGTGATGTGCGCAGATGTGAATGTGCTGCATGAGTGCGCTGGCTTCGTGCTCGCCAGCGTGGCTCTCAAGAAGCTTTATGGCCTCCACGGCCGTCTGCTTTGAGCAGTGACGCACTCACCGGACACTTCATTAAGACTCAAACATTCTCAGATGATGCAAAAACTGATCGTCCTTGCACAGTACCAAGAGTGGCACCTACATGTTCTACATGACTGCTGCTAGAAGCAGCGTGATCAGCAGGTTGACTGCAGGCTGATTAGTTAGACCCGCTGGAGCACAACTGCCAAGGCGCACTATTGATTTTCTCCAATCGATGACCCTTTCTGCATCGCACAAAGATGGGGGAGCACTCACTCTGGTTAAAATCAGGTGGAATCTCTTTAAAACCATGGCTGCCATCTTTCAGTGACATTGCATTGATCACTGATCAATGACATGAGCAATGATAATCGCTCATGTTAAGTAATACATGAAAAACATCACATTTAGGTCAACCAAACTCAAATACTACTAACTCAAATACTATATGACCAAGGCGAGTACTTCCCTTGCAATTCTATGTATGTACTTTAGAGTAGTCAGTGTATAGCAAAGCCATTATTGTCTAAAGAGCTGGCAACACAAGTGAGTAGCAAGCATGAGTGCTGCCGGCACTGGGGGAGCTGTGGTTCATTGACGGTAAAGAAGCTGTGATGGAAATCTTATATTTTAGCAAGAGGCCAATTGATTTGAACAAATGAATATGCATTAACGTCAGACTGATTTGCTTTGGGCTGCACGGCGGAGTGGTTAGCGCTGGGAGCAGCTGGGAGACTGGAGTTCGATTCCACCCTCAGCCATCTCTTTGTGGAGTTTGCATGTTCTCCCCATGCATGCGTTGGCTTTCTCCTCCACATTCCAAAAACATGCTAGGTTAATTGGTGACTCCAAATTGTCCATGAGTGTGAATGGTTGTTTGTCTATATGTGCCCTGTGATTGGCTGGCGACCAGTCCAGGGTGTACCCCGCCTTTCGCTTTGTTCCTTCGATGGACAGGATCTGTTTAAACTGTCTTTCCCTTCTGCAGAATAAACACAAAAAGCCAGATCTCTGGTTGAGCAGCATCATCATGCATCCAACATGGCAAGGCGTCCAAACACACCTCCCTCCAAGATGGTCAAGTGTGTGATGGAGTCCTCCACAAGTGAACCCAAGGGAGCACCTGTGGGGCGGAAGGTGAAGGACTGCAAGGTGTCTAATATCCACCACTGATGTCATCATGGAGGTATGGAAGAGGACCTACCTACAGGCTGCCTCGGGCCGCAGAGCCACAAGGTGGCCCCCAAACACGGACATTGTCAGTCATTAACTAGCCACGGGCCCCCAGAGATCCAGAACTGCTACCGCTACTGACACTGTAACAATGGCACCCTTTGTAGCGCTTCTCGTGCAGACCTTCAGTCCATCGCTGGTCCACTTTGTGCCTTCACTCGTCCTAAAAAAGCTTCTCCTGCGCCAACAGACAGGAAAGAAGCAGCCGTTTGGCGCCTTTGACTTCCCCACACCTGGAAATGTGGTCTGTGTGCCAGGATGCTTCCTGGAGTTCAGCTCTCACCAGGAGGGAGGGTGCACAACCCCGCGAGAACACCTAAATCATCCAAATGATCAATCCGAAATGTACAGTCTATTTTTGCAAGGAAGTTCTTCCTCCAATTACGGTGAAATACTGCGGCCCCAAGACAAGATGGCCTCTCGCCATGTGACCCCTGCTGACCTCAGGTATCTGGCGGAGGACGTGGTGCTGCTGCCGCTGCGGCTGAGAGCAGATGTTGCAGCTGTTGTGCAGCACGAGCCACGAGGGTGATGCTACGCAGCCGCGCTGCCTCTCTTCAGACGTCATTGATTTGCACGTAATCACACGGCGGCGGCTGCTTTGCGTCTCAAAGAGGAGAGGAGGGGGAGGGGCGACGAAGTTTTGGAAAAGAGTTAGGTGATTCCAATTATAATCATAACCGGCTTTATTCTATTACATCTAATTAGCTTACATTTGACTAAAGTGACATCATGCCATCCTTTGCAACGTTCTCTAGATTTATATTGTATATCATTTTACATACATTAAAGATGCTAAAACTAGGGCTGTCAAATTAGTGCGTAATTGCAATTAATTAATTACAGTCATAGTAATATTATTATTATATGAATCTAGGCTGCACGGTGTTCATGTGGTTAGTGCGCAGACCTCAAAGCTAGGAGACCAGGGTTCAATTCCACCCTCGGCCATATCTGTGTGGAGTTTTGCATGTTCTCCCTGCTTATTCTTTCTGCTTATGGACTCATGGCTCAGAGGGACATTGTGGAGTGGACTCATCCAGTCTTATTTCTTAGTAAACATGTCAAACATGATAAAGTATGGACCTACATTCATGTGCGTGTTGTCCCCCCCCCCCCTTTCTGTGTGACCTTTGGGAGTAAGTTTACTAGTTTTAGGCGCTACAATCCAGCTTTCATGAGGTCTGCCGTCTGTATTTTAAGAAGAAACGTCTGCTGAGAGCCACCGAGCAGCTGCAAGCGCACAATTACAGCTTGCATGGCTCCACAATGCAACTATAGTACAGGCACAGCATGGGGCGCACACACACACACACACACACACACACACACACATACTGGATGCAGCGGTAGGTGCACATGCACAATACAAAGATTTTTAAAAATGGCCTTCACAAAGGTAGTTTTGAGCTAAATGATAGATACATATAGATTTATGGTGGAATGATCTGCTCAGTCTGACAGTGATAGTAATCTGCCACTGAACTGCTCCATGTTGTCCATGATGGAAAGGACCCTCCTCAGCATCCTTTGCTCTGTCAGGGATTTGCATTGTCAGGGATACCGGCCTGATTCATTCACATCACCACCATGTGGTCTCTTTGGGACTTTAACGATACAGGAAGTCTACCACAGCTGTGGAACCCTCCCGAACCCCAAACATGCAGGATCACAGCATCCGGACCTGCTGCTTTACTGGGGTGCAGATTCCTTAGTTCCTCACCTACTGGAGATGCTGTTATTGTGGGTCGTGTCTAAGGTTGGGCATCGATTGGAACCGGGTCTGACATTCCCTTTCTCTCAGAATCGTTTGTATTTTTAACTTTTGGTGCCTACATTCGGTGATTGGCCAGCGGCATAACACCAAACGAGAAGACGTGGCAGGAAGTGTTTGCATTCATCCATGGATGGCGCTCTCTAGTTTGGCTGAAATTGTACAAAAAAGGAGTATTATGCTACGGAGGATGTACTCCTCACAGGATTAAACACCTTCGGATTGACGGTGTACAGAGAGTACCCCGTTTATGATGCATTACCCCGTTTATGATGCCTTACGAATAAGAATTGTTAGGAACCGGAATCAAAACAAACCGCAATTGCTCAAATTCAAACAATGCCCAACCCTAATTATACATACTGAATGATGAATGAATGAATGAATGAACTTTTTTTGTCATTTTCCACCAAACCCACGTACAGAAAAATATATGAGTGCAGGTTCACTTGACTGACTAACTCGCTAAAACAAGTATATCATTTTCTACCGCTTAGCCCTACGAGGGTCGCGGTGGGAGGAAACCGGAGTACCCGGAGAAAACCCACGCATGCACGGGGAGAACATGCAAACACAGAGATGGCTGAGGGTGGAATTGAACTCTAGCTAGTTCACCTAGCTGTGAGGCCTGCGCGCTAGCCACTCGGTCGCCGTGCAGGCAAAAAAGTCTTATTCATAAAAAAAAAAGGAAAGAAAAATCAATTCAAAGCAGACATGCTGTAAGATTTGTTTGTGCTGAGATAAGAAGTTGTGAATGCACCAAGTGCTGTCACTATTAATAACCTCTTCTGTAATTATTTCTAATCTTAATTGCATTAAAATGCTGACTTGTCAAAATAAATGGCAGGCAGCTGCAGGAACACTGGGGCTCCAGCCCCATAAATAAACTGGATATCTCATGCTGCATACTTTTAATGGTCACATCAGTGAAAGAGCACACATAACCCAGCTAGCTGGGAACTTTAGCATCCAGAAAATTCCACCAATTCGGACCTCCAAGAGACACTACCGTGGCATAAATGTACAGTGAAGGCGGGCAGGGTGGGGGTGGGGCAACGAGGAGAGGCTAAATGAGGACAAGGGGGGCTCGGGTGGGCGTACTGCGGCAGCAATAAAGGCCACGTGCACAAAAGAATGAAATGATTGAAGAGAGCGGTTGATCCATGTTGACAGGAAGTCACCACAGTCTCTTCATGGCCTTCCTCTGCTGAATCTCCTCCAAACACACAGCAGACACCAGACGTCAGCCCGAATCGACACACATTTATTGATGAAGGCTCCCACACAGATGAACAAAATGCAGGCAGGATGTTTCTCCCACCTTTAGCCGGCCATTAGCATCTAGACCAGTTATGCTCACTAACTAAGGACACGAGAGTCAGTAAGGTCCATCTGCTGAATCTGCTTGGACACTGCACCACTTGGCCCCCGATGCGAGTGGACCATAACAACTTTCTGCATAAATAGTGTACAAATACTCACTGAAACGATTAGCTAGTCATCGGCACATCAGTAAAACGCATCATAGTGTCCTTATTGATCTTATTTGTCATGCATTGTGTAAAAGTATGACAGGAACAATATCCAATTAAAAGCACAGAAAGAATACAGATTGTTTTTCAATGAGGTTGTGTAGCACAAATATGCATGTTAGAACTCAATAAGGTCATCAAATCGTACCTTGATGCATCCCTACATACTATCAGCATTTGGGAGCAAACATGAAAGAAAAAAAAGGGGTAAAATTATGGTAGTAGTAGTAAATTCATCCATCACTAGGGGCGCAAGAGTATGCTGGAGCCTATCCCAGCTGTCTTGGGGCGAGAGACGGGGTACACCCTGGACTGGTGGCCAGCCAATTATATTTACTTTTCAAAAATAAAAACACTGTTTTGTTTCTTTACTTTATTTGCCTTTTATTTAACCTACAAATGTGTCAGATCATTTTGCCTGACCCTGTATAAATAAGGAAATTCACTTATCACAGTCATGACAATAAACAAGGTATTATTGTTAGATCAAGTACACAACTGACTCATTTCCAGCATAACACTATCCAATACGCTACTGTGGCACCTAAAAGGTACTTTAAGGTCCCGGAGAGGCAGGTGGATCTAAGGTGGCCTGCATGTCTTCCTCCTACACCTTACCTGCTTACCCGTGTATCCATCAACACACACAATACGCTGCCAAGCATCTAAGTGTTGCAAACATGTCCCTGTTCTCGGAATCACCCCACAAATCTGTGTGTACAGGAAATGAAGCGTGTGGGTGGCGTGCAGGTGGCAAATGTGACGGGGATAATTGGAGCAGGCCAAGAGGTCAGAGGTCACGGTCCTAGCTCTGCTCTACAATCGTCCAAAAGAAGAGTCTTACTGCCCATTCACTGATGAAGAGCAGTGTCCCAATATTTTTGGAGCGTGGCTCCTGTGGTCCCAATCACTGAATAAGATGGAACCTTAAATATAGGAAATCATTCCCAGTGAGTTTCCACATTTTTGCCGGCTTTGGCCACTAATTGATCATTTCAGGCTGATGTTTGTGAGTGATGCGACCTCAAATCTGCAATGAAATCCGCTCTTGGAAAACTTTCGGGGCACTTAGTGGCTCCCCAGCACATCAAGTATGTGTGTGTTTGATGGAAGAGAAACAACTATGGCTGCACGCACTTGTAATTAAGAGAAGTCGTGTGCTATACGGTGTTAGCATGCAGCAAAGTCGAGACCACTCTCACGGCATCCATGTTTATTTTTCTTGACAAAAAAACTTCCCGCCTCTCCATGGAGATGCTCGCCGGTTTGCTGTCTAATCCGTCGTCGCATCGCACAGAAATAGTCTCTTGCGCGCTGATTACAGAGCTGCGGTCGCTGTGATGTGGACAGACGGCGGCCGTCTAAAGCGGGCCGGCAGATTTTCTGGTGGTGGTTTACGCGCACGCCGCCTTGCTTTTCCATTCGGGGCTGCGTGAGTGTGCACAGGGAATGATGGGAAACACAGCTGAGGTCAAACATGGCCACTCTGTGAGAGCGTAGCGGCTTCCTGAGTCTTTGAATAAAAGAGACAAGCGAAGCCACTAAATTATGCCGACACGGCACAGCTCGACTGGCCTCTTATGGGGTGGATGGTTTTCCACTTCAAAATAGTGGCGCCTTTATCGCTTCATTTGGAGCAACACGCTCACAAACTCAAACAGAGACTGAGGGCACCAAGAAAGCTCAACCTCAAGCTGTCTTCTTAGTCCCCGAATGTATCTATGACAGGCCACCACAAATAAATGAATGTACGGGTCCATCAATAGGATTAGCGGGACTTTTGTGCCTGGCGGAGGTCATTTGAGACAAAGAAGGCACGTCTGCATGACTGTGATGAGTGATGCAATAGCGTGAACAGATGGGTGCACATGCGACGGCAGCACGGAACGGGATTAAAGGGCCTTCATACCAACGCGTCAGAGTTGCGCTTGAAAGTCGTATTTCACCTTGACTCGGGAGCTGCAGCACATGGATTGTATTCCCGCCTCATGTGGGAGCGAGAGAAAAATCATCTGCCGCTGCTGGATGTTCATCCAGTAGATTTGTCCGGTGAGGGAAGACAGTATAAACATGCTAGTGATGATTATAAACATTGCATCATGGTGGTGTTGCAACCTCTCAGTCCAAAGTGTCAGTTTGGGCAGTGCTGCTTATCATCTACTGGGATGACTAATCGCATCCTGTACATCATACTGTCTTTCTCCGTGATGACATCATCGTACAGAATAAACATACGCAGGGAGAGCAGGATAAGTACAGCCAAGCAATGTCTTCTCCGCAGATTGGCTTGGCACTACTTTGGGCTTAGATTTGGTTAGATCAGTTATACCGCAGAAAAAAAAAAACCCAGCAAAGGCATTTCTCACATTTTTGTGGTCATTTTATAAGAGTAAGAGAAAAGAATGTGTAATCTAATGAAAAACAATCATAACTTTATGAGAACAACGTCACAATATTATGAGGAAAAATAAAATCATTTTAGTTTATTCATTCATTCATTCATTCATTTTCTACCGCTTTTCCTCACGAGGGTCGCGGGGGGTGCTGGAGCCTATCCCAGCTGTCTTTGGGCGAGAGGCAGGGTACACCCTGGACTGGTGGCCAACCAATCACAGGGCACATATAGACAGACAACCATTCACACTCACATTCAGCTCATTCAGTACCCGGAGAAAACCCACGCATGCACGGGGAGAACATGCAAACTCCACACAGGTGGCCGAGGGTGGAATTGAACCTTAATAATAATATAATACAATTAATAAATAATTTTTTCAAGCCGTAAATTTATAAAAATCTAACAAAACAACAAAAATGTTGCAATTTATGGAAAATTAGTTTGCAGGAAAAGTTATAATGTTACAAGAATAAAGTCAAAACATTAGCCAGAATTACAAGAAGAAAATTGACAAAAGGAAATACTTGGAAAAAATAAAAATGGCAGAAATGGGAAAAAATAGCTGTAATTTCACAAGTGGTAAGTCAAGTCAAAATATTAAGAAAAAAAGTTCTAAACAGAAAAACGTAGCAATTTTACAAGCATATACCGATAACATTATGAAGAAAAATAATGTCAACTTTGTAGCTAAAATGAAAAAACTATTAAGAAAAAATACATTTAAAAAAAAGCTGTAATATAATGCGAAACAACATTTAAAAAAATTGGGCTGAGGAAAAGATCACAATATTACGAGAAGACAATTTAAGAAGTATTTCCAAGCATAAAAATGTCAAAATGAAGTAAAATACTGCTACTGTAAAGTATTCCGAAGATGCAAGACAAGCAATGTCGTATTCTACACTAACTAACCCACGCTTTTGTCACAAAATTCAACTTTGATGTCACTTCCTGTTCTCCAAACATCCGCAAAACATTTACAGCAACACACAACATATGTGAGCCTTATTCACATTTGAAATGGCTTTTTCCGCTCTGATTAAGTCCACTATATTGAGCAATAGGAGTGTAAATGTGACTGTAGGGGTGTTATTTCACGGCTAGAGGGCTGTAATAATGTTGAAAAAAACATATTACATATTCACTGGTCGTGAAATGCAAACATGTTATATTTATGAATAAGAAATTCACTGATTACAACCTGGAAACAGTTCATCACGATAAGTGAGGGATTACTGACAAATTACAAATAAATCACAATTGCGTCCTCGTCATGTGACGTTTACAGCCACTTGTTGCTAGGCAGAATACCTGGAGCATTTATGCCCTATCCACCAATGGAAAAATGATCTAGTATTGTTCTGTATGACATATAAAATACACATAGCAGAGAAAGTGTCAGGGTCCTGCCATGGCAGCCTGACTCAGCAAGTACACGTAGACAAGTAAACATCTCCTGACCCCAGGCGGCACACCTGCATCGTCAAAGTGTTCAAAAGTAGCGTTGACTATTTCCTGGCTGGTCCACAGGAGTAACAAATGTCACACACATCCACAGTCTGCTTCCAATCACGGCCATCGAAGCCGCACGGTCGGCGGTGGAAAATGTTCACATGTGGACGCAGAGCAGAACCGTAATTGAAGACAGAGGAGAGGATTTGTCTCTTATGAAAGCTCTTAAGTGAAAGGATGACACCAAGAACAGCAACACTGTAGCGTGCTTTCATAAACAGGCCACCTCACATTCTATTTTCTGCACATGTACACTAAGTGTATTACCAAATAGTACCACAAATCACTCTTCTTAAAGT
This sequence comes from Doryrhamphus excisus, assembly GCF_037039965.1. Lineage (NCBI taxonomy): Eukaryota > Metazoa > Chordata > Actinopteri > Syngnathiformes > Syngnathidae > Doryrhamphus > Doryrhamphus excisus. Next base: position 13,735,353 of record NC_136377.1, read on the forward strand.
AGTACTACTATTTGACATTGACTGATCTAAACAAACATCAGTTTGTGATGCATTTAATGAACTTGGAAAATGACTCATGCCCATTTATCTTTACTGGGACACACGGAGACCTGAGGCCAGGTAAAGAGAATCGAACCCAGGTCGCCAACATGCTACCGCTAGGCCACCGTTCGGCTTCATCACGAATACCTGATTTAAAAAAGAAAGAGGAATGAAGGCAGGCTGGCTCCTATGTGTCTCTGTGGCTTATCAAGACTTGACCTCATTTGGCGTGTTTACTACGCATCGCAACGTGAAAGAGGCGTGTTCGGTCACATGCTCAGGGACATGCATAGGTCACGTCTCTGACCATGTCCATACTGGATGCAACTTGCATCCCTACACTCCTAGCTCTTGCTGATCAGACAATAAAATACACATAAATGTCAAACGGGCAGCACTTGTGGTGGTATGTGTGAGCTGGGAGGGGCTTGTCACTGCCATCCTTCCATAGAGTGAAAAAGACTGTATGACTTTTCATTTATTTGTTGTTAAAGCACAAACAATTTATGTTATGATTGCCTTTAGGTAGTTTGGGAGCTAGTCAATTTCCAAAAAGTATTAAATGAACCTCCTCTAAACATGGAGGTGGGCAGGGCAAGTGTCAAGGTAAAAAATGTTACATTTTACTGCAGATCTGCGATTAATGACATCTTTTCAAGCATAATTTCTACCTTTATTGGCTTTACTGTGGAATATCTGATTGGCTACAATGAGCATACTGTTAGGGGTTATAACGCCACCCGCCATCTTGCCAGCCTGCAAATGTTTTTATGAAGGCAAACGCTGACTTTTAACAATAGAAGCGGTGGTGCTTAGGTTAGCGTGTGGTTGTCTGTTGTGCGAGACAAGAATAAAAAAACAAAACAAACAAAAGCCGAGCTGGACCGACAAGGACAGAGAAAACATTCCTCACCTTGGCTGCAGCCGTGGACAGCTGCAACATTTACAAGGCCCACTTTCAGCTCCGTTCTACTGCTGGACTCCGAAGACAGGAGGAGAAAAACTTTCAAGTGCGCTCAAGTCAGTGTGGGTGCGATTTATGACGCGATTAAAGACCAAAGACAAGCACTCCTCATAAATTAAATACTGTACATTCACTGACTTGCATCAGGGAGAGCCCAAAACAACATGGCCGCCGTAGCAGGACACTTTTCTGCTCCCCAGTGAGTGAAAAAGACTGCCTTATCTTCACGGGGTTGTCACGGTAAACAGGAAGTAGCTGATCCTGACAACGTGACGGACCACTTATCTCAACCTCCCCGCGCCACTTGACCTTCTCACCTTGGTCTTCCCTCCACGCCTGAGACACACACGTTAGCGTCGAGGGGGAATCGTGTGTGCGTGCGCGTGGTTCAAAGGTTTAACAGTAGAAACAAACACAAGCTAGAAGTCCAACCAGGATGTTCCATAACTCGGTGCTTCTCAAAAAGTAGGCTGTGTTACAATGCACACCTACCAACATGTACACATTTATAGTAGTCAACATGACATTTAACTATTCAACACGCTTGTATGCGTTCCATTTTGGTGCATTTTCCTGGTTCCAGTTATTATCAGTTTCTGGGGGGGGTGGGGGGGGGCAGGAAAAGGAAACAGGAAAAAAAATACTGCAAAAACCTGAAGAGTGTGCCCATTGTGTCCACACACATGCAATCTTCATTTGATAATAAACAATGATTTACTTTTATTGGCTCTTTAGAGATTATTTATTGACATTACTATGCATAGCATAAATAGGATATCAAATTACAGTGGTGCCAAATCTCATGAAGTAAATATATTTTGACTGCATTTGTGTGCATATAAATATATAGAGTGTGTGCGTGCAGGGTATTGAATTCGGTTAAGGAATAAAATCAACCTGCAAGTGATTAAGGAGCTCTAAGTAAAGTAACAGTCTTTTTCATCACACACACACACACACACACACACACACACACACAGACCTGTCATTAATCTGTCATTGGTTCTAAATATGGCCTGGCAGTAATGTGTGTGTGTGTGTGTGCGTCTCATTAGTGTCACAATGTCACATCTGGCTTCTAAATGTTAGCGAGGGAGCAGAGGTGCCACTTTCCCACGATGCCTTGCTGCAGGGAAGGAAGCAGGTGGGGGGAGAGCGCTGGACATAACACACACACACACACAGACTCTGTCACAAGGTGGCCACTGGATGGGCATATACAGGAAGTTCTCCGCTTGGCCTACTTCCTGTTTGCTTTGAGGCATACAGTAGCAGGCTTTCAGCAGCCATTCTTTTTTTTCTTCTTCTTGAAAACATGTTCTTACATCACTGGAGTAAGAGCCATTCTAAATAAAGATGAGATGGTGTAGAGGACACCAGAGGAAGACTTGGGTCATCAATCACTTCTTGCATCCTGTCGGGGAGGACTCTTGTGTCCACCAAAAACATCCGAGGAGAAAAACAACAACAAGAAGAAGCGAGATTCACGAGAGAGAAGGAAGCAAGATGATCTGTTTGACTTTTTACGAGACAACCTCGGATAGATTTTGACCTGGAAGCTCGTCAGAGGAACTGGACTGTCCTCCTTTAACATCTTCTTCCTGTTTGCTTGATAGGCCACACTTTATGAGGTACATCTCATGAGATTGTGAATTTTCTCTACTGTATTCATCTATACGTGGTCTGTAAGGGCTTCCTTCCACATCATTTACAAGTTCTAATGTTTCTGTGCGGTTTTAGGAGATGACGTGGTCCAAGATAAGACAGAAATAGGAAGCAGAGATTAGAGGAAGTCTGAGCAGGATTGTGAAAAAATTAGAGGAGGTATTTTATCTAAAAGGGATTATAGGTAACAAATACCCTGATGTCATTTTTCCAGCACTGAGAGTGCCCAGTTTTATATATAACTCAAATTCGAGTGGTTAGCGTGCAGGCCTCACAGCTAGGGAACCCGAGTTCAATTCCACCCTCGGCCATCTCTGTGTGGAGTTTGCATGTTCTCCCCGTGCATGCGTGGGTTTTCTCCGGGTACTCCGGTTTCCTCCCACATTCCAAAAACATGCTAGGTTAATTGGTGACTCCAAATTGTCCATAGGTATGAATGTGAGTGTGAATGGTTGTTTGTCTATATGAGCCCTGTGATTGGCTGGCCACCAGTCCAGGGTGTACCCCGCCTGGGATAGGCTCCAGTGAGGATAAGCGGTAGAAAATGAATGAATGAATTGTTACTAAGGGTGCACACTACTGGACATGAGGCATAAGACAATAAGAAGCAATCATTCTAACGACAACAAAGCATGCTGGGTAACGCATAATCCAACCAGGACAGTTGAACTCGTAATTGCACCATCTGTTCTTTTAAATCACTATTAGTAACACATGCTCGCCAGTGGTGGTGTTCTTATATTTTTTGTTTGAAAAAAAAAACGCACAAAAAATCTTCCTTTGTGCAACAATACTCTCTTTCCCTGCCCTACGTTCCATCACCAGCGCTGCCTCCCCAGAAATAGTCCCAAAAAGGCCCAACTGGCCCAGCTGGCCCTCCCACCACGCGTGCATGAAAGTGCCGCCACCAGTCTGCAGGAAGCAACCAACAGGAAGCGCGACGGTGCCAGCGCCCGACTAAAGTCAGCCTTTTTTTTTTTTTTACTGCTCCACCAGACCCATTCGCGTTCATTAATCTTCGGCACTCGCTTGCTACACGCCCCTCTTTTTTTTTTTTTTTGAGCGACATCTGCAGAAGTGCACAGCGAGCGCCTTAGAGGCCAACACACACTGATCCAACGCGCAACGGCTCGCTCGTCTCTTTGGCTGCTGAGCAAAGAAGAGCAGGCTCTCCGAGGACGTCCTGCAGGAAGAGCAGTCAAAAGTGCACAAAGACACAAAATGCAACATTCAGCCTTCACCTTAGATTTCTCCTGTCGTCACAAATTCACCCAAGATATTTTCTCACACTCCATGTCCTCTTCGCCCACCTATGAATCAAAGCTGCATGATGGTATGTATATTTACTCCCTGGGAAAGGAAGCTTTGATTGAGCCACCATTCCTTCCTCTCTTGGCTTCATGCGACCCCATCCCATCCTGCCCCACAGGAAAGCATGGGAGCGGAGCGCCTGCATGTCATCTGTATGCTGGATGGAGGACGAGGATGGAAATAGGTGCATGGAGCTCACTTTTGGGATGCAGCTGCCAGGATGCTGTCCAGCTCTCAGCCAAGGGTGGTTGCGCTACATGTAGTACAGATATCCTCACTCAGCTTATCATCATGAGAAAAATGCTCAATGATTTATGAACAATTAGTTGTTAACTTACGCTCACGTTTTGCTTGATGGCAGCCATGTTTCTCTACCAATCGCGCTCAAATTTTACACACGTGATTGTCAGTGCCATAAAGGTGTGTACCAAATTTCACAGTCATTTGACAAAACACCCTAAAGATACAGTGGGTGTTTTGCGGTAGCTCCCATTTATGTTGACAATCCATCATGTGGACCAAATCATGAAGCCCTGGTACTGCAGTCCATGGTCGAGCACTTTTGTTGACAATAAATGTGAGAGCCAACGGGGGCATTTCTATTAAAATGTTCAGTTCATGTCGACTTGTTGTTGTACTGTTAATGCTAAGAGTCCACTGGGCAGCCAGTTTGCGCCAGTTCGCGCCAATGCAATTTGCAGTGGCACCTAGTGTCGCCAATAAGGTGCCTCGTGGCGTGCAGTGGCTCAAGCTGCCTCCCAACTGGCGCGTGGTGGCCCGTAACGGCGGCAAGAAAATTTCAAAATGTTTAAAATCTTCGTCGCGCCAATTGCCTGATGCAAGTGTCCACCAAGTGGAACCAAATGTCACAAACAATCCACCTATTGGAATCCACTGGAATGTAATGGTGCGAGCCAAGTTGCACAAATGATGCTAGGAGTCCACTGGGCCGGTGCCAGTTGGTGCCAGTTCCCGCCAAAGATTATGTGATTGCCGCGTAGTGGATTGCTGTGGCGCCGGATAACGACAACATGGCAACATGCCGAGCGAACATTAATTCGGCGCCACAGCGAGCCTCTCAGCACCAAAGATTATGTGAACTGGCACCAACTGGTGCCGGCCCAGTGGACTCTTAGCATAAGCAGCGTGAAACCACAACAGCAACATAACTACTGCCTACTTACACAGCATTAACACCTGCACACAGTCACTTCCTGTTCAGTGCAAAATAAGCTTCAAAATGATGTAAACGAATCTCTACTCTAACCGAATCTTTTTTAAAAATATATCAATACAATTCATCCATTCCAAAAAGAGCTGTACTACTGTATATGACTTCTGTTTGCAGGACTTGGAACGCAGAAGGGATCCAAGTTTAACCACTGCTATCTGTTAGGTATCTGTTCCGGATGCTTCCAGGTTCCTGGCCTGAGTTTGGCCTTTGGACAAACGAAACGTGAACGGTGCCCCTTTCAAAACTTTAAATGAACACGGTGTCAGGCTCTAAAAGGCCACCAAAACAACACCAGTTCCATCTGTTTTCAGACTAAACAACCGAGAGGCCAATAAGGAGTCTTTGGGGTACCAAGACCGACAAGGACTTAGCTGTAGACCACATTTACGATGGAGCTAAACCAGGACTTCCATGAGGTCTGGCTCTATTATGGTTGTCGCATCTTCTCTGGTGGTGTCCATGCAAAGGTTGGATTCCCCTGACTGGCATTCAGTGTGTGGGTCATCAGATTCTTGCGTGTTTGCTGTCTGTCAGTCTTGAAAAGAATGCATCAGTCAGCGTTTCCGTGTGACCAGATAATGAGGCGTCAAAAATACTTGACACTGGTGGATCTTTTTTTTCCTTCCCGGCTCTCGCATTCCTGGTGTAATCACTTACGCTCTGACTGATGGAGTCGAGACAAGACACATCCCGAGTACTTGATCCAAAAACGCGTGCTGAGGGAACTCCTGGAATGAGCTAAAGGACAGCCACACACTGATGTTGTTGCATGTGTACGTTTGTGCGACGGATGTACGTCTTATGAATGTGTGTGTGTGTGTGTGTGTGTCTGTGTGAGGCCGCAATGTAAATCTCCCACCGTGATGGAGCTGCCGACAAACACGTCGGGCCTTCGCCATCTGCTGCTGCTTAAAGTCCTGTATAATTGCGAGGCCATGGCAAGTGTCCATACACACACATTTGTACACACTTTCCAAGGACACACACTGCATGGAGCGGCGATTTATTTGTTTACTTGTTTGTTATCCTTCATTCGTTTGTTATCAGTAGGTGCTGAGTGCCGTTCAAAAGTGCCAAAGTGGACAATTTATTTACTTAGGAACTTGCACGCTTACTGAAGGTTGCATATTCCAGTAGTGTTAGTGTCAGTGATCCCATGATATTATGAGAGTGTATAGGAAATGTGTTAGCCTTGAGGCTGGAATTGAATCAGTTTCAACTCATTTTTAACTCAACTGCTGTTTTAAGCCAAACACCAGCTTTCCCTCCATTCCTCACGCTCATCCAATCACCAGTCAGAACTCAGCCAGGATGAAATCACAGTCTCACTGAAAGTCAGATTTTATTGGAACATCATACCAAGAGTAAAATATGGTGGTGCTAGTGTGATGGTCTGGGGTTGACCTGGAAGACTTGCTGTGATGAATGGAACCATGAATTCTGCTGTCTACCAAAAAATCCTGAAGGAGAATGTCCGGCCATCTGTTGGTGACCTGAACCGTCCAGGTGGATGCCACCTGGACGCCATGGTACCCTTAGTATCTGCCTATGTTGCCTAAAGGCCCACCTAGCTCTGCTTACATTGAAGCCTTACATTGATGCCTACTTCTGCCTTCAAAAGACAACAATGTTGTTGGCCGTAGCTTACAGTGGTGCACGGAAAAGTACTGGTTCTAATGTCCTCATCCTGCCATGTAGCTAAGTAGGCTAACCACAAAATTAGCAATACTTATAGAATGCAGGAACGCCCTTCTTTTGGCTTTGTGTTCCTAAAAGAAAATGTAAGTCACATTTCAGTACACAAGCAGTGCTGGGATTGGCTTATTTGGTCTGAAAGTAGTAGTTTATCACAAGCTGTTCTTTTTTTCCCAACCGGCCCACGGGAGTTGAGCCGCTGAAGCGCCTGTCGAGGAAGATGGATGCTAACAGCTCTTTGAAGCTAGGTTAGAGGAGCGAGTCCGCCCCAAGAAAGACAAATCAACGGCCTTTTACCCTGCAAGTAAAAACAAATAATGTCTCTTCTTGACTTTGGCGTGTTGAGCTGTGACAATGAAAACCTCATTGGCCATTCTGTGACCTCTCACCATGCTAGCATTGGCGCTAGCTGCTAATAGTGCTCCATGTTAAGATGGAGAAGGATGCAGACCTATCTGTTGGCCCCCCTCCCTGTACTCTAATGTCCATAAATCCTCCAATGTTCGCTTGGATCGGAGCCATTATGATGAAGCTCCATGTTAAAATAAAAAAGGTCAACCAAAGAGCGTTCCTGCGCCTCCCGGTTTGTGGCCTCCTTATCTACTTGTCGTTGTTTCTGTCTCCAGACTCTCTGGGATGGATGTCGGAGTTTATAGGTGACCTCCTGAACCCTCATTGGGGGGTCTTGTCCTTAAGTGCCTGTTGAATGCTTAAGTGTGCCTCAAGAGTCAGAATTTCTTTTTTTTTGTTTAGTTTTTTTAATCAGTTGTGGTTCTTTTAAAAGAGAAATGATCCTGTGATTCCATTCTCTTTGGAGAGAATGTAGCATATCTGATAGAGGAAACATTTTTCACGACTAGAGCCATAAATATCAATTAAAAACAGTGCTACCTCGGTTTTTGTTATGAATCAGTTCCAATCGTCCAGTTGAAAACAGAATCATCCAACAAAGGAATCCATTTTTCATATTTTTCAAACTGGGGCTGAATGAACCAAACACTTGAGGATGTTATCCTCTCACACACAAAAGATTGCAGAACAGAAGGCCTTATATGGTGAATGTGAAACTCCCACTATCAGGTCTGCTGGCTCAGCTTCAGGAGTGACTTTATACTGTTTATAAAGTCATACACCGTGTCTAACAATGCACATCAAGGCAGGCACCTATTTCCATCAGATCAATGTAGTTGGATTATAGGAATATAAATGGATACATGGATTTGGATGGACAGGATTTGGGACAGAACTACACTGTCTGTGCACTCAGGAACCAAGTACACAGTGCACATACGTAGTACTGTATATATTTTGCATTCTTAAAAATATATATTTTTAAGAACTCAGCAGACTTCCCTGGCCCAGCCCCTGCTGGTGGATCCCTAGGCATTCCCAGGCCAATTGAAAGACAAAGTCTCTCCAACGTGTCCTGGGTCTTCCCTGAGGCCTCCTACTGAGCAGACATGACCTGAACACCTCCGCAGGGAGACATCCGGGAGGCATACTGAGCATCCTGGCTCCTCTCAATGTGGAGGAGCAGGGGTTCTGCTCAGTGCTTCTATCGGTCATCCAGAGAGCAAACCGCCTCAATTAGGAGGTCTGTTACCCCATACTGTGGAAATGAGTTCATTCGATTTCAATGATTTGTTATGGGAAGAAATGCTTTGCTTTTTGTACATTTGGGTTTTTGTCTTTGGACCAAAAATGGCCCATGGGGTGCACTTTGGACACCCCTGCTGTAGCGGTTTATGTGTATTCTCTATAAAGAATGCCAGTTTAAGTTTCAAGATTATCTGTCCTGAAGTTGGTGTAATTTCCTGAACTTCTCTAAAGCCCTCAAAGACGGCTTCCCCTCTGCAGATAAAACGCTCCTTAAATCCAGCGCTATCCTCACATTCTCTGGCAAATCCTTATCCCGCTAAGGATGGGAAGAGAAAGTTGAAGAAAGCATCTTTAAACTTTATTCTGGGCAAGTGCAGCTTAGGAACGTCGCTCACGACAACAGCTCAGAGACATCGCCTTTGTGTCTCAGAGTGAAAGCTGCTCATCTTTGCCGGCGAAGAAGACCTCTTTTGAGTTTCTGGTCCTCCCAGCAGGTCTTACATGGCGCTTCTATGAGAGGAGGCTTATAGGAAGCAGCGCCCGCAGCCTTTAGCCCCTTTATTTATCCCCAATAAAAAGCAGAATGTGCAAAGTTAACATAGACGCGGAAGCCCTCTGAGTGAACTCTCATCCTCCTGCTTGTCTTCTCACAAGTGGCTCGGCTGATTTACAGAGTGTGACCAACAGCCTGGAACACGTCTGAGGCTTGTCAGGCTGGCCCAGGGTGAAACAACAACAAAAAAAAGCAGCTGACAAATGAATAGGATGATTGTTTTTACTGTTCTTTCGGGGCTTCGAGCGCATTGTCGTCCATCAACTGTTGGATCTTCCGGGCTCTTCAGTGTCTTACTGCGATTTGTAATTACAGCCAATACGAGAGATGATAAGGATGATAATTACAACAGAAGACTAGCACTGTGCTAGCACTGCCACACAATCGAGGGAGGGATGCCCCCACTCGCAAGATCTCAGCAAAGCCGGCCAGATCATGATGGCGCCCCCTCCACTGTCTCAGGTGGGATCTCCGTGTCATAGCAGTAACGTTGGAAGCCATCAGGACCGTCAGGCGTCCGTTTTTTCTCATCAGAGAATAAAACTTTCTTCCGCCTCTCAATGTCCCATGTTTGGTGCTCTCGTGCAAATCCCAAATGGGCAGTTTGATTGTTGTCAATGGTATCAAAACCAGTAATAGCCTCCTTCCTGACAGACAGCCAATCAGATCCTGCAGCTCAGGGCCTGTGACATTTTTGTAGATCTTCCACTTTTTTTTCCATCACCCACATGACCTTTGAAGACCTTTCAAATGACTGTCTTACTGCATCCAACCTCAGCAGCAATGGCGCACTCCGAAAAAGCCTTGCTTATGCAGCTCAACAATGTTCAAAGAGAGAAAGCTTTTTTTACCTTCAAGAGATCATGAAAGTGGGAATACCTGACATTGATACCACATTTTTGGCAAGATTTGGGCTTTTAAAAGCTCTTTCATTTCATTTCACCTGCTCTTAAAATGTTGATGAGTAGCGGACATAAGATACCATCAAAACGATGCCGAACTCTGGTTTGGCATCAGGTTCAAATGTTAAATGACTGTCGTCTGTCAGCTTAGATGAGGTCCCGATGTTTACAATGCTGATAATGCCTTGTAAACCCCCCAGGCTTGGGACTGCCTGGTCCGCACGAGGATGTGGACGCTGTGGTGCATCTGCTTCATGTTTGACAAAATCAGACTGATGCTTTTCGCAGTCACGTCCGAGCCAATAGCCATTCGAAAAAGAACCGTTCTTTTCTGCTTTTGCTTAAGCGAGCGCAATAAATACTCCCCCCGTTCCAGCTAGGAGGGGGCAGCTGCGAAACAAACTTGCGAGTTGAGTGTGTCAATGAGGTTTGTGTGGAAAAATACAACGCGCCGTGGCAATATTTCTCTTTTTCACTTACTAAGACCTTTAAGTTGGATTTCATGTTTCATGTCAGCACATTTTTACATCAGTGATTACTATCCGGCGTCAGGTTACTCTTCTGTTTTATTTTCTTTCCCCAAAGCCGCTCTCACCCCTCTTAAGCATTGTATACTCTGACCTCTGACATTCCCCCCACATCATGCAGATCCCCGGAGGGAAGATCCAGTATGTGCAGACCTTCAAGCAAAGTAAACGTAGCTGCTTGAATCTTAGCTGTGACTGATTGGTTGCCACAAATCATTTCACTCGATCCAACTCTGAGATCCAGCGGTAGCCGGCTGAGATGCTCGCATCCTCCCTCCCAGATGTTCTCCTCGCCACAAAAAGGCTCAAAGCAGAATCAGGAGAAGAGCGTTGGTTAGATGAGTGACATCTGAGGAGGTTTATTCATTAAAAGGAGCGTCAGGGAAAAACGAGCCCAGCAATAAGAACTGTCACCTCAGACACCATCAGTCTGCACTCCAGTCCGGTCTGCCTGATTCACAGCCCCTCAGTGGCTGCTTGGTGTCCCACGGGAGGAATGAAATGGACGGGAAGAGGAGGGCTCTCTATGTCAAACCCCTTTGACAAAATGACTTCCCCATGATTGTAAACGTCTTAGTGCTGCAGCAGACTCAATAAAGGTGGAATTAAAGTGGATTACGTATAATTCAGCACATGTGGCTCAACAAGGATCAGAAATGTGGTAGATGATCTAAAGGCGCTGTTTCTGGAAGTGCAATGCAGAGGTGCTTTGGGCGCTACGAGCGAGCCAGGTTGCTCAATCTGGGGTCCTGGCGTTGGCCGCAGAGTGTGGCGATCCAACGCGGGGAGAGGTGGCAACAACATTCCCAGATGGATGTCATTGACTCGACACACTGACGCATGCATTCAAACAATTCCTGGGTCCAGCCCAGCGCCTTTCGTCCCTGTGAAAGTTTAATGGGACACGGGATTGTGGTGTTGACTCAGTGGTTCTCCGTGTGGTAAGCCTTCATTATTCTTGGGCCCTTTGTACAGCCACCACAGCAATTGGATCACTTAGCGCTGGGACATAAAGTTGTCTTTGATAGTTGTCGCCTCCACCGCAGGGCCCGGCTCTAATAGTTGAATAAATGGCATTTATTACGCCGGCGTCAAGACTCTTAAGATGACAACGTGTTTGGCCTCCCAGGAATGTTTGCTCGGTACCAAGCAATGCAGAAAAAATAAAACACAAAAGTTGCCAAGAGTGGTTCTTTTTTTTTGGCTTCACAGCTTATTGAGGAGAAGACGTTTCACAATGGACACCAAAAACATGGATCTGACCAGGAAAAGATCGCCTTCTTCTCCCAAAGAAAGTACTTTAGTACTTTAATAAGGGGCAGCAGAACATCAAAAACACTGGGAACTACAGAAGTAAACAAAGGACAACAATGGCAGACATATTTTTTTCTCTGGATTCTGGAAGTGACCAATCTTGACCACGTTGCAGTGTGTACCTCGCTCTGCATGCGCTTTAAAATGTTGCTATTCAGCTACGGTGTAAAAGTCATGCATGTTACACAAGTTGTACTGTTGTTTACAATCAACTCATCAGCTGCTGACTGAGCACTTTGCTCCAGTCGTACCTTGGCTTGTTAGCTTTTCTTTGGTTAACATAAAAAATGTATTAAAAAATGTATACTTTTTTTTTTTAATTTCACATACATTTTGAACATACAGTAAATTAAGATATTTGTGAACTGTGACAATGTCATAACATACCACCATCAAACAAGTTAAACACACAATTAAAAAAAAAGAATATCAAAAATACAAAGAAATACTTCTTTTTCCCATTGGGACCCACTGAGTTTTCCAGGGACCCACTCAATACAAAATAAGGGCACGAACAAGGAACAGAGGAAAAGACAAAAACTAAGAAGGCTGTCACGAGGGGGTGAAGCCCGATCGTGACAACATGTGGGTGGTTCAATACAGTGGTTTGCCCCCTTCCTGATATCCTATTTTTTGGCATAATGCATTTGTTTCAGAACATCAAATTTGAATATTAGTCAATGACAACATAACTGCACACAAAATGCAGTTTTCAAATCAAACTTCTTCTTATTAAGGGAGAAAAAAAACAAACCTACATGGCCCTGTATGAAAAAGTGACTGCCACCGCTTTAAAACATTATTGAATTGTCATCTATCAGTCTAGAAAGGGTTCTAAAGCCATTTCTAAAGCTTTGGGACTCCAGCAAACCATAGTGAGAGCCATATCCACAAATGGTGAAAACATTGGTGGAACATCTTCCCAGGAGCGGCCGGCCAACCAAAATGACCCCAAGAGCGCAAGACCACTCATCCAGGAGGTCACAAAAGACCCCACAACAACATCCACTCAACAACTGCAGGCCTCACTTGCCTCAGTTAAGGTCCGTGTTCATGACTCCACCATAAGACAGACACTGGGCAAAAACGGCCTTCATGGCAGAGTTCCAAGACCAAAAGTGTGCAGTACTAGGGGGTACAAGGCTAAAAGGGTACATGACTGTAAAAAGTGTGGTATCCAGTGTGGTATCCACAGTGTGTTTGGTTCCATCCTTCTCAAGCAACAAGTTAGTTACTATGAACTACTACTACAACTACTACTACTTGGAACCCATTAAGATGGAAATGTCCAAAACTCCCCAAAAGAACTGAACCAGACTATACGGGTCAGGTATTTCAGTTCCCTCCACACAGTCAGGTACTTGCCGGTGGAAGCAGGGTATCAGTAGCATCATTTTGACTGCTAACAGTACAGGACAGCTTTATCCCCAACTAGAGAGCTTGAGGGGAGTTAATGCGGCCCGCTTACATTGGAATAAACTCCCTAAAGTACAGACGGTAAAAAGAACCTGTGCGATGGAGCAGAGATGCAGCTGAAAGACCGGGTCAACGCAGAAGAAGGATGGATGGATCTAAAGCCACAGACAATAAAACGGTTGAGGAGGGCTCTTTATTTAGTTTAGGACTCAACTTCTAAAGTGAAAGCAGATGGCTCTTCAGTCTGGAATACTTTCCACTTGAAGTCTTTGCTGTTTGCTCTGCGTGATGTTTTTCTGAGCTTGATCCAGATCTCTGCAACCTGCACCCCCCCCCAACCCAGGTTAAATACGAGCTTCGCAGTGAGTGACACACATCACGACAGTCTGCGAAATAATCCAGAAAATTCCCTGACCAAGTAAGATTTGTGGTCTGTTGTAAGCGTCAAACATAATAACACTTCACCGCAGAATGTTCCCTGGGTCACATTCAAGCTCCCCAAAGAACAATAGCACGGCCTTTAGCTAGCTTGCAAAGCAAAAAATGTTGTCAATATCAATGGCAACTGTTTATGCCACAGTATGTTCAAATACAATAACAAGGAATAGTACTTGTACTACACTGTCGTCATGAAGTGTGGGTGTAAAAATGGCTTCCAATGAAAAATGAGTAGTGTACCACTATGACGGGCCACAACGAATAGGTCGGCTAGTTTGGGACTTTGCAGTTAAAACATACAAACTGAGCCACAAACAATGTTTCCGTGTAGGCTTAGAAGCCTTTGGCTACGTAGCAAACTTAAACAAGCAACTACTGATTTGTCCTTTTTTTCAGCCAGTCAGTGAACATAACTCCGACCCAATAAGTCAATACGGAGCTTGTCGGGTATAATTGTACGCGTTCAGCACACAGCGAGCGATGCTGGCATGCATTTGGGGTTGTGTTACCGGCCGCTTGAGTGGTGAGAATTTAATCTTCGCTCCCCTCCCGTCGGTTCTGCACCCCCCCCCCTCCCCCAGGGAAGTATTTGGTTTCTCATCTTGCAGCTGCTAAATACTCCACTAAGTATACTTGATTGTCACGCTGCCGGTTTGTTGCTTTAGCAGCTTTTGGCGGAGAAACTCCACCTGAAACAAAGATTAACCAAAGAAACTGACGAAAGACGCAGCGAGGAGATGGATAATTGTCTGTAAAATATAGACATCACTTAGTGGACGTTCAGGTGCTGGACAATTTTTTTTTTTTAATTGTCAAAAAACACTCGACAGAAAGAAACACTTGGCTTTTGTCATGGTATCACTCTCTCCTCATCCATCATACTCCAACGTATGACCTTGACGCTCCTGCACTGCCAGGAATTTGGGTTATCCGAGCTATGTCGGACCACGACCCGTATCCTTTACAAGTGGTCACGCAGCGGGGGCCGCAAGGCAGATTGAGGTTCACCTCTGAGGAGGGAGGGGGGCAGGTCTAATGTGTTCCAGTAGTGGTATAATTGTGGTAGGCTAGCTATTCACCTCCACTGTATGTGTGTGTGTTATAGAGTAGTATTTGTTAGAATATTTGTCAAGTCAGGATGGACCGATACAGACATGTGCAACTATGGCGGACACCATAAGCTTTTTAACCAGACTTTTTCATATTATTTTTAAACCTTTAAGATTGAAGCTGTAGCCATCAATGACATTACATTAAGTCTTGAACTATGCATTTGATTCCAAGGGTTTCTGAAGCACTTTATCGTGATATACAGATCATTACAATAATCAGAGGAAGTCTTTGGAACAAAGCAGAGTGGGGGTTTGTGGGCCTATGTGACGGAGAGCGACAAAGAAGCAAGCTTTATACCACAAAGTTCTGCAGATATTTTAGATTTAATGAGTGTCTGTCCGGGCTGCACGGTGACAGAGTGGTTAGCGCGTAGACCTCACAGCTAGGAGACCAGTTCAATCTCGCCCTCGGCTATCTCTGTGTGGAGTTTGCATGTTCTCCCCGTGCATGTGTGTCTTTTCTCCAGGTACTCCGGTTTCCTCCCACATTCCAAAAACATGCTAGGTTAATTGGCCACTCCAAATTGTCCATAGGTATGAATGTGAGTGTGAATGGTTGTTTGTCTATATGTGCCCTGTGATTGGCTGGCCACCAGTTCAGGGTGTACCCCGCCTCTCGCCCAAAGACAGCTGGGATAGGCTCCAGCACCCCCCACTACATTGATCTTGGTGGGCGTACTGGATGGGAGCCCACCAAGATCATTCATCTTCATTACTCATAGCTGTGAGCATCTGACGTCTTCATTGGTGGTGTCATCCTCTGAGAAGCTGCCTCTTCACTTTGAGGAGAGTCTCGTTGAGCGGCGACGACTTGCATGTCGGTATGTCGGTGTGTGGATCCGATGGCCTTTCAAGTGCATTAATACGCCTCATGTGAGCTTTGATGATACACACTATACTGTAAATCAGCCAAAGCAAGCAGAGCAAGACTTCTGGACCAAGCAAGAACTTCAAGCTTTTTTTTTCTTTGACTTCCATCACTCAGTCACTTTCATTCCTCACACAAAGCAGCCTGTCACCTTTTTAAGTCTTCTTCTTTGTCAAAGTCCAAAAGAGATGCTCTGGGACGCATGTGGTCTCCTGAGATGCAAGGTCATAATCAAAGCCAGGAGCCGCTGGGTTCTGACCCGGCCCGCTACTACCGCTGGCAGCTGCACCGCTTCATTCTTCTTCCAGAGAAACACTCAGCTCTCTTTTACCGTAATGATTCATTCAATTGAAGGCGACGTGGAGCGCTCGGGTTCCACGCTGGGTTCCGGGAAGGCGATGCCAAGTTGCAATGCGCCTTCCACCTTCAAACTCAGCAGTCACTTCATTAGGTACACCTGCACAAGCTAATGTGAGACCATAAAAAAGCTGTACAGACGATGTCAAAAAGGGTATGCATTTAAAACTATGTTGAATCTCGAGTCAAGTCTCAAGTAAAGATGTACAAGTCCAAGTCAAGTTTCATGTCAAAACAAAACAGGTCGAGTCAAGCCCGGAGTCATTTTCACTTGGTGGTCCCAGAATGTAACCTCTGTAAGGCGTGGATCTACTGTATATGTTAGCCACTTCCTGGTTCACGGAAGTTGACGTCAGACCGGACCATACCATTTTTGATTAGAGAATGAGGTGTGAAGAATGGAGAATTTGGTTTTTGCTTATCTATTTAGTAGTTATCAAAACAAATCTTTATCCAGATCCTCACCAAAATGTAACGGCTTCATCCTTGTTACACGTGCTGCGCCTCCACAAAGTTGGAGTGGAGGTTTTGCTAAATGCTGTTAAATAATAAAGGAATCAAAAGCCCAACGAATGCTCTCAAAAGAGTAATAGATATATTGAAAACGGAATAGCTCTGTGTTGTTTTCTTATTTTTGACAGCTCTTGCATTGGATTTCACGTCATTAACGAGAGTAAAATGAGACAGATATTCCTCGTCCAAATGTCTTGATTCAACTGTCTGTCATTGTCCAAACTGCAGCCACTGACAAGCAGGCCAAATGTTGTTTCATCGCATTAATGGAGTCGTTCATGAGTTCACACGACCGTCAGTGCAAATGTCACATCGTGTTTGTTTGGCTAAAAAGACAGTGGCTGTAAGCCAGGCTGCTCGGCCGTTTGTCTTCCTGCCAACTTCACCTCAAACAAAATGGGGAGCGTCAAAGTATGTGAATGACAAGCATTTGGCTGTTCTTCAGGATAAGCCGGATCCACATCTACTTTCCGCCCAAAATCCCTGTGCAAGCGATCCCTAGGTCCCGCGTCTTAATACCAAGGCAGACATGGCCGGACTGGTGACAGAAAGATGGATTGTTCCTTCTCTTTTCTGGAATTATTCAAGAAATAAGAGGACTTAAAAACATATTTGGATTTGTGAAGGATATTATTCATTTTGGGACAAGAATGTTGACTGTAGGGACGAAAGTACTGGGATACCTACAGGATAGTGAAAATACAGTAGAGTAGAATTGGCATCAAAGTTTTTCTGTGTGGAAAACGTTTGGACACCCCTGGTTTGAAGTGTCGAGGAGGAAACATCTGCTCCTTCGGCGCCACGTCCAGCTTTACTAATGCCAATCATCATAAATAAATGTGTTTTAACGTTCAGCGTTTCCTCGTTTGATGTGAAGAAGCATCTCTGTGGTGTGCAGATGGAGCGTGGCGTACAGTGCCGTCTCTCCCAAAGGACTGTAATCTATTTGTGGTGGTGGGGTTCTATTTCTCCTGCCTCTTCTTTCGCTGTCTTATGTCTCTGTGAGTACTTTATTGTACTATATATGTCACTAAGTTGGCAACACTGATCCCTCCTGCTACATCTTCTTTTACTCTCTGGTGTAGCAAACAGAAAGACAATGTGATTTTAGGGTAAAGACAAATTGGTAGGGACCTTAAGACAGAACTCTGAGGGGTACCAGTGTTGGTTGTACAGTAATTCCTCATTTATCGTGATTAATTGGTTCCAGAACTGACCCATAAGTGAATTTCCACTAAGTAGGTTTCCTTATTCACAAATGGACTATCTTCACAGTTATGGCATAGAAAGCCTGTTTACAAGCTTCTAAATGTGTTTTTTAACATTACGAGGGTCCTCTACACATGAAATAACACGCCTTAGTCACTTTTAGTCACATCACAGTTATGGCACATAGGGCCACTTGTAACTGTCAGTATATGTGGTTATCAATATGAATATAACCTGATATTATTACACAATTGCCAATGCATGTTAGGTTTATTGGAGACTCATAGGAATGCGTGAAATACAGGGGTCATGAACACCGCAAAAATCTGACCCAGCCAATATAATCCCATGTATATAGTCATATCATTACGATTTAATAAAAATATGCATTATCTTACAATAATATCCTGTTGGTTTTCTTTATTTATATAATTTACCAGCAAAACAGTAGCATGTTTAGCTATCCGAGTGGCTGAACATGTGGGTCTGACTGACAGTGCCACAGATAGGTGTGCCTTATGTATTACCATAAATTCCAGTGTAAAAGCCTCTACTTTTTAAAAAAATTAAACCCCTTGTGACATCTACTTATATATTGCGCTGCTCGCTTGTCAGTAAGAAAATGGTAGCTCTTTCTTTGGCAGGAGCCAATCAGGAGCTTAGTGATTAGTGCACTCAAAACGTGCTTGTCAAGCCGCTTGGGTTATTATACATAACAGTATAACAACAAAAGAGCTTGACTTGTGGTGTCATCTCACTAACAGCACTAAATTCATCACACAGTAACTTAACAATAAAAAAGATATAATATATGCAATAATATGAGTTTTAAACCTCTTTTAAAGTTTTGCCATGATTCATTGTGTCTGAGCAATGCATTCATTGGGGTGCTGCAATGACGTCAGCCTCCCTCGTTTTATGACACGGACACATGCGGCTTATATAAAAACAAATCTGGTTGTTCCTGTACGGTGCATAAGTTTACAGTGCATAGGTTTCTCCCAGTGAGCCGCTCCTGTCTGGATGTGACACTGGATGGACAGTTTTTTTTTTCAACCTGGAAAAAAACAACCCAGAAGCATTCCTGTGTGGACAGGGTCTAAGACATGGATGACATTGACATGAGAGAAGAACAAAAACCACTGTGAAGATAAACAAGACAGGCTTGACCCATTTCACCCCGATGCTCTCATGCACTGTGCTGGCAACGCGCTACTGTTCATCATGGGCTTACCCACCTTTCAAAAAAAACCTGTAATCTCGCCGTAAAAGAGGATAACATTTCACTGTTGCTTTAGCCGAATATTTGTGCTGTGATCCAAGTCATAAAAAAAGCTCTACTTAGGGAGACTCGTGGACATTCTGTGAGATTGCACCGACAGAAGAAGGTCGGGCAATAAATTCCCATGTTCTGAGTGAGCGAAGGAGCGCGTTTCACAAATGTCAGCGAGTAAATCTCACGGCCATCAAGGTTTCCTCGTCAAGGGAAACTAATTACCCGGCACTCTGTTGTGTCTGTTAGACAAGAGCTGCAGCAGACTGAACCACTGATCAAGTTACGGCCGTGAAAGC
The DNA here is from genome assembly GCF_037039965.1 of Doryrhamphus excisus. Taxonomy (NCBI): domain Eukaryota; kingdom Metazoa; phylum Chordata; class Actinopteri; order Syngnathiformes; family Syngnathidae; genus Doryrhamphus; species Doryrhamphus excisus. Next base: position 13,754,644 of record NC_136377.1, read on the forward strand.
GAGCGTTGCGCGCTAGGCTACGTTACGTGCTGCAATCACATGACTTGACTCATTCAACACACGCACGCCACTGTGGTGTGTCTGTGTGTGAAACGCCATTAAACTTCGCTGCTAGTGATAGACTTTGATTTTAACTCGCAAATGAATCATATACGGCCATAATGCCGCTAATGTGAAACATGTTTTCCTCCACCGCAGATGTATTCCCTCACTTTTTAAACAAGATTGTGTCACGTTGGAGATGCAGCAAGCGCGTTATTTAGAGCTCCTCAGGACTTTGGCTCACATTTAAGACGAGGAGTTAAGATTCAAAGATAACAGCATGAGATGATTTGATTATGTATGTTATTCTGTTGAAAAATGTGTGATTTATGTGACTTTTTAATAGAATGCATCACACAATCAAGGCGGCAATTATCAAAAGCAAATTGCACATAAAAACAAACATCACGCACTGTTATTGTGACTGTGAATTACGTTGGGTTTTTTTCGACTCCACTGGCCTCCTTCCTGTGTGTAGTTAAGTGAGTCAAAGTGGGTCACCACAAAATGAGAACCAGCCTCAACATTAACGATGAATCAGCTGGGAACTCTTTGCTTTTAGTGACTCTTGCAAATACTGTTGGACATACCTGCAGGAAAATAATTGGATGAAGAAGCTTGTCAACCCATTGTAAATCTCAGTAGGTCATTACTCAGTTTACCAGTCTGGGCCCACGCTGTCAACTTACAAAGAGCGCTCAACTCATCACACAGCAACTTAACACTCAAAAGGTAGCTAGGAAATACCAATACGAGTTTAAAATAACTATTTTACCTTCAACCCATAATGCATTACTCCGAGCACAGCAGTTCATTGGCAAACGACTGTCATGGCTGCCGGGCCACCAGAGGGAGCTCATGAGCCCCGACAAGTGGGTTTCCTTAGAGTTCATGATTGGCTCCTGTCAAATAAAGTGCTGCCTAGTCCTGCGCGCCACAGTATGTCGTTTTGTGACGCTGACAAATAGGTACAAATCTGTTTTTCTAAGTGGGTCTGGCTTAAACACTGGTGCATCTTACACATCGGAAATGACAGTAACTGGTGGCCGATCGATCAGAGCATCCCTAGTTAAGATTAGGGAGGTCCTGCCATTGCCTGCCAATCCGCTGTATTTTGAAGAGCGGCTAAAATCGACTATCACCACAAGATCGAGACAATTTGGTTGAGTATAACGTTAGGAACTCTGGGCCACACTCCAACACGGCAAGTGCGGTAATGCATCTCAAAGCTGGTTGCCGCTCGACTCCTGCCACCCTCAGGATGAAGAAACGGCCACACAACATTAAAGATGCGGTGGACTGTGGTGAAGGTAGTTTCGTGTTGGACGTTGGATGTTCGGCTCTGTAGCTACAATGGTAGTTACCCCTCACTGTGCCTATTACTATTGCTTTGAAGAAAGTTTGTTAAATAAGCTTATTAATAAGAATTGGTATCTGATCGTATCGGAAGCCAAAAAATCAGAACATCCCCAGTTATGACATAAGATAAGATTTTATGATGACCACAGTTTGACCCTGGACTATTTTATGAATGAAACCAAAAATGGTCTCCAAATGTTTGTAGTAACGTCAGCATCACCTCTAGGGCATGAATCATTCTCCACCACCAGTCGTATTACTGTATTCTCATCCAAGTTTGGTCGTTTTTTCTCGCACCGTGCATTATTACATCATGAATTGTATTTCTACAGGTGCACGGAAAGTGTTTCCTGTTTGAAAGTTGACTTTGTACTGCCGTGAATTTTATTGTTTGAGCGAGTGCACGACTCCCCCGGCGTTTAATGAAGCCGAGCTGATTAAAAGCGGAGAGAAGAACAAGCACCTGGAGTCTCGGCGGGCCAAGTCCAACATGAGCTTCATCGGCAGCGTTCCCAGAGAGTGCAGCTGGAATGTCTCTTAGGATTTATCAAAGTACATTATTGTGTTTAGTCCAAAGCATCACTTTAGTCTGCATGCACTTCTACAACAGGACTACATCCCAAAATGTGTCACTGATCCTCTCTGGAAGTTTGCTTGCACTTGCACTTATGGGCTTCACTGTGGAGAAAGATGGATGCTCATGTTCTCTTTTCCTGACAATTTAGTAGCATTTTCAACAAAAAAATAACAAAGTATTATTCATAGATTTACATGAAAAAGCTTCATTTTTTATGAATATGAGGAAAATAATATGTTCTAAGTCTAACCTCCTAACATTAAATGCTTTAAAAGGATGGAAAAACAAACTTTATATGTAAAAAAAATCTGATTTGAACTTGCGGGTCTACTTTGCAATTTTGGAACCTGGTCTGTTGTTTTGTACCCTGCACACTGCAGGAGACATCCCCTGTGAAGTACTTTAATAAAAGATAGCTTCTTTCATTATTTGAATATAAAAAAAAACAAGCTCCTTAAAGGTTTGGAACTTTTTGAGATGACCTGTTTTGTTGTGTTTGCTCATGAAAGTCCTTTATTTTCCAGGTCACGACATTCACCCACTGGGGAGTATCTCAACCTAAAATAAAATATATAATAGTAATATATGTTTGATACTTGTATTCTAAGGTGTTGTTACTGTTTGATTTAATTCTTGTATCAAAAATTTGTATTACTGTATGTTGTGTGTTGGCTGTCGGGTGGTTAGCACGCATCTCTGTGTGGAGTTTGCATGTTCTCCCTGTGCATGCGTGGGTTTTCTCCAGGGACTCCGCTTTCTTCCCACATTCCAAAAACATGCTCCTCCAAATTGTCCTGTGATTGGCTGGCGACCAGTCCAGGTTTTACCCCGCCTCTCGCCCAAAGACGCCCCAGCAACCCTCATAAGGATAAGCGGTAAAAAATGAATTAATTAATTTTGTGTGTTCTAAAGTCGCACTAACAGAACTTTTCAATGCGCCTTACTGCTGAGTCCCCATATTTTTTAGCTAAAGAAATAGCTATGTCTGGATGCAGGCCATAAGCTATTGTGTGTGTTTGTACAGTGATTATTTACAATAGTGATTGTATATTGCCAGTAAAATAAAGGGCCTGTGCATTGAGCCGCACCTCTCCATGATTTCTGCTGTCAGTGAAGATGGCACACATTCTACCGGATGACAGCAACATAAACGTCAACATGTGTAATCCTTCATGACCCCCGGTCATGCTGCAACATCGCACACTGTACAGTAACACAGCCTCATAGAGCGTAACACAATGTAACACCACAGTCAAATGAAGCAGAAATCCTCGGCAGCTATGCAAACACGCCTGCCCTCCATATGAAATAAACAGTTTGTGATCATTCGGGCCATGGAAAAAGTGATCCAGGCTCTAATGGAACTTGGCTCAGGTTGTGGGTGGAACAACAACAACAAAAGAAAAACAAGTATTATTAGAGAATGCCGCTTTTTTGTCAGGGTGGGAATACTTTCTTGTCATTGACAAGACTTGTGCAGAGTTTTCACTCACAGACAGGCCCTAATGTTAACCGTTGACCCCAGGCTAAAGTTAATGCAAGTCTTGCTCTGACATAGACCAAAGGTCTCTTCATGGTTAAAGAAAAGATAAATATGAATTAAAATAATAAACAAACATGTGTACAACAGTGCAACCTAACCTGTGTGTAGTTATTAGTTTGTTTTAGCTGATCAGAGCAGAAAACACGTCCTACCTGCACTTGTCACCATAGCAACGGCGAATGTTGTAACACGTCATAGCGTCACCGGAAGTCACGCCCTCTCGTCGGCGAAACTCCTCAACTTTAACTGCTGCAGTCTCGCGCTTCATTAGCAATTAAGCTAATTTAGCTGGTTCACAAGTCACCGAATAATCCATTGTGGTGAGCGATGAATAGGACCAAAAATCACACGTCCGAGTGGTGTAAAACATGTAGAAGCTCACAAATCGATAACATTAAATAAAATTCCTGGGAAACGACCTTTTACATAAAACCTCTACATGTATGATAAGTATCTGCCGACTGGCTCTTCTTCTACTCCTCTAATACACACGGAAAAACAGCGCCCCCAAAGGACCAAGCTTTCAAAGACAGGACAGCTGTTTTTCCAATGCTTTTATTCCTTCATTCATTTTCTACCGCTTTTTCCTGGAGCCTATCCCAGCTGTCTTTGGGCGAGAGGCGGGGTACACCCTGGACTGGTGGCCAGCCAATCACAGGGCACATATAGACAAACAACCATTCACACTCACATTCATACCTATGGACAATTTGGAGTGGCCAATTAACCTAGCATGTTTTTGGAATGTGGGAGGAAACCGGAGTACCCGGAGAAAACCCACGCATGCACGGGGAGAACATGCAAACTCCACACAGAGATGGCCAAGGGTGGAATTGAACCCTGGTCTCCTAGCTGCGAGGTCTGCGCGCTAACCACTCGACCGCAGTGCCGCCCGCAATGCTTTTATGAAATACATATAAAAATAATTTGATTGTAAATATTAATAAATATTAGAATACATTTACATGTTATGAACTCTTGTAAGCACATTTTAAATCACGTATGCAATTTATTAAGGTCTACATCTAGTGTTTCTGCAGCATGCGGATCACTTACAAGGCTCTCACAAAATTATTTGAAATGTTCCCCCCCAAAATCCAAAAAAGGGCCTTCCCTTTCACAAAATCCTGTCCCTGAAACAGTATTTTATCAGCATTCATCATTCGCACTCACAGAACACTGATCAACGTCTCATCCAAGTCTTGAACAGAAAAAGTCAAAAAAGAAATCAAAGTCAGACTCCAGTTTGTCAAAAAGGATCAGTGGGGTATTTATTGTTTGCTTTATTTGCTTTAAATACGTGTACAGCGCTTTGTTTCTGTGTGCCTGACGCCTCCAAATCAAGTTGCTGGCTTGCAGAGTGTGGTGTCGATTCTTATGAAATCCTGTTTATGCTCATGTCAGGTGAGAACAAATACTGCTTGATGTTTGAGTACATTCATTCAACTTTTTGCATTCAGCTTTTTCCTTCCTGCTCGTGGGATAAGACAAGTTATGTTGTTGTGATGCTTTGCATATATGAACACCCAATGACCTTCGGAAGCACTTTCGTTGAAAAGACACAAAGGTGATCTGCTGGAGGAGCGGACGTGCACGGACCTGGTCATGGTTTGATCGTCAATTTGACAAAAATAATAAAATACAAAATTACCACAGCATCCCCTTTGTTCATATAAATAATGCTACCAAACACAAAAGTCTCTCACGAGCTAGAATCACAACAAAAACAAAAAAAAGAAAAGAAAATGTGACGTGAAACAGGCAATAATCTCCATGTCTGCTCCACATCGGCACGTCAATCAATCACTTTAATACTGAAACGTGTCCAATGTCCACAGACACAAAGACAGGGACAAGGTGCTCTCTGGCCAGCCAGCGAGGACACATGGACACTAGTGACACACTAAGTCCCTGATCAGTCCATCAAGGGGGCTAAGGGGCTGGTTCTGTCAACACACTCCACGCCCTGCAGTCCAACTGTCCAACGTTTCATTTTGTCCCTTGAAAAAGCAGAATGAAAAAGTCCCATCATGCTTTGTTTGTGTAACTGTTCTACGTTTTAAATACTTCCTTTATATTCTCATCTCATGATCAGGACTCCGGTCCAGTGAGGGCTCCCTGGCACTGATCATGGACGCTGAGGGCCCCTGGTTGACTCCAAAAGGAGAAACGGCGGGCGAACGGGCAGCCAGTGGAGACAGTGATGGAGAGAAGCTGGGGGACATGGCTGCTGATGAAATGGACCCCTCGTGACTGATGGGGGACCGCCTGAGCGATGCCAAATGGGGAAATGTCCGTCCAATCACAGGGACTTTTGGCGGAACCGACATGGCCCCTGGGTGTGCCACGGATGTGATGAGCGGCGGAGGATCGATTCTAGGTTTGGGGTCCATTTTGGGCTTGGGTTGGAAAGGCTGGCGGGGGTTCTGGTTCTGCTGGGCCGTCTCGTCTTTCAGCCGTGCAATCTCCGTGAAGACGTTGGCCAAAGGCTGAAACTGTGGGCACCAGTTGAGCAGGTAGTCCCAGTTGTAGCTTCCACGAAGCTCTTCGTCACTGGCAACAATAGCGGTGAGGGAACCATCCACTGCCGGTTTTCCATCCTCAGGGAAGGCATAATCTTTAGGGAGGGAGATGTTCAGGCCCCGACCAACCCCCAGGTACCCACCACCCTCGTCCCTGTAAACCGGGAGCTGTCCGGACAGCAAAGTCCCGCTCAGGCTGCCACCCAGCTTTTTGCCTTTGAACCAAGTGCTGCCTTCCAAGGCTGCTGGCTCACAGGAGACGTCAGAGAGCTGGTCGGCGTCCTGCTGAATGCCAGAGTCTGGTCCCCTGGCAGATATGTGCTCCTGCATGGACGAGGTGATGGAGGCCACACGGGGGTACTCGTTTATCATCCTGATTTCGTCATCCTCAGCCGCCTCGGCTGATCCTCTGCCACTGGAGTGAGATGGATCCAGAGAGCCCCCTCTTGTGTATGGACCCCCACCTCCACCACCCTGGTCTCCAACATAGCCTGGCAAGGCCTGGTGGTAGATTCTCTCCCCTGCTTGTCCTGGGCTGCAGTTGTCCAGGTTCTTCAGCGCATTCCCTGAGGCAACAGTTCTGTTACCAGCGTTCTGACCTTTCTTCCTCTTGCGTGACTTGACCAGAAACACCACCACCGCCATGACCACCAGCAGGACAATCACGCCCAGGGACACGGCAATGATGATGATTAGCAGGATGTTGACGTCAGGAGCCAGGCCAAAGCTGGTGTTGGTGACATCAATGGAGATCTGTGCTGTTGCAGTACGAGAAGTATCCAGAGGACTGTGAGCTTTCACGTCTAGCGTCATCGTCCTGGCTTCCCTTTTGGCCCGGCCCGAACCGCCACTGCTACCTGAGCTGTCCAGCTTGAGGAATATCACTCCGGTTGTTTTGTTCACCTCAAAGTAAGGCGAGCTTGTAGGGAAGGAGTAGAGCACAATACCGTCCACTCCTCCGTCCTCGTCACGAGCCGCAACTTGGCCGATGCTCTGACCTTTCTTGGCGTCCTCTGGAACCTCAAATGTGAAATCTGAGGATGTGAAAAATGGGTCGTACTCATCCTCACCCGTTACAAAAACCTGCACTGTCACAGTGGCCGAGTGGTTTCCAGCATCGACTGCCAAGGCAACAAAGTTAAAGGAATTGATTTTCTCAAAGTCAAAAGCATTTTTGCTCCGAATTTCTCCAGTGTTGGCATCCACAGAGAAGTCCTTTCCCGCCATGGACCGCTCCATCATGTAGTATTTCAGTTGTCCAAAGACCCCTGTGTCGTGGTCGATGGCGTGGAGAACGGTCACGGCAGAGCTTGCGGGTTGATTCTCTCTGATGCTTGCTGTTAGAACTTCCACGGGGAAGAAAGGATGATTGTCGTTGACGTCTTTAACCTCGATGATGACGGGAACGAGTGCAAAATGTCCCTGTCCATCTGTGGCCTGGATGATGACTGTGTGAGTGGGCTGGTGCTCACGGTCCAATGCCTGTTGAAGACGCAAGGCTCCGGTCCACTGGTCCACAGCAAATAAGTTGACCTCGTCCCCGGAGCTGATGGTGTACTGGACCTCTGCATTGGGAGCCGAGTCGGGATCTGGAGAAAGGCGATAAAAGCTCAATAAAATCAAAGACAGATGAGATGAAGGTCCAAAAAAGGACGTACCTGTGGCAGTCAGCCGTATGATCTCAGTACCCGCAGTGGCTCCTTCACTCAGCGACACCGTGTACTCTGCTCTGCCAAAGACGGGAGGATTATCATTCACATCGCTGATGGTGATCACGGCCGCCACGCTGGAGCTCTTTTGGGGAACGCCGCGATCCGACACCACCACGGTGAGGTTGTATAACGGCTTGCTTTCGAAATCCGCGCGCTCGGCCAGGAGCAGCGTGCCGATGGTTTGGAAGCCCCGCCCCTCTAGGAAACGCACGCTGCTCTCAATCTGAAACGCGTTGCCTTCGTTCCCGCTGGCAATGGCAAAGTCAAAGCCGCAGTTTTCTCGAGAAAGGTCACTATCGAAGGCCTCGAAAGTCAGGACTGTGGAGCCTGGGATGGTGTCCTCTGGAACAGTCGCCCTGTCACACATACAGTGGGGAAAATTAATATTTGATCTGATTTGGCTTATTTTGTAAGTTGACCGCCCAAAATCCCTACTGAGATGTGTGCAACCCTGGTGAGGAACTCCAAGAAGCGTCTGACCTCTTTGCTTGCCAACGAGGCTTTCTCACCAACTACTAAGCCATGTTTTGTATTGGAAGCAAATACTGGATTTATTTCCAAGTTGTAGCTTGATTGATAGATTCTGACCTGTACTCTGACTGGTGGAACACAGGAGCATTGTCATTCACATCAGCGATTTGGACCTGGACGGTAGTGAGGGTGGAATGCGAGGGTGATCCCCCGTCGCAAGCTTCAATGACAATGTTGACTGAAGGGCGTTCAGGGTCAAACTCAGCTCGGTGATTGATGAACAGCGTTCCTGGATGTGGAGAGCAAAGAGAGGGGGGTCAGTTATTTGTACTTCCCAAGTGGAACTCCATGTGACAAAGAGAGGAAGGGCTTGTCCACCGTTGTTGGGATCAACGTAGAATCCCTCCTGAGTTGACGACAGCACGCTGTAGGCAATCTTTCCATTCTCGCCAGAGTCCCTGTCGGTGGCTGTTACAGTGACGACCACGCTTCCTGCTGGCGTGTGCTCAGGTAGGGTCACCTGGGGGTGACCATTATATTTATTTAATTTTCGAGATACATTCTTTGACTAAACAAACCAACGCACCTATACAGTACAACCAAAATGTAACCTAAGAAAACATGAACAAAGATTGTAGTCATTCTTGACTGAAAAAAATGCCCTACCTGATAGAGGTCGTGGGTGAACGCAGGTACGTTGTCGTTAACATCCTCCACCACAATGGTAATATTGGCCTCCGTCTGGTGCTCGTTGTCCGTGGCTCTGACGGTCACAGTGTACCACGTCTTCTCCTCAAAATCCAGCGGCGCTGTGAGGGACACCCCTCCCGTGAAACGATCGATTCCAAACTTGCCCAAGGAGGTCGGGTCCAGGTGTAAAGAGTAGGACAGGGCGGGGCTGGAATCCACGTCGTTACCCGTCACAAGGGTGATCTCTGTGCCTATCAATGTATCTGATGGACAAAATCAATGTCAGCTGCTTGTAATACACAAGACAAAAAATCCTTGTGTTATGAACGAGTCCTATGACACGTATTTTAGTGTAAGAATCTCATACACAAAGGAACACTTATGAAGGACATATAAAATACTGTAATAAAAACACTAAATACAAAAATTTAATCAGACAATAGCCACATATACATGGAGCCAAATATCCCAATTGGATTCGGTTTATTTATTTTTAGTTTAGTTTATTTATTCGGTTTATTATTTATATCCTTTCCCCAATCCGATTGACGTATCTTGTTCCCGCTCAAACGGAAAGTTGTCAGGGTGCGTTCTTCTTCGTGGTGTTTTTCTTCTTCGTGGTGTTTTTCTTCTTCTGTTGTTTATTGGCGGTTGGCAAGCAGCTTTCGGTGTGCATTACCGCCATTATCTGTAGAACAGAATCTAAACCCTTCTATACGCCATTCACAAGTACAGTTTTTATTGAAAAAGAAAACATATATCTATATAAAACATGTCCCGAGTTTAATTGTAAAATATTAGCAAGAATTAATTTGATCTTTTCCTGTTTAAATTTATCCCGGGTGCGTTCTTTCAGCGCATGCTCAGATATGACGTAATTCAGTTTCAAAAATGGAGGCGAGGAATCGGCACTGGACTGCTGCGGAAACTTTGTTTTTGATTCAAACTAAATTGCAAGACTGGACGAACAAAAAGGTCGCCATACGGAGTTATTCCAACAAGTGAAAAACTACTTGGAAAAACTCGGGGAAGCCAGTATCACGTGATGTTGATGTTTACGCTTTACTGCGCACGCTCCATTGACTATTCTGTTTGAATATAGCAGCACATCTAGACAAGAGACTAGAATATTCATTTCCATGTATACCATTGTTTTCGGAAAAGTCATTCGGAAAGAGGAAAAACTCCTCAAAAGAACAAAAAATACCAAACAGCACATTTTTAACAGGATTTTCACGTTCTGTGTCTTGAGTGGGGATGTTCCTGACTAAAAAACATGATCATAAACACATGTACCATTACACCCCTAATGTATGTGAGGAAAAGATGTAATTACTTTCTGAGATGCGTATTTCCTGTGGCAAGGGAATAGTGGGACTGTTGTCATTCTGGTCAACAATGATGACTGTCAGTGTGGCAGAACCCGCCAGTCTTGGACTTCCTCTGTCTGTCGCTGTCAGTACCAGCCTGTGGTTGGAGGATAAATGTTATTATACATTATAACCAGTAGACTGTATCCATTTTGTACATTAAGTATGCTCCAAGCAATGCAGTGTAGGTCAATATCGCTAAACAATCTGATCAAAACATCTCAGCATTACACTCATTTGCATTTTCACCTGAATTTAATATATATCTCATTCATAATCCTTTCTTTTTAAATAATAAGACGAAGACCAATAAAAAAAAAAAGCTGCCAGCTGTAATTGTCTCCTCACTTGGTCTGGGTAAAGATCTCTCTGTCCATGATGGCCGCTGTGGTGATGCTTCCCGTCATGGGGTCAATCTTAAACAGGCCGCTCATGTCTGATGATTGGATGGAGTAAGTCACCTGACCATTCTGGCCTTGATCCACATCCTCAGCCACCACCTGGAAATGAATAAATGTGAAACTCAGAAGGCTTAAAACCCCAGAGGGTCCAGAAGGTAGTTGGCACTGGTACCTGTATGATGGGCAGCTCATATCCCTGGGCCTCCCTCATGTAAGCCACGTAATTCTGCAGCTGAAAGCGGGGAAGGTTGTCGTTGACGTCTTGCAGCATCAGGTTTATGCCCAAAAATGAGGTAGAGGACACCGTTTCAGCCTTGACGACTATTCGGAGTCTGGGCGAGTCCTCAAAGTCCAGCCCCTTAGAGCTCTGCACCCAGATTTCACCTGGAGGACACGCAGTTGAGTGAGTTGTGTTGAGATGATGGTGAAGGATTTAGCACAAAAGAGCAGTGGTCACCTGTGGACGAGCTGATACTGAAGGCCTGCTGTCTGTTCCCGCTGAAGATGCTGTAGCTGATCCCCTTGCGTGTTCCGTCTGGATACTGGGCCTGAGCCTGAGCCACAGCTGTGCCTGGTTTATGATAGAAAAACCATGAAAAAGCTCAGTCGATAATACTTGAGACAATCCGCTTCAAGTTGCTAATAAGACAACGTCAGACCTTTTGCCGCGTTCTCCTGTATGCTGACGTCTCGTGCATTCCTGGAGAAGCGGATGCCACTGTACAGCACCTCCTTCACGAAGATCACCACCACCCCCTGAGCCGACTGTGCAGGTGTGCCCTGGTCCATGGCCTCCACGATGAGCGTCCTCTGGGCCTGGGTCAGTGTCTCCAGCGGCTCCGTAGCCTGGATCTGCCCCGTCAGAGAGTTGATGCTGAAGCCCTTCACTGGTGCAGCAAAACGATAAAACACAGAACCGTTTGCTCCAAAGTCCTTGTCCTCGGCCTTCATGGTTGCCAGAACGTGCTGGGACCGCCTGCTGGACACTTCAATGACCATCGGATCCTGAATAAAGACGGGCGTGTTGTCGTTGACGTCAGTGATGGTGACCGTCACCTGCAAAGGGAGGTTGACAAGGTGAAGTCAGGATCTTTCACAGCCTATTTATCACTCCAGATACCTCCTCCTGCTTTTACCTGAGCGGAGGTGTTCCTGGGTGACGCTGGTGAAAGATCAACAGCGAGGACCTGGAAGCTGTACGACGCCTGTCTTTCCCGGTCTAGTGGCGCGGATGTGGTGATGCGACCGGTGTGCTCATCCACCGCGAACGCTCCTTGTGCCTCCTGGCTGAGAAAATACAGAACTTTCCCATTCAGGTCATCATCGGCATCTGTTGCTGACACCTGGAGACACATTAAGTATGTGACTTGGATGCAGGAGGAGAACGATGGCAAGGAGGTGCGTGATCAGCATCTTCCTACCGTCAGGACTTGAGATCCTTCCGCTGCATCCTCTGATACATCAGCAGTGTAGCTACTTCTGGCAAACGTAGGGCTGTTGTCGTTGACGTCCATCACTCTGACCTCCACCGTGACCACAGTGCTGAGAGAGGGGCTACCCCGGTCTGCTGCCACCACCTCCAGGGTGTACCCAGCTCTCTTCTCCCTGTCCAGCCCCCGTGAGGTGGACAGGACTCCCATGCTGGCATGGAGCTGGAAATCCCCATCTGGATCTCCAGCTGGATGTAGGCAAGGAAAAATGTTTTGTACAAGTACTAGAGAACGAGGGCTAGCTAACTATGCCAACTCTGAATTCAGAAGGAGAAGATGCCAGAGAAGTAGAAGACTCTTTTTAAAGTCAGACAGGGAAAAGTCCAGAGCCAGACTTGTGTTGAGTGTGTGGATGTGCTTTATATGTTGGAGATCAACGCCAAAAACAATACAAGCCAACCAAGTCCCCCTTTAAATCCATTCTAATGAAAGACTTGGCGAAGACGCATGGAACGACTCTTACCGGTGATCCTGTACTCCAGCTCTCCGCCAGGACCAGAATCGGGGTCCGTGGCCTTGAGGAAACAAAGCTCTACGGGGGCCTGGTTCTCCGGCACCTCCAGTCCGTACCACGGTTTGGCAAAGACCGGGGCATTGTCGTTGACGTCCTGCACCTGCACTCGGACCACCGCCTTGGCAAAGTTAGGGGGTAGGCCTCCGTCGCGGGCGTAGACTGGCATGGAGAGGGGTCGTCGTTAGCGAGAGAACACCTGCTTGTGGCTATTCCCAATTGAGTTCAGTACCAGTGAGTATGTAGTGATCACGGAGCTCTTTGTCCAATTCCTTGGTGGTGGTGATGACACCAGTTGAAGGGTTGATAACGAAACCTTCCTCCGTCACCCCCCCAAAGGTCACGTGACCGTTAGAACCTGCATGAGAACACACATGAATAAATAATGCGCACACAAACAAGCTACCTCTTTGTGTCGCACTGAATGGCCTCACCTTGATCTTTGTCTGTGGCCACCACTGTCAGCACCGTGGTGCCCGGTCCTTGGTTCTCCAGCACGTGAGTCTCAAACTCAGCCTTCTGGAATACAGGAGCCTCGTCGTTCACGTCAATGACCTGCACTGAAAGCACCTGGGAGGCGGAGAGCGCAGGTACGCCATGATCCTCCGCCACAATGGTCAAATTGAAGACCTCCTGTTCCTCTCGGTCGAGGGCTTTCAGAATGGACAGAGAGCCTGCAGAGCAGCAAGAAAGGAGATGATGTCACTTTTAATCTCGTATGGGAATAGTTTTGTTTATGAGTGTGTTCCGATTGCTTGCAGAATGTTTGAAACAAAAGCAGTAAAGACCTTCAGTCCAGCTTTGTTTACATTTATTTCTCATACAACCATTTTTGTTTTCATTCCATTTTTTTCTTTCAAAATTGCCATCTAATTAAAAATGTGACTTTATACTAAAAAAATATATATTTTTAAATGTCTAATGTTAAAGCTGAATAGAGTCTGAGAAAACAAACCACAAGCGAACACGACTCACACCCAAAAAGACTCAAGCATCTGCAAGCTGCATTAAGCGAGTCCCAGTCCCTAATCTCAGCCTGACCACACTCCTACGGCCTTACTGGGACGGTGATGAGCTGACGCGTGAGGCGTCGAAGGCTGGCCGCCTCCCTAAACCAAATAAAGATCCGTTCCCGTGAACGAATCCATGGAGAAAATGAAAAAAAGAGTGAAATATTACGCCTGAAAAGTCATCCAGTGCAGACGTTTGTGAGGCTTATGAGTATTTTAACACTTATGGCTCTCGAGTGAATAAGCTGCCTTATGGAACTTTTGTGATTATCTGAAAGGCATGAAAGTCCATATGCTCAGTTGAACGATTCAACACAGAATCGCAGGGAATCTGACTCAAACCACACTCTTGGATTTATTCAATGGACTGTTTCCATACTGTTCCTTCATGCATCAATTATCATCTTTTTTGTTTTTTTTCTGGGCGGTGGAAGTGTTTGTCGTCCAACATAAAGGTTGCGGGTTCGAAGGTCAGTCCCCCCATAAGCGTATCAAGCACACCTTCAGTAAGATCCTTACTACTTTTCCATTTGTTTGTTTTGTCTCCTGCTTTCAGAGGCTCACCTGTGTTTGGGTTCAGGCTGAAGCGACCGGCGCTGTTTCCTGCCTGGATTCTGTAGGAAACTCTGCCATTTTCACCTTCATCTGCATCTCGGGCCATCACGTACAAAATCACAAAGCTGCCCAGAAAAAAGAGAGCATCGAATGACATGACAGTTGAATTCTTAGATGTTCTGTCCTCACCTACCCGACAGGCTGGTCCTCCATAACGCTGACAGCAGACGGCGAGCTGAAGACGGGAGCGTTGTCGTTTTCATCAGTGACAAACACTCTCGCGGTGACCGAACCCCAGCGCCTCTGCGAAGGATCTGCTGCCTGGTCTGTGGCCCGCACCACCAGGTAAAGAGAGGATGTGGTCTCGTGGTCTAACTTCTGCCCAAGGGTCAGGACACCGCTGATGGGGTCCAGTCTCAGGAGGTCGCCACTCTCTGGCCAGTTGTGCTCGATGGAGTAACGCAGCTCGCTGTTGGGGCCACTACCATCCTGGACAGAGACGCCGCAGTTCTCTTTAATCCAAAAAAACCCATGAATACTCTTTGTGTCGTACCTGGTCCACAGCCTGGAAGGTGTATATGGAGGACTCAGGATGGAGGTTCTCAGGGATCACGATGGTTACTGGGTCCTCTGTGAACTGTGGTGAGTGGTCGTTGCTATCCTGCACGTTGATGGTCAGCTTCACCAGATGGCTGCTGGGAAACGCCCTGGAGAAGTCTGATACCTCGATGTGCAGCGTGTACTTGGACCCCTTCTCGTAGTCCAGCTCCTGAACCAGGTACACATCCCCCTTCAGATGGTCCACCATGAACGTCCCGTCCTGGTCCGTCCCTCCCACCACCAGGTAGGTGACCTGGCCTTCCAGCACGGCAGCTTCGTGGAGCTCATGGGAACGGACCGACCCGATAACCGAGCCCGGGGGGGCGCCTTCCACCGTGTTCAGGGTCATGGAGAGCACGTTGGGTTTAGGGGTGGACTTGGAGGAGCTCACAACCTGAAAAAAACAAGTAGAGCGAGCAATATCAGCATTTGTCACGCAATGACTGGCTGCTCCAGTCGGTACATCATCATGATGAACAACATCTTTATTTCCACAAGGATGAAGGTAACATGTTTAGGCCAGTGTTGCATCTGGTCCAGGATCTGGATTATTTAGGGACTGTGAAAAGCATGCGGCTATGAGCCCTCAGGCCAGACCAGCCTGAAAGTAGCCTTGAGCTGAAGTCTGGTTTTGTTTTGTTCTTATGAAGACAATGACCCCCCCCCCCCCCCCCCCCCCCCCCACCGGCAGGAAGACATTGTGTGCAATTTATTTCCAGTGAATGCATTCTTGCTTGATTGGCCTTTTTTGTTTTACAAAATAATGAAGGAGGTCCAAGATCCAAAGCAGCAACGTGATAAAAGAGTCCTGATCTAATAGACAAACATTACCAGTTTAAAGTTTCAAGACACTTTCCGATGCTGTCGTTCAACAGGGACTGTATCAGTAGGAATTTTGACCATATAACAAATTATGAATGAGATTTGTTATTAGATATTACTAGCTAGGAGTGTCACCTTTAACACAAAGCTACTGACAGACGCTGTCAGTCAAAAGGTTAGAGATGCTTTGTCATGCTGTCCAATGACAAGGTGTCTGGTTGACACTGTTGACTGGTACTGTACATTGGCTTGATTTTTATATCAGCATTTTTCCTGTCTGTGGAAAATGTTTTAAAGCAGCATGCATGGTCAAAGACAACCCCAGTGTATGGCACAGGGCATCTGCTAACAGAAACATAAAATAAACATTGGGCAAAAATACAAACATGTTCTAATAATAACTATAAGGTCAAATGGAAAGATTGCACCATATGTCATAGGACTACTTTTCCTCAGATTTCCTTGTGTGATACAAAAACTAGTGTGAATGTATCATTAGCGTAGCATCGGCATGTTCAGAATACACGTCGCCTGTGCTCACTACCATATTCCCTTCGCCCTCGGAGCTATGCACTGCAGCTGGCTCTCATCACACATCATCTGGGAGCGTCTGATTGCGAGGTGCCTGTTTCTCCTCTGTTTAATCCCTCTGTCGCATCAGCAGGGTAGACGGTGGGTGAGGGGGGCGGGGGGTCCAAGACAACCCTGCCACCCCCAGCCACCTTCTCCTGAGATTAGCAAAAGACTGCTCCCAGCTAATCGCCCCGCTGTGGCTGAATGGCTGCGTGCCAGAAGGCTGAAAAGCAGATACTGTGTGTTGATGTGCGGGATTGACCCTTCAGTGGAAGTTCACTACAATAACTCAGTCCAGATCAGCCCCCTCCTCCTGTCGCTTGGGGTTCCTCACCTGAGGTTCTGGTTACTGTACTAACCTGCGTGGCAGGAAACACTCCTGATATTGGAGATGTTAGGCTTCTCATATTGACTTCGTTCTCCAATTCTTTTGACAACAGAAGCAGCAAGACGATAAAAAGGCGGCAGTGACACTGGCTGTGTTTTTTTTTTTTTTGCAGAGACGACAGATTTGTGATTACTTGTATCCGCAGCTGGCAGGTGGAGCTGAGGCTCGGCGCACCGTGGTCAGCGGCGGTCACGGTCAAGGCGTACTCGGCCCTCTCCGCCCATCTGAGGGGGGATGCTGTTCGAAGCTCCCCGGTGGATGGATTTAAGGAGAAGCGCTCGGCTCTGGGACCTTGAGACGATGCAACAGAAATTACAGTTAGGATGACACAAAAAATGTATTGCCTGAAAATCAATTCTAAAACTAACCAGCAGCCGGTGCAGGGAGGTAAGAATTGGAGTCCCTATTTTTGGTTCCAGACTTCTGGACTAACTGCAAGCGAGAGAGTGCATTGTGGCTTATTCCAATCTAAAGTGTATTACTAATTTAGTAATAAATAATTTAGTAAATAAATTTGTCTATTAGAGATCACTGCCTGTTGTGCCACCGAGTCTGCAGGACGTACGTCATTCTTGAAGGGGCCCTAAAAGGGGCTCACCGTGATTAAGGAAGTTAACCTCAGTCTTCCCCTCAGTGAGCTTTAAAAACATCCAGGCTTTAACGTCACGTAATCACTCGAGAATGGGTGTCGGGGGGGATGGTGATTTTTTGTGAGTGGCAATTTGGGAGTCATCAGCATAAAAGTGATCGGAGATGCTATGCTCTCTAAATATCGCACTAAAGCAAGTAGACAGACAAAGAGAATGGGTCCAAGAATTCATCTCTGGGGGACTCCACCTCACTGTGGAGTGGGTGAAAACCCACACACACCAGCATACCCCCACGATCCGAATGAGGATTAAGCAGTATAGAAAATTGATGGATGGATGGATGGGGGCCATACTTTGCCCACGCCTCCTAAAAAGAGGGACTGGGTCAGTGGTTGACCTGGTGGGACTGGTGGCCAGAGACAGAGGCTGAAGCTGACTTAAAAAACGTGAGTGCACTGTGTTGATGTGGATAAATTACTATCAGTATTGGCTCAAATAGACACAACCATATCGTTAAAAAAAAAAGGTCAGGACCTGCCCAGTTAAGCAGCCAGAAGACAGAGCGTATACAAAGCTTGTTGTGATGTCCAATAATGGGCACCAACCAGGCACCAACGAAAGTCACCATGAAGTCCCACGGACCATTTTGGGCGAAATACTCTTTCATAATGTTGTCTTGTTTATATCAATATTGTCATTGATTTTTCAGTGAAACTAATGTTATTTTACTCATTTACCGTAATGAATGTGGCCAATGACGTACTATAGAGCAAGTCCTAAAATGTATTCATGACTTTTAAGTCATTTTTACATTCATTCATTCATTTTCTACCGCTTATCCTCACGAGGGTCGCGGGGTTGCTAATCGCAGCCAATCGTAGGGCACATATAGACAAACAACCATTCACACTCACATTCATACCTATGGACAATTTGGAGTCGCCAATTAACCTAGCATGTTTTTGGAATGTGGAAAGAGTCCCCGCATTAGCCCACTAGAACACTCATGACGCAAACGGATGCTACTCGCATGTTGCTGGATCTGCTATGTTTACTGTTATTTGGTAACTTCGGCGCCTTAACATGCATGCACATCAGGGGTCCCCAACACAAAGTTAGCCCCACAAATTCAGTTTAAAAAATGGCCCCTGCCACCAGTTTCACCAACCATCACTGAAAATCGGTGGAGACTTCTGACATGAAAGGATACACAAACAAATTCCCATGTGCTCATGTTCACATGTTTGAAGAATTTGGACACCAAATGCAAAACAGACAAAAACGAATTGTGAAGCATTTCAGCCTACATCATAGGATTCCCACAAAACTGTAAGGTTGTATTGAGCTCCACAATGATCATCATAATTGAACAGCAAGGGCGGGGGGGTTGTGTTATTAGGTATTTTATATCATGTTATTAAGTCATCTGCTGCCCAATTTTCTGTACATTGTGGGTTCATAATTACATTCCTAAATGACAAGACTTGTATATGAAATGTAGGTGTGACCTTACCTGATAGGGAGTAGTAGATGGTACCGTTTTCGCCCTCATCAGGGTCTTTAGCTGATAGGGTTCCCAAAATGGTGCCAGAGGAAAGCCCCTCGTTCACCTACAATGAAGAATTGAACCATCATCTTAGGAGACAGATATATAAAACTAATCCAAGCAGAATTTGGACCCTCTCACCTGAAAGATGAGTTCCCTGTCTGGCCGGGCGTGTGTGAAGGTTGGGGTGTGGTCGTTGTCGTCCAGCACGGTGATGTGAGCGGTGCCGGTGGCGCTGCGTGGAGGCGTGCCCCCGTCCTGCACCACCACAACAAGCTGGTAGCTGGACTGCTGCTCCCTGTCCAGGGCAAGGCGAGTACTGATCTCCCCTGCAAGAGAAGATCCACAACTGTGATGACAACAAAGAGTACCTGCAGTGTGTATTCAGCGTCCATCTTCACCTGTCTGGGAGTTGACTTGGAAGTGTTTGTCGGCGTGCAGTAGCCTGTATGCAAGCCGAGCGTTTGGTCCCGCATCTCGGTCTGTCGCAGACACCCTACCGAAGCCTGTCCCTGCTAGCAGGTTCTCCCGGACCGCCAGGAACACCCTATCCTGGCTGAGCCGAGGGGAGTTGTCGTTCTCGTCCGTCACCGCCACCCTGACTGTGGCGCTGCCGGTTCTTCCCACCCCTCCTTGACCCGAGGTGGCCAGGACCGTCAGCAGGTACACGTCCTTGACCTCTCGGTCCAGCGAGCTTCGCACAAACAGCCAACCGCTATCTGGCATGATGCCAAAGCCGGCGGCATCCCCATCCGGTCTGAGGCGGTAGGACATGGAGGAAGAGGAGGAAGCGCTTCCTCCACTCCCAGATGATTCTCTGTTGAGCGCACGTACCTGGAGGAAGCGCGCGTTGAGAGGCATGTTCTCTTTTAATTCGACGCGGTACGTCAGGGTGTCAAAGTGGGGGCCTTGAGCGTCCTGTGCCTGGATGTGAACCACCAGGGTGAAGGTGGCACTCAGCTGTGGTGCTCCACCATCTTTGGCCACCACCTGAAGGTCATAGCGAGGGACACTTTCATACGACAGACCCCCAATCAATCGTACCTGCCCGCTGCCTCTATCTACGCCAAACGTCCTCTGGCCGCTGCTGCCTGCGACCCCAGCAGACACCAGGTCGAAGCTGAGCTGGCCGTTATGACCAGAATCCTTGTCTGAGGCCTGAATGCGGTAGATAACGGTGCCCATCTTGGTGATCTCAGGCAGGAGGAGGGACTCGGACGATGACGGTAGGAAGGTGGGGGCGTTGTCATTCACATCAGAGATGGTTATGTGTACACGACTGGTCCCAAAGGCAGGAGGGGAGCCGAAGCGTGCCTGAATCTCCAGGTCAAGTCTGGAGCAGGTCTCATGGTCCAAAGGAAGAGCGGTGCGGATGGTTCCGGATGCACTGTCCACTGTGAAGTACCCATCAGGATCTCCAGAGGAAATGGAGTAGAAGATATCTTTCGAAGCAGCTGAAGTAACAACATGAAGATCATTAGAGAGGAACGCTTTGTACCAAACTAAAACCTGCAACTGAGATCATGTTTCCTGACCCGTCTTTGTTGCAGCACGGACCATGCCAACCGCGGTCCCCCTGAGGACATCCTCAGAGACGGTGAAGAAATACTGTGCCTGCTCAAACACTGGGGAGGACATTGAGCCCCCCACCACGCTCACGTTCACCCTGGCGTTGACTGGCGCCATCAGACCACCACCGTCCTCGGCCGATATTACCATGGAGATGACCGTGTTGGCTTTGCCATGGAGTGAGCGCGAGAGCGAAATCACACCTGAGGACCACAAACATCAGGACTCTTCACTGTGTTTGAAGGTGACATTACTGGAATAACGTCTGCCAAGCTGTACCGTTCATGGTAGTAAGGTTTGGAACCCTGGTCTGGTACCCTTTACAATGCCTTTACAGTACCTGTGTCTTTGTTGAGGGTGAAGAAGGCAGAACCTCCCCCGGCCACCATGCGGTACGTCAACCGGCCGTTTTCCCCAGCATCCGGATCATTGGCTGTTACCTTGACGATGGAGGTTCCGGGGGCGCTGTGGGCGCTGAGGCTGACCGTGTATAGGACCGGGTAGAAGGAGGGCCGGTTGTCATTGATGTCTGCCACCAGCACCCTGACACGGGCCGATGAGCTGAGACCGCCCTTAAAAGGCAGAAGAAAGAATTTGAGCTGAGCAGTCAGGACCGCGCCAATATTAAAAAGCTTATCTAGAATCAGGGAGGACGATCATGAAAGAATATCCTCCCTTGATGCACCATTTCATGCATTCAGACAGCAAACCACTCGGTTTCAGCTTGAGCAACAATGCAGCACTTTCATGTCAACAAGCCATGCCAGAAAAGTGTCTGCAGTCGACAGAATCCCAAATAAAACCTGCGGCCAATCAGTCGCAGTCCATGAAGGAGACCAGTTTGCTACACATTAGCCTTGCATTTGCAGGCTTTGTTTTACGAGGCCAATAAAGTTAAGTTGGTCTTCTTTCACCAACACTTTAGAACTCATTTCCAAATCCCACTTATGCAGTTTTTCCAAGAAGATTTCACCAAAGTCTTCTTGTCTGGCGGATTTGTTTCTTGCAAAGAACAAATCCCAATAATCTTCTGCATACTTAAGTGGAGACACTGCCTCGTCGATTTGCGTCGTATTAAAAAGTATTATTGAATGACCTAAATTACAGCTGCTGAAGTTTGATTTTGACTTTTAGATCATCTGTACCAGAAACTCTGATTATGAATCCATGTACCATTACATTGATAAATATGTTGAAGGTATTTGCTCAATTGTGCTAGCTAAAGATATAAGCTAAAACAAACACATAGTCTCACAGACAAAAGCTACACGCACCCACACAAAAAAGGACTAATGTGACAACTGACAGTTAAGGTGGAAACATCAAGTACGCATATGACAGCTTGCTTTGCCACAAAGTGTAAAGGAAAAGACGCCCTGATGCCCCTGCAAAGGAAAGATGCCTTGATGCCCCAGCGAAGCCTTGATGCCCCTGCAAAGGAAAGATGCCTTGATGCCACAGCGAACAAACGAAAGGAGAAACACCATGAAAGCGGTTCAAGCAAGGGCAGTGGCGAAAGCTGATTAGTTCAGGACTCCAGCCTTGAGTGTATAAAAGACCGGGCAGGGAAGGGAAGGGTGCTTTTTTGCAGCTGTGCTGTAATAAGACCCGCTTACTTGTAGACATACAGGGACTGCAGATAAGCCCGGACGTCTGTATTAGGTATTGTTGTCAGGAATAAATAATCTGGTTCTTTAAGATTCCCTCATTCTCTATTCGAAACCCACTTAAAGTCCTCAGGGGGAGGATTTCTACAACGTATGTACTCCATTGGATGTATGAACAATAATTGCAGTATTACTTTCAATGCAGCTCCGTAGTTGCTAGTTTTACCCACATGTCTTTTTGATGCCTTTTATTGGTCGTTTATCTCTTTTAATTTGTCTCCAGCCTGTAGCTTTGATCACAAGGAGCACCACACACCCACCAGGCCAACTTTTATCTCTTTGGTCTCCTCAGAGGTCTGCTGTGGTTTATAAGAAGTATTTTGAGTTATTTAGACATCCAAACTTCTTCTCACCCCATCTGTTGCAGTGACTGTCAAGTCAAATTTGTCCAGTCCGTCGTCGCGGTCCAAAGTGTTTCTGGTGCACAGCTGCCCGGTCTCTTTGTTTACGGTGAAATGAGAGGGTGGCGCCCCACCAGAGCTGGAAGTCAAGGCATAGGACACGGCGCCAAAGGATCCACGGTCATCATCTGTGGCGGACACCTGGAAGGAGAAGACATGTGAGGTGAGATCTTTCCGAAGGATGCTTTTTAATTACGGCAAAGGGTCTGCGCTGAAGACCCCCACCCCGCTGTGTCACAAGGTTACATCCTATTCAAGGGTCCTACTGTTATCACAGCAAAGTCCAATAACACAGTCAGACCCGCAGGCTCACTTTGCCTGCACTTGTCCAAACATCTCAACGCAAGGAACTACTTGTTGCAAACGCCAGCGAGCCACAAAAGCAGCCATTCTTCTTCAGACACCAGAAATATACTTTCCGCCCATGAATGACAGTCACGACCGATAACCATCTAGCTAAAAGTCTAGATGTCCAACGCAACTCTTAAAGTTCGCACAGATGCACCCCTTACAAAAATAAAGATCTACATGCATTGGGGGTAAGTAGTGAGCCACCAGAACCAGCAGATGGATTTTTTGAGGTCATATGGCCTTGGTAGGGGTTTGCACTCTTCTGAGTGGAATTCTAGTTTCTTCTAGGTTTGCATTGAAGTCAAAATGTCAGAAGAAACACAGAAAGATAAGAGAAGGATGCAAAGGGAAGGTGATGAGAGAAGGAGGAAACTGAAGCCCTTTGACCTTTGGGGGTGTGGGCCAGGTTCAGGGGTTAACAGAGACACTTAAATGGGTTCTGAGGGGTCAAGTGACAAAGTGGTTTATGGTAAGCACAAAGACTAACAGAAAAGACCAGCATCTTCACCTTTGACCGCTACATTGAAGTCATCCAGACGTGTAGCGACCATCACATGGACATTTAAGTTTTTCCTTGAAATACCGTTGCAGTATTAGGAGTTTTCTTGTTTGAAATAATCATCAAGAATTAGACACGCCTGGGTCTTGAGAAGAATGTTGGACCACCGTAGCAGAGGCCCCCTCCATGTCCCACCAGCACGTCTTTGTTATCACTCAGAAGCATCTTAGCTAAGTCTGGTTGGCGGGACAATGTTGAAGCTATCACATGGGATCTACAGGATCATGTGCGACTATGTGCATGTGGATTAACCACCTGCGCTGATGACATCACCATGACCACCCCTCGTAAAATCGAATTAGCAGGACATACATCAGTCACAGTTTCAGCTAAAATGAAAGGAAAGGTATACAAAACTGTGGTGAGACCAGCCATGTTGTTTGGTCCAGAGAGGAAAAGACAGGAATCAAGACTGGAGGTTGCTGAGGTTCTCATTGGGAGTGACCAGGATGGATAGGATCAGAAACTTAACATCAAGGAGTGTTTTACTGAATCCACATGACGACTAATATTCTGGGAAGTCTTTCTACCGGGTTTGTGGGATCTGTGATCCATTCATGATGTCAAGTTGAAGATCCATTTTTTTCCGAAGGTACATGAAGGTACCTCAAGAAGTGTAGTGATGGAAGTGTTCCATTTGAGACAAAGCACAGTTCTTCCGCACCAAACTTGCCAAACGTTCCTAGAAGTGTTCCCACAAAGTTGAAAGCAGACAATTTGTCCAAACAGTCTCGGTCTTGTAAGGTTTCTGGTGGATCAGGTGGAAGTGTTTAATGTTTTGCGAGCCTTTCACTGCAACCTGCGTGCAAGTTTCACCACGTAAGACAGCGGTCACAACCTTTTAACGCTGACATTTTTCAGGGAGGTCAAACTTGATGTTGGAACCGTGTGGTGAACCAAGAGGTAGTGTAGTGTATTTATGGCCGTGAAGTGAATGGCTGCCTGGATGGGGGTAAACACGCAACACGGTTGATGATTTAAAAGCAGCCTTTCATGTGTTTATTTGTCAGCAAAGTAAAGCACACGCCAGCGGAATGTGGCTAGTTCTATCACAGATGTACTGTTTCCTCCTCGGCCTGGCAGCTGTATACTGGCTTTTACTTTATCGTCAGGGAAAAACAAGAAAATCAGCGTGAACTGTATCAGCAACATCATCTCCTCACACAAACATCTGCACACCATGTGGACACGCAACATCAATCTAAGCAACAAGCTCCCCGCTTATGCTTTTATGTACGTTAGGATTTATTCACTGGTACTTTTTGGAAGGCAACAAAGTGCAAAACAGCCCCCAAAACAACAAACAGGTGATGTAAGAGAGCGCATGGGACCAGCGTACATCATGAAGTGTCCATGGGAGGGCGGGGTGAGGGATGCGGGGGGGAGTTTTGCTCATTCAGACAGAACATCTTAAGGGCACTAAGTCTGGGTTCATAAATCATTCATTCATTCATTTTCTACCGATTTTCCTCACGAGGGTCGCAGGGTTGCTGGAGCCTATTCCAGCTGTCTTTGGGCGAGAGGCGGGGTACACCCTGGACTGGTCGCCAGCCAATCACAGGGCACATATAGACAAACAACCATTCACATTCATACCTATGGACAATTTGGAGTGGCCAATTAACCTAGCATGTTTTTGGAATGTGGGAGGAAACCGGAGTACCCGGAGAAAACCCACGCATGCACGGGGAGAACATGCAAACTCCACACAGAGATGGCCGAGGGTGGAATTGAACCATGGTTGAAGTCTGCGCGCTAACCACTCGACCGCCGTGCCTCCAGTTTATAAATCAAAATGAATTAATTAATCACACAATAAATGAAAATGAATGTGATCATTTTGCCGGTCTCAATATATTGCCATTTGCCAAATATTCCTATGAGAAAAAGTTAGAATTTTATGGGAATAAAGTCCAAATATTACGAGAAGTTTACAAAAACGATTTAAGAAGAAAAAGCAAAAAAATGAGTCAAAAAGCCTGTATCACACAAAATATCAAAGCGGCCCCTGCATCTTTTCATGGCCCCCGCTGGACAGTTTGTATTAAGAGTAGGGAACAAGTGGAGGAGATGCTAGAAGAGTGGAGGTTTGCCCTGGAAAGGAGAGGAATGAAGATTAGCCGCAGCAAGACAGAGTATATGTGTGGGAATGAGAGGGACCCAAGTGGAAGAGTGAGGTTACAGTGAGACGAGATACAGAAGGTGGATAATTTTAAGTACTTGGTCAACAATGGAGATGGTGAAAAGGAGGTGAAGAAGCGTGTACAGGCAGGATGGAACGGATGGAGAAAGGAAGGGTATACAAAACTGTGGTGAGACCAGCCATGTTGTTTGGTCTAGAGACAGTGCCACTGAGGAAAAGACAGGAAGCAGAACTGGAGCTAGCAGAGATGAGGATGCTGAGGTTCTCATTGGGAGTGACCAGGATGGATAGGATCAGGAACGAGTACATCAGAGGGACATTCCATGTTAGAGGCCTTGGAGATAAAGTTCTTTAGGCCAGACTGAGATGGTTGGGAGATAGTGAATATATTGGTAGAAGGATGCTGCCAGGTAGGAGGCGTAGAGGAACACCAAAGAGGAGGTTTATGGATGTAGTGAAGGAGGACATGAGGGTAGTTGGTGTGAGAGAGACAGATGCAGAAGACAGGGTTGAATGGAGGAGATTGATTTGCTGTGGCGGCCCCTGAAGGGAAAAGCCCAAAGAGAAAGAAGAAGAAGAAGGATGAAACAATAGCAATGTGAGTGGGAAGCCAGGTGTGAACGAAAGAAGCACGCAAGAAGAAAAAAGTGAATAATGCATATAAAAGACATGTGAGAATTTATAGCAAAAACAACATTTGCTGTTTTTACTGCTTGTCTTCTTTTTCCACTCAACACTTTCCTCTTTTCTCCACGGACCTTCCCGAGTCCCGAGTCTTCAAATCAATTCCACAATGAAGATCTATGGAGCATAGCGAGGAGGACGGTGGAGGGTGGGGGGTGATTTTGGCCAAGAGACAAAAGGCAGGGCAGATGATAACGTGAGACCTTGGATGAGGAGCGAGGAGGACCACCGCCCCCCCCCCCCAACCTCCTCCTGTCTTTGGCGAATCCCCCCCCCCGTTCCTCTCCTCTCAGCAGCCAATTACGGCGAGCGCTTCACGTCTTTCATGTGGCGTTCACAGCTGGAAATGATTATGGGAATTTCAGGCTGCTGCAATGAAGAGGGATGAGCGATTAAAAAAAATGGGAGGTGGGGTGGTGGGGCAAAGAGAACGAGGACTACTATATTTGGGAAAAAGCGGCATGCTAATGTTATTCATGCGGATAATGACAAGGAATAAAACAAACAACCTCCTGGTTCGCCCGACTCGACCCTGTTTGTCCTTCTTTCACATCCAGATTTTATATTTAATACAGAGCAGGCCATTTTAACCTGTAAAAAGACTGTGAAGCTAACCACCGCAAAACCAATAAGACCCTCATGTTTTATCCATCCATCCATCATTCCTTTCATCCAAGGTTGGGTTACGGGGGCGGCCGCCTCAGCAGGGAAGCCCAGACATTTTTGACCATCACACAAGTGAAAAAAGAAGTGATGCGCCGTTGACCCCATAACAGAATGTCAACTTCCTGTGTGTATTATTCTTCGGAGCGTCCGTGTTAAAATAGGACACGATGGTGTGTGTTGCATAACAACAACAACACAACGCGGCGTATGCGCTATGCTAACATGTGACGGATGTATCTAGAACACATCTCCAGTGGCGTGATGTGAAGATGTACGCGTCTTTTGTTCCACGCATTGACAAGGTCGGAGGAGAGGAGGGTGAGTCGATATTGAGGTGGGGGCAGGGGGGGTTACAGTACACGATGACATCATCACACTGGACTCTGAGGCCTGATAGGACGATAAAGGAGATGCTATCTATCAAAAGACCCAAAGGCGGCCCCGTGGACCCTTTTAACTCCACACATGTGTGCTTGTATGCGCGGGTTTGAATCCTGTGAGCCGTGACTGACAGCTGCTTTAATCAGTGCTCACATTTTAACTCCATGCTAAATATTTATAGCAACGTTAGCTGTGCGGGAACACCCGAGCACCATAAGGCATGTTTGGAGGAGTTTTGGGTGGAAGAACTAGCACAGCATCAACGACACACTCCAAAGTCTTGGAGGAAGCTCTATCTGCGACTTCCTGTTGCTGTCCCAATAATTTCGTTCACAGAGGACACTACCTGTCAACGCTTCCGTTTCTTGGAAAAAACACCCTCTTCTCACATCGGCATCGGCATCCTTTGAAATAAAAGATTTTTCTTGGGTGCTCGTGGAAAGACCACCATTTCCCTTATTTTTCCTCATTTTCTGAAAAATTTCCCTTCTTTTCAAATGCAAATGGCGCTACGCAGAGGAGCAGCATGTACGCACGCATACGGAGTATTTTCACTTTTAGTGCTATGGTGGTTTATCCAATAAAAACATGGCCAGGAAGCGGAGAGAGCGAGGAATCTGTTTTTTTTGGAATGCCACAGGATTGTTGTACTCTCTTGCATGTTGGACCATGAGAGTGCTGTTTAAGGTTTAAATGCAGCTTTTCAGTGAGAAGGTTAGTGTTTGGAATTTGACATTTTTACATTGCAGCTGGTCTGCATGTAAACAAAAGTGATGGCAGAGGACAAATATGTTTATGTTTGTGCTGCAAAATCAGAATGGTATCAACCAGAAAAGTCTCATGTGCATGTTGTTGTGGTTGGGTTAGTCTAGAAATATGGATATTTGTGCTGTATAATAATAATAAACATAAATAAATCAATAAAAACAATTAACAATTTATGGTGACAAGACCATTTTGGATTTTGGATTGTTGCTGCCACCCTTAGCAGCAACAAGCGTTTGTGATAACTTGCAATGAGTCTCTTCCAGCGCTGTGGAGGAATTTTGTCCCACTCATCTTTGCAGAATTGTTGTCATTCAGCCACATTGAAGCACCTTTTCAAGGTCATGCCACAGCATCTCAATAGGATTCAAGTCAGGACTTTGACTAGGCCACTCCAAAGTCTTCATTTGGTTTTTCTTCAGCCATTCAGAGGTGGACTTGCTGGTGTGTTTTGGATCATTGTCCTGCTGCAGAACCCGAGTTGGTTTCAGCTTCAGGTCACCAACAGATGGCCGGACATTCTCCTTCAGGATTTTTTGGTAGACAGCAGAGTTCATGGTTCCATTTATCACAGCATGTCTTCCAGGTCCTGAAGCAACAATACAGCCCAGACCATCACACTACCACCACCATATTTTACTGTTGCTATTTAAATACACCCGATGTAACGGGACAAACACTTTCCAAAAAGTTCAACTACTATATCATCAGAACACAGAGTATTTTCCCAAAGGTCTTGGGGATCACCTAGATACAAAATCAAGGCAAAACTGAGGCAGAGGTTTTTGTCTAGTGTCTTTCTTATGGTGGAGTCATGAACACTGACCTAAACTGAGGTAAGTGGGGCCTACAGTTGTTTGGATGTTGCTATGGAGTCTTTTGTGACCTTTTAGATGAGTTGTTGCTACGCTCTTGGGGTATTTTGGCTGGCCAGCCACTCCTGGGAAGGTTCACCACTATTCCATGTTTTCACCATTTGTGGATAAAGGCTCTCACTGTGGTTGGCCGGAGTCCCAAAGCTTTAGAAATGGCTTTATAACCTTTTCCACTTGAACTCAGCTGTGTTTAACCAGAGTTAAGTTGTATTTTAACATGGGGAACAATGACTTTTTCAAACAGGCACATGCACTTTTAGATTTTTTTTCCTCCCTTAGTAATAACAGGTTTCTACTTTGAATACAATCTAATAAATCAGATTTTACTTTTGAAAAATAACAGTTGACAAGGACGCTTTTGATTTTTCATTCATTGTGATTAAATACCATGAATGAGTTAAGGACAAATTTTGTGGTTGCAAAATTCTAATTGCAGTGCCTATTGCTGTTTATTAAACAAGTTGTTTTTTATGATGAAAGAGGAAGTGAGAATATAGCACTTTAATAGCCCGATGTTGTTTTTATTTAGCATAGTTTATCTGAAATTTTGCCCATTTTAGCACTCTCAACCTATTAATGTCAGTGTGGTCCTGTGAAAATGAGCATTTTATTTACAAACGTTCATTTAAAATGACAAGAAAAGGATGCTAGAAGGCACTCGGAGATGTTAGCTTGCTGCGGTTTGCACGGTGCCAAAGCGGCTCAGTTCTGTCGGGCTCTTGCGGCTCTTGTTGCATTCAAATTTAGATTTTTTTAAGTGAAATGACAAAAATAAATATGTATATACTTTCCCCCCTCCAAGAACAACTGACCTCAAAGAAAAACACATATAAAGAAAAAAATGCTTACATCATTGCTGCGGTCGTGTGCACTACAGGAGTCAAAATGTTAGCGTTTCGAAAGACAACACAGCTGAATTGTACGCCAGCACGCGTCCGATTCAAAGCAAACCACAAGTCTGTCAATCCAATGTCGCTGACAATGAAAGCTTTGGGGATTTTTTCATGTTTCTATTCATCTGCTGCAGTTTTAAGAAATGTTATTGTCTGTATAATAAACATTTACATTTCACTGTAATGGTACGTTCAACCTCGGGATGTTCCTATCAGGCTTTTATTGGCCGATTGAGTGAAATCGGCCAATACCGATACCAATAGCGATCACATACATGCAGTGGAAATGTCTGAATGTACTACATCGTCAATTAGGGGTCACCAAGGTTTCTACTTTTACAAAATAAACATTTCATAACTCAGCTGTTGTATTTCACAATGTATTTACTTCTTGTCTTCTCACATTATTAACTGAAAACCTGAATTAAAAAGCAGGTTTGCCCGCCTCTGCTGGGCCCCTCCAGCCGTAGCCGCTAACTTATGAACGGTGGATGCAGTCGAACCCCTCTTCTGGGCCTGGAGAGGAGACAAAATGCCGGCACTCATCCACCAGCTTGGCACCACTGCTGAAATCAGTGTGCGCATCAAGTATCGGTGCCATTTTTTTCACTGATATCATCCGATACTGATCAGAGCACCCTTACCTTTTAACACACAAAGGCAGGGAAAATCTCAAGAATTGCGGAAAAACACAGCGAAAGGCGTGCTAAATATTTTTAAAAGTCACAAGTAGTAGCGTTGTAGCGTCAGTGGGACCAAACTATCAACAAATTCCCCCAAATTTGTCTCTGTTTTTGAACACTGTCTCAGTTTTTGTATAATAATTAGAGGACATCTGACAGCAACTATGGTGCATTCAAAGGCTGCGGAACAAAATGCGAGAAAAACTGTTGTACATTAGACCTGTATTATCACCTCTTAATGAATTATATCCAACTTATGGTAAATGAGGTGTGTTTCCAGCGAAAAAAAAAACATATTTTTTTGTAGAAAAAAAAATGTTTTTGGCATGAAATCTGCTCTACCTTGGCTTCGCCAGAAGACTGCAGCACTCACTAATGATGTCATCCCTTGCCTGGCGACCAGTGTAGGAAAAGTAAAACAAATTCGTTTTGCGATGACAGCACCCCAGCGCAGTCCTTCCTTTTGTTTTTTTTCGACACCTGATCCCTTGTCC
Source organism: Doryrhamphus excisus (assembly GCF_037039965.1). Classification (NCBI taxonomy): domain Eukaryota; kingdom Metazoa; phylum Chordata; class Actinopteri; order Syngnathiformes; family Syngnathidae; genus Doryrhamphus; species Doryrhamphus excisus. The sequence goes on from NC_136377.1 coordinate 13,785,547, forward strand.
ACATGTCAACTTCCTCTTTGTCGAGTACCTCCTGAGGTCAAAACGTTGGCGACCCTGCAGTTTAAAAAGAGGCAAAGATAGCGCCGGGATCCACCCCCCCATCCTCCACTCGACCACAAGGTCAAAGTGTGGCTTGAAAAATCAGCGTCCTGCACAAATGAGTGGCTGTACAACGCTGTCATTATATCTCACACGAGGCCTTATATTTATACATGCACCTCTTATCATATGATTATATGCTTATTCACCGCTAATCGCTGAACCGCAAAGTGCAGCCCAACCAGAGATATCCCAGCTATCTCGGGCGAGAGGCGGGGTACACCCTGGACTGGTGGCCAGCCAATCACAGGGCACATATAGACAAACAACCATTCACACTCACATTCATACCTATGGACAATTTGGAGTGGCCAATTAACCTAGCATGTTTTTGGAATGTGGGAGGAAACCGGAGTACCCGGAGAAAACCCACGCATGCACGGGGAGAACATGCACACTCCACACAGAAATGGCCGAGGGTGGAATTGAACCCTGGTCTCCGAGCTGTGAGGTCTGCGCACTAGCCACTAGACCACCGTGCCGCCTTCTAATACTAATTAATATATTTATTATATATTTTACACAAATAAATGTGGGTTTTTTTTCAGTGTGAAAAATAAATATTTGACATCTGTTATTCATTTTGATTATTTATTTTTGGATATTCCTTCTTCAATTTTTTTAAATAATATTACTCATTTATTTACATTTACTTTATCAGTATTTTCAATGAAAATCCTCATTATTATTATTATTATTATTATTATTATTATTATTATTATTATTATTATTATTATTATTATTATTATTATTATTATTATTATTATTATTATTATTATTATTATTACGTTTGTTTGCTGATTGGCTGGCAGAAGTCACATGATTTTCCTCCTTGGTGTGTCGCCTGACTTATAACATAATCATCTCGGAGGAACAACGCGAGGCCATAATGTCGCAGTGAATGCAAACTTGTGTTGCTAATGAAGTGCGTCCGTCTCTGTGAAGCAGTGGACGTCTTCGGTCACGAGCAGCTAATTTAGCAGCTCATTTCGGACCACCTTGTTGTAAAAAAGGAGCTAAGTTGATTGTGTAGTTAGGAGGAGACGTGGATAACTGGGTTATTATTACACCCCCACCCCCCCCCCCCCCCCAACACATACATACACATGCATGCTGACCCAGGACTGAACCGCAAGTCAAGCGTGGGTCAGCGGCCGGGAGACTTCTATAGAAAGGATGTTTCGTTAGCATCAGTGTCAATAAGGACAAAAAAGTTAGCATTTAGCAAATTGAATGGAGAACATGCTCAATGAATGCATGCCCTAGGGGGCTAAAGGTCATCTCTCTCACACACACGCACACACACACACAAAGTGATGAGGAGGTAGCGTGCTAATCAATTGTATTGATTGTATATTGTATTGATTCACTCCACAAAGTCGCCTGTTTGACATCTTAGGTTTGCACACGTCTGCTATTTAACATTCCTATTTTAGACGGAAAAAGAGACTGCCATCGGCTGGGGACCAGTCTAGCGTGTACCCCGCCTCTCGCCCAAAGACAGCTGGGATAGGCTCCAGCATATCCGTGTTTTATGTTTATCAGTGATGGGGGGCATATTGCATTGTTTTGTTTCTCTCCTAATTTGCATGACAAAACACTACATATGCTGACTCTTTCAGGATAAAACCTTGCAGATGGTCCATGAAGAAAGTTTTTTTGACACACAGCCTACTCCGCTTGAGCCCTAAATATGCCTCACACACTTATTAAACACATTTAAAGCATAAAATGTATACTCACCACTAAGACGATCCATGAACACATGGAATCAGAGTCACGGTGTAGACAGGCATGCAACCATGCTGCGTTCAGGATCAAAAGGATCAAACATTTGAATGGGTGTATCAATTACTCGGATTTTCACCATTTGCTGGTGGTCCAAAGGAAAAAAAGCTGGGATGTACTGTATATGTAGATGGTGCGTTCACGGGCTGCTTGGGGGAAAACCTTATCAAGACATACGTACACTTACACAGAAATACATACAGTACGTAAACAATTGGAAATGTGGGTTTTTTTAAACTGTGCTTCTGACAAAAATTATAATTTTAGGAAAAATTAGCACATTGCGTGTGGATCCACTTTATTCTTTCACCTTGTTTGGTAGTGGTAGCCCCCATGTCTTTAAAAAGGCCATTTTTTGAAGGTGATCCACATCTAATGGGTACATTTCCAGAATTTGACTAGAAAAAAAAGAACTTCCTGTTCTTAAAGCACCTGCTAAATCACAGTTTACACAGCAGCTCCTTTTCCCACCGCTAGCCAAGTCCTTAACTTCCTGTGACTTGTTTTTCTTTCATTGGGGCCTGACACTCACATCAGGCTTTCTAATTAGATAATTGCTCCTAGGGGATGAACACTTTACTCTCGTTAGAGTCCTTGTGAAAAAAAAAAAAAAACGAGTCACGCGGTACGGTGGCGGCTCATCCAGCCAGCAGGGAACCTTCCTGATTACGATGATCATGGCAGGGACTTTGCTTTCACACCAAGTAGGATGCCGGTGATGCAAAGAATCGATTAAATGTGTCATCCTATCTTCCCAGGACAAGTCTTTCCAAGAAAAACAGGTCCTGCTAGGACTGTGGAAAACGGTCTTGAGTGGACCCGATGAAGCACTTCATCAGTCCGCATGCTGGGACTCTCTCACGCTGTTAGTACACAATAAAAGTACATCCTCAAGAGAAAACTTCAACAGTTTCTTGAAAGCGTTTAACCTCAAAAAAAAAAAAAATAATAATAACGAGGCTGTGATTAATCCTCCATCTTTTCCCCCTGTCGTCATGGCCTCGTACAATTCCTTCACTTTAAGACTGCACACACTTCCTTATCGCTCTTGCAGTTTTTAGCTCATTTGCCAGCACAATGGGGAGGAAAAACTGCATTATGCAGGACGGATCTGCTTCCCAAACGGTCAGTTTGGGGGCTGGAGGGTTGAAGGTTCAAGACACAGGGAACAGTTGACCTTCTGAGCACTTGGGCAAGGCATTGTGACCAGTGAAGTTCTCGCCTTACATACCAAAGTCAAATACAGTGCAACTTTGGTTAGCATCATTAAGTGATTCCATAAAGTAGGTCAGTAACTCTAACCAAAACGGACACTAACTGAATCAATTGTGAATTGCCAATTTTGGAATTAGAAATTCATTCTTTCATTCATTTTCTACCGCTTTTTCCTCATAAGGGTCGCGGAGGTGCTGGAGCCTATCCCAGCTGTGTTTGGGCGAGGCAGGTTGTGAAGGTTGTGAGTCAACAACCTTCCCGGACTACTACAGATCAAATGATTTCCCAGTGCCCACAATGAAAAAGACTGTTCCGGAAGGTTTAAGAACTAAGAAGACCACAGAGAAGGAGCTTGCCAGGTTCAGCCGGGGCTTGACGGGGGAGATTAGCACGGAGTCACGGGTCCAAAGGACCTCCATGGTGGTGTCGCACACAGTGATGAGGTCGCTGGTATCACATGGGGAGATTATCATGCAGATCAAAGCTGCGTTTGAGTGGATTTAGGAATGGAAGAAGAAGTCGGTTGACGATTATGGGATGCAAAAAGTAGATAGAACAGGCAACCTGTTCGTGAGGTGGAGTCAGACGCACTACCATTGCACCAGCAGGTCCTTTTACCAAAAACCGTCTATCATCTATTCTTCCTACCTGTGACCTTCATAAGGTCGTTATTCCTTCAGGTGCCTGGTCGGCTCACATTAAGCCGGACTCAGCAGCACTTGAGCGAAGAAGAAGGAGGAACGTGGTCCAAAGAGACTCTGGGGAGGAGACGCTGCTTGGCTCCTCTTATTGTCATCTTATTGGTTTTTGTCTTTCATTACCAAACTGTGTCGACTCTGCACTCTCACTCCCTCAGGATGCAATCCACGGCCATGATGCCTCCGCTACACATTTCAGGCAGGTTTTATTTATGAGCCTTGTTACCTGCAAATGTCACCGTTCAGTTCAATTCATTTGACTATTGTACGAAATAGCTAGCCTGACTATTAATAGCTAAAGGTTAACGCTGCGTTAATGCGTCCGTGTTGGACAGATTGCAGTAAAGCTCTCAAACACATTGCTCCCCAAAGGCCTCGTCAAAATACGTCTGCCAAGCCCGCTTAGCGCGCCGCCATCGACACACAATGGCGCCTTGTGTGCGTGCAGATCCACGAGGGCCCACGCTCCCCCGTGCTTGGCCCACCTCTGAACTATTTAGTATTGCCATTTGAACCCGCCCGCTTCTACACCCTGCCTACTTACGTCCATCTCTGCTCTCAGGTCCATCATGTCCCCTCGGCCTCAGGGGAAACGCGTCCCTTCACGCTCAAGTTCTTTGCAGAGCGTAAAAAAATCCTTGTGGATTTCACGCATGTCCATTTATTGGCTTGTTTTCGGAGTCCACTTTGGAGAGACTTCACACAGGACAGGGTGTGCCGGCCTGCTTTGGTTTTGTTTGTGCTGCACTTCCACTCTCATTATGGTTTTGAATATCCAAAAAGAAAAAAAAATGTCATCTGTGGAATATTCAGAGGGGGGATTAAAAATGTGCTTCCTCTGCCGTTCTTTCATTTAGCAGAAATGCTCGTCAAAAAGAAAACAAAAGAGCTTAAAATTGACATTCTGTCCCTCAGGCTGTGGTTGACTGGGAGATCTGTATTGTTTGTAAACTGTGACCAGAGCCACCCCTCCTTCTCTCCTCCCCATCCTGGAGGATGTGCATGGCTGCCATGAGGCATAGAGCATCTATGTTACTAAATTGAATATTTTTGTCGTGAGAGCATAGAAAACCTGTTTATGACTTCCTAAATACGTTTTTTTTAACATTATTACAATCCTGTAGACACAAAATAACATGCATCAACATGCATTTATTCTCCTATTATTCTTATTACGGCTGCATGGCGGACAAGTGGTTTGCGTGCAGGCCACACAGCAAGGAGACCCGAGTCCGATTCCACCCTCGGCCATCTCTGTGTGGAGTTTGCATGTTCTCCCTGTGCATGCGTGGGTTTTCTCCGGGTACTCCGTTTTCTTCCCACATTCCAAAAACATGCTAGGTTAATTGGCCACTCCAAATTGTCCATAGGTATGAATGTGAGTGTGAATGGTTGTTTGTCTATATGTGCCCTGTGATTGGCTGGCCACCAGTCCAGGGTGTACCCCGCCTCTCGCCCGAAGACAGCCGGGATAGGCTCCAGCGCACCCGCGAACCTTGTGAGGATAAGCGGTTGAAAATGAATGAATGAATATTCTTATTACACTTATGCTGCAGGAACTCGAGACAGCCACTAGCTAGCAAGCTAACCAGTCGTTCATTTCTTCTAAACTTAAGAAGCCAAAAACCACTTCCACATGGGATGGGAGGAGAACTTTTTTTCACTTTTACTATGTCGGACATGCCATAGCTGACTTCATCACTTCATGCAGTGCTTTGTGTCACGACAATTTGTGTCAATTGGTTTTTGAATAATAATAGACCATAGTCTATTATTATATCTATCTATCTATCTATATCTATCTATTTATCTATATATCTATCTACCGCAAAATAACAATGATTTGAGAAGTAATAAATTTCTGAAAAATGCAATATATTGCAGGGATGACTGTAATCTGACACCACGCTCGCTGCCACGATGATTGACATCAGGCAGCAGAATAACCTACTCACCTGTCACTTCTTGGACGTGTAATGGTACAGCTGCTGCCTTTTAAGACAGAGGGTGTGGGTTTGATCCCAGCTCTCAACAGTCTTATTTTATTTCCGTATTGGGTTATTTGAGGGTTGGGTGTAGGCTCGTATAAAACCCTGCTTTGGGCCCCAATATGTGCATCAACAACAATAAAATAATATTAAAACAACATTTATTTATTTATATTATATTTATATTTAATATCACTTATCCACCTTCATCACCTTCCTCGCTCATCCATTCCTGAACTGAGACCTTATGACCTCTTAATCTCTACTTTTCTTTTTGTCTCCCATGAAACACCCCCCCCCCCATTTCCTCCTCTCTCCCGACGGCACCCAGTGCCAGTCTCTGCTTCCCTTTGTTCGCCGCTAGGTGTGGCCGTGTCCTGTGAAGGCCTAGTGGGCAGCCAACCACTTCAGCCAACTGCCGACTTTGACACTCAGTGGTGCCGGCTGGCACATAACTCACACCCACACGCACACACACACACACACACACACACATACAAAGGTAAAGGAAATAAAAATCAACACACAATTGTGAACCCTTCAATAGCAAATACTGTATGTGTTTGTATGTCCTGTTTGTGCATTATATGGTGCTGCAGGCTCAAGTGTATAAGCGGGGGGGGTGGTATTTGGCATACAGGTTTTTGAACTCTGTGGCGGAGCGTGTGAAAACACTATTGTCACGGTACCATTGGCATTATGAAGTTATGGAACCTTCACATTCCTCTTGTTGGAGAAAAATGGGAGACTTTGCATGGAAGATGACCTTTTGGACTGATTTCTACACACCACAACCGGTAATATTAAGTGTATATGTGAGAAACAATAATGCAACATAGTATGCATGTCTGAAATAAATTAAGAAGAAATGAGATTAGCACTTGACTAGTGCAGTATTTGGCTGGCTGTGATACCATTTTCCATACCGCGTCCTCATTTGGAACGATGAATCTGGAGGCCTTCGGTTAGTCTTTATTAGACTGAAAGGGTGGATTCTGGACCTTCCAGGATCCCCCTTTTTGTTTCTTCCTTCATGTGCAAGTAACACACCGTCCGAACAAGATGAAGTCATGTGGAGTCATGAGTCACTTAATGTGTTACATATGCCCATGATGACGTTACACTCTGTCCTCCACTGGCCACAGGCACAGCGTGACGACCCCCCAGGGAGACAATCCTGGCCTTAAAATGGTCCAAATCAACTTTGACCTGCAATTGGTCAGATTTTCACATTGTATTCTCTTATTGTTCAGCTGTGAGAATAGAAACAAAGCTCCACGCCTGCTGGCTCGTGTGACATCATAGGCACGCCCCCTCCCGAAAAAAACTGGAGTATCAGCGGAGTAACACTGTGTCAAGTGCATGTCGGACCATCAGGTGGTGCTAAAGCCCTTAAAGGGACCTATTATGCTCATTATTCGGCTATTTGTATTGAGTTATGGACTCCTATAAAGCAGCTACACGCAATAACCCGCACAGAAAGCTTTGTCGAGCTTCCAGAATCTGCACCTATTCCAACTGTATTTCCAAGGGTTTCTTCAACAGTCTGTTTTAATTTATTGCACCCACAAAGATTCTCGAAGACTTATGGACTACTGCCGAACCCCACTGTCTAATTTTGTTGGTAGGATGAATAAATGAATCAAGCCTTTTGTAGAGCTACTTGAAAAGTGCTTAGGAGCTACTGGTAGCTCATGAGCTACTGGCTGAAGAACCCTGACTTAACTTCAACCACTTATGCTCGCCTTTGTATGTATGCTAACTGTCCTTCAAACCTGAACAAATATTTCCAGGAAGCCATTAGCGCTAGCTTCGTGCTAACACGGTGAAATCAGAGCAGTGAAACAGTGCAGCAGAGCAGAGGGAGAGCAAGCCTACAGCTTGTATTCAAGAACGCCCATATAAGGAAGTCCGGTTCACTGTGACATCACAGGGAGCCGGTGTTAGAAAAAACTCTGAAACCAAGCGTTCAGAGCCATCCCAAACTTCTTTCAGGGCTTACTTCCAAATCCATTCTCTGAAACGTTGACATAGTTTAGCACCATAATACAACATGCTAACAACATTTATAGGTCAGAAAGTGGAAAAAGCACAATAGGTCCCCTTTAAGTTAGGAAGTCTGGACTTCTTCCACTGAGGATTGCATACTGAAGACTGAATACTAAAGAGTTTTTTACTTGACATGGATCACCATTAATGGATATAGGAAACATTTTGAAGTCATTTGTATGTGACTAACCCAGGGTATGGCTTCCCCAACATGGCAGTGTGTCAGGTAAGCTAGCTATTGTTTGCCATAGAACGTAAATTTCATCCTGCATCATTTTACTTTCATACACAAATGGATCTGGCTTATTATGGGTTAATGTGTTCTCTTTTTTGTGCATTCTGAAGATATAAAAACAGATAAAAGGAGACAGGTCGTGACTGCAGGTAATGGGAAACACGTATTCCGCGTATAAAGTCTTCTGAAAATGACACCAAAAAACGCCAACAATGCTCCATTTACATATAACGTGATGTGTATATTAACAAAGTTACAGCAAAATTGTTAGTATTATTATTAACGTTGTTACACCGAGGGTTGGGGTTTGCTAGCTACTAGCTGGTTAGCGATTAGCTTCACCGCATACTCACCCAAAGCATGTCAGCGCCATGCTGACATCGCCACCAACGCCACTGTTGCTGTGTGTTTGTTTTTGAGTTCGGAAGAGTTAGGTGTAGGAAGTTCCGGTAATGTTTAAAAGGACCAAAATACAGCAAAACACTTCAGGTATCACAGTGCTACTACATGGTCACAGCATGTATATAAAACCCTGTTTTGGAGGTGTTTTAACAGCAGGTGTTTCCCATTCCATGTCATGTCAAGTCATGAGGTGTCTCTTTTTATCTGTTTTTATATCTTTAGAATACACAGAAAGACGTGTGTTCATGTTTGAATGCTGTGTAAGTCCATGCTTGAGTCTTTTCCCAGCCTCTATCCTTGATCATTTGCTGGACTTCCAGTCTGTCGAGCCGGACATCGTAGTGTCAGACGTTATTAGAAGCAAGACAGGAAATGATGTGATAACCCCATTGTTGGGAGGTTAAAAACGGAAGTTCTGCTCCGGACGATACACTCAGGAAGTGGACCTCTAAGGCAGAAATCACGCAAGAAAGCCCGGCGAGGCCAAAACAAACAGTCTCAGTCAGGCTGAAAGTCAGATAAAGAAGCTTTTCGCCACGTTTAACGACACATTTACAGCCCGCTGCGTGTTGACGCGGGCGCAGGCCGCCACCTTGCCATCTGCAACACGCTAACGCCAGCTTGTGTTTCACAGCTGACACGCACTGACGTTTATTGGCTAATAAACAAGGAGCACCATGAACTCAACACCACTCAATGAATTCCGTTATGAATGCGCCGTTTTTACAGATTCTCAATGTCGTTTATACGTATATGCATATTTCAAAGTATCGGCCTGGATGTTTTTATGACAAGAAGTTGAATAAGTATATGATAAAGTACAGTCATAGCTGTATTCCTTACAGTTTGTCCTTCAAGACCTACTGTGTTGTATACAGTACATACATTATACAAAACATGTTTATATAATTAATAGTTCATTAAGACATACAAATATAATACATTAGTTATTTATTATTTCTTTAAAATACCATGAACATTTAATAGTTTTAAAACATTTTTTAAAAATGTATATAACATTTTATTTCATTTAAAAGAAGGAAATATTTATTTATATTATATTATGTGATTTATAAAATGAACACAGTCAGGATTTGAACCTGGGTTCGAACCTCCGCTCAGGCATCTAAATAGATATATAGAATAAATCTAAATAGACTCCCTTTATTGTGATTGCACAAAAACACAGCAGCGAAATTGGCAACGAAATGTCGTTGCCTGGCTCCTGTATAATACCAGAAACAAAAGAAGATAAATAATAATAATAATATGGAGAGTGAATAGATGACACCGAATATAAACAACATAATGTACAGCATAAACAGTAAAATTCACAAATAATTTAAATAATTAAAAATAAATAATAATTTCAAGTTTTTCGTGTGCGTGTGGGCAGGTAGAGGGGCTTGTAATCTCTGTGTGGAGTTTGCATGTTTTCCCCGTGCATATGTGGGTTTTCTCCCACATGCATGCGCCTAACATGCATGTTTTGTCCATATAGATATGAATGTGAGTGTGAATGGTTGTTTGTCTATATGTGCCCTGTGACTGGCTGACCACCAGTCCAGGGTGTACTCCGCCTCTCGCCCGAAGACAGCTGGGATAGGCGCCAACATACCCACGACCCAATAGAATAAGCGGCATAGAAAATGGATGGATATGTCTAGACTTGAGGGATCTTGAAGGTGACCTGACCAGGTCCGCAAAAGACAAAGTGTGCACCTGACTCATTCTTTCATTCATTTATTCATTTTCTACAGCGGGTGACTTCGGGGGAGAGGCGGGGTACACCCTGGACTGGTGGCCAGCCTATCACAAGGCACATATAGACAAACAACCATTCACACTCACATTCATACCTATGGACAATTTGGAGTTGCCAATTAACCTAGCATGTTTTTGGAATGTGGGAGGAAACCGGAGTACCCGGAGAAAACCCACGCATGCACGGGGAGAACATGCAAACTCCACACAGAGATGGCCGAGGGTGGAGTTGAATGCACCTGACACTTATTGCATAAAAACAATGAAGGTCATTTCCTTCTGTGGTTTTTCTAGACGTGTAGCGAAGCCTGATTTTTGACAAAGATATGACCGTATAGAGGAGGCGGGTCATAGACATATAATACTGTTTCTATTTGTTGATGCAAACATCTGGACACCTGCAACACCGCAGGCAAGGCTGGCGGTTTCGATGAACTTTATATACTTTAGAGACTCTTTTTGCAACCAGATCAAACTCCTCCTTCGCTCCACAGCAAATAATGAGACTAATTTCCTCGTGGATGACTCAGCCTCTGGGCGGTCCGCAATAAACTGTACGCCAGATGGAGATTTGAGTGTCACGCTCCTTAGATCATTGATGATTAGTCGCCACTGCCCGCTTCCTGTCTCGTACGCCAACGGTAACACATTGCCTCATTTAAGACTCAACATTTAATATGCACATTTAATCCGCGGTATTTGACACTTATTTGCAGTATTCCATATAATATGTATCTTTATGATGCAGTATTTCATACAAAATGTGATGGGAGGTATGGCGTCATGTGTGCTACAGGTCATTAGGTCACATGAAGTCCCAGGTTTAGCCACAAATTCAGTTTCCAGTTGTCACAGGCAACCTCTCCTTCAGAATAAAACCCCAAGATGATGCGGCATCTTGGCATCAGCTGCTGACTGTCACATTAACATAATCAGATTTAATTATTTATTCTTTTTATTATATATTCTCTGTGTCCCCGCAGAGACCTCACCAAGGCTGTGATTGGATATAGAGGTCAAAGTTCACGCAATCAGGAGCAGAACTCCATTGGAATATTTGTCTCTTTAGGACGCTGATGAAGCTAAATGATTGTTCCTCACGCAGAGGGGACCTAAAAACTGAATAGAACCAGACCGCAGGGTTCTGCATTGCATTCGGAGACATCTGCTCCAATAAATAAAGAAGAATCATCAGCGTGGCGAAAAAAGCAACCGTCCACATGACAGTTTTCCAGGTTGGTAACGTTGCTGTTGCTGCTGCTTCTTCCTCCATATTTCATTGACAGGATTGGATGGATGCTGCATCCTAACACACATACACATACACACACACACACACACACACACACACACACACAAACCACCGTGTGGTGATTGTTACCAGATGACATGGGGGAAGGGAATGAGGGGGTCATCCAACCACCTTTTACCCTTTGACAGACAAAAGATTGCACTGACTTTGTGTGTGTGTGTGTGTGTGTATAAGAAGGACATTTGTTGAAGGTTGGGTAAGTTCTTGTGGGGAAGACTTATGCCCCCCCCCCCCATTCAGCTCCGGCAGCTGGCGTGTGTGTGTCCCATTCAAACCGAGTGACATGTTTAATTTGACGATTTACAAAACAAAAGATTTCATTTAGAGCTGCTGTTGTGTGCACGTGGTGTGCGCTTGCCAACCGCAACCATCGCCACCTACACTATATACTACACACACACACACACACACACACACCTATATCCATTTATTACAAACAAGCGCTTATATTATTGTGACTACACTACATTTGGTTAGCATAATGTAGAGAATGGTATAGTAATGCACGATCTTACGACAATATTGTAATATTCAATAATGTCGAACATCATATCAAACATCATAATATACCGTGTCAGCAATAATTATTTCATTAACATTGTCATGTGAAACAAAAGAAAATTGTAGCGAGTAATAATACTGTTCCACTCCCGTCCTGTAGATGGTGCTAATGAGCATCACTGGAATAAGACTGAGACCTTCAATTAAATACAAATAAACAAATGTATCGTAATTATTAATGAACCACACATCAGATGTGTGTTAGTCTGCTGGCTCGATTCCAGTGGTCCTCACCCTCCCACTGCACCAATATATCATTTCTAGTACCCCAATGCCTTCAATTAAAAATCATTTAGTCCTCCTCAGTTTGGACCGCACAGAGTTCGATTGATTTGATAAGGCCTCGAATCTCCATCACCTCTTATCATGAAATACAGCCCAGCCCCCTCTAAAAGCCCCCCCCCCAGACAACCCCACGAGCCCACCAGTCCTCCTTTTTCTCCCTTTTCCCTCCCTGTGGTCCTGAGGGTCCTGTTGCCATGGATACTGCTGAGCGATGACTCTAACCTACTGAAAGACATGGCACCCCCCCCTCCCCCATCACACATATGCATGTTATCCATATGAAGTCATGGCGTGCATCCTTCATATTTAGCTAGTGTGTCCTGTTAGAACAACACATACCCCCCCACTCCTCTTGACAGGGTGACAAATGCCCCCCCACACGCACACTAAATGAGAGAGTGAGGTGTCGTACACAAGTGGTGATGAAGTGTCGGCCCCCTCCTTAGCCCCCCGAATCCTCCCATCCTCCTCTTTATACATCGCCATGGCGACGGCTTTCCGCCGTGTTACGTTGGCTGACACACCTCTTTGTTTCTTGAAGGGACTCATCGTCACGTTCCCCGTCATGAATTATGGAATTGTTGGTGAAATATGATAACAGAAGCTTAAGAATTCACACGGACACGTTTTTAGTCGTCACCCAAAACGTGGAACCACTGTGGCCACAACATTAGGCAATACGGGACTAGCCAATACGGGACTACCCAATACGGGACTACCCAATACGGGACTACCCAATATGGAACTACCCAATACGGGACTACCCAATACGGGACTACCCAATACGGGACTAGCCAATACGGGACTAGCCAATACGGGACTAGCCAATACGGGACTACCCAATACGGGACTAGCCAATACGGGACTACCCAATATGGGACTAGCCAATACGGGACTACCCAATACGGGACTAGCCAATACGGGACTACCCAATACGGAACTACCCAATATGGAACTACCCAATACGGGACTAGCCAATACGGGACTACCCAATACGGAACTACCCAATATGGAACTACCCAATACGGGACTAGCCAATACGGGACTAGCCAATACGGGACTACCCAATACAGGACTACCCAATACGGGACTAGCCAATACGGGCCTACCCAATACAGGACTACCCAATACGGGACTAGCCAATACGGGACTACCCAATACAGGACTACCCAATACGGGACTAGCCAATACGGGACTAGCCAAAACAGCCAAAAAATCTTTCCTGCTGTTACCTGGGCCCCATGTAAGGGGGGGCTGATTTGAAAGATAATGTACACGTCATTGGACATCTGATTTCTCACTCAATTGTAGCGTCAATGGACCTTGCCATACCCAGTATGCCTTGCGGGCACTTTGTAAATTTCCTACATTTTAAAAATAAAGTTCCAATGCTACCCATGGGATGACATTTGTAATGACAATAAATAGTAATAATAATAATAAATAGCCCTTTTATACTTTTAGAATGTGTTCCTTAGCAAGATAGCGAGATAACAAGATCCGTTTGACTTCTTTTTCAATTGATTGCTGCCAAAAAGAGCAGCTAAACCGCTAATTTTGTTCAACAACAATGTGACAGTGTAGTTGTGTAGTGCAAATCTACATTGGACGATGTACTACCGTTCCAACAGGCGGCTCATGAATGCATCATGCTATGTTCATGGAACATATTAGCTCAACCGTTGAAGCCACTTTTCTCCCAGCGAGGTGAAAATGAAAGAGAAGTTGTGCTTACACACACAGGCCGAGCTATTGCGGCGACTTTCCACTTGATCACCGCGCTGCTGATGCGATTAAGCTGCGGCGGCGGCAGCAAGGAAACCAGATGTTGACTCCTGATGACGCCTGACACAACTCCTCCAAAAGTCCAGACTCAAGTCTAAGCTCAGTTTCCTGGTGTGCTCACGCTGGCAGGGGGGCGCCTCGGTGCACGTCCTGACATGGACGTGTTCTTCCAGAAGCAAGAGATGTCTTCCAGCAGCTTCCTGCGCTGCACGCTGCTCACCAAGGCGTGTGAGACCGCAGTCATCTGCTCCAAAACCACAAGAGCTGAATTTGGTCCACGAGCACCCAGAAAGACTCGCAAATCTGATATATCCTCTCCCGGAGAGCTGAAGCGCTCGCGACAGGCAGACGGAGCCCGGCCAAGTCACATGATTGACACCAGGCGGTCTAACGGGCCGGTCCGGAACCATGTCAGGGAGGTTCCAGCGACGCTACTGTTTGCCGACAGGACCGGTCTTACAGGGTCACTTCCATTCTGCTGCATGACGGCAATGTCCCTGAATTGTGGATTATTTCCAGTCTTACTTTGAGTCATTTTGATGAATTTTCACTGCAAAAGAAGGCGTGTTTGCGAGTGGAGCGATTGCATGAATTAAATCGCTGGTCTATACTACGAATAAGAACGTGAGCCCACCTTGGGGTTTGAGTCTTTCTATCTATTTTGGTTAAACAACGTTTATGGTTGTGGTTATGGTTAGGACGAGGAGAAGTGATTGATCCAATTGTGACAAAGTAGAAGAGGAAAGTGGGCTCAGGCATGAGCAAAACTTTTAAAGCCCTACAAAGCAAAGAATGTAATACCACATGCATCCTGAGGAGGCAACAATGAGTAGGAGAGACATTCAGCATTGTAACATTCATTCATTTTCTACCGCTTATCCTCACGAGGGTCGCGGGGGTGCTGGAGCCAATCCCAGCTGTCTTGGGGCGAGAGGCGGGGTACACCCTGGACTGGTGGCCAGCCAATCACAGGGCACATATAGACAAACAACCATTCACACTCACATTCATACCTATGGACAATTTGGAGTCGCCAATTAACCTAGCATGTTTTTGGAATGTGGGAGGAAACCCGGAGTACCCGGAGAAAACCCACGCATGCACGGAGGGTGAACATGCAAACTCCACACAGACATAGGCGAGGGTGGAGTTGAACGTGGGTCTCCTAGCTGTGAGGCCTGCTTGTAAACCACTTGTCCGCCGTGTAGCCTTCATTGTAACAAAAGTGTGTAATTTCCAGGCAAATGTACCCAATGGCGGTGCCTGTAGAGATGCTGCAAAAGAATCTCTAAACGATATCGATGTGAATTTATTGGTTATCCCGATCTAGAATATAACTATATAATCCCTATATGAAGTTATTTGGTATAATGGATGCTTTAAGCCTGCCAAAAACACTTTGAGGTCAGACGTTGCAGGCTCCAAGTGGGATATTTCCTGACTTCCCAGGAGTTTGAAATGCATCGCAAGTGGAAATATGATTATGGTGTAGTATCACTTTCATCCTGAAGGGGCACTCTATAGCACACATACAGTCCAGTATGGGTAATACTGTATGTTGCATAATAATAGGAAGTTAGAATTTGGTAAATACTTTGGTCCATTATATAGACACGCATGTGTGGAGGACCACTTCTTTAAGAAATCATTCAGCAGTGCAGACAGGATCATTGAGTGTTTGAGCTTCTGTCCACAAGTTCATAAGCAGACCCCATACATCATCTTGTCTCTTTCGTAATTTATTTTTATGTGATTTTTTTTCCCCCCGCGCGATGTCAACACATGCCGTGGTGGATTATTGGTGCACGTCATCCAAAAACGCTGCCTTTGCAAAGGGAGAATTTCCATGCCTGAAGCCCAGCCAGAGCCGTGTGGTGGAAATACCAACTACTGTTTTCTAGTTTTATCTTTCCCTGGAGCCAAACACAGCACTCACACACACGGTATATACATACATGACATGGTGCGATATATGGCTCAATGCATGGAGAAATCGAATTCATTAGCAATCAATCAACATTTCAACTTAATTCATTAAGATCTTAATCCATTTTTTATTAGTTAGGTAAGTTTTAGGACATTTTCAACATATAATTATCGGAAATTAACATGCTTGTTTTTGGAATGTGGGAAAAAAACGGAGTGACTTGTTTTGTTGTTGATAACGAGTGGTTAGTGCACAGGCCTCACAGCTAAGATACCGGAGTTCAATTCCACCCTCAACCATCTCTGTGTGGAGTTTGCATGTTCTCCCTGTGCATGCGTGCGTTTTCTCTGGGTACTCCGGAGAGCTCGAAGGAGGCGTTGAAGGCCATGGCGCTGATCCCACATTCCAAAAACATGCTAGGTTAATTGACGACTCCATATTGTCCATATAGGTATGAATGTGAGTGTGAATGGTTGTTTGTCTATATGTGTCCTGTGATTGGCTGGCCACCAGTCCAGGGTGTACCCCGCCTCTCGCACCCCCGCGGTAGAAAATGAATGAATGTTGTTGACAACCTCATCACATGGGGCCACCATCCACTTTGTGTGCTTTGGCATCAAAAGTGGGACAATGTTTCGTCCATATTGTTCAAGCGAGGTCACATCAATCATCTGAGAAAACAAACACACGTTGCTGCACCGTCCTCGAACTCGCCAAGGACAAACAAACACTGTAGGAAAAAGACACAACACCACACACACACTGATGCAACTACACTGGACTAAAGAAGTCTGCTAGATTGGACCTGCTACAACACAAGCATCCAGGTCGCGGCCCAGATTGACCTCTAATCTCACGTCTATCTCCCGGCAAAGCCCAAATGGGAGAATGTGATACACTGGGAAAGGAACAACGCCTTCCGGAAACTAAGCGCCGGACCACCTGCTGGACCGGACTTTTAAGGCTCACACAATCTACTGGAGAAACACAGGAAGCTGATTTACACGCCAACTTTACTCCTTAATTACATTATTGTGACCCCATCAACTGTGGAGCCCCCACGCCACCCACTTGGCAAAATCTTGCCTAAATACTTAAGAGTAGCCCACTGGGCATCCGCCTGTTTTTTATGATACTACACACATGGGTCTTTCAACTAGCGGCCTGAGGGCCAAATCCACAACACGGATGACACCGGAAGGATTTGTTCAATTCCAAACTTTAACAGATTCCTAAAAACAGCAGAGCACTCCTCTCATCTTTGAGGATCTTTGACTAACATTTTTGGAAGATGGTCCTGAAAAACAGCAAAGTTGTCATGTAGAGGAATCTTGCCTTGTGTTTTTACAGTCCTATTCGAGCGTCGAGTAGGGATCAAAATAGCAGCAGAGAAGAAGCTCTTTGACTTGTCGTCCATCCTTAAAAACAACACATAGAAGATCTTTGACTGACACTTTTGAAGTAGTCTTGCCACTTATAGCATCTTTGACCAGCGCTCCTGTCATATTAAGGATCTTTGATGAATAGCAACTGCTTAAAAATAGCAGCGTACTCCTGTCATTCGGAGGATCTTTGACAAGCAGTAGATCCTTAAAAACAGCAGGGCAATTGTGTCACATAGAAGATCTTTGACTGCCACTTTTGGAATAGTCTTGTCACTTATAGCATCTTCGACCAGCACTCCTGTCACATAGAGGATCTTTTGTGAAAAGTAGCTGCTTAGAAAATAGCAGAGTATACTCCTGTCATTCTGAGGATCTTTGACTAGTAGTAGATCCTTAAAAACAGCAGGGTAATTATGTCACATCGAAACTCTTTGACTGACACTTTTGTAGTAGTCTTGTCACTTATAGCATCTTTGACCAGTACTCCTGTCATATAGAGGATCTTTGATGAATAGCAACTGGTTAAAAATAGAAGACCACTCCTGTCATTCAGAGGATCTTTGACTAGCATTTTTGCAGCAGCTCTTGAAAACCATCAGCGAGCCCCTGCATATAGAGGATCTTTGATGAGCAGTAGATCCTTAAAAACAGCACGTTGCTTGTGTCATATAGAAGATCTTTGACCAGCAGTAGATGCCTTGAGCAGCACTTTTGCAGTAAGTCCTTAAAAGCAAAACATCAACACACACCTGCACGTAGATGATCTTTGACGAGCATTTTTGCAGGAGGTCCTTAAAAAGAGCAGGGAGCTGCTTTCACATACAGGATCTTTGACTAATTATGTGTTAACGTTCTCAGCTGATTCCAGAGGACTTGTACTTCCTGCCAAATGTGTCTCCATTGTCTCCATCGTGTGAGGACGTCTGGCGGATGTGCAGCTGCTCTGATAGTTCTTCTAGAAACTTCCGTATGGGAAAAAAAAGCCCACGCACGTCCACACAAACAAAGGTGAAAGGACAAGAGGTCTGCTCATGATTCTTTTTGCATTTGATATGTTGCCACTTTATAAGTCCAGTAGTCAGTTCCTTCCAAGAAGCAGGACAAAGTCAGGACACAAGAGAAGGCCAAGCGTAGGAAAATGTCAGCAATGAGAGGTGATGCCAGAACGTAAGAAAAAAAGAGAGGGGGGGAAGTGACTTATAAGAACGAATGAAACAAAGAGAAGATGGAAAGACCTCGCTGCCATATGGTGCAGAGTCTTGTGTCTAATGAGGCGTGAGGCGTCCACCAGGCCCATCACGCCTCAATGAAGTCTGCTTTAACAGCAGCTAATAGCAGCTATCATAAAACTCCACCATCGAGGAGCTGAAACCAAATCTTAATGAATTTATACTTGCAGCTGTTGCTTCCTGATCCTTGAGCCATGGCACGCCTGGAGACTGCAGGGATTACACCAAGCTCACCTACAGTGCTCTGATTGGCCGGTCCCGTTTCATTTAAAACCTTTCAAAATCTGGCAGCTGTGCGGTAAACTACACAACTCACAGCTGTTGACAACTTTAAACAAAGCATTTGAAAAAAAACAGACTTGATCAAATGTGAGGAGACGACATTGTTTCAGCTGGGTTGCATTTAAAGGTCTCCTATTATGCAAATGTAACTTTTTAATGATGTTTTAACAGTAATATCTGCCCTGAGAGAAAAGGAAACTGGAATAGCATGGTGGTGTAGTACCTGTTTTATCCTTCAGGGGCAACAGTGAGTTCCTGTTACACGGAACAATGTGGAAATGTTCAGGAAAATGACATTGTAGCACAAATAAATGATGTTCTAACAATAATATGTGTCCCTACAGCCTCAGTTCAACAACTAACTACACTAACCTACCATGATGACGCTCATTTTGTTAGCGTTCCTGATCGGGTGGGTAAATCTGATACTGGTCAGAACCAAATCTAAATGTTTGCACATCATTACATTTCCGTTATGATGCCAAAGTGGCTTCTTCTTCATTCTCTCAATGTCTCTCATTCTCTCAACATTAGCGTAGCTAACGTTGTGTCCTCCTGTCCTAGCTTCCAAAGTGGAAGCTTCTCAGAGCGTTCCTCACTGAGCCGTGCAGACGTCCACCACGGCCTCCTGGAATGTCGACATTGCGTGAAGAAGTCTGAAGGCTTTGCCAGGCCAAGCGGTGTTGACTCAAGTGCTTTAACAGGAGGACCTTCTCCACCTGTGAAAAGAAACTGCTTCCCGTTTTTTTTTTTTTTGCTCTATTTCAGGCGCCTTCACCGCCATGTTTTTTTAAATCATCTATTTTCAATTAGAAGTCTGCTAAAGCAAATCATGGAGTGAAAAACATCTCCACGGCTAGCATGCTAAACGGAACACTTTCCTTCTGAGCAATCCATCGCTCTCTCTTACTCCTGAACACCTTATCATCAGCACAGGAGTCCCCCAGGGCTCTATCCTAAAACCTTTGCTATTTAGCCTTCAGACTTAAAAACGTAAAATCAGTCCTATTCCAATTGAACTCCAAACTGACCACTCACGTCAAAGTCTGGAGCACATGTGCAGGTCCACCACCGTGATCAACCATCGTAACCACAAAAACACATGTTGAACACCACAGGGGAGCAATATCACACTTGCTTAGCCGTGCGCGTGCACTACACGTGTACAGATGGGTTTCATGCATACGCTCACTGACATGCGATGCTAAATGGAGGGCTGGATGACAAGTGAGGAAAACGCTGACTTTGCTGGTACAAATTGTCCCGGGGGTGGTACCCTATTTTACTAACAGTTTGGGCACAAATTACAAACTAACAATAATTTGTTTTATGGGGCTCAATAGCCAATAATTTGCTCATATTGTACCTATATATTTGTGACAGAGTGCAGCCTAAAGACCCCCCTCCTTCATAATTGACTTTCAAGATGTAAACTCGAAGGTATTGGGGCAGCTACAGGAAGTGAAAAGTGTCTGTACAGATATCAGCTGCTGGAGTGAAGATACATTAAGACATGGGGTGGACTCGAGTGATGAGGACTAGTGGCTTGCACATGTGAAATGTAAGACCTTGTGGACCTTGCGCAATGGTAGCGCGTCTGACTCCAGATCAGACGGTTGCGTGTTCAAATCACGTCAGGGTCACAGAGCATCTTTTAGAGTTGTCAGTTTAGCTCAAGTTCCTACACACCAAATTTGTGAGAACAAAAACAGTCAAGAAATAAATTCCTTGTGAGGTATCCATCACTCTCTTTTGACTAACACGCGAACACAGGAGTCCCACAGGGCTCTAAGCTAGGGACTTTACGAGTTTACTAGACTTTACTACTCTGAGGCTTGAACAACTTATTCATTAGTTCATTTTCTAGCGCTTTTTCCTCACGAGGGTCGCGGGGGTGCTGGAGCCTATCCCAGCTGTCTTCGGGCGAGAGGCGGTGTACACCCTGGACTGGTCGCCAGCCAATCACAGGGCACATTTAGACAAACAACCATTCACACTCACATTCATACCTATGGACAATTTGGAGTCGCCAATTAACCTAGCATGTTTTTGGAATGTGGGAGGAAACCGGAGTACCCGGAGAAAACCCACGCATGCACAGGGAGAACATGCAAACTCCACACAGAGATGGCCGAGGGTGGAATTGAACCCTGGTCTCCTAGCTTAAACAACTTACTATATTATTCCAATATTCCAAAGTACCTCAAACTAACTCCTCACCTTCAAGGCTCCAGATCAGAAGGTTGGGTGTTCAAATCACATCATGGTCACCAAGCAAGTAGGATTGCTGGATCAAGTCAAGTTCCTCCAAAAAGGCTTTTCCCAAAGGATTCTCATCCAACTCCATTGATTGATTCACTGATTGAGAATTGTGAGTACCTGGCTATTTCTGTCACATTCCTTTTATTGACATCTGCTGGTGGGACGCCCGAGGATCACTGCAGAGTTTGAGCCTTGCCACAAGCAAAATACTTTCCTTAAAAAAGACTTAAATTGTAATCATGTCAGCTCATTCAGCATCTAGTCCTCAATTATTACATCCAATGAGTTGCTTCTTTCCGACAGCAGCTCCAATGGAGGCCATACTCATGACCTTTACCTCCGCCTAGATCTCTCTCACACACACTCACACACAAATAAGAGCCACACAGAGGCCCCACGACTTCTTTCGCCTGGGAAATACTTGAAGGAAGTGCGAGGAGGTGGGGAGAGGAAAGCAGGGAAGCCATGAAATAAATAAGCCCTTTGTGACATGGCAGCATAAACACTGCAACACTTTTCCAATGACCTTAGAGCTGATAAGATGCTTCCTACACTCTAGAAATGTATTTGTGTGGAGGGTGAAAGAAAGGAACACGACTTTAAAAAGAAAGAGAAAGAAACAAGAGTGACACATGGAGTAGTCGGGAATGAAAGGAGGAAAAACTCTTGAGACTGAGAGAAGAATTCCACTCCCATTATCCTAAAACTCACGGTCTCTGCAGGAGGCCTGTCGAGAATTTTGGCTCAGACCTGAACCGACCTTGAGGAACGTGCCGGGATGAGTGAATGGAACTTGATTGACAACACGAGAGAACCACCCGTGAGGTTGGGGAAGGAAGTCTGTGTCAACTGGTGCCAGAGTACCTCAGAATCACTCTGAATTCCAGTGATACAGCTGGAATCAAAGGACTGTGGGTCCTGATTAATCCCAAACCAAAGACTTCAATGGTCCACATACTGTAGAAATCCACATGTGGGCCATTGAATCTGAAACATTTGTAAGTTCAAGCAGAAAAAGAAAGAAACTGTGAATTCACTCCTCAAACACAAAAACGAGTGGAGTCGTCATGACATGATACCAAGGACCTACGTGGGGCTGATGGCCTGGTTGCCATGGCAACACCCCAAGGTGAGCAAGAGGACACAGAAACAGCTGCAGCGGTAGATTTACACACAGGATGGATGGCACGCTCAAAGACTGTAAGCTTGAGAAAACGGGGTAAAAAAAAAAAACCCATCTTACCTCCAGGAAGCAGGTCCCGGCTGGCGTGTTCTCCTTAATGGAGGTGTTGTAGAAGCTGCTGGTGAACACAGGTGTGTTGTCGTTAGCATCCTGCAACACAATGTCCACTTGAGCCGTGGAAGACAGCGGTGGCCGTCCACCATCTGTCGCTACGACAGTCACACTAGGCGCGGGCTCCGATTCGAAATCCAGGGCGGTCGCCGTGGTAATGATCCCCGTGACCGGGTCAATGGTGAACCAGTCAGAGTGAGAGTTTTTCCCCTTCAGTAGGCTGTATCTGATTTCCCCGTTGGGGCCCTGGTCCTTGTCTCGGGCGGTAACCTGAAGAACAAAGGACCCTGGGTAGACGACCTCGGGGATGGTCTGTCTGTAGGCCTGCTGGTCAAACAGTGGGGGGTTGTCGTTCACGTCAGTCACCTGGATGGTGAAAGAAGACTCCGCCCTGAGGGGGGGCATGCCAGAATCTGTGGCCATCACCCTGAGATCATAAGAATCCCTCTCCTCTCTGTCCAACACCTGGTCCACATAAATCAGGTAGATGATGCTGTCCTTGGTTGTGAGCGCAAACTTTCCATCTCCCCCCTCCAGGGACACATTGACGTTGGCATACTCTCCGTAGTCGGGGTCGGTGACAGATATGCGAGCCACGTACTGACCAGGCTGGGCCCCTTCGGAGATCCTCGGAGAGCCATCTTCACTGAGGAAGATGATTGTCATGGTGGGCTGGTTGTCGTTGTAGTCTCGCACATGGATGGTCACGAACGCGTTGGTCACCTAGGAAAGGAGATGAAGAACATGTCATTGGTCTTCATACTATGCTCATGGAGCACATGTCATGACCTTAGTCATGATGTAAGTGGTGCTGTACCTCAGGGTGGCTGGCATTGTCCCTGGCCTGGACCACCAGTTCATGCACTCGTTTCAGCTCATAGTCCAGCGGTCTGTTTAGGGTGATGACCCCAGACTTGAGGTCCATGACGAAGTAGCGGTCAGGATCACTTTGACGCCGGTTGATCTCATAAAGGACCAGACCGTTATCACCCTCATCATCATCTGCTGCAAACACCTGCAAAGACAACCAAATTAAGAGTCTGTGAGTCCACCTGTACCAGGACACGCCCCTCGTGAAGTCATAATGGGCTCACCTGCAGAATGCTGCTGCCCTGTGGGAGACTTTCTGAAATGATAGCATGGTATCTGCTCTGGTTGAAGACCGGCGCATGGTCGTTGATGTCAGTCACCGCCACTTCCAGGGTCATGGACCCCACCCTCCTGGGAGAGCCCCCATCGAAGGCTTCCAGGACTAAGATGTATGATGAGCGTTTCTCCCTGTCCAGCAGTCCATTGACAACCAGGTCCAGATAGAGCGCTTTGTTGGCAGCTCTCTTCGTCTCCAGGCGAAACACCTGACCCACATTACCCTCTCGAATAGCGTAACCTTGAGTGGTCAGCTGGTCCTTGTCCGCGTCCGTCGCTGGTTCCAAGGAAAACCTCGTCCCCTCAGCCGTGTGCTCTGGGATCTTGAGAACTGCTTTCTGTCTGGGGAACGCAGGTGCGTGGTCATTGATGTCATTGACGCTGATTGACACCTCGATGGTGACGCCTGTCATGGTCACGGCAATGAAACTGTAGTGGTCCCTCTGCTCGCGGTCTAAACGGCGTGCTGTGGTTATTATCCCTGTGGTCTCATCGATGTTGAGATCGCTCCCCACACCTGTTCCCTCGTGGTCTGAGATGAAATAAAGACTCGCCGTCTCACCGGGGGGCAACCCAGCACTGATGTCCCCGACAATGGTCCCCGCCGGCTGCTCCTCGTCCAGCTGCAGCTCCAGCGCACCGAGGACAGCAGACGACTGAAGCAGCACCAGAATGACAAGCGGCCGCCACCATCGCCAAAGACCTGAGCGCAAAGACGGTCCACTGAGCCGCCATCTTGACCCTTCTCTTCTTAAAGACATGGCTCGCTACACCTGGGACATACAAGGACACAAACCAGAACATGTATCAAAGACGTTCCCATCATTAAACATTTCAGAGAAAACTTTCTGGATGGAGCAGGTGGATCTGCCAGAGCGTGGAATTGAACCTCGGACTCTGTCCAGGATTGGAATGCAATAATAAAGGATATTTATCTGAAAGCTCCTGATTTATTGAACAGGAACATTTTGGTCTGATCAAAGCAGCAAAGCTTTGAAATCCAGAGGGAAGCATAATAAAGTCAGCGGGCGTCCACCGCCGCCTCCGTCCTCACGCGAGCGCAACATAAATAGAAACCCTGACGTGCTGTAACGCTACACACTAACGTCACGGCTCAATCCTTTATTTGCGTACAGTGGCTTTGCTGACAGCGATGGATCATGTGCTTTGTCAGGCGACACCAACTCACCTTCTAAACTCTAGCAGGAACGCATCAACATGTCTCAAACGTCTATGATGGAGGATTTATTTGCAGCCGCCTTGGCGTGTTTATCCTCCACTCCAAAGGCCTTGCAGAGATATACAGCTCAGCCTTTCAAATATTTACACGCCGTTCAAGATGAGAGCAACCGTTTGGGCATTTCCCTCTCGTGTTCACGTGGGGAGATTTATTGGCCGTGTAACTTTTCAAAACATCCCGCGATGAAGGGAACCATCCTAGCCCATAACTCCTTCCTTATGGATTGCGAGCGGAGAGATGCAGTAGCCTGATGATGACAATGATGACACACTGATGACTTAAGAGAGTTCACGGGTGACAGCATTGAAATATTTTAAAACAGGATGAAGCATTGAGTCGTCGGGCGTCGGCCCAGGCGGTCCCTCCCACGGTGCTGAGATAATGCGGATGGTTAACTTGAGGAATGCCTTGCACATCTGCAGAACAAAGAAGCTCATCCAGCTGTTAGCTAGCAGGCTAATAGTGAGCTTCCTTGTTAGCATTTCACACAAACACACTTGGAAATACAAATACATGTTATTTATGGAGGTTGCATCACAAATGTTGAAAATTATGTTGTTTTTTTAGCTAGAATACCGTAGTTCGATTCCACTCTCGGCCATCTCAGTGTCGAGTTTGCATGTTCTCCCCGTGCATGCGTGGGTTTTCTCCGGGTACTCCGGTTTCCTCCCACATTCCAAAAACATGCTAGGTTAATTAGCGACTCCAAATTGTCCATAGGTATGAATGTGAGTGTGAATGGTTGTTTGTCTATATGTGCCCTGTGATTGGCTGGCCGCCAGTCCAGAGTGTACCCCGCCTCTCACCCGAAGACATCTGGGATAGGCTCCAGCAACTTCTGGTGAGGATAAGCGGTAAAAAAATGAATGAATGAATGTTGTTATTTCTTAATAGTCCAATTGAATACATTTCATTTCTTAAAATGTGAATTTTAGTTAATGTGTGCAAACTTTAGGGGCACCCTAAACCAAATCCACTAAAAGCCACTTTGCTTATACCGGTAGTTCAGATGTAGGATTATGCTGTTTGTACAGCAATCTGTCATCAGGAGTGTCCAAAATGAATCCAGTTATTTGCAATACCAGTCTATTCCAACACAAAACAGAATCAAACTTTTTCACAACATTTTGGGCCAGAATCAGCATTAGGATTATTTCTTTCTTTATTTTGGCAGGGTTATGCAAAAAGTACGCATTGCGGTGGAACTTGGTAAAAAGGTGGCACACGTGCTGAGCATGTTGCCAACAGAATTTGGTAAGAATCTGCATAACAATGGACATACAAGAATGTATTTTCACTTTTTGCTGTGATTGTCCACTTGCATTGGGGCCACATGATCAAGTGTGCCAAGCAGGAAACTTGTTATAGGCCTGCGTATGGAGTCCAGCTCTTCCTTTTTTTTTTCTTATATTGAATTCTGCTGCAAATAACGCATCGTGGTGCACTCTGTGTAACCATGGCGATGTAACTTACGACACATTATATCACTCGATATATCACATTGTATCCTTACTGGTTGCTAGCATGGTAGCTGTTAGCATTGTTAGCATTATGCCAAGTTTCAAAGGCCAGGCCAGAGGTTAGCAACATGTAGCAGGAGTTTTCTTTGCTAATACCGTACATTTTTAATTGACTGGGATTCATGCTTTTATCATGAAAAGCCACTTAAGCTAGCAATTATGGTCCCTATCCAATAAAGAGTTGAATTAAAAAGGACAATGCTTCTAATTTGGAAATCCAATTTTTTAAATGCTCCTTGAAATCTAACCCCAAGCAAATAGAAAGCGTGATTTAATATCCAATGAATCCGCCTTCCCACTGACCGTGACCACATGCAGTAGTTTATGAGTCCCCTGAGGAGGACAGATTAATAACATCTATTGCTCCTCTGGGAGACGGGAGGAGGGACATGGACACCAGCCCCTCCGCTATGGCGGCTGACCTCCACATCTGGAGCGCCTTGCAAAACTCGCAGCCAGCCAGCATCTTGTCTGCACGCGTGCATTCCTTTGATTTTGCTTTGGACTTGGACACTTGTGGGGTTTCTTTAGCAAGTGCAGCTAGAGGAGTGAGAGCCAAAAACGGCCGCCATGCATCCTCTCAGGAGGACTAAGCAGACGGAAAAAGTGAAGTTGCGACTCTCATGGTTGTCTTATATGAGAATGATGTTGGAGAGCGAATCTTTTCACGCAGTCGTCAACGTTACCCTGTCATGAGGACATTTTTGTGGCACTCTTTAGAACAGCTAATTGTCAATTATGTCAAAAGATTTACACCCAATTTTTTATCCGGTTTTCGTACATTTTATTGCTAATATCTAATATTCGCATACATACTTGTCCTTTTATTAATACACAGCGGGAGTCCAACTGTAAAGAGGACCTATTATGCTTTGTCCACTTTTCTGACCTATAAATGTAGTTAGAATGTTGTATTCTCGTGTTAAACGATGCCAAAGTTTCAGATAATGAGGTTTGCGCCTTTGGAAGTGAGCCCTGAAAGAAGTTTGGGATAGCTCAAAATGCTCACTTTCTAAAGGCGTGGCAAAACTGCCCATCTGTGATGTCACAGAGGGCTGTACTTCCTTATATGGACGTGTCTTTAGCCTCTGCTTATTGCCAAAATGCCACTTAATTATTTTGCTTAATTGAAGTCATAAATGTCAGGTATGAGTACATATTACTCAAGATAAACAAATTACTCTTCTTTGCCAAAAATAACTATTTATTGATTTAAGAGGATTTTCAAGTTTTTCCACCACCATCATGTGGTGTATTGTTCCGCAAAATAATAGCAGAGGCAACACAGTAGGGGTACTTTTTAGGGGGTACATTTTCTCCATTTTGTGTGCAGCACTACGTACTGTATCGCCTACTTGACTAATAGAAGCCTCTCATCCCTCACACTGTACATGCGTGTCTCTGTTTACATGTGTGTGATGACATCATCCCCGTGCGACCACACTGACAGACGGACGCGGAGGGCTCCGCGCTGTCTCGGCCACA
The DNA here is from genome assembly GCF_037039965.1 of Doryrhamphus excisus. Lineage (NCBI taxonomy): Eukaryota > Metazoa > Chordata > Actinopteri > Syngnathiformes > Syngnathidae > Doryrhamphus > Doryrhamphus excisus. The sequence goes on from NC_136377.1 coordinate 13,813,498, forward strand.
TGACATCTGGCATGGCAGCCCCGTAATCTTGCAAACCAGCAGTATCAAACAGGAAGCAGACATGTTTCGATACATCACGCCTACATGCAACACTTTATCTTTATAGTTGAGAGAAAAATAAAATCTGTCCTCTGCAGTACACAACCCAAACCCAAACAGGTCTGTCCATCTACCAGGTCCCTCCTTGCGCCGTTCCTCTTAATGGATTTTGCAGATCCAGGCTGGGCACGCCTTCGCTCTCCTCAGCCAAGCTAAACGCTCAGTTACGAGTCAAAAAATCTCCACGCAAGTGATCTGCTCACTGAATGGACAGACTTCCGTGTAGTGGGGCTCATGATATACATTATATACTCATATGAGTATTTTACATTGTGTGCAATAGGTTATGAAAAATACACATTCAATTAGTTAAACTTCCAGTATATGTCGTGTTTTGTTGGGATAAAAATGACCAAAAAGGCATCGGTATGGTATTGAATTAAAAAGTGGTATCACCCATGACTACTTCTCTAGGCGATGTAATGGATACCAACTTGTGCAGAGGAACAACAGTACATTAGACAACGTACACAAACAATCAATAATAGTATTGATAAGAAGCTGCACTCAGAGCGGCCAGGACTACATCATGTGACATGTCATCTTGTGTGTGAATGAATGATGAGGGAATGAGGTCTCCATGCTTGTTGACATTACGTCTTTACTTCAGAACTACTATGGATTGTTGAAATACTGTGCCACTCGCGAGTCGGTGAGGAAACGGTAGCTCTTTCTGTGCCAGGAGCCAATCACAAGCCAATAGTGCACTTACAATGGGCTTTTCAACCCACTGAACATTGCAGGAAGTCATTATATATAACAATATACGAGTCTGACTCACGGTGTCATCTTACTAAACTCATCACACAACAACTTAACGCTGGAAATGGTTACCTAAAATATACAAACATATAACAATATGAGTTTAAAAATGTGGGGGGGGGGGCTTTTTTGAAGTTAATTAATTGGGCTGCTGCAATGACGTCTGCTTCCCTCTGGGTTCATTTGTCTCCCTGTGCTGGACTGAGACAGGATTGCAGTGCCATCCACAATTTTCTATGCCGCTTGTCCTCCAATAAAATGGTTTGCTCAAATGCAATCTATTATATTACATTTTTTTATTATTTTAAACTTGTATCGTACATGTTTGTATATTTATTAGGTAGACTTTTACATTTTTAATTCATATTGGTACATGTTTGTATATTATTAGGTGTGCTTTAACAATTGGTACATGATTTCATATTTATTAGGTATACCTTTTGAGTGTTAAGTTGCTGTGTGATGAGTTTAGTGTTCTATGTAAGATGATTATATTGACTAATGACCTCTTGTAATTTCCAGTGGGTTGATTTTTTTCATAGCTCATGATTGTCTGCTGTTCAATAAAGAGCTACCTGTTCCTCACAGACACATGCGTGCCACAATATTGCCATTTTATGACATGGACATGTGCATCTTATACACTGGTGTTGCTTATCTGCAGTATGCACAAATCTGTTTTTTCCTTAAAATTTAGTGGGAGTGGCCAGGTAACAAAAAACGAACAAACATATTTTGCACATTAAAGATGCTAAAACTCATCCAATGATTAGTAATAACTAATCCAATTATTATATCCCATTATCTATATAAGCTCATTGATAATATATATGTATATCTCATATACATATATATCTCCAATAAAGGACCAATCAAAAACAAGATGCAAGTCGAAAATGGTTCTCCCCCCAGACACGGCAGCCTTCTATCTTATTAGAAAGCTCTCAGCTCGATAGTGGAAGAGGTTTCCATGGTAAAACTGGCACTGGACACAGACACACAGGTCCATAAATAAGGTCCCTGGTGGTGATGAAGTGCAGTGAGACCTTCTCACACTACAAAGAAGCTGAGGCGTGTGAATTCCAGTGGATGGCATTAAGGTGGACCAGAAAAGAAGCTTAGAAGGATGATGAGGTGATGAGCTGATGAAGGGATGATGAAGGCTTCAAAGTCACTAGGTTCCTCGCAGCTAGAGTGCGTGCAGCACCGGCTAGATCAACATCAACAGGAGTCTTGTGCCGACATACCGGACATACTGGTGTTTCTTTGGCGTTGAACAACTAAATCCTGTCAGGCGTAAAGAAGATTGATGGAAAAGTATGACGACCAGCGAGGTGAAAACATCACCTGTGACCTCAGCTACCTGACATTGTTTTCTCTTGGATGGCAATCAAACTCAATAGGGTGCTTGCACCGAACACAGCCTCTAACTGTGAATATCGGTTTGAAATTCATTCATTGGCTCATTTTCTATGCTGCTTGTCGTCACTATGGCCGCGGGGGTATGCTGGAGCCTATTCCAGCAGGCTGCTTGTCATCCCTATGGCCGCGGGGGTATGCTGGAGCCTATTCCAGCAGGCTGCTTGTCATCCCTATGGCCGCGGGGGTAGGCTGGAGCCTATTCCAGCAGGCTGCTTGTCATCCCTATGGCCGCGGGGGTAGGCTGGAGCCTATTCCAGCAGGCTGCTTGTCATCCCTATGGCCGCGGGGGTATGCTGGAGCCTATTCCAGCAGGCACATTTATAGAACACGATTTGAAAGGTAAAATATCAATTTGTTGCTATTTGACCTACGACCTCAGCTGCATCAGCCCTCTTTTGTAGGATGTCACTCAAAATCAATGGGGTTCTATTTAACTATTCAATCAGACAGCTTTGTCATGAGGTCACACAAAATGAGTAGGGTTCTTGCCCAGATAAGGAGAAAAGATGGTTGGCAGATGGAAAAAGATGTTTGCATTTGGAAGTAAGGGACAATTGTCAGAAAAGAATGGAAAATAAGGGAAATATTTCAGAAAATAAGAGTTATTTTTCATAAAATAAAGAAAAATTAAGGAAAATTCTGGACTTAACCATCAGAATGTCCCACAGCATCCCATATTTAAAAAAAAAAACGGTCCGTTATTTTCCCTTGAGAGGACCAAAATTCAGCTGGAGCGTTTATTCATGAAGTTAAAATATGATAAAAACAAGAAAATATGTGAGTTTCCCGGGAAAAAAAGAGGGCTGACAGGTATGGGTGGAATATCTTAAAATATCTCACGTCCACATCGTCCTAGCTTTTGGCAAAATCAGTAGGGTTCTTGCTCCATCACTGAGAAAGATTCAATAGTTTCCATAGGCGGTCGGCCGTGAATCGTGTGATCATGTGACCACTGCCTTCTTTCTCCATACTTCCTGGTTAGCGGCGCGTCGACAGCTGCTGGGTGGCGGGAATGTCGGGGATCACGTTACTCCATTATGTCCCCGGCTGGGAATGAGCGGCGTCTGTTAATAAGCATCAAAATAGCAAGGAGACTACAGCTTAGTGCGGACCGACGCAAACGAGCGGGGGCTGCCATTGCTGACTTTTGGGGGAAGGTGGAAGGGGGGTGTAGAGGATTGGAAAGCGAGCGCCTTCATGAAAAACACATGAGACACACGAGCTGGTCTTCGCAGAATTGACACCATCATCACACTCATCAAGCGAACAACTTATTAAGATATTCCCGTGCTGGAGGCCCCGTGAGGATCAATGAATGCATTTAATTGTATTTACAAAAACAAAACATACATGTAGGGCTGCACGGCGGACGAGTGGTTAGCACGCAGGCCACAAAGCTAGGAGACCCGAGTTCGATTCCAACCTCGGCCATCTCTGTGTGGAGTTTGCATGTTCTCCCCGTGCATCGGCTTTTCTCTGAGTACTCTGGCTTCCTCCCACATTTCTCCAAATCCACTCCAAATTGTCCATAGGTATGAATGTGAGTGTGAATGGTTGTTTGTCTATATGTGCCCTGTGATTGGCTGGCGACGAATGAACGAACGAATGAAAACATATATGTTCCATTTGACATGGAAGTGCTGTAATTTCCTTCCATACTGTCTGTTATTCAACTGGTGGCCCGTGGTCCAAATCCTTCTCAGGACTTGTGAGGAAACTTGTGAGCCAAGACCATTTTTTCAGCAGATTACTAAAAACTCCTGTCATGAAAAGATTCTTGTGTTGTCAAGCATGTCTTTGAACACATCACTCAGTTTCATGCAGGGTCAGGCAAAATGATCTGACACATTTGTAGGTCAAATAAAAGGCAAATAAAGTCAAGAAACAATTTTTGAAAAAGTCATTATAATGCCATTTTGCTTTGTTTCTTTATAATGTCATTGTTTTTCGGTTCTTTTTCAGTTGCTGCCATGAATTGGACTGGTGAGCATCCCGCTTTCATTGTGGAAACGTTTATCAAAACAAATGAATCTGCAACTGCAACACAATGAGGAAAAATGTCAGTTTGGGCACCTCTGTGTGGAGTTTGCATGTTCTCCGGGTACTCCGGTTTCCTCCCACATTCCAAAAACATGCTAGGTTAATTGGAAACTCTTAAATTGTCCATAGGTATGAATGTGTGGATAAGAGGCATGGAAGATGGATGGATGTTTGGCAGCGGCTCCTTAAAATAGCAGAGTACTCCTGCCATTTAGATGATCTAAACAGATCCGATCGTTCTCAAAAACCTCACAAACTTCACATAAAGGATCTTTGGCTAGTGTATTTTGCAGTACGTCCTCAAAAACAGCAAAGCCACCCTGTCATACAGAGGATCTTTGAAGAGTGTGTCTTTAAAAACAGCAGAGTGGTTAGTCCTCTCATTTAGAGCAACTTTGTGTATTTTACAGTAGATAAAAAACAATGAAAAACAGTAGTGTTCCCGTCATGTAGAGGATCTTTGACTCATTATTTAATGTAGAGTGCATCAGAGCTTTGCGTTGACATTTTATACAAAATAACAATAATAGTGAAAGGATAAATCTGCCTCCCTCCGTTCCATCCCTACAACAATTTAGTTAAAGGTAATAAGTTAGCGTTAGCATTTCTTTTGTGCAACGTTTGTGTCATGCAGCAACAGACGCACCACCAGGATGCAAGCACGTACAAATAATGCCGGCGTGGCGGCTATGGCGACGGGCAGTTACCATGGCAACCAAGCTTCCCCAAGGGGGTGGCACTAATGAAATGTGGTGCAGTCAGTAAAGTGTGTGTGTGTGGAGGAGGGGGGTAGGTGGGGGGTCCTCTTATGAATGGGAATCTCATTTTTTTGTGAGTCCCGCCTCTCAGGCTATCAATACGAGGCCGACGTGGTTAAACAACCTCAAACAGTGTACAACCCCAACACACGTTACAGTGCAATTGTTGTGTCCCATTGTGTATGTACGTGTGTGTGTGTATGTGTGTGTGTGTGAGGTCAGCTTTCCGACATTTGTCCTCATTGACTTCCCAGGCCCAAGAAGGAAAGAAAATCCAGGAGAAAACAATTGTGAGACACAATTAGCGAGAGATTTGTCTGAGCTGCAACAATGTGCAGGTCAAAGGTTGACATGTGACTACTTCTAGGCCAGGGGTGTCCAAACTTATTCTTATACTGAAAAATGAAAGTATGCAAGAAGGTAATATATTGCTTTGTGACAGCTAAATCATCTTCTTTCTCTTTCTCATCCTCTACGCCTCTAACATGTAATGTCCTTCTGATGTACTCCTTCCTGATCCTATCCATCCTGGTCACTCCCAATGAGAACCTCAACATCCTCATCTTTCGCGTTGAAAAAGAAAGCAAAAGAAAAGACCACAGAGATAAATTTACTGTATGTGCGGCAATGTAAGTCGCTTTGTCAAAGAGAAAAGTTTTGAAAACGATCCAGTGAGAATTATGCATTGAAAAAGACTCAAAACGAATAAATCTTTTTTCTTCTTTCAACATAGCATTGAAAATAAAGTCATAAATAAAAACAAAGTGGTGTTCTTGAGTTCTACAGAGTGTCTATTGGTTTTATCCACTCAACATGACATGAGGTGCTGTGTTGACTTTGCTGATAAGCTCTGTTTACTCCATGAAAAGGACACTATTTAGTGGACTATTTAGGTGGTGCTGGGCTACACACCTCATCGCCCTGCAGCACAGCAGAACCAGAACCTTTATAACTGGCTGGCGGTCCGCACGCCCCAAAGTGAAGGCGACCGGACTGCAGCGTGACAACACCAAGATGTGTATCACTGCTACGTTGTTCTCTCATCACTACTGCGGTTAAAAGTATGTCCTATTTGTAGCATCTAGGAAAGGATGCATGCTGAGTACAATACACCAGACGGACAAAAGTGTTGGGACACACCTCTTAAAGGTCCCCAGTTCTACCAAACAGACCTGGTAATGACGTTCCAAATATCTTCCTCGCTTGTCTGCTCCACTTTTGAGAGAAGAGACGCTCAAACGCTCACTTTTGAAGTTCAGGCTTCACTACACATCTTAAAAGCTCTGCCAACTGTCAGTCAGCTAAAGACTTGGAAGCTGTGAGTTTGATGGTATGGTTGTTCTTCAGCGAATAGCTTAACGTAATATGATGTGAGTGTGTGGCTATGCTAACAATTTTCCAAAATCTTGGCTGAATTCCAGATTGTGCGACCTCAAACGCTTGGTGCGCCGCATGTGGCCCCCGGGCTGTAGTTTGCTCACCCCTGTTGTTACCTCACCGAGACTTGTGATGTACACAGTCTTTCACGACAGTGGTTCAAACTTGGACGTTCTATTTAACAATATGTACAATGACATAAAGCAGGCTTCGCTACACATCTTAAAATAAGATGCTCTGCCAACCATCCATCAGTCCGGGGCTGTAAAATAATCATTTTGTTTTTGTCCAGTGAATAGGCTAACCGAGGTTAAAATGTAAGTGTACTGTTAGCACTTTAGCATCACTAACTATGCTAGTGTTGCTAACGTTTGTGTTCTCCTAGCCCACTCCTGAATGTTGCTATGTTGTATAGCATCTATTATGTTGGACAAGGGCAGGTTTACAATATATAGTGCATGTCAAAAGTCAATTTGTGTCCTAACAGGTCCAAGATCCAAGTCCAACACTGGACCGCAAAGATACAATAATGCCACCGCTGCATATTTGCATATTCACATGTTCACTCATAATGACAAAGACGTGCAAAAAGAACCCTATTCATCTTATCGGCAATGTGTAAGCTTGCCTTTCTGCAGCCTGTCATTCAATGGGATGCCACACACACACACACACACACACACACACACACATCACTGCAAGCATGACCCACTGAGTGGTACCGGCATGGTTTTGTGTATAGAAGCTGACATTACATGTGTTAGTGGAGGAGATGAGCAGCACTTACATTCATCGGAGGGATGTGTGCGCCTCTGGGTGTCTCCTAAAAAAGCTGATTAGTATGCAAGGAGACAATCCAGTCTCGATGAGGAAAAAAAAAGAACACAGCCAGCTTCCACACACACACAAAAAAGGAGGCCAATTCCACAGAATTTTCCCAGTCCCGCTGCTGCTGATCCTGTGAGGAATTTTACGTCAGGTGAGAAGGCGACAGCTGGAATCCTTTCTTCTCCTTCCAGATCTTTCTGTTCAATCAGTTCCTCCTCATCCAGCATCCAGACAGGAGTAGCCAAGCACCTCACCAAGCGACCAACAGACTGACTGAGCCTCCTCCTCCTCCTCCAGCAGCAGCAGCAGCAGCAGGCCCAGCCCCCCTCATCACCTCCTCCTCCTCCCCACTTATGCATGCGGGTAGCCGTACAAAAGTGGGGGGACGCCAAGGAGGAAGGAAGCAAGGAGCCTGGAGAGACATTGGTGCCCCCTCGCTCCCCTCAATGGACGTAAAAGGATGCTCATTAACAGTACCCCCAATATGAACACATAAGACATTTTAATGGAAATGTCCTATCGTTTGTAACTTGGGACTTGTGAAAAATACAAAAAAAAACATCCACATCTTCAGCTCCAGATATTTTATATTTGCAATATTTTTTTTGTAAAGCATACACACAACTGGCATGAATTGCATAACATAGAATATGCACGTGGCTGGTCCTGATGCAGAGGTTTAAACTGTAAAATCGATCTCTTATACATCACACGTCCACCCACCACTTCATTAAGTGTGAACCACAAGCGGTTCTGGGATCCATCCTTCTAAGACATCCATGCGGTCACCTCCCGCAGCCACGTCCTTCTTTTCTGTGACGAGTCCATCTTTATTATACCGTTTCAATGAATTTCCCAGTGTGCTTCTGTCCTTTGGTGCCACCATGCGGCCAAAGAAGGAACATGCGGAAGGAAAAAGGAGGAGGCCTACAGTATGTGCTCCTTATTATGTGCTCCTTATTATGTGCTCCAAATTAGCGACACGCTGTAGACAAAAGTACTGGGACAGTTCCAGGAAGTAAAAAGACAGCAGCTTCCCTCTTTCCACCAGATTTTGTGGGGATTTTGGTCCATCTGTCCAATTAGCATTAGAAGAATTAGAATTATACAAGGAAGTGAAACATGAGCCAGTTTAAGAAATTCAAGTGTATGGTGCTTGCTTACATACTTTCTAAGTCTGTATCCTGTATTAATCATTTATTATAGTGTATATAATGTTTATGTCAGGGGTTTTTTCTTGTAATTACTTGCTGTTTATTCAACTCTTTAAACAAATTTTTTTCTATTAATTTATTACAAATATTTTATGAATGTATTAAATGTATTGACTTATTCAAAGATTTAAATATATAAAATAAAATTATACTCTACATTTATTATAATATAATAAATAGATTTATAGTAGGGATTGTCAATATTGGCTTTTTTGCCAAAAGCCGATATTGTTCAAAACACAATTTCCGATACCGATATCAGCCAATACTGATACCAATATGTCTAACATGACATACTATCTCCTGTGGTGGAATGTACACATTTCTTTAATATTGTTTTTCATGATCGTGGGAAAAAAAATCCGATACTGATATCAACCAAAATTGCATTTTTATGCTGATATCAGGCTGACAGTAATTATCGAACATCCCTAATGTATACTTTAACACTGTTTCCTGCATTTATTTATACATTATATAATGTATATGAGCCTGCGACCCTCGTGAGGATAAGCGGTAGAAAATGAATGAATGAATGAATGAATGAATGAACAATGTTTATGTGCATTTTTGTATTCCTGCATTCTTCAAATGCTTCATTTTAAAAAAAATCAATTGATTTATTACAATTATTTGTGTGAAATGATTTATTTAAAGTATTTACATTCAACAGTACCTGCAGAAAAGGTGCAGCATTAAATGTGCTCTGCGTCTTCCTACTCCTTTGAGTGGTGTGTAAACATGTGATCCACTTCAATGTACCCGTCGGAAGCAAATCAAAGCATTTGTGATTAGTTTCTATGCATTATGTCAGCAGCCTTGAGCTGAATATGTTATTGCCTTCAAGGTGCCTTCACATATTGGCAGTGAAAGGCAGCATTTGTTCCTTTGCGTGCGTTTTATGAAGCCTAATTGCATGGACAAACGTTCCTCACATGAGTCAACAGGTGAGTACGAGCGATGAGTCGCCTCTGTAACGGGAAAGTTCTCACTTTCATGTGGTCCACTTGAAACCTTCTTCCCGAAAACCCTCTTACAGCCTTCACGGACTTATAAAGCGGTCTTGTGAAAGGGATTTTAATGTGATTCCTTTCATTCAGTCACCACAATCTCATTGGCAACAGGGTGTTCAGAAGGCTCTGCCGCCTCACACAGCGGAGAAAGGACAGGGAGAGTCTGCCGTTTCAGCATAAAACACTGGGAAAAAATTGATCTCTTGAAAATTTGGTTTGGAATTTCCTGGCTTCACTCTCACGCTTTTTCAAAAATATATTCATTAATAAATCATGCTGCTTCCTGATTGAATACAAGCTATTTTTGCCCCAAATATGTGCAATTTTCTGGCCTAAATTAAGCATAGAAATGGCTTAAAAACACAAATAAGGAATTCAGAAGGCGCAGTATGTTGTATTCTACACTGGTCACTAGGGGTCAGTAATGTTACTGTAATGTTTGGTGAGACACCCAAGCAAAAGTCTTGATCGCAGGAATAATAGGCTTTTATTGCAGGTCACGACAGGCACACTAATCCCTAACGTATAGGCTACTGTTGCAGTCGTAACCCACGCCAAGCTAAAACTCAACCCCCAATGTCACTTCCTGTCTGCACCCCATTTAGCTCCCCAACCTCGGCAACACATTTACAGAAACACACTTGACTATAGGGGTGTTATTCCATGTCTCAAGGGCTCTGATAATGTTACAAAAAGAGCTTTTCAATGCTCTAACTACCAAGATATTTCATTCTTAGGTATGGAATCCTATTTAATGGAAATTCAATTGTCACAGTTGGGTCTGGAATCATCCATCCATGCATCAATTTTCTATGCCGCTTATCCTCACTAGGGTCACGGGTATGCTATCCCAGCTGTCTTCGGGCAGGAGGCGGGGTCCCTGGACCGGTCGCCAATTTGGAGTCACCAACACCATCATGTTTTTGGAATGTGGGAGGAAACTGGAGTAAACGGAAAACATGCAAAGAATCGAACCCAGGTTTTCCCCATCTCCTGACTGTGTGGCCTATATGGTAACCACTCGTCCACCGTGTGGCCTGGAACCAGTTAATAATAAACAATAAACAAGGGATTACTGTATTTGGTGATGAAATGTGTTGTAGAAATTAATCAGTTGGAGTGAGCAGGGGTGTCCAAACTTTTTCCTCCAAGAATAACACATTGAATGCGGGACCACTAAAAGCAACCCAATGTCCGTTAATACACTATCTGAACCAAATATTTTAGCTTTGTATTATGTGTCAAAGTAAATGAGTGTAAAGTCTAATAATATAGCTCATTTTCAATTTTTACAATATGTCAAGAGCCAATAAAAAACAAGCTATGGACTGAAAAAGGCCAATAGGCTGCAATTTGGACAGCTCTGAAGTACTCAAACAACCAAAAAAAAAAAAAAAAACCTGAAGAAAAAAGCCGCACAGCTGGAAAATTCAAGACTGCTCCTACTGGTAAAACATTCCCCCATGACAGCTGGGAATGACGTTTCCAAAATTTACCAAGCAGGAGTTTCTTTTGGCTCCACACGCCTGTCAACAACACATCAATTTATTAATAAAGCGCTCAAGCCTTCCTTCACTTTCACTCTCCTGCTGTGACTGTGACGGAGAGCAGGAGCCTGTCTTGTGAGTGCACGTGCGTGTCTAACCCTAACCCTAACCCTAACCCTAACCCTAACCCGAGTGAGAGCTCTTCCTAGTATTTTGTTACCTATGTAGGCACATGAGAGGTTCAAAACCAAAAGAATACAAACACCTTAAAAGCCATGGTGGCTAACTTCCCTCACTGTGCAGCATTTCTGTCATGCAGTTGTTTTGGGCTGTTGTGTGTGTGTGTTGTTTGACATTTGTAGCATTTTTCTTTCATGTTTCTTGCTGATCCTGCGGTGTTTCTGTGATTGCAACATTTTTAATGTGCAGCATTTTCCTGTTGTGTGTGTTGCGGGTTTTTTTTTTTATTTTGTTTTTTATTATTTCTGTGTTTGGAGTGTTTGGAAGTAACTGCATGCCACCATGCAAAAAGCTCAATAACACACAGTGTTTAATTAATACCAATCAAAAATTAGCATCTTTGCAAAGGCCACATGGGTCATTACATTCTGTAGATGGTCCTGATGTTGTTCTCGTTCTTGTGAAAGTTATGACCAGTAATTCAGGTCACAAGGAAAATTAAAGGACAAAACAGCGCTGACATCACATTGCTATTACTGTACATCACCTACAGGGGGCAGTAAAGTAGCTTATAATCAAAAGTACATTCAAACAGACCCATTGAAACATCTACAAAGACAAAAGGTCATGACGTCACGAAAATGGTAATAAAATAAGTGAACTCTTCTTTAAAAAATGAAAGAATCTTTCCGTAATGAACCTCTGTTTATTTAATTGTGCAAAGTGGGTTAATGTTTAGCATCTTTTTAAAATAGGAATTTTAACACATCGCCCGCTCTATGCCGCCAATGATGTTTACAACAGATTGAAAAAAGGAAGAAATATCGGTCTTTGGTGTTTTTGTAGATGCGATAAACGTTTGAAGGGGTGTTTAGTGACGATAAGTGACCACGCATAACGCAGCTTTGAGATATTGGCACTAACTAACATCTGACGAGGACAGTCGATATATTTTGTCGTCAGGCTTTGTACCGTATAGTGGCTCCTCCTCACTAATAAACGCTCTTTGGTTGGCGTCAGTTCCTGCATGGGCTAACAGGAGATAACAGCCTATTTACGCAACCTCTGTAGCGCACCATACCGACGAGACTTCATTGTGATATGTCATAAAATATCCTAAACTGAGAGGATAGCTACGCTTGCTTTTTTGTGATTTTTTTCCCCCGAAAGACACGTCAGCATTACTCTGTGCGATGCTAGCAGTTGGTAGCTTGTCCGCTAGCTGTTGTTAGCCTGAATCGCTAGCTTAAAGAGCAGCTTATTTCCCACCACTGGACACTTAACACTCTGGTAAGTAACATTATTGTGTCCGTACTTGTCACCGCCTGGATGTTGTTAAAGCACATTTAAATAGACGTTTGTTTGTTTTTACCAGGTCGCTATACAAGATATTTGATCTCTGAAGCTGCTTTGTACGTACGCGTTAACCGGAATCAGGCCTTTCCCTCTCCAATAAAAGCATTAAAATGTACCGTTTAAGTGAAATGCTCAGCTAGGTGTATTCTACACCGTTTTATAGAAGGAGAGTAGACTTAAGAGGTACTTCGGCTCCTGCTCACCTGAGCGACTGCACCTGCCAGCCTGCTCCCATATGGTACCTAAACATCCCGCTATATACGTAGTATACATCATTTTCATAGATTTTTACAGTTATTGGTCTTGTATGGATTAAAAAAAGACATTTTGTGAGGTATTCTTAATGTGTTTTGTTCCTCAGTTGTGTATGTGTTCATGCTTTAAAACATAGAAAAGCATAATTATGATGTGTAGAACTTTTTGTCGACAATAAGGTGATAGCACTCATGTAATAAAGTGCAGGAGATTTTGTTTTGATGTGAAACCCCTTAACTGGTGGCTTTGTTTGCATGGCATTTGGCCCAGGTGTATGTTTAACTCTTTTGAAAAGCCACTAACAGACCATGCTATGACTTAATCAGGCTGTTAAAATACAAACCTATGTCTTTTAGGCCTGAAAAAAATAGAATTGGTGTGTAAACTGGAAACAGCAACCATTCTAAATCTGTTTACAGTTAAAAAATGATGATATCATGCATTCACAACTGTGCTGCTTTCTGGCGATGCAGCATTTTGCTAATGATGCAGCGTGTTCTTCCCCAGGGTGTCATGGCGGACGGCATCATGAGCAAAGCCGCCACCATGGAGATCCCCATCAGCAGCAACGGTGACACAAGAACACTACCTGAAGATGATGGCCTAGAACAGGTGGGGCCTTATGGACCTTTTCCGTCCTGAAAGTGTGTATTCATTCAGAGGTGGCGCTAACGACAGCACGGCCGTGTGACAAGAATCAAGCCCACATTCTAGAGCTGCTTTTGTCGCTCATCAGTGCCTGATGGGCGGTTGCGTGCGGGCGGTTGTACAATGGCTGTATAGTTTTTTTTTCCTCCTCTCATTTGTCACGACATAAGCATCTCCATGGCTGTGTAAGCACTCCGTGGGAAGATGCAAAGTCCAGCTTAGGACTCCAATAGAAACTTTTTTGTTCCATAATTCCATCCACCTGTACCACCAGGATAGACAAGAGAATCGCTTATTTCATTTAACAGCAGAGTACACTTGTGTCCATACAGTAGATCCCCCGCTGTGGAACCACCAGCACTGGTGAAACTCCATGAGAAACCGATACGACATAAAAATGTATATTTTTGACATGTCTCGCTCCCCGCCCCTCCAAAACTTCCTGGTAGCTTGATTTTTACATTCTCCGAGGTACCCACCACTAATGAATATTTCGCCTTGCCATAAGTTTTCTAATGGGATGTCAGCCTCTGCACACATTGCTACTAAATATTCAACAAACTGTAATGCCCGTGCTTGTGATGAAGGAAGATGCAGTCACCCATGCAATTCCAGCTGCATATGGAAGATATTTTTAATGACAGCGCACTTATTTTGAAGGATGGTCACGGAAGTGTCTTCTATGTGTGTGAAGAATGTATTTATGGTTAAGTGAATCCTCCTGCTGCCTGTTTGAAGGCGGGAGATGAGGAAAACATAGACATGCACATAGACATTTCCTCGAGAAATGTTAATCTTGCGACACCACTCCATTACATTATAGTATAATATGCTAGAAATAACCAGAGCAACAATTGGTATGTATTTAATAGGAGTTTTGCTGGTTGCCTTCGGGTTTTATTTCTAGTGTATATGCAGTGGAAGCCCACCATAGACCAGGCAGTGTGAAACGTTTGAGCAGTTAGATTGTACAAATTGTACGAATGTAGACAGATGTAAGGACTCCCCCACCCTACTCACTTCATTATGCAGCAAAGTTTTTGGAGCCAGGTGAGAACCAGAAAAAAAAGCACCTCCAGCTCTACACCCTTGGGGCAACAAACAAAAGCTCTGCTGGAATCTACTGCAAACCAGCTCCTAAACAACCACAGTGGAAATGGGTTGTCTGTGTGAAAGAGGTGAGTGAGGCGGTACATGTGAAGTGGCTAGATTAGATAAGGTGCTTCAGGTGTAGAAGGTCACTCCTTGAACAAACGCACTGAAGATCCTGGAGAAAAAAAAAAGAAACTGGGAGTTGTTTGCTAAGCTGTGCGTGTGTGTGTGTGCGCATATGCGTGTTCAAGTGTGAGCCGTGTTTACTGAGCACACCAGTTGCCATAGCAATGCTGCAATTGGGAGGAAAGTGGCCTTGCTTTGTGCTGTCTGTCTGCTCTCCAACATGGAGGCTGGAAGGACGACTGCTGCTTTTGCTTGTTTGTTCCACCAAACTGTACAAATACTACGGTGGCCGACGGGGGCAGACTAAAAGCACCCAAACGCCATAAAAACACATGCAACAGGAAGAGGCTGCAATCACACAAACAGAAATGCCAAAAACACACACAAATCTGCAAAACAACAGCAGAAGAGAAATGCAACCCATTTTTACAGCCATTTTCTAGGCCACTTATCCTTATTAGGGTCGCAGGGGTGTGCTGGAGTCTATCCCAGACAGATAGGCCTCTGGCCCAAAACCCCTGGTAGCCTGAATGACTTCTGTGAATTTGCAGCATTTCTTTTATACAGTTTTGGGGGTTTGTGTATGTTTGGCATTTGTGGGATTTCCTGATGCGTGTTTTATGCTGTTGTGTGTTTTTTGATAATAGCGTTTTAACGTTGCTGCACATGTGCTACTGCCGTACAGCAGCGTAGTTGAGTTGCATACTCGCTGCTCCAATAGCATGGACTGTATTGTCAGTGTAAACACGCAAAACGATGAATGTTAGTCATCACTGCTCGCCATCTTCAGGTCACTCGCATGATTTTGATTTTCTTTCAACCCTGTCTCCTGATTTCTGTCATGTTTTGTTTTCCCTTTTTTGTCCCCTTCCTGTTTGTGTGTTTTTTTTTGTTGGTGGTCTGTGTGCAGGCTGCTAAGCTGCAGCGGCGTTTACATGAGAAGGTAGGAAGCTGCAGAGGTCCCAGGGTGAGCGGACATTTGTGCCTTTTGTGTGTTAATGTTGGTGTGTAGTTCCTTTGCATCCTTTCATTGGGTCCCATATCACCAATCACATTTGTTGGAATTCACTGCGTGCTGCTACTAACAAGTCATTTGTGTCCACTTAGAGGAGTCATTAACAACACAAACCACAAGTTGACATTTGGAATGTGTGATGTAATTAATCCTTCATTCGAGCCGGATAAAGTGCACTAATTGACATCCTACTCATGTTGAGTTCTATAAATGATTGCAATTTACAAGAGTTTTCCAAAGGTTTTGTGTTGCTGTGGACTCCAGACTTTACAAAGCACTGTGACGCCTCACTGATGCTATCAGACACCTCCTCCACCCTGGAGCTTTCCTCTACACTTTGTCACGTGTTCAGGACACGTCTCAGCAGACTCCATGTCTCTGTCACGCTTCCTGTTTCGTTAGCGTCAAGTTTGTGTGGTCACATGACCTCCAACTCCCCATCAGCGATGGCGCTGTTGTAAGAGATGCTCAGAGGTCACTTGTGAGAAACAATGATGCCTGCTTTCATTTTAACCTATGACCTTCCTAACACCGTCCCCAAGTGATTAAGTGTCTAGAAGTCCTAATCCGTCCTCACACCCCACCCCCAACCTGTGCTCACACTTTGTGGCCTCTGCAGGACCTGCAGCAGGTGATGGTGTCAGGTCCAAACCTCAACGAGACCAGCATCGTGTCTGGGGGTTACGGAGGCACGGCAGAGGGAATCATCCCCACCGGCTCCATCAAAGGTACTAACCCCGTTGGTCTCCCACTGTGTGGTCCTCTTCTCTTGGTTCTGCTGTGATATGATGCCATGATAAATACATGACAAGGGAGAAAAAAATTCAAACCTACATGGCTCTGTGGGACAAAGTAATTGCAGGATATAAAGCCATTTCTAAAGCTTTGGGATTCCAGCAAACCACAGTGAGAGGCAGTATCCACAAATGGTGAAAACATGGATCAGTGATGAACCTTCCCATTGGTCGGCCAACCAAAATGACCCCAAGAGCGCAGCAATGACTCAAGAGGTCACAAAAGACCCCACAACAACAGCCAAAGAACAACAGCCTTTGCCTCAGTTAAGGTCAGTGTTTGTGACTCCACCATAAGAAAGACACTGGGCAAAAACAGCCAGCATGGCAGAGTTCCAAGACCAAAACCAAAAAAAGCTGAAA
The DNA here is from genome assembly GCF_037039965.1 of Doryrhamphus excisus. Classification (NCBI taxonomy): domain Eukaryota; kingdom Metazoa; phylum Chordata; class Actinopteri; order Syngnathiformes; family Syngnathidae; genus Doryrhamphus; species Doryrhamphus excisus. The sequence goes on from NC_136377.1 coordinate 13,830,327, forward strand.
AAAAGGCTGTCAATTTTGGCAGAAAACATATTGATGCTCCCCGAGACCTCATGGAAAATACAAAATATGAACTTTTTGGAAGGCCTGTGTCCCCTTAGATGTTGTGTAAGAATAACGCTGCATTTCAGAAAAAGACCATCATCCCAACAGTAAAATGTGGAGGTGATAGTGTAATTGTCTGGGCACTCTTCAGGACCTTGAAGACTTGCTGTGATAAATGGAACCATGGATACTGCTGTCTACCAAAAAATTGTGAAGGAGAATGTCCTGCCATCTGTTGGTGACCTGAAGCTGAAACCAACTTGGGTTCTGCAGCAGGACAATGATCCAAAACACACCAGCAAGTCCACCTCTGAATGGCTGTAGAAAAACCAAATGAAGACTTTGGAGTGGCCTTGTCAAAGTCCTGACCTGAATTCTATTGAGATTCTTAAAAAGGCTTCATGCTGGAAAAGCCTCCAATGTGGCTGAATTGGGCCAAAATTCCTCCAAAGTGCTGTGGGTGACTCATTGGGACTCAAGGGTGGCCCAACCAGTTATTAGGTTTAGGCGGGTAGGTGGGGGGGGGGATGAGGGTCACTTTTTCACAAAGGGCCATTTAGGTTTGGATATTTTTCTCCCTGAATAATAAAAAGTTTCATTTAAAAACTGCATTTTGTGTTGTGTTGAGTTGTCATTCACTGAAATTTAAATGTGTTTAATGATCTGAAAGTGTGACAAACATGAGAAATCAAGAAGGGGCAAGGCTTGTTCACACCAGTGTATACGACTACAACACAGGGGGCTGACTTCTTTACTCCCTGGCAGGCCATAAAGTAAACAGGAATTAATGTTTTCAGTGGAACCATTTTTGCGCCAAATAAAAAGCCAATTATTTGTCGACATAGAATACTGTAAATTGAAAGGAGCATGCTTGATATTTCACCAAACTTTAATGTTCTTTCACTGCACGTCTATTAGAGTGCATGCTTAGCTCTGATACTGTATTAAAATTGTCAATCAGTCCATGGTGCAGTTGGTTCATTCAGGATTTATGAAATCAAAATACCCATCTGTCATGCAAGGCACATCGTCAACGGATAAACATGGTCCCCCTCCACTTGAATTAACAGCTCGCTAGCTAGCTTGTGTGGATGCTAATAACATTTATGCATCTGGTTTTGTCTCTCAGGGCCTGCTGTGTGCTACAACACTGCCTTTAACAAACAGATCCCCGTTACAGGAATAGGTGGCTACTTTACTCTTGAGTTGTTTTTCTGTCCTCTTGGTATAGCACAATGGGTGTGACTTTTGGGAAAGCGGTTCTTAAAATACATCCAGCTGCAGGCAACAAGCTTCCGGGAGAGAGGAACTTACTCCTTTTCTGCAACATCTGCTTTTCTTTCTCTAACGAGCCATGTTCAGTGGTTCTTAGCTATGATAGCCAGGACAGCATCCTTTCCCAAACAAGGGTAGATCCAGGCTTCAGCTTCTTTCACGCTGTGGGTGTTTCTCTGCTTGGTGTCACAGCCTGGTGTGTACTGCTGGCGGGGGTTCTTACTTACTGAGAACAAGGGTCTGCTCCAGCCTGGTCATCTTTCTTCTCTGTGCGTCCTCAGGCCCAAGCATGCATCACAGCAGCAGCAGCTCCTCCGTGGCAGCGGAGGACACCAGCCGAGGTGTGGCGGCGGACAAGCTGGAAAATGTCAAGAAGTGGGGTCTGAGCACCTACAAGGTACTTAGTCATGTAAAAGCTGTGAAGGCTGACACTTTTTGGCCTTGTGTGGTGTGCCTCAAGGCGGAGGTAGTTGCAATGCAGTGTGCTGATTGGTGGACAAAGACAACAAATTGTGTTTTCTTACTCATCGTCATAGTGCACCAAGCAAATGATCTCTGAGCGCTTTGGCCGCGGATCCCGGACCGTTGACCTGGAGCTGGAAGCCCAGATCGAGCTGCTGAGAGACACCAAGTCTAAATACGAGAATGTGCTGAGACTGGCCCGAGCACTGACCAACCACTTTTACAACATGGTCCAGACGCAGCACTCCCTAGGAGACACCTTTGCCGACCTCAGCCAGAAGTCTCCTGAACTGCGGGTGAGGATGACAAACACCAAAAATCTCCATGTTGCTGCTGCTGCAACATCTCTCCGGTCTTGCTCACAGGACGAGTTTGGCTACAACGCGGAGACCCAAAAGCTTCTTTGCAAGAACGGCGAGACTCTGCTGGGCGCCATCAACTTCTTTGTATCCAGCATCAACACGCTGGTCAACAAGACCATGGAGGACACCCTCATGACCATCAAGATGTATGAAAATGCCAGGTCTGCATTGCAAACAATCACGTCTGCCGTCCATCTCCCAAACTGACCTGTAACAAGATGACTGCCACCCTGGCAACAGGTTGGAGTACGATGCCTATCGGTCGGACCTGGAGGAGCTGAGTTTGGGTCCCAGGGATGCGGCAGCCGTGGCCCGCTTAGACGCGGCGCAGCAACAGTACCAAGTCCAGAAGGACAGGTACGAACGACTCCGCTCAGATGTCACCATCAAACTCAAGTTCCTGGAGGAGAACAAGGTGGGTTCAACATCATCATGTTCCCCCAAATCTGGATAAACTTTATTGGTACAGCCATAGAATGACAACCTACTCAGTGGTCTCCCGACTTTTTGGACCCAAGTACCCAAGTACTGGCTCATGGGGAACCCACAACAACATGATACTAACTACAATTGATATTGATACTAATAATTACAAAATGAAAAAGACGTACACAAAGTACTCCCAAAAAATATCTTTAAGGTTGGCAGGTCAGAGCACACAGTCATGGTTACCTGTGTCTCCCACTATGTCTCTGGTCAGGTGAAGGTGATGCACAAGCAGCTGCTGCTCTTCCACAACGCCATCTCCGCCTACTTTGCTGGTAACCAGCAGCAGCTGGCGCAGACGCTCCAGCAGTTCAACATCAAGCTGAAGCCGCCAGGGGCTGACAAGCCATCTTGGCTGGAGGAGCAGTGAGTAGGGAGGGGGCGCCTCCCCCACCCGCCTCACAAGCACCTGATGTTACCTGCCGACGGGTGGAGACGCAGGTGGGAACACTGATGAATTGTATTTGAGGAACAAAGCAAAACCAGGTGGCCAGTTTCCGGAACATTCCAAGGGGGTGGGGGTGTTCAATGCCTCTGTCCAAGGTTCAGTTGTGCGGCAGCCCGTCCGGATGTTAGTCATGGTTGCTGGACTCCTGCTGTGCTCTGACGCTATCAAACACTACAAGAGTGCCACCTAGTGGTGCTCCAGTCAATATGGAAGACTGCTATGACAGCTTTTTTTTTTTATAATACACCACACTGGAAAGGAATGTCGAAAGAATTTCATATTAATGTATGTGGAAATTTACTTTGAAACACAAGATTGTGTTTTTTACATGTGTAATATTTATATTAGCTTTGAGGTTTAACACAAATTATTTTTTTTTCTCATTTGTCGATTGATCACAAACAAGTAACATACTATTATGATCAGCTTTTTTTGAATTCTGTTAAAGTTTGTGCATCGTTTTGAGAACAATTCACAGACTAAATCAGGAGTATAAGTAAAGTTCAAGTAGGAGTATAAAAAATCCAGTGTATCTCACATCAGGCTGCATTTAGAGTGTTAATGTGTTCTTCCAGCTTTTCCTTGCAGCGATTCCAATCTTGGACAGTGAAGTGTGTAAAGCTGCACTATTCATTGAATTGATGCAATGCAATGGTGTGTGTTTATTTTTGTATTTTGTGCATTCAAATACAAAGGTGACGTCAAAAGTGTCATTTTTATGAAGGCTGAGAAAGGATGCAACTGCAGGTGGGACCTCCACCAAGCGGCAATATCATCCATCCAAATGTGACTCCTCCTCCACTTCCTCCTCTTCATCCGCGACGCCTCCAGACCGCTGGTATGAAAGGCAATAGAAAGTTTTTTCCGCTCTGCTCGTACAAAGCTGTAAATTATTCACCTGAAGATTTATGAAATAAAAATGCTATTTGTGTACAGTCAACACTTTCTAGGCTTTCTAGGATCTTCGTGTATTGTGTGATGATCCCTCAATGCATCAAATGCTGCCCCTCAAATAAAAAAAACCCGTCTTCGAGTCCTTTTTTTTTCATTTGGGTAACTAAAAGCACAAATTAAGCTAAATTTGATTCCGTTAATCAAAATGGAAGTATATCCAACATTCACATTACATTCCGTTCAAATTGAAAAAACTTTATAAATGTACTGTAATAGAATGTTTCAATGAAACACGCATGCTCACTTTTGATTGATTGACAGATTTTAAACCAATGGGAGAAGAGGGTTCTGCCCCCTACCTCAACTCTTGACACTGACGGGGAGCACCTGCTCGTGCTTTTCCCTCCAAACAAACCATTCGGTTTTACCTTCCTGTCTTGACAAGAACACTCGGCCGTATCCTTTCAACTTGTTTGACAGATACACTGGTGAACCGTCACGGTGAGTAGTGATACGTTGTATGGCGCTTTGAAGGGACAGGTATAATTGGAGGTTCTAATAACTCAGTGAAGAATGTTGTGATTTAAGATCCTGTGTTTCATAATTAGTGGGAATGTTTTTTTCCTGTTGATGTAACTTAGCATGTTCGGCGCATTAGTTGCACACCCATTTGTTGTTTGTCAATCGCGACCACCATATTTAGTAGGCACTGCCTGCCATCAGGACAACAGAGCTAATGTGGGCAGAAAGCATCTCGGCAGTAGAGTAGAGTATCAATTGTCAGTTTATTTATTAACGGATGACACCAATGAGGATACACTCCTGGTTTCCAATCCCTGAGTAGCCATGGAACTTTGAATTGTGTATTGCATTTCACTTTAGTTTTGCAGGGCAAGTGGACTAAAAGATAATTAAGATTTGTTCTGCTTTCTAGATCTACATCTACTGAAGCCCTCAGACTGAGACTTTGTCATCCCTGGATGATATGGAGGCAGCTGTAATCTCCCAGGAGTCTTTTCGGGAGGATTCCCACCTCCAGGAATCCTTGCCTGGTCCTCCTCCTCCACCCCCTCTTCCACCTCCTCTTCCACCTCCTCCCTGTCTCCTTCCTCCCCCGGCCTTCTCGTCTTGCAGCATCCAGCGACGTTCCATGAAAAAGCTGAACTGGGACACCATTCCCAGCCAGCGCGTGCTGGGCAAGTTAAACGTGTGGACCTCCAAACTACCTCAGAGAGACTTGGTGCTGGACATCCGGAGCATGGAGGAGCTCTTTAGCCATGTGGACAAGCGGTCCTCTCGGGCCTTGCGGTCAAAGGTTATGGGCATCAAGAAGAATGAAGGCATGGAGGTTTGCCCCCAGGAGCCTCAGGTGACAAGTCCCACTTTATGGTCTTTGAGGAACTGTTTACTTCTGCACTTGTTTGCACGGGAAGCATTTTGCTTCCTCTCAAAGGTTACACCAGGAGCTGTTATCAACAATGTGTTATTGGCAGGTGACGATTCTACACTCCAAAAAGAGTATGAACATTGGCATCTTCCTCAGACATTTTAAGAGGTAAGACATCAAACGTGTAAGATGGAAAGCAGACTAAGGAGCTTTCACAAGGAGGAAGCATTTATGCAAATTATTCCCAAATACGGATATTAATGCAAATTGACTTCCTGTTATTGTCACCATAAACAGTTTATAGTGTGCTTCTTTGCTTGATACAGTGGTTGGTTTTGTATTAATTCTGTCTCCCCCTACAGGCCGGTGGCAGAAATGGTGCAGGACATCCGCCAAGGCAACTGGCACAGGTTCGGCAGCGGCAAGCTGAAGGAGCTGTGCAAGCTGCTGCCAGAGGAAAGTGAGGTAGGGAGTGCTCCTTGTTTAAAAGGACCAACAAGGTGTATGTGCGAGTGTGCTGTGTGTGTTCTGTGTGTGTGTGTGATGGTGCAGGTGAAGCAGCTGCTGTCATTCAGCGGAAACCTTTCGCTCTTACCGGAGGCCGACCAGTTCATGGTGCAGCTGGTCCAAGTGCCGCGGTGAGTACAGCCATGTAATTTGTAGGAGACCACCTGTGAATTTGAGGAGTCAAAACAATACATCACAGTGTACCATAGCAATCTACTGGATGGCATGCAAGTATGCCCCCTAGTGTGTGTCAGCGGCATAGGGTGACATAAGTCTATACCAATGAGTTGCATGTTTTGTTCTTTGATTGAAAAATGCTGGTAAAATAATAATAATAATAATAATAATAATAGGCTGCGGCCTCACAGATAGGAGACCCGAATTCAAGTCCACCTTCGGCCATCTCTGTGTGGAGTTTGGGTTTTCTCCGGGTACTCCGGTTTCCTCCCACTTTCCAAAAACATGCTAGGTTAATTGGTGACTCCAAATTGTCCATAGGTATGAATGTGAGTGTGAATGGTTGTTTGTCTATATGTGCCCTGTAATTAGCTGGCGACCAGTCCAGGGTGTACCCCGCCTGTCGTCCCAAAGACAGCTGGGATAGGCTCCAGCACCCTCACGGCCCTCATGAGGATAAGCGGTATTTGTCTCCATATTTAGGTTCCTTGACCATAAAACGATTGATAGAAAGGGTTTGAATGATTTAAAGAATGCTAACAATGCTAACATTAGCATGGTAAAACCCAGCATAATAGTGATAAGTGTTTGTATTAGTGCCTCTGAAATGAAAATTGTAGTATAATTATGTTAGCATGCTACCACCTAGCATGATAGCAGTAAGTGTCTGCTTAAGTTCATGCAAATCGCAAGAAGTGCTAATATGTTCATGGTAGCAATGCTAACATTAGCATGCCAACACCTGGCAAATAGTGTCTGCGAATGAAAATGGCCAAAAATTATATTATGCTGATGTTAGCGTGCTAGCAGTGCTAATATACTAATGTCAACATGTCCTTCAGTTGGCTATGCTAACTTCCCAAGCATGAGCTAACTAAACATGTTCTTCCTGCAGTTATGAGGAGCTGCTAAAGATGATGGTGCTGCGTGAGGAGTTCTTGCCTCTCATGGAGGAGGTGAAGAACTCGCTAGCAGTCATGATTAAGGCAGCCAACGGTAGGACATGCTCGTATTGTGACCTCACTTCCTGCTTTGGGTCATGCAAAATGTCAATGATGTCCCTGTCGTCCTCGACAGAGCTGCTGGACTGTGACGACCTCCACACTGTCATTCGCCTGGTGTTGAAAGCTGGCAACTACATGAACTCTGTGGGTATTCTTGTTTTGTTGGTTAAATGCGTCTTTCCACATCACACGTTCATCCTTTCCCATGCAGGGAGGCTACAGCGCCAACGCCATCGGTTTCAGGATGACGTCGCTGCTCAACCTGGCCGACACCAAGGCCAACAAGCCCGGCATGAACCTCATGCACTATGTTGCCAAGGTGACTGGAGATGACAGGAAGATGCCTACACAATTTAATCCAGAATTAAAACCTGAAATATCCTGCTCACAGCAAGCGGAGGACATCGACGTGGAGCTGCTGACCTTCCCCAGCCAGATGGAACACATCGGAATGGCGGCAAGGTGCCTGGTCCTCTGAAGGAGCCCCCCCTCCGTGATCCACATCTGGTATGAGCTGTAATGAATGACTGTGATGAAATGTTTGTTAGAATCTGCAAAGAGGACGTGGTGGCTGACTTTGAGAGAGAAATGAAGAAGATCAAGGAGGTCAAGTTGTACACCAGCAGACATCCCGACCTCTTCCCACAGATGGACACCTTTTTCATGGTAAGAATGATAACACTAGATCATGGGTGTCCAAAGTGTGGCCCGGCTGTTTTTCACTTTTTTTTCACTGTTGTGTTTACGCAAATGCCAAAAAAAGCATATTGTGAACGCTGATCCGTTATGGCAATTAAGACATAGAATTAAAAGATATTATTAGGAAAAAATGATTTATGATTAGTGCCATTGGCCCGGGTCGCCATTCGACAATTAGACAATTCCACGGGCCTCTGGCAAATAGGTAATGTTTATGAAAGGACGACACACACACAGGCTGTGTTCGAAACCGCATACCAACTACCACATACTATCCGCACTCCATACTCAATCCATCAGACAGTATGCAAAGCGTTTACAGCGTACTACATGATAACCCACAATGCATTGCGCTCCTACCCGAGCCAAAATCGACAGGCTGAAGCTGACTTCACTTTAGCTCTAAACTCTTTAAATACAACACTTTATTAGATGTTTTTATCAGGTGAGAAAGTGGCCATTTAGATAGATTGTGCCATTTATTTGTAAAAATATCAACGTTTACAATTTCATTCGGACGAATTCAGCAAAAACTCGCAATATGTGGACTGATCTCGTCCCGATGACGTCACGTCGCGTTGCATCCTGGGTAATTTGGGTACTAGTAGTAAGCTGATGATACATACTCAACATTTCTGGCAAATGCAGTATGCATCCGGGAACTTCTTGCATACTCAAAAATGGCATACTGCCAATGTAGACACACTGCATACTCAAATAGTATGAGCAGTAGGTAAGTATGCAGTTTCGAACACAGCCATTGACATAATTTGTATAACGACAGACAAAAAGATGGTATGTACCCGATGGACGTAATGTCCACTTCCCCGTGGGACAAAAAGGAGCTCCAAACTAACCGCATTGCCTGTTTGTTTTAAAAACAAAATGTCACTGGGTGCAAAGTCACATTTGAAATCCAAAGACGAGAAACTATGGGTGGATAATTCTCGCAAGCTAGCTAGTTAGCTGCGGCCATGACCAGCTAGGCAAAAACAGATGCAAGGGAAGTGGAACACCAATAGGTTTGCCACTGGAGTGATCAAACTTGCTGGTGTCTATAGGTATAGCTTGTGTCAAGCTGTCAGTTTGGATACTCCTGTTCTACACAGTTACAGCACCCCCTGTTGCGTTGGCATGCCCATGACAGCCTGCTGATGTGTTTTTCTGTGGACTGATTATTTTTTACGCCATACTTTGGCCCTTCTTGTCATTCCTCAGCAGGCCGATGCCCAGCTGTCGGACGTGGAGTTCTTTCTGCACGACTTGAACGTGCTGAGCTGCGCCGTGGCCGAGTATTTCTGCGAGGACCCATCCTCCTTCAAGCTGGAGGAGTGCTGCTCCATCTTCCACTCTTTCTGCAGGCGCTTTGCCACAGCCGTGCAGGTGGGAGGACAAGCACGGAACTCTTTACTCAAAATTGGAAGCATACAAATGTCCAAAATGTTTCTGAGGGACAACAGTGGGCGTCAATCCTACCTCTCATTGAATATTTCCCTCCTTTGTTCTCATCTGAAGGAGAACCGTGAGCGTGATGCAGCAGAGCAGAGGCGTAAGAGGAAGGAGAGCACCCGTATGGCATCCAAGCACAGGTCCACAGCTTCAGGCCCTGGATCGGAATCCAGCCTGGAGACGGCTTTGCACAGCTTGTTAGCCACCAATCCAGAAGGCGCCTCTAGGTGCAGGAGGACCCCGCAGTCCTCCATCCAGGAGTCCCCCATCATTCATCCATCTGAAGACAAGCCAGACCCCGCCTCTCAAGAGAGTCCTGAAAAGAAACATGCCAAACCTCTCGAGGAGGACACGGAAAAGTTGAGTGAGATGTCCACAGAAGGACAAAATGACGACAGGTCTGCCAGCTCTCACGTGGGGAGAGCAGGAGACAGTCCAGCTACTCCTTGTACTCCTCGGCCAAGAACCAGAGACTTCTTCTTTGCCAACAATTGCGACGTGGGCTCTCCGTGGACTATCCTGAGTCCTCTGACTTGTTCCCAAAGACATGCCCCACAGAGGAAACGCCTCATTCAGCAGCACAGACCCTCCATGTCTGACGAGGACGACCTTAATGAGGGAGTGTGGGAAAGCAGAGGAAATACAGCAGGTTCCTGCATGGACGTTGCTCCTGCATTGCTCTCAGAGGGTCCCAGAGAGAGAGCTGTCTCCAAAGGTTCCTTCATGAGGTCTGCTTCCATGGGCGAGGCCAGGCCGTCTCCGGCACCCCCGTTCCGATTGGGGAATTTGTTCCAGAGAGATGTGGGCCAAAGGTCCTACTCGTCAGGCTCCAGGACAGAAAGGACAATGGCGGCCCAAACCAGAGTTTCATTGGCCAGTGAGAAGAAGGGGGACCACATAGACGGACAACCAAACAGCTTCGGCATCATCTCCTTCTTCAGACGCTTTGGAGGCAGAAGCAAAGCTGGTGATGTGGAGGAGACCATCTTGAAAAATTGATACTTGATGTGCCTCTTCTTTGTGTGTATGGTTCATGTTTGTCTCTTTTTACTGTTTTTAGTTTCCTGTAGAAAACAAGGCAACAAGGGACTTGTTTTGGACCAGTGGGACCTTTTTGGAGTCAATCCATACTCAAAAAGCCAACATCTCTATGTCTTTCTTTGTCTTTTTGTATGCAATAAATTATATTTCGCAATCTTTTCACTTGTGTACAGATGCTACCGTGTTAATTTCTACATCTTATAGGTTAGCTTGTTACGTATTTGATGCCAAAATCATCACATAATTCCGAAATTCTGTCATAACATACATGCAGTAATTTAGTTTGCACAGAACTCCAAGTCTGTTTTATGCTTAGTGTTATTATGTTATAATGATGCATTTCATTTATCACTGATGACTAGCAAAGTGATAATCGGGCTGTTTGGTACAAAAGTGAAAGTATTACGAAAAACGAATGACCCCGACGTGATTTGAACACGCAACCTTCTGATCTGGAGTCAGACGCGCTACCGTTGCGCCACGAGGTCCTGCCAGATGGGAGTCGACTTTTTGTTAATAAAGAAATCATATTAGACGGTGTCGTGTGTGAATTATGTAATACATTGAATAAATGATCCAATAAATTGTCCGAGCGTAATAAACAAAGCGTTTTTTTAAAAAGTTGTCACACAATCGCTTAAAAAAACCCACCTCGGTTTCTCGTCACATGACTCCACCCAGCCATGTAAGAACCACTCTCAATCCACCAATAGATGGCGCGCTTACACTGCCATCTGATTAAGTTCCCGGAAGTGCCTTGCACGCCTAAGAAGGCGCGTGTAACACGATTGGTAAAAGTGGTTAATTTTCGGGGTTTATTTATTTACGATATGTGTGACTTCAGTGTGACCGCATTCAGGCAAAGATAGTTTCGATTTAATGCTCCGCATGGCGTAAAATTAACGCCAATCAGCATGATATACGTTACTGTCCATTTTCCTTCTTCTGTGAGAAAATAATTTAAACACTGATAAGATGACACGACTGTCCTAAATCAACACTGGTATGTACACTAGGGCCTTGGCATTGCTCTCGGAGAATCCTCACCGAACACCGTCCAGCCAATGAGAAGAGCCCGTTTCACGTATTTACTTATGCAGCCAATCAATTCATTAGTAGCACGTTACGTAGAACGTGCATCTGTCTTAGCATTTTAGCTCATAGCTAATGGTGCAGCAGAGTTCGCTAAATGCTGCTTGCTAACCCCGTGTTATGGGGAAACTAACGGGAAGTGCCGCATGCATTCACCAAGCTAAAGTTAAAAAGGTATTTTAATGTGGATTGGCTGTTGGAGTATGTTGGAACAGAAGAAGAGTTGGATATGGGTGAGATTTTTTACCTTTTCGAATGAGAAAGGGCTGCTCTGAGATAGTTTTCTGAGTGAAAACGTGAATTAAATGATGAATTGAGGAACATTGAGAGAACAAACCATGTAACCACATCACACAATGTTCAAAAAACAAACAAAAACAAAAATTTCCAATGCTCAAAACCAAACAAAGAAAACGCTTTTTTAACAAAAATGCTACGTTTTTGCAAAAAATGGATAGCTGGGATGTGGTATTGGGACATGCTTTTATTTTGATAACCGAATACAGGAAGTGTTACGCCGAGTTTGCCCGAGTGATGTCGGTGTTTGTTTTCGTCTGTTGAGATTTGTATATTTGTACAAAAGTAAACACATACAGCAAATGTGGCGTGAGTTTCAAGTACATTTCCAGAATGAAACAGAAAGGAAACAAGCAATGTAAGCATCCATAAATAACAAAATAAATGTCAAGAAAATAAAAGAAATGATAAACAAAGTGTTTCCTACAACATTCTGATTATGAATTGGATGAGATAGTTCCATGAGTTGTTTTGTGTTTTTGAAATGCGGTGTTACTTTTACGCCAGATGTAATGGGACACAGATCTTCCAAAAGTCCAACTTTTGTCTCATCAGACCAGAGTATTTTTGAGACGATCCTTAATGTTCTTTTTGTTGAGCAGTGTTTTTGGTCTCTGCCATGCAGACCATTTTCTTTCATATGGTGGAGTCATGAACACTGACCTTAACACAGGAAAGTGAGGCAGTTCTTTAGATGTTGTGTGGGGTCTTTTGTGACCTCTTGGATGAGTCGTTGCTGGGCTCTTGCAGTCATGTCATAATAATATAATAATTAGCAGGTATTTTTATTGTTTGTAAGAAGCAGCATATAACTAGTGGTGGAACCATGATTGCTTGCGCTGCAAGTCAATAAGGGAAGGTGCGTTCGTTGTCACTTCCACTCCTCCCACGTCCACTTTCCCTGAGCTCTGCAAGTGGCCTCCACATGACGTTGGCAATGATGTCATATCAAGTGAATGAGGACAACTCAAACTGCTATTGGAATACAGCCTTTGTGTCATTTTGTGTCTGGCTCCTAACACACAAAGAGGAGCAGTTGTAGGGGTCAGAGTTCAGTCTCACGTTGATGACCTCACAATTCAGTAAGCTAATGTTTACACAGCTGATACCACCCACTCATGATTAGCATGATTTGCTCAATTGCACGAGTGTATCCGTTCTATTTTGGCTTTTTATTTACTAAACTGCAGAGAGTACAAGGTGTCTCATTGGGGTACGGCAAATGTGTCCCCCGTCCCCACACAATGAAATAATTCTAATACATATCATATGTATTTGCATAGTTGTTTTGGGTCAGCTGGAGAGTGATGTCTCCTCGGGACACACAGGGCCAGAGCAGCCATCTGCAGAGGATGCAGTTGCCACGGCAACACAGCACCGCATGAAGATGTTTTATTTCCCCCCCATTTCCCCGCCGCCACACACATACACATCTGTAAAAGGAACACACACTTATCCGATCAGACGCTCTGCAGTAACCTGATGAGTGTGTCTCTTCACAGGGAGGACAGCAGGAATTCCAATAAAAAAATCCATCCTTTGTTGCCATCTCTTCCCCAGTCTGCTCATCTGGTCCTTGATTGGTCCATCCCGTGCCCTCCCACTTTCCCTCCAGCCAGTCAGCTGATACGACAGCAGTGTGTCTCTCGCCTCTCGCTTGCTCTGCCTCAGACGCTTCCCCTCGCTCCACGTTTACAAACACACACCCTGCTGCCGATCCCGGTCCTCTGCGTGGCTCCTAGCTAGCATTGGAAATGTCTTGCTTTTTGGTGGGCAGGCGTTGCCCCCTAAGGAGGAGAGCGCGCTGAGACGCCCATCTCTGCTGTAAGTTCACCACCTCCTCGTCCTCCTCCCTCGTGTCCTCGTCTCTCCTTCCTCTAGTGCCTCGTCCCTCCCTCTCTTCCCGCCCGCCCGCCCGCCCGCCAGCAGCTGCATGCAGGGCGATGCTGCAGACTGCCTGACATCACCTCCAAATATTCTCTAATAGCGACATGGAATTAAATGCAAAGATATGCAAGATTGACTTCTTCTTCCCTTAATAATCAACCATTTGTCCCGTAATACAGTTTGTCATTTCCTGCATTTCCACATGCAAACATTATGATTTCACATTAGAACAGCAAATGTCTCTTAGATGATGCTGAGCTATTTATCACTGTCACATTATCATCAAGTCTTTTTGTTTTGCTTTTCATGCTGATATAGTGAACGTCCATGTGCTGCAGGGGGGAAGTGTAGACAGGAATGTCCAGCTGGCATGGGTGGAATGTCAACTGTGCATGGGAGTTGAGAGGGCTGGAAACGGGGGGGGGGCACACTAGAGGCTTGTCATGATGTACAGTATACATGATGGAGTGACACTGTTGATGAAGCAAGGTTGAAGTTGCGGTCCTCAAGCATGTAAGGATCACATGTGCCTCTGAAAGTTGACTGAGCAGAAGTGAGAATTGTCGGAATTGGTTGATCCATTGGTTAATTAGGAGCGGTGTGCCGCTCTTCAGACAGAACATAAATGCACCAACATGTCCGGCTCTTGCAGACAAGAGTAAGAGATGAGTGGAAGCACATCCAGTTATGTAACACGAGGCTGCGTGTTTGTGACGTAGCTGAGAGCTGCTTGTTCACATGAGGACAGAGGAGGAGGACGATCTTCATCTCTACGACGTCACGTTCCTGCTTGGCGTTCCACAATGGAAGCTGCTCCGCTCTCGGCGTCTCTTGGCTCACTCGGTTATTTAAAGAAACAAATTATTTCAGGATGGGCTGCTCGACCCTGCGGCACAAAGTCAACCCCCAGAACACATTATCCCCTTCCTGCACCCCCCCTCGCTCCGCATAGAGTCACAGGATGTGTAATAGTCCATTCAAATATGTGCATTCTGCTTATTATTTGGCGAGAGTGCATTTCCTTGTCATGCAGGTTGTGTGCAGGGACAATGAAGGACAGTGAATGCATCGTGGAGGCTGTGAAATCACACCAGGACATGTGGCCTTTGCATTTACTTCCCTCATTTGAAATCCTATAAATAGCAACCTCACTGACAGAGCTAGAAGTGTCTGAACACATTATGTTTACACCACCTCAAAATGAAAATGGATCAGATCTGGATTAGCCTCGGTTTGACGTTACAGTTTATTTATTACCCTGCATGCACATAGGGCAAGATTGTCATAAATGATTGCTTATACTCCCTTGATATATAGGATATATAGTGGTAAATTGCAGATGATGCCTGGTGGGATACATTGCGGTTGTCTATGGATGTGTGGACTCCTAAAATTGAAGGGTTAACTCCCTATTTTGGGGATGTATCACGACATAAAACGATAAACGTAAAGCCACGGCGCACAGTCATCAACTGGGCTTGTTTACGTTTATCAGGTATACCGGTATAAGTCGTTTTCTTATCATTGGACAAATCAATACCGGTATAAAAAACATATCATGACTTGTTTGGAGTGTGAACTTTGACATTTTAGTCCAAGGTTCTTGTCAGTAATTAGTGCATCTGACATCAGGATGCTATGGCTATGATGCATATAAACCACCAAGGACGTGCTGGCGTGGTTGCTTATATTCAGTATGCACGCACACGCAAACTTCATCGTGGGCTTGAGGGATGCCGGCGGCATGCGTAGCTCGCCATCGGTGTGAGGGGGATAGGAAGTGATGGTTCTATATATAGATGTGCACGTATGAGTCCTAACACTGCATAAGACAGCACGTGTGCAGAGCATACAGTGTTTCCCACATGACTGTACGTATAAGTGGGGGATTATTGTCATACATTATTTAACAATAGAACACAAAGTCCTTGTCTTATGGATGTTGATTGTATTTTGTGCAGCGGTAGCATGCATGGATGATGGGAGCACCCAGCATGCCTTGCGGGTATATTGTAAATAACAGAGTTATTGGCTGATAGCATTTAGTCGTTGTTATTCACATAGAACAGGTTGCTCATTTCTGTTGTGCGTTAACGCTTCTGTTCCAAGTTGTACAGTTTATTTTGTGGATGGTACATGACCGTTGACGACCGTCATGTGCATTTGCACTGTGTTGTCATCTATTATACAGAATTATACAGAATTACAGCTACAGGCTACAAAGGTCACACAGACAGCCCTATTATGTTTGTGAGTGAGCATGACCAAATAGTGCCAAATTAAACAATAAAAAGACAGTAGCGTCAAATTAGAAACACTGGCAGGTCTAACGACCTGCTGGACATCACAAGTTGGTGTGCCTAATGAGGGGGCCAATGGGTATAAAACTGGTAAAGTGTTGTTCTCCATAGCGATGTGCATAAAGAGCATAAAGAGAGTCAGAGTTGACCAAACCGTGAATGCTGATGTTGTTGTCAGCGCTATAAGCAGATTAAATGTTTCAGTAGGTATAAAACATTTAGCAGCAATCATGTAAAAACATGATAAACGACGTCTCTTAAGTTGTTCATCCTCTTATCCGCCGCTTCCTGTTGCAGCCTCTGAGTGACGAGTCACGGGATGATGGGATTTTGGGGTAGGTGAGCGTGGGCGTGGAGCTACGGCGAGGGCGCTGGGATGATGCTGAGGGACTGTGCTCATTCCACACAGATTATACCAAACCTGTATGTTTGTGTGTGGATGCATCAGATTTCTTTCTGTCATTTCTCCAGGTCTGTAATGTATCTGTGGCTGTGGGTTGTGGGGAGAATGGGTGCTAGATGACTGATTTGTGTCATAAGAAAAGTGCGACATTATTCTGTATTTGTAAACCAAAGTCAACAACAGAACATGAAGTTATTGACTTCGATTGTTGGTCGTGCTTGAGCCTTATGAGCTCCACACATGGGAGGCGGCAAGTGGCACCGGTGAGCGATGCTCTCACATCCAGAGCTGTTTACAAGCCTATGATGATTTTGATTGGTTGTCAGATTGGTGAATTTTGGGGTATCACAGTAGTTCAGAGCAGAAAAGGTGGCCGGTGTTGAGCAAGTACTTGCTAGTACCGGATATTGCTAGTGTTGAAGATGAACATACTTGTGCGAAAACTCTGGAGTTCTGGTCCTTGATTTCTTGTAATGTTGTCTTCAAATGGCTCTACACTCGTATTACCCAATATAGGAGCCAATATATTGATGAGACAATAGCCACCACAGGAAGTACGCTGTCAAGCAAACCCACCGCTGACAAAGCTATTGTTTATTCGGGTTATTTGCTTTGCCTTGTGACTGTCATGCACAGGGCGAATATTGTCCAGCGTTTTGTTTGCATGAGTTGCCTTTTGACTGGTAATCAGACTGAGCCTCCATAACTCGCCAAATCCTGTTAATTGTTTGTTCTTCAAATACCGTATTAAATTCAAGCTTTTTATCATGCAACCCACACAAGATATTTTTCGGGGGATGTGTTTGCAGGTAATTTCCACGCATTCTGGCAGGCCTGCGCAGTGTGAAGGAAAATGGGAGGGGGGCACTACTGAAGCCATTCAGTACACTGTACTACACAAGGATCACTGCAGGCTGCAATAGTACAAGCCACAGGTGATCGACTTATGTGATCAGCTTTGAAAGCCATTTATGGTGTTTTTCCATGGAAATCGGCTGATGGGTGGGCGATCCATCTGAGCATTCCTAGTCTGGAAGCAATTCACCTTGATAAAGGAGGGATGACTGTATGTGTTGTTCATCAAGCATGTTCAGTTTAACCATAATAACTCATTCTTCTAACAGTCTTTCCTTTGGTGTTTTGACAGCATCTCTCAGCGTTCACTTTTTAAAAGGCAAATTCCCTTTAGACATGCTTTAATCTTGTTCAGTTTCTTCTTGCCAGTCCATAAACATGCTCACATGGTGGAGGACAGCCAGCGTGGGTGGGAACAACCCGTCACCCAAACCAACACCCTGTCACTTCTGCACTTGCATACAGTCCCTCAATAGCGCCACCAGTGGTCAAATCAGATATAGGTCACAAACCATAAACAAACTAAAACTAGAACTAACCCAGTAAACAAATAGCTCGTATTAACATTTTGTTGTGATATTATCATTCATTGATTCATTTTTGTTGCGGGTCATGGGTGTGCTGGAGCCTATCCCAGCTGTCTTTGGGGATTGTTATGTACAGTATTATACTATAGCATGTGTGACTTCATCTCCCAGCATCCTACATCCTATCTACATAGTATGAAGTGTTTTGGTAGAATGTAGGAGACATTCACTGTTTCCTCTCCTGCAAGCTCAGGGTTAAACTTCTCCCTCTGGTCAGACAGTGTGCATTGTTGGTCCATGATGCAACCCCAGCAATGCAACCAGCCAATCATAGCACCAACACTGACAGCAGGAGGAGGGGCTTCCAGTGATCAACCCCGCCCCCTTTATGTCATGGGTGCTGAACTTTCCTCAGGGCTCGTGTGTGTGTGTGTGTGTGTGCATGTGAGTGTAAAAGCAAGAGGACGGAGAAGGAAAGGAGAAATAGAGAGAGAGGTCCTGAGGGCAAGAAGTGGGCGTGCGAGCCACTCATACTTGAGTTGTTGTTACACCATTTCAGCTTGGAGCCTTGAAGAATGACACAGCTGACTGTAGGTAACCCCCCCCCCCACCCGCTTCTCTTTTGTGTGAGTGTGTGAGTGTGTGTTGCTGTCAGCACGTGCTCATTGTTTGATGAGATTGAGCGGAGCGACCAGCTAATACCAGCTAATACTATCTCATTCTCGGTGCTTATAAAGTCATGTAATCTGGTGGCCAAACAGGAAGCTGGAAGTTGGAGGGATATTCCATTTCCTCCCCTCTGACGTGTGGATTGTGGCTCAAAATGCTTTGCATTCTATAATTGTGCATACCGCTAATGCTCCAAACTAAACAAACACCACCTTACGGTATCACAATGGCCAACCATGTTTTTGGAATATTTCCGACTCTAAGCCTTCTCTTCAAGGCAAGGATTTCGGCTTGTGTGTCCACTTGGGGAGAAACATGCATCACTGCATCCTTTAAAAGTCTAAAGTGACTTTCACATGGTGTACTTTCCAGCCACAGGAGCATGTTTTCAAATGTCTCCCTCCAACCCAAGTTATTTTAGCTTCCCCGTCTGGTCACTAAATTTAGACGGATGTGGTTGTGTCGGTGCAGAGAGCCTTGTAGGTTTTGCGCAAAGAAATACAAAGAGTGAAACTAGAGCACATGGCAGTGGAACCTGAGGCTCAGAGCTAAATAGTATGACTAGTAGATTCTTCATTGATGTCCTAACTTCAGCAGCATGGGGAACCTCACTCTATTCACTTGACCCCCCCCCCTTTACTGTGTGTGGTGTGCATTGTTACACCATACGTTTTAGTTGCTCTTTACACTCCCCCTGTTTACTTCCTGTTCCAGCTTCCACAGCATCCTGTCAAAGCGGCAAACTGCTTAGGCGTGAATTAAACGCCCCCGCTGCTGCTGTCTGCCCGGTAGTGACATGATTATACCGCCACTGTGTCAGTTAGTCACATGACTGCAGTGACCCCTGTCGTCTTTCGAGGCACACTGCCAAGACGCCCTTCATGGGGTATCTTCCCGTTCAAGAAGGAGTCCACCTCCTTGACATCAATAAAGTAGGTTACCGCGTCCGTCTGGATTGGCCATGGAGGTCAAAGTTCCTTCACGGCCTGCTGACAGAGTCCTAGTTTGAACAATGCACATTCAGAAGCTACTTGTCACACGCTTGTGTGTCAAGTCTCAGTGGGCGACAAGAGGAGCGCAGCAGCTGGAATGGCTTTGGGCGGGGGGACTGGTGATTAAATCCACCCGTGACAGATGTGCAGACATTTGGGAAGGAGGGGGCGGGGTTGATGATTATAGTCAATGTGTTGTCACCAAGTCTGTTGTCTGTGTAGGCGCCATATTTTACAACTCTTACTGAAGGATGAATGACACACGTCATTCATTCCCAAACACACTGCTAGGCTAAGCTACATTAGCTTAGCAAGATGGCTAGCTGAGGAGCTGAGTGTGTCTATCATGATGTCTAGGAGTTTGTTCTGCAACGGTGAGTGTAAAAGGGAATTACACAGGAGACACCGCGACTTTGTGTTGCTTACTTTGTGTTGCTTATATTGACATTGACGGTCGAGTGGTTAGCGCGCAGACCTCACAGCTAGGACACCGGGGTTCAATTCCACCCTCGGCCATCTCTGTGTGGAGTTTGCATGTTCTCCCCGTGCATGCGTGGGTTTTCTCCGGGTACTCCGGTTTCCTCCCACATTCCAAAAACATGCTAGGTTAATTGGTGACTCCAAATTGTCCATAGGTATGAATGTGAGTGTGAATGGTTGTTTGTCTATATGTGCCCTGTGATTGGCTGGTGACCAGTCCAGGGTGTACCCCGCCTCTCGCCCCAAGACAGCTGGGATAGGCTCCAGCACCCCCGCGACCCTCGTGAGGAAAAAGCGGTAGAAAATGAATGAATGAATGAATATTGACATGGCAACACATAGAAGCTGAAATGTGATGTTGGGAATACATTAATATTAACATCATGGAAAAAATACTAGAATTTAAGTTGCAATGTTGTGATAATGTTTAGGCCAGCAGAGACGGCTTTGCTGGCCCTGACTGCACAGTCCTGCTTTATTGCCATGAACAGGCAAATTGATGTGAGAATGTGAGAAGCGTGTCACTACTTTATGTCGTGACTGCTGCATGCCTCTGCTTTCTGTTACGGCATTAGCCCCCAAACAACGTCCCAACAATGAAGACTTTTTACACTAATCAAGGAATTAGGGACTTCTATTCCCTGCGCTCCTGGCACCGCCCGCTGAGAGAAGCAAAAAGTATTCACGTGTCCTCTCTCTCCCTCTCGTTCTCTCTGCAGTTTACGAGCCGCCCCGGACGGCGGCGCTGAGCGTCCTGCGCCATGGCCAAGCGAGAGGCTGGGAGCACCAGCCCGGTGGTTCGTCAAATAGACAAACAGTTTTTGGTGTGCAGCATCTGCCTGGACCACTACCGCAACCCCAAAGTGCTGCCCTGCCTCCACACCTTCTGTGAAAGGTAATTGGCCAAGTTCTAATGGAGCATATTTTCCTCCAAACCTCAAGCTCTATCAGAAGTCAGCCTGTTAGCATTGTGGCGATAATGTCAATAGAAATGATCTGTTCCAGGGTCAAACTGTGTCAAGTGTAAAAGAAGTTAGTGCTGTTAATAGTAAAATAGGAGTCTTCATCCCACAATGCATTGCACACAGGCAAGATGATGGCCTCCATATCTTTAAAAGCACATCTTCTTCTAGATTGTACTTTTTTCATTCAAATGTCCTAACGTCCACTTCCCATTTAGTTAGGGATCCTTTTGGATGTAATTGTCTGTAAACGTCACGCTGAAACATTTCTGCATGTATAAACGGAATAGAATCCATAAAAGCTTCCGTTCAGCCAGCCCATGGCCTGTTTAATCCTAGCTTTGACCGCGTGCCATGTGATCCAGAGTCCTGCTGAGGTGAACAGATTTTTGTCTGGGGTTTGACATGACGGAGACACACAGATGTTGCAGTTGTCTGCGGTTTTTGGCAATAAAGTGGAATAAAAACCGGATGAATCTGCTGTGATGAATACAACTTTAAACCTCCTGGGCCGCATTTACGGTCGTCTTTGGTGTCGAGTTGTGGCTGCAAATGGTCCACGGGTCACGAGTTTGAGGCTACCGCTCTAAAGGGGAGTTCCATCCCCACGTACAGTGAAGAAAATAAGTATTTGAACACCCTGCTATTTTGCTATTTCTCCCACTTAGAAATCATGGAGGGGTCTGAAATTTTCATCGTAGGTGCATGTCCACTGTGAGAGAGATAAACTAAAAAGAAAAATCCAGAAATCACAATGCATGATTTTTTAACAATTTATTTGTGTGATACAGCTGCAAATAAGTATTTGAACACCTGAGAAAATGAATGTTAATATTTGGTACAGTAGCCTTTGTTTGCTATTACAGAGGTCAAACGTTTCCTGTAGTTTTTCACCAGGTTTGCACACACTGCAGGAGGGATCTTGGCCCACTCCTCCACACAGATCTTCTCTAGATCAGTCAGGTTTCTGGGCTGTCGCTGAGAAACACGGAGTTTGAGCTCCCTCCAAAGATTTTCGATTGGGTTCAGGTCTGGAGACTGGCTGGGCCATGCTAGAACCTTGATATGCTTCTTACGGAGCCACTCCTTGGTTTTCCTGGCTGTGTGCTTCGGGTCGTTGTCGTGTTGGAAGACCCAGCCACGACCCATCTTCAATGCTCTGACAGAGGGAAGGAGGTTGTTCCCCAAAATCTCACAATACACGGCCCCAGTCATCCTCTCTTTAATGCAGTGCACTCGTCCTGTCCCATGTGCAGAAAAACACCCCCAAAGCATGATGCTACCACCCCCATGCTTCACAGTAGGGATGGTGTTCTTCGGATTGTACTCTTCATTCTTCTTCCTCCAAACACGCTTATTGGAATTATGACCAAAAAGTTCTATTTTGGTCTCATCTGACCATAAAACTTTCTCCCATGACTCCTCTGTATCATCCAAATGGTCATATGCAAACTTAAGACGGGCCTTGACATGTGCTGGTTTAAGCAGGGGAACCTTTCGTGCCATGCATGATTTCACATCATGACGTCTTAGTGTATTACCTACAGTAACCTTGGAAACGGTGGTCCCAGCTCTTTTCAGGTCATTGACCAAGTCCTGTCGTGTAGTTCTGGGCTGATTCCTCACCTTTCTTAGAATCATTGAGACCCCACGAGGTGATATCTTGCATGGGGCTCCACTCCGATTGAGATTGACCGTCATGTTTAGCTTCTTCCATTTTCTAATGATAGCTCCAACAGTGGACCTTTTTTCACCAAGCTGCTTGGTAATTGCTCCGTAGCCCTTTCCAGCCTTGTGGAGGTGTACAATTTTGTCTCTGGTGTCTTTGGACAGCTCTTTGGTCTTCGCCATGTTACAAGTTAAAGTCTTACTGATTGTATGGGGTGGACAGGTGTCTTTATGCAGCTAACGACCTCAAACAGGTGCATCTGATTCAGGATGATACATGGAGTGCAGGTGGACTTCTAATGGGCAGACTAACAGGTCTTTCAGGGTCAGAATTCTAGATGATACACAGGTGTTCAAATACTTATTTGCAGCTGTATCACACAAATAAATTGTTAAAAAATCATGCATTGTGATTTCTGGATTTTTCTTTTTAGTTTATCTCTCTCACAGTAGACATGCACCTACGATGAAAATTTCAGACCCCTCCATGATTTCTACGTGGGAGAAATAGCAAAATAGCAGGGTGTTCAAATACTTATTTTCTTCACTGTATGTGCTTCTACGTGCTAAAAAATGCTAAATTTCCTACTATAAGCGCTGGTTCTCCCGGTCACGGGTACACCCATCTTGCTATCAAAGTGAGTGGGCGAGCCCACACACATACTTCACCGGTGAGGGAAACGTACGGCACGTGACGTGCACCTAGCATGCACGTGGGGATCACTTGCAGCCCCTCCGCCTACCCTCCTTCCTCTTGGCTACAGACTTAAACAACTGCAGCTTTTATTAGCCCGAGTTTATGTTTGTTGTGACAGGAGCATGGTTTAGTCTGGTGAAATATGACCGACAATACGTCCACCTCTCCTCCTCTCCTCCTCTCCTCCGCTCTCTAGCTGTCTCCACAACTACATTCCTCCAGAGTCTCTGACGCTCTCGTGTCCAGTATGTCGGCAGACGTCCATCCTGCCGGAAAGAGGAGTGTGTGCCCTGCAGAACAACTTCTTCATCACCAACCTGATGGAGGTTTGAATCTAAACTCTTTGTTTATTTAGGGCCCTATTCTTTTGGAAAAATCTTGTTTTGATTTTTTTTATTCCATTTTTTACATTTCACACGTATGATATGTGCTTGTTGGGTTAGTGAATAAAATGTCCATTAATTCAATGCATTTAATGATGCAATACATCATTGGCCAATTTTGCCAAGTCATTGAGAAATGGATGCAGCCTGGATGTAGCCCTAATGTTATCTAATGGGATAACCACCTTTGCACACATTCATTCATTCATTTTCTACCTCACGAGGGTCGCGGGGGTGCTGGAGCCTATCCCAGCTGACTGGTGGCCAGCCAATCACAGAGCACAAAGAGACAAACAACCATTCACACTCACATTCATACCTATGGACAATTTGGAGTGGCCAATTAACCTAGCATGTTTTTGGAATGTGGGAGGAAAACCGGTGTACCCGGAGAAAACCCACGCATGCATGGGGGGAACATGTAAACTCCACACAGAGATGGCCGAGGGTGGGATTGAACTCCGGTCTCCTAGCTATGAGGTCTGCCTGCGCGCTAACCACTCGACCGCCGTGCAGCCCCCTCTGCACACATTGCTACAAAATCTTCAACAAACTGTCTTGTCCGTGCTAGACATGAATGATCAGATATTTTTTACGACACCCTTATTTTCTTTACACAATTAGAGCGCTGTTATTCTGAAGGCAGGAAGTGTGTTCTGTGTGTGTTGACGTCCATTTTCACTCGGAACTTGCACGCTGTTGGCGGGCATTGTTAAACACTCGCTTATATTCAAGCGGTAAAACACAACACGCTGAAAATCCAGCCTGAGTTGCTCACACACACACACTAGCATGCTCTGATAAACTAAGCTAACCCCACTAGCTTCCATTCATGCTTAATGATCGCCATTTCGACATGTTTAGTAAGGGAGGGGCGGGTTTCATTCACATTATGCCAATTTCCACAAGATTCTTTGTTTAACAGGAAATTGTGTTTTTATTGGCCAACTCTGTGATTCCGTCCGCGATACAAGGGGCCCTGGGTTTATTTTGGGTGGTGATGATGTTCGGGATATCAGGCCAACCCCAGCAGAGGTCCTGGAATAGCCTGTTGACACATGAGGGTCCCACACAGGGACACTTGATCCTGCAGTTGACATAAACTGTGCCAAATCATCATCCGTGACATTTCAACATGCAGGATGCACTCAGGAATGTAGGGATAGACGCCTCCACGTGGTGCTTTTTGGTATTACATTATCTACTGCCGCATACAGCAAACTGTCATTTTTAATTGATTAAATAGGCTAAAATCAACAATATGATTATTATTTAGGCGTAACTTTTGGGGTGTTAACATGGTAGTGGTAACGCTTTGGTTTACTTCAAACTTACTTAAGATGACATTGACACACATCACATGGTTACAGCTACAGTCATCCCTCATTTATGGCGTTAAAGGAATTTCTGCCATATAGGATTAGCATAGAGCATAAAAACATGGCTTTCTAAATGTTTTTTTTTAACATTAATAGAGCCCTGTAGACATGAAATAACACCCCTATAGTTACCATGACCCCTCCTGAGTGGGCGTGTCTGGAGGCGGGCTGTGAGTGGAATACATGAAAACAGTTGTTTTTGCGGGAACCGCGAAATGCAAAGAAATATAGCTGGAATAGGTGCAGATTCTGGAAGATCTAGAAAGCTTTCTGTGTAGCTGCTCTATTCGAGTGCTCAACTCAATACAAATGGCTGAAAACTAGCAAAATAGGTCCCCTTTCATAGCGTCTGAGGATAGCCGATTTGGTATTTGGTGGACTTTTATTGTGGCCAGCCCAAGGCACACCTGTGCAATAATCCTGCATCTTGACACGCCGCCCCCGTGAGGTGGATGGATTATCTCGGCAAAGGAGAAGCGCTCTCTAACACAGATGGAGACACATTTGTCAGCCATGTTTTAGGGAAATGGGCCTTTGCATCCCAGGCGTGAAGCTTGTCTTTAGTTGTTCCCATCATCATCATCAGTCTCATATCGCATACGTGCTTCTGATTAGGTCCTTCAACGAGAGCCTGAGTGTTCCAGACCTGAGGCCTGCAGCGTCCTCGAGTCGGTCAGCGCGGCAGCAGCGGGGAAACCTCTCAGCTGCCCCAACCACGAAGGGAAGGTGGGCGGCACATTTTGATGGGAAAGGCCACCCTGCCATCACACTCCTGATGGCAGTGTGTCTCCCCCTGCAGGGGATGGAGTTCTACTGCGATTCATGTGAGACGGCCATGTGTCTGGACTGCACGGAGGGGGAGCACTGCGAGCACGTCACCGTTCCTCTGCGCGACGTCGTGGAGCAGCAGAAGGCGGCGCTCAAGACCCAGCTGGACGCCATCCACAGCAGGTGCCGCAGTGTTTGGTTCTCTCCATCGTGTTTGTGAAGGTTCTGTAGTCAACATGAGACCGGGTGCTTCCATCAGACTACCTCAGCTCACCGCCGCCATCGAGCTGGTGAGCGAGATCTCCCGTCAGCTCACCGAGAGGAAGAGCGAGGCGGTGGCCGAGATAACCAACACCTTTGAGGAGCTGGAGAGAGCTTTGGAGCATCGCAAGACGGCCCTCATCACTGATCTGGAGAACATCTGCAGCACCAAGCAGAAGGTCGGTGTCGAAGGTCTTTTGGGGCAAGTCGACCTCAATTCAACCTCCCGGTCTCGGTTCTGAACCAGCTTGTCTTGCACCGACGGCAGGTTCTGCAGGCCCAGTTGTCGTCTCTCCTCCAGGGGAGAGATCACATCCAGAGCAGCTGCAGCTTTACGGAGCAAGCGCTCAGTCACGGGACCGCCACTGAGGTAGGAAGACCACCAGGACGTCAGCTCCCGAACCTCACAAGTGCACCCACTTTCCCACAAACTTGTCTTCCTGGAGGTGTCCTAATACTTCAGTCCAATTTCACATGTGTGAACTGTCATGGCTTGTTTGCTATCTTCAGGTTCTGCTGGTCCAAAAGCAGATGAGCGAGCGAGTGACAGCGCTGGCGAGACATGACTTCCCAGAGAGGCCGCATCAGAACGCACACTTGGACTGTCAGGTCGCAACCACTCAATGTCTGCTCTGTTTTTCCAGGACTTGAGGTCAGAACTTCTCCTTTTTCTTCCACCTTCAGGTGGAGACTGAAGGTCTGCGGCGCTCCATCCAGAATCTTGGCGTCCTTCTCACCACAGCAGCTGTGGCTCACACCTCCGTCGCCACAGGGGAGGGTCTACGCCACGCGGCCACGGGGCAGCACCACAGCATCACCGTGACCACCAAAGACAAAGTAGGACATCTGTTGGTGATGTCTTGGGGTCATTAAGCCGACGTTTGTGGTTCCGAGCAGGACGGAGAGCTGGTGAGGACGGGAAACGCCGTTTTAAAAGCCCACATCACGTCAACAGACGGTAGCCGCGCCACAGAGCCGGACGTAACGGACAACAAGAACGGGACGTACGAGGTGGGCTACACGCTGCGCTCCGAGGGCGAGTACTCCTTCGCCCTGACGCTCTACGGACAGCCCATACGCGGAAGCCCCTTCCGCTTGCGTGCCGTCAAGCCCTGCGATGTGCCCCCGTCGCCAGACGACGTCAAGCGGCGTGTCAAGTCTCCCAGCGGCACGGGGGGTCACGTCAGGCAAAAGGCGGTGCGCCGGCCCTCCAGCATGTACAGCACCACCAAGAAGAAGGAGAACCCCATCGAGGACGAGCTCATCTACAGAGTTGGTAAGATGGGGCCCGGCTTGTCATGTGACATGTGCCCTATCATGTATAAGATGGGGCCCGGCTTGTCATGTGACATGTACCCTATCATGTATGAGATGGGGCCCGGCTTGTCATGTGACATGTACCCTATCATGTATGAGATGGGGCCCGGCTTGTCATGTGACATGTACCCTATCATGTATGAGATGGGGCCCGGCTTGTCATGTGACATGTACTCCATCATGTACAAGATGGGGCCCGGCTTGTCATGTGACATGTGCCCTATCATGTACGAGATGGGGCCCGGCTTGTCATGTGACATGTACCCTATCATGTATAAGATGGGGCCCGGCTTGTCATGTGACATGTGCCCTATCATGTACGAGATGGGGCCCGGCTTGTCATGTGACATGTACCCCATCATGTATAAGATGGGGCCCGGCTTGTCATGTGACATGTACCCTATCATGTATGAGATGGGGCCCGGCTTGTCATGTGACATGTACCCTATCATGTATGAGATGGGGCCCGGCTCATCATGTGACATGTGCCCCATCATGTACAAGATGGGGCCCGGCTTGTCATGTGACATGTACCCTATCATGTACCCTGCCAGTCAAAAGTTTGGAGACATGTTCTCATTCAACAGCATGAGAAAACGTCCCCAAACTTTTGAACTCGTCAAGAGATGTTGTGTGTGGTCACATGTGACCAGGGTCTCGGGGCCGAGAGAGAGGAGAGTTCACAAACCTTCAGGGCATCTCGGCGTCCAGCAGCGGCCGAGTGGTGGTGGCCGACAGCAACAATCAGTGCATCCAGGTGAGCTTCTCTCCAGGTTCTCCCCATCATCATCACACTCACTGTGAGAACTATGCACAGATCTTCTCCAACGACGGACAGTTCAAGATGCGCTTTGGGGTGCGAGGCCGGTCGCCGGGGCAACTGCAGCGTCCGACGGGCGTCACCGTGGACTCCAATGGCGACATCGTGGTGGCCGACTACGACAACCGCTGGGTCAGCATCTTCTCCTCGGATGGCAAGTTTAAGGTGAGGACATTGGAACGCTACATCCTCAAAGATGCTGATGCTTCTTCTTCTACACGTCAGCTTCTCCACTTCTTCTCCAGAACAAGATCGGTGCGGGACGCCTTATGGGCCCAAAGGGCGTGGCCGTGGACAAGAACGGCCACATCATCACGGTGGACAACAAAGCCTGCTGCGTCTTCATCTTCCAGTCCAACGGAAAGCTGGTCACCAAGTTCGGAGGACGAGGGATGACTGACAGACAGTTTGCAGGTAACGCTTCCTCTTCGTCACAAATAAACGCCTCACCTCCAATAAAGCCGTCACCTCGACACATTTCACTGACGCACCAACTGGGTTCCATGCGTCACCTTCTCTTCTCATGCCACATCTGACGTCTTATTTGCTTTTTCTTTGTTTTCCACCTGGGTTCCACCTCAGACAAACTGGGTCCAAACCTAAATAAGTCTGGCTCAGTTTTCAGTAAGTACTTCAGTGTGTGGCCTTGTTGCAACCTTCAGACGTCCCCCTTGTCCTGACGACCAACCCCCTTGCTGACCCTCTGTGCGATCAACATGTGCCAATAATCACTTCCTGATCACATGTTCCACGTGTTTGCTCCAAACTAACCCTTTTGACGTTACTGCATGATTGCATCACCTTTCCACCAAGCGCCCCAGTCACGGCAACATCATACAACCAATGACGCTTTTTCCACTTTTCTGACCTGTAAATGTAGTTTATAAATGTGTATTCTCGTGTTCAACAATACCAAAGTTTCAGATAATGAGCATTGTGCATTTGGAATTGAGCCCTGACAGAAGTTTGGGATGGCTCAAAACGCTCGGTTTCAAAAGGCGTGGTTAAACCGCCTTTTTGTGATGTCACTTCCTAATATGGTTCATAGTTAGGAAGCACTTTGGGCGTGTGACCAATCACAGCGGAGTGGGCGTGCCCGGAGGTGGGCCCTGGGTGCAATAAATTAAAACAGACTGTTTTGGCAGGAAGCACACATCAAAGGAAATACAGCTGGAATAGGTGCAGATTATTGTGTGTAGCTGCTCTATAGGAGACCACAACTCAATAGAAAGCGTCGAAAAATGAGAAGAAATATGAGAAAGTCAGAAAAAAGTTGAAATTGAATGAGAAAAAACGTCATGAAATTAAGTCATTTTCATTTCAAAGTCGGGATATTTCAATACTTTTTAATTTTCGGTGAATGAAGTTGAATCTTAGTATGAAAAAACATAATACCTGAACAATAAGGACGTATTAGTTCTTGGTAAAGCAGGACTGTGGTGATTGGTGGAAAGAGGTCTTTGACAGACGTTCCTCTGAGCCAATCGGAGCAACTTAGCTAGCTGCTTCACATTCACGTGCCACAATATCTCACTTCCTCCTCCCCCATTCAGGTCCGCACTTCGTCGCTGTCAACAACAAGAATGAAATCATCGTGACGGACTTCCATAATCACTCAGTGAAGGTAAGAGCAACTCCGGCAAATGATGCCTATGAAACTACAGTACATCGGCCGCCATCTTGGTTAATGTATGTTTGTATGTACGCTATGCACGGCCATTGGTGGCCATACAAGACCATACAATGCTCTGACTGGGGGACATCCAACCAGATTTGGTTGTCACAATACTACTACTACTACTACTACTACTAATAATAATAATAATAATAGTCATTCATTTTTGTTTGAAGGTGTACACCGCTGACGGAGAGTTCCTGTTCAAGTTCGGCTCTCACGGCGAAGGAAACGGGCAATTCAACGCCCCCACCGGCGTGGCCGTGGACGCCAACGGGAACATCATCGTAGCCGACTGGGGGAACAGCAGAATACAGGTACACGCTTTTCTACTTCAACACTGCAGCATGTATTACTACCTTTTTTATTGTTCCTAACAAAGATAATCATAAGAAGTATGTGTTATGTACAGTGCATCCGGAAAGTATTCACAGCGCTTCACTTTTTCTACATTTTGTCATGTTACAGCCTCATTCCAAATTGTATTAAATTAATCTCTCACCTCAAAATACTCCATTATGACAATGTGAAAAAGTTTTTTTTTTACTTTTTTTAATTTATTAAAAATAGAAAACAAAAAATCACATTTACATAAGTATTCACAGCCTTTGCCATGAAGCTCAAAATTGAGCTCAGGTGCATCTTTTTTCCACTGATCATCCTTGAGATCTTTCTACAGCTTAATTGGAGTCCACCTGCAGTAAATTCAGTTGATTGGACATGATTTGGAAATATAATAACTGTCTATATAAGGTCCCACAGTTGACTGTGCATGTCAGAGCACAAACACCAAGCATGAAGTCCAAAGAACTGTCTGTAGACCTGCGAGACAGGATTGTCTTGAGGCACAAATCTGGGGAAGGATACAGAAACATTTCTGCTGCTTTGAAGGTCCCAATGAGCACAGTGGCCTCCATTATTGGTAAATGGAAGACGTTTGGAACCACCAGGACTCTTCCTAGAGCTGGCCGGCCTTCTAAACTGAGCGATCGGGGAAGAAGGGCCTTAGTCAGGGAGGTGACCAAGGCCCCGATGGTCACTCTGTCAGAGCTCCAGCGTTCCTCTGTGGAGAGAGGAGAGCCTTCCAGAAGGACAACCATCTCTGCAGCAATCCACCAATCAGGCCTGTATGGTAGAGTGGCCAGACGAAAGCCATCGTCTGAGAGTCATTCAGGTGCTTTTTGGCAAATTCCAGACGGGCTGCCATGTTCCTTTTACTAAGGAGTGGCTTTCGTCCGGCCATTGGGACCTTCAAAGCAGCAGAAATGTTTCTGTATCCTTCCCCAGATCTGTGCCTCATGACAATCCTGTCTCGCAGGTCTACAGACAGTTCTTTGGACTTCATGCTTGGTGTTTGTGCTCTGACATGCACAGTCAACTGTGGGACCTTATATAGACAGTTATTATATTTCCAAATCATGTCCAATCAACTGAATTTACTGCAGGTGGACTCCAATTAAGCTGTAGAAAGATCTCAAGGATGATCAGTGGAAAAAAGATGCACCTGAGCTCAATTTTGAGCTTCATGGCAAAGGCTGTGAATACTTATGTAAATGTGATTTTTTTGTTTTCTATTTTTAATAAATTCAAAAAAAGTCAAAAAATTTTTTTTTCACATTGTCATAATGGAGTATTTTGTGTAGAATTTTGAGGTAAGAGATTAATTTAATTCAGTTTGGAATGAGGCTGTAACATGACAAAATGTAGAAAAAGTGAAGCGCTGTGAATACTTTCCGGATGCACTGTACATTGTAGCAGTTGAATAGTGCATACATACGTAGTAGTACTAGGTGTATGTTGTGTGTTTGTGCAGTTGAATAGTGCATACATTCGTAGTAGTACTAGGTGTATGTTGTGTGTTTGTGCATCAGGTGTTTGACAGCACAGGCTCCTTCCTGTCTTACATCAACACGTCGGCGGACCCGCTGTACGGCCCCCAGGGCCTCGCCCTCACCTCAGATGGTCACGTGGCCGTGGCCGACTCCGGCAACCACTGCTTCAAGGTGTACAGATACCTGCAGTAGTACACGTACACGCAGTAGTAACTGTCTTTGACGTCATCAACAGCAAGCTGGCGCCGCCCTACAGGCTCCATCGAGGAAGGACAACATTTCATATTTCATTCTGGCCTCCATCCTGTCTTTTCTGTTCGCTCCCAGTCCTCCATGATGGGATGGAACCAGTGCCATCAGATCTCCATGCTAACAATCTAGCAGCCCACACGAGTACTGTGCTTGTACATAATCCGTTATCAGCTTTATTTCACTTTCTAGAAGGCCAACCCCAACTGAGAATTTGTCATTTTCAACATATCTAAGCCCCGCCTCCTTCTGCCAAAATGTCATTTGTTGCAAAGTAGAAATAATCTATATAAAAGTAAGTTGTTTAGTTTGCCAGAGTAATATATATATCAATGTATATTTATGTTATCTTTGTGCTCCTGCAGGAACAAACAGCAGCTAATAGCATGTTTGTATTTCTCAGTAGCTTGCTTAGCCAAGACACAACCTTTGATTGTAAATATTCAAGTGGTCAACTATAAAACAAAAAGGTGTCACAGCACACTCATTTATCTTTATACTCCCGATGATGATGATGAGTTGCCATGGACACCAGGCAAGCCACCTTAAAGTGAGTGAAAAAAGAAAGCTTTTGTCGGTATTTTTTTAATCTCATTAAATCAGTAGAGCAACGGACGGCTGCCCTAACAGCAGAGATTATTTACATTGATATTGTGGCACTATTACACAATACAAGTGTGCAGTGTGAACAAAAATCGCTCACGTTACGCACACCAAACGTCACCTTAAAAAACAAAACGGCTTAAATTCTTAAAATTGATGATGAAAAGTAAAACAGACCAATCAACATTTTAAAAGGCGGCTGCCAAGTTTAAGAATTTCAAAGGTTCTTCTGGTTACAAAAAGTGCAGACGCCCAAGAGGATGATCGTGTCTCCTGCTGGTCTTGGTTTGGAAAAGCCCAAGAGGATGATCGTGTCTCCTGCTGGTCTTGGTTTGGAAAAGCCCAAGAGGATGATCGTGTCTCCTGCTGGTCTTGGTTTGGAAAAGCCCAAGAGGATGATCGTGTCTCCTGCTGGTCTTGGTTTGGAAAAGCCCAATGGTTAAAAAGTGATAAAAGTCTGGTTGACAAGCAGCAGCAGATCAAGACAAGGGAGAGAAAAGAAAAAAGTAGTAAAACCGGATTAGAGACTCCTTGTGCAAACGTCAGTCTCCAACTGATGAGGCAAGCTGCTCTCTGATTGGTGGACACAGTGATTCCAGGGCGGGACTTCAAGGATGACCGCAGAGCTTGGTGGGAGACGGGCCTCTCGCAGAATAGAGGATCTGTGCCGTTGCCTCAGTAGTAGTGACAGATCTGGAGGCGGCTGCCTGGGTCGTTCTTTCCCGGGCTGAAGAACGGGTAGACGGGTTCGGCGAAGCAGGTGTCAAACAAGTAGAGTCTCTTCATGGTGACGGCGTCGTAGAAGCTGAGGTGCCCGTTGTCGTAGTCCAGGTAGACGCCCACGCGGGGCGAGTTCCAGTAGTCGGCCACCAGGATGCGGCCGTCCTCGCCATTGGCGTAGAGGCGGTCCTGCAGACACAGGCTCCAGTATCCGGCTGACGGCGTGAGCGTGACGAAGCCCTTCCTGTTGCTGCCCTCGGTGGTGACGCCCAGGTACCACACGCCCTTGTCGCGCACGTCCACCTCCCAGTAGTGCTGCCCGCCGCAGTACTGCGCCGTGGCCAGCACGCCACAGAAGCGTGTGAAGCGCCCGCGCAGTTCCGGCTCCTGGTTCCGCACCAGCGCCTCCTCCACTTTGGTGTCAAAGTCTGAGATGGCCAGGCTGGGGTGGGCCGTGTCGGGGTCCAACGTCAGGTTCTGAGGCACTAAACACAGAAGGGGGGGTGGGGTGTGGTTAGTTCAGTGACAACATCACCTCTCAGCACTGCTTGGGTGCATGCTGGATGCTCCTGGGACTCACTGGTGTGGAGCACGTGCATCATCTTCTTCCACATGATGAGCTGGAATGGTCCTGAGAAGTACATCATCTCTGTGGGACAGTTGACGGGCTCCAGATCAGTAAAGGGTTTGCTGTGGACGACCCTGAGGAGCAAGGCAACACATCTGGGGTTCAATCGCTTTGACACGTACAACCGATTGTGGATGATAGCGCCAAGACGAAATGACACAAACTCGGACATTGACGCTGGTGACACGGACTTTGGACTTGGTACTGCAAGTGGTGTGAAAGAGATGGATGAAGACACTTACTCATTGAAGGTCTCTGCCAGGCTCTGATGGGAGGAGAAAGAAAAACAAACATTCATACATGGTAGCTTTTCATTGCTAAATATAAAAAGCAGGAAGTGTTTGTCTCCAAGCAAAAGTGCAGCCCTCCTCCATGTGAGAAGGAGACCATCTGTCCACCTATTATTACTGAGTCTCCCACAACCGACCTCCAAGCTGGTCTTGCCGCTGATGTGGTTGTGGATGTCGGCGATGTTCTTGGTGACGGCGGCCGCCTCCGTCTCCACCAACTTGAGGTTGTCCTCGATGACCGCCATGGCGGCCACCTCGTCTGCGTCCAGGCTCTCGAGGATGGAGTCTCTCTCGTCGAGCAGGAACTGGACCAGCACGCAGACGTCTGACTCGATTTTCTCCTTCAGGTGCTCCTTCTTCATCTGAGGGTCGAACCACCACCCGATTATTAATGACATATTATTATACGGAAAGCTAAGATAGCTTAGCATACTATGTATTGACCTAGACGCTACATTGCTAATTGCAGTGCCAATATTCCTTTCACAATGAATCATTGACTCACACGCATCTTTGGCACTTTCTCCACAACTTGGATTGCGTACATTCATCTTATTTTGCAAACACTTCATTTGTCCAGTGAGAAGCACCGTCACCACGCGTGCAGTCGTGACCGCACACGTCTTATTGGTCATCGGGTGCTGGATGACGCCAGTAAGAGAGCCCATGTAGAGCAACTCTAGGTTTAGCATCTTTCATGGACAACGCGGTCCACCCATCCTCTCATTTTTATGGATGCGGTTTGGACATCCCTTACTTTAAATCTCACACATTTGTCACCAACAACACTCTTGCTAGTGGCCATTTTTGATGATTTGGACTGATTTTTCAAGGCTTTTCCCCCAAAAAGGTTTGAAATTTAGTAACATATATTTAGCCAAAATGGCTATAATGATGCCATGACAACACAAAAAGGTCATTTTACATGAAAACATTTTTTTTTTACAAATATAACACAGTCACATGTGCAACTATTTGTGTGCACTTCCATCCACAGCCAGATGCCTTTTCACTTCCTATTTCCAATGGGAGAGATGCAGGCTGAGCTCTTATAAAATGCACTTCTGCCACCATGTGGCTGTTTTTTCTGCACCCAACATTCATTCATTCATTCATTCATTCATTTTCTACCGCTTATCCTCACGAGGGTCCCAGCTGTCTTCCGGCGAGAGGCGGGGTAAACCCTGGACTGGTGGCCAGCCAATCACAGGGCACATATAGACAAACAACCATTCACACTCACATTCATACCTATGGACAATTTGGAGTCACCAATTAACCTAGCATGTTTTTGGAATGTGGGAGGAAACTGGAGTACCCGGAGAAAACCCACGCATGCACGGGGAGAACCTGCAAACTCCACACAGAGATAGCCAAGTGCACCCAACATGCACGTGGAGTTGCATCATCACCTCTGTGTGCCCCGTAAAAGATGTAGAAAAACATCTTTGGTAGCAAATGACTTAAGTGACCCCCCCCCAACAAGCCATAGCAACACCAAAAAAACGACCAGAATTCGAGGGGGTGGGGGGTAAGCCACCATTGATGTGCTACACTGCTGATGCCGATGTCATCCTCATCCCTTTCAGGTAATGTTTTTGGACCGAATACCAAGGCTTATGTAAGGAGAGGGTATATGTAATATATAATAATATATATATATAGCTAAAGAGAGAGAGATAGATGAAATGTCTCCACACCTTGATTTCATTTTTGGTGCGCTCGTCTGCAGAAAGAACTTTGATGCACTGAGACTTTTGCCAGTTGAGCTCCATCAGCCTCACCTTCAACTCCATCTGGAAAAACAACACATCACTTCGTCAAAGCAGCAACTTTACATGAACAATTGGTTTTTATATGCAAAAAACATCCATCCATTTTATGTACCGCCAGGGGGTGCTGGAGCCTATCCCAGCTGTCTTTGGGCGAGAGGCGGGGTACACCCTGGACTGGTGGCCAACCAATCACAGTGCACATATAGACAAACAACCATTCACACTCACATTCGTACCTATGGACTACTTTAGCAAAGTCCACCTATTTATATACGTATAGACAACGTAAACGTTCATCATCGTTATTGTGACGTCTATTACTGGGCAAAAGCAAATGATTCCATGGATGAGAGTGGATGGATGCAGTGATGTATGATGAGACAGGAGAGAGTGGAAAATGAAGACCCCATTTTTACGTTGATGCAGTGTCCAGACACACACCGCCATTGAAAAGCATGGGAAAGTCTCCAAACATGTACGTTTTGGTTCACTTCGTCGCAAAGGGTGAAAAAGGCTCCATAGCAGATGGACCAATGAGATGGAGGATCCTGACAGAGACACGCAAACCTTTCATCTTACCTTCATGTCATTGATGACTTCGGAAACCGGGGCGACCATGTGATGTCTGCAAAACATTTGCAACCAGTCAAAATGACTCCACACAACAACTACCCTGGTTAACTGATGGCACTGAAAGACCATCCATCTTCTGTAGCGCTTGTCCTCATTAGCATCATGGGTGAGCTGGAGCCTATCCCAGGCATACGTATTAGCAACATGCAACAGAGATCCAACCAAGCCCCCCCCCCCCATCCAGGCCAACTTAAAACACTTCTACTCCAGATGGGTCTTGGCCGAGGTTGAACTCCAGCCATCTTCATAGCTGACATCCTAAGAAGTCTTGTTTTCACGTCTTGCCATGGCGACAAGGTTTTACCTGTGAGACCTGGACTCCCTGCAGACCACACAGATGGGCCACTTGTCAGTCTGGCAGTAGAGTTTGAGCTCCTCGCCATGTTTCTCACAAATGCCCTCCGCTTTCAGCGGCTTTTGGGGGGCCTGGCTGGAACCCAGACACTCCAGGTCATCCATTTTGGCCACCAGGTTCTGCACAAGGTAGTTCTTGGTGAAGGTTCTCTTGTTGAAGACCTAAGAGGTGGTGGTGGGGGGGGGGGGGGGGGGTTCAAGGGTTAGCAGTTAGAATGACACAAGTGGGCTTTGATCACAACACATCTTTGAAGATGCTACATCAGGCGGGTTAACGTTACTTCGACCCGCTAGCCACCGGTAGTCGTATCTAACAATACATTTAAACTGAAAAGACCACACATTTTCAGTAGTACAAATGTTAGGGCAACATTGCGTGATAAAACTGTTAAATTACCGATCTACACTGCGGACACTGGTAGTTGTAGTCGCCGCCATTTTCGTCCCAATGCATACAGATGCAAAAGCGGCAGAAATTGTGGCCACATTTGAGGATGACTGGATCCTTGAAGATGTCCAAGCAAATGGCGCAGGTGAGCTCCTTCCTCAAGTCGTCCCCGGACGCCGTGGCCATGTTGTTTACAAGATGACACAAACAGCAACGACGTTTCTGTTCACAAGCAAGCCAGAATAGAGCACACCGGAAAAGACCGGGCTGTTTTGTGGTGCGTCATCAGGTCTCTCAGCCAATGAAGTTGCGCTTTATTTTTCGGTGGGCGTGACCAAATACATGTCGCACTGAAAAGAAGCTGTTGCTACATCTC
This sequence comes from Doryrhamphus excisus, assembly GCF_037039965.1. Classification (NCBI taxonomy): domain Eukaryota; kingdom Metazoa; phylum Chordata; class Actinopteri; order Syngnathiformes; family Syngnathidae; genus Doryrhamphus; species Doryrhamphus excisus. The sequence goes on from NC_136377.1 coordinate 13,867,840, forward strand.
AGTCCGGTAGGTGGCGGTAATACACCAGTTAAAATGGGGTGTCTGCCGCAAAGCAATCGAAAAGGAAGAAGTGTCCTCTTTTAGGGGTAAAATAGCAACAGTGATTGTTTTTATTATTCAGAAGACACTTAATTTGACTGGTTTTCCAAAATCTAATGTAATGGCACAGAAACATATGACTTTCTGGAACAATTCCCCCATATAAACAGGAATCAAATAGATTATCTTTGTATTTTTCTGTTCATTCACATCTTTCCTTTGTCCAACAATTATCAGAAAGGGCCTCCCTTATCAGATGTTTACTACATATTCAGTTTTTCCCATACTGGTGTATTAATTTAAATGAATTTTAGGTGGTGGTCAAAGAGTCTGTAGGTGAGAACTGGCAGCCGCATTTCAGTCAGGCTACGCCAGGGCAGCAGTACTACAGATGTAGCTACCATAAAATGTAATCCATTATATTGTTTGCAAATCGAAGTACACATCGTGTCCATGAGTAGAAATATTCATTCCATAAAGCCACAATATTTATTCTATTAAATACATGTATAATAAAAGAACATAAAAAGACACAAAGTGATATGAAGTTGTTTTGCATGGAGAGGAGGCTGTGTACATTGCATAGCTTGGTTATGCATAGGGGTGTTGGTATGTTGTAGTATCATCAGCAGGATAAGACAACAGCACATGTACACAATATGATTATTATTAGATGAAATGTTTGAATGTTCACAGTGACAAACACACAGCAGCTACAGTATGTGTGCGATAGAGCTGTAAAAATGTAAATACGTACTGTGTGTGCTTTTAGCAGTGTGGACATGAAATGTGATGAGAGCCCACAGCAATGCACAGTGAAGCTGTCACTTATCAAACAAGCTATGTTGTTTATATGCACCTCACATTAAATCACACAGTAAATCAGTAGGGTGTTCTGTAAAAAATGTTACTTTTTTAAAATCATTACAAAATGAACCAAAAAATGACATAATAGATGATTACATTTAAAATAGCAGCTTGTTTTTAGACATTGTGTCACCCAAAGGGATATATTGTTGCCCTTTTTCATTTCATATTGATCACACTGAGAGGTGATTCTAAAATTTAGGACCCCCCCCCCACTATCAAAATATGATAAACAGCTTTACAATCACAATAATAAATGTATTGTTCAATGAAAACTTGACAGTATCAGAGTGAACACATTTTCTGTATTGGATCTCATTGCCTTACCTAATGAAGTGGCCAGTGAGAGGAGGAGACCAGGAGGTGCAGTCCACTAATTCCACTATTTACTCATCTATTTGAAGTTATACACTCCAGCTTGGAGGAAAGAAGAAAGTTCATAAGGTAAATGTGAGGCCACACTGCAATAGTGAAGTTACTACATAAATGTTCTTGTTTTGGGTGATTTTGGGGACGTGACATACAAATACTGTGTTGTTGTGCCCATGAGACATCCTGAAGGGGACATAATGGCGGCTTCAGGCACTTGACATCACAGTCATAAGTTGAACGCTACCAGCCGTGCTTCGTTATTGCAGTGAATGAGCAATGAAAGAAACATCACAGAAAGTTGTATAAAAGCCCACATCCTGTATTTATGTCCCGGGTGTCCACGTGTCCTTGCGCTCAGACCTCCGAGCTGTCCTGGCAGTCTTGCATCCTGACCACCAGCATGGGCTCTGCGCTGATGGAGCCTTTGACCACCTGCTGCACGCCCTTCTGCCACATCTCCTTGCCCTCCTTCTGCCTGGAACGGCGTGCCAGCACCAGCACCACGCTGACCAGCGCCGTCAGCAGCACACCCACCAGCGCCCCCACCACAGTTACCACACCCTCCTCTACTTCATCGCCGTCCAGCTTGCTCGGCTCTGGCCCGTGCGGCAGCAGCTCATCGGAGACCCCCGTCCGCCGCTTGGCGCGGTCCAACACAATGTGCATGATGTTGGTGCCACGGTTGTTGTCAGCACCAATGTCCGTGGCGACAACCGGGACTTGGTCGCCGGCTGACCTCCTTGATCGACCACCTTTGGAGGCAAGGTCAGTACTCGTGGATGTGAAGGAGTGGTATTCCAGACTGCGCTTTCCGATGCCTCTGTTGGCATTTTCCTTGGAGCGGACTGTGTAGATAGTGTGAATGTACCACTCACGACCTGACGCAACCTGAGGGAATACACAAGGAATTAGGATGTGTCATAAACAAATCAGAGGGTGCTGAAGACTACCTGGAACATGGCGGTCGAGTCCAGTTTGAAGCCGTCTGAGCCGGGTTGCCGGACAAGTGACAAGGCCGATGCATCGTCCATTGCCAGAACGGCGTTAAAATCAACATCACCAAACACTCTTGCACGTGTCTCGGGCTGAGCCTTGTCCTGGTGACGCACCATGGATGACAAGTGGTCAAAACACACACGTAAAAACACCTGAATAGGAAGAACTGGACTCACCAGGATTTTGAATCGGTAGAGCAGAGAAGGGGAGTCAGCCAGGCAGCCAAACTCAAACTTGGTGGGGTTGTACTTTGGAACGTAGCCATCAGCTCCAGTGCACAGGAACACTTTCTCGATGCTGCAGAAGAAAGAATCTCCAAGGTTCTGCACAGGGTCCACCATGACTCGGCCATAGATGGTGTCACCTGCAAGATGACAATCAGAAAAACTCACCCATGCAGCACTGAAAGAACCACACTATATTTTGGCGTGTATTTGGATGCAGCTTTTATTGGAGCCAAGTGTGCAGTGACCAGCCACAGCCGGCAGATATGCAGTAGATAAGGCAACTAATTATCTGAATGAAAACATGTTCAAATAAACCTAATGTAATGACCTAAGAACATGTATGTTTGCAAAAAGTTTGGGACTTTACATTGAGCTTTGAGGGATGCCACATTTCATTTCATTCAGTCAAAAACAAATCTTGTAAGAAATAATGTCAATCCAATGAATCAGTTCCAGACACTCTAAAATACAGTATTAATTAAACACATTTCATAGAGAACAATTATAGCTGAAAACCACGTGAAATTCATAGACATGCAAAGTATCAAATCCAGACTCATCTGTTCAAGACCGCATATTCTCTGACTGCTTGCACACTGTCCTTCATATGTTCCTTCATGTTGATGTTTGCTTTGTTGTCTGTATCTTGTGAAGTGTTTTTAGTGTTTCATTCTCAACGACACTTAACTTTGAAGAATGGACGGTTAGAGCTGTATACTTGAAAGATCACTTGGAAGTTAGCTTCAACTTCATCATGACACACACGGGCCTGCCTCGTTTTCCATTATTTTAACGCAACCTTCCTACTTTGCTACCTCATCTTTCTTCAATTCAATTGTGTTTCTCACTCATGCAAGTGCTTATTCAAGATAGGAAAAGCACGGTCTCGTCAGAGTCAGAAATACGCAGTGTGCTTGAACATCTCATCAACGTACAGCACAGTGCTTTGAAAGAGACCTACAGTATAGTATTTGATTCACTAATAATATCTTCCAAAGGTAGGAAGAGGGCTGCACGGTGGATGAGTGGTTAGCGCGCAGGCCTCACAGCACCTGAGTTCAATTCCACCCTCGGCCATCTCTGTGTGGAGTTTGCATGTTGCAAAGGGATGCAAGTTTCCTTGCAGGCTCAAGTGGGAGAATTCCTCATTTTTTAGTAATCAAAGGGCTTTCTTCTGCAGCCTGTCTAGTAGTGTGAGTGTGGGGGGTCTGCTCCGCTCCAAATAGGAGAAGCATACTCCATAAGTGGTCATATGTATGCCGTGTAGATTCTAGCAGATTCAGTTCTCAATGGCATCCAATCTCGCTCCAGAGTTTCTGCGTATACTAAGTCTCTGGGCTTTGGGTGGAGGTGGTTCTGTAAGTGTGAAGCTTGGTCATCAATATACATCAGGAAGAGTCTTACCACCGTCAGACAGTGGTAATGCTGAAGAAGGAAATCCATCCAGAACAATACAATGTTGTCCATCACATAGGAAAGATGAAATCCAGCCAAGTACTGTAGGTCTCCTTGAAGCCCAAACGACCTCAGTTCTGACAGAAAGCCATGAAAGCTTTCTTCATATCTAAATGCAAGAACTCGAATTTGTTGTAGAGTCAAGAGCATTATTCCACCACTGAGCGCTGTAAGAAAGCATATCAATTGGAGATCTCTAATCTCTGATGAAAGGATTCCCTGGCCGTAAACTCTCTAGTGTCCAAACTCCAACTAGTCTGATAGGACCAACGTAAAAGGACTAGCTCCTGGACTAGTAGGGGTGTCACAAGGACTCATGTCACAAGATATTGCAAGATGAAAAGATTTCTCTTTCAGTTCCAGTTCATAAAGTCTCTATGTCCTGGTGGGTGGAGGCGGGGCCGCTAGCATACACACATTACTTCCACCTTTGATCATCTTACCCTCAGAAAAGGCGACATCACTCTCCTGGCCAAAGCCCACGGAGCCGTCAGAGAGCCACAAGCTTCTCTTGGACAGTAAGAACATCTGAGTGTTCAGGCTGAACTCCACCGCCACCGGGTCGCTCACCTGGACAAACACGCTAATGGTTAGCAAAGCGCAGCCGCACAAGCGGTCACAGCGCTCCAGTCTGTCTTACTTGCTGGAATCTGATGTCCAGGTCAAAGGTGACAGGCTCTCTGGGACTGCACACAGGCGGGGCTGAGTACTCCACATTCTGGGCGGTTGTGCAAGGAACCAGCTTGACGGTGTAGGTCCCCGAGTAGTCTCTGACCTGCGGGGGACGGGTTGAACTTTCACTGTGGACGCTGTAGGATGTTTTGGGTACCTACTCACAGCAAAGTCGGAGGTGAAAGTCCACTGCTGCACCGGCTGGTTGTAGGTGGGTTCGCTCCTCACCAGTGTGAGGTTAAAGGTCAGACTGGGGTGATCCACGCTCATCACCATGGAGGACAGAGAGGACGCTGCCCAAGGATGTTGCATGTTTAATGAAAGCTGTGTTTCACGTACAATCACAAAGACGTTTACTCTCACCAGATCTTTTGATTCTTCCTCCAGAGTGAGATGCCACAAAGAGACCCCTGAAGCGAGCCTTGGTGCGGAAATTGACCGCAAGACGTCCCTCCTGGTTGATGCGCATGCTAGTGGGATACAACGCACCTGTGTGTGTTTGGGGGGTGGGGGTGTGTGCATAAAGACATATATTTAATATTCAAAGCACACAAAGTCAATCCAGACATGTCCTAAAGGCGCTCGCTACCCTGCAGCTCAGCCTGGGGGGGGCTGCCGATGCCGTCCTTCCACAAGATGGCGGTGTCGTACACAAACGTGAGGCGTAGTTCCGACTGGAGGTCAAAGTGCTGCCAGCCGCCAGTGCCCACGGGAGAGTGGAACACATAGGACACGTAGAGAGGAACACGCAGCGTAACGTAGGACTGGACCAAGTTCAGAACCTGCAAGGGGTCCAAAATAATAAGATTTACAACCATAGGAGAATGCTATAACTATGCGCATGCAACATATGTCATCGCTTCATTGGGAACACCTGCACAATATATGGTAAAAAGATCCTGTAAGGCAGCAATGAGGGACAATATTTGTATTTTTGTTTTGCTTTAGGTTTAAACCATTCTAAATATTGCTTGGTGCTGACAATATTTGTTGGGAGACTAAAATACATAAAATAGCTGTTATGTGTCATGTTACTTAAAATAGCCACTAGATGTCGCTGCTCACATCTAAAACCTTTTTCAAAAAAATAATATTCTATCGGGCTGCACTCCAAATTGTCCATAGGTATGAATGTGAGTGTGAATGGTTGTTTGTCTATATGTGCCCTGTGATTGGTTGGCCACCAGTCCAGGGTGTACCCCGCCTCTTGCCCGAAGACAGCTGGGATAGGCTCCAGCACCCCAGCGACCCTCGTGAGGATAAGCGGTAGAAAATGAATGAATGAATAATACTGTATCTTGAATAAAGTCATAGAATAATGTCAACACGGCATTGGTCAAAAGTTTGGAGACACTTTTTCATGCTATTGAATGACAAAGTGTCTCCAAACATTTGCCCGCTGTAATTAAAAAAATGAAAACACCAAAAGTTTGGAGTGGTACTGTACATATGAATTATTTAGTGGGTCAATATATTAGAAACAGCTCTCAGTAGGCTGCAGTACATTTGCACACCACTGAGCATTACCCTCTTAGCGAAGTCTGTTCTTTAAAAATGTATGGCCTTTTCATCAGGTCCTGTTTCTAATGAAGTGGGCGTGTGTGCATATATTTATGTGTGTGTGTTTGTGAAGAGGACATTAACAGAAGTAAGCAAACAGATGTGGTGCCCTGTTGTCTGTGAATGGCTCTCATTCAGATGGCTGTAGACAGAAGATGTAAATACACACACACACACACACACACGCAGGCAGTAGCTTCCAGTCCAACAGATGTAGACGCACATAAAGCCAAGATTAGATTAGAAGGTAAGGCACCTGTCCGTCGGTCCCGATGGTGCCGCCACAGTCGGTGAGCAGCTCAGACATGTGGTAGTAACTGCTGAACTCCCACAGGCAAGCTTCTAGGTTGAGGTTCCTGTAGAAACGCAGCGTGGCATTCCCCCGCAAAGACCCGCTGAACTGGTATGGCGCCGCGTCTCCCGCGCTCGCCGGGTTTTGCGTGGCGGGTGTGATGAAGCCGTGGCTCGTGGTAACCTCGTTGTAGTCCAGCAGGTTGGAGCAGCGGTGGTTCCCCACCCGGGTTCCGTCTGGGCTGAGAGTCAGGTCAAAGTTCATGAGGGGCCTGGTGGAAATGACCGGAAGCATGCCTGTGAAAACAAAAACAAACATAACAATATAAGTATAAAAGTATAAAACATGGATGGCTGAAGTGACTCAAAGCGGCACCAACCATCGATGTGCGGCATGGTGACGGTGACCTTGATGAGGTTTTGGTATTTGGGGTCGTCCGCTCCAGTGTAGCGCAGCTTGGCGGAGAATGGCTCAGCTCCGACGGTCCCCATTTTACGTGGTTGACACATTCCTTGATGGAAAATAAACACAGCAAGTTGAAGCATCTGAGTCAATGTTCAAGTCAAACAAAGATGGACACCTCACCTTCCTCCTGGCTGATGGCGACGATGGGGCTGCTCAGCTCGAGCCCCTCGTCCCCGTTAGAGTTCACAGCCCTGGCGGCGCACTGGACCCGGGAGCCCGCTTGGAAGTAAACAGAGTCCAGCGTGATCATCTTGGAGGCGGTGAAGAAGGTGTCAAAGTCCACCTCCCCCATGGGGCTGGTGACGCCGTCGGGGCCAGCGGGGGCACTGACGAGCCAGCGATATCGAGTCAAAGTGTCGTTGATATGCTCGCTGACGCATATGGACCCCGTCTTGTCATAGTCCGGGTATCTGCTGTTGCAGGCCTGGAGGAGGAGGTGAGGATGATTTTCATGCTTTTTGGTGCAAAAGTTTATAATTAGAAAGCTTTGAAGAGTCTCTACGGCTTTCAAATGCACCGTGCCTCCAGGTGCACCACTCAACTCCTCAATTCTGACAAGACCGCTTGGTTTGCTCTCCCCAGGGGAGCCACAGAGCGGACCGACACAAACACACACACGCAAACAACTTGGCACATCACAAAAAATCAATTTAAGTGGAAGTGATTCTCCAGTGTATAAAAACAAGATGATGCAGTCTGGAAGGTCAAAAAGATCTGCAGTGTTTTCATAAATAAATATATGCGGTAAATGAAAATATCATATAATATATATATTGTCATTATATAAAATGATGAAGCATATTTAAAAAGAATGGATGAAGATTGACATGTGGACTGACCGTCACACAGATGACAGGGTAGCCGGCCGGTGGGCGGGGACTGCCCGTCATCCTGGCGTCGGCGTCGTAGTGGAGCAGCGACACCACGTGAGGCAAAGACGGGAAGGTGACATCAGCCATGCTGTTGGTCTCCTCAATATAAACGATTACTTTGGTCACCTGGGAAAAAACAAAAGAAAAAAAACATAGCAGAGACAAAGCCAATGCAGATAAAGCCAATGTTTTTACTACATCTAGGGGGTCCAGAATACAAAGTTAGTCAGTACACTTCAGGTTCAAATGTACGGGAAGTATACATCAACCAAAGTAACATATATTCCTCATTTCTAATTATTTCACATTTTTAGCATGTAAAAATATATTCTTTGGTACCATTTTTGGCTCACTGGAAATGAATTGGATTGACATTATTCCCTGGAGGAAAAATTGCCTTGGTTTTCTGTTTTTGTCTAACCTTTTAGAACAAATTAATAACAAAAATATTGCCATTGTGCACTTCCGTAAAGGAAAAGGCAATATTTATCCACATTCTTGTTAATGGTGAATTACAAGCACTCAAACTAGTCCCTCCCCTTCCAATATATAGCCGAGATGGCCACTATTGACCTGCACTTTTAAATCACAGCAAACACACCCAAAGTTGGTGATATTTACCACTTGTTGCTCATACAACAATAAGACAACGTTACAAAATGTTGTGCTTATAACAGACATCAATGTTATGTGTGTGTGTGTGTTTGTGTGTACGTGACTGCTGACCTGAGTTTCCGCCACCATGTTGTCATCGGGCTTCAGGTGCAGCGTGAAGGCTTCCCTCATCTCTCGCACGCCGTCGTACAACACCTCCACTTCCACCACGTGCTCCTTGTCGCCCTGCTTGAACTCAACGTCTGCGCACACACATGCACACGAGCATGCATGAGAAGACGCTCTCAAGTCTGACACGGTCTACTGTATGCAGGTAATGTGCAAGAAGGTGAAAACCCTTATTCCACTATGCTTATTCCAGCATATGGTTGCCTACCTAGAAGTGGTTCCCTTCCTCTATGTATCCCTCCCTCGGCATTTTTGTCATTCATTCAACTGTCAACCCCTGGGAGTGTGAGAGTATTTGTAAAGCTCTCTTTGACGCTGCTCACATCGACAGGGAGGATTTCACCTTCCCACCACAGCATAAAGACTATTGAAAGTCAATTAAATATTGCATGACCCTCCGGTGGACTTGAGCAGACTTTCCCTCCAGCTTCGACGAAAATGAGAAATCAGTGAATAAATCCATAAAACCTCTTTTATTAATTCCACGTTCCAGCGGGGAGTCTCGTTTCACACTTGTCTAAACGCGTCTTATTAGCTGAGAGGAGGAGAGCAGAGTTTATTCAATAAAAGATCTCCCCGGGCCGGTAGGAGCTATAAGTATGGCTCCTGTGGAGAACTTGGCTTGTGAGAATTGGTAGGGAGACCACGAGACGCCACATTTTGCATCACCTGCTGTACCACCACGTTAAAACAAGAGAAGGAGATGAGTAAAATTGTGGCCTACAAGGTCTGATGGTCCTCATAAAGTACCTGTACGGTCAGACTCACCTTGGGACACGGGGTAGTAGTCTTCCCCCGACACGGCTGACCCGTCTTTGGTGTGAACCCGCACAACGGACACCTTTGAGGTGTCCCCCAGTCGTAGCACAGGAATCCTTGCGGTCGCCACGGTACCCACCTCCTTGGGCTCGCTGATGCTGAACTTGGTCTTGGAAAAACGAATGACAGGCTCTAAAGGAATTCAGGGACAGGAGGATTAGCGTTCTTTGCAACCACTGTATCCTGTCTCACTGGCCAGTTCATTAGGTACGCCATCTCTCAGACGGTGTGAGCATTATTATCTTTGTAAAGCGGAATATTTTGTATTCGCACTCATGAGGATGTATGGTGGAGGTGTACCTAATGAAGTGTCCTATGTGTGTACTGCATCTTTCTTACTGTCAGCGGTGTCCTTGACTTTCACCAAGGTTTCATTCAGCGTCCCCAACGTGGCACCAAACTGTGAGTCACTTTTTGGGCTCCCGAGGACCAAGCGGAGCTCTTCCACATCCTCGTAGAACGAGTCGTCAAACAGCGAAACGACACATAGCTTCTCCGTCTCGCCTGTGAAGCACAACGTCTTTGCGGCGTCAGGGACAAGGCGCAAAGAAAGCTTTAGGTGTGAAAACACAGGTGAGGAGGAAAGTGTCAGCTTTGTGTTACCGGGCAAGAAGGTGATGATGGACGCGTCCGTATTGGGACGCTCGTCAAAGTCCGAGGCCACCTGGGCTGACCCCTGACGTGTGTAGCAGCGTACAGTGGAGGCCAGCCTGAGGTCACCGCTGCGGTACACCGTGGCCGCTAGCTGACCCTCGTGCTCCTCAGTGGACTGCAGCGCCTCACGGAACTGGAACTTCGGTACTGGACGTCATCCAACACAAACGTTTCTCGTTTTACATCGCAGAATGAGCCACCATATTTGCCACCTTCAATCAGACGTAATGACTTACAGTCTGACACGGAGTCGTTTATGAAGATTGTCACCTTCCCAGGTTCTCCCAGGAGGCCGTTTGTTGGCATACGCAGGACCAGGTCAAAGGTCTCAGGTCCCTCCAGCTCAGGATTCCCCAGGTCATCGAGGATGTTGACCTGGAACGTGAGCACGCTAAGGCCCGGAGCGAAGTCCAGGTTGTGACTGATGCCCACGTAGTCCACACCGGCTGAGAACAGGGCGGGAGGGTGTTAATAAAGACACCGAGTAGCGTGACATTTCAAAACTGCATCCTAACATCACCTTCTGCTGAGACAGGCTCAGATTTGCGAGATTGAACAGTGACGGTGGCGGCCTTGGAGAGATCAGTGCCGGTGCGCCACACTTTGACTTCCACGTAACCATCACTCTCATCCACGTGATACTCCTTCTCTCCAAAATAAAAGACTGGAGCTGGGAGGAACAAACATCGTCATTCTGGAGTTAACCTCATGGTTACATCGGTGCTGCCATTTGCGGTCTGATTGGTAAAAAAGAAAAAAAATCTTCCAGTCAGAAAGGTCAAACAGCGGCAGCCTATTAGTCTGACATTTAACTGGAGGGGAGCGTGACCTTTTGAACTCTTGTCCAAATTCATCATCAACATTTTCCAGCAAACACTCTTTAACCATTAGCAATGCTACCAAGCTGGAGTGTGTGTGTGTGTGTGTGTGTGTGTGTGTGTATGCATGCACATGTTGGCATGTAGGCGTGTGTGTTTTTGATTGTGTCGAGAACCAATCAAAAGTAAAGGGACACCTTCCCTTTCAGTAGCATATGAAGGTGTCTCTAAACATTTGACTAGACCTGTGTGTGTGTGTGTGTGTGTGTGTGTGTGTGTGTGTGTGTGCATCCACGCACATGCACGCATGCATGCACACAGACAGCGCCCCCTCCAGACTGCTCAAAGGTCTTTTTGAAGTGACTTTGTTTCCTGAGGCAGCGGTTTCATCTCCATGCAGCTTTCAAGTGTGAAAAAAGTGACAGGAGGAAAAGTTGATCTTCTCCATGTTTCTCTTTCTCGACTCATTCCTTAAAATCTACCACAATTCCAAAAATAACCATCACCCCCGTCAGCATCAAACACTTTTCCAGAGTGTTTTCATGTGAACTCTGTAATGTGGTATTTTTAACTGGGCCATATGAAACTCTCTCAGCACACTGTGAGGAAATGTTTGGTCTGTTACGCTATCATTTTTACTAAATGATATTATAATTCCACTCTCGACTCAACAGCAGCCGCCGGCAACAATATCTTGGCTGTGTACCTCAGATCAAGAAGATGCGCCGTCGCCATTAAGCCTGGCTTCCTCGAGGTCTCTCTGTTTTACCTTTTACACCCACCGTAACCTCTCCAAATGCGTGCACACACACACACACACACACACACACACACTTCACCTAGCAGCCACAGCAATAAGAGCAAACATACAAAGACAGCAGAAGAAAAAGTCGGTGAAAGCTGCAGAGAATGAAGAACTGGATGCTACGCTATGCAAACACATCTCATCATTAATCATTGACAATCAATAAGAGGATGGACAAACCTTTTTTTCCAGTGAGGGATGCATACAGAAAAACAAAAGGATGTGGGGGACCACTTTGATGCTAAAAGATGCTAAAATCCAGGAATCCAGTCAGTCAGTAGATAAAAGGTGTGTAATATCTAATAATATATGTCATAATCAATTTACTCTGTGATTGGTGCGTGACCAGTCCTGGGTGTACCCCACCTCTCGCCCGAAGTCAGCTGGGATAGGCTCCAGCATATCATACAACCCACTGAGGATGAGCGGTATAGAAAAATGATAGATGGATGGATCATCAATTTATTTAACTTTGCCAAGGGCCACTATAAATGGGCTGCAATGAAAAGTGCCACCCGCAGGCTGCACTTTGGACACCCCTGGACACCCTTTGTCCAAAAGACGTTTAGGACAAATTGTCTGCTTTCATCTTTATGGTAGAACATTTATGGAATGCCTGGAGGACTTTTATGTGGAAGAACCAGAACAGGTCCAACACCGGTGACCTCTGACCTCACAAATGGGCATACAATTTCCACAGACACACTCCACAATCTTATAGAAGCTTCCTGTCCCAATACTTTTGCCCACATTCCGCAGCCTGAACGACAATTCCCATGTCTGGACTGAGGAGTGAGGAGTCGTACACGTTTCCTGTCAGCCCTGTGTGTGTGGGGGGGGGGGGGGGGCATGCTGGCTAGCTTGAAGTGTGTGTGTTTGTGAGAAGACAATAAATGTTAATGACTTCTTTGTATCACATTATCATCTGTAGCTCTCCTCGTGCAAGCAGGTGACCATTTTCATTTTTCATGAACTGTATTTGCATGCATCCATCCATCCATCCGTCCACCCATCTTCTATGCCCCTTATCCTCACCAGGGATGCGGGTATGCTGGAGCCTATCCCAGCTGTCTTCAGGCGAGAGGCGGGGTACACCCTGGACTGGTGGCCAGCCCATCACAGATCACATATAGACAAACAACCATTCACACTCACATTCATACCTATGGACAATTTGGAGTTGCCAATTAACCTAACATTATTAATTATACAATGTGGAAGGAAACAGGAGTACCCAGAGAAAAATGAGAGGTATGTTTTTAAATCAGGTGACCTGTGATACACCACACAGGACTCAATAAAAATACCGTTTTAGTAGCGTATTTGCATATTCAATAAGCAGTGTGGGGACACGTTATCATGCTGTAAACCTTTAATTCCCACTGTTTTTCAACTTCTTTTGTACTATTGCTGCACTGATGGAGTGGAGATATATCTTATGACTTATTCAAGTCAGTGCAGTAACAATGAGGAGCACCTATAGCTGAAAAAAAGACTGTTTCCCCTCAGGCTTTTTTTTTGCACCCAAAACATATCTTTGTCATTCTTTCTACATGAGGCTGAAACATGAGAAAAAGACAGCAGGATCCCACTGGATTCCCGAGGAGAGTGTTGTCTAATTAACAACTGGATGACAGCAACGTGACAAAAATTGGACTTCCTGTGTCTGCGTTGGATGCTGAAAGCGTACACAGGTTTCACACCTTTGGTGGCAAATGAAGCTGCAAATTGACACATTCCTGTGGAAAGTCCCCATCCCCCTTGTGTCTATTAATTTTATGATCACACGTTGGAAATATAACAGTAGTTACCGTCGTCTTTATCCTCCAAGATGGTGACTTTCGCTGAGGGGTAGTGCAGGCCCAGACGGCCCCCAATGGGCATGGAGAGGCTGACGTTGAAGTTCTCCTCGCTCTCATACAGCGAGTCGTCGATGACCAACACGCGACACGACTTCTCCCGCTCGCCCTTGTCGAAGCGCAGCATGCTGCCGTGCTCCTCCGGACGGGAGATGTAGTCAGAATAGGATAGGACCGTGGTGGGGACGGTCCCAGTGGCAGAACCTTTTAAAAAGAGGGTAGCTTTAGCAGGAATTGAAAGTCCATATTGCTAATTAGATGCTAGTTGTGTCATGATGGGATTTAGCGTATCTAGCTAAGAAATAAAATGTCAGCCTTAATGAGCGATGCATTCATGAGATACTGTGCTAATACACCCTTTGAAATGGGTTGACCTTTCTGCTGCTTTTCATGGCAAATGACAGCAGGAACATACACCGCGCCCCCATCCATGGGTTTTTGGGGCTTTTTAGGTAGGAGGAAACGTGCTTTTGATAGGTTTGACAGGGCCGACAGAACCGGGTTCAGTATTGATGGATTTTATGTGTGTGTATGTGTGTGTGTGTGTGTGTGTGTGGGCTTCCAGACTTCAAAAAGAGCCATTAACGCGAATATATTAACATTTCATTAAAGCTGTGCTTTTTCTATTAAATTGCTGCTTTCAAATCTTCTATTCCGGGGTTGACAGCGTTGTGAAATCACACCATTACGTCTCATGTTGGAATGAAAAATAAAATAGCACCCAGTCACATATTTTGTATTATGTGTGCAAAACATCTCATAAATATCAAAATATCATAAATATTCATTATAACAAGGGCTATGTTTTGTCTGCATTTTAATATTTTACTTTTAAAGAAACAAGGTGTTTGTGAGTTGCCCAAAAACAAAACAAAAGTTTGGAGACACATTCCCATCCACAAGCATGAGAATGTGTCTCCCAACTTTTCTCCTGTATGAGGACCTGACATATTGTACATTTTAATTGTGGATGGTGTTGCTAGCCATTAAGCGTGGCATGACGTCTTTTAGAGCAGAGGCCACCTAAAAAAAACAACGTGAATGCCGCAGCACGTCTTTTAACTGGCACAAGAAAATATGAGCACATTACCGCAAATTTATTTTCACTCCACTGGCTGCCTATACGTTTTAGGGTTCATTTCAAATTTATTTGATTTGCTTTTAAATCCCTCAACGGTCTTGCGCCGTTGTACCTCTCGGAGCTTCTACATTTTTACACTCCGTCCCGGTCTCTCAGGTTGGCTGATCAGTTGCTCCTGAGGGAGCCTAAAACAAAGTGGAAGCTCAGGGGGGGCTCGTGCCTTTGCTGTTGCAGCCCCAAAACTTTGCAATAATCTGCCGCATATCATACAGGACTCCTCTCTGTCTGTTTTTAAATCCCATCTTAAGACCCACCTCTTCTCTTTGGCTTTTAACACGTAGTAGGAGGCTGACTATTTACTCTTCTTTTTGGATTTTATTTTTTCTTACTTTGAGCGTACTGTGTTTTAATCTCATTTTATTTAATTTAATCGATTTTATATTTTGTTTTGACCAGTCCAGGGTGTACCCCGCCTCTCGTCCGAAGACAGCTGGGATAGGCTCCAGCACCCCCGCGGCCCTCGTGAGGATAAGCGGTAGAAAATGAATGAATGAATATTTTGTTTTATCTTATATTATTCTAATTTACTATACTGACTTCATTTTTATTGTGGTTTGTATTTTTAATCTTCTTGTGCAGCACTTTGGAAACCTTGTGTTTATTTAATTGTGCTATATAAATATAATGGATTGGATTGGATTGGAATTAACGCCCCCTGTAGTGAACGTGGGTAGGTATTTAATGAGCCATATGAGGCGTTCAATGTCCCTTCTTTCAGACCTTGCTGAGTGTAGCAGACCACCATGAGCTCCTCGCTGACATCTCCGCTGCGATGCACCGGAATGGACAGGCGGCCGACGTCCTCCTCAACGAGTAAAAGCGGCTCAGGGAAGAAGACGGTGGACTCTGATGGGAGGCAAAGAAGACAAAGAAGAAGGTTTTAGGGTTCAGCTCGTCCACAAATACTCCTTGTTGGATTCCGGAGTTGTCCCTGAATTGCTCATTTTGTTCCCAGTCCACAAAGCAAGGTCCATCAAGGTAGAAGAGAGAAGTTTGGTGTGAAAGAACCTCGTCAAATGGACAAAAGTTGCACATTTTCTTCACTTTTCACTTCCCGTAGCAACTTGCTGTTGGTGTCGTTTAGCTCAGTGTAGTTGTAGGAACTGAAAGTAAAAAGTAATAGTCAGAAAGTCTGTCAAAGTGCCATTTTTCTTTCTTCCATAAGAACACTGCTGGAGGCGGCAGCGAGCAGTCTTCACGCAGACTGAGAGCATGTATTCTTTGACAGGAAGTAGTCAAAGTTGGGCTGCAGGAAAGCGCGGCGTAATTAGACGCCAACACGCCATGCTCCAAGACCTCGTTACGAATCATCAGAGCAGGACCAGAGGGCACTCCCTCTGAATGAAAACAATATCCAGTATAAGCTAGCAAAGACCAAGAGAGCCGACCCGTGTGGTGTTTTGTTTTGGACGAGGCTTATCTGTCCTCGCCGCGAGTCCTGAGGGAAAGACGTCTCATCGGCAGCATCATCAGAGAATGGTTGATCTCTGTCACATTAGACAATCTTCAGAGACGAGAGACAACAAACCCGACCCCTGACGCTGTAATGAAGTCACAGGGGAGGACAAATTGAGGACATTAGAAGACATTGAGAGGGAGTAGATGTCAGCAGTATGGAAGTGTCTTTGTTGCACTCGTGTCTTAAAACATTGCAACATTAAAGCAGGAAGACGCTCCAGAATCTTCCATTCGCCAAACAATCTATGGCAGACTATGGATTACGTTTATTCGAGGCTGACAAATGTGTGAACTTTATAGAAAGTGCAGCCGCTAACGTCTAGTCATTTCACACCGCCGATGTTGACGGGGGACAAGCCGGAGTCGGTGAATTGTCCCAAAATGGGAAAAAAATATATATAAATACGAAGAAGCAAGAAAGGATTTTGTTGGTGTTGTCCACTGTGTATTGTGCTGACAAGATGCACACAACAGATGTGAGATAAAGTGTGATGTTGTTTTTATACCATGCTGACAAACACCCCAGCCTGAAGCCCAACTGGGAATTCTCAGTGTAAATGTCAGCAACGTCAAAGTGTGTGCTAGCACTCATCAGTCCAGTCCTGGGAAAATCTTTGCTTTTACCTTGGCTACTTTTTCTTTTTTTTGTTTTACCTTGGTTCGTGTTTCTACTTATTTAGTTTAATTTATACACCGTTTATTTCATACAGCTTTAACTCAAGTGAGTTACTTTTAATCTCTAAAAATCTAAAAATCTTTAATCTTGCGGAACTAATCTAAATCTAAATTAGCTTTCACCCATTTTAGCTTTTATGACAGTGAGCTTTTCACCTTTGCCACTTTTTTCATCTCAATCAGCATTTCATTTTTCATTTAGACATTTTTGTCATGTCTCTTTCACCCAAGTTAGTGTTAAACTTGTGTTAGGTTTTATCGCAACAACTTTTTAGCACATTTAGCTTCGATCTCGCGTAGCTTTGATCTTGGTTAGCCTTTAACTCAGCTAGTTTTATGGGGTAATAGCAGCTGTCCGACAGCCAACTAATCCGACAACCCGCTAGTCCGACAACTCTCCAGTCCGACAGCCAACTCGTCCGACAACCCGCTAGTCCGACAACCCGCTAGTCCGACAACCCGCTAGTCCGACAGCCAGCTAGCCAGCTATAGAGAGGACCCCGGTTTCATCTAGCATAGATTTTACCCCATTTACCTTAGCTGTCTGAAATTTGTTTAACTTTAACCTCATTGGCTTTCACCCTGGCTAGCGTTAATCTCAATTAGCTTTTAGCATGTTTAGCTTTAACTAAACACGTCTAACTTTTTCTCTCATTTCGTTTTTAGCACATTTAGCTTTGATCTTGTGTAGCTTTTACCATGGTTAGCGGTTACTTCAGTTAGCTTTGACCAAAGTTAGCATGCTACTCGACTAGAATTATCTAGTGTAAATTTTACCTTTAGCTTTTAGCACGTTTAGCTTTTAACTAAATTCATCTAAGTTTTTATCTCAATTAATTTTTAGCACATTTAGCTTTGATCATGTGTAGCTTTTACCATGGTTAGCGGTTATTTCAGTTAGCTTTGAACACAGTTATCATGCTACTCGACTAGAATTATCTAGTGTAGATTTTACCTTTGGCTTTTAGCACGTTTAGCTTTTAACTAAATTCATCAAGTTTTTATTTCAATTAGTTTTTAGTACATTTAGCTTTGATCTTGCATTGCTGTTACTTCCGTTAGCATTCAACTTAAGCAGATAGCTGTACCACGGTTAATTGATGCCAAAACTGACTTTTAATTCTGATTCTTTAATTTTTCAAAGCTTTTTGCCAGTTAGCTTTAATTTACAGAACTTTAACGGGAGAGAGCTCACCTGATTTATGTTTTACCTTGGTTAGCATTTCACTCAGTTAGTCTGCTGTTTGTCAGAAATCTTTACTCAATCAAATCAATAGGTTCTTATAGGTTCAAAAAATCATTTTTGAAGTGGGAAAGGTGGTCACTGTTGTGTTTTGATTTTAACATGATGTCTACTCACCGTCGCCGGGATCCAGGATCTCCACCGTGGCCGTGGCGGGGAACTCCAGCACCCCCATGACCGGCTCGGACAGCAGAATCTGGAATGTCTCGGCCTGTTCGTACTTCTCGTCAGTCAAGAGGCGAACCCGCCAGGTGGCGCTGGTCTGGCCCGGATTGAACTGGACTTGCCTCTGGGACTTCCCCCTGTAGTCCTCGTCCTTCTTGGCGCTCCCATCCTGTGTGCCGATACCTGACAAGCACGAGAGACAATGGAGACGGAACACATGGAGAGCGGATTAGAAGTCTTGGGAACAGTTCTTCCATGATCACTGTCAGAGCTTTGGGAATACAGTATGTCAGATTTATTTGTCACTTAGTCCTTCTAGGAAGATTCAAAGATGGAGAAGCATGCACCTTCTTTTCAACACACGCCAGCATGACGGCCGACATCAAACGTGATGATGTGGAATTATGGAAAATTATGATTCCGGACCGTGCATGACGCTCCGCGCATACACAAGTGTGACAAGCAGGCCTATTAGCGATGCGTTCAAGTATTGAGGGCACAATCAGAGAAAAGATGAAGGAGGACTTGTCAGCGTTTTACATCAATGAAGCTCACTGGCCAGTTTATTATGTACACCTGCTGTCTTGAACCTCGTTCAATGGTGTTCCTAATTAAGTGTCCACAGTGTATTATCTCCTAGTGAGTGACACATGAAAGTCATATTGAGCCACTTCCACCCTTCCTTCCTAAGTGGATCCAGCTTCCTTTTGGCAACTTCACCGGAGTCTTGTAGAAAGTTCCGCCTCCTTATGAGAGCGAGTAAATCAGGCGGGTGGTGCAGCACTGGGCAAGATGAAAAGGATCCATCCTGGGCGATGCATTGTGCTCGTTACGTTGAGCACCACCAGGACGCAAATTGTCCTCCCAGGTCACATTTCTGCCTGATTGCGAGCGTGCGTGTGCACACGTTCGATAGGAGCAGTGCACGGGAAACAACACTTTCAAGCGAGTGAGTTTTTATTTTATTATTATTACTAGCATGGTATTTCCTCATATAGTGGCTGTGGGCATTCATTTACTCAACCGCAGAGAGGACCAGGCGTGATATGATGCTTTGAAAAGCGCCAGGGCAGCTTTACTGATGCCATGTCTACTCTGCTAATGCAACACACAATGCAATAGTCTTGTCCCAAATCCGTTACTCTTAAGCATGTACTTACTTAAATGATGATCACAATACAGTAATCCCTCGTTTATCCAGGCTAATTGGTTTCAGCCCCTACCACGATTAATGAATTTCCACCAAGTAGGATTCCGAATTTATAGTGGTGTGGAAAAGTGTGTGAAAATGTAGTCCTGTCTCAAATCTATTATACAGTAATAGCAACAAAAAAAAAATTACACAAATGCTGCTTTTCCAGCCAGCCACTGTGTTGTGTGTTAGCCTGCTGTCATGCGCTCATTAGCATAAAAGCCAGAGTTCATTAGGAGCTACTGAGGAGGTCACTGATTAGCCAAACGGAACAAATTAAAAATGCGAGGCATAAATGTCAAAACAGCAACACCATTAACACAGATAGGAAAAGCTCCTAATGGGATCATGTGACCACTCACCAACAAAAGAGGTCTCGCCAAGGTAGCCCCTGCGCCTCAGCACCACCTCCAGGAAGTGGTCCTCCTCATCCACCACGTAGTAGTCCTTCTCCAAGGAGATCCAGGCCCAGTCGAGACGGAAGTGCTGTCCCTTCAGCTTGTTCCCACCTGAAAATAAAAGATGGTGAGCACACTGTGCACTTAACCAAAAGGCCAGATATATATCATGTGACTTATTTGGGAAAGTAGAATTAGTTCTGAGTGGGAGAAAGAGTAAACATATTAATTTTTGAAGCATAATCAATAATTCATGTTTTGGGTAAGTCAATCCACTTTGCTACATGTTTTTATTCTGTACAACACAAATACACCCTTGACCTTTTGGAGAGGTTGCAGGAAGACAACACAATAGGACTGCATGTATATTTGTGGTGGTGGAGGGGGGGCGTGTGGGCACATGTGGGTGGAATTGTAATCGGAGAGAGGTATAACATTGTGGGAGAATGAAAAGTTAGTCAAACAAATGACTTTCTCCTGTCACAAACAAGATGGAGCCGCCTGTGAGTGCACCGTGCAGCCGCTAATGGGAATTCATTCATTCATTCATCCATTTTCTACCGCTTATCCTCACGAGGGTTGCGGGGGTTGCTGGAGCCTATCCCAGCTGTCTTCGGGCGAGAGGCGGGCTACACCCTGGACTGGTGGCCAGCCAATCACAGGGCACATATAGACAAACAACCATTCACACTCACATTCATACCTATGGACAATTTGGAGTCGCCAATTAACCTAGCATGTTTTTGGAATGTGGGAGGAAACCGGAGTACCCGGAGAAAACCCACGCACACACTGGGCGAACATGCAAACTCCGCACAGAGGTGCCCGAGGGGGGAATCAAACCTGTGTTTCCTAGCTGTATGACCTTTGTGCTAACCACTTTTCCACCGTGCAGCCGCTAATGGGAATATGAAAATAAAAAAAGGTGGAAATAGTGGCATACGCGGTACTACCAAAAATGCACTGCTAATGGATAGATATGACCGGAGATACTCAATATCTACGTATCTATGTAACAATATCAGTAATCATGGCAGCGCAGGCATCAGTGGTGTTCAAGGTCCTGCTGTAATGATGATGGCTGGGTTTGCTTGAGAGATGAAGAAGCGTATTTGTGGAGAAGCGTTTTGTGGAGGCCTGGTGACGTCATAATATGCACATTAGATGAGGAAATGTACTCCCATCACAAACTTTGGGTCATACTGATAATTTTTCTAATTTATATGATGCCTTTTCTGGCTATAACCTTTCAAAATAGTAACATCAAAACTAACAAAAAGTGGGAATTATAAGCTACATTGACAGACAGTCCCATTATAATGTGTTAATTAGTGAGGGCCTACAGGTAGCACCAAATCTATTTGTGCTTGGCCACCATAAATGATTCACATAAAGGAAAATAAAAAGTTTGATACTTTTTGTAGCATGGCAGAAGAAGAAAGCATCATGGAGAATATTATCACAACTTATACATGTTGTTGTTTAAAGCCTGCAGGCCGAAAATATAGCCCACACACACACACAGATTCAAACTAAACTGCAACCTTGACTTTCATCCTCATTATGCAAAATGCAGCTTTCGGCTACCTAAAGCTTACCTAGTGTCTATATCTGTGTGTGTGTGTGTGTGTGTGTGACCTCAAAAAGAAACAAAAAGGCATCAGCGAGCTCCTTCAGAAGGATGAGATTTGAGGCATGTGCTGAGTGAACAAAAGCAGTAGTGGCTTTGAAATGCGCCTCAGTCGCATTAAAACACACTTTTACACTCTCTCCAAGGATCCGCTCTATAAACGCACCACAAGCCTTTTATTTTCAACTCAATTACACATTTCTCTGTGAGCAAAACTGAAGAATAATTGAAACAAAAGTATCAAGAGGACCACGTGATGTAATAAGTGACGCACAAAGCTCCAGTGTTCATATGCAAGATACGTTTGTGTTACGCTGCGTTATCATCGGTGACTGCAGTCACGGTCGCGGTGAAAGTGTGAAAGATAGTATTCAGATACATTAACATATCCCCAAAAGAGCAATATTCAAGTGATGAGACAAACTAAGTCATGGCTCTGTATTAATTATATAATACATATTAAAACACCGCGATGGAGCCACTCTATCATGGCTTTCAAAAGTTAATTAATAAATGATTGCTGTTTCGTGGTTGACTATGGTGTATTATTAGTCAGATGATATGCACAGGAAAATGTACACATTTATTGCCCAAATTAAGCAATTTCAACAATTTAATGACTAAATTAACTACAATACTTAGAGATCACCAACTTGTGATTGTAGTATTCTGCATTGGTCACTAGGTGTAAGTAATTGCTCGGTGAGACCACCACAGAAACACATGACTTTTATAGCAGGTTTAAATGATCTCACAACATGCACAGTAACAATAATAATAATAATCAGTGGAATAACTGTAAAATTACTGTGGAGGCCATAACCCACAACAAGCTAAAACTCAATTCTGAAACCCTGACATCACTTCCTGTCTGCCATCAATTCTGCTCCCCTACAGGGTAAACTTTCTTGAATGGCTTCCTTTCTCTGATTACAGATCTACTAAATTGGCTGGCGGGAGATGAAAAGGGCATCGTAGTAACCGGATTATCATAATAACCGGGTATCGTACTAACGGAACTAATTATATCATAAAATACTAGAAATTTGCCGGGAAATGAAAATAGTATCGTAATAAGCAGTACTTCGTTATAACCGATATCGATATAACGAGACTTTACTGTATATCGGGATTTTGATTGTAGGGCATGTCGCGTCTCCCTGATCCACACTGAGGCCATCATAGTCAGGCACAAATAAAGTGATGTCAGTGATAGAGTAGTAGCAATAAGATGATATTGCAATGTGTGCAGGTTTGAGGCTGGTAATTATGGGAGTTGGCTTAGGGGCACTACACAACATACAGCACATGTGCATGATTGCGCCCTAGGAGACACAGATGTACATCACACACACACACACACACACACACTGACTAAAGCAACACTTCCTGCTTCTGTTGTAAGAGCCAACCCGTGCGAGACAGAACAACCTGAAGCCAGCCAGCCTGCAGAAAGTTCCAGCGAGGCATTTCCACTGATGTCTGGCATCACCTTAAGCGTCGCTCACGGGGGCAAAAAGATCCCTCAGGTGCACGAGCGTGTGAGCAATAACAGCTAAAGGCGCTGGTTGGATTTTTGTATGCACTGTTAGCTCTTAGCGCCGTAATACTGTACATCTCATGATCATTTGCTAGAACAAGATGCTCCACATCGGGCGCCATAAAAGGGCTTCACTATATGCTTCCCCAATGTTTCCTAGAGCAGATTTATGGTTTTTATTAAGAACCTTCCAAAATGTAAAGACTGTACGACTCCCTTCAGTGCGATGCTCTTCTTTTTCTTTATATTTTCCGGCACAGACGAGAAGAGGAGATATGCAAATGAGCTATAACTTTGTCACACTAATGTGATGACATTATATTATTGCCGCCACTTACACACAACATATTTGTGTGTGTGTGTGTATTCAAAAATGTAGTTTTTGGACACGTTATAAGGTACATGCAAAAAGTCTGTGCAGTAATGAAGGTGAAGATACTGAATGACGGCAAAATTTGTTACGGCTAAATGATGATTGGATGCTATTGAAAACAGATACTCAACTGAGTAGGAACCTGAGCATCACAGCGTAGCAGAGAAGTTCCAAGATCCTTTGCACAGACACTCCCTCGTGGCTGGGAGCAGCGTAAAGATGTTTGATTCCCATCATTCCCATAACAATTGTGCTGCCCAGTAGCATGCTAATAATAATAATAATAATAATGATTCATTTATTTTCTACCGCTTATCCTCACGAGGGTCTTGGAGCCTATCCCAGCTGAATTCCGGCGAGAGGCGGGGTACACCCTGGACCGGTCGCCAGCCAATCACAGGGCACATATAGACAAACAACCATTCACACTCACATTCATACCTATGGACAATTTGGAGTGGCCAATTAACCTAGCATGTTTTTGGAATGTGGGAGGAAACCGGAGTACCCGGAGAAAACCCACGCATGCACGGGGAGAACATGCAAACGCCACACAGAGATGGCCGAGGGTGGAATTGAACTTGGGTGTCCTAGCTGTGTGGCCTGGGCGCTAACCAATACACTTCCACCGTGCAGCCGTTATTATTTGAGGTGCGCGTATTGATCACAAGATGCCAATAAATGCCTTTCAACGGTGATCACAAAAGACAATCACCTGTGGCTAGCACTAGCTTTCCTTTTATAGACCTCCTCCCACAAAACAAAAAACAATCATGTCTGCCGTGTGGAACTTGACTGCCAATACATGCCACAAAAACTATCCTGCAGAAGGAAGCATGTTAAAAAGCTTTAATGTGGTTTTGGATTGTTCCTGATTTCAGAATGGCCACAGCATATTGATTTTCGGCGTTTGAAGAAAAAAACAGTCTGGTGTGTGGTGAGCTTTCGAGGCTAACGGTGTGATCATCATTTAAACAGTCAGAAGGCTAAGATAAGTTTGTTTGGTAACATCTCCTTGTAGCAGATGGAGTCAGTCCGAAATATCACAAGAACACAATCATCTGTGTGCCTTGAAAAATCAGTCAAAGTCATCAAAAATGACTTGAAAACGAGTTAAAGAAGACGTGGCGTTCTCGGGAAGTTTCACCATGTCTAAATGAAGGCGATGATATGTTTCCTTTTTTCATATCATAAAACCAGTAAAAGGGCTGCAGCCAGGAATTCTGGGTCCCATGAAAAAATGGCACCCCGGCCAATAGCAGTCATCATAACTACATTGAAAATGATCCATGTGATGCATAAAAGGACAGATGTCCCTCTCGGCTGCAGATGAGATACCGGTTCATTCAGGTATTGGTTTTTCTGCCAGTATTTTCTACCACTTATTTTGCAGTGTTTTGAAATGCATGCAGTGCCATCACAGTAAACAAAGTATCATGTGTTCATTACACCACATTAGTTTGAGCAAGATCGTTATCAGTAATGAATTGCTGGACAATATTGGCATATCGGATACGGGTAAGAAAGCCTACAGAAAAGTAGTATGGTTGTCTCCCAACACACATGATATACACTACATTAAATCTAAGTATATTTGTACAGCACCTTACAATATCCCAATGGCGCCCGAGGTGCTTCACTGACAAAAATAGACATAGATGCATAGACATGTACAGAACCCCATACTGTATCGAAAGACACCTACAGTAATCACATCTAATGGGCCAAATGAGGTCGTTTTGCATTAGCACTGTCAAAATAAACAACATTAGGATGTCTCAGATGCACCAGAGACAATGGCAAGAACATTTTCTGACATGCATTGTAGCATTTGGGTCTCTCGACAATCACAGGCTAATTGGTTCTGACACACGACATCAGCAGTTTGACTGCTCGTCTCGGGAAAGTCACACAATAAGGACAAAAGAACACGCTAATTGGCGTGCATTAGCCTTTGGAAGTGGCCATCTCTCAGCACCGATAACAAAGTCAACGACCGCCTCCACGCATCCACACCACAAGTTTAGGATGTTAAATTGTTGTGTTTCATCTTTTTGGATTTACTGTATCATAGTGTTAGTTTAAACGCTCATCTCTCAGTATTCACACAGAGGAGTGAGGGATTTACAGATGGATGTTTATCCGTGGAAAAGGGGCATTTAAAGGATTAAAAGGTGCTGTTTGTGCATGTTCCAGCACGTTATTGTCGCTCAATGACACGGTGAAAGAAACTAACGTCATCCTCCATTTTGTCGTTTCTTAAAACTCACCATTTAAATTCCATCAATGCCTGCAAAGAGATTAGCGCTTCTTCGAGGAACTCCGAGAGCCACGGATTAAACTCTTTTAAAATATATATATTTTAAAGGTGAGAGAGGTTTTTCTCATGCATGATTATTAGCCTTGCAGTTTTGGCGTGCATGAATCATTGGCTCTCGTTTGGAAGGCGAGAGGGCAATCAGCATGTGAAGCCTCTGAGCTGCTCTCATGGAGGAAAAAAAAAAAAACCTATGAAACATATAAAACAACCTTTTGAAGACTACAGAAGAGTCACATTGCACACCAGCTGTGATGAAACACCAGTGTCCTCATTAGTTTTCTCGTGCTAACCAGGAAAACATAGAACAGAAAAATACCCCAAAGAACTTTAGATGAGAACTTTCTGACATACAGTCAAAGATTGTTTTGTTTATGCGTGGTTTACCATAAATTTGCCTCGGTTTTCATTTACAGTATGACTGCTAAATAACTTGCCATGGGGCAAGTGCCTGCAATTTGATAAAGAAGACGAGACACACCAATGAATTCAATCTCGCTCGGATGAACGGGAATTATTTCACATTTCTGCATGTAAAACGATATTTATTCTCTTTGAAATTATTTTTTTCATATTTTTAGGTGTCAGGATCAGATTCATTGGATTGACATTATTTCCGATGGGAAAAATTGGCTCGTTTATTGTACGTTTTGGTTGTCGTCGTTGTGTATAAAAAAAACAAGGGTGTCAAAAGTGCGGCCTGAGGGCCATTTTCGTCTCGCTGTCTGTTTTTCATCGACCCTCAGTATATTGTAAAAATAATAACAGAGGATCGAACCGCCAACCTTTCAGTTTCGAGACAACCTGCTCTACCACATAAGCCACTTCCATCACAAATAAAATGTATTGTTTGTTAATGAGATATTATTAGATATTACAGCTATGACACAGAGCTAATACGTTATGTTTAGAAATAGTTTAGCGCCCCACTGTGGTTCACATGTTGCCCACACAGTCAGGAGATTGGGAAGACCTGGATTCGAACCTCTGTTTGGGTCTCTGTGTGGAGTTTGGATGTTCTCCCCGTGAGTGGGTTTTCTCCGGTTTCCTCCCACATTCCAAAAACATGCTAGGTTAATTGGCGACTCCAAATTGTCCATAGGTATGAATGTGAGTGTGAATGGTTGTTTGTCTATATGTGCCCTGTGATTGGCTGGCCACCAGTCCAGGGTGTAGCCCGCCTCTCCCACTGAGGTCAGCTGGGATAGACCCTTGCTCATGCTATTCTATGACAAGGTTGTTCCACGGTTTGGACAATAATCTCTTAAAGTATGCCAAATATTGTTTTTTGCAAAAATGTTACTTAATTTTGCCTTCGGGGTATTTGCCGCATAGTATATAAAACAACCATTCACACACCTATGGTCAGATTGATCTCCAATGAACATCCAATAGCATGTGGGAAGACACAAGAGTACCAGGAAAAACCCACAGCAGTCCCAGTCAAAAGTTTAGAGACACCTGCCCATGCTGTCTAATGACAAGGTGAGTCCAAACATTCGTCTGGTATTGCATAAAAACCGTAAAAAAGCGATAGTTTTGGGAAGCATGGACCGTGGGAACCAAGTGACGTTCCGACCCCTCTTCCCAGTTAAGCACAGTGATCCCAGCTGTTTTGGACTCCATCCCTGACCCGCTATACACCCCCCTCCCCACCTGAAACAGGGCCAGGTAATTAAAGTGTGTGCCTGCAGCTTAGCCCGCCTCTGCCTCCTCAGGCTCTCATTAGCCACAACGCAGCCTGAGCTCTTAAATAACGCACAGCTCTTTGGTGCCGCGGGCCCTCTAGCCTGCGGGTGCCACTTGGCCCGCTATGTACCCGCGCTGATCGGGGACAGCGCCAAGCCCCCGCTGGTTCCTACACAGCAGATGCCTGCTTCATGGGAAAGTGCAACAAAAGTTCTGCTGCTTTTGCTTCTAAAGTTGTTGTGATGAAACAAGACGTCTAAGGAAATGAACTTTGGAGGAGCGTGGACAATCAGTTAGTCAATCTTCTCCTTTTAGGTTGGCCAACATCTACATATTACAGCACCCGAGTCAAATGCATTAGAACTGCAGTGTGAAAACACTCCAGGGCCAAACCCTCTAAAATTGTTTTTTCAAATAAAGACTCTTTCCTTTCCTTCTTTAGTGGCTTCATGAATGGCAATCATCATCTTAACAGAATGTTAAAACACCCTTGAAAAGCGACTCATGTTTTTCAGTCTGGTCACGTTTCCACCAAGCGGCACGATTCTGTTTAGTTCAGTTCATCACGGTCCGGATTCCATTAGAAAGCCGATCAGTTTCATCACTAGCTCTTGGTCTAGTTTGTAACATGCAGTACGTGTCATACTTTGTTAGGGACAGTACAAAATGTGTCCAAAATGTTGGGATGAAAACCAAATGGTACAATAACTGGAGCAAATGAAAAAGGTTTGATGCTACGTTTTTGTGTTTCCATTGCCAAAAGTCGAAAAGGATGTATGGTAGACATCTGTTGGGATATCAAGTACAGTGGTAGGGTCACTAAAAGGGGCGGAGCTAGAAACAGTGCAAGAGAACGGCCACCTCTTCAATGGGAAGCGAATCAACAAGAAGAAAGTTGTCCTTCATTCTTGTTTAACGTGTGGCCCCACCTTCGATTAGCCCTTTTCATACTACCAGCATTTTTTGGGTCACTGTTCTGTATAAATGAAGAGCTTGCAACCAAAAGGCGCTAAATCCATTTTGACTGATTTCAAGAAAATCAATGATTTTTAACTACGCACATATCAATCTATTTGGTCATCAAGTCTATATTGCAAATGAAAGAGCTATCAATATAGGTCATAAAAATGCATGCTATAAAAATCCTGCACACACCATGTATTTTATATATTTTTTTAAATTAATTTTTTTTTCGGATTTAGCGCCTTTTGGCTGAAATTAATTTGAAGTCACCTTTAACTTCTTCAATGGCAAAAGAATGTAAGGTGCTTTAATGTGCTATGCTAATAAAAAACACAGAAGCCATTCTCAACATACAATACAAAATAATTATTATTAATTAAATTAATAAAAATGTTATTAAAAGCAGTGCTCCTATTTGACTGCACCATGAAGGTGACAGTGACAAAAATCATCTCATTACAAACTCTTTACTCTAAGTAAAATAATGTTTCTCATGAAAGTTGGAGGTGTCAAGGTAGAGACATGCCTTTTATGGCGTAAAAAAAAACTTCCATGTTACAGAATACTGTAAAAACACAATTCTCCTGAATTGCATAACATACTGTAACTATCATACGTGTACTTAATGTACACAAACGAAACAGGATGCGCACTGATACTGGCTTTCTGTATGTGCAGTGCCAATTGTATTCTTCTCTCTGATTGGTCAGTTTATCAATAGATGGGAAACTTGGGCCAATCAGAATAAAGAATAAAGAAAGGGATTTAGCTCCTTTTGGTTGAAATCTGAAATGGAAATAGCGCCTTTTGGTTGAAAGCATAAATTTCATATCACTTTTTTTCATATTTTTAAAAATGATTTCAAGACCAAAATATGTGATTTGGATACACATGACAGAGGTCTATTAAACTCATGAAAAACATGCAACTTAGTGAAAATTGGATTTAGCGCCTTTTGGTTGCAAGCTCTTATATATATATAGTCATATAGTAATAGTAAGCAAACCGGACTGCACTGCTTGAGACCGAGAAGAGAGTTGAGACGCATCTATGTTTTAATGCAGATGCCCAAGGGCTGTATTCTCAATGCACACATTTGGAGGTCATTTCCTCTCAGTGTTGTTGTGGCAACAGATTCATTTACTCATCTTCACCGTGGACTTGAGTGAGGCTCTCAACAACGCTGTTGTTCAGCATTTTTTTTGAAAGAACACAGCTGTTTCGGTCAAGCGCTTCCCTGATTGCTCAGAGAGTTGCTGCTTTATTCTTTTTCGCACACAAACGTACGAACATCCAAACATGGGGCATATTCACATGCTCTCTCAAATACCTCACTGTTTTATTTACAAGGCTTGGAGACCCAGAGTGCAGGCGGGGGCACGGGAGGGGGCACAGGGCTGTCTATAAAGTGGGCAGGAGTGGAGCTTCATAAGTATTAATGTGACACTACATTCTGGGGCAATTCCACAGCAGGTGAAACACATGCAATAATGCAAGCGCAATAACAAACATACTGTTCAATACAGACCTCAAAATATATTAAATATAATATACAGTATTCACAAAAAGTAGGAGTGATGTCAGCTTTGTGGCGATGTTTTTTGTTAATGTCCAAAAAAGACGTTACAACTGTGTGTAAAACTTGTCATGCACAAGTTCCCCATGATGGTGGGGAACTTTAATATGGCCAACCTACATCATTTATTGGGTATTTGGGTTTAAATGCTTGACTGAGCACATCGAGCATCGCTATATTATGCCCATTGTTGATCAAACTATACAACAGATTCGTCATTTTTTTATCATACCCACTGTTGCTGACTATCATTCTCCATTGGAGAAATATCACTTGATCAAGATTTTTTTTTTACATTCCATGCTAGTAAACAAGTAATAAAAGTATGTATGATCTGTGCTGACATTGCATTGATATTGGTATCATCCAAAAGTTGTATGTGGACACCACCAACTACAAGTACATAAAGGAAAAATAGGAATCGGAATTTAAAATAAGAATTGCAAATGAAGAATGGCTAGGGCTGAGTGATATATCGATATTTTTTAAATATTGATATTTACTTTAAGCATGATATCAAAAACAAGCATATCGTTCTCATCGATATAGACTGGATTGTGTTTCAAGATGGCGCCGCCAATACTTGGCTATAAGATATGAGGAAGGTGTCTAAGTGAAGGACATGTATTTGGTGAAGGTCCTGCTACAAGCAGGCAAAAAAGCCATCCCCAAGAACTTGGGAAAGGAAGACTCCCCTACACAGGATCAATGGACTTTGATTGCAGAGGAAATCTACATAATGGAAAAGCCGACACACCGCCTGCGGGCGGCTGCAGGAGGCTGCATTTGAAGAAAAATGGATGAAATGGACAATATTTATGACCAAACAACGTCAAAGACCCTAAGGAAGATCTAACAAAAATTGAAGTATTGATGGACTGCCAAAAAATAACTGGCAAAAAAATGATCATTATTATAATTGTGAAGGTAGCCTATTTGTATTGGATGTAATGAAGTATCCACTGAGTGTGTGTACTATTATTATTATTATTATTAAATTCTCCTGCACACTAACCATGACATGTGCAGCGCTATGTTACACTGACGAGTCTATCCCGAAGTGCAAAGGAAATGAGGCAAATCGTGTTTTACCGTTGTCCTCCACGGTGAAGTGAAAGACGTCCGATGTGGCGTTTTCTTCTCTCCGCAGCACGTAGCAGATGTTCAGGTCATCAATGTCGGCTGCAACGGGAAATGAGTGTCAATGATGCAATAAACAATGTGTGCTAATACGCTACGAGGGATAATGTATCAGGACAGCTACAGGAAGTGAAAAGTGAAGACTTTCTACATGGTTTTGGATTGTGTTCTACAAAGTTGGAAACTCCACTTCAAGCTATCGTTAATTCACTGATTGATTCGGACCTGTGTCCCAACACTTTTGTCTATCCTAGCATGATTAATGGTGTAAAAGTCATTTCAAGTGTAGTCTTTCAAGATGAAAACCGGCGTTCAATGAAAACAAATTGCATTGCGCTCACTGGAGCAAAGTGATGATTTTTCCAACATCAGAAGCACTTTGAAGGCGCATGCAGATCAGCGCCGGTACCAGCGGGTCTCTGCTCACCAGGCTGCTTATCAGCACTCAATGATGACAACACCCCCCCACCCCCCACCCCCTCCGTTCCCTCCCTCATTGTGGAAATCCACACATCCATAATCCATCAGGACGTTAAACCAACACAGCGGCGAGTGAACGTGGCGGCCGCCTGTGTCAACAACACCCCCTGCAAACAGACCAGGTGACTCTGGATCTTTTAATGACAGATGAGACCAAGAATGTTAAAAACAGGATTTTTGCACCTGCGCTTCCACAGCAGCTGTTTTCCCAAACATTTTGGGAATTATAGGTCTTTGTCAGTGACGCTTTTTTTTTTCCGTCCTCAAGCGCACAGTGCAGAAAAATCATGAAGGGCTGCAAAAGGCCTCGTCCCTGTGAAGCATTCGGGTCAGTAATAGATGCCAAGCAGCTTCATAAAACTACAGATTTATGACTGGGACACATTCAAAACCGGAATTCCGCTGTTTCCTGTCAATGCTCAGACAAGCAGATATCGACTGAAAAATGTACACTATGAGGATAAAGGTATCATATTCATCAGATGAATAAGGGTGACTCCTTTTTGTTCAATCTAAGCTGGTGAATACTGTACAATATAAAAACAACACACATATCACAATGGAAAAACTTGGAACGGACCATTAATGGAAGAGAAATTCAAAGTGCCATTGCGGGCGACAAGAGTGGGAGACAGGGGTGTGACCGTGCCGATGATGTGACCACTTTTACACTGGAACTATGGTTCAGTCTAACACGGAAACTCAAATTAGAGGATGACCTCTGTCCGCTACAATGGATAGCATACGATAAGAACTTTGTTCCAGTCATGATAAGACCTTCCAGCAATGGATCCCAAGAGGTATAACCACATGGTGTACAATAGTAAACAAGGGGAAATTCATGAGCTTTCAAGAATTACAACAACTATTCGATCTGGGCGAAAACGATTATTTTAGATACATGCAAACTACTATGACAGGAAAATAAAATTCTGGATGAATAGAAGAAGACATGGGCTGATTCAAACGGCGATGTCTGCCTACAAATCAAAAACTACCAAGATAGTATCCACACTATATAAAAATTTAATGGAGGGAAAGGCAAATACTCATTATATTCAAGAAAAATGGGAAAAAGAGCTCAAAACAAACATTACAGAAGCTGAATGGTTGGGTATGATTATGACCCAAAACACCACAACATCATCTCGGGTCCGGAGGGAGCATGGCTGGAAGAATAGAATTAGATTTTTCATTACACCAGAAATTAAACAAAAATATCTAAAGGTTACCCAGCCATGCTGGCGTCAGTGTGGTACAGTCCGTGTCAACCATTCGCATGTGTTCTGGCTTTGCCCAAATATCATTCATTTTTGGAAGAGGGTATGTAAAACCCTGGAGAGGATTTTGGGTTACAGTGTGACTTTTTCATGTGAGACGTTGTATCTGGGCCACGTGGTGGGACACTCTGTGTTAAGAAAAGATATCGTGATGGTATTTGTATAAAATCATCAAATGGCTTCATCCAAGACCCCCGGTACTGGACGACTGGCTTTGTGTGATGAACACAATATATGACATGGAACTATTGACACACAGATTGAGGACTAAAGAAGACATGTGTGGAGAAAAATGGGTGACATGGACACTGTTCACGGACAAAAATCAAGGAAATGACTCAAATTGCACCATGACAGGGAATGTGGGTTAGCCAAATTGTGTGATGTGTATGTCCAGTGCCCCCTTTTTGTTTTGACTGTGTTTGTATTGCTGTTGACGTTTTGTTTTTAAAAAAATATAAAAATAAATAAAAATAAAGTATTAAAAAAAAAAAAAACACATACAAAAGATGGCGTTTTGGTTTGTAATATTGAAGCTATGTCATATAATATATCACAAAAGCTGCCCAATTAAGTGCTTCTTGTATGCAAATGTTCCTTGCAGAGCCTTTGTTCCCATGACAATAATACCAGTACTAAGGAAACCGCAATCAAAGTGCACACAAAAGGTCTTGGTTTTGTTCCAGATGGTGAACCGCAAGTGTACTGCACTTCTTCATTTTAGGTCAAGTGCATACTTCCACCTTTGTGGGAAGACTTTTGGGAAAGCCATTTTGTGTTTCCAGTGTCCGTGAAAGCATGCTTGGAACAAGCGAAGGAAACTGGCCATGAAGCCCAGCTTTCACTTCCTGTGGGTGTCCCAGTACTTTCCCCCCACATAGAGTATATTTTATTCAGCTTTTCTTTGAGGTTGTGTGTCAGCGCCAGAGGACCCGGGCGCACACAGAGTCAAGTGTGTGAAGGCGGCTAAGACATCACATCAAATATTCAAAGAGGAACGTCTCATGGGAGACGCCCTGCAAGTGGGACGAGTAAATAAAGAGGAAGGGATTGTCTCTTTCACCTGAATGACTTTTCTGACGAGCCTTTTTGCTCTCTCGCCCCCAGTAGAACCCCCCCCACCTCTCCTCAGCCGCCACCGCCTGTCCTCCCATCATGCCTTGCTCTGTTCTACATCTGCTCTTAAGCATCTTCTCGCTCTGAGACCCCCACTTTAATGAATACAAACGCCCCACAATGTGGCCCCCCAGGCCCTGGTGCGCCCCAACCACACTATCATCCCGCCATCTTGCGGCCTTAATGGCCCCGGCATTCCCGCGTGCAGCTTGGCCACGAAGCGCCACCGCCGCTCACAAGTGTTCATCCCGTCAGCGAGAGCGACACGCTGACCTTTTCACACCATCATCCACTTCCTATCCTGCTTCAATGAGCACGGCACGGAAACACTCCATTATTCATCTGGAGGTGTCTGAGAGACTTTGGTGTGAAACAACGCGCTCTGATGATGATGATTACACTGCATGAGAAACAAGGCCCAGCAATCAACATCCACCTTCTCAGGCTGGCACCTGTCACTAGCACCACTCATTAAGTCTCTGTGAGGAATTTATCCACAGCATCACGGATGAAAGTATTATTTTTGTACTACAGTTACACTTTTATATGATTATTTCATCAAAAAAAATCCGGATAACGACATTTTCAAAAGCACAGCAAGGGAGATCTTCTATGGTATGATTGATGATTAATTATTATTTCAAATATGTTTTGTTCTATTAAATAGCATGACAAACTTTAATTTGAACTTTTTATAATAAATCCTCAGGTGTGCCGTGAGGAATTATACCATATGAGGTTTTTTTAAATTAACATTTATTCATCATTTTCTGCAAATATTATGTCATGTCGAGTGTCGTGGTGTAAAGACTGGCAGAGCGATGCCATATTCGTCTGTGTGGCAACACGGAGCCGATTGCCTCGTTCCTCCAATAGACTTAGTGATGCACGTGAGGTGGTTAGTGTTGTGCCGCAAGATTTTTCCAATGTAAAAATCCTGCCCTTGCTCAAAAGAGGTTGAAAAACACTGCTCTATAGCACATGTATGAATCTCAGTTGTGGGGGCTAAATCCAGCCCGCTACAATTCCATCTGGCCCGCAGAACCGCATTGAGTTGGCCCGTCTTACAGACTTTAACAAACAGTGCGTACAGTGATTTGAGTAATAAAACATTCATTCATTCATTTTCTACCGCTTATCCTCACGAGGGTCGCAGGGGGTGCTGGAGCCTATCCCAGCTGTCTTGGGGCGAGAGGCGGGGTACACCCTGGACTGGTGGCCAGCCAATCACAGGGCACATATAGACAAACAACCATTCACACTCACATTCATACCTATGGACAATTTGGAGTCGCCAATTAACCTAGCATGTTTTTGGAATGTGGGAGAAAACCCACATATGCACAGGGAGAACATGCAAACTCCACACAGAGATGGCCGAGGGTGGAATCGAACTCGGGGCTCCTAGCTGTGAGGCCTGCACGCTAACCGCTCGGCTGCTATGCAGCCTAATAAAGCAGCTCCTCTGGTGTAAACTACTCCTCTGGTATTTTGATTTTAGAAGTGGAAACAATATTTGATATTTGTGAATAGCACAAACAGATATATTATATAAAAATATATTATCTATATAATATATATATATAATAATATATATATATATAATATATATATATTTCCCAAGAGAATAAAGTCTCCCAGACCAGACCGGTGTTAGATCTGCACAGTCCAATCTTAGATCACTGTATGGCTTACCTTGACTGAAGCTTAGGACCGAGTTGTTGCCCCGGCCGAGGTGGACGATGTACCCGTGTTTGGGCGGTGTCGTAACGTGGAACACCAGTGACGCCGGGCTGCTGTCCCTGTCCTCCGCCCTCAGGTGTTTGGAGTTGATGAGGAATCCCAGATGACCCGTGGTCAGGATCTTCAATGTGGGGGCACCCTTGTTTACCACCATTTGTGGGACACCGTTGTCAATGGAAACGATGGTGATCTTCAAGGTCTGTGGGCGACGGGTCTCAAAAACAGTGTCCGGGAAGACGTAGAAGTCCGAGTGAGTGCCGTCGGTAACAGTGAAGGAGAAGGAGTCCTCGGAGGACTCAGTGCCGTCGTGTTTGTAGCTGATGAGGTTTTCGTTCAGGTCTTGTTTGGTGAAGGTGCTGACTGGTCTGGAGTGGTTGAAGAGGAGTTTGCCGTGGACGGGCAGCTGGGTGATGGTGAACTTGAGCAGCTTCTCGGCGGTGTCCTGGTCCTCGGCTGTGAGTTCAAAGGGCGTGATTAGCTTACTGCGCCCTTCTGTGACTTTCACATCATTGATGGTCACCACAGGTTTCTTGTTGTCAACATCCAGGATGGAGATTCTGAAGGTTCTGAAAATGGGATTGTAGCCGTCGGTTACTTCAAACTCAAAACTGTCCATCTTCAACTCGTCGTCTGCAGTGTGGATGTAGTAGACCTTACTGCCGGCGAGTTGCAGCTGCGTGAAGGACACGATTGGCACCCCTGGGGTGTCCGTGCACTCCAAATGCCCTCTGACAGGCGCCCTTGTGACGGTGAAGACCAGGTTCTCGTCTGGGCTGTTGAGGTCAGTGGTGCTGAGGAGGTCGGTGGTCAGAGTAACACGACCACCTTCTTTCAGGGAC
This sequence comes from Doryrhamphus excisus, assembly GCF_037039965.1. Taxonomy (NCBI): domain Eukaryota; kingdom Metazoa; phylum Chordata; class Actinopteri; order Syngnathiformes; family Syngnathidae; genus Doryrhamphus; species Doryrhamphus excisus. The sequence goes on from NC_136377.1 coordinate 13,904,353, forward strand.
ACACCTTTACTGACCACATGAGGGAAGACCATGTCGATGCTGCCCACGCTGATGTAGAAGTAACGATCAATTAGTGGGTTGATTCCATCCGTCACATCAAACTTGACCAGGTCTCGGATGCCCTCCTGGCCGTTGTGTGTGTAGAATATAAATCCTGTGTCAATCTCTGCTTGTGTGAAGTTCATGCCGAGTGTGATGTTCTCCACCGACCCGAGGGCAGTCCTCCGCTGAAGCAGACCCTGACCTGGCCCAAAGCGGGTGATGTAAGTGAGAGTGCTGTCCTCTGAATCTAAATCAGTGGCTTTGAGGACTTTGTTGTCGATGTCTTTTGTCTCGCCAATTTCCACCTCCAAGCCGTCGTTGATTTGCATCCTGGGGGTCTCGTCATCAATGGGGATGATCATCACAATCGCTGTCTTCTGCGCTGAGAACTTCCCGTCAGTCACAATGACTTCAAAGCTGTCCTCTGTTGTCTCTGAGTCGTCGTGTTCGTAGACGATACTGGATGCTTCTCTGATCTCCTCTAGTGTGAAGTTAGTCACCAGGACTGAGCCAGTCGGCAGCTGGTTCAAAATGGCGCCATGTTTAGGAGGTCTGGAGATGATGAACAGCAGTTCCTCGGCCGGGATATCAGCGTCGCCGGCATTCATGATGGGAGTATCGATGACGATGTTCATCCCCTCCATCACGACAATCTCCCTCAAATAGATCTCTGGCTTCTCATCATTGGTGGGGATTATGATGATAGGAAAGAAAAGGTTCCCTGAAAAGTTGATTCCATCGGAGCACCTAAGGGTGAACCTGTCCTCCACCGGTTCCACACTTTTATGAATGCTCTGCACGTAGTAGATATTTCCTTCTCTGATGTCTCTGATGGTGAAAGAACTGATGGCTGTGCCTGACCTGGACTTTTCAGACCCGGGTGCAGGTGAAATATTCTCCACGTAGCCAGCAGTGGGCTGGACTATGATGGTGCAGAGGATATCTTCTACTGGGGTGTCATTGTCGTCTGCATCCAGGTGCTGAGGGCCAATGGCCTTCAGGTCCCCTTCAATGACGCTGAACTGCACCCCAACTCCAACTTCAGGGGCCTGGCTGTCCACGGGGAGGATGGTGACCCGCACGTGCACCCCGATGACCTTATTGCCCCCCACAGTCCAATCATCGGACATGTCTGTGAGTGTCAAGTTGAAGCCGTCCTGCTGCGACGTGAGGCCTATCTCGCCGCCAGTATGGGCGTACACAACCAGGCCGTTGATGACGTCAGCCTGCGTGAACCTGCTGGCAGGCACTCCTTTCACCAAAACCTCACCCATGGATGGTGTGTCCTCCAAAATGAAGGTCAGATGGAGGTCATCAGTGTCATCATCACGGCCTTGGATCACATTCGTCGTGATTTCTGTGGCGCCATTTTCTAGCACATCCATGTGACAGCCAATGGTTCCTGCGGGCAGACTGAGAATCGGTGCTTCATCATCCACGGGCTTCACGTGAACTTTGACAGTCACGGTTACAACATGGAAACCGTCACTGACGTCCAGCTGGAACTCATCACTAGGCGTCTCCTCACCACCGTGACTGTACGATATCCTCCCTTGTGAGAGGTCCTCAAGACTGAAGACTGCTTTTTTCTCCAAGTCAGTGAACGCCAATTGAACATGTCCATGTTTTGGCGGCTGGCTGAGCGTAAACGAGATCGTTTTACCCTCAGTGTCGGGGTCTGTGGCATCCAGCTCAGCGATGGTGATGATATGGATGCTGCGCTCAAACACTGTGAAGCCTGTGTTAGTAATTTGGGGGGGCTTGTTGTTGACAGGCTGGAGGTATATGGTGAACGCCCCCTCCACGCTGTTCCCTGCAGTGTCCTCCACATTGTATCGGAACTGCACCACATGCGCGGTGATGCCCAGCTCAATGTTGGGGGGGCTGTAGGCGATTTTGTGGTGATTCAGCTGAGCTTGTGTGAACTCCGCAACCTCGGTGTCAGGGCTGTCTGTCAGAACCAAATAACCAAAAACGATAGGGTTGTTTTCATCGGTATCAGTCGGGGGGTGGATGACCGTGTATTTAAGGTCACGGTCTTCAGAGTCCAAATCAGTGTATCGCAGGACTTCTTTGCTGAACTGAGTGAGCTTGTACTCCTCCACGGTCATCTGCAGGGTAGTCCCAGGGTACAGTTCAGGGGGCACATCATCGATGGGCAAAATTCGGACTATAAACATCGCCTCACCTGACTCATTGGGTGGGTCGTTGTCATCCTGGACTGTGAATACAAACTGGTCGATGACTGTGTCAATGTTGTGAGGCCCTACATGCTTGTAGAAGACTTTCCCATTGGTGATGTCTTTCTGCAACCATTCTTGCACCTCCTTTTCATAAACCTCATCTTCAGAGTTAAACTTCCAGGAGGAGGGGTCCTCCGGGGCATCAGACTGTCTCAGAAGAACGGTGCCGATTGTAGAAAAGGGGGGAACAAGGGTGAATTTAATGGTGGAGTCCTCAGAGTCAATGTCAGCGGCACTCAGCATGAGGGGGGACATCGGCATCATCTGGTGTTTGAAAAGGACCATGCCAGTGTTGGCATTGATGATGGGGGGCTCGTCATCAGTGGGAACAATGGTGATGGGAAAGAGAAATTCCACTTCATGTTTCCCATCCGTCATCTTGAACACAATGTTGTCACTGTGTGTGTCGCTGCCATCGTGCTGGTACACAACCACCCCGAGGGTGAGGTCGTCAGGGGTGAAACTTTTTCTGCGAGACCCCAGCACCATCAAGGTGCCGTGGCGGAGCCCGTCCACCACTGTTATGGCCACCATGTCCAGGTTGTCTTCGTCGCTGATCTCCAAGTTGTGGCCGCTGGAGAGAGGGCGGGACTGGCCCTCGTAAAGCAGCTGGCCTACGTTACGGGTCACAACGGGCGCCAAAGAGTTCATGGGTTTCACCACAATCATGAATGCAAAGGGGTCTGAAACGGCCCCCTCTGGGTCTACAACCTCAAACTCCAGCTGGAAAATCCTCTCAGTGTCTGAGTCCAAGGAGGGGGGCTTGTAGGCTATTTTCAGGTCCTGCAGGTCTCTCTGGTAGAAAGAGGTGATGGGCAGGTTCTGGTCGTCTGTGCTGACGATGAAGCCTTCCTCATAAGACAGCGGTGAGGTGATGTTGAAGATGAGCTCCCCAGCATCGGACTCAGCGTCGTCTGCGGCTAGCATGTCTGACGTGAGTGCGGTCAAGACAAACTGGCTCACTTCCATCATCATCATGGACACAAAGCTTGGCTTGGGCGCTGTGTTCTCCTGTCCCTCTCGGATGCGGACCATGAGGTGGAAGTGCTCCTGCTTGACCAGGTTGCCCTCCTTGTCGTGGAGCTCCACCACCATGGGAACGTGATCCCGGTTGGGTGACGTGTGCTCGAACGTGTGCTGGTAGCGGATGTCAGCGTGCGTGAAATCGTCACAATCTATGCTTTGGGACAGTTTGCCACCATCCACCAGCCGACCATAGCGTGGCAGCACGCTCCCACTGGACAGGGACATCACTCCACACTTGTACAAGTTTCGGTCATATGTGAAGTCCATAATCCTCTTGTCTATGGGGTTGCTGGTGCCCCTCAGATGAGCCACAGTGAGAGGCATGTTCTTGGTGAGGAGCTCCAGCTGCGTAAAGACCACCTCCACCTCCATCATGAAGGGAATGATTACAGTCTCGGTGTGCGCGTCGTAGCGCAGCTGCAGCCTCACGCGGTCCCGCGCCGGACTCCTGGAGCCGTAGTGGGTGTACGTGACGTCATGGTTGCCGAACTCACACGGGAACTTCTTCGGGGAGAGGTGTCCCGGCCGCTGTGAGAGGGGGTCGTTGTCCAGCACGGTGATGCTGCAGCGGTCCCCCGGCTGCGTCTGGACTACCAGGTCGTTGACCGGGTCGACGGACACGGATCTCCCGAAGGGTACGCGTATTCCGTTGTTGCCAACTAGTATCGAGTCCTCGGAGAGTTCGGAGCGCAGCGCGTAAAACAAGCCAGGAGTGGCGAGCTGCGTGTGCGCAATGCGCGCCAGTGAGAGGCAGAGAAGTCCGCACCACATATCAGCAGCGGACATCATCCCAAGTAAAAAAAAAAACAACAACTAAAATTCCTCTGCTAGGTGTAATGAGCCGTCCACGCGTGACTCGTGGATGCGTCCACCCTGATGACGCCCTCCACTCTCAGGACGCCAGCGGCGCTCACCACTTTTAACTTGAGAGCTCGGATGGCTGCTGGCGCGCGCTCCCGCCCCTCTGTGCACGCATTGGAGCGAGCTAAAAGCAGCCGCGAGCTCAGCCTCTCAGCTGATTGGACGGATCCTTCTGTCATTTACGAGCAGAGGGCGTGGATTTGGCCTGACAGCTCTCTTGTCAGTCAAATATCAGTTCAATCAAGATAAACATAGAGGGGGGAAATGATAATTCGGTGTGAGAAGGAGACATTAGACGCTGGTAATAACGCAATCAGGACATTTTGGGGGAATATAGAGTTAAAAAATTTAAGAAAGGGACATAAATAAATGACTTAAGTAACAAAAGGCATTCATATTTTATTTATCTATCGCTATCAAAGTGGTTGCACTTTGGAGTGCTGTAGAACTGAAAGTGGTTTGTTATATTTTGATTATCTTAGGGTCAAAATATTAGCAGCAGTTCTCAATGTAATGCGATAAACAATAATAAACATAAAGTGAGCACCATCTTTGTGAAGGCTGAATTTCTGATGACTGGATCTCATGATGTTGCTGGTTCATGAAGTGCCTTTTATTGGGATGCGAGTGTGTCAAGAACAAATGCATGGTCGACTCTTCCACTTCAGGGCTAACCGTAAATGCCCTTGAAACTTTGAATGGCCATCAGCAGCGGGGATGAAATTGTTTCTTAAACCTGAACTAAAAATCTATTCGGCCTCAGGGAGTGGACCTGCAGTGTAAGTTGGAACAATCTGTGGAATTGTTTCTTAAACCTGAACTAAATCTATTCGGCCTCGGGGAGTGAACCTGCAGTTTTAAAAAAATAACTCCACAAATTCTCAAACAAACATCTTCACTCTCCTCAAAGACGCTCTGAAAATGCCAAAAAAGTCCGTTTTTAAAACCCCCACACAGGCAAGATGCTGTGAAGGTGATGAGAGGGACTTTTAGTGCCTTGTCATTTAAAAGCATCCCCCCTGCCTCCTTCCCTTTCCTTTTACAGCTGCCGTATACTTTACAGTGTATGTTTTCTGCAGCATTCCTGCAGGGGGATGAAACACATGATGCTCAGTGTGTACAGGAGAGTGCTAAAAGGAGGTGGGAAGAACAAAGGAGGCAGGTAAAGGTCGTCATTCCGGATGACTTAATTAGAGAGCAGTTCCAACATTTTCACCTGGAATGCCAACAGTTGCTTTTTGTTTTCCTGAAGGAAAAAGAGCCGACATGGAATCACTGCACTACACCGTTTGCATTTTTAAAGCTCCGAATTACATTTTTTTGAAACCAGACAACCTAAGAATACTACCCCCAGGTGGGGAAATGTGAAGAATATCAAGAAATGGATCAATTTTTCAATATTTTTCATCCATTTTTCAATATGCAAAAAAGTTTGGGCACCCTTGCACCAGAAGTTCTAAGCTCTAGTTCCCACCTGACTAATTAGTCACTTCCACATCATTCTGGAAACTGGGAAATAAACTTAGCAGCACTTTTAAGATACATTCATGCAAAATTAAAGAGGGAACGAGGCCCCATGTGGACCCGATAAGCTCCAGTATATTTGACTAAAATCCGCTTAGACAAAAATAACAACGCCATTAAAGACATACTTCAATCACGGTTTTATGCTGCTGATTCCGATATCAATCATCTATGAGTGAGATCGGCCAATCCCAATCACATGGACCAACTGTACATTTTTCTATTTATTTATGATGAGGGCTATTAATCAGGGGCGTCTTTAGACAATTCCAAGGGCCACGGACAAATAGGTCATTATTAAAAAATAAACTTGTCTTTATGGTCACTAAACAAGCACACACAAATAGTGTTTGGAGGACAAGACATAATTAGTATAATGACTCATGAGCATAAGCGGCACAGAAAATAGATGGTTGGATGGATGGACAACAAGATGAAATGGTTCAGTGACATTTGAAAAAAAATGAGTACGTACCCTGTAAAAGTAATATTCACTTCCCTGTGGGACAAAAACGAGCTCCAAACTAACCACATTTCATGTTTGTTTTAAAAACAAAATGTCACTGCGGTAAAAAGTCACTTTGGTGTCCGAAGACAACAAGCTTGGCGGATAAAGCGTGGAGAGAAAAATGCAAGAAGAGTGGAATACCAATAGCCTTGACGGCTCAATAAAGTGCTGTCAACCCTAGGTGACACAGCACACATGTACATTTATGTTACGTTTGTGTTATCTCGACATGATTATTTTTGTGTTCGGCTTTAAAAGGCATTTATTGGCATGAGTCGATTACATGTTTTTAACGGAAATCCGCCGATAGTAATTGGTAGTCGATCCATCAGAGCTTCCTTAATTCTGACCCTTTCTTTTATATAGGTAAGGTCACCAAAACATTAGGAACAGCTCTCTGTTAGGTTAATTGGTGGCTCCAAATTGTCCATAGGTATGAATGTGAGTGTGAATGGTTGTTTGTCTATATGTGCCCTGTGATTGGCTGGCCACCAGTCCAAGGTGGACCCTGCCTCTTGGCCAAAGCATATATAAAGGTCATTAAGAACATACAGTGTACAGTCTACGATGTAGGCCGTGCTGCGTGATGTTTTACCTTCATGCATTGAGCGTGCTGTTGCATCCCAACACATCTCAGTCTTAAAAGTGTCAAACAACGTGCAATTAAGTCTGGCTCACCCTACAGAGGTCTGACGGGACGCTCCCACATTGTACACACACAAAGACTCACATCTGTTGCTGCTTTTGTTCCCACATGTCATTGGTGGAAGTCAGCTCCTTTCTCCAAACAGCTCTGTAATCAAGCACACAATGATGGTGAGACTTTACACAAACATTTACTGTCTGCTCAGTTTGTTCCTGTGCACATTTATGACCACTAAACAGCATACTATAGTATATTTCACATAGTATTGTTGTTGTGAGGAAGCAGAGGGGGCTCTTCTTAGAGTGATAAGTAAGACATATACAGGTGGTGTGTATCCGTAAAGGTGTGGAAGTTGGTGCTGATCCAAAGTGGGATTGCTGGGACTTGGCGGAAGTCTGGCATGCTTTTAGAAAAAAAATATTAGGGACAGCTTTGTGGTGTAATACAGTGCAGTTGTAGCAACACAGTAATAAGCATCTTGTTCAAAGAATACCTGACATCGTCAGTAAGACAGTCTTTTGTGTTGGATTGATGCGTGTGTGCTTAATGGACAAATGGACGCTTCAATAAGACGAAACCACATCATTTGTGAAAGGAAAACAGATTAAAATGTGATTTTAATGCATTCAAGGGCTGTTAAATGAACTGCTGCCCTCTAGCGGTGACAATGTGTAAGTGCGTTGTGCTCAAATGAACTCTCGCGTCATGTGTGTTTGATATAGAGTACTTACTGTGCATGCAAAAGCTAGAGTAGGTTCAAGCTCAGCTTCTTGACCCTGCAGACTGACCACGCTGGAAAGGGCTGCTTCTAGAAGGAGGAGGGGGAGGAGGAGGAGGACAAGGGGGCAGATGTTCGTGAGGTAGTCATGGGACTCTTTTGAGAGCCTAATAACACAGCTTCATGCAGCCTCCACTCAGAGTAGGAACAGACAGTGCAGCTGGTTTGAAGGTTAACAGCCATCTGTGTGAAGCTCCATTCCAATTAGCTGCTCTTACCTGCACACACATTCACACACTTGGCAAAAAAGGACTGAGTGACATTTTCTATCAGAGCATCAGCGAGTAAAAGATGCTCCAGGTTAAACTGATCTGATGCTCGTCAGCGGAGAGGAACATATGACCTCCAACATGGAAGCACTGGGATGGTGATGAAGCTGAAAATGTTCTAAAATTGTACATGAAGAAAGTTTGCTGCGCAGCAAGTCAATGTAAAGTCAGTCATTGGCACACAGGCGACATTTTTGCAAAGCAATTAAATATATTTGAAGGATGTCATTTAAGTTGCTATAATCCCTTCCCACAGCAGGGGGCAGCATTGTGTCGTTAACGTGATTGAGTCATGTCATAGTGAAGGCCTCAGATGGATTGTCCTTTTGCCTTGGCCGTGTGTGTGTGTGTGCGCGCGCGCAATGGATGTAATGCATGAGCGTGCGTGTGTGGCTACCCATATATTCCTCAGTCCCCCCTGCTTTTATCCAGCTTCTTACCTGAATTGAAGGCCACACACTGGAGGTTTTTTATCTTCTCTGAGGCTGCTGGAGGGTCACAAGATCTCATTTTAGATTTGGCACCTGGAGGCCAGGGCGCTACTGGAGGTTTGCTTATGGGCGATGCAAGACAGAGATGATGAGAGTTGCGGTAGGGAGGGGAAGTTGAAGGTGTTGACTCATTGTGGCTTCTAAAAGGAAGTGAAGATGTGATGATTGCACGCTCACTTCCATGCACACATCACCAGGTACACTTGGACAATGATGACTTGGTCAAAATATTAGAAACAAGTGCAATAAAGAACACAATACCTCTCAGAGTGTCAAGCCTGCAGCTCCATCTGGGAGAAGTATCTTTCCAGCTGGTCGCTTGTGAAAATGAAGCCTGCAACACCTGCTTTGTTTGAGCGTGAAATGTTAATTTCACAGCCGCTGGAGCTCAACATCATGCAGACCAATGAACGATGAAATTTGATGATTACTCACTTTCAAGCAAAAAAAAAACAGGGGAATAATCTGCGTTATCTGGATTTTATCAGCATGTTAAGACATCAGTACAAGGATAAAGTGAGGGTAAAAGTATGAGATGATTACTGGAGAGTAACACTTCATCTTCTTTATCTCATCATCATCTAAGTACCACATTGAAACTTGATTGGCAGGTGTGTAGTAACATTTTTTTATTATTATAAAGAACAAAGGCTGCACGGCGGACGAGTGGTTAGCATGCAGACTTCACAGCTAGGAGACCCAAGTTTAATTTCACCCTCGGCCATCTCTGTGTGGAGTTTGCATGTTCTCCCCGTGCATGCGTGGGTTTTCTCCGGGTACTCCGGTTTCCTCCCACATTCCACAAACATGCTAGGTTAATTGGCCACTCCAAATTGTCCATAGGTATGAATGTGAGTGTGAATGGTTGTTTGTCTATATTGTTGGATTATACAGTCTCTTAGTGGTTTTTGTTTTAATCGCTTATATTACAATAACACCATCCACATCCGTTTTCTGTACCGCTTATTCCTGACAAGGGTCACAGGCATGCTGGAGCCTATCCCAGTTGGCATTTCTTTGATGATTGTCGAAGTTGTGAAATACCACATGGTCCGACCGCATTGTTGTTGCAGCTAAAGCGTGTCCCGAAAGGCTGGACACTCATTATACAGCCATCCATCCATTTTTTATACCACTTATCCTCACTAGGGTATGCTGGAGCCTATCCCAGCTGACTTCAGGCAAGAGGCGGGGTACACCCTGGACTAGTCGCCAGCCAATCACAGGGCACATATAGACAAACAACCATTCACACTCACATTTTTGTGGAATGTGGGAGGAAACCGGAGTACCCGGAGAAAAACCACGCACACACGGGGAGAACATGCAAACTCCACACAGAGATGTCCAAGCAGAGAATCTGCGTATGTACATGGTTAGTCTGAAAAATGGAAGTGGCCCTTGCATCCTTTTTCAGTATGCAGCCCTCGGAAGAAAACTTTTGGGATACCTAAAAATCGTAAATATAACTAATTCTAATCACAATGTGCGTACAAAGTAAACTACTTAAAAAGTTTTGCGTGTGATGACACTGTCGTTTTATTGTCATTTACAAACACTAAAACAAAAAAATAAAACACAGACAGGATTGGGTGGTTAGTTACCTAGAGAGAGTGAAGACGAGGGCAGCATGGAGCATGTCATGTTAGCGTACGTCTACACGCATAATGTATACGTCCGAGTACATAAATAGGACAAGAGCTGAGTCACTGTCTCCTCAGAGGAGACCAGCAGCGCCCATCTCCTCGTCCTCCCACTCTGTCCCTGGGAATGAGGCGCAGCTCTGAGCCATGTTTGAGGAACACGTTCCCTGCAACGCAAGATAAAACATGAGCGTGTGTGTTCACTGATACTATCGTCAAAGTTTAATTAGCATAAGATGACATAATTAGCAACAAGGTTACACCAAAGGTGTTGGCCATGGTTAATTATAGTCCATTTGAAGGGGATGTGCTTGTGCCGGGGAGGGATGGGTGCTGGCCATGGTGCTGAAGTAGCAGATGCGTTTGTTACACACTAGTGTTTGCCAACCGCTACGCCGTGGCACATGAGTGTAGCCCGGGGGCCATTTTCAGCCTGCAGCTCAGCCATGTGCTTACATTTGACAGAAATCACATTGTTTTGCTATTTTTATGAGACTCCTCATTGTCCCATTGTCTTTCTGTCGTTTCGGGGGTGCGGGGTCATTCATGAACTAACCCTGCCAGCTGATGAAATTGGCCATCAGTGGGGAGGACCAGGGCAACGGAGCCAACCTGCCCTGGCTGGCAAGGCTTGCTTGGGGGCAGCTGAGTGAAAAGGTGTTTCACGTCATGCCAGCAACAGTATAACTTGATTTCTTGAACACAATGGCGTTTGTTTGTGATGCAGATCATTAAACAAAATTGTAAAGATCTTTGTCAAATAAAAATTTGATTGAATGTTTTTGTGCGACACTAAAGCAGAACATGGTCACTCACCTGCTGTTTGTGCAGGGTTGATTCCTATTCCGTCTGCAAGGAGAGAAGGTCCACTTTCAGTTAAAGGTATTCTCATGCAAACCCGGAATTATTCAGCATGGGCGTTATGGTAGCTCCCCAGTGAAGCTCAAGCTTCAGCTCATGAAAGTTCACAGACAGAAACAAAAGACCCTGATTGGTTAAATCGGCATAAGACATCCAGGAAAGCTGGACTGGACCACAGGGTGGACCTGAATTTTGACCGACAGCAGCCAAATGGCTAAAGAGGAGTTTTCACCTCCCCGCCGTGGAGATTTCAGCGACATCGTTGCTAAAATCATATTAAATGTACATCAGACTCCAATGAGCTTCCCCTGTTTAAAGTAGTCACCACTGGTACTCCTGCACATTGCAGTCTATATTTGTATTTCATGAAGGTGATTCCTGTGATTTATAAAGTGAAAAGAACTCACCATTAGTGATGATGGCGCTGGTGGCTGAGGGCACTTTGAACTGCAGAAAAGTGAAGCAGAGAAGGTAAATAAAAAGTCTAATCCCGCTGAGTGAAATAAGACACGGCAGCTCTCCAAGCATCACAGACCTTATGACACATTCATCAATATGTCACCACACGTGTGTCATTGCTGGGCGAGGGAGTCGTGACAGCGCGCACACTTGAATGCCACTGCACGTAATTAACACAGTAGTGGCTGTGCCCGGGTTTCTGGATATCTATGATGGCTAAGTATACAGGTGCTAGTGTAGCTGACAGGATTAGCGTGGTCGGACGAAGCTGCCTGGCGACAGGAGATAGGGCAGCACCGGCAGCATGAAATGAAGTTAAGATGAAGAATTTTTGACCGAGAGTGAAACTGCGGCATGACCGAAACCTGAGGGATTTAAATATGTCAACACAGGTTGCTTCTCCCGAAAAAGCTTTTCTATTTAATATTCAATATCAAAAGAGGGTCAGGTTTGATCTATTTTGAGATTTTTTTCTATCTCCAAGGAACCACAATGTATTAAGGCTATATACAGTATGTCCACATGGACATGGGGGTTATTTTAAAGTCTCATCCACATGCAAGTATCACGTCAAGTCAAACTTTATTTTTATAGCACATTTGAAAACAACCTGGGTTGTTTTATACGACAATAACAATAAAAGCAGCAAAAACAATAAATATATACACTATAGTGGGGGTGGGCAAACCTTTTGACTTGTAAGTTAACAAAGAGTGTGCTTTTATTCAGGAGCACTTTGTACATCAGACCAAATCAAATATCGCAATTTATTTTTACAGTTGTTTTTTTTATGCCATAAGACACCTGAAATGTACATAAAGAATGTGTGACATACAATATGAACTATGAATGATAAAACATTGGCTATTAAAGACTATGTGACTATCCTATTTTACTTCCCAGACAGAGCAGTGTGGGTTGTGTGTCATATATTTGTTGACTTGTGTTTGGCACCATGGATGAGGTAGTTGTCTGGATCGCCGCATGTGAAAAGCTACTTAAACCATCAAAAGGTTGTCTCAGACTGACTCTGATGACTTGCAAGTCATGTTGCCGGTTTTTCTGTTAAAAAGTTTAAGTACTTTGGAAGCAACCGGCGGGGAGGATGTGTCCCTTGGGCCACTGTTTGCACACCCCTGAAGTACAGCAACACATAAACAGCAAATTTTCAAATATACAAAATAAAAGTTAAATCCAGATTTTTTTTTGTTCTTAAAAATTTAGGTTATTGAAAACTTCAACTGTGTTTTTTGGCTTGTGTCATATGTATGTAAACCTTACTAAACAGAACACATGTAAATGAAGCTACTACTAGTATAAAGCAGGTCTAATTATGTCACTGGCTCCAGCAAAGCTTTGGCATATATTTCATGTTTATATTCCCAAAAACAGTGCTGTGTGAAATGCCATTGAGAGATGAAAATATTTTTCTCTTGCTGGGAATCACAAACACCAACCACTACTGCCTGAGCTTGCCTAAGCCATGGCGAACAACTGCAAACAGAGCAAAGAAGAGCTGTCTGGCCTGCAGCATGCCCATATAAGAAAGCCTGGCTCCTGAGACAGCCAATGTTAGAAAAAACCCAGAAAAAAACGAGCGTTCAGAGCCATCCCAAACTTCTTTCACAGCTCACTTCCGAATGCACAAGCCTCATTATATGAAACTTTGACACCGTTTAACACGAGAATAAAACATTCTAACTACATTTATAGGTCAGAAAAGTGGAAAAAGCACAATAGGTCCCCTTTAAACATTTCAGATAATCAAACAAATTTTAATATTAGTCTTTGACAACACAAATGAACACAAAATAAGGTTTTTAAATTAAACCTTATTAAGGGAGAAAAAAATCCAAACCTAAATGGCCCTGTGTGAAAAGGTGAAAACTCAAGCGTTTGTGATAACTTGCAATGAGTCTCTTCCAGCGCTGTGGAGGAATTTTGTCCCACTCATCTTTGCAGAATTGTTGTCATTCAGCCACATTGAAGCACCTTTTTAAGGTCATGCCACAGCATCTCAATAGGATTCAGGTCAGGACTTTGACTAGGCCACTCCAAAGTCTTCATTTGGTTTTCCTTCAGCCATTCAGAGGTGGACTTGCTGGTGTGTTTTGGATCATTGTCCTGCTGCAGAACCCAAGTTGGTTTCAGCTTCAGGTCACCAACAGATGGCCGGACATTCTCCTTCGGGATTTTTTGGTAGACAGCAGAAATCATGGTTCCAGTTATGTTGGGGGGCAATCACTTTTTCAGACCAGGCCGTGTATGTCTGGATTTTTTTTCCCCTCCCTTTATAATAACAAGTTTCATTTAAAAACTGCATTTTGCATTCAGATGTGTTGTCATTGACTAATATTTAAATATGTTTGATGATCTGAAACATTTTAAGGGGACCGATTCTGCTTTTTTTTAATGCTCTAAAACATGTGTTGTAAATATATATATGTTTTTAGGTTACAGAGCAATAGATAATTAGCTTGGACCTTTGGTGATTATTATCGCTGGGTTTGGGCTTAGCATAAATTTTGCTTGTTGTTGACCACTGAAAACTTGAGCATGTTCATACTCGGCTCCACTAGACAAGTGAGCAGTTAAGCAGCCACCCTTCTCCGTATTTTGTGTTTCTTTCTCCCCTTTAATATGGACTACCTCTGCAATAACCTTTCCCACAACCCCGCTTTGTACGATGTACACATGCCAGAACAATGCATGTATTCTGCCTTTTCGCTCTGACTTTACATGACTTCCAGCAACCGGATGTGACGTCAAATGTAACCCAGTCCTTATTATTACCTCCTCAGCTGCGAACTTCAGAACTGCAGTGAATGGCGTGCTGTCTGGGACACTTAATCTGCAAGAAAATGACATTAGTTTGCTTTAATGCCACGTCGATTAACTGCAACTCTCAGGAGGAGCAACTGACTTACTCATTTTTTAAAAGTGATATTTAATGCTAATGTCTGTCAAGGCATTACATTGAATTTACTAGCCTGAATGTACACACGGTTTCATGTTAAGTGATGCAGATACATTTTACATTATACATACATGATACATTATTTTAGAGCTATTCAGTGCTGCAAAAGTTAGCATATGCTAACATATAAACTACCCTACATATCAGCGAATGTGCCAACAAGCTGTTATTATCTAAACCCGAGAAAGTAAAACAACCTTCTGAAGACGAAAATAGAGGGACATGCACAGTAAAGCTAAAATAATCTAAAATAACAGATGCAGAGCTGTCAATGAGTGTACTCACACTTTGAACGGGAGCCGAGGGTCCGACGTCAACGTGATTTTAAACGTCACTTTGGACCTGGACAAGCCGACACAAAGAGCGGTATCGTCGCCTCCGCTTTAACCTTCCGATTCTTACATTTGAGCCAAAATATAAAAAAGAACAGAGAAAAAACTTACATGTTTCAGGCGAGGCGACGCTGTTCGTGATCTGTTTACTCACACCCGGAAGTCCGAAGGACCCCAACGTACACGTCATCCATGTAATAGTATTTTTGACACGTAACGCCACTGTTTTGCCGTTTTTAAACAAATAACAATTTTTTAATGTAATTAAACACAAATTTACTTATATCTTCAATGACTGCAAAGAAAACACTGTGTGATTATGTGTTTTAAAAACAGGCATTCTTTCCGGGCTCCCAGTATCTACCGTAATTGACAACAGTGATGGGCACTGACATAACGATGGCACTGAAAAAAAATTGTACTGCGTTAACCAATGTACAATTTTTTTATTGTGTTAATATAAAAAATATCATGCATTATTATGGTGCATTTTCAAAAAGTGTAAAATCAACATTTGTATTATATATCAAATTATAGCGATTGATGTGATTATTATTATTTGATACAAATGCTGCAACACTTTATACAATAGGTCCAGATAACTCAGTTCTTGGCACTGCACTATAAATAGCGAAGAAATAGATGCATTGTAGGCAGTGGTAAAAAGAATGAGAGCAGACTGACAATGACTCAGAGTTCCAGTGCAGACACTTAAGCACATTTCTGCAGGGTTTGCAAGATTTGGCCGAGAAAAAATGGAGTTGAAGGTTTTGAGTTGCTTTTTTTTTAATGAAAATGTGTATACACCTTTTATGAAATGGGGTGTGGCGAGCACAAATGAAATGAAAGTAAGCGGAAAGAAAAGATGAAACCCCTCATCCTGTCAGAGGGCTTCTGAGGGTCTATTCAGGAGGCATAATACGGCGCTGGCACACAGCGTGCGGCATTCAATGAAAAGAGCTCATTAACATAGTAAAAGCTGCTGTAGTGGGTAAAAATACCACTTACCATGCTCCACTGTAATCATTGCTAATGCTGCTGATGCTTGCATTTATTGTACAAAACATAAAGTCTGTGTATTGCACTTGTTGAGCATAAACCGCCAAACAGTGACAAAGCATCTGCACGGGATTGCCAAGGCGCAGGAAACTCATGCGCAATAAGCAATGAGTCTCCAGCCAGTGTTGAACAACTTACTTGAAAACACATGCTTCTATATTTATATGTAGGACATTGTGCTGCTGCAACACCCCCTCAGTCGTCCTTTTGATTTCTATGCTTACTTTGAGTCAGGGATTTTGTTTTCCTGGCCTGGTGCAGCTCCAAAGCTTGCCATATGACGACTATATCAGCGCTGTTCCATAAACATCATTGGCTGATCGGTATCTCACATTTGTGACTCGTTTGGCTTCTTAATGTAACATATTTGAGTGTTAAAATGTCCAACATCAGCCCAGCTTCATGCAGGGAGGTGCTTTATAATTAATGCTAAACCAGGGAGCTCATTATCTTGATGGAGTTAATGCTGGATTTAAAGCTCTGAGCAACTTAGCAGATAAGACCTGTATCATCAGCATAAAAAGGGTCACTGGAAGTTGAGATCCTTTTTTTATTTGCCATCAAAATGTTTAGGCATTAAAAGTAATTGTTAGTATATTAACATTTTATTAACATTTCCGTATATTGTGCATCACATCTTAAATCATAACCTAACACCTTTATCCCCCACTATTACCTCCTTTCCCTCACTCATAGTCTATTTCTGTATTGTCCATATAAGTCCCACACTTAGTCCAGATGATTAATTAATCCTAAATTGAATTTACACAACACTCCAAATCAGCCACATAAGTTCAGCATATACGTTAATCATTATCATTATCCTTTCTTGGAAACTACAAGGCAGATAATTATAAGCAGCTGGTGGCAAACCTCCTGAAGTCCTACAAAGCCCTCAGCTGCAATATGTTACTGAAGATACACTTTTTGCATTCCTATGTAGATTTCTTTCCATTCCGTCTCAGAGGGGTCCAGTAATAACCATGCAACATTTTTGATTGTATGAAGCGTACCCTAGCATCTCTTGATCAGTCTGTATCAACATTGCATTGAGATTTAGTAGATACACTTTATCAAGGATGGATTGGATTTCATATGAACATTTCTATTTTAAACCAGGGTGGGGCCCTTTCAAGAGGAAATGACCAATGGGCTAAAAGCCTCAGAATATTGTTTTGGGATATTACATAGGAATAAATTATGCATTTATAGTACGCAATAATCATGGTTTGGTATGGGTCTCTGTTTTAAGGTCATGTGTGGTTGATTTGGGTACAGTAGGGAACAAAATGCAAAACATAAAACTGCTTAACTTTTGTGTAAACAGCTTTAATAGTAGCACATTTTCTAGTAAAATTTTTCACAATAGTCAGACTTTAAACCACAGTTCATAAGGTTTGTTTTCATGAAAGTGCAACGATGAAGACAATTAAGTGCAACGATAAGAGTTTCAATAGACTGGCTGACGTAAGCACGCTACGTCACATTAAAAACTAGCCCAAAAAAGTCCAGCGAATTAGTGATTTTTTGTCTAGGCGTCTCACATTTAGCTACACTCTCTTCCATCACCTCACAACTCATCTTCAGCGTCTTGGTGCACCCCATTCGTCATCCGGTGTCTCCCTGTCATCCTCATCCTCCTTCGAAAATGAGAATCGAACGTGTCGTGGTGGAGCGCCACAACGGAGGCCACTCGCTCCTCGTCTTATTCATCCAAAGGTCAAGAGAAGCATCAGCAGTGGCGCCATCCACACACACTCACGATGACCCTTCACACATTGACTGATGGAAGCTCGGCAGCAAGTGTGTGTTCAAGTGTGAGTGTGTGTGTGTTTATAAGCTGAACACAGCTGCCCACAGCAGAGCAGATGAGGCCCACAGCACCAATTAGCTGGTCTGTGATTACACTTCCATGCTTCTTGTGCTGTCATCACACTTCCAGACACGGCCGACTATATTTAACAGAGCTGTATGATGGTTAATAGAAGACACTGCAGCAGCACAATCTTGCGGTCTAATTTCATAGGCAAATATGTTAACATGACTACAAAAAACATATCAGAAATACAACGGGCTTAGTCGTGACTTAGTAGTTGGTGAGAAGTCTTGGGGGAAGCACAGAGGTCAGACATTTCTTTAGGCTGCACACCAGGGAGATGTTTGAATGGAAGAAAGTGTATCTTTGATCGAGTTAAATGAATTAGCTGTACTTTCTTAAAGGGGCAGGACAAAAGCCAAGAACTTTAAAACCAGGATCTTTACCGATGAAATGAGTTCCTGGCAATTTTGGATTTACCAACCTTTTCAGGATTTTTAAAGTTCCAGGAACCTTTGGCGGGCTTTGCAGAGCTTAAAGGGGACCTAATATGCTAATTTCCGGGCCATTGTTCTCCCTGTGCATCCCGGTTTCCTCCCACATTCCAAAAACATGCTAGGTTAATTAACGACTCCAAATTGTCCATAGGTATGAATGTGAGTGTGAATGGTTGTTTGTCTATATGTGCACTGTGATTGGCTGGCCACCAGCCCAAAGTGTACACAAAAGATTCTAAAAAGCAGTCTGTGACAATTGCAATAGTAGATACAAATAACTTTGGGCATTAGAGTTGCGTGGGTATGCTGGAGCCTATACCAGCTGACTTTGAGCAAGAGACAGGGTACACCTGGACTGGTTGCCAGCCAATCGCAGGGCACATAATTCATATTATTATTATATAACTAACAACAACATATTCCCCACTATATGTTTCAGTGGACAGCATTGAAGGAACCATAGCTGCTTCCTGCAAACATGCTTTCAGGGAAAGCTTTGATACAGTTTGAGAGTATTTGAACAGACGGCGTCCAAGCATCAGAGAAGCCACCTACTAGATCATCCTGCATTATTAAATGTTGCACGAGATCAATAGCAGAGCAAAGTTTGCGACCGCTGTTTTTTTGTTGCCATTGAAGCAGATGAATGTGATGTGAAATCAATAGCGAGCTGTGGGCGTTTCAGAGCGCTGAGTCTCACAGAAAACTGTGCTCTGCTAGCTCTGAGCTGCCTCAAACTGAGCCTGACTAATAAGTTTCAAGATATTAAAGACTTTCCAAGCGTGTCGTGGTTCCAAAAAAAAGAAGAGATGATTAATTCATTTTCCCACTGACACAAAGATTTTTCACTTCATTATGGTAATCTTGTCGTTTGTCGCCAGCCTTCTCTGTCCTAGTCAGACCTCCTCAAACCGCTTCAGACTTTCTCAGACGTTGTGAGATCACCCCTATACTGATTCAGTAAAACCTCATTAGACCTTCTCAGACCACCTAAGTTCTATTTTGATCTGCTTAGTCCTATTCAGAAACTCCTCAGTCCTATTCAGGCCTTCTCAGTCATTCCGAGTCTTATTCAGACACCCATAGACCTAGTCAGACCTCCTCGGACTACTTCAGACCTTGCAGGTCTCCTTAGCCTTCTTTGGTCCTATTCAGAGCTCCTCATACCGTTTGAGACCAGATCAATCCAATTCAGACCTCTGCAGTCCACCACAGTCCTATTGTGTTCACCTCAGAACTCCCCAGTCAGCCTCAGACCTCCTGACACCACACCAAGTCTTATTCAGACTTCCTCAGACATTCATCAGACCACATTAGACCTTCCCAGTTCTGTACGGACCACCCACCTTGGACCTCCTCAATCCTATTCAGACCACACCAGTCCTATTCTGTTACACCTCGAACCTCTCCAGTCATCCCCAGACCGCATCAGTCCTCCTCTTTCATAGCTCCCCTAAACTTGTGAGACCACATCGGCCCCATTTACAGCACATCAGACCTCCTCAGCCCCCCACAGGCATCCCCAGTCTTCCCAAGACCACTCCGGTCCTCTGTAAGTCCTCTTCAGACCTCCTCAAGTCATCCTAGGTCACAGCTGCAGTAGTTATCTTGTGTTGTTCCATCTTCCATCATGTGACCTGCAGCCTGGTATTGTCTACAAAATAATACCCCCTGGTCCCTCCAGAATAAAGTTAATGAAAATAAAAACACTTTCCACCTCCAGAATGGATGTTCTCTTTCATTCCCCACAGCGGATGCAGTTATTGTTTCCAACCTTAGCACATTACTTTGGCCTTATTGTTGTGGACGATGCAGCGTGATGATGGATTTGGGAGTGCTGTGGTGAAATGTCAGAGTGGGAAACTTTGTAAAAAGACCCAAAGTCCTCTACCTCTGCCTCTGCGACGTTTAATAAGGATAAGAGCGTAAAGGTCGGCTTAGCCAGGCGGTGAGAGACCGTGTCGTCCCGCGAGACACTTGAATACATTTGCTGCTCTCACAATAAACTGCAGCATATTACAAATGTGCAGGAATAAAAGAATCTTATTTGATGCTTCATTTAACCGTGTGGCAATGAAATGGAGGCACGGGGAACCTTTCAACGCGTTGACACCCACAAGCATCAAGATGCATTGGACTTGAGAGTGTAAATAAATAACTGTAATCATCTATGACAGATGCACGATCTCCCCTGCTCTTTTCACTTCATGCGGTGGCTCAAAAACAAGGCTTAACCTATGCGAACAATACCACAATACGTTTAGACGTAACCTGAGAGGCTGGTGTTTTGTAATCCTTTCTTTCAGCGTTCATTTGCTGAGTTAGAAGACGCCATGGTGGGATGCTGAGCAAATCTAATTCGCAGCCTTTCTCCCCCGGTTGGACACCACAGACTCAGGTTGCATGCCGTCATCAGGGACGGGCTAATCATGTTAGCAAACACTCCAGGGGGGATCGCGTGTGTCCTTCCAAGTGTAAATACTCTTAAGAACAAGAAAGACTACGCAGTAAACAAAGGAGACGACAATGATGGACCTTGGCACCGAATAAGGTGCCAAGCAAAAGGAAGGCCACACAGTAAAGAAGAATGGAGGACATATTTCTTCTTTCTTGTCTTCACCAGTCTCATTGTCCTCCAATGAACATGTGTCTAGCTCTGCTCCTGTACATGTACAGCAGGGTGTCAGAAAGTGCTGTTTTGCTTTTATTTGAACCCTTTTACAATGTTTAACAATGGACATGTGGACATTTCTTCGTCCTACACATGCAGACTTGGAGTACTGTGAGGAAAATATCACATTTGGATCTCTTGTTACTTCCGTCCTGGTTCTTGTACAATTATATGGTGGAGAGTGGAGTGGGAGAAGAGAGTCGAAGTTACTAATGAGGGGAAAATGATAGCCATACTGTCATTACAGTCGTCGCCATGGTGACGAGCATCCACCGCTTTGACTTTCAAAGACTCACGTTCATTTCTCGGGTTTTTGAGTTTCAGGTTTGAGCATATCCACATTCATTTCCACACTTAAAAGATAAAAAACAGCAAGCAATATAACAACAAAACTCCTAAAATACCCCCAACGGAGGATGTCAAGATATTCGCTTATTCCCAAAGCTCAAACTCACAGCCGCTTTTCAATCACAACACTTCGGTTCAGTGGGAAATATGGATTAGTTTGCCTCCGTTTTTATGTTTTCTGTGGAAATATGAAACTTAAGAATGCACGGTGGATGAGTGGTTAGCACGCAGGTCTTACAGCTAGGACACCTGAGTTCAATTCCACCCTCGGGCATCTCTGTGTGGAGTTTGCATGTTCTCCCCGTGCATGCGTGGGTTTTCTCCAGGTACTCCGGTTTCCTCCCAAATTAAAAAAACATGCTAGGTTAATTGGCGACTCCAAATTGTCCATAGGTATGAATGTGAGTGTGAATGGTTGTTTGTCTATATGTGCCCTGTGATTGGCTGGCCACCAGTCCAGGGTGTACCCCACCTCTTGCCCGAAGACGACGTGATAATATGTACTGTTGGACTCTACACAAGTCACAATGTGTCTCACATGTGAGACACAATGTGAGACACACAAGCACCAGTCTGGAACAACAATCGCTGGAACAACACACAAACTTTTATTGCAGGTTCGAATGATTTCATGACAGGCACTAAAAAGCTACTGTTGCTGTCGCCACGCAATTCTTCTAGTGCGGGGTCAAGGTCAAATTAATTTATTTAGTACATTTCACAGTTAACTACCTAAGTGCTGTATAGCAACCAATAAAATACAAAACAACCAACCTAATAATACATTTCCATTCATTGGTTTTCTATGCCGCTTATCCTCACCAGGGTCATGGGGGCACGCTGGAGCCTATTCATACCTATTCAACCTAACATGCATGTTTTTGGAATGTTATTATGACTTCTATATTGTGCAAAGGTGACTATAGGGATGTTATGGCATATCTAGAGAGCTCTAATTCTGTGTACTTAGTTCCGCTTACCAAAAATGCTGAATGCAAAATGCATGCAAGTGTAAATATGCAAATGTAGTAAAAGTAGGGAAGAGCACCAATTGCGCCACAACGTCCTGCTCAAACCCTGCTGATGCTGTAAGGAAAGAGAAAAAGCTGTATGATTGTGTTTCTAATGAAGTGTCCACCGTGTCTATATGATGTACCCCCACGCCCCCAGTAGTCCTCTGTCACATAGCAACATAAACAGCCAGTGGTCATAAAGAAACAATTGTCATCCAGCGCACGTGCAGCTGTGGTTTCTTCTACATTGCATGTGTGTTTTTTTTTTGCTTGATAGGCTCCTTATTATCTCTGTGTGGAATGCACACACACTCACATCACACAAGCACACGTTTTCTGAATGTGTGCTGTGTGACAAACGCCATACAGGGCTGAAAGGATGAAGAATAATCAAAAGGTGCTACACGAGGATGCTTTCATGGCCTTCAGAGCCTGCAGCCCGCTGCCTGCTTTTAATAGGACGTTAGGAGGAGGACATAATCAATGCATTTGGAGCTAATAGTCTAATTGGATTCCACTGGGCTTTTTTAACCCACCCTAGGCTAAAAGGAAAAGGAGGAAAAACAGCAGACATTTCTCCTATCGCTGCTCTCGTCTTACATTTATTTGCATCCTGATTGGAGTCCTTGTCAGATAAAGTGGCAGGTCGATGGGGGCAATTACCCCCGACCTCCCAGGACTTGTGTGCAGGTGTTTGTCTGTGTGTGTGAGAGAAACACTGACAACTAATACAACACACAGTGACACAAACTTCCCCCACCAGGGGCTGCCGACAGAACATTTTAAGAACACAAAGGCCGTATTACTTTTGTTAATTCAGCATGCTAAAACTAGGGGTACAATGGTACACCATAATCAGTGACATGAGGTGAGGTTCATGACTGGTGAGGCACTGACTCCTTTGGAGTTTTTTGAATGATAGAACAGGTTGCCTGGATGGGGGTGTCAGGGGATGTTGTCTATCATCTGGTGTTTGCTTGACTTGACTTAAATTGGCTTGACTTGACTTCACTTGGCCTGACATGACTTGACCTGACCTGACCTGGCTTGACTTGACTTAAATTGGCTTGACTTGGATTGGCTTGCAGTGACCCAACCTGACCTCACTTGGCTTGAATTGACTTGACCTAACGTGACATGACAACATGACTTGACATGACATGACATGACATGACATGACATGACATGACATGACATGACATGACATGACATGACATGACTTGACATGACATGACTTGACCTGACAGCATGACTTGACATGACATGACATGACTTGACTTGATTCGACTTGACATGACTTGACATGACTTGACTTGACGTGACTTGATGTGACTTGATGTGACTTGGCTCCATCTATCCATCCATTCATCCATCCACACATCCATCTTCTATGCCACTTATCCTCACTTGGGTTGCAGGTATGCTGGAGCCTATCTCAGCTGTCTTTGGGCAAAAGGTACACTCTGTACTAGTCGACTTACTCCAATTTATTTATGCTAATTAACTGGTTAAAACATTTGTGTTCTTTCTTTTGGTCTGTATAGAATACACATGCATTCTGCAAACATGTACGGTTTCTTCTTAAAGTGCCTTTAAGTATTTTTTTTGCATTCATTTAAGGGGCAGATCTGCCACATCAGTGAGGGATGCATTAAAATGGCCATAATCACAGTTTGGTATGTGTTTCAGGTGAGAAATTAGCAAACAACAAAAAATACAACATTGACAGAAATCTCAACTCAACTGCAGATGGGCGTAAGAAAGCAATTTTGGAACTACTACGGAAGGTTGAGCAGAGAGGACATACCGTACTTCCAAGAAGTGGATGAAGCTCCAAACTCAATTACAACCGTGAGTGTTGTGGCTGCACATGAGAGGAGTAGGAAGCCGTTCACAGATGGAGAACACATGAAATAATCATTCCTAAAAAAAAAAAATCAGCGCATCTATCCTCCAAATAAAAAAAAAAATAAAAGAGAAATGATTCGGAAAATGAAAGAAAAGAGTCAAGGATGGGGCGATGCATTGCAACAAACACCAGATCACCAGATTGAGCGAACAGCACTGATATACACATATGTGAACTCCGTGGCCTTTTTTATGTTAAAGTTGGCTACGTTTTGTTTCAATTTTACACAAATAATTGAACCACTCTAAAACGGCCTACATAGTTCAGTGTTGAAATTAGTAGTGGACCTACACATGCACTCTGCACTGTGCTGAGTTGGATTCTGTTGTTGTAACAGGTACGATTTCCATCCATCCATTTTCTGAACCGCTTATCCTCAGGAGGGTCGTGGGCATGCTGGAGCCTATCCTAGCTGTCTTCGGGCGAGAGGTGGGGTACAAACCGAAGCCTTTTACGACAGGAAGAGTCTTCTTGGCACTATCGCGAGCTATGACTCACGCTAAAATAGTTTTTTTTTTTGCTGTGGGCCAATAAAAAAAGAGTCACTGGACATAAATGACTTTGGACAGCCCTAATTTACTGGGCTCCTTCCAAAGTCAACTGGTTGGCTAAATGAACAGTGACAGTGTCAATCAAAGCTCAGCATTCAAACCTTGAGAGTGTTTGTTGGTTAGTGTCCCCATTAACTAATCTTTCTGAATACAGTAGTTATCACAACAATTAAAAAAAACAAATAAAAAGCCAAAGGCAGGCCTAGGGTCTTGTGAGGTACGCTGGAGTATTGCATAACGGCACATGTAGTTTTGACATTAGAAGAACAATTTTTCCAGAAAATGTTGGTCTTCATTGTACAACCTTACTGTAAGTGTGTTCCATTCTAGTTATGATAGTTTCCAATAAATAATCTGTAGGAGGCACTTTGTGGTCCTTATAACTATATCCAGGAGATGGCCACGTGTTGAAAATAAACTTGCTGTGTAGCTCCAAGGAAGGTCCAGCTCTTGTTTTGGGTCTCATTAGATGTCTAATTAGGCGTTATTGAATAGTATAAGAACTTCCTGAATGAACCACACACACAGTAGTCACACAGTCGAGGTGTAAAAAATTATATGAAGCTTTTAAGATTTCTCCTTGTGTGTATCAGTGTTCTTAACAGTTGTCATCAGTGGTGGTCTTCAAAAAGAATCCTTTATGGACATTCTGCTCTTCAGCTCTTTCGGATTAGAACAGTTCTTCATGTTCCATACAGCAGTTATCAGTACAGAAGACGAAGAAAGAATCAAAGCTGCTGTGAGTTGTTACAGGATTGATGTGTCATTTTACTGCGGATAAAAGAAGACGGCGTATGGAGTTGTTCTTGGAAGCTCATTGGAGTGATGGCAATGTTGATGCTAAACAAACGAGAAGAAGCATGTCCTTCTACGTGTTTCATCGTCTGTGTTGAATTTATCCATCCACTTATCTTCTATGCCGCGTATCCTCACTAGGGTCACGAGTATGCTGTCTTTGGACTGCTCGCCAGCCAATCGCAGGGCACATATAGACAAACAACCATTTACACTCCTGGTGGTGTAACGGTACATGCTTCTGCCTTTCATGGTTTCTGAGTCCCTGCCAGCGTTACGTCAGGAAAGGCATGTGGTAAAAAAACGAAACCAAAACCAGTCATGCGATTGACTCACTGCAGTCACACTTGGCTGAAGGTTTGTGTGTGTGTGTGTCTCTGCTTGGACATCTCTGTGTGGAGTTTGCATGTTCTCCCCGTGCATGCGTGGGTTTTCTCAGGGTACTCCGGTTTCCTCCCACATTCCAAAAATTAATAATTAATTGGCGACCCCAAATTATCCATTTGTTTACATTGTGTATATGCTCCAGCATACCCGCAACGCCTAGTGAGGATTTTTGTACTATTTGACACAAACCTGAATTTAATTTGATGCATGTTTTGGAGTAATATGTCATTATTAATATGTAATTATGTTCATTAAACAACAACACACAAGTCGTGTGTGGAGGACATGACACAATTAGTATAATAATAACAATAGACACTTAAAAAAGTTAGTATGTATCCAATACATGTAATATCTACTTCCCTGTGGGACAAAAAACAGCTCCAAACTAACCACATTACTTGTTTATTTTAAAAATAAAATGTCACTGTGGTAAAAAGGCACATTTAGAGTGCAAAGACTAGATAATTGAAGCTTGCTAGTTATCTGCAGACAGCTATATTAGTCTTGTAAAAAACTTTGGGTGAGAGGCGGGGTACACCCTGAACTGGTTGCCAATCGCAGGGTATATAGACAAACAACCATTCACACTCATTCTTATGGACAATTAAGTACTCGGAGAAAACCCATGTACACACGGGGAGAACATACAAACTTGCCAATATCCTCCTGACTGTGCAGCCAACATACTAACCACTCGTCCACCATGCGGCCCAAAATCATGACGTCTAAAGACATAAATCAACAACCAAGGTAGTCATGACTGTAGCTGCACAACAACTAGTTGATTGACACCTTGTGAGGTCACCTACGACATCATTAGACCTTCTAATGTCCAGGTCTGATCTCATCATGCTGGCTTCCAATGTGTGTCCACGGGGGGGGGGGCCTTGTTGCTTAAGAGTGTACGTCTTCTCCAAAGTGTGGTGGTCACTGCCCGACTCGCTGCATCTCCTGAGACCGATCAATTTCAATTAGCTCGTAGCCTCCCAGGGCGCCTACGACTAATCGATGTCTAAATTTCAGCCCCATACCACCCCCACCATCACCGCTAGCAGGGTGTAGCAACAAGGGGGCATATAAACATGTGTTTTTATAATGTTGATAAGGTGCAGTGCAGCTAGTGTAACTTCATGGGAGGAGGACAGGAAGGAGGGAGGAGGGGCTAATTATTCTCCAAAAGCCGGGGACGAGATGACACGTTACCATGGCGATAAGAGAACCTTTCTGAGCTTTAGATAATGACGGGGGAACAGAGTCAACTCTTTGCAACACAAATGGCTTCAACCTGCGGCTGTGAGAGTGTGGAGGGGAGATAAGACCCCCCCCAACCCCCCCTCAACCCACCACTCCCTAAAACAGCAAGGACAAGGACGCACACCCACACAGACACACAAATCTGCTCATCCGATTAATTCTCAGCAATCAGTGGGAGACCGAAAACAACTTTAACTTTAATTTGAACAAGAACCCTGTTCATGTTCTCTAACCTGTTCATCAATGAGACCAGTGACCAAAGATGAAATCAGCACAAAGGGTATTTTTTACTTCATACACAACATAAATAAATACCCTAAATGCTCCAATATTCCAATAGGGTTGACAAAAGAAATATTGGCATTAGCTGAGGCTGTAGGCAACCACTTGATGTCATTTTTTGATGTTTTTCAGTTGTCAGCATCCAGAAGCTTTATCTACCTCTACATGCGCTTTAGCATGTCGGTATGGCTACTTAGTCTTAAGTATTGCACATGTCGTCCTTTTTGTCTGCGCATCAATGCTGGTAGAACAGTTTGCGCTCCACCACGATGACATGATCATTCATCTTCTGCCACTTATACGAGGTCAGGCCGTGGCGGCAGCAACCCAAGCCGGGAGGCTTTGTTCAGCTCTTCCTGGCGGATCCAGAGGCGTTTCCAAGCGTTCCAATGTGTCCTGGGTCTTACCCAAGGCCTTCTACCGGTTGGACATGTCCGGGAGGCATCCAAACCAGATAGCTCCTCTCAATGTGGAGGAGTTCCACTCTGGGTTTCTCCCGGATGACAGTGTGTCTCACACTCGATTCCACCCTCAGCCATCTCTGTATGGAGTTTGCATGTTCTCCCCGTGCGTGCGTGGGTTTTCTCCGGGTACTCCGGTTTCCTCCCACATTCCAAAAACATGCTAGGTTAATTGGCGACTCCAAATTGTCCATAGGTATGAATGTGAGTGTGAATGGTTGTTTGTCTATATGTGATCTGTGATTGTGTACTCCGCCTCTCACCCGAAGACAGCTGGGATAGGCTCCAGCACCCCCGCGACCCTTGTGAGGAAAAGCGGTAGAAAATGAATGAATGAATGATCCCAAAAGCCTGTGGCTAGCACTATTGCAGCAACCCTTGTGTGCGGTGTTTTGTCTTGCACTAATTTCTGTTTTGGGTATTGTAGTCCTCCCACTTTCCCTCAAAACAAAAGGGATCATGTCTTTCTTGTGGAACACAACTGCTAACATCTTAAAGACGGCCTTTGAAGAACAGCACTTGATGGAGTATGGTGAGTTTTGGAGGCTCTGGCAGCTCACGTCAAACGACAGCTAGGTCATGTGACTAACACTCACCCGTATGTGTGTGAGAGGCTAATAACCCGAAGACAGAGAAGCTTTCCCTAAAGAAGACGTCTCATCTGTTGGAAGTGTCACTGGAAGTGAGTTGTAGTAAGTAAAATGTTTTTCTCAAAATGAAGATGATTTTACGGTTGCCAGGGTATGAAAAAATTCCACAATCCAGGAAGATCCCAACATTAAAGGCCCGGGGGAGCAGATGTCCATCCTCAGAGAATTTCATCATCAAACAGAGATGAACACCTTCATGAGGTCATTGTGTTACACAAGAAGCTGCTTTGGAAATCAGTCATCGCCTTGCTGGGAAAAGAGGACATCTGCAGCAGTTCTCTGGTGTTTGGACGCTGGAGTGCATTCTTGATGAACGGGCTGTTTTGTGGAAAGACCCCCCTCGCTCCATTGAAGACCAGTTTAAAAGTGTTTGTGTTGACGCCTCCTTCATTAAACAAGGGTCAGCGCTGTCCTGAAAGCTGAAATCGCTGCAAGTCTTCTGCTTGGGACCTTGTTTAAATGTCCGCCGCGATCAATCGCCTTTTACGGCAGAAGAATTAGCTTCAGGCCTATTTTTAGAATCAATAATGTTTTTCTTCTCCTTGCAGCCACACACACACTGGCAGAGCATTTCATTGCAGAGGATGCAAATAGCTCCCGTGAGGGAGGCCACAGAATGTAAAGCTGCTTGTATAAAGTCCACGCTTATTGATACGGGAGCTGGCGTTGATTGGCTATTGATCATCATGCCAGTGATTGAGTGCTTACAGCATCTTCTGTCTGTTTTGCAAATGACTTCTCCTGCCTCCCCAAAATGATTCATTTTCCTCCTGTTTGCATATTTGCAGCATCTCCCTGATGGAATCATCATTGATCTTCACATTTATGAGACAGCCTTTGCTCCCAGCGTGATGTACTGAAGGGTCACCATGATGAATTGACATCCAGAAAGCTGCTTTTTTTTTTTTTTTACTTTCTGTCACGATGAAGTGAAAGCAAGAAACCATGAATGCATTTCGTGATGATGAGATCTTCCCGACCTCCATTCCTTCCACACAAACACTCTCATGGCGTGCAGACTGTAAACATAGCAGGCTGCAGTGAACGCATCATGAGGCTGAGTTGTTAACAAAAAAGCGTCCAGTAAAAGAGTGACTGTGTCGTTTGTGTACATGACACAGGAAACGACTCCCAATGGCACTGAATGGGATCAAGACCTCTGTTGATTTCCAATGATCTGCCAGATAACATGGCTGAGGTAGATTGGGTCAAAAGTGAAATCAAATCCTTGGGGGCCCAGAGGTCTTCAAAATGTTTTAGTGGCTCATGGCACATACTGCACATACTACAATTACCCAAGAACTAACACAAGGAACAGCAAATAGCAAAAGAACGATAAAAAGTAAAAAATGTTGATGGAATGACATTTTTGGATATGTAACATTTGCTATACCAATTTCGCGTACCAATTTCCCACACTGTACGCATGAAAAGTGACTTTATGGCATCTACTCGATGAACAAGTTGATTGCAGTCAAGCTTTCGTCTAGCACAGGGCTCGGGACCTTTTTGGTTAAGAAAGCCATGAAGGCCACATATTTTAAAATGTGTTTCCATGAGAGCCAAATCATAATTTTTAAAGAGGACCTATTATGCTGTTTCCACTTTTCTGACCTATAAATGTAGTTAGAATGTTGTATTCTCGTGTTAAACGATGCCAAAGACTCAGATAATGAGGTTGGCGCATTTGGAAGAGAGCCCTGAAATATGTTTGGGATGGCTCAAAACGCTTGGTTTCAAAAGGCGGGGTGAAACTGCCCCTTTGTGATGTCACAGAAGGGCGGACTTCCTTTTATGGGCGTGTCTGTAAGCCGGATAAGCGCTTTGTCCTCTGTCCAAGCTCTCCTCCTCTGTTTACTTGCTAGCAATTTTAATCTGTATTTCACACTGGACTGTTTTGTGAACATGGGCCAGTATGCAGGCATGTGTTTGGCCAGCTATGTGGGGCGGGTTGAGCATGACCTGTGAACCAGGAAGTGCCGGAATCGGTGTGTGTGCTGTGCTCTGGTGGTGGAAGTGTGAAAAATAAAGTTGACTGGAAGCAGCCGTTCGCCGTGTTCTTTTTTTGGTATTGAAATCCTTAAGCAAAGATTGATTTAAGCTGCTCGACATTGTTCTATAGTATAGATGGATATGAAGGCGCAGGATCGGATATATGGATAGTCCGGTTATATCGATATTTTTTCCGACTCCCGAGAATATCGATATAACGAGACTTTACTGTACTATACTATATATACTATACTATGTGCAAGTCCAATTAAAATGAATAACAATAATGATAATTAAGTAGCGATAATGTAAACGTTATGGAGGGTGACTGTTGAGACGAAACCTCTGTGGTCTTCCTCCTCCCCCTCAGTCCGCAGAGCGCGCCAACAGGTGGATGAGCACACGCGTGCACGCGGACGGCACAGACGCACTTGGAGTGGAGTGTGTGCGTGTGTGTGTGTGTGTGTGTGTGTGTGTCCAGGCGGACTGCGCAGGGCATCCTCATCACCATCTTCATCATCATGCTGTGCATTTAGCGCTCCTCCAGCAAAGTGACACGACAGGGAAGTCGTGAGCTCAGCTTTGGGATGAGAATGAGGAGAGAAGCGTGCACGTCAGAGTGCGCGCTGAATTGAGGGATGCCAGATTAGGCGTAAGGATATTTCTCAGCATTTTTCTGCCTCCACGAAGTTCTGATGTTCAACATCTGCAAGGTTGGTGCTTTTCTTCATCTCCGTCGCTGCTTGTCTCCCACCAACTCATTTCACCTTTTTTTCTCCACACACACACAGCCATCAAATTGCGCATAAACATGTCAAAGTGGATGCACACACACGCGCACACACACATGCACACACACCTTAAGGAGTGCACGGCCACATGATGGTTTCCTCAGCACAACCGATGCAACTTTGACAAAGAATACCAGATGGATAGTCATCTTTATTATTATTTTGACACCACTGCAGCAGTTGTGTGTGTGTTGCAGGGAGTGTGTTCTTTGCATCAGCCCACATTGGTCCCAGTGAGCAAAGTGTCATTATTTGAAGACATTGTCCTTTGGGTTGGAGGGGGGTCTGCAGGATGGAACAATGCAGCCACTGCAGCATTCAGTCTGCTTACTCTAAATTCATCTTTCATATGGACATGTGTCCCTGAAGTCAATTCATGTTTATGCTGCTGGAAAAGGTCACTTTTTACTTTGAAATCACTTGCCAGTGGCATAAAAAGCCATTTCGATCACGAGCCATCACTGCAATATGCATTCTGGAGTACAGAGATGCAATAAAGAGAAAAATGGAATAAAGCGTGAGGAAAACAGACATCAAATGACAAACAGAGATATGAGTGGCTTACGTCTGATTGCCACTGTGAAGAAAATGTCATTATTTGTTTTAACAAGTTGGAGGAAAAATTGCAATTTGAAAAGGGTTTGGCAACAAAAGTGTTGGCTTGTTACATAGAAAAATGGCATTTTAACACTACAAGCAACACATAATCTCCCAAAATGAAAAGAACCATTGAATTTAGCTGCAATGATAAACAAGTCAATTGCACATTTTGGCGTTCATTGAATTTGATACCTGTAGTTTACATTGAAAAAGTCCATTTGAACATTATATGGTGATGTATGACTGAAATAGATCATTTGTTCCAAGGGTTTGAGCTTCTTCCAATGTAACATTTAAATGCATGCTTAAGTAACATTTGAAGTGAATTAACAATATTATATAAATCCGAGTTTTCTTTATTTTCTTTAATTTGATTTATTTCAACAGTTCTGGCTGTACAGTCAAACCTCGGTTTTTGTATGATTCGGTTGTTGTTGAAAATTTACGCTAAAAGTTTTCCTCCGTTTTCATACAATATTAATCTTTAATCAAAAACATGTCTGCTTGTCCTTTACTGTATGCCTGACTTACTGTTGCATTTTGTATTGAGTGTGACTGCTAAATAATCCGCCATGGGGCCAAGTTGCAACTGATACAAAGTTGGATTTGACAAACTATAGCTGTAGAGTTGTCTTTACCAAATATCACTAATATTACCAAACGAAAAAAAGCTGCATGGCTATAAGGGTTTTACTAGCTGACAAAAGCGGGTATCTTCAACAAAGGGCTGGTCATCAGGCGCCATCATTTCCACAATGAATTTACAGATCCCCCTGGGGTCGTCTCTGGCAAAGTTTTTGGCACTCTTCTAATGATGCGGCAAAACAAACAAGCCCCGGGTGTCGTAGCGTAGCATTGCAGGCGTTTGTGGTGGGCGATTGATTTAATGTTTTTTTCTCTTGCAGAGCATTTGGTGAAATGTCTTCCTCTGAAACAGTGAGAAGCCCCTGTCACTACGCAATCCGTCCCTGCAACACAATCGGACTACGTCACTTTAGCAACAGCGTTTCTGCCATGTCACATAATGTGGTAGTTATTATTTTTGTAGATGTATGAACATAAATGGTCAAAAATCAGACCTTGGGCATACCCGTGGCCCTAGTGATAAGCGGCATAGAAAATGGACGGATGGATAACCATACTTCATATATAATATATTGGGGGGTTATTTTACTAGTGACTGTTAGCTATAGTTATGACTTCCATCGAGAGAGCTACGTAAAAACAATGCACAAACGTAAATGTTATATCCGGTTACGTCTGACAAAACATAAATAAATCAATTAAAACACATAAAATGCAGTTATAGTGAATGTAAACAACCGTCAGCAGAGTGCAATGATGGATTCAGCTCAAGTATTGTTTTCTGTGCCGCTTATCCTCACAAGGGTCGCGGGTATGCTAGAGCCTATCCCAGCTGAGGCGGGGTACACGCTGGACTGGTCGTCAGCCAGTTGCACATGGCTAACATGTGACTGCTGAAAAATAGACCAACCCCATGTAGACGCCTTCTGCACATGCACAGAACTGTTTGCGTTTCCGGTATGGATTGTGTACTGACAGTCCGACACAATCAATGCTGTTTGCTGCACGTCACAGAAAGGAGCGCTTGATTTGCTCACACTAACCCACTTACAACAATTTAGGTGATCTTGCTTCATTGGAGCTTTTATCTGAGCTATTTTCATGTTATTGGATTTATCATTGTGACACCGTAATTCCTCATATCAGCCCAATAATTATCAATATGATATCCCTAATTATTTCAAAAACTGCCTTTTTCATACATTTTTTTACAGTTTTTATCTAGTTTAGAGGAACCAATGAATGTCAAAAACCAAGGTTCCACATTATCTGGTTATACAGGTTTTCTCCTGATACACTAAACATTAATTCATTCAAAGTTCAATGCGTGTTATACATTATATAACCATGCTTTATGGTTCTCGATTTTGGGTCTCATGGACCTTGGAATTTTAGATTTTTTAAAGGAATTTCTAAATATTTTGAGTTCACTGCTGAATTGTTGGTTTTGAGGGTCCATGGTACTTCTAGTGGTACAATGTATTATTACTAGGGCGGTACTGTCAAAAGTCCTCCTTTTGTACGTTGACTTTTACAGTTTAGGAACATTTGTGTACTCTGGACGCAGAAAAGGTACCATGTAGTCCAATAATTAGCCTTCTATAGTACATTAGTTGTGTGCAGTGAACAAAGAGACGCATAAATGGTGGACGTCTGACTGTTTTATGCTGCAACAGAGCCCTACTTACACACAAGAGGCATCACTCTGACGCAAGATTAGGGACTAAAAAAGTCACTTTGACGGTGTCATCTTGTGACCAATGTTTCACTTTGCTGCCTTTTAAGGCGATTGCAATGCACACCCACTTGTTTTCTTGGCTTCATTAATTACTTGGTTTTATGGCCAAATGAAATGCCCCCCCAAAATCCCCCCACCCCCCCAGCACCTACTGCCAGACGTTGCCTTCTTAGGACACTTTGCCACTGGGGAGGGCAAAAAGTGCTGGAAGCATCCCTGCTAATGTAGCTGCTATCCATCAATTAGCTAGCTATGAAGGCTGCTATGTTATGCTACAAGCCAATGCTAACAATAACATATGTAACTATGATTATATTTTATTAGGATAAACGCAGCAGTCATTAAAGTTTACAGTGGTTTGAAATGTTGCTCAAATTTAACATAAACTAAAAAAGAATGAATTATGCAGAAGATTTAAGAGGAATAATTAATAAATAGCACTTAGCGTCGATGAAGCATATCATATTTCACAGATCGCCCATGCAACATGCTATCATCCGTATATTGTGTTAATACACTATTTTTAAAGTTCATCTCACTAAATCACTTCATTCTTACTACTTTTCAGAACATCTGTGTTACAGTTACAATTTCTTGGATGGATTTCCTGTGCCACGTATTTTGAAACTACTCAAAGCTAGCGAGCTTGTTCTGCATAGCAACAAGCTGCCAGGCATAAATTCTATTTCTCTACGGTAGTCTAAATTACGGGGACACCCTCAACGGTACTCCTTACTTCAAATCAGTATAACTTTGGTTATAACGCAGAGCAAGAGTTTTAAAAGCATCTTCTTGCAGTCGCCAGGCAACCACTAAAGCAACTGTCAATCAATTAGCAAGCAGGTGATGTTTACAACCTTTGCCCCCTGTGCCTCCTCAGGGCGACGCCCTCCGGCCCGGCAGCGTCTGTTAGCATCTGTTAGCAGGTGTTAACAGCGGGGCAGGCCCGGGGTGATGTCACAGCTGTACTACCGGCGCTCGGACAGCTCGTCATACCGGGATCGCATCCCGCTGAGAATCGTCCGAGCCGAGTCTGAGCTGTCGACGCTGGAGAAGGCGTACCTGGGCGCCGTAGAGAAAGGAGACTATGCCAGCGTCAAGCAGGCCCTGCAGGTGTGTCAGGCCTCATTAGCACCAGGGTTTGATCAATACTGCACTTTATTAAAGACAGCCGTTAGGGAACAACAGGAAAGACGACTCGGACTTTTACTGTGACTCAGCAGCGAAGCAAGCAGCTGCTCCTAAGATGCCCCCAGTAGCTCCTTTCCCACCAACCCCCCAGGAACCTTTATTACCAACAACTGTAAGGTTGCTGTAGGGTAACTGGGTTCTCTTCAAGTCACACTTTTGAACCAAGCATAGCGCTTTTAATGTCAAAACAAGGCCTCCGTTGACATTTTGCACAGCATTGCTTTTTTTTGGAAGGTGTGAATAAGTGTTTCGCCCTTTCCTGACATCTTATGTTGGTGCATGTTTGTCACATTTAAATGTTTTAGATCATCAAATTTAAATATTAGCCGACATTATTCAAAATGAAGTTTTCAAATGAAACTTTTTATTATTAAGGGAGTAAAAAAAATCCAAATTTACAGCACATGGCCCTGTGTGAAAAAGTGATTTCCCCCCGCATGAAAACATAACTGAGATTTATAAAGCCATTTCTGAAGGTATGGGACTCCAGCAAGCCACAGTGAGAGCCATTATCGACAAATGGCAAAAACATGGAACAGTGGCGAACCTTCCCTGGAATAGCCGGCCAACCAGAATTATACCAAGAGTGCTGCAATGACTCATTCAAGAGGTCACAAAAGACCCCACAACAACATCCAAAGAATGACAGGTGACCTGGAAAGGTGTGTGTCTCATTACGTCTGGCCTAAAAGTAACGCCGCATTTCAGAATAAGAACATCATACCAAGAGTAAAATATGGTGGTGGTAGTGTGATGGTCTGGGGTTGTTTTGCTGCTTCAGGACTTTATCACAGGACTTGCTGTGATAAATGGAACCATGAATTCTGCCGTCTTCAAAAAAGTCCTGAAGGAGAATGTCCGGCCATCTGTTGGTGACCTGAAGCTGAAACCAACTTGGGTTCTGCAGCAGGACAATGATCCAAAACACCCCAGCAAGTCCACCTCTGAATGGCTGAAGAAAAACCAAATGAAGACTTTGGAGTGGCCTAGTCAAAGTCCTGACCTGAATCCTATTGAGATGCTGTGGCATGACCTTAAAAAGGCTTCATGCTATTAGGTTTAGGGGTCAATCCATTTTTCAAACAGGGCTATGTAGGGTTGGATTTTTTTTTTCTCTTTTGATGATCTGAAATTTCGAAGTTTGACAAACAGGAATATTCATCAGTAGCCTCTATCCCACTCGAGCAACATTTTCAAGAACTTTTCTATTGCGCAAGAGAAAGAAACCAACTGATTTTCAAAGCATATATGACCAAAAGTGTTTCTCAGGTGGGGAGCTCTCTTGACAATACACATTTGCACCAATCTTGGAACTATTAATGTCAAAACCAGGCCTTTACTGATTCTACTGATATTTTGTACCATGTTGCTTTGTAAGGACTGATACAACTCACTAGCCCCTTTCCCTTTGCAAGAACTTTTCTATTGAGCAAAAACAAGAACCGATTTTCAAAGCATACATTTATGGCCAAAAATACTGGCATGCCTAAGACAACAAAGTTTTTGGCCATGAATGTAAAACATCTACTGATTCTAGAGATATTTTGAGAGTATTGCTTTGTAAGGACTAGCCTGTTTTCCACTGCAGGAACTTTTCTACTGGCAGTTTTGCTGGAAATGCAGCATGTATTTTCAAAATAACTGGCAAATACAAAAGTTCCTACAGTAAAGAAGGGACTCATAACAGATGGATCACTCCTTACAAAGTATCGCTGTACAGCATATCAGTTCAAGTCTTGTTATGACTTTGAAAGTTCCAAAGTTGGGTCAAATGTGTGACTTCAAGAGCTCAGCTCCCCTAGAAAGTAGGTTCTTGCTCTTACCCAATAGAAAAGTTCCTAAAAAGGTTCCTGCGGTGGAAAAGGGGCTCGGGACAAATATAACACTTTATCAACAACACTGTACTAAATATCTGTAGACGCTTTGACAATAAAAGTTTCATGATTGGTTCAAATCTGTGCCTCCAGAGTGCTCAGCTGACCTAAACAACATCTTTGGAAATCAGTATTGTTCTTGCTCTCCGTGAACGCAGGAGGCGGAGATCTATTTCAAGATCAACATCAACTGCATCGACCCGCTGGGCCGCACAGCGCTGCTCATTGCCATCGAGAACGAGAACCTGGAGATCATCGAGCTGCTGCTCGGCTTCAACGTCTATGTGGGTGACGCCCTGCTGCACGCCATCCGCAAGGAAGTGGTGGGCGCCGTGGAGCTGCTGCTCAACCATAAGAAGCCCAGTGGTGGCATGCAGGTGAGCTGAGTGGGGGGTAGGGGGAATCGAACCCACGGAACACAAGTGACAGTTAATTAGAAGCTGCTAATGGACTTCATTCATTCAATGTTTCTTATCGCTTCCTGCCACACGTGTGCTGTATACGTCTCCAGTCCATCACCATCAGCAGAAGCTGAAACGCTGCAGATGTTCTTTTTGAAGCGCTGCAAAGGAACAAAAGATGAAAACCAATGTGGAGACAAAAGAGAACATAAGCTGATCTGTGCCGTGGGGATGTGATGAAGCAGCCAAACGCTTGCCGGCTGGCTGTGTGATCTACCAGCCAGAACATTTCCTCTGGACTCGACTAAACGCATCTGTGTGTGTTTATGTGTGTGTGTGTGTTTGTGTGTGTGTGTGTGTGTGTACGTGCGTGCGGCGAGAATACATCAACACAGCACTGCCAAAGCTCATTGATTAGAGTCCATGTCTGTCTGGAAAAAGGCATCCAATCTGTCACCAGTGTCTTAGCTAATAAGGAGTACACTACGTTTGGACTTTCATGGACTTTGTCTTTGCAGGCGCAAAGCATGCTGGGTTTTATTTCTTGAAAACAAAAAAACAGCTTTTAAAATTACCCTTGTTTGTTAGCGTCATTTAAATACAATTCCTGGACACTTCATTAGGTACACCGAGGACTGGGCGATATATCAGCTTGCCCGAGTGCAAGCTAGTTGATGCTGCTCTGTGTCTTCTGCTGCGTTTTTAGGGCTTTTGGGCTTTTCCCTTCAGGGGTCGCCACAGGAAATCAATCTCCTCCATCCAACCCTGTCTTCTACATCTGTCTCTATCGCACCAACTATCCTCATGTCTTCCTTCACTACATCCAGAAACCTCCTCTTTGGTCTTCTTCTGACTTCATCTCCAACATGCCGCTAACATGATCCTATCCATCCTGGTCACTCCCATTGAGAACCTCAGCATCCTCATCTCTGCTACCTCCAGTTCTGCTTCTGGTCTTTTCCTCAGTGGTACTGTCTCTAGGCCAAACAACATGGCTGGTCTCACCAGTTTCTTATGTTTTTAGTGTTCAATAGTGCTTTATTTATTACTTTCATATTGTTTTGCGCCATACCGATCCCTTAAGCGGGTGTGCAGCTATGAATGTTCATCTTTACGTTTGTCGGTGCTGTTTGCGCCATTGTTTACACTCAGGAGCAGTTGTTAGCTTTGAGCACCACTTCGCTACGCAGAGCGATCGTAGATGCCCGCGGCTGCATAGCGGGAGTGAACAGCAAAAAAGACGGTGTAAAGGTTGCTGTAAAAAGACGGCATGTTTAAGTATGTTTACCATCTGTTGTCATGGGGAACGTGAGATGGAAGCGTTAACAGCGCTAACCCGGCTACAGAGAGACAGAGTGTGTGGAAGATTGAACATTATATTTACATTGTTCTATGTAATATACTATTTCAGCGGCTATTTGTTTACATTTTAATAAATCTTTGCACACATATTTGGTATATTTGGCTTTGACATTTATCTAAACTCAATTTGTGCAAAAAGCATTTGGACATATATCGTATATCGATATTAAACCTAAATATATCGGGATATGAGGTTTGGTCCATATAACCCAGCCCTAGGTACACTTGAAGCATTTATGTCACATTTAGATGAGGTCACATGACCATTAAGCATGCTGACCTGAGAAATGGGCCAATCAACTGGGCTCCTGCTTTGGGCCCAAATCATTTGATGTTATTCAAAGAGAAGAGTGCACATGGGCGCCCATTGGATTTTGGGGCATAAATGACAGTGCCCCACCATTTCTATCTAGCCACATGCTGCCATGAATAATTTCATTTACAGCCACAGTGTAATGTATGGGGACACCTTCCTGTTTAATAACATGAGAAAGTAAGTTCCGAGCTAAAAATACATGCAAGCTTTTATGATGGATGGCTAATTCTTTTTGGTTTCCGTGTGACTTTTATAACATTGCCTTTGGAATTAAAAGGCTCATCGGTTTTCCTGTGATGTGATTGGTGCCGTACTGGTTTTTCCATTTCAAAGCGCCACTGGCTGTAATACATTTTATTGGAGGGACTATTTCAACTCATAATTGGGTCATAAGAGAAAAAAGAGGGATCCACTCGTCACTGTT
Organism: Doryrhamphus excisus; assembly: GCF_037039965.1. Taxonomy (NCBI): domain Eukaryota; kingdom Metazoa; phylum Chordata; class Actinopteri; order Syngnathiformes; family Syngnathidae; genus Doryrhamphus; species Doryrhamphus excisus. The sequence goes on from NC_136377.1 coordinate 13,943,983, forward strand.
GCATTGTGCTCAGCAATGTCTTTATTATTAAATCATGTGTTTGTATTGTGCGCATGTAGGTCAAAACAATAATGTGATGCAAACATGTGAAATCTTGCATGGTGCAGTGTTGCAGTGTTTAGAGAAACTTCAAGTTGTGTCCTTGTTCCGTGTCAGGATGTTAAGCTCTTATCTGCAGCATGCATTAAGCTTCTCTCTTGCTGCACACAATCTGATAAAAAAGACCTTCTTTTGATGTTAAGTGCCTGGTGCTCCTGCTGGACGTCGTGCTAATTGCAGTGCTGCTTTAGCCGCCGAGTTGTGAACAGCTCCTCAACAACAGCCGGAATAAAGAAATCTATTTTTGAGGCGCTTTTCAAAACAAGATGACAATAGCCGGCTGGACCTTTGAACCATTTTCAGTCGGCTCAGCATTCTCTTCCCTGACGCATCATCGCTAAGACAAGAAAAAGCTGGCTCCATCTAACAATGAGCCGGGCAATTTATTAGGTACACAAGCTAATGAGGTTCAATACAAACACTGGAGCAAAAAGTGTGCCTTTACAAAGATAATTAGTGTGGCAGAGAGTAAGGCTGACTAATCAGCATCAGCACCAAAATGTACACCTTCAAAGGTGCAGACCTGCAGTATAAACCTGAACTTTGTCATTAGGACTCATGTATTATTCACTGAGGCAAAAGAAGGAAACGTGCCCTAAATGTAAATTGTAGTGGGAAAATATGGTCTATGCAGCATTTTTTTTGCAACACATTGCTAAAAAACTAAGAAAAAAACACCAATGGAAAATGGACATTCATGTCTACCCCTGCAAAGCCTATTGCATAGTGCGACGTGCACCTGCCCAAAAATCTAACCTCGTGGATCGTCAAGGCTGTGATTGGTTGGCTGCGTGTGTATACGACTCATTCAGATGGCGTGCAGCCAACCTCCACTAATGCCTTCTCCTCCGATTTTCGATCAAGATATGCAATAAAAATGAGTGCTGTAACGTATGGATTACTTCCAGCTGCAATAATGCTCCCCTTGTCTCTTTAATTACCGTTGTTCACTTTCTACCACGGAAACCAACAAGCTCAATAGCCGACCAGAGTTTGTGGTTGTTCACAGAGTTGACGTCACATCATGCGTTTCACCCCGAGTGGGGATGAGTACTCAATGTTTTTAAGATTGGCAGGTCTGTAATGTTCTTCCAACAGTTCTACGTCCTACTCAGAGCTGTTTTGAAGAAAAGGTTCTAACTCTGATACGGTACAGTTGTAGAAATATTATAAATATATTATAATATTCTGATTTAATGTTACCCCCAAAGGTTCCCCCCATCTTACTGGACAAGCAGTTCTCCGACTTCACCCCTGACATCACCCCCATCATCCTGGCGGCGCACACCAACAACTACGAGATCATCAAGCTTCTGGTGCAGAAAGGAGTGTCCATGCCTCAGCCGCACGAGGTAGGCCCGGCAGTCTGACCAAACCCGACTCAGCACTTTTGCCAGCTTTGGTCCAATATATCTCACATCTAGATCTGAGTGTGATTTAGCAGCGTGCAGCATTCACATGATTCAATGACACGGCACAAAACTTGCTGACTCCAACTGCATCGGTCAACAGGAGCTATGAATAATATTTTTCCGCTACATGTTTTATGTGTGTGTAGTATTGTGGTGAGCAAGGAAGAAGTGGTTCAAATATGTGAAGGCAAAGTATGCAATAAGTTGTGCTAAAGCTCAGAAAAATGACATTTATGAAAACATTGATGTGCAGTGGTTTGTGGGTTTTTAAAATATTTTTTGAGGGGTTTTACAGCCTTAAAAATATATATTCATTCAGTCATCGCTTATCCTCATGAGGGTCGCGGGGGTGCTGGAGCCTATCCCAGCTGTCTTGGGGCGAGAGGTGGGGTACACCCTGGACTGGTGGCCAGCCAATCACAGGGCACATATAGACAAACAACCATTCACACTCACATTCATACCTATGGACAATTTGGAGTGGCCAATTAACCTAGCATGTTTTTGGAATGTGGGAGGAAACCGGAGTACCGGGGAGAACAAGCAAACACACAGAGATGGCCGAGGGTGGAATTGAACTCGGGTCTCCTAGCTGTGAGGTCTGCGCACTAAACACTTGCACACTTGCCCATGAGGAACATGCAATGCTAAATTGTCCTTGATGTTTACAAAAATCTAACAAGCGCACAACAAACTAACAAAAATTCAGTTTCATTATAAAAACATGTACAGTCACCAAAACTATCGGCACCATCTTAGATGTTTACATGCATTTAGTTTCTCAAGAACTTCAAGGCTTACAAAAATACGCACGTGACCCCCCCTCCAAATACGATAGACCGTCATCACTGTCTGTGTGTGTTGCTGCAGGTGCGCTGTAACTGTGTTGAATGTGTGTCAAGTTCTGACGTCGACAGCCTGCGACACTCGCGTTCTCGCCTCAACATCTACAAAGCGCTATCCAGCCCTTCGCTCATCGCCCTCTCCAGCGAGGACCCCTTCCTCACGGCCTTCAGGCTCAGCTGGGAGCTTCAGGAGCTCAGCAAAGTAAAGAGCATCTGAATGCATCTGTTATGTTGAATACATACGTAGAAAGCTTATTTCTATGTCGTTTGTGCACCTTCAGGTGGAGAACGAGTTCAAATCAGAGTATGAGGAGCTGTCGCAGCAGTGTAAGCAGTTTGCCAAAGACCTCCTGGACCAGACCAGAAGCTCCCGAGAGCTGGAGATGATCCTCAACTACAGAGATGATGTCAATCTGCTGGAAGAAGAGGGCAACGGAGATCTGGCAAGACTCAAATTAGCCATCAAGTACCACCAAAAAGAGGTATGTGTGACGCTTATCATTCACATAACTTATGAGGTTGCATGCTCACAAATGCAGAAACTCATGACCTCATGACCCTCCTACCTCATATTTCAGAACCTCGTATCCACAAAATATCAGACAATATCATAACCTCCAAAATGTCACAAAACTCACAATCTCAGGGGAACATCACAACAACATCAGCAACCTCAAAGGCTTGTAATATAGTCTCATGGTTTAAGTAACCCGATGACACTATAAAGGGGACCTATGATGCTTTTTCCTCTTTTCTGACCTATAAATGTCGTTAGAATGTATTCTCCTGTTAAACGATGCCAAAATTTCAGATAATGAGGTTTGCGCATTTGGAAATGAGGCCTGAAAGAAGTTTGGGATGGCTGAAAAAGCTCGGTTTCAGAGGGCGTTGAAAAACTGTTCCTTTGTGATGTCACAGGCATCCTTATATGGGCGTGGCTGTAGGCGTGATATGCTCTCACAAGTTATTGTATTTGGTGATTTCCAGCAAGAGAAAAATATTTCCATCTGTCAACAGCATTTCACACGGGACTGTTTTTGTGAACATGACTGTTGCCAAACTGTTGCTGGAGCCAGAAGCAGCACGCTCTCGCCGGGAAAGGTGCATTAAATGTCGGTGGCCTCACATACGGCTTCTGAGCTCCACTGCACCGACGGCACCTCTGACAAAGTGTGTCTGACAAATGTGTGGTCCTCCTCAGGTAGGCGAGGTTGCCACACGTCCGGCTTCTCTTAAGCTCCACCCTACCAACGGTGCTATGTTACCCCTCTGAGTTCATACACATCATACACAAGATAGGGCTCGGCGATATGAATCAAAACTCACATGCCAATATATGTAGGTAGACTAGCGATATATATATATATATATATATATATCGATATTTTTTACATAAACTGAATTTTGACAAAAGTCAAGCCAAATACTCGTGCAATACTACAAACGTAATAAGATGACTATCCATAGCTGCACACGCGCCTAAGGGGTCGGTGTGGCACAAAACAATAAGGAAGTCATAAATAAAGCACTAAATTGCATAAAGCAATAAATAAACACTAAAAACTCTCCAAGAGACACAGAGCTGTCATAACTAGCTTGCACTCGGGCGGCGCCATCTTGAAACATGAGACCTCCGCATGAAATCTAGTCTATATCGATATGAACGATATGCTTATTTATTCATATCATGCTGAACAGAAATATCGATATATTAAAATATATTGATATATCACCCAGCGCTATTACACGGTAAGTCAGAGCCAGTAGCTCCCAAAAACTTTTCAATTAGCTCTCCACAGACTTTATTCATTTATTATCAACTCCAATACCGTCTATATTATAGGCGGGCTGTGGATGGAGGAATTTAAAACAGACCATTTTGGTGGGAAGCACAAATCCAAGGAAATACAGCTGGAATGGGTGCATATTCTGGATGATCTAGAAAGTTAATTGTGTTTCAAAGCTCCATAGGACTTCACAACTCAATACAAAGGGTCGAAAAGTGAGCATGAATGGTGTCCTTAAACATCACACTATCGCCTTATGATACCACAGCCTCGTTTAATAGTAACCTGCCTCACTATATAAGTACACTGTAATACTATGATTTCACAACTTTACACCATAACATCAGACAACCACCTGACCATATGAAAAGTCTTTCTGAACTGTTTTCACAACCTCATAGTACACGGTATAACCCCATCGCTACGTATGGTAACCTCACTTCATAATCTCATACACCCATGCATCCTCATGAAGCAGTTCAAGTGCTCTCACTGCCAACCGAAAGCTTCATAATTGCGTTTCCTTTTTTTTTCCCAAAGCTGCTGCTGGTCAAGTTAACGAGAAATGAGAAGTTAATTATTTTCGCTAATTAGTCTCTCCTCCGTGATGTTAGCCTGTCAATCAAATGGGCAGTTTCATTAAGCGTCCTTCCATCACACCAGGACTATGACGGGTTCATTGAGAACAAGTCTGGCTTGTCACATGATTAAAAAATTTGTCAGATGATAAAAAGTAATTGTGTCGCGTGCGTGTGGTGTCAATGAGTGCAGGTGTGAGTGATGTGAGCTCCCTCCCTGAAAGCTCTAACGATCTCGGCGGACCTCAAATGAGAATTTTCAGTGAGTGAAAAACGAGCCACATGGTGATAAAAGTGCATAGTGGAAGTCGGTTTCCGATTTGCTCAGTGAGGAATGACCCCACGGCTTGGAGGGATCTGGGTGGTTTTACCCAGATCTCATGTTCACGTCTTTCTGTCTGGGCTGCCATCTCTAATCAACACTTATCTATCTTATATAACACTGAGGTCGGGATAGAAGAATAGAGGTGTCCCTGTGAGTCATGAGACGGGTTGGGCATTGTTTGAACTTCAACCATTTTAACGACTCGCAATTCCGATGCCTTTTAGAGGCAGGGTCATAAAAGTTTCACAGTTTAAACGAGGGCGCTAACCAGAGATCTTTTGGATGAAATGACAGAACTTCCCCACAAGTTTTTCTTTCACTTCTTGGAATAACTCCGTATTGCAAGTTTTTTGTTCGTCCAGTCTTGAAATTTAACCTTTAAAAATTTTAAATTAAAAATGTAATTAAAAAATTTTAATTTAACCTATTCCTACAGGAATATTTGGGTCCATGTATACGTGACTAGTGATATGAACTATGAATCTTTATAGGGCTATTTTCAACGATGCAGTGCATAAATATCAAACCATTGGTCTCACTTTACAGTAAGGAACACAAAAATAGGAACTAATGAAGAACTAATGAGGAACTTATGGTCTAGGCCAGGGGTGGGCAAACTACGGCCCGGGGGCCACATCCGGCCCGCCAAGTGTTTGAATACGGCCCGCCCAATCTTTCCAAAGTATTTCATTTAAAGTCAACATACAACCTGGCATCATGGCCTGAGCCAACCTTTTGATGGTTTTATCAATTTCGTTTTTTGACATGGTCTGTTGTTTACAAAGTGCTCCTGAAAAAAGGGACACAAGCACATAATAATAATAATAATTATTATTATTATTATTAGATTATTAAATTATTATAATTAGTATTAGAACTATTATGGTTATTATAATTATCATATTAATTCTAATTATTATATTAATTATATAATATTATTGTTATATTTGCATATTTTACATAATAATAATATAATTATTATTATTTTAATTTTATTGTAATTATTATAATATTTTATTATTTTTAAAATATTTAAATATAAATATAAAATAATAAATAATAATAGCAGATTGCATGACAATTTTACAGATACAATAATACCAGGTGGACTGTTACGTGTAAAATATATAGTCTGCCCCCCCCGTAAATTTTGTCATATCAATGCGGCCCGTGAGTCAAAAAGTTTGCCCACCCCTGGTCTAGGCACATACATTTTTTTTTTACTATTATTTGTTTTTGCAATTTTTTCCCATTTCCCAATTCCATACATACAGCAGTGTATATTGGTATAAACACAGATACACACACGCACATACAATGTCAAAAAAATAAAAAAAATAATAAATTCAAATATTTTTCAACTGCCATAGTGCAAGTGTCCTGAGCAGTTCTTTGCCAGTGAACGGAAAGAGATGCATTGATTTGGTGTAGCGCTACCAGCAGGGGCGACGCCCAGCCGAGGGGAAGCAACAGGGTCCTGAAATGCATGCCACATTCTATTACATTTTGTGTCAGAACCTCGGAGACAGTGCCAGATTTTCTCCAATTTCATGTAGGTTAGAGCATCCCCTATCCAAACAGAGTGAGAGGGAAGAGAAGGGTTTTTCCAGCGCATAAGGATAGCCCCTCCTTCCAAGCAAGCTAAGGAAGGCGACAAGGTCAGCCATTTAAGATAGCAGTGAGAGGTTCGAGGGTAACACTCCAAACAGCAGCACCATTAGTGACGGGCTCGTCTGAACCGAGGTAATGGCTGAGAGTGAGAGGAACACAGACCTCCAGAACTGAGATAGAGTAGGGCAGGACCAAAACGTATGGGTAAGGTTAGCTGTCCCACGGTGACATCTATCACATGTTGGGTCGATGCCAAGGAAGATGTGAGCCAGCCTGCTCCTCGACCAATGAACTCTGTGGACCACCTTACACTGTATGACCCTGTGTCTAGCAGATTGAGGAGGAGTGGATCAGCTTCCAAACTAATAGCCAGGTGTCTATGTCTATGTTGGGCGTCGAGGACCATGTAGTGCACAAATCGGCCGGCACTGGACGTTGTGAAAGAATTATTATTATTCTTTTTACAAAGGTACACTTTCACAAAAGATGAAAAATTAGTATACTTATACTTTGACAGTGTGTTTGGACAAATAAACAGGATACCGCGTGAACTCTGCAGAGCGGTCTCCGGGCGGGTTGGAGTCGGAGGAGCGAGGAGGGAGCAAAGTGAGCAGTGAAGCATCAGAACACACAGTAGATAAGATCAGCATTAAAGCACACATTAACTCCTTGCCCCCCCCCCCCCCCCCCCACTCCCTGGGGGCCCTCGGCAGGCTTACTTTCATTTGCACTTGATCTAAAGCAGTGCATCATGGTGCATGAAGATGTACAGTCTTGCTGTGGCAATTGTGCTTCTTATTTAAGAAGAAAGAGAAAGTGGCAGCTTTATGATTGTTTCTGGTTCGCCGTTGATTGCGCTTACTTTTCTATCTACACTATTTCTACACTTCTCAGCAGGGCCGCTTCTGGCCAAATTGAGGTCCGAAGCAGATTGTGATTGCCACTGTTTTTGTATGATTCAGTTTTTGATGAAATGTTCTCTCTGGTATTGATGACTGCCTCGCTTACAGCGCAATATTTTGTGTAACAAACTGTTGTATCTGTTACTCCTCCCTCCTTTATTCAGCCATGTTGGATCACACACCCAACACCACATATGGCGATGCTCGACACAATTCTACGGTATCCTGAAAGGCGGTGGTGCCCAAACTTCACCAACTTCACGTCAAAAAAATGATTTTGCATCCGAAGTACAGAAATTAGGGCTGTCAGTGGATTAAAGTAGGCTGTAGGATGCATTCATTTGACAAACTGAGAATGTTACACAAGCTAGAAATCAAAGTAATCAAAGTATTGTTAAACAATACAGAGACCACGTCTTCCCAACAAGAGTCCTCAACCAAGGTCAAAAATGACCTTAAATGTTCATTTATCCATTTCATCCATTGCGTTAGCATCTTTGGGTGTCCAGAACAGATTGTTTGTGTTTTCATACATCGCATTGTTTTTGGAACAAATTCTTAACAAAAAGTGAGGTACCACTTAAATGATATGCATACAGTGTAGGCAGTGGCAGTTCTGGCTTGAATGACGCCATGGGCAGACTGACACTGTGTTTGGTCAATTTAAATAAAGTTACTTTCAAGAGATTTATTGAGTTGAATGTACTTCATTTAATCCTAAAATGCATATCATTCTTAGAGTTCAAATAAATGCTTTGATTTATTTTGAACATGCATACAAGTGTGCTGCACGGTGTCCGAGTGGTTAGCATGTTAGCCACATGTTGAACATATACATAACAATTGATGCACAATGATACGTCGAGATAGATATTAACACAGCGATTGTAAGGTCTGATTTTGAGGAGAAATATGAGCAAAGTTGGGGGTAAGTCACTGTGGATGCACTTCACTGCTGATGGGGATGTCACACAACTTCACGTCAAAAATTCCGAACTATTCCTTTGAATCACATAAAGTGATGATGTGGCTTCATACCTCTCAAGCACGAGGTTGCAATGGTTGAGGAAACAGGATTAGGTAGATTAGTATCATGAAAATATATGGCCACTTTCAGTGTTTGTACTCTGGAAGTTTCCTCAAAAGTACAACTGTTATGTCACAAATACAAATATTGCTTGTATCTCCACCACTTTGTTAGTTTTCCAAGCTGTTCCTCTCATTTACTTCTGGCATTAAAAGTATGAATATATGCAAAAATGACTTGAATTTTTTTGTTCCTGGGAGACAGCTAAACTAATAACAAAATATATGACATGAAAGAACAGCATAAACATTATTTTTGTTGTCCTTTTCCAAGTAAAAGTTCATTAAAAGACTCAGCTGGCGCCGACGTGGGCGAGCTTCAGAACCTTAGTAGCACTTCACTTTTCTTCTTTCCCTTTTTATACTTTTTCCTCCCTTTACTTTTTGTCTTCATACGGCATTTTCAAGTCTGGAAATGTGACTCATTCTACTCGGGCTCACTCGCACACACACACAAATTAGGATCCCTTGTTGCCATGGTAACATGGCTGCAGATTTGGCGCCCAACGATGCAGGTCGACACGGTGGCTCGGATCTTGTGGCTCGACGTGATACTTTGCATCGTGTATTTATGTATGTGTGCGCATGTTTGCACACAGAGCATATAGACCCCCGCCCAAGGCCGCACCATCATCGACTAGTCAGTCTGAGTAGTTTGATGATGTGCCGCGTACTACTTTTCCATTCCAGGCCTGATGGTGGCAGTATGACAATAAACAGCAGTGTTTTCCAGTGAGGCGCCACCTGGTGGCCCCGACGCAAGCAAACTGTAAGCCTGTGAATACCCCCACTGCATAGCATCGATTGCAACTGGACTTTTCAGGTTGGAACTGTAAGGTTTTGAGGAAATTGTTGATGTGGTTTTAGTTGAATCCTGCATACTGGTTAACTTAACAAATCTTCAAAACAAACAACGTGTGAACTTGAACCTGAACTTTTCTCATCAGTTCGTAGCGCAGCCAAACTGCCAACAGCTCCTGGCGTCACGCTGGTACGACGAATTCCCCGGCTGGAGGCGGCGCCACTGGGCGGGCAAGTTCATCACCTGCGTCTTCATCGGCCTTCTCTACCCGGCGTTCGCCGTCTGCTACCTCATCGCCCCCAAGAGTCGCTACGGGCTCTTCATCCGCAAGCCCTTCATCAAGTTCATCTGCCACACCGCATCCTACCTGACCTTCCTCTTCCTGCTGCTGCTCGCCTCGCAGCACATCGTCACCACCGAGCAGGACCGACAGGGGCCTGCGCCCACCACTGTGGAGTGGATGATCCTGCCCTGGGTGCTGGGTGAGTGTCTCTTTGGACTCTTGGAGGTCCAGGACTAGGATTCTTGTCAGCTCCACCGTGTTTTACGCTGTCCCTTTCAAGGTTTCATCTGGGCTGAGATCAAGCAAATGTGGGATGGCGGTTTTCAAGACTACATTCATGACTGGTGGAACCTGATGGACTTTGTCATGAACTCTCTGTACCTGGCCACCATCTCGCTCAAGATTGTCGCCTACACCAAGGTAAGATTCTGTCTTGGGAAAGGATTCTTTCTTCTCACATCGGTTGACTGACTCTTCATTCGTTTTTCAGTACAGTGGAAGCAAACCCAGGAACCAGTGGGAGATGTGGCACCCGACGCTCGTAGCGGAGGCTGTCTTTGCCATTGCGAACATCTTCAGCTCCCTTCGCCTCATTTCACTCTTCACAGCCAACTCCCACCTGGGACCCCTTCAGATCTCTCTGGGGAGGATGCTGCTGGACATCCTCAAGTTCCTTTTCATCTACTGCCTGGTAGCTCCACTAAACCTCACAGAACAGAAGCTCCTGAAGACACATCAGCCTTGAAGTAATATCATCTGTCCTCCTGCAGGTTCTGCTGGCCTTCGCTAACGGCCTGAACCAGCTTTACTTCTACTATGAGACCAAAGCCTCCAGCGAGAAGGGCAAGTGTAAGGGCATCCGATGCGTGGAGCAGAATAACGCCTTCTCCACGTGAGTTTGCACACACTTCTGGTGTAATGGTATGGAAGTGATGCGGCACAAGATGTGTGAAAGCTTTTAAAACATCTGAGGGGAGTCACTTTGGAGAGGAAGGAGCATCCAAAATTTCCCCCTTTCAAATACACCCTTAATTCTAAGCATCTTAATTCATCAGATGTTGGACGTGAGTCCTTTCTTCATCTTAGCAAGACCTTTTGGATCAGATGAGTGCGCTAACCATCAAGCTGTCAACCCGATGACCTGGGTGACCAGGGAGCGAGGTTTACCAAAGAACTTTGGCACAGCTGCACCAGCTGGCATCCATTACGTACAGTATGCTTGGTGGGAAGACTTTGGAGAAGTCTTTTTCTATTCCCAGTGCACAAAACGAGATCCATAAGGAAAGTGGCGGAGCCTGACCCTGACGTGATTTGAACATGCAACCTTCTGATTTGGAGTCAAAAAACGACAACCGCCCCGAGGCACTTGTCAGAGGTATCTTTGATTGCTGTGATAGCCCTCTCTCAGGTCCAAGATCCATGACATCTGACCTCATAAATGAACACAGTCACGCTCCAGAATTTTTAAAAAGTCTTCCCAGAGGAGTAGAAGGTGTTATTGCTGCACGTTGACTCCACGTTTTCTTCAGGTTTCACTTCTTGTCCCAATACTTTAGTCTGCTCAGTTGCTGACGGACAAACAAACATGACAAACGCAGCCATGCGTGTCCTTCCTCAGGTTGTTCGAGACCCTGCAGTCTCTCTTCTGGTCCATCTTCGGTCTGATCAGCCTCTACGTCACCAACGTGGACGCAGACCACCAGTTCACAGAGTTTGTGGGGGCCACCATGTTTGGCACGTACAACATCATCTCCCTGGTGGTGCTGCTCAACATGCTCATCGCCATGATGAACAACTCCTACCAGCACATTGCGGTGAGAGCACGCAACACAAATCCAGTATCCGACTGGATAAAACTCTTCCATGCTCTGCTTCTGTAGGATCACGCCGACATTGAGTGGAAGTTTGCCAGGACTAAGTTGTGGATGAGCTACTTTGAGGAGGGGGCCACCCTGCCGCCGCCCTTCAATATCATCCCCAGTCCAAAGACCTTCTGGTACCTCATGTGCTGGATCAGGACACAAGTGTGTCACAGGAGCAGCTCCACCAGACACGACACCATCGGGACACTCGGAGTGAGTCAATATCTAAGCAAGAAATCTATTACTGTTCAGTGTCGAATGCAAGAATCCAGCTGATTTTTAAAATGGATTTTTATTAGCTGGTCACCTCCCAGCGCAGATCTTCTGGTCAATATTTTCAGCCTTGGTGGTGCTGATTGTTAACCAAGAAACCGATTTTGACCGACATGACCATCTAGGTGGCCAAATTAGGTTCTACTAATACTGCAGATAAACGTTCCAAGCCTGCACTTTGATGTCTGAATATCGATTTTGACTGCTGCGCCACCAAGTTACCCGAGCTAATCAAACTCTTAGTTACCATTTTCAGCCAAAACGTCCTGGTATTGCTTTATCAAAACTGATATTTTCGGTGCTCATTGTCAGAACACGAACCCTGTTCAGGGCTGTACATTAAAAACAAAAATGACTTGCCCATGGGGAATTCTTAAGGTGAGAACTACTTGCCCGAATATGCTGATAATTCATCAGATAATAGTACTGATGCATTGTATTTGGAGGAATGTCTGAAAGGTATGTTAACATGGCATGCCATACTACCTTACACATGGTAGTCGTAGTAAGCAGTGATATTTATAAGTTGTGCACCACAATGAAACATTGTTGAATAGACACATTTGTGTACTAGTAAAGTGTTTTTAATCCAGAAAAAAAACGCTCAATGGTCAAACAATAATTTGTGAAGCAAAGGTGAAAAAAATACACAGAGAAATGGAAGCGCTAGATTTTGTAGCTTGTGCAAAATCAGCACTTGGTATTGGATCTAATCGCTGGTGTTTCATTGTGACCACTTCAAATTGTCACAGCAATGTGATTCACTCACCTGTGCCATCATTTGATTTGCTGCCGCTATTAAAATACTTGTTTAGGAGGCCCCGTTTCATCACTTTTTGCTGTTTTCCTTCACAAGTTGTTGAAGAATTAGACCATGTTGGCAGGGACGCCATGATAGATGTTTTCCTAGTCAAACCATTGCTGATTGGTTGATCGCGAGCAAGAACGGGTGTGGGTAAAACGCGGACTGTGGACTATGGTCTATGGTCTAAATCAGGGGTCAGCAACCTGCGGCTCCAGAGCCGCATGTGGCTCTTCAGACTCTTTATTGTAGCTCCCTTTGCGATGCTTGAATATTTTTAACACCCGAGTGGGGAAAATGCACGTCTTTTGTAATGAGTTTTAAAAAATCCAACTTTGTCTGAGACCATGAATGCATCCTGAGTGAGTTCTGACTGCTATCCAGTTCAGTACATGAAGAAAAACAAGTAATACTTACCTGCAAATCTAAAAAATAAATTCGAGATAATTTAAAAACAGCGGCATGGGAACTTGTTTTTACGTTTACAGTAGTTTACACATCCATTTATGTAAGTTTATCTCCAATACTAGCAAGAGTACTCCAACTCGTCTTTTCTTATCTGAACTACTTTGATACCCCCAAATTCCCTCCAATGTTGTTTTAAACATACTATATGTTTTGCGGCTCCAGGCTATTTTTCTTCAGTGGGCATTGAGTAAAATGGCTCTTTTCATAGTAAAGGTTGCCGACCCCTGGTCTAAATAAATGATTCTGATTGGTCCATTTCAAGATTTGCAAGGATTGGTTTGCAAATTAGCACCGGAATTACACAGTCCGTGTTTTACCAACACCCAACAAGAACCGCTTTAAAAAAAAACACTTGGCAGTACGGCATGCCAAAGTGCACTTGCCCGACGGGAATATCACTGATTGGATTTATTTGCCCCAATTTTGTTTTAAGTTGCCCCGGGCCATCGGTACATCGTTATTGTGGAGCCCTGCCTGTTGATTGTGACGCAATGCATACACATGTTCCTGGTGACTTTGACTTTATTTCTTATCTTCTGTGCAGAGGCGAGCTGCAGAGAACCTGAGAATAAACCATCAGTACCAGGCAAGACCCGCCTCTTTCTGTGTGTGTTAGAAACACAGCACTTGTACATTTGTTCATTTCCATCTGCTGATAGAAGACATTAGTGGTGAGTCATACAAGAGTCATTGGGGTGTACAGTATATTTTGTGTCTTACTATTTGTTCACCTCAGCGGGGGGGTTGGGGGTATGTGAGTGGGGGCGAGGTATGGTGTGAGTATTCTCAAAGTGCGCTTCCTTTTTGATTCGCCGCTTGCCATTTGTCTCCCGCTTAACGGGCCGTGACTGCTCGATGGAGACGCCAGTGGAAGGTGTGCTGATGGCCTCTTTGATGGATGAACTGTACGCAGGAGGTGCTGAGGAACCTGGTGAAGCGCTACGTGGCCGCCATGATCAGAGACGCCAAGACGGAGGAAGGCCTGACTGAAGACAACTTCAAGGTAGACAAGAGCATGAACAATATGATGATGATGGAATGTAGACGGTTTTTGAATGTACTGTTTCTTCTGTGTGTCAGGAACTGAAGCAAGACATCTCCAGTTTCCGTTACGAGGTGATGGGCATGATGAAGACGGGGAGGCCGGCACTGCAGGGCGAGCGTAAGACCACCAGCAGCAGTAGCGGTTGTGGTCCGGCGGAGTCCACCCTGGCTTACCCCAACGCCTCGCTGAAGGTGGCTTCCTGCGCTACTGGCATTCACAGTAAGAGCAACCGTTTCAAGATCACCGCCTCCATCCTCAAACGGACGGGTTCTGCAGCCTCGCCTAGACCGCCTGAAGCCCCCAACGGCCTGCCCAACGGGGTCCTACCCTTAGACTTTGGTTTGTTCCACAAGCACCACCGGGTCACCTACGAGGCCACGCCTGGCGCAGGAGAACCCTCCAGGAACATGTATCCGTTATCAGAGGAGGCGGAGTCAGACGAGCAGGACGAACAGGGTCCAAGTTGTCTTCCACAGATGGAAGACGAGGCCTCAGCGAGAGACAAAGACCCAAACAGTGACAGTAGCTTACTGGATCATGAGGAGCGTGAGGAGGAGAGCGTTCCCTGAAAGGGAGCAGCCTGCACATGAGAAAGTGAAAGCAGGAAGCAGGAAGTGAAAATCCTGATCAAATAGCACAGTGACATCATGGCGTGGACACTCAAAGACCTCCACCAGGGTTGAAGCGCTCTGAGTCCGTTGTTTGTTTTGTCAGCTGTAACTAGCGTTGGCCATCGAGTCTCAAGTGTCAAGGAGAACCAGGACTAACATTCAGATTCTCTTGGGATGGTTCAAATGTTTGGATTTAAATTTGTAGTTTCGACTGGAAGAAATAGCCACAACCACCAACGAAGAAGAAGCAGCCAACCTCATCAAAAATTGCAACACAATGATATGATGCAAAGGAGGGTGCACGGCCAACATGATTAAACACCTCCAGATGCGTAGCGTAGAAATAACCAAGATGGACTTCCTCTAAAGCAGTCGATAAATGAAGTCTGTCTCATGGGTTCAGGATGCCCACTGATGTAAATAAAGCACAGGAACTATGGCTGCAGGATGCAAGTTTATTTCATTGATTTAGTTTATTCCCATCTCTTTGAGCAAAAGAGCAACCCACACAACATATGTCCCGCCTTCAAAATAAAAGCACCGTGCACTATGTCCTGTTTACTTGTGCTAACAAAATGAGGGGTGCAATAAAAACAGCTTACACCAACATCGAGGCAGCGTACTATGTATAATAGAGCTAACATGGTGGCACCAGTTGTTTGCTACTCTGCACCCGAGTTAGTGCATGTTTTAACATTAACACATAAACAGCAGCATATCTTTTGTGAAAGTGTACTTTTGTGAAAATAGGTCTGTGATCAATTCATATTAAAGTTGATCAATTTATTCCAACTAATGGGTAACTTCAGACATTAGCGAAAAGAGGGCATCTTCTTGTGGCAGGAAGTTGTTTTTTTGTCATCAGATAATGACCATTTTCCGTCCACCAATCAACACACTGCACCGCGTTGATATCTGCCCCGTTACGTACCCCAAAAGGTGGTTTAGAGCATTATTTTGAGAACCTTCACAACTTTTTGGAAATCTGTGCTTGTGGAAACAGACGTTTGGGGGAAACAGACGTCCACTTTGAGACTCAGGGAGGTGTTTGTTTGAATGTTGTCATGCTAGCAGATTTAGCAACAAGTTTGGCAAAGCATTGTGGGGATTTTAGTTGTCATTTGCTAATTTCACTCGCTCTTTTTTTTTTTCAAAATTCATAATTAAAGTAGCCTCCTGCTACCTCCTTCCTGTCCTCTCCGTGGTCTCAGCAGAGCAGACGTAGCATTGGTTGTGGTTGAGACTTTTAGGCTGCCTTGTCTCCTTGTGCACTTTGTTACTCTTTACCCCCCTCTGGCATTGCTTTCTATGCAAGAAGAAATTCCCATCTTACGCTAACAGTAGAGGGCAGATTATCACTGACACATTATTTGTTTATTATTCTTATGATAACTAAACCTCACATAGAATGTTGCTGATTTGAAACATCTTGCTAGTTGGTTTTGAATGAGGTCTTTGGGATTTAAAGTGTTGAACATAAACCTGAAAACAGTTTGTGATTGTGTTGTCAAAAACAACAATCACACAAGAAATAAAAGTGTTGTTTGTGACAAAGCTTTGTGTGTGTGTGTGTGTGCGTGCGTGCACTGTGTATGCTTGCATTTTGGTCACAATGAGTGCCAAAGGTTATATGACACGTTGACATTGCAGGGTATGATGCCATATTCCGCAAAGTGTGTGGGAAGTCACAATCATTGCCATGCGTTTACGGAAGTAAAGATTGTTTCAGTGTGGACGCTCTACTCGCCGTGTTTGTGAGAATTTCAAGGATGCAATGGAGGTAAATATTTTCTTCCCCTGTTGATCCTATGTTGCAGAAGAAAGTGGTCAAGAATTTTGCAGATGGCAGGAGCGTGACTACCTTTATCCAAGTCTCGATAGGCACGGCATAGCACGCCTTTGGATGATATAGGTTGGATATACGTATGCGACCTGACCATTTAGACTGCACTAGCATCGCATACATATCAGATTTATATATTTTTTTATGGGAATTGACCTGCAGTCTGAACGTAGCCATAATTTAGAGGAAAGTTTTTACCCATAAGAAGCCACGTCATTGGTACTTAATGTAAAACTTCATGTCAAAAAAGTCTGAATCAAAGCAAAGAACATGTATTTATTGAGTGTCTCATTTGCTATTATGACAAATAGGCTTTCCATAGCAATTTTAAGGCTACACCTATGACAGTGATATTTTCCTTGCTTGTTTTTATGAATTGTAATATTTGACACCTTATTAAAGCATTAAAATTGTTAAATGGCTTTCTAATGAGCTTTAATGGCAAAATAAACTCTTATGGGAGTGATATGAATGCCATTTCGGGGAAGCCATATTGGAAGAGTCACGAGACTGTCACATGACAACAACTCCGATGTTTAAGTGAATTGATTGTGCTGAAATCTTGTAAGATTAAAAATGTAATCATTGTTTTGTTATTGTCTCAGCTAAAACATCCTGTGTTCTATCATGGCAGACATTAGCATCGTGAGGGCAGAAAATAATCCTTTTTAAAGGAAAAATGCACATTTTTTTTTTATTTTGCTGTTCATCCATAATCTTTATGTGATAAATGAACACCTGTTTCTCTTTTAGATATAATATATAAAAACAGTTAAAGAGACATAGCTAATAATGGAAAAACACTTGTGACCTGCATATTAACCAAGCTACAGCGACATTGTAATTGTATAAGTAGGTTTCTGGCGTATTGATACCGTGCCACGCCACTCTAGCTAGTCTCTAGCTACTAGCCGGCTAGCGACTAGCTTCAACCGCATCGTCACAACTACCAAAAGGCTGCGCTACAGATTGGAGGTGCTGCTACTACTTCTTTGTTTCTATGTTGGTAAAGTATGTAAAATCAAGGCGCTCAGGAAGGGAGTTCCGGTAGTACTGTAAGTATTTATGTTATGTGAATGTACGTATATAGTAAAACCATAAAACCGTGTTGGAGGTGTTTTAATAGGAGTCTTTGCAGATAAAAAAAAATTGTAGATGTGGGCAAAATTCCAAATAAAAGTGCAGTTTACCTTTAAGAACACTGTGGTTTTGACCTGGAGACAAAGTCTTATCTTCTAACACCACACGTCCTTCTATTAGCGTCAATCAAGCTACCTCCAGAACGTGTTTGCTTTCAGTCAAATGTTCTCCTCTAGCTCGCTATCTCTGGCCCCTATGTGACAACCCCCCTGCTTGTATTACGTACAACAGAAGCAGACTAGATTGGAATAAACCAATAAAATCTCCAAACGCATCCATATTAACATACCGTGACATAGAATAGAAACGTCCATGTTTAAATGACGTCTGGCGCTTAATTACTGCACTGACAGATTATGACCACTAGAGGGAAACATTGCGTACACTTCGGTGGGGCAGTAAAGGCGACGAAGAAATAAAAAATATATAGTTGACACTGTAAATCACGTCAAACCCTAGAATAACATCTAAAATTACCAAATATTTAACACTATGTCATCATTGGCTGTTATAATTATATTCTTCACAATTAGCATTTTATATTATGGTTTTAAACTTTCAAAAGTACTAATTTGATGTACGCCCGTGTGACGGCACTGACTAATTATGACCACTAGAGGGAGACACATTTCAGACGTAGGATGGCTAAATGTGTAATTTCTATCAGTGCGTCTTGTGTTCATGCACTTTAAGAGGATAATACTGCTCACTCTTGATTGACAGCACTGCAAGTGTCAATCAAAGTCTTTTTTAAGCCTGAATTTCTGTGTTGGCTCCTACTTGATGTTGTCCCTCAAGGGAGAGGGAAAGTTTTGCAGCATAGAAGATTATTTCAGTCCAGGAGACTGCAAATGAAGACATGCACTAAAAAAAAAAAGACATTTTGTTGCCGCGCAGAGGCAGTTTGGAAGACAAACAAGTGATGGATCTTCTGCGTAAAAGCAAAGTAACGAGGAAATCATGAGGCCGCTGGAGGCAGGTCATAAAAGTGCACTCAAGCTTGTAGAAAGAGTGTCGAGCTTTAATCGGCATGGATTCATTACAGACGATTTAAAGACTCGCTTTTACATTGGATTGTTCAAGTGCTATACACTCAGCAATGATTGCTCCGTTATGTTAAACACACAACTCGGACAAACTTTTTCCTGCGAGGGTAACATACATAGAAATGAAAAGATGCACAATCCTAGCGAGCAATCCTACGCAGATCAATATACAGTGCCAATAAAATGCCAGTAAAACACTTTTTTTTAACAATGGAATTGCTGCTCTGTATTAAATATACAACACACTGCAATGAAAAATAAACAGGGCCATCTACTGGCTGTTCTATGGCATCACCCCCACATTGTCAGGTTATGACATTGCCAACTCTGACCTAACACTTTTACACAGCACTGTTGAGTCTGTGTGTGTTTCATTGTGCTTTTGCAGGTGGGATTGTGTGTCTTTTGTAGGGTGTGTACCTCCTGAGGGCGTCCCGGGCGCTCTGGGATGGGATGGAGGTGTGAAAACTGACTGGAAGCAGCATGGTGAGGGGGAAGGGGGGCTGAGCTGAGTCACAAGTGTTTTAGGTTTAGGTGGGTGTGTGTGTGTGTGTGTGTGTGTGAGAGAGAGCGAGGGGGTATAAAAGAGCTGCCTGGTTCACACACGCTCACACGTATCAACAGGGTGTTTTGTGGGGCCGTGCAGACTGACAGGATGCATCAGTTGACAGTAGTGACCCTCCTGATGGTGGCGCTCTGCTCGCTACCAAGCGTGGAGTCTTCTGCCTATGACAAGATTGTCAGCCACAGTCGCATCAGGGCCAGGAAGGAAGGGTAAGACGATGACGTACAGTTTTTTAATATTGTTTTGTTTACATTGTGTGCAGGAGGCAGCACAAAAACATACATGAATACATAACAAACCAAAAAAGCAGTAAACGATAATCCAAACTTTGGGAAAATTTGGGAATTTATTTGGTTAAAAAAATGAACATTCATTGAATGATCTTTTGCTCTATTAAATCAAAGACACAATAAGGGATTTAAGTGTGCATATTTAGTTTTATATTAGTTTGAATAGTTTTATAATTAATAACCAATAACATATCATCATTAAATCAAATATTGATATTATATCAATATCTTGATATTAAATGTGGACATTATTTAAAAAGATTTGTAATTAATGTAGATGAAATAATTGTGCATATAAATGTGCATTTCACCAATTTCATCCAATTTCAAATATAATGTGTGCATTGTGTTATTTTTTAATTATTGTAATTGTTATTAAATAACATAAAAAATATTCACATTTTCAAGTCAAAACTGTAGCACATCTATGGTTTTATATGCAATATTTTGCAATATTTTAAAATGAGAAAAATGTCTGCAAAAGAAGGGTTTTCTTGTGTGCTTGTGTTTTTTTCCATTTGATTAAACAAAGCAAGGCTGCACAGTGGGGAAGTGGTTTGCATGTTTTCCCTGAGCATGCGTCGGTTTTCCCACATTCCAAAAACATGCCAGGTTAATTGGCAACTCCAAATTGTCCATAGGTATGAATGTGAGTGTGAATGGTTGTTTGTCTATATGTGCCCTGTGATTGGCTGGTGACCCATCCAGGGTTCGCGACCATAGAAAATGGATAGCTGGACGGACGGATGAATTTCTTCTACCATAAAAGTGTTTGCAAAAATATCAAAATAGACCAAAAACCTTCACAGTCTTTGTTTCCTGTTCAAAGTTCTAAAATAAGTATTTGAAATGTTTGTCAAAGCTGAATCCTAAAAAGGTTTTAAGTGTGTGTTTCCTGCATACAAATGTCAAATCTGTGTTTTATGAAGTTTTAAGTATGTTTCCTACATGTTTCATAACATAAAGACATTCCTTCTCTTCTTTTCATCATCCCATCACTCAACAACTTCCATCTTTTCCCCCCTTTACATCTTTGACCCCCTCGTTCCACCCACATCCTGCCCCCCCCCCTCCTTCAGGCCTAATGTGTGCGCCCTGCAGCAGGTTTTGGGGACCAAGAAGAAATACTTCAGCACATGCAGGAACTGGTACAAAGGATCCATCTGTGGCAAGAAGGCGTGAGTGTCATTACTGCGTACATCATTCAAATGCCAGCCCAAAATCCCAAAAGTTAAACCAACTGTTGCATGGAAGTCGTTTTACTACAAAGAGACGTGACACGCAGCAGCGCCTCCATGTCAAACACGTGTGTTCATCACGACCATGCCAGGACCTGGTCAGTGTTGCTACGCTCCTTGGCTTTAAAGGCAGGAAGGAAAGCCCAAAGTAGAGCCTGATTAGGCCACAGGGGAGCTCGATGATTACATTACCAGGAAAAGAAATTAAGCCAGACCCTGTGTGGGTGTGTACACGATTCCGGAGCACAATATTAGGCACACCAGATTGGATCCCGTAGGAGCACTGCATGGTAAACTCCAATTAAAACACCTTAAAAAAAGAGGCAGTTTAGATGGGACATAATGATGGTGACACAAATACAGTCAAACCTTGCTTTTTGCATGCTCCAGTTTTGGTACGATTCCCTTTTTAACCAAAATGTTGCGCTCATTTTTTGTCTTGGTTGCACATAACAAACTCGTCTGTTGTCCTGTACTGTACCGTATTGTCCCGGGGTCCCTTTTTTTTACCAAGTGGGATTGGAAAATATGCCACCATGGGTCCAAAGAAAGTCAGCATTGTCATCAATAATAAGTTCTATCCATTTATCATTTGTAATTATTTTGTTTGATGACAACAAAAATAGCTGATACGGGTTAAATGTTTTGGCAGTACAATGCTATAGCTATTCATGTAAGAAGTGAAGTTGCTAGCTATCAGCTCTTTACATTATATCATTATATCTGTCCAAAAATGTACCTCCGGCATTAAAATGGATCAACAAACTGAAGAAACAAAGAAAAAATAAGCTCAGCTTCTTCTGACTCCCCTTCATACATGTTGAAGTATACTAATAACTTTGTTAAGCATATTCCAGACACATTTTATTATTAATGCGTCACACTCCGAGTTCCTCATCGTGTCTCGGAGCTGCATGGCTGCGTGTTTGTGTGTTCGTGGTGAACATCTGCTGCATGGAGCGCCACGCTGCGACAAACGTGCAATACTGACAAAGTCCAGGTGGCGCAGCCTCCATTATCACGTCCTCAGAGCCATGACATCATGGCTTCTTGACGTCCAGCTGTGCACACATGTTTACGTATTTGACATGGAAACAAAAAAGTATCACAACAAGCTGGTTGTGTGTGTGTGTGTGTGTGTGTGTGTGTGAAAAGAATGTGGCTCTTATTGGGACGAACAGAGCTCATATAGATGAGGAACACCACACAGGAAGTTCTCCATTAGCTTTAAAGCTCACGTTGAAAGTGCCTTGAATGCACCGCCAGGCTGGCTGCATGACCAAAAATGAATGGTGTGGATGCTGAGAGACGAATGCAGTCCTCATTTGAACACTGAGAGAGTCAAACATTTCTGGTATGATAGCTGAGCGTTCCTTAAAACCATGCCAAAGTTTCAGATAATAAGGTTTGCACATTTGGAAGTAATCCCTGAAAGAAGTTTGGGATGGCTCAAAATGCTCGGTTTTCAAAAGGCGTGGTAAAACTGCCCCTTTGTGATGTCACAGAGAGGCGGAGTTCCTTATATGGGCGTGTTTGTAAGCCGGATAACCGCTCTGCCCTCCTCCAAGCTTTGCTCCTTTGTTTACTTGCTAGCAAAGCCGCAGTTGTTTAGAATTCCTAAAAACGCCACCATCAGGCACAAGTGGTTGGAGTTCCTGATTCCTATCAGCAACAAAATGGATTTTAACCTGTCAACGGCATTTCACACTGGACTGTTGGGTAACATGGGTCAGTATGCAGCTGGACTAGCTGAAGCCTTTGCAACGTTACTTAGTCGTGTGGACTGAGCAAGCAGTAAGTAACAATTTATCTGTGTCCTGTTTATTTACAGTACTTGCTAGTGTGACCAACCACAGCGGGGAGGCGGGCCGTGAGTGGAATACATTAAAACAGACCGTTTTCGCTGGGACCACAAAATGCAAAGAAATACAGCTGAATAGGTGCAGATTCTGGAAGAACTAGAGCGCTTTCTGTGCTGGTTATTGTGTGTAGCTGCTCTAAAGGAATCCACAACTCAATACAAAGGGCCTAAAAATGAGCATAATAGATAATAATATCCCCTTTAGCTTGATACTGAAAGAGTATGGCGAGCATTCATTATGTAAATGAATGAAACAAACATTCGCTACGCTGAGAGTAAACGATCCCTTGAAGGCTGAGAGTATATTCTTCATTGTGACTGATGAGAGTCGATTGTTCATTGCTGGCAGAGTATAGCATTTAGAAGAAAGGTTATGTAAATGCCAAGAGTGAAGGGTTCAGTGCTGAGATACAACAGCATGCATGCCAGGAGAGTATGGCATTCATTCATGAGGATGAGGATGAGGATGAGGATATTATTAATAGTGCCAGGGCTGGAAAACACGTGTTGCACACGTTGCTTAAGACAGAGCAACTGAAGCATTCATTGTGCCTGCTGAGTCCAGCATTTGTGTAAAGGTGGAAATAAATGGGGATTGATCGTGTCACTGTTGAGATATGATTGAGTACTTGCTTTAATGCTGGCATGAAATGTATGGCATTCCTGGTGAAAAAAGGGGAGTCTGATGAAGTAGCCTGGAAGAAGCTGAATGAATGAGTGGATGGTAAGAAAGTCGAGCATTCACCATCTAAGTGCTGAGTGTTAAACATAAATGTATTATTTTTCTCAGTCCAAACATTGAAAAATTGAACAATATTGGACTTTTTCAGACTACGGCACATATTTGCATGAGGGTTGTTATGATGTGCTGTGATGTATTTAGCAGCATTATCTCAGTTGTAGCTTGGTCTCTGTTGTTGCTCTGCTAATGTAAGGTTCCTCTATCACCCCCTGCAGCATGGTAGTGTATGAGTGCTGCCCCGGCTACATGCATCTGGATGGCATGAAAGGATGTCCTGCAGGTTGGTGCCGCTCAGCATTCGTCGGCTTTTGCTGCTGCTTCTTCTAAAAGTCTTCTTCTGCTCCTAAAAAGTGGCCCCCATCGACCATGTGTACGGCACGCTGGGGCTGATGAAGGCCACCACCACGCAGCAGTACTCTGACATGTCCCAGCTGAGGGCGGAGATTGAAGGCAGGGGCTCGTTCACCATGTTCGCTCCCAGCAACGACGCCTGGGAGCAGCTGGACACCGTAAGTACAATTTGGCAGTGAATCCTTGCTCTGTCGCCGCCCGTGTGGCTGACCGCCGCCATGTCTTCCAGAGTGTTCGGTCGACGTTGGTTAGCAACGTGAACATGGAGCTGTACAATGCCCTCCGCTACCACATGGTCAGCCGCCGCCTGCTGACCAAAGACTTGAAGGACGGCATGACGGTCACGTCCATGTTCAACGACCTGGGTCTCTACATCAACCACTACTCCAACGGCGTAGGTCTGCAGAGTCATTCAGGTGATGAACAGAATGAAGGCTAACAATGCTTTAAATCTGTGAAGGTGGTGACCGTCAACTGTGCCAGGATCATCCACGCTAACCAGGTGGCCACCAACGGTGTGGTGCATGTCATCGATCGTGTCATCAACGCCGTGGGCAACACCATCAAAAACGTCCTGGATGTGAACGACGAACTCTCCTCCTTCAGTGTACGCTTTTCAGTATACTTTACTAGGCTGAAAAAGAGGCAAACGCTAACTTCCTTACTATGGGGACGAGGTCAATGAACCGTGAACTGTGCTCGCAGGCGGCCGCGCTGGCCTCGGGCGTGATGGACAAGCTGGACCAGCCAGGACACTACACACTGTTCGCACCGACTAACGCTGCCTTTGACAGGCTGGGGCCGGGCCACCTGGAGCGCCTCATGGGGGACAAAGCCGTCATTGCAGGTAACCGTTTGTATTTCACTCAATATTGTCATTGGCTGGGTTTACACTCGTAGTTCATGCAACTGCTTAGACCAATCGTTCTCAATGTCATGCAGGGGATAGAAATGTTTTTCAGGCCCCCCCTACTATTGAGGAGGGGGCATTTATTCATCGGTACAAACCAGCATTCTGCATACAATCACCAGATTATCAGTGGATAAATAAATCTAGCTGAGATAATGTCAGCTACAACTGTCACATGAAGTTTACTTACGGACCCCCAGACACCTCCCTGGACCCTTTCCCCCGTTGCCCTGCCCCACTATTTTGAGATGAAGGAGCATTGTTTATTGAGCCTATTCCAGCTGTCTTTGTGCCAGAGGCGGGGTACACCCTGGACTGGTCGCCAGCCAATCACAGGGCACATATAGACAAACAACCATTCACACTCACATTCATACCTATGGACAATTTGGAGTGGCCAATTAACCTAGCATGTTTTTGGAATGTGGGAGGAAACCGGAGTACCCGGAGAAAACCCACGCATGCACGGGGAGAACATGCAAACTCAGAGATGGCCAAGGGTAGAATTGAACTCGGGTCTGCTAGCTATGTGGTCTGCGCGCTGATCACTCGACCTCCGTGCAGCCTATTTGAATTCAGCCTAATTGAATTCATATGAGTGTTATTTTCAAGTACATTTATACATACATGTGTTTATTTAATTTTGCAAGAAAAAGTAATCATTTGATATGATATTATGAGGAAAAATAACAGTATTTTAGTCACACAGAGTTGAAAAAGAGATTTTTTTTTAAGATTTAAAAAAAAGATGACTTTTTTAAGTCGTAATGTTCGAGAAACAATAAAACAATGGATAATGCTGATATAATGAGGTTGACGTCTTCTGAGAATAAAGTCAAAACACTGTGGGGACAAAGTTAGAATTACAAGAAGAACAAAGTTGAAAAAAAAAATGAATGAATGGAAAGGAATGGATGCAAGGGCCATTTTGACATGCCCTTGCGTCCTTTCCTATTTCAGTACGTGGCCTTTAGTGGCAGGGGGCATGGGTTCATCAGGAAGGCCACTAAGCAAAACCATTCATGCAGTTGACTCACTGTGGCACTCCTGCGAGGGGAAACCCGAAAGTGGCAGTGGGGAGGGTTAAATCACAGTTCAACCCGAGAGTGATGGAAGTACAGCAAAATGTTGTTTAGGACACTAAACAAGGCCACTAGGTAGCACCTACGATTAAATGTTCTTCAGCAATTGACTTTAACAACATTTAAGATCATTGACTTTGTAACCTGCTGGGTTGCTGGTTTATTTGCTCAACACTATCCGTCTCTGGGAACATTTAGCATTGTTAGCATGCAGGAGGATGAATGAGACAGATTTATGTGTCCAAAGTGGCAGATTATCAACAATTTAGTCATAGATTTATCAGCCAGGAAGCTGCTGCCAGTTTTCATGTCCTCGGTGAGTCACGTCCTCTGGAGACGATTCTGTCACATTTGGCAACAGATCACCTTGGAAGTGGAACTGGAAGTGTTTTTCATGTTCTAATCAAATCTGTGCAATCTTTGCTGTGGTTTGTTTGCTCAGTTTTACAATAAGTGCTGTAATCTCATATGTAAATATTGAAGAAGTGCCTCATTATTTCATGGAGAGCAGCAGAGGCCTGACATGATGTTAGCAAACTTCACTGCAATCTGTCCTCTCCTAACCACTCAGCCTTGGTCAACTACCATCTGCTGAAGAGCGTACAGTGTTCCGAGGCCATCATGGCGGGCACCGTGTACGAGACGGCCGAGGGCAGCAGCATCGAGGTCGGCTGCGATGGCGACAGCCTGACGGTCAACGGCGTCAAGATGGTGCTGAAGAAGGACATTGTTACTACCAATGGTGTCATCCACCTCATTGACCAGGTGCTCGTGCCCAACTCAGGTAAGATATACATGGACAAAAGTATTGAGACACATGAAGGATCAATCAACCAGGGATCGGACTGGAGTGCCTAATCTCTAAAATACACTGCACACTGTTTAAAAGTGCTTTCAGTAAGCCCTACAGTGTGTGTGTGTAACTTTAAGGCTAATGAGCTGTGTTGGTGTCAGACAGAGTGTGTGTCTCCAAGAGGTGCTATCGTGTACTTAATCAGCTTTTGACATATACACCTTAAAGGGGACCTATTATGCTTTTTCCACTTTTCTGACCTATAAATATAGTTAGAATATTGTATCCTTGTGTTAAACGATGCTAAAGTTTCAGGTAATGAGGTTTGTGCATTTGGAAGTGAGCCCTGAAAGAAGTTTGGGATGGCTCAAAACGCTCAGTTTCAAAAGGCGTGGTAAAACTGCGCCTTTGTGATGTCACAGAGAGTGGACTTCCTTATATGGTTCATAGTTAGGAAGCATTTTGGGCAAGTGGGCACTCCTGGAGGCGGGCCGTGGGTGGAGTCAATTAAAACAGACCGCTTTGGCAGGAAGCACAAATCAAAGGAAATACAGCTGTGCGGATTATTGTGTGGAGCTGCTCTATAGGAGACCACAAGTCAATACAAAGGGTCGAAAAATGAGCACAATAGGTCCCCTTAAACTGCACTTGTCCAATGTAGTAGACGCCATATATCACATACAACATAACATTAAGGTATGGGACAGGAGGACACAAATGTAAGCAACAGGATAGCATAGGTAAGACATAACACATAGCATACATAGGTATGTGATGCTATAGTGATAATTAAAAACAGGTTCTTTTAAAATGTCCCAATGTCACTAATGTAAAACCGAGGACCTTTTAATTATTCATCTTAGCAACACATGTTGGAAGTGTGTGCACTCTTGTAAAAATGATTGTCCGAAGTGTGGAAGCTGTTAAAAACAGCCCATTTTCTCCAATTTCCACTCCCTGTATTTTGTCCATGTGTCATGGTTGCAGTGTGTCCTCATATTGTCTTTCAGCCAAGGACGTGATGGAGCTGATGGGCCAGTCCCAGAGCACCTTCAATGACATGGTGTCAGAACTGGGCTTAGCCGCAGCATTGGGCCCAAAGACGGAGTACACGCTCCTTGCTCCCCTCAACGCCGCCTTCACCAGTGAGAACTTTGGTCTTCATTGCGCCCTGTGCAGCATCTTGAAGACACTTTGATGATCTCATGCATCTGAGCTTTCATTTGTCAGATGAGGTGATGGCCACAGACCAGACGCTGCTGAGGTACCTGCTGGAAAACCACATCTTGAAGCTGAAGGTCACGCTGAGCGAGCTCTACAACGGCCAGCTGCTGGAGACGCTGGCTGGAAAGCTGCTACGAGTCTTCATCTACCGAACGGTCAGCTCCTGTGGGAGTGGAGTTGTTAGGAACATTACGAGGTTCCCTGCTAGTGCGAACATGACTCAGTGGTAAACAGACGTCATGGAAGCCTGGCAGATGATCTGTGATGTTTCCCATCGTGTGCACTTCATCTGGCTTCGCTTTTGTTTTGTTGATTGTCATCAGTCCATCAGCCAGATGTCCGTTTTTCTCACATCAGGCTGTGTGCATCGAGAACGCCTGCATGGTGCGAGGCAGCAAGGAAGGGAGCAATGGCGTCCTCCACCTCATCAGGTCCATCATCAGACCCTCTGAGAAGACCACCTACCAGATCCTGAAGACAGATGGACGCTTCAAGTGAGAGCATTTTCTTCTCCTGTTCTGTCAGTATGTCAGTTTGACGCCAGAGAGGACAAACATGAGAAGAAACCCAAGAAGCCTCATGATTTTGAAGGATGTCGAAGTCATTGACTGAGGTATCTGGGGTCCATTTTATACCAGCCACTGTCACGGTCCACCAGGGTAGTAGTCTATGTCAACAAATTATTATTTTTTGATTGACATCATGGTAATACTCAAATTCAAATTCACATGGGGATGGGGTCAGCCTGTATCCTTCGGTCACATGTTCCAACTGCTCATTAAATTCAAAGATGCTTCAAATTCAAGAACCCTGTGGGTTTTCTTGCTAAGCAAGATGCGTTTTCTTTGCTTGTCTTCGTAATGAATGCAGAATCTTCCTGTCGCTGATGGAGACGGCGGGTCTGACGGATCTGCTAAAGCAGGAGGGCTCCTTCACCGTCTTCGCGCCAACGGACGACGCCTTCAGCGACCTCAGCCAAGACGACATGACGTTGCTTAAAAGTCAGCACTCTGCATTAAAGTAACACAACAAGAACAACCATGACAACGACTAACGACACTTCGTGGCAGGCGACCTGAACGTTCTGAGGACCATTCTGCTCTATCACGTGGGCCACGGCATCTTCATCAATGGCGGCCTAGAAGGGGGCGTGACTAACCTGCTGAAAACGTTGCAGGGCAGAAACTTGCAAGTTATGTCTGTAAGTACATCCGACACATTCTGCTTCACTCTGGAAAATACACCTGCTCATCTGATGATTTAGTCTAGCCAAGCTAGGGCCTTAAGTTGGGGCCTTAAGTCTACCCTACCCTAATTTATTTACACGCATTTTTGGAGTAATACAAAAACATGCAAGAAATGATTGGATACTACAAAATAGAAACACTATTGAGGGCTGAGATTGAACTCACATTCTCAGCCTTCAAAGGCAGCAGCTGCACCATTACACTGCCAGGCACACATGGCCTTAGGTTACTTATTGTCCTTCTGCCTCCGCTGATTTGGTGCAGCGATGCTCATCCTTTGCGCATTTACCAAGAATGCGCCCTCTTCTGCAAAATGAATAGTGGGGCCTTACGCACAGTTCATGTTCTCTGTCTATGGAGGGGTCACCCTGCATTTAATTCCTTAATGGCTGCACATGAACACACATTCCTTTAGGTTGGGCATTCCAGCCTTCACCCGCTCCAACAAGAGCTTCAAAGAGGCAAAGTTAATCTAGAAGCTCAGAGATGATCTCTGGAGGACGGCCAGACATAATAAAGGCCATCCGGCTGTCATTTCCATCAACGTTTCCTCTTTGGTAGCCCGAATCTCAGCCTTCTCCACCTTCTACCCTTCATGTCTGCTTTATCATCACTCATGCAATCTCATGACGTCTGGAAGGGATGGTGGGCGTGAAAGGAGACAGGAAGTAGTGCAGAGGAGGTAAAACTTATCTGACTGACTCAGCTGTCCACCTTCACAGCAGCCTTCTGATTGCAGGAAGTTGACTAGCAGCTGCCTGCTTTGTCCATCAAGTCTCAGCACTCCTCCGTATTATTACGTCACAAAACCAACACAGGAAGCACAGTTTGTCTTGTTTTAATCAGCTTCCAAGCAGAACTATGATTTTTCAGGGTCATGTTACATGTCCTGTGTTACGGCTGTCGTGGAACGTATTTTCCTCCATTTGGGCATATTTTTATCATCATTGAAAATATACAGCGGTGTGAAAATGTCTTCCTGGTTGTTAGTCACACTTAAATGTTTCAGATCATCAAAAAATTGTAATATTTAAAACACAGATAATAATAATAATAATAATAATAATAATTGAATAAATATTAAATAACACAGATGAACACAAATGTTTTTATTTTTAAGAAAAAATAAAAAACTAAAACCGAAAACTACTGTACATGGCCCTATGTGAAAAAGTCCATCAGAGTGTTCGTTATGTTTCTTTTTACTACAAATATTTTTTTGTTCAACTAAACAAGCCAGGAGAAGTCTTACAGCCACAAGGGGTAACAGTATTTCCATCTGTGGCTTACTATGATATGCTGTGATGCATCATCCATCGCTGTCCTCCTTTTTTTGTCCCAGGTGAATAACTCCATCCACGTGAACTCAGTAGACGTTCCAGACAGTGACCTGATGGCCACCAATGGTGTGATCCATGTGGTGAAGAACGTTCTCTATCCTGCAGGTAAGCTCAACAAACATATTTTACACACATACACACACACATGTCAAAGCATGGTGATGTTCCACTCTGATGTTCCCCTGTAGACCTTCCTGTGGGCCGCCAGGACCTGCTGCTCCTTCTCAGGAAGATCATCAAGTACATCAAGATCCAGGTATAGTGGCCAGAGCAGACAGTGCAGACAGGATGTTTGGGGAATTCTGTGTGATCCTACTGGTTTGTCTTCTTTAGTTTCTGTCAGGATTCTCCTATGCTGAGATCCCACTCACCTTCATCAGTAAGTTTCCTTCCATTCTTACTCTTCACCCCCCACCCCGTTCATGGGCTGAATCTCTCTGTTGTCCACAGAGAGGACCATCACTACAACGGAGTACACAGAGCAAAGTGAGTCTGTTGCAACATTGTTTGACGGATACTATGTTTGTGGAAGAATAAGCTTGTAAAACGGGTATGGATATGGCAATCCGGCAGGTCCATTATCATTGATGGCACATATTCCACAGACACACTCTAAATTCTTCCCAGAGGAGTTAGTCATTAGTGGTACTGGGGGTTTTCTCTGTGGGACGATCAATTATGCCAATTATTTATTTTTTGCTGCACCTTGGGGCCTCTTTTGCACAACGGGGTTGCATTCACAGCAAATGTGCAAAGGATGCACATATCTGCCATGACATGCGCATGAACTATTTGATCCTAGCCCTGGACAGTTTTTTTTTTTTTTTTTTAAAAGGGGACACAAGAGCAGCCTTAACCAAAAAGTCCAGGGCAACATTTTTGTCAACCCCGCCCAAAAATATCAGTCAGGTGTTTCTTAACAACTTTTGGATTTACGACAGCGACTTGTGATTTGAAATCCAAACTGGATCAGAACCCTGCATTCATTCATGGAATTTTGCTGGCTGCCAGACACTGATTACATCCAAGCTTCCTGTCATGATCCAGTCTTAAATCCTTTGGGATGTATCGGCATATCAAATCCTGGTCTTTAGTAATGATGTAATTAGACTGTCAGAGTCTTGGAAGTCTTGGTCCAGTGCACTTCCCCTCGGAACGCTGCATGCCTTCACATATTGGGTAACTTAGCACAGATAAGGTATGATATGTTGCATAGACGTCTTTCCTTGGGAGGGTATTTATGTCAACACTCCCCACAGCTCCCGGACAAACACATCTGATCCGGGTCATCGAAGGAGATCCGTCGGTCACCAAGCTCACCAAGGTGGTGGAGGGAGACCCCACCTATACCAAGGTAACACAGGTCATTGAAACAGAACCCACAGTCACCAAGGTAGTGGTGAAGGGTGAGCCCTCAGTTACCAAGGTAACCAGGGTCATCGGGGAGCCGAGCATTACCAAGGTCATCAGAGTTATCGATGGTAAGCAGGCCGTCGTATACGTGATGATGACGCGGTGATAGATGATCAATGACAAGTCTTACTGGTCACAGGTGGAGAGGCGGACTCGGGCGGGAAGACCATCACAGGTCAGTTTCCTTCTACGTGGTCTCTGTGGTTCTTGCCGATCTTTTGTTTGTCATCTAACCACCATCATCCCAGTAACTCGGTGGTCCTCAGACATCATTCTCATGGTGTGCACTGGAATTTGAACATCTGGTGATTTGAGCATTGGTCGCACCCGGAAGGATACACGACATTGCAGTCTAGACTATCCTATATATACTTTGACAATGCCTGCCTGTAGTCACACAGATCCTCACCAAACTTTAATGTGGTCTTCCTGGGACCATGTGCCATCCCGTCACAAGGGTTGACAGAGATGGGTTGTTTAGTGGTAATCAAAACTATTTACTTGTCTCGGGTTATCGCCATCAGTATTGCAGTATTGCATTCAGTACCTGGGCCTTCAGTGGGGATTCAACCAACTTCATGCCAGTCCAAAATTCGATTCAATTTGAAAGTGACGATACTGGTGTTATTTTATGTCTACAGGGCTCTCATAACAGGTTTTATATGCTCTAGCTGCAAAAATATCCTACTTACTTTTTTACTTTCTGGAAATTCATCGAGGTTGAGCCTGGAAACAATAAACAAGAGGCGACTGAGATTTTTGAGCATACGTAAATACAACAAAATTACTTTTTCCAAGATACATTTAGCATGAATGATGATGTATGTAACATCATACATTCGACATAGTTGTGTTTTAGTTCTATTTTTACTTGGTTTGTATTATATCCTCTGTCTTTTTACTTTAAGGGCAAATGGCTGTGGCTTCTTAAAAGGGACCTATTATGTTGCGGACTCCTATAGAGCAGCTACACACAATAACCAGCACAGAAAACTTTCTAGATCTTCCAGAATCTGCACATAATCCAGTTGTATTTCCATGGATTTCCAAAACAATCTGTTTTAATTTATTCCGCCCGCCTCAGAGCACGCCCATTCCGCTGTGTTTGATCGCACTCCCAAGCGCTCCTTGTTACTTTCAGACTACTACTGAATATTTGTGGGAATATGAGTTGATAATAAATGAATAAAGCCTTTGTTTAGTGGTTAAAATCTACTGGCTGGAGACCTACCATGACTTACCATGTATGAACTCAGAGGTAACGTAGGTCTGTGTTTAATGAGTGCAGGCATAGTGTGTACGACTTTAATGTACCGGATGGCTTCTCCTGGCCAACGCTGTAGTTCTCTCTCCAGTGGACGCACAGCAGCATGGCTTCATCAACAGTTTAGTGGATATTTCATGTTCATGTCCACAAAAACAGTCCCGTGTGAAGATCAAAATATTTTTCTCTTGCTGGGAATCGCCAACTCCAACCACTTCGGCCTGAGCTTGCCTTGTAGAACGATATCCTGTGAGCCATTGCTAACAACCGTAAACAGAGCGAAGTAGAGCTCTTTGGAGGGCACATGCCCATATAAGGAAGAAGTCCGACTCCTTGTGACGTCACAGGGAGCCAGTGTTAGAAAAAACTCTGAAACCGAGCGTTCAGAGCCATTCCAAACTGTTTTCAGAGGACGCAAACCTCATTATCTGAAACCTTGGCATCATTTAAGACAATGATACAACATTTTAACTACATTTATAGGTCAGAAAAGTGGGTTCCCTTTGAGGGTTAAGTTTCCTTGACTGATAAAGGCTTATTGAGGAAAATCTGGTCATTTATTCAACATCAGGAAAGTGAAGTCTTCTATTAAATTCTACTTGGGGGTTTCATGCACCTATTAAAAACTTTATTGGTCGGTCTTTCGTGGCAGCTCATAAAGTTGGCCAGTGAGAGGAGAGTGATGCCGGTTAATGTGAAAAAATAAATTCTGCAGCCTCCCCGCAGCTGCAAAGTCCATCTAGAAGCGTAAATCACGCAGACGGTCCCGCTCGGTCTCATCATAAAATATTTGGAGACTTCCTGCTTGATGATTTCGTCATAGCTGTGATCTGGCTGGCGTGTACAAGGACGCTGTGCACCATGATGTTGGATGTCTGTCCCTCTGTCCTCACCCCTCCATGAGTCCATCATTAGTGTCGCCCCCGCTGCATGTGGTGTGCATGTGGACGAAGGGAATAGGTGTGGTGGAGGGCGTGGTGTCCACTGGGTGTGTGTGCCTATCTGTCTGTCCATCTGTCAGTCAGTAGCGTTAATTGAATGACTTTATATGACCTTCTTCACTGCCGGTTTGAAGGTGGAGCCCGCTTCACTGCGGAGATCGAGCCTCATGTCATTGAGGGTAGGCTTCCATTTAAAAACAAAAAGGTGTCTGTGTCCTCTTCATGTAAGCGTGCATCTACGTCTGTGTGGCTAATGTTTCATGTTTGGTCACTCACTCAGGACCCGACTTCTCCAGGATCACCACCATCCATGGCGACCCCAACCTGATCGACCAGGAGTCTGAGAGAATCACCAAACTCATCCAAGGTGACGTCCTAGCTAAGGATTGATTTAACAGAAAACCTTTCCACAAAGTATGACAAAATATCTGGTGAGACAACGAGGAAATATGTAAGGATGAGCAAACGACAGGAAATGGAACCTCCACGGCGAATCAGTGTGGAAGATGGTGGCGCTCACCTCACTCCCTGACATCTTCAGAGTTGTACTGGACATCGGCTTTTAGCTTGATGCCTTACATGTTCAAATCCCTGCCTCGCCTCTATCTGACTCCACCGAATGGTACCGGTGGTAGTGGTCAAAAGTACCAGTACCAGCCATTTTAGACAATTTTGACAGATTTTTCAAGGCACACAGATTATTGAATTCTATGTCTATATAAAAATGAAACCTACCAAAAGAAACATTAGACTTCCCACCTTTTGTCAAAAAAGAATTTTCTGTCTACCTTTTTGCGTTCTTTAGTAATCAGTAGTAGAACATATGGAGGTTTCAGGAAAATAACAGTTCCTGACTAAAACAAGAAAAAAAAAACTTTTTGTGAAAACATACATTTCAAGCACACTTTGACAACAACTATACCACAGCATAAACAATACCAAAAATAGCATTTATTTACACGTATAACAGCATGAAGTGTTTACAATTTTCACATTTGAGTGCGTGTACATGCGTATAAATTTCCCTACTTAAATATATAATCTGTTCAGTGTGTTTTTACATGCAAATGATCTATGCCGAGCTCTTATCAGATGTGGCTGTTTTTATGGCATGAGTGTGCAGTTGGGTCATCACCACGCTCCAAAAAACCTAAAAACGTGTAAACACATTTGTGGGTCCTTGTGTTTGGGTTTATAAAAATGTATAAATACATGTTTGGTGCCGAATGGGTTGGGGGTTGAGTTTACTACACTGTAAACCCGGATAAACACAAATTTACTTAAAAAATGGAAAGGAAACCGGTTGCCCTAAAAAAATTAAGTAATGAAATGATAACTTGAGTGAGTTCAAATTTAGGACTTTAAAAGGTACTTAACTTGGTATTTCAGGAACAATGCACTCAAAGCCAACTTCATTCAACTTAAAATAATTCACAAACATAAACCACCATTAAACTTAATATCTTAAGTTCATTAGAATCAACGTCAGGTTGATTTAACTTACAATTATTTGTAAAGTCAATTGTTTTGTATAATTGTTTTACTTAATATTTTAAGTCCATTACAATAAATAAGTAAGTTTATTCAACTCATAATTAGTAGTGGCTTTAATTATAATAAAAAAGAAAAGCAAATGACAAAAGTGCATTGGAATTTTTTTGTTTTACTTCTCCCATAGAGTCCAGTGATAAACACACTGAAAAATCACGGGAAAATGATCTGGTTTTGTGTGACAAGACACACGTCCCAGGCACAATTACTCCACCTGTATTGTCATAGAACACCCTGGAGGTTCCATTATGTACAGTATGTGTATGTTCAATAATCCTTCTCTCCGTCTTGCAGCGGGAGGGAGGTTTGCTGCGGCCAGGAATGGTCCAGGTAAATAACTTCCACCACATCAAATCACTTCTTTTGTCAGTGCAAACATGACAAATTGGTTGCAAACCAGACTTATTGGCGCTCATTCTTCATGTCACTCCTCTGGTCTTCTTCCTCAGCCGGCATGAAGAGGAGGAGGACACGGCTGGTGAGGCGTCACCACAAGCCAAATCAGTGAAACAAGCTCATTGATGGATTATCTTGTGGAGCAGCAGGAAGAGATCAGTGCAGTCCCGATGTATTTTTGTACCGTGTCCAAGCCAACCGTGCATGAATACTGTCATGCTGGTGTTCTGAACATTTGCTGTGAGCTAAGACGGTGAAGGTGACGCGTATGACAGATATTTGTTTTCATGGTTTTGCCTTTGGGGGCATTTCCTAAGCTTTTTATGGTGCTTGCATCCAGCACAGTGGATGCTTTTGAATAAAAAGACTAAACGTGTAGGGGATGTCACTCTGTAAATTATCATCATTAAAATACATTTTATTCTGTTTTTACTGGTTCTCTTCTTGAAGAAAGAGACAGCAGATTGTATGACACTATTACATATGGTGGACTGTTAGAATTGTGAGCCTAAACATGTATCAAATATATAGTCTGGCCCCCCAACCCGTGCCATTTTGTCAACAGTGAGTCCCTCACGTCAAAACGTTTGGGGTTTGGGGTTATGTAATGCTTTGAAAGGGAGTAGCAGGATTTTAAAGTGCATACGATATTGGACAGGAAACCAGTGGGGGTTTTATAGGATGGGGGGGCTCATAAGAGCGAGTGTGAGTGAGTAAACGGGTAGCAGAGGTCTGAATATACTGTCGTTTATTGAGAGTTTTGTGTGGAAGTCCGTAGAAAATGCTGTTACGGTAATCAAGTCTGGTGGGGATGAAAGCGTCAATGAGGGTTTCATGACATCATAGCCTAATTTGCATAACTGGCATTGCTGCTGGAGGAGAGACAATGGGCAAGGCAAAAAAAGCAAAGCAAAAACGGCTGTCAAATGATTAAAAAATTGACTCAGATTAATCCGTTTTTCAATTAATTGGGATTAATCACCTTTCGCAAATATGTGTGAAATATGCCAATTTTGACTGTATTTAATGAACAGAAAGCTAAATGACAGGATGATACATATTGTATTAAAAAGTACAGCGGGTTTGGACCGGGGCTTTATAGCCGCTGTCTGACGGATGATCACATCACCAGCCTCAAACTCACCACACCCTGCCAATTGCTTGCCCCCAGTTGTGCAGTGTGCATAACATACGTATATCACTCTCACAAAGACAGGACGTCCCATACATGGCAGACATGCTTGTTCTGGATGCTGCAGCAGGGGGTGGAGCACCCATATTAGAAACACAAATTCTCACAAATTCTCACAAAATTGTCAAATAAGACCAGAAAAAATTAGCATTTTTGAAAGAGAGAGGGGTTTGAATAAATTGGTAAGTTGGCCACACTGATCCCTCCTGCTACGTCTTCTTTTTCTCTGGCAGACCAGGTGCGTATGAGGTACTATATCGTGGGGCAGAGTTCCAATAACATCTATTTTACAAGTTGGAAGTTGCATCGACATTCACAGACAGCCCAAACATAATGTGTTTCACATCCATCCATCCATTCATCCATCCATCCATCCATTTTCTCCGGGTAGCGCCAATTCTATTTGTGGTGGGCTGCCACAATGAACTGATTCTATGAATGTATTAGCATTTAAATGCTCCGAAACTAAAAATGTCAAATGCATCACTGCCAAAAAACAAAGACACATTCTATCCTTGTGTCGAATATTTTCCTGGCACCTAATCCTCTCCCACTGAGAATGTTCTTGAGATTTTTTGCCTCTTTGTGAGCATGATCCATGGTTCTACCTCAGGCATCCCAAGTTTGCACAAGAGCACCTGGCCCGGCGTCAAAAGAGCAAATTTCAATGACAAAGTGAAGGCAATTGTTAGCTGACTGGGAGTGTTTTGGGTGGATGCACGATGGGACTTGTATTGATGGACCATTCACTTTCGCAGCGTTCCTTAGTTTGGACCAATCATCTGATAGAAGTCGCCACCAGTTACCTTGACACTGATTAATTATCCCAAATGAGAGTTCCAGGACCTTCTACGGCGCATCTGCAACTATGAAGCCTTCAGATGTCTCCATTAGGACCCGTCATTTCCTCCATGATCACACGGGTTTTCTGCATGGACTCTGCACTTTCTCCGCTCTCAGGGTCCCAGCCAGACGTCTTCTGCGGTCGCTCGTCCAGCTTGCTAAATCACAAGCAGATGAAGTCGACTCCAGAGCGAACATCTGTGCACTGGACTGTCCAGCACTCGTGATGGGAACCATTACAGAGTGTCAGAAGAAATGTGCCGGTCAACTCAAAGCGTTTTCATGAATTTGTGAAGTGATGAGGTCAAGGATTGAGAAGTTTATTGAAATAGCTTTTAAAAAACAACAAAGGACTCTCACCGGCCGTTTAATTAGGTACACTATGAATGCGGGAGTGTCCAAACTGTGATGTGGGGTTATTATGCAACAGCTGGTGCAGCTGCACCAAAGTACGTTGGTAAACCTCACTCTTAATAGTGGCCTTTTAGCTTGATGGCTAGCATTCTCCGCTCTAAACTAAAGGTCCCTGGTTCAACCCTGGGTCATAAACCAGGGTCTCAATGAGCACAAGCCATCAAGCAAAAAGTTTGCGCCATTAGCTCGATGTCCAGCGCAACTCTTAAGGTGGATGAGACTAAAGTTTAGGGGGATGCCCTAACTTTTACAAATGCGTACAAGTATCTTGTCCTACTCTCTGACACCTCAGAGTTGACTGCTCGGGTTTTAGCTCGATGACTAGCGCTTTCGACTCTCGTTCTGTAGATGGGCTGGCTTCAATTAAACACACTGAAACCACTCCAATGCAGGCATGCTAAGCAATCAGGGACGACTGCTTCCTGTATTCATACTCTATATCAGGGGTGGGCAAACTACAGCCCGGGGGCCACATGCGGCCCACCAAGCGTTTGAATCCGTTGAATCAGTTGCTTTCGAAGTATTTCAACTTTTAACATACAAACTGGCAACATGACTTGCAAGTCGGATGTCTTATTTAGTAAAAAAAAAAAAACAACAAAACTGTAAAATTAAATGACATAGTTTGATGTGCTCCTGAAAAAAGGGACATGAGAACATACATCTGATAGTATAACACTTTTAATGATAAAATTAAACAAATAATTCAAGGAAAATTATAAACATAAAATAGTGTGTGTGTGCGTTAAATATATGTTCTGGCCCCCCGGACAATTTTGTTGACTCAAAATTGTTTTTGTTAACTCTTTACGTGCAATAAATATTTTTAATGACCTCTCATGGACCACAAGGGGAACCACTGCATTACCGCAACGTAACGTGTAAGGAAAGCTTTTCTTGATGACTGCGCTCCCAACTCTCTTGACATCATGAACCAGCTCCTGTCTTGTCATTATGGGCTGCTCCTTCATCTTTGTCAAAATCCTCCTTACCCCACCAGGTGAAATCTCCCATGGCTCTCCAGAGCACGGACGATTCTACCGCCCTGCCAAAAAGTGCTGGTTTTGTAAGAGGGTAAACTTACGTAATCAACAGACCAAATACTCCCACGCCCACGCTCATTATGCTTAGAACAAATTTATTGTTGTTTGCTTTTTCTTCTCTTTTTACAGCAGATGAACCTGAAGAGAACCACAGCAGACAGAAGCAGTATAGTCGCAGCAGCCCCCAGCAGCAGGAAGACATCCAGGCCATAGTACGAGTACCACGCCATCTTATAGTAGGCCTCCGTGCGCAGGTGAGGCGCCCCCTTGTGGCGCATCACATACTCCACCCAGAAAATGGCCCGGTCCTTGGGTGTCGTTGGCTGATCTCGATGCAGCCGCGACAGCCTTTGCATGTTCCGCCTGTAGCTGTCCTGGTGGAGGACCTCTTTGAGGCTCTCCTCAAAGTCTTGGCTGAGATGAAGCAGCTCCAGGATCTTGACCGCGCCTCTGTCCTGCAAGCGCAGCAGGTTGTCGCGCTGGTCGAAGAACAAGGGAATGCCAAGGACGGGGACGCCGTGGTAAATGGCCTCTTGGAGTCCGTTGGTTCCTCCGTGAGATA
The DNA here is from genome assembly GCF_037039965.1 of Doryrhamphus excisus. Lineage (NCBI taxonomy): Eukaryota > Metazoa > Chordata > Actinopteri > Syngnathiformes > Syngnathidae > Doryrhamphus > Doryrhamphus excisus. Next base: position 13,984,065 of record NC_136377.1, read on the forward strand.
TAAAGACTTTGGTCTGAGGGTGGCCCAATAGATCCGTCTGTGGCATCCAGTCCAGCATGAGGGTGTTGTTTCCCAGCGTTGATGGCCGAGACCCCTTGTGTCGCCAAATGACCTAAATGTGAAGAAGAAGTCGTAAAGTAGTTTCTCCGCCATCGCCATCCTGGACTGTCAACGCAAACATCACCAAGACGCCTTACCTTCTGAGGCAACTTAGCAAAGATGGCAGCAATTTCTTCAGTGTCCTCGGGTGGCATCTCATTCACTAAACTGCCCATGCTCATGACAATGACGCCATCCTCCCCAGCGCTCTGAACAAAGTCCTCCAGGTCCGCTGGCAGGGGATTGGCCGGTTTACACTGGAAGCCTCCGATGTAGATAACATTGGGCATGGTTGGCCTTGGGAAATCGAACACAAAATCCGAGCGGAAGAGCCAAATGTCGGCCTCCTGGAGCAGTGAGGTGGTGTCACAACCGCCCTTGAAGTATTTCTCACACACGGTGGTAAAGATGGGCTCTATGTAGACTTTATGCTGGAAAGAGGAGATGACATAGAGGAGCACGTTCTTCACCCTCTGGAAGAAGTCCATCTTGTCCGTCAAGAACGACCCTGGCACTGGGACATAGGAGAGCGGAGAGGGAGCGATCGCGACATGACCATCTCCGGCGGGGATCCAACGGACGTTGAGCACTAGAGGCAAGTCCAGATACTTGGCGAGCACGACTCCGGTCAAGCAGGCTGGGTCGGTGAAGACCAGGTCGTAATGGGAATCTTTAAACATCTGGACAGTGGCTTTATCATCCAGTAACTGACTGAGGGCTTTTGCCCAGAAGGAATGGAACCCCAACAGCATGTTGAAGAACTCTGGGTGCATTTCACGTCCTTGTCTGTGGCCCTGAAAAACACAAAACTGGATTTGAGTTCAACACAAATGTTTGGAAGCAAAAAGCATCCCTGAAGTGGTGAGTAATATTTATTACTTGTGCTTTTACTTTGGCGCCTTTGTGTTTTTATAACTATCACCAGTAACCGGTAGAGCAGCGCTTCCCAAACTTCTTACAGTGACGTATGCCTTCAGACATTTGACAGGAAGCCATGTACTTCCTGCTCCTGCACAGTTCAAAAACATAAACCTTTTTCATCTTAATTAACTTGAAATAGTTCATTTTTCCTCACAAGGGTCGCGGCGGGGTGCTGGAGCCTATCCCAGCTGTCTTCGGGCGAGAGGCGGGGTACACCCTGGACTGGTCGCCAGCCAATCACAGGGCACATATAGACAAACAACCATTCACACTCACATTCATACCTATGGACAATTTGGAGTCACCAATTAACCTAGCATGTTTTTGGAATGTGGGAGGAAACCGGAGTACCCGGAGAAAACCCACGCGTGCACGGGGAGAACATGCAAACTCCACACAGAGATGGCCCGAGATGGGAATTGAACCCTGGTCTCCTAGCTGTGAAATAGTAATCATAATTAATTGGTTATAAATTAGAATTTTTAATCAAGTTTCACATGAGCGCTAATAAGTAGATAAGGAATACTGATAATGCCCAAAAATGTAATGCACCTTTACATATGATGGTATATGTACTGTGTCCGGGTTGCTCAGTACAATATGGCTACACTCTTGCCAATATACATAGCTTACACTTGTGCAAATGTTGGGAATGTTGAAAAGTGAGTCACAACGCTAATGAAACTTTATGATGGCCAGAGTTTGACACTGGAACAGATTAATTTGCAATCCAATAACGTGCTTCTAAATCCAAATTTCCTAGCATGAATCAACAGATTGTGTTTGTCAGCAGTGGTTCTGTTGTACACACGGACCAGAACCCTGTGCCACCCACCCGAATAATTTCACGCATAAAGTCGAAAAAGTCATCCCACTGTGTAGGCAGATCGATAGTGATGGAGGTGTACAGCGGCGACGTCTCCGCCATGTAAATGCTGTGGGTTTCTCGGATCACGGTCAGGTTGTGTCCTCGCTGGTGGAGTTCCTCCAGCAGGACCTTCATGTTGATCCAGTGGCTGCCGTCGATGGGGACCACCAGGATGTTTCCTCCATCGCAAGAAGAAAACAGACACAGGCTGAGCAATAAAAAAGCTCCACTGACGCGAGGAACCCCTAGAAGGAGAAGAACAGCACACTCACTGTTGTGTTCCCAATAATAGCGGTGTGTTGAAGGTCAATTGGGTTCAGGTGTGGAGGAGACATACTTGGCACCCCCATCACCGTCATCCTCAGCTTCCTGGAGGTGTGTTTGGGCTCCTTATTACAGTGGGTTCAAATTTTGTGGCGCAGCCCACGCAGTGGTAATTTGGTAGCGTACCACTGTGCGTAGCCTGACAGTGACAAACAAAGATGCGGAGAAAGCTCGCCACCTCCGACCTGGGGCTCTAATTTCATAGACCAGGCGCAAATTTTGTGAGCAGCACAGTGTGGCGCAGCGCCGCGCACCCACGCCTCCATCCCTCCCGCTGGCCCAAGTGTCAAAGAGGGAGGACAAACACCTATCATTGCCTTTAAATGCGCCGGACTGCGTCATTCACCACATACGCCACCTTGTAGGACACGTCATCTGTTCCTTAAACACACCGTCAAACTAATCCTAGCATCTTGTTTTCCGCCAGCATTCCTGCTCTACGTGGCCAAGTACCTTTCATGGTATATTTGCGGTATCGTCCGAGTTATTAGTTGCCGAATGGGTCACTTTCTCTTGTTTCCACACCGTCCGCACTGCGTGTTGGCTCATTTGTGATTGGATTACGAAGGGGATGGACATCTTCCCAGTGCCAAGAGCACTCGTGCACACTACCACCACCAAGACACAGTTACAGTATCTTGCCTACACTCCAATGGCTGTGTGTTGACTCATTTTTAGTGGCCAATAAGCAGGCTACTTTAAAGTATATCCAGTTCCATTGTACTGTGACGAGATATACTGTGAGGGCTGTATTAGCGTAAATATAATATCAGTCGTTCATTGGAAAGCCATGGCAAACACAGCATTCACATTTTGTGAAGGAATAACACACCTTGTAGGCATTTTTATGCAGAATATAATAATATAATTATTTTAATAATAGGAGGAATAAAAGGAATAAATGCTAATAATGTGTTTTCTATAGGGTTTTCCTGCCTTTTTAAACATGTTACTCTAATTGAGAACAGTAAGTGATGAAGGGCATGAACATACCTGTCATGCTGTGGAATCCCAGCAGGTCCCCCACTCAGCCGACTGGCGGACTAAGCAGAACTGAACCCACGTGTTGGACTTCAAACCTGTACACATATGCTGTGGACGGCTCTGCAAACATCACGTGTTGTCTTGAATGAGTGACTGAAGGGGGGTGACTTAATAAAACACCAAGATAACTGCTGCCATGGTGCTCATCTGTCTTTTATTGTCCAAGTATTTGTTGCCAAAGCCACGAGGAAGTGGACAAATCATTAAAAGACCACATTCATCTTGACTCGTCATCAACATTCATCAGCAACAACACAGTAATATGAAGGAAACTTTGTATATTAATACCACAATAAATCATCATTAATATGCATTATTCATCCCAACAGCAGACGCACGTACAGTCTTCCCTCACCGCTTTGTGGTTTGAACAAAAAAAATCTATTATTAGTCTTGTTATGTATTATTATTACAAGTATTATTATGTTACTAGATGGCAGTAATGTTACTTTAATGAGACATTAAGTTATCTTAACGTACACCGCATGGAGTCAGCCATGGGTGCAGAGTCTGGCCAGTAGCTCCAAATGATCGTCCGTCATAGACATAACATAGTGAAAATAAGTTCTCCCATTCCTTGTGGAAGTGGTACTTTTTGGAGTCTTACTTTGTCCTTCTTCCCCAACCAAACCTTTTATTAAGTTTACTTGAAATAAACTGGGCTGCACGGCAGGCAAGTGGTTAGCGTGTAGACCTCGCAGCTAGGAGACCAGGGTTCAATTCCACCCTCGGCCATTTCTGTGTGGAGTTTTAATGTTCTCCCCGTGCATGCGTGGGTTCTCATTTTGTTGCTGAAAACAATAACTTTTTCGACCTTTTCTTGACATTAATATATATGGGTCAAAATTGACCCGAACACCATAACATTTGGGTTGAACATGTTTCTTTAGTGATTAATACTAAAATTAGAAAATAATAAAACTAATTGATTTAAGAGATATGTTCTATAGCCAGGATTAACAAAAGAACCTTCAATTTATTGATATGATTCTATTGAAATGGAGGGGTATAGTGACAAAAAAAGGCCTACATGCCCACATCAAAAGTATTAAAACCAATATTTTCATGGATGAGGAAGCCTAAGAAAGTAACCAAAACATGAGAAGCAAATTTGATGGTAACTTATTGTTTTTTGTGTATTTTATAGCTGATTTAATACATGGGTCAAAACCGACCCGTTAACATAAGAGGCGACACCAGAAAGCTAACACAAGAGGAAGGTTAAATGGATGGTGGGATGGTGCAGACGGACGATGGTTTAGACAACCTCTACGTCGCAACAACAGGAAACTGCTCCCTGTCCACTTTTTATGCTTTGTGCGTGTAAAAGGTCCAGGTGTTTCCTTCTGTACTTTTATCAAACACACACCCTGGACACATTCTGCCACACAGCGCTTGGGACTTTTGGACTTTGTTCGTCGTCAGTTGTGCAATAATAACACAGGCGAGCTGTCAAAGTTAAATAGTATTAAAAAGGCGGCGGCGGCCACCACATTATTGTCAATAAATAAACCCTATGCCCTTTTGTTTTTGCAGCCCGGCTCTGTCAGGATGACATGCGTATGGAAAGTAGCGGTGTGTGACTCACGTGGAGGCAGTGGCGATGTGAGGTGAAGACCGAGCCGCCTTGATGGAGTCTGTTCACAACTGCAGGAGGACACACATTGTACCAACACACACATGCTATACCGCCATCAACAGAAGAATGTCAGCTAAAAGCTCAACAAAACCAAATTTCATAGCACAAAAACTTAAATGAGCAAATGCTGGTATGCAAATGAGCCAACACGCACTGCGGACTTTGTAGAAACAGAGAGATAGACCCATTGGACAATTAATAATTAACAACAACTAAGAACAAAGATTAATGCATGGCGGCGTGGGTGCGCTGGCCACACCCCTTTTCTACCAAATCAGAGCCCAGAGTTCTACTAATGTCAATGTGATCCGGACTGTCTTATATGGGCTTGCAGATTGCCTGCACTCAGTAAACGCAGACCTATGTATCCGGAAGTCCTTGGGAGTGTGACCAATCACAGCGGAGTGGAGGCGGGCCTGGGTGGAATAAATTACAGATATGGCGGGAAACAGGAAGTTCATGGAAACACTGCAGAGAGAGGTGCAGAATCTGGAAGATCTAGAAAGTTTTCTGTGTAGCTGTTCCGTAGGAGTCCACAACGCAATACAAAGTGCCTAAAATGAGCATAATAGGTCGCCTTTAATGGTCAATTTTCGGCTGCACGGTAGCCGAGTGGTTAGCACGCAGGCCTCACAGCGAGGAGACCACAGCCCTGTGTGTGGAGTTTGCATGTTCTCCCCGTGCATGCGTGGGTTTTCTCCGGGTACTCCGGTTTCCTCCCACATTCCAAAAACATGCTAGGTTAATTAGCCACTCCAAATTGTCCATAGGTATGAATGTGAGTGTGAATGGTTGTTTGTCTATATGTGCCCTGTGATTGGCTGGCCACCAGTTCAAGGTGTACCCCGCCTCTCACCCAAAGACAGAACCCCTTGCGACTCTTGTGAGGATAAGCGGTAGAAAATGAATGAATGAATAATAGTCAATTTTATTTTCAGAATATGCTGAAAGCCAAAAAGGACTGCAATGTACAACAACAATAAACAAGCCACTTGCATTTTAGTCAATCAGTAGTAAGTTTGGCTTGGAAAAAATGATTTAGGAATAAGAATCAGAGGAGAGTGTTGCTATTTTTCCATCTTGGATCAGTGTAAGTGTTAACAATAGCAAGTTGCTGGGCAGGGTCCACTCGGACTCCCAGTGTGATCAATGGAACCAAGTGTGGCCTCTCGCTGCAATGACTCATTTGGAAAGATGACGAAGAAGATTACATCATGTCAACTGTAGTCTCCTCTTGTCCAAAAGAGTGAATGATGTTCTTACGGGTGAGGACAAATTCACTGAACCACATCCTTGTCTCCCAAACGCTCATTGAAGATGCATCAATCGTCTCCTAAAAGTGAGAGCCCGGTCATTGCCGCCCGCGTTCATGTGCGCTCACTCACACATTCCTGCTGCTCGAGAGGGAACAGGTACACGCTTGCCAAATAACTATGTCGTTGTCAGCTGCACTGGCGATGTGGATGATGTCAGCGTGTTAGCACGACAGCGGCAGCTGACATAGTATGAAAACCTCCATCAACAAACACCAGCAACCTTCTGCTTCGTGTGCCAGCCTGCTCACTCGTGCATGAGTGTATACTCTCGCTTCTTGAGGATCGGCATTGGATGCGTTCGGATGGAAGGTAGCTCCAAGCAGGCGGGCCACATTGCACACCTTGATCCAGATCCTCACCAAAATGCACCACCTCTACACTCTTTAGTGGAAATATGAAATGTCATGATGCACAAAATCAATTGAAGCCTTGTTGATGTTTGAATATTGAATATAATCGGAGACCTGAGTTCGATTCTCTGCTTGGGGATCTCTTTGTGGAGTTTGCATGTTCTCCCCGTGCGTGCGTGGGTTTTCTCCGGGTGCTCCGGTTTCCTCCCACATTCCAAAAACATGCTAGGTTAATTGGCCACTCCAAATTGTCCATAGGTATGAATGTGAGTGTGAATGGTTGTTTGTCTATATGTGCCCTGTGATTGGCTGGCCACCAGACCGGGGTGTACCCCGCCTCTCGCCGGAAGATAACTGGCAACACTGGTGGGCATAAGCAGCATAGAAAAAGGATGGATGGATCTTAAAAATGCATTTCTATATTTTATATTATATATGATATATATATTTATATTTTCAACTCAGTAGATTGGATTGGCCCTCAAATGTTCATTATTCTTGGCACAGAAACAAAACTGACTAGTGTCCTGCACATTGACCAGATTGCACACTTAATAAAAAAAAATACAATTAATTAAATGTCACGCCCTGTGTGGGTTCGTGCGTGACAGTTTGTCTATGTTCCCTGTCTGGGCTATGGTTTCCCTTTTGAACACTCTTATTTTGTACCTGACTTCCTGTTTTGCCGCCTCTGCCTTTGTTGCCATAGCTACCCACGCCTGTCCCTAATTTGTGCTGTCTATTTAGTTCAGGTGTGTGCTTCTCCTTTTGTTGGATCATTGTCGTTTGTCGTTTGATACCTGAGTTGCTTTTTCTGCTGCTGCAATTATGGCATGCAAATAAACCTTCTTTACCTGCTATTGGTCCTGCTCTCTGCATCCTGGGGTCGAACTTTAAAGCTCTCAAGCCGAACCGTGACATTAAATCTGCCTTGAGCACTGGAAAAATACTCATGCCTAATCTCAACTATACTTTAAGTTTGTTTTCTTTAAAAAAAAAAAAAAAGTTAAAATTCACACATTTGTGGAGTATTTTTTGTATTGAAAAATAAAGTTGCCCCCTTTAAATACTGTACTAGTCACATGGTTGTCAGGAAGTTGCACCTCTGGGATCGTCTGCAGGCTACGGGAACACAATCTTGGTCATTTATTTTTATGTGTATTCAATGATATGGCTGAGGCCGGGTTAAAATCCCAGCACAGTCATACGTAAATTCTTTTTCCTGTGAAATGTCAAATGAGTCATCTTCATCTTCGAAAACTTGCCTGACTAAACTAGCCAACCCACATTATGAGTAGTTCAATATGTATATTATCTTGGGGTGTCGTGAACTCACATCCTGGGACTGGTATCATCATCAACAGTCTTTTATATGCTTGTACTGTGCAGTCTAAATCAAGAAAAACAGTAAGTGGATATTCTTATCACTTGCGAACAAACGTAAGTCTCATTGCGGATGTACAGTTTAAGTATGCTAGGAAATCCCAGAGAATACATTTGCACTCATTCATTTATTAATTTCCCACTGCTTATCCTCACGAGGGTCGCAGGGGTATGCTGGAGCCTATCCCAGCTGTCTTTGGGCGAGAGGCAGGATACACCCTGGACTGGTGGCCAGTCAATCATAAAGCACATACAGGAAAGACATACAGGAAAAAACGTTGCACGTTGCAAACAAATGAGCAGTAACATGCACACCGTGTGTTGACTTTTACTTCATATTACACAACAGCCTCGTCTTTGACACTGTGTGAATTCCACACACACAGTCCGAGAGGGCTCGGAGCTGTTTACATGCCATAGTTTATGACCCATTACGGCCCTGTCAAGATGTCACCAGTGACATCATCACTGGCTACAGGGACGCCATGTAGACTCCACCACTGGTTGGAGATGATCCGACTCTTTTACAACTCTGTGAATCATTGGTTTTGTGACCGCAGACGACTCCGAGCTAAACAAAAAAACAAACTGGTAATCAGTACATTCCGACAAACTTGCCCTGGGGTCCTGTAGGGGGTGCTAATGGGAGAAAGTGAGTGACAGACACCACGGCGCCATCTGCTGGATCTGGAGGGGCAGTGCCCCAGCTGGCCCCAGTGGACAAAGAGGAAATGGGTTGTCACACTTGCTTCAAGGTGGAAATATGAGAATTTTACAGCTGGAATTGTCGATAGGATATCCTAGAAGCAATTTATTACCTGTTTAATGATGAGCAATAAAATAAAATGTTTTCCATTGTAGTATGATTATTACGTCTTCCTTACAGTGCGGTGGTTACACTTTAATATGGAGGATTTATGTGAACTAAAACACAGCTACAGTACGCTTAACGTGAGCTGACAGTGATCCCAAACAGATACACAGATACACACACACACTTCCTGTTCATATCCCATAAGCTACCTGAGCTGAGTCTCCCACCTGACAAGCCCACTCAGGATCACAGTAGCATCTAATTGCATCCCCAGGCCCCGTAAAACCCGTGTCGTCGCCATTACGACACAATCTGGCCGCCACACAAATGCTGTGCAAGTTTCCAAGCCTGAACCCGAGCCAAGCAGGCGTCTCTGTGGCTTGTTAGGCGAGTCAACTTCGCAACATTCCCTTCAGTACGGAAGCCAAACGTGCGGCACATTTATCACCTTAAAGTCTTCTACTCCATGAATGAAGCCGGACAAGGTGGTCTTTAAGTCTTTATTTTCTTTAACTGATCCTCACGCGGGACTCAGTCTGGTTCATGCTGTCCGCCTGCAGATGTAATCATGTGACATCCACGCTACATTCAAACAGGCGGCGATGATGTCATCTTCCAGATGCACGGCTTACCGTGCTTACATCGCCCCCACCAACGCCCTCGTTAGTTTTTCCAACATGTCCTCCACCTGTCAGGCTTCAGTGGAGCTGCTCGGGGCAGGAATGCCACGTTAATCCCCCGCATCATTTGTATGCCTGACTGCGGGCTGAAAGCTCCCCACGAGGTCTCTTGAGGGAAGATTCAACACATGCTGAACGTCCAAATCAAAGATGGCAGCTCACACCCACACTCGCTCCTTGTTTTTACTTCATAGACGTTTTCCAGCTGCTGACTCCTCCACTTCATACTAGGAGGACTAACACTAACACTATGGTTGCTATGGCGAGTGGATGCTTGTACCCAACATAACTGCCATTCCCACCCCACGGTGACGAGAGACACATTTTCATTTCCACGGCGTTGTTTAGAGAAGCAGGGATGGAAAATGTACGCTTTTATTGTTCTTGGACGGAACAAGCGACTTTGACACAACCTGAATCCAAACTATTTAAATAAGCATCAGGTTTCATGGAAAAATTATACCCTCGACTTGAGCTTGACTTGACGTCTGGGGGGGCGTTATGGCGACTTTATGGCACCTTTGAGGGGATTTACACTCGATATGTTATATTTTAGATGGGGTATCAAACATTTGCAGCTTTGCCCCTCCAGAGACTCACAAACGACATTGTTGTATAAATATAACATTGCTAAACACTGTATTTTTATTTACAATATAACCACTCACACCACTTGTAGGTTTTGTATTTGTAAACTTTATATATCGAATCCTAGGATTACATTTTAGTGATTCCGCTTTCACGTAGCCTTAAATTCCTGTAAAATAGAACATTCATTTATTCATTTTCTACCGCTTATCCTCAAGAGGTCTGTCTTCGGACAAGAGGCGGGGTACACCCTGGACTGGTGGCCAGCCAATCACAGGGCACATATAGACAAACAACCATTCACACTCACATTTGGAGTGGCCAATTAACCTAGCATGTTTTTGGAATGTGGGAGGAAACCGGAGTACCCGGAGAAAACCCACGCACGCACGGGGAGAACATGCGGCCACATGCGGCCCACCAAGTGTTTGACTCCGGCCCGCCAGTTGCTTTCTAAGTATTTCAACTTTTAACATACAAACTGGCAACATGACTTGCAAGTCTGATGTCTTATTTGGTAAAAAAAAAGAAAAAAAAACACAAAAAAACACAAAACTGTGAAATTAAATGACATAGTTTGATGTAGTCTGATGTTTAAAGTGCTCCCGAAAAAAGGGACATGAGAACATACATCTGATAGTATATTTTTTACTTTCACTTTTACAGATAAAATTAGACAAGTAATTCAAGGAAAATTATAAGCATAAAATAGTGTGTGTGTGTGTGTGTGTGTGTGTGTTAAATATATGTTCTGGCCCCCAATTTTGTTAACTCAATGCAGCCCACGAGTTAAAATATTTGCCCACCCTTGATTGATCTGGTGCATTTTCTAATAGCTACAACGAAAAAGCCTGACAATGTACAACATGTTTGTCCAACAAGAAACAGAAATATGACCTTAATTCAAAACATTTGTATGCACAGAACAGTAAAAACTTTCAGCATCTGTGGAACAAATTAGATATAGTCAAACAATGTGCTAATGTGATCCAGTTTAAGAAACAGTGCAAACATGGTTTTTATAGAGCAGAATCATATTGTTTATACCCTGACTTCATCATTTGTTGTTTATTATTATTTAATAATGTATTATTTAGCTATTCATTACACAGTCTGTTGTTAGTTTTATATATAATATGCTTTAAATATATCTATTCATGCAATGTACAAGGTTTATGTCACTTTTACTCCTGTACTTATTCCTTTTTATTATAAAGGGGACCTGTTATGCTTTTATCCAAAACTTTGGCATCTTTGGCTTCGTTTAACACGAGGATACAAATTCTAACTTCATTTATAGGTCAGAGTGGAAAGTATTAAAGTGGAAAAAACATAATAGGTCCCCTGTAAACCTGGAATAAATAAATCCACACCATGGCCCAAATATGTGTTATGGTTACTAGATCCACCATAAAATATGCCTGCTTATGATTTGTAAGATGATCGCTAGTGTTGCTGTGATGTATGTATGTTTTCACATGTAACAAGCTTCTAGGAAAGCGGTCTGGTTCCTATTCATACGGCAGGGAATTCGTCGACAAACACGACACTCCATCCTTGAATGTTTCTGTACTTTCATCCGCTGAGGTCATTGAATAAGTGGCGCAGAAAAAAGCACACATGAAAGACTTGACATTTTATGACAGAGTTTCCTCGTGACCGCGGCCTGCTTTTTTTCTTAGTTCGCTTTCAGGATAGTTTTGTTTATTTAGTTCCTTGTGAGTATAATACATATCAGGCGGGCATCTACTGCACCACAGGTTTGAATTCCATACTGGCTGAGCGGTGTCAAGGTTTCCTTATGTAAGGTATTGAACCCCTTAAAACTGCATGATAAATGTTGCACAACCTCAACAGTGTGACATCACTCTGGGTGCATGCTGTGCTGAGGGATGTGTTAGTGCATGCAGGCGTCAATTGAATTGTGTGTATGTCAAAGAAAAATCAAGTAAACGTCCTTGTCAGATCAAGAAGGGGGCGAGTCATGGGGGGAGGGGTCTCCTTTGGTGTCCCCATTTGGTTGGGGTTCTCATGGCAGCCGGGTTCTCTGGAGCCGCACAAAGTGGTTGGTCGCAAGCTGGACCACAGAATGAACTTAAAGACAGGAAACGTCTATATCGTGCCAAAATATTGTCAACAAGCCACGCCCCTAACCCGGCAGCCAACTGGGGTGGTGTCCATCAAAATCCAAGTTTTATGCTTGACTGTATTTTGTCTGAGGCCATTTACAACTGCGTCCTATAAAACTGTGGCCGTTAGTGTTTTTTGGAAAGATTTTAGCATACAATATATATTTTGTATATATTATTATATATTTATATATTATGTATATATATATTATATATTGTGGGTCTTGTTGTGCAACTATGTTCTTAATATATTTTTATCACAAAATGTCCTTGTTAGCAAGTTGGTAGAATGTGTATCACCATCACCGTGTATGATGTCATCAGGGGTTGACTTCTTTGCTAAATAACACAGTTACAGCTAAATAACCACAAGTCTCAAAAAATTTTTTAATCGAGTTTTACATGCATAAAACAATTCTAAGCACATTTGCGTACATGATTAATGAAGGGGATACATGAACATTTAACCTTCCTGTACTCCTCATATTCTGTTTACACCCCTTTTTTACAATTTGCAAAAAAATTGTTTTTAATGCAGTTTTATTGGGAGCACAAAGTCGTGCTTGGTACCGTTGGAAACTTGTGGTCAATTATGCAGGAGGGAATCGGTTCTAAGTCAACAGGACTTACCGTTCTGGAGTTATATACGAAACATGCTTTATCCAATGGCCTCAGACCAGTTTAGACCAGTTTAACCAAAAAGTTATTAAAAATAATGTATCTAAGAACCCAAAAGTCTGAGAGGCTTGTGCTTGGGACCGTTGGAAAGCTTGCAGCAAATTGTGTATCTGAGAATCGGTTCTAACTCAACAGGACTTACCATTCCGGAGTTATTCATGAAAAAATGCTTTATCCAATGGCCAGTTTAGACCAGTTTAAACAAAAGAATCATTAAAAATCACGTATCTAGGGACCCAGAAGTCCTCGAGAGTCGTGCTTGGTACCGTTGGAAAGCTTGCAGCGAATTGTGTAGGTGAGAATCAGTTCCAAGCCAATAGGATTTACCGTTCGGGAGTTATTAAACCGCTTTTTCCAATGCCTTCAGACCGGTTTGGACCAGTTCAAATAAAAAAACATCATCTAAAATCGCGTATCTCGAGAAACAAAATTCATAGAAAGTCGTGCTTGATGTGAATTATGCGGGTGGAAATCGGTTCCAAGTTGATAGGACTTAGCGTTCGGTAGTGCCAAAAAGGCATCACACCGGTTTAGACTGGTTCAAACTAAATCTGAGACAGAACCAAAACAGTCTCATATTATGAGGTGGGAAACTACAGTAACTTTCAACTCAATTTGAATGAATGAATGAATGAATATTTTTCTAATATCGGGGTCAATCTCGGAAAAGTCATCAAATGTCAAGTTGAAAAAATGTCTTTTTGTTTTTTTTCTAACACAGTGGCAGGTGATTTTGACCCGAGGACAACAGGAGGGTTAAGGTCACCGTCATTGAGAACACGATTGTTGCCAAAGACACGATGTGGCAGCAAGCTCAACACGGACAGCACCTTTGTGTTTAAGTCTTGAACTCTGTAGTGCAAAATGATGGCACTGCCAACTTTTTTTGGATGAATTTGGGTTATTTTTCAGCCATGAGACCTGAGGCAATTTATTGGGAATGCAAATGTTTCCCATTAAAAACGGCATCCTTTGATTTCCATGTCAATGGTTGGTGTAATCAGTACATGACACGTTCCTGGAAGGTTAGTCATCTGCAACATGCGGACGTTAACGTGAACATGCACTGTGGTATTTTCAATGGTGCTTTTAAATGTCTGCCAAATCAGCTCTAACGTTACATCTACTCTGCATACAGTAAAATTGGTTTAAAGTAGACGTGAGCGTGAATCCCAAAAGGTGCGCCCATCACGAGCTGTGTGATGTAGTCACGTTGTCGTGTCCCGTTGCACCTTGAACATGAAACTATTTGGGCTTGTCAGTGCCTCAATCTGCTATAATGAGCGCCACATTCTGACTGTGCAGCAAAGTCAAGTCAGCAGACGTCAGCCAAAGTTTTCTTCTCTCATCACTTTTGTGTCCGCCAAGCACGAAAGAAGCACATTGTTTTGATTTCTGTTTGCATGTTGGTAGTTGCCAACCATTCTGTATGAAACTTTGTGCCGAAGCAGAAAGTCCCTGATCAAATTTGGGAGAAACCTTGAAAATGTACTCCTGAAAACATTTTGTTGATGTTTTTTTAACATTTTGAATTAAGGATGGAAGAACCAGGCGGCATGGCGGATGAGTGGTTAGCACGCAGGCCTCACAGCTTGAAGACCCGAGTTCGATTCCACTCTCGGCCATCTCTGTGTGGAGTTTGCATGTTCTCCCACATATAGACAAACAACCATTCACACTCACATTCATACCTATGGACAATTTGGAGTGGCCAATTAACCTAGCATGTTTTTGGAATGTGGGAGGAAACCGGAGTACCCGGAGAAAACCTCGGGTTTTCTAGCTGTGAGGTCTGCGTGCTAAGCACTCCGCCGTGCAGCCACCATGCTAGCTAACATACAACATAATTTATTTAATGCATGCTCTCCTCTCGCTAAACAACAGCAATAATCAAATTACAAGACTGGAAGTAATCCACAAAGGGAAATTGCAGTAAAACAGCAGAATAAAAAAGTAAACGGGCTGTGGCACAAATGCTAACCGTGAGCAGTGTGAGAAGAGGGAGGGAGAATCACACCCGAGTCCATCACGGCACAAATGGTGGCTGAGTAAACCTGGACTCTCATTGGACGCGTCCCCCGCAGGATGGTACTGTCCAGTCATTTTAGGTCTTTTCCTGCATGGCACACACACCTGATTTGTGTTTTTAATGTTGGGTTATGTTGAAGAAGAATATATGTGACGGTTAAAGGTTGTTTAAACAGGACTGATACAGCATTCAATAGTTTTCTTGTCACTTTCTATTATTAACAGTTGAGCCTTGGGAGAGAGCTGGGCTTTCTTCAGACCTTTTGGACCCCCCCGATGTTGCTCCTCTCCAGTGTTTGTGTATTTCTCCTGATTGCAGATTTTTTTTTTTTTTTGAAAGACAAGTGAAATAAACATTGAGAAACAAACATTAGCGTCGTCACGCACTAAAGAGCTCATAAAAGGAGAAATGCTTCAAGGCTAATGTTTATTACATCTACACAGAAAGATTTGAACGCACCGCCAATCAGGGATGGAATTATACCCCCCCCCCCCAATACCGCCAATGCATGTGTTCCCCATCCTGCTGTGTTGAGTATGAGGTCCGTTTGTGGTAAACTTAAAGTGACTCACAAACACCAGACTCTTCTTTAAGGAGCTCCGCCAAGCAGGGAGGGGCACTGATGTCATACCATGTGACACTTTTACTAAAACTAAGTGTCCGTGATGCTGTGGCGATCTTTCCACAAGCTCATTTTCTCTGGTCACAACCGTAAGAGATGTAAACAGGAACTAGCTTAAAAGTGGACCCTCCTAGAACACCCAAATTCCCTTTGGTTAAAAAATGTTTTCAAATACTTCTTAGTCCATCCATCCATTTGCTATACCGCTAATCCTCATTAGGGTATGCAGGAGCCTATCCCAACAGTTCTTTCTGGGGCTAATTGTATTTTGTCCATAGTCAACTCATAATTAATTGCAATTAATCACACAGAGAAAGAAGTTTTAATCTACAGCATAATAAGCAGGAATGTATGCTGCACAGTGGATTAGTGGTTAGCATATTGGGCACACAGTTTGCATCTCTTTGTGTGTATGTAAGGGTGTACCTTGCCTCTCCCCCAAAGTCAGCTGGGATAGGCTCCAGCACACACCCATGGATAGAAAATGGATGGACTTTTGTCCACCGTGGTTGCTTTCAAGTGCTTTCCAAATGAAGTTGGATTGGATGGGATGAGATGGGAACAACAGCATCTTAGAGTTGGGTTCAAGCTGACGAATGAGTGTTAAATCTCAGACTATATCTCAATAGGATGTAGGCAGTATTGTATTTAATTGCTAAGCACATTATGACCCACATTGGCCTGATTTTAGCGTGTTTAATGAATTCAAATCACAGCCTTTAATGTTTCTCAGTGAAAAGAGTTTAGATAGTGCTGTCTTATACCAAATGTGGGGAATTTTTCCCACCCCTTGGGAGTGGTCAAATTGAGGGATGCCGATAATCGTGTGAGGTCCGTTTTTGACCTCAAGAAGGGGAGACTGTTGCTTCTGGAAAATACATTTCTATGTGTGTTTAGGAAGTGTCAAAGAGCGGAGGTCTGTGGATTAAAAATGGAGGACCTTTACTCTTTCTGATGAAGAACTTTGCTTGTGCACACAATTGGATTCTATCTATCATAACGTGAACATCATTTTCCTGCCTGTGGCTATGATGGGATCTAGCTCCACCCCCTTAGTAAAACCATGTCATTTTGGGGAAAAAATGCACGCAAAGATGCTCCCCCTGAAAGAGATGATTGGTATCTTCCTGCAGCTATTCAGTGTGAAATATTCCATCAAGTCAACTTGAAAGCTCGGCCCCAAAAGGCAAAGTTGGACGCCTTCTCATATTTGTGTTGGCGCCCCGACCCGTGAGTCGGAAACGTTTTGACTCATACTTAAGCCAACACCACAAGCCCTGCCCCCCTTTATTTCTTCATCCTTTTTAATTACCGGGCTCTAATTGCTGTCCCACGACCTCGACGGTGACCCCTCGTTTCTGCCGGAGGCAAGCGGAGCCCTTTCAGTGCAAGCGACATTTCCACGTGGCTGCTTTTGATTAAAAAGAACAGCAGTGTTCTGGAGGCTGAAAATGTACATGTGTATTATGTATTCAGTGTAGACATTCAAAACACAGCTTGGGTGAAGAACCAGCACTGTGTCTCAAATGGAATACTTCCATCAGTACATTTCAATAAGTATACTGTGTACCAGTGTACTGTCCTGAAGCCATTGAGTCCCTGCACACCTATACTCCTTTTTGTGGTTGGAAAAGGTTTTCATAGCCCCTCCCTTTCACTACATAGACAAGATGGTGACGATTGAGGGGGGTAAGTGTCAGGAACGCAACAATCACCAGTGCAACAGGATAATTAACAGGCTAATGCTGTTCCCACAAAAATATATTAATTAAGAAATCATGCTGTTTCCTGGTTGAGTTAAAAATTATTAGCCAAAATGATGTATATTTGACCTATAAATGTAGTTAGAATGTTTCAGATAATGAGGTTTGCGCATTTGGAAGTGAGCCCTGAAAGAAGTTTGGGATGGCTCTGAAGTCCCCTGCTCCATCCAGCCAGTGGCTCCCTTATATGGGCATGCCTGGGTACAAGCTGTGTGGGACCAATGACAACAGACTGAGCCTGCCCGCAGGTGAGCCATGGGTGAAATACATTAAAACAGACCATTTTGGAAATCCACGGAAAACGGCTGGAATAGGTGCAGATTCTGGAAGATTTAGAAAGTTTTTTGTGCTGGTTCTATGTAGTTGTTCTACAGGAGTCCACAAGTCATACCTATGGACAATTTGGAGGCACCAATTAACCTCGCATGAAACCAGAGTACACACACTCTGTGTGGAGATGGCCGAGGGTGGAATTGAATTCGGGTCTCCTAGCTGTGAGGCCTGCACGCTAACCACTCGCCCTCCATGCAGCCTATGGCAAGTATTGAGGGCGGTAAAAATCCAGCACTGCACACTTACCATTTTGAGTGTACCATGCGGTTACTGACAGTGCACTGCATTTTGCTGTACTTCAGGTTGTGAATACACTTATGAACTGAAAAGTGTAAGTACAGGAAGCGTGCCAATTGAAACACAGTACAGGAGTGCCTGGGCCTTACTTTATTTACAAATTAACATCGACAACTACTGGCCTAGCGCACAAAGTACAGCGTTAGCACTCATTTTTGCAGCTTATTGTGAATGTGCGGCTCTATTTGACAACTTTGTCAAACACCCCATTTTTGTCGCGTAAACATTGCCTGACATTCACTTAGAGAACCGGAACCAGCAAGTCACTTTTGTGCAGGTTCCTTGCACACCTGAAATGAAAAAGAGGAAAAGCTTTGAAATATTACGCTTGCACTGACCTTCTACAAGCACGGTCCTGTGTGTGGACTTTTAGCTTTAGAAAGAAAGGGACCGTGTGTGTGTGTGTGTGTGTGTGTCAGATCTGAACCGCACCCAGAAGACTTGGGCCTTCATAAAGGAACCTCTTATCCCTGCTCTGATGTTGGAAGAAATTCTTTCAACAGCAAAACAACACAACTGCTGAGAGACGCTTACAACAATTCTGATGCTTTTTCATTGGAATAAAAAAACATATTAGTCCTTTAATAACAGCTATTTCAAACAATGGTTTGCATACAAACCTAATTTGTAACTGTTGGAATTATATTTGAAATAGACTAGAAGCACAATAATAACCATACAAAGTCTCTAAATAAATGTATAAGTGCACGGCATGATTATGTTTTTGTATATTGTACTCACGTGGCGTGCTTCCACAAGTGAGGATGTGGGCAGGACTTTCAAAGGATGAGACAACTTAATTATGATTATGTTGGCTGATGAAAGTTGGTCCTCAGGCCTTATGGGCACCAGTCACTGTTTTACTATCAAATAAATGCTTCTTCCTGCCGGGGCCTTACTGTAGGAGTTACTGTAGGAGTGTTGTGCAGTCGGGTCTGTAAGTTTGGACCCAGCACAGTGCTGGGTTTGTGTTCAAGCACCAGATTGTTTTCTTTTCAACAAAGACGCACAATGACCAGCTAATGGAGAAAAAAGGCGCAATGAAAACAAGTCAATGACTGTGTATTTATAAATTCACACCTCGATTTATGGTAGATCAAAATAATTGTTTTAATTTACTGTAAGCGGTAGAAAACGAATGAATGAATGAATGAATGTATGTTTTTGTTTCCACATTGATTGATGGGGGCTTGCAATGGATCAATTGGCCTGCTCCTCCCCCTGCTGGACAAAGGTGGTATAACAGTCACCGGTCACTTAATTAGGTGCACCGTAGGTACACAACCATCATGACAGCTGCCTCTGACAGAGATAATGCTCAGCTTTGATTGACACTGTCAATTGTCAATTGTCAATTGTCATTTGTTATTGTATGGTAGTCTTTTTACAATAGGTTTACTGTTAGGCTTTTAATTGGCAATACAAGAGATTGGCCTGCACTCTGTTTAACCTGTATTGGTTACCAGAAAATAAAAGCTAGCATGACTTATTTTTTTAATCGTTTAAGTAAAACTATAAGACACTTAAAACAATAACTGTTTTTACATGACTTTCCCATAGACATATAGAGTATGTGAGTTTCCTACTATCGTAGCCCCGCCTACCTCCGCCCAAACCGGAAGTTTAGCTGTTGTTGTCACACTGAAAGAAAATGGCCGCCGCTCCTACTTTTTTTCAATGAAGACACTAATGTTTCAATTTCATTTCCTTGTCCTGCGTCGGAGCTGCGGTCGGCTGCTATGCAACCTGGAAGGCAAGTGCACCCTTCTTATTGAGCATGGCGCCGCGTTGACTGCGCGGTGCCCCCGGTGCCGTTCGCGACGCTGTGAACTTAGCAAGCCCCGCTCGGGCTAGTGGGCTAGCATGCTAATGTTAGCCGCACTAGCGTTCAGTGGTCAGCATCAACGAGCTTGTTGCTCAACGGGTGCGCGCGTGCACGGGCTCGCGTTCGTGGCGCATTTCATAGGTGGACGATGCTGTGACGAAGATTAAACATATCTAATTTTGTTGTCATTGTAGAGCATGTATCATATGTTTATGACCAAACATAACTTTGGTGATAGTGATAGTGGTTGTCTCGTCTTCCTCGTTGGTTATGAGTCACTTTCACTCACCTCCCTGTCACCCACCTTGTTTTGGTCCAGTCGTCATTTATCTACGTTTTGCATGTGTTCCCGCGCAGGGCGTGAATCGTCACTTTAGGAGGGTGACAGTGAGAGGCAGCCAGGACAGCATCATCTACTGTCACCTTGCAGCTGGCGGCCCACCACAATGGTATGTAGCATTTGCTTTCCTTCATCTCCACCATCATAATATTGTTGAAAACACAGAGTTCCTCCACGGTTCTCCCAGCTGCACAGGCTTCTGTGGATATAAACATTGTCACTGATGTATGTGTTTATTTTCCTCGTATTTTTGCAGCAACAAGTTTTGGAATATGCATTAGATCGAGCCGAGGTAAGCGATGCTACTCACACATTGAATGAGACCTGACATAAGTATAATAATGTTCTGTGTTCATTGTACAATATTATTGTGGTTGCAGTGATGTATATCTACATTGGCAACTGTCTTATTGTAATGCAATGTGCAATGTTGTGATGTTTGACGTGACGCTATGACTGTGTTCTATCTTCAGTACATAGTTGAAAGTGCTCGCCAGCGACCTGCCAGGAGAAGGCTTTCCTCTGGTGGGAGGAAGAGTTTGTATCAAAAGCTCTACGAACTTTACATAGAAGAATGTGAGAAGGAGCCAGAGTTAAAGGTTTGTCATTGTCATTTGTATCTGTGAAGCATGTTCGCCAAGTTTCAGTTGTCAAAAATGATGCTGCTGCTACCACTTCCATCTCCTGACCGTACATTTTATGTTACAGAACTTGAGGAGAAATGTGAATCTGCTGGAGAAGCTGGTGTCTCAGGAGTCAGTCTCATGTCTGGTAGTCAACTTGTATCCGGGCAACGAAGGCTACTCGCTCATGCTCAGGGGCAAAAATGGATCCGGTATAGAAATTCTTCATGACTGAGCTTGTTCTGTCAGGTGTAATGTCCTGATTTAATGAGGGTTTTTTTTTTGTGTGTGTGATCCGCCAGATTCAGAAACGATTCGTTTGCCGTATGAAGAGCGAGAGCTGTTGGAGTACCTGGATGCTGAAGAGTTGCCTCCTGTTCTGGTAGACCTGCTGGAGAAGTCACAGGTACGTGCATGCATGTGTTTGTGTTCTGCATCCACATGAGCAGACCACAAGATGTCGTCCCGGCAACATAACGCTGTCAAGTTAGCTTCCAGTCAACAACCATCCTTTTGCCAGTCATTGCCAAAATTCATCAATTAGTTACAATAGATACAAGTCAGCTGTACTTGCATTAGTACACTTTCTATATAGTGTGCACTGTGTACTTGGTTCCTGAGTGTGTAGATTTTGTAGTGTAATCCCAAATCCATTTCTGTCGGAAATTACAATATTACGTTACTATTAGGGATGCTCCAATCAAGTGGCCACCGATCAGTATCGTCTGATTTCCGTGAAAAATTTGACGCCTTTCGATGCCAATATCAAAAGCAAGTCACTGCAGCAACCCCTATGTGCAGTGTAGTGTCTTGACTTAAATAACGTCTAGGGCAGCGTTGTCCTCCCACTTTCTTTCACACTGCACAGGCGTGCCAAAACAAAAACAGTCGTATCTGCTCGGGCTGGGTGATATATTGTTATTTTCAAAAAATACTCAATATTTCCTTTAAGTAATAAAATGCAACCATATCGTTGCTATCGCTATAGACTAGATTTGCACTGTATCTCCCTCATCCCTCCATGCAGGAGTAGGAAGGAGGGATTGAGCAAAAACCTGAGTTGAAGTGACATCGTCTGCAGTGGAAGAATTAGTCAGCCAGGAATAAGCAGTAGCTCAGTAATGTGGAGGTACTTAGAATTCAGAGCATTTTCACTACCTTAAAACTTGCCACAAACGGTGAATGTGCCGCACTCATGTTACATTCCTCATAAAAGGAAAGCAATATGGCGTGTCTTTTATACCGCATCACTGGTGAATAGTCGTCGTCAAATACAAAAATGAACAATTCATGTGATCATTATCAATTTCACACCTGGATGATCGGTATCAGAATTGACAACATAAAGAAGAAAACCAAGGCCGAGGTTCTGGTCCTACTGCTGTTTTGTTGTTCCAGGTGAACATTTTCCACTGTGGCTGCGTCATAGTAGAGGTGAGAGACTACAGGCAGTGTGCCAACACCAAGATGCCCTCCTACCAGAGCAGACATGTGCTGCTCCGGCCCACCATGCAGGTAAAACTAACACACCTGACATCTGCAATGCAATGGACATCTTAACTTCATTCAACTTTGCTGTGCTGTTTTTGATGTGCAGACTCTTGTTTGTGACGTCCACGCCATGACCAGTGACCACCACAAGTGGACACAGGTAACCAATGTGACCTACTGTATTTAGAATTGCTTTACATTGGGCACAATTTAGATGCCTATCACCGCCTCCTACCAGCTCTTTGGTGGGCTTTAGCAAAACAAGAGTACTCACTCTCATCTCTCTTCTGACTCTCCAACAACAAAATGTGCATTCAACCGGTTTTATCTTTCTCTTGCCAAACCTGCTTTCCCTCTGCTTAGTGTGTTGCACAAATGGTTTCCATAGTAACTGCTCTGCTCTCTGCTTCAGGACGACAAGTTACAGCTGGAGAGCCAGCTGATTTTGGCCACGGCCGAGCCTCTGTGCCTGGAGCCCTCCATCTCTGTCACATGCACCTCCAACCGGCTGCTCTACAACAAGCAAAAAATGAACACCCGCTCCATGAAACGGTAGCATGAAACTAGGAAATGCTTATCCGGACATGGATACTGCTTAAGGGTTGGTGCTCACTATTATTTTTTTGTCTGCGTGCCAGGTGCTTCAAGAGGCACTCTCGAGCGGCACTCAACCGCCAGCAGGAGATGTCCCAGCTACCCACGCCGCCCCAGCTCCGCCTCTATGACTACCTGCAGAAGAGGAAGGAGAGGAAAGCTGCTCCCGCCATCGACCTGAAGATCTCCAAGATCGGAAACGTAAGCGCTCACCGCATCCAATATTAGTATTTCTATACTCGCTCGCTTTCACGCTTTCTTTATGCGCTGGGTCACAGTGTGTGGACATGTGGCGACAGAACAACTGCCAGCTCAGTGTGCCCAAAGAAATCGACGTAAGAGCAGTGGCTATACTTCCTAAATCTTCAAAAGAAGAACCAAACCAACCTCATGCGCTTGTTTCTAGGTGGAGAAGTTCGCTGTGGTGGAGAAATCGCTGCAGCTGGAAGATTCTCAGCCCACGACTGTGATATGGCCCGCTGAGGTAACTGCATGTGTGTGTATATTTACAATGCAGAAACGCACGCTTTCATCAATAAGTGACAACTCACAGACACGTACAGGTGGTCCTCGGGTTACATACGAGTTCCGTCAGTAGAGTCTTAAGTCGGCTCTTACACCCAAATTAACTCAGATGTCACGTGGCAATTTGTCATGTTTTGTAAGCCTTTTCTTAAGGTTTCTCCACCAATTTCAACATTTGCAATAAAACAAATCAATTAGTTTGTGTTTCAGTTACTCTCTCCGTGTCGCTTTAGTTATCATTGCTCACAAGCGACAAAGAAAGCTAAGAAGATAAATGGTGGACCAGCGTGATGGTCTCTCACCGAGGTGACTCACCACAAAACACAAGACACAAAGATGTGGCTCTGGACCCACAGGTTGCAGACACCTAGGGAAAACATTACAATATCATATTTATCCTTAACAAGCACATAGTGTATTGTTCCCGTGGGCTCCATGCTGTAACAAGTTCTCAAGTGAGTCTCTTGTTTATTGACCAAATTATTTTTTCTATTAGTTTATGGGAGCCCATATATAACCACGGAACATCATATATCAGGGGCTACCTATAGAGACTTGAAAGATGTATTTGTTGTACTCAGGAAACACTTTTGATCCATACAGGAAGTCGTTGACGACTACACCTTTGAGTGTGAGGTCGGGGGTCAAGCTCAGAGGACCAAGGTGTCAATCTTCCAGTCGCCAGGTGACCCGCTGGTGTACGGCAAGATCTACTGCACGAAGGACACAAAAACCGAGGAAGACGGTGCCGACCTGAAGCTCATACATCCCCCGTAAGCTCAGGATTCATTTTCAAATTCACTCCAGGACAGTAAGCATAAACATACTGACTCTGAATGATCAACCATGCGTCTCCTGTCTCTTGCAGGTTCCTCATTGGCTCCAAGATCGATGCGGACAGGTGTGTCAGGCTCTGTTGATTTAAGGTCTCGTCCTCTCTGAGAGGAAGATTCTCATGGTGTTGTGTTTGTGTGTGTGTGGCAGGTTTCTCACGCAGTACAAAGGTGTGTACGAGAAAGATGTCAAGTGTCAGGTCAAGATGTCCCACAACTCAGGCAGCCTGGCACCGACGCCTCCCTCCCCCGCCAAGGATGAGGTGGGTGTGTCTCTTAGTGTGCGAGAGAGGGTCTACATCATCATCAATACAAGTGTCGTTTTTGAAGTTTACGGTACATCTTTATGCCCCTCCAATGCCTTTAGAGTGATGGCTTTTCTCCACTCATCCAGATGTCCGTGTTGGGAAAAGGGGTTAAGCATCGGCCTCCTCCCATCAAACTGCCGCCGGAATCAGGCAGCAGCTCCTCAGGTATGTAAGATATTTGTTGCTGATGGTGATTAGAATCTCTTCTAGACTTTTCAGTCGTTTTTCTAAACACATGGGAGTAGTTTGAGTAATATGATGTCTATTAGGCCTGCGCTATTTCTGGAAAAAATGTGACTCACGATTTTCTTGCATTCAATTGAATAGTAATTGTCTGGGATGATTTTTTTACACACATACACACACGCATAACATACTCAATGCTATCTGTTTGCTTATTAAAGAAATCCCACTTTTTCACCTTTAGTCTTATTATTGTAATCCCCAAAGAAAGGAACTTTCAATGGTACGTTCCACAGATGGTCCCTGGGCCCCCCATGGGCCCCCCATGGACACCCATGCGGGTTTCACCAATATTTTTGTGCAGCTCTATCTAACATGATGTGTTTCTCATCATTTTTGCTCCAGGTAATCCATATGGTTCCCAAGCCACCAGTGGTCTTCTCAAGTGTCCTACGCCCCCCCCTGCCAAAGGCCAGCCTCTGAACAGGAAGCACTCCATGGATCTGGGTCAAGTGGGCCTGTTGTCACCTGCCTCGCTTTCGCCAATGAGCTCCACGCAGAGTGAGTATGCAAGGACGAGTCCCGCAATAACTGATGCTTTCCATCTTCCATGTCCTTTTGTAACTCAACAATCCTGGTCTGAGACAGATGGACACACAAGAAAAACTTGTATCATCGCTTCATTTCCACGCTGAATGCACCTAAAAGCGTTTTGTCTGTGTCGTCCCCCTGAAGGATCAGGCACCCCCACAAACACACCATGTTCAACACCACATCCCGCCGACTCTCTCGGCGCACCCCTCTCTGTGACGCCAACCCCCTCAGAGTCTTCAGCGCTTCAGAGCCAGTCGCAACCGGCCCTCCTCACGCCATTCGCCCAGCAGCAGCTTGCCCTCAGTCAGCCTCTGCCCGTCATGACCATCCCCTTGCCCACCATGGGCACGTCCATCACCACGGGAACCACCTCGTCACAGGTCATGGCCAACCCAGCCGGCCTCAACTTTATCAATGTGGTCAGCTCTGTCTGGTAAGCTGCAGAACTCCACTTCTCCACCAGAGTCAGAGCGGTCTAATAACATGTGATGTTTGTGAAGCAACCCCCAGACGCTGATGAGCAGCTCCAACCCCATGCTCGGTCCCGGCCTGAACCTGGGTGGAATTCTGCCATCTGGAGGCCTAATGCCTTCTATGCAGCCGGCCACACAGACCGGTGGGTTGGGATGTCTTCAACTTGTACAGCTAACAACGTTTACAGCTTGCCTGGGTAACATTAACCAGCTGGATGGAGCTGGTGACTTCTCACAAAGAAAAAACTGAGTGTTTTGAGCCATCCCAAACTTCTGTCATGGCTCACTTCCACATGCGCAAACCTTATTATCTGAAACTTTGGCATCTTTTAACACAATAATACAACATTCTAACTACATTGATAGGTCAGAAAAGTGGAGGGGGGGCTTAATAGGTCCCCTTTAGCCCATTAATTATCACACTTTGTCACAGATAAAACTTAATATTTTTATCTATAATAAATAGGTATGTAAATCTCTTCCATAACTAATCATTAAATTTCAACATGATATTTCATGTAAAGGGATGTCTATTTTGGAAATATGGGCCAGTATTTTATTCAAAAAATATGCACTTACATATCTAATACTATACTACTATACTGTACCCCTCCTTCTTTCACCTAATATTTGGTCCCAAATGCTGATACTATATGGGAATACATAAATAGGTCAAATGTGATGACCTCATTGAGTGCTAATGTGCATATTTGTGCTACAGAACCTCTCTGAAAAACAAAGTCCAGGCTTATACTGGTGTATGGAGGGTCTGTATTCATTTTGTGCCTTAAATTTGATGTTGTTCCTGTCTTAGTTGGAACCAGGATTAGGAAGGGGAATCAAACCCAAGTCCACCATGGCACAAATGGCCTTGTGTACATGTGTTTGTTGAACATTTTGTGTGGAATTCTTCCAGGGAGTCACTTTGGCCTGAACAGCAGCACGGGGCTGAGGCCGCTGAACCTGCTGCAGGTAACTCTTTTCATCTTTTTCTGTTTTGGCTTCTCCTCCTTCATCCTTTTGTCTTTACGTGTGCAGATCCCCACCGGTCCTCTCATCTTCAATCCTGTGCAGCAGCAGCAGCTCTCTCAGTTCTCCCCGCAGAGTCAGTCAGCCACTTCCAGCCCTCAGCAGCAGGGGGAGACGGTGAGTCAATAAACACTAAGTAAACACAAAAGCATAGATTTATGTACACACATACATTTGCTTTGTTTGACTTAAACAAAGTATTTAAAGGAAAACTGCACTTTTATTTGGGCGATCATCCACAGTTCTTATGTGGGGAAAAAAAATCAAAAAATGGCAATAAACAATGATCACTTTAAATAGCTGAATATAGTCTTATCAAAGGTTCTCCTATTTGGTGATGGCAGAGCATGAATGCAGGTGAATCACAAGCACAACGCCTGGATTAGCCTTCCGCTGTGTTTGTGACTGTCGGGAACAATGTGTATGTCTGTTGTATATTAACCTTATATGAACGTCTATGAAGTGCCCCACTAATATAATGGAAGGAAGGAGGGGGGGAACTGACTTTGATTTTGAAACCACCATTCATCATTTATAAGCTAATTTTTGGCTTTTGAACAAACTTGCGTGGATCTTTCCGCAGGGCGATCAGGGCACAGATCCAAGTTTAGGAAACCAGCAAACTGCTGTCATCAACTTGGGCGTCGGCGGTTTCATGTCTCCGCAGGCAGCAGGTACGACGGTGCACACCCCTCAAGATCCCCAAACCAATCACGCACGGTAGCCTCTTTCACAGAACACACAGCTTTTTTTCTGTGTTGGCGTTCCGTTTATTCGGCACAAAGTTCCAACTTGGGATCTAGTATGAGAGCCATAAGAGAGGCGGGTAAATGGCAGATCCACTTATCCACTGAGCTGATGTGGCTATTGTGCAGTATTTCTGTGTGAAAGAGGCTACAGTTGAGCGTTTCCTATGCAACGTGTCTCTCCTCCATGTAACGCGTTACTGACCCCCCATGACTGACCGCCACTAGTCTGCTAACATGTCATAGTGGTTCTAGAATGTTCTGTAGTCAAAGATGCCGGTTGTACTCATGTTAGCATGTGACAACTGATAGCAACGTCTCAACTTCCCCTTCTCTGCTACCTTTTCTCTTTTTTTGTTTTATTGATCCCCATCTCCTCTTACTCCGCTCATCTCTTTCTTTCCCTGTTGCCCCCACCCCAATCTCCATGCTGCCACTTTACATGTGTTGTCACCCTCCCCCTCCATGTGCTTTTCTTTGTTCATTTCCATCTTTTTTTTTTTTTTTTTGCCTCTCCCCTCTCTCGGGGATCCGTCCCTCTCTCCCCTTCCTCCCCACCCTTAGTGCTGTCCCAGTTGGGCTGTGGGCTGGACGGGTCTGGGCCCCCGCTGCCTTCTTCGAGGCTTCAGCAGCAGCACCAGCCTCAGATCCAAGTAACTGTGACATACACACACACGTGCAGGGGGCCATACAATGAATGAGAATTATTTACATTTCCCCGTTTTCATACACTCCATTTGTGTTGTCTGTTGTCACGAGCACGCCAGTGACATCACAGCTTGCAGCTGTGTAAAGAGTGCGGGGCATGTTCTTGCACAGCGCATTGTGATAGGCTGCTGCCCCGTGAGCATGGGACGGAGTGGGCGGGGCTAAAAGCTCAGCAGGAAGAAGCAGAAAGTTTGCTTGGCTGCATGTGTGTTGTTGCCACGGTTACCTTTGATGATTGTGGGAGCTTCACTGGTGCTGCTTGACTGCCTCAAACTTCTCCCTCCCCAAACCCTAAACCCTTTCCTTCTGTGGTCCCAAGCCCTTACGGGTGCTTCGCTCAAGCTTCATTAACATGGCCGCTTGTGACATCACACCGCCAGCACTCGTCACGTCCTTCATGTAACGTTCATCTCTCTCTCTCTGTCTCACAGTTGCAATTCTTGCAGCACCAAATGCAGCAGCAGCAAATGGCTATGGCGGCGGCAGCTCCTCCGGCGGGAGCGGGCAGGCCGCATACCGCCAACCAAGCAAGAAGTAGGAGGAAGAGGAGCACGCCGCAGCCCCTCCCCAAACCTCGCCAGGCTGAAACGCTGCCCCCGGCGACACAAAGACGTGAATGATCCGTTCTGTGCTCATTTTTAGATGTGCGGCAGTTGAAGGACCTTGGTGATATTTTTGACACAGAAGATTCTAGTAGCTGAATACTTCTCCCGCACCACCCAGGAAGGCTTTTCTCCACAAAAGGACCGACAGGATCGTCCCCGCACATTCTCGGAGGATTCCTCGCCTGCTCCTCCCGCCGGTAGAACTTGCCCTTCAAGCACAGAACCCGGGCCGAGCTCAGTAGACACCAAATCTTCCGCAGAACATGTGAAACTGATCCTGGAGCAGCAGCCTGGGGGCAGCCGTCTACCTCTCAGTCTGCTGGAAGCCGTCGCTGTGCGCAAGACTGTCTCACAGCTTTTGTACAGCACCGCTGGATTTGGACCCGCGCGCGTGAGTGTGAGACATTTGTGGACACTTAAGAAATAATTTTTTAAAGCAGTCTTTGTCAGCAGTTTTATTGTTATTAAAAAAGAATATATATTGACAGTGAAAATACAGCTTTTAGATAAAAAAGCAGGTCTAAGGCTCCTTTTATTTTTTGCTTGTGATGCTTTTTATCACATTCTTGATGAGTTTTTGGATCTCTTTCTGACGAGCCGTCGCTCGGTTGATCAACTCCTGCAGCCTCTCCCCGGAAAAGGACGTGCCACCTGCAACCCAAACACAACATATTCCCTTCTCACTCTTTAATTCTCAGGATGTTCCCATACAAAGCCAGTCCTATCGTACTTTGGTGAGTATCAGCACACAGATTTGTGCACAGATGCAACCCACTTAGTGCACAGTGGAGTATACGTATTGTACACGTACTGAAGTGCAGTAATTGAAACATTTACAGCATTCAATTCATGCCATGGCTCCTCTCGCTA
Source organism: Doryrhamphus excisus (assembly GCF_037039965.1). NCBI lineage: Eukaryota > Metazoa > Chordata > Actinopteri > Syngnathiformes > Syngnathidae > Doryrhamphus > Doryrhamphus excisus. The sequence continues at coordinate 14,013,689 of NC_136377.1, forward strand.
GCAGTTCATCACAGCTGCCATCTTGCATAAAATAATCAGAGTGATTGGAAATAATCCACAGAGTCAGGGAAACTATTGGGAAACTACAGAATAGAAGTGATGTGACCAGCAAATGGGTCGATTCTGGGTTGGTTGATTCTTTTTGCTGTGGCCACAAACAAACAAACAAACAGACCTGGTTTGTGCATCGAGCACAGGCGACCTTCCTCGTCCGTCACCACGGTTAGCCGAGAGGTGGACAGTTGCTCCTCTTCGGCCGTTGGGTCAGTGATGACGATGGAGCTGCACAGCAAGCCAACATACAACCACGGGATGACATTTGATCTTCACAAACTCAAGAAAAAGGTTGGACTCACTCGTCAAAGACACAGAAAGAGGCGGCGACGGGATGCTTGACAATGTTCAACCCATGTCTCTTCTCTAAGTTAACCTCTGGCGCGCACGTGTCGGCGTTGATGACCACCTCTGGGAGTCGAGCTGTGGAAGCCAATGAAAATATGACGATTTTGTGACAACAACGGCAAAGTGCACTTACTGTTCTTCAGAGCAGCCAGTAGGGCAAGCGTGCACGCATCCAACACATTGCCGTCATAGTCAAGACACATCATGTCGCAGTATAAACACCAGCAGAGCTGCAGGAACAACAAAAACACCATTGCACATTTCTTTATGTTGTATGGCTTTGTTTCCTTATGATGACTTGCATGTATTCCATCTTTGACCACACGTCTCTCTCACCTTTCCTCTTTCGACGCACAAGTCCTCTGTCTGCAACATCTCTGAGCTGCAGCAAACCACATGGGGGGGTGTTACACTGGCAACTCAACATTTTAAATTAATTAAAAATGTAAAAAAAAAACTAACTAACACACCTCTCGATGACATCAGCCATGAACTGACTGGCGGCCTGGGCCTGTTCTCCAGGTGGGCCTGGTCGGAACTGTGAGGAGCAGAGAGGTGGAAGGTCCACGTTGGGTACTGCAGGATGAGGGGGGAATGTCGAGTCATCCATGGAGCAAAAATTGTCTGAACTTTATAAAAAGGTTTATATGTATTGGTTTATGTATTTGAGACCTTTTACTGAGAGACAGCAGCCAATAACTTTTATTCTAAAGCTTATTTTGCAATGAACAGGAAGTCGACTTCCACTGTGTACAACACTCAACTCACCAATGAAGCCTTTCCCAGGCGCCTCCACTGAGGGGTTGGCCAGCTCCTAGACAAGAACACAACTCATGCTATCACGTTGCTTCACTCACATTACAAACATCTCTTTTTTTACCGCTTTCACCCCGCAGATAACGGTGGTGTTTCCCAGCTTGACCAGGGCCGAGCCGTCTGCTGTACAGATAGACCCTGGAAAAAAAGAAAGGTATTGTAACATCGAAATAATGTCAGTTACATGGGGAGGTTGTGGGTGTTAGGCGATGATGATGAGATGCAGCTTTCACCAATGTTGAGGGTGGTGGTTCTGAATTCTAGCAGCTCGCGTCCATCGGGTCGACAGTTTTCTTTCTGGAGGAAAACAAAGTGGAAGATGGTGTTGGACTGGAGAGTAATTAATGGAAGCAAAAAAGACAAAAAAAAGGTTAATTGTCACCGACTAGAAAGCTCCTGTGGTACTCCAGAGGCTCAGCGGTCCTTAACAGAACCAAATTATGAGTAAGATTTGTATGGACGTCATTATTTGTAATAATTGATTTGAATAACGCAATTATGGGATTTATCACACAATTGTGTTGGTTTAGGTTATAAAATAGTTGAATCATTCTTACTTGAATCCAGCCGCCATGATGTTTTGGTTGACCACGTGGGTTTAAAAAAAACTACGGAAGGTCAGAGGAGGAAAGTACCGGAATGAGATTCACAAATACTAAACGTCACAGGATTCTCATCGTTTTAATCAAATTATCCAATTTAAGCAGTTGTGCCAAATTATATGTATTGTACTTTTTTGTCATTTTTAAAATTTAGTTCAATCGGATGTTATTGCAAGTAATCCTCCCGGCCTCTAGATGTCAGTACGAGTTGCTCGGTGTCGTCAGTCGTCACTAAGTGATGATGTGTCGAGAGAAACGTGTACTACTTCCGCGTTACCCTGTGCTCAATTGTGATTGGAAGGAAAGAGTAACAGACTTGAGGAAATATGTTGACTTTTTCACTTGGAGCTTGAGCGACATTGTGGACGCTGTGGCTGTCCATGTTCCCGGAAGTAAGACCCGGCGACTGAAGCTCACGGCAGTAGGATAGCAAGCTAGCTACGCGGCTAGCTCGCCCGTGCTAGCAGCTACAGCAAGCAACTCTAGCAAAACAAAATGGACTTTCTGTGTGAAATAATTCAGGCTTTGGTCGCACTGGCTGCTCTCGCTTTGATTGTGGTAAGTGGTCAGTTTACTGAGTGAATGTCGTGTTCTTAGAAGCATGTTTATCTTAAAAGTGACAGTGTGGGTGTTTGCTGTGTATGATTCTGTGGAGTTGTGACAACACAACAACACAGTTTACATGTGAGACAAACACTCACAGTATTTATGTATTTTCTATACATTTACAATAAATACAATACAAGATTGTATACAATTACCTATTGTACAAATTCTGCATGTGTGTGTAAACCATTGACAGCCTTTGACTGAGCACCAGTGCAAATTCTGTACAATTGTTATTCAGACAGTTATTTAGTTATTGTTATTCATGAATGTCAGAACGCTACCATCCTATGTGTTGTCTTTCCCTCTACAGGTAATCTTCACAGCACATGTCACAGCCGGGATGATCAACCTGACACGTCACAACAAGGAGAAAGTCTTCCTCAGTGCCACGGGAGCCAAAGAGCTATTCCCCAGTCTGCACGACCCTCCCTCTGTAGAACTGTCCGTGGTGGTCCCGGCCTACAATGAGGAGCTCCGGAGTGAGTGACAGTGCGCCTCATATTTGCATTACATATAATTCCCAACTCTCTCTCTTGATAAGGCATTTTCCAAATTGTTTGTGTGATTTTAGTGCCCGTGATGATGGAGGAAGCAATGGAGTATTTGGAAAGCAGGCAGGTCAGTATTAGATTAACTATAAATAACACAGTGCAGTACATTTAAGTAATATTTGGATACATTCTTCAGTGTAACGAATTATATTAAATGTATTTTTGTTAATATTTTTGGGTGTCTGAAAATTTTCCCACGATTTCGTCTGGAAGACTTGTTTTGGTTTTCATTGAACCTTTCGGAACCGGTTAATAAGGAAAACCGAGGTTGCACTGCACAAATTATGCATTTTCTTAAAATCACCAGCAGGTGGCAGCATTCAACCATTGACCAGTGTGATTGTTTGCAGAGACAACAGCCTGTGTTCACGTATGAGGTCATTGTGGTGGACGATGGCAGCAAGGACAAGACCTCAGAGGTAATAACTTTATATTATATTCAGATTGTCTTCTATTTCTTTTTTGGATGAGTGGGTTCTTCTTCTTCCCATTTTGGTGTAATAATTTGCGTTCACACCTTTGTGGAACCACTAGGTGGCATTAAAGTACACCAGGAAGTACGGCGCTAATAAAGTCCGAGTTCTGACTCTGGTGAAGAATCGAGGCAAAGGCGGCGCCGTGCGGATGGTGAGGCGTCAGCAAGATGCACTCGTATGATGATTGAACTAATGTTTGTTTGCATGGCTCCAAAGGGAACTCTGAGCTCCCGGGGGCGGCTCATTCTCATGGCAGATGCGGACGGAGCTACAAGGTTCTCCGACATTGAAAAAGTGGAGGCGGGGCTTAAGGACCTCAATCCCAAATTGGTACACGTGTTTTTTATCAATAGTATTTTCCTGTATGCAGTAAGCTAGAATGTGTAGCACATTTAGGGCAACATGGCCATTTCCTGCGGGTCCAGAGCTCACCTGGAGCAAGAGGCCGTTGCCCAGGTAACCACCGAGGCTCTACTCACAGGATCCTCCTACTGGTACTGTCTGTCTTTAATTACCCCTGTATGCCGCAGCGCTCCGTGTTCCGCACCTTCCTGATGTACGGCTTCCACTTCCTGGTGTGGTTCTTTTGCGTGCGCGGGATCCGCGACACGCAGTGTGGCTTCAAGCTGTTCACGCGTGAGGCGGCGCTCAGAACGTTCTCCTCTCTGCACGTGGAGCGCTGGTAAGGACCGCCTCCGAAGTCAAATAGATTTGGCGCTAGCTGTTCGCCATTGCTGAAAAACACTTTGGCTGTGAAAGTAATTTGTTGTTGCTGATGCTTCTTAACGCACCTCACACAATATGTCTGGTCTGCCAGAGAATAAGAAGATGTAGCAGGAGGGATCCGTGTATTCAGACCCCTCTAGATTTTGTCAAAAAAGCAGCTAGCAACAATCAAGTGTTTTTTCTGGTATTATTGGACACATTTGGAGACTCTACTGTGTCGCTCTTCTCAGTGAGCAGCAGGTGATGCCCTGGGCTGGGCCCCTCACCCATCTAAAAGCATAGGTGGCTCTGGCTTGTTAGTGACATTAAAAAAAAAAACAAGAAGGTTCATTAGTATTTCTCAACATATTTGAGGTTGGATGACATTGTCCATAATTCTCTCCATCGTGTTCACGTTGTCATTTTGTTGCAGGGCTTTTGATGTGGAGCTCCTGTACATTGCTCAGTCTTTGAAGATCCCCATCGCTGAGGTGGCGGTCAACTGGACCGAGATAGAAGGTAACTTTTTTTTTACCAAACACTGTTTGTGTGTGAGCTCGGAGACCCGAGTTCAATTCCACCCTTTGCCATCTCTGTGTGGAGTTTGCATGTTCTCCCCATGCATGCGTGCGTGGGTTTTCTCCGGGTACTCCGGTTTCCTCCAACATTCCAAAAACATGCTAGGTTAATTGGCCACTCCAAATTGTCCATAGGTATGAATGTGAGTGTGAATGGTTGTTTGTCTATATGTGCCCTGTGATTGGCTGGCCACCAGTCCAGGGTGTACCCCGCCTCTCGCCCGAAGACAGCTGGGATAGGCTCCAGCACCCCCGCGACCCTCGGAGGATAAGCAGTAGAGAATGAATGAATGAATATCTGTGTTGGCATGGATGCACCCTAAATGCTTATTTGTGGCTTCAGGCTCCAAGCTGATTCCGTTTTGGAGCTGGCTCCAGATGGGCCGAGACCTGATCTTCATCCGCCTTCGTTACCTGACGGGAGCCTGGAAGCTGCGCTTGCCGCTCAAGACTGACTAGCCGGTCAGGCGAGCTTCTCGTCAAACCCTCCGCTCCACACGGGGGCGCTATCGCAACACCTGCTGGACTCTCACGACTTTTTAAAACTCATAACACCTGCTTGAGGTGGCCGCCATCATCACCATCACATGCTGACACCACAATCAGCATGACGCTCAGGTGGCGAGATGAGATTGATTGTTTGTTACTGTATGAACAGGAAGTGAGTTTGGGTCAGTGACTTGAAATAAACATTTAGCAAATGATTACATTGATTGAACAGTAATAAGGTTTACTAATATGTCAATCACCAATAATGATGCATTCGAAGCAGAAGGTCCATGAAGTAACCATGAAGGAGAAGATTGAAATATTGTTAGTTCGGATGCGGTTCTGTTTCTTTGACAGGTATGACTGTCTCCACTACATTATGTACACCTGCACAAGCTACGTCTTGATCAAATTCATCCAATGACACTGTAAGAGGTATTTATACAACAAGTTCATTGTTTTCTAAATCTGTAATATTTTAGTGATATGTACTGGACTATTTTCTCATCGAAGGACCAGGCAGTGACCTCTGGCCGGTGTACCGCAGCCTCAGCATGGCGGCTTGGATGCTGCTGAAGAAGAAAGTAAAACAAAAGACTTGCTCCTCTCTCCCCGCGGTGGTTGGACTGGGCGTCGGGAGGAGGATGGTGACGTTCGGCTGCAGTTGCTGTAAACTGTGAAAATGTCAAACTTGCAGACTGGCTGTCGCCAACAGGGCTTGCGTCATTAACCGGACCTGACGCGCCACTCCCGCTATGTATCCCTCCGCCGTCTGCGGGCTCCCCCACTTAAGGTAATTGAACACTTAACAATAACACGCGTGGACCGTTTTTGCTTAAATTATTCACCTTTTTCTTTGAGGAATGTCTAGTGAACGTAATACCAGGATTCAATAGTTGATTACAGTGTTTGTTATTTGAGTCGCAAATGCAAGTGTGATGCATTCACTGTCACGTTACAACAGGTTGTCAACCTTTTCTAGTCAAGTATCCCGTAAACCAGGGGTGCCCAAGCTAATGTTTATATGTTTTTTTTTGGTTCTTATGTGGATATGCAAACTAAAAATCAAAATTTTGTGTTGACAAAACTGCTTTTCCATTTCCACACTCCTTACATTACGCTTGTTTTACTCATTTGTCCCATTTTTGTGGCTTGTTTGTTGTTAAATTGTATTTTTTAGAATGTCTCGTGGGCCAATAAAAACAAGCTGTGGGCCGGAAATGGCCCCCAGGCGCCTTTAGGACTCCCCTGCCCTAACCGGAGTAAAGTATTTGGGGTTTTTTAAAAGTGGTTTATATTTATGCTTATGTTTGTTTTATCTGAAGTACCCCATGGAGTGTTTTCATGTACCCTCTGTACAACATTCGTACAGCCCTCACGACTTTTTTTAACCATGAAAAGAATTCACATCACTCATTAGAATATTCTGGAAAACAGGTGTGGTGTCTTTTTTTTGTGTGTGTTTGTTTCCAGCCTAGCATTGGAGCCATGTTGTCAGGTGCTAGCCCGGCAGAAGGGAGGGGGAAGCGGAGGGATTTGGAACAGCGGCGCTGCGGTTCCAGCCAGCCTGACGCCGGCGAGGCTGCTGTGTGGCGGCCTGGAGGAGACCAGACTGGCTCCGGACGACTCCGACCTGCGTCGAGATGACTGCAATACAACAGGAAGCTCTTCTTTGAGCCCTTCACAACAAAAGCATGCAGTAAGTCAAGTACACGTATACGCACCTTATAGGAAATTCAGCAATGTAAAATAAGTGAAGGTTACCTTTTAATGATATTGTATGTCTATATAGCTTGTCTTGTTCACAAGGCACCATCTACTTTCACTTGTTAATGCCACTTCTGAAGTTTTAGCTTTTCATGATGTGACGTCATTACCACACATCCTCCCGCATACAGCTCGTTTAGATTACCCCCCACCTCATATATACAACAAAATATACACAGCAATAGCTCACTAGGCTTCGGGCTGTTATTTTGAAACTCGCACGGGCGGATGTTTGGGACTCTCATCCACTGACGCGCGCGTGCGGAGCCAGACACGCACATTTCCTCTAGTCGCCGCCAGCCTGACGTGACTCGCGGTGTGGACTCAGTTGTGACACTTGTCTACTGCGCCAAGGTGAGCGGACACCTTATTGTTAAAAAATATACAATTTATGTATTTATCGATATACACATGGAAAAAGTTTATTTAATTCATAGACTTTTACAACCATTGCCTCAAGCTGTTACGCGCTTTAATTTTTATTGTAATAATTACGTTAATGAAGTTTAACGAGGGATAGTAATGATGCTTATGATTGCTATAGTAGAGTAAAAGGAAGCTGCCATGTTGACTTTTTTGTCAGAGTGGGCGTGGAGGACGATGGTGTGTGTGTTGGTGATAAAGCATTAGGTAATTGGACTATCTGAGCCTGCAGACTGACTGACGCCAGCCTCCATAAAGCAGCAGCAGCAGCAGCCTGCTAGCCAGTCAGTGCCTTGTCACCACTTGTTGGCTGCCTCTACGCTTGCTAACATCTAGTATCCATTTGTAAATAATAATAATAATAATGACGCCACACGGCTTTAGCGGGCAGTGCTAAGGACATCACCTTAGTGTGACCTGCTGTCTTCCGCTGTGATGATGCATGGTTCCCAGCAGATGATGGAGAGAAAGACAAACAAGAACAAACCAAACCCGCCCCCCCCCCCCTCCCCTACCCTCCCCTCCTGTCCTGTGATGTCTTCTGGCCAGACAGTGCGGCTCCTGGGCGTCTTCTCAGCCCTCACCCAAGAGAAAGAGAGGACACACAGGACGATCCTGCCTGGAAAAACTTCCACTTTCTTCTTCTCGTCCTCATCAATGTTCTCATCTGGATGCAACCTAATCTCTTCACAGATGATCTCGATTATCTAGACGAGGAATAATCTTCACCTACCATCCGTTTTCGTCCCGCCATGAACTCATCCGCCTCCATCACGTCCCTGTTCTCCTTCACCAGCCCGGCGGTCAAACGGCTGCTGGGCTGGAAGCAAGGTGACGAGGAGGAGAAGTGGGCTGAGAAGGCGGTAGACTCGCTGGTGAAGAAGCTGAAGAAGAAGAAAGGCGCCATGGAGGAGCTGGAGAGAGCCCTCAGCTGTCCCGGACAGCCCAGTTGAGTGTCCTCGGTTGCCCGCCACTCACCGGACGCATCTAATGAGATCATCTTGTCCCGTCAGGCAAGTGCGTGACCATCCCTCGCTCGCTGGACGGCAGGCTGCAGGTGTCCCACCGCAAAGGTCTTCCTCACGTCATCTACTGTCGAGTGTGGCGCTGGCCAGACCTGCAGTCCCACCACGAGCTCAAAGCCCTCGATTGCTGCGAGTTCCCGTTCGGCTCCAAGCAGAAGGACATCTGCGTCAACCCGTACCACTACAGACGTGTGGAAACGCCAGGTACTGCGGGAGGCTCACTTCCTGTTCCTCACTTTTAATGTGTACCGAACCACGTGACCCGTGGCAACAAATCTGATTACAAATACACTGCTGTGTGTGTGTGTGTGTGTGTGTGTGTGTATTCTATACATGTCCTTAAACACTAGTAGAGTAAACGTATGCTAACATTTAATGTCATGGTTTTGTCCCAGTGCTGCCGCCGGTCCTCGTCCCCCGCCACAGCGAGTTCAACCCCCAGCACAGCCTACTGGCAAAGTTCCGCAACGCCTCTCTGCACAACGAGCCTCTGATGCCGCAGAACGCCACCTACCCTGAATCCTTCCCTGCGCTGCCATGCTCGTCCTTCTCCTCGTCCTCTTCCTCATCTCTGGCCCAGTCTCCTTCCTCGCAGAGCTACCCCGACTCCCCTGCCAGCTCAGCCGAGCCTGGCAGCCCCTACCACATCGCAGGTACAAAATGAGGTACATCGTTTTTACATTTGTACAAAAAGAACAAAGATTTGCTCCGTTGCGTGGTCTTGTCCAGCAGAGACGCCGCCTCCTCCGTACAGCATGATGGAGACGAGTCCCCAAGAGGACGTGAAGCCGACCAACACCCCAGAAACCACCAAGCTCACCTTCTCCGCTCCACACAGAGGCATGTTCCGATAAAGTGCACTTCCTGTTGTCTCTGAGCTTGTTTCTTTCACGCCACAACTTCCTTGTGTGCAGATTTGCGTCCGGTGTGCTACGAGGAGCCCGAGTACTGGTGCTCCATAGCGTACTACGAGCTCAACAACCGGGTGGGGGAGACGTTTCACGCGTCGTCGCGCAGCATGCTGGTGGATGGCTTCACGGACCCGTCCAACAACAAGAACCGCTTCTGCCTCGGCCTGCTATCCAACGTCAACCGCAACTCCACCATCGAGCACACGCGCCGCCACATCGGCAAAGGTGGGCCACGCGTGCACGCCATCTCGTATTTGCAGTCTTCAGTTTTAACGGCGTGGTGACTGCGTCCCTCTCAGGGCTACACCTGTACTACGTGGGCGGCGAGGTGTACGCCGAGTGCCTGAGCGACAGCAGCATCTTTGTGCAGAGCCGAAACTGCAACTTCCAACATGGCTTCCACGCCACCACGGTCTGCAAGATCCCCAGCGGCTGCAGCCTGAAGATCTTCAACAACCAGCTCTTTGCTCAGCTGCTGGCCCAGTCTGTCAACCACGGCTTCGAGGTGGTCTACGAGCTGACCAAGATGTGCACCATCCGCATGAGCTTCGTCAAGGTAGCACCCTCGGCATACTTTTACTCTCGTCATTGTTGTTCCAAAAACATGTTTACATTTTGGGAAGTGGCTTCCTGAGAGCGATCACCAACAACTATGTTGACTAGCTGTTTAGCTTCCTGTGTTGTAGTCAAACCCCATGCAGATGCCCGTTGGAGCTCGGACTAAAGCTGTGTTGGCGCATTTTGAGTCCCCACAGTCCAGCAATTTCATGCAATACATGTCGTTTATTTATTTATTTATTTAGGGCACGCATGAAAGGCATGAAGACTAGTTTCGTTTGTGCACTTTTTGTGTTCTATTTATTAATCTGTGACCGAAAATGGTGGGCATTGGCACTAAATGACCACACATAGTGAGGCGCATTGTTCCCCATTCATGTGAATGATATGCACCTTCAATGTTTGGTGTGTTCACGACTGGTTCACGGAAGGTACTCGTGCCACAAATATTGATTATATACACAGTGCACAGTTTACACATATTTGGATATTGCATATTTCTTTGCTGACGCGCTCCTCAATTTGTGCCATTGTTCTAGGAGACTTTTTGGCGCTTTCACAGAAGAGAAAAACAAACGGACTATAAGCCTACTTACGTAAAAGGAAGACGATGGTTGATGTAACAAATGCACAAAGATGCACATGTGCAGTCAATAGGTTAATTAAATAGCTTATTGCAGTGTTTATGTGTAATAGGTCTGAAAAATGGCATAAAATTGACAAAATGCCGAAACCAAATAGCGTTATTTGGTCAAGTATGTATTTAATGCAAAATAAAATGCAACTTTCATGTTTCTGTGTTTCATGTTTCATGTTCAGTGTTGGTTGTGTTCTCCCTTCAGGGCTGGGGAGCAGAGTACCACCGACAGGATGTGACTAGCACCCCCTGTTGGATCGAGGTGCATCTGCACGGGCCCCTGCAGTGGTTGGACAAGGTCCTAACCCAAATGGGATCGCCACACAACCCCATCTCCTCCGTGTCCTAGCAGGTGCTTGCTTCTTCACACAGCTTCTCCTACTTTCCGGAAGGTTCCGCCTCGTTCCAAAGCCCAAAACGTCCCCTACTGTTTACTGTAAGACTGAATTTCATTTGGATTGTTGACTGATTGATGCAGCAAGTAGTCGTCTTGTGTTTCCGTGGCACTTTGTGTGTGATGTCTGTTAAATATTGTGTATTTCAACGTACTGACCAATGTTTGGATTATTTGCGCTGGTTGCTTTGTACTTCTATTAAAGTTGTTTTTTCCAAGACTAACATGATTCCCTAAAGGTGTTGAACAAAACTTCACAGTAAAACTGAAATATTAAACTGCAATAATTTAATGTCACTCACAGAAAGGGAGTTTGTTGGGAGGGGATGTTCAGTAGAAACCTTCATTAAAAAGAAATGCTCCTCACGGTATCAAGCACAGCACAGCAACTGAAATGTAAATTGACAAATTCTTACATCACTCCAACATCAATAAATGACATTAACATGACAAGCTTCCACACCTTCCTGCTGGGCTGTCGCCCTGTCAGCAGCCCGGGAAGTTCTGCTGCTGCGCAAGGGTGCGGCTCTGTGCTGCCAGGAACTGCTGTTGCTGCTGCAGGAAGCTGATCACCTCAGGACTCCTCAGCAGCGACTGACGGATGCAACACACGCATGTTTAGAGCATGTGATGCTTTAGCACAACGCTAAAACTAAAATTGTGTTTAGAAAATGTAAAAAAAAAAACATATATGGTAAATTAAATAGAAAGTATAGAAAGATGTTATGAGGAATTCAAGAAGGTTGGCACTGCCAAAAACAACACTGTCACCGCTTGTAAATGTGCAAGTTAACACTGATTATCATACTATAGACTTTTTGTAAAGCAGCCATATCGCCATGGTAACTAGGGCTAAACTAACGTACTCATTCGAGATGGTGTCACCATTGATTGAGAACCCAGTGGACAAGGGAGCAAGAATAATTTGGGCAGCAATACGATGGGAGTGGCTACTTTGAGATCACACTGATTCGCTAGCATTCCCTGACTAAATTCTCCATGAGAGATATAGATTTTAAACCCACAGCCATAAAATGCAATATGAAATATCAATTGGGCCAATGTCAGCAGACGTATTTGTCACAGCAGTCCTTCTGTGAGTTGTCTTATATTACAATACTTGCTATAGAATAAACACAGGCATCAACTGCAACAAAACACTTAATTGTAAAAATAATGAAATGCTTGTCAGAAAGTTGCCACAAATCACGTCAACATTGCCATCTAGTGGTCGCAACAGGTACAGCTTTTGATAGCTGCAATAAATATATTTGTTAAAAATATGTGAATTATTAATAAGTCCAATTATTATTATTATAATACCAGTGGTCCTTCCTTGCTCTATTGATGGTGACAGTGTTGCTTTGGCAGGGATAATCTTTAAACCCTAACCCTAAGCCGGACCCTTTAAATCCAAATAATAAACTTCTCGATGTCCAGCTACATGAAGTCCTACCTCCTATTATATCAATTACTAATACAGGAGTTCACTCCCTGTCTGGTAAATGTGCTCTTTCCCAATTTTGAAACACACAATACAACAAATGATAAGGTAGTAGAGCAATGTGGCATAGGAGTAAAGGTTAATACTCACATCCGTGTGGAAGTGGTAAGTTTTTGTCTTCTTTCCATTCTTTAAGTTTAGAATAAATACATTGGAGGCATGTATGAATGCTTAAAGCAGCGTCTTGTGTCCCTGCAGTGATTCTTAGCCCGTGCAATTCGAGTTGTGCAATAATAGGAGTACAGGGCTCGAATAATGGCAGAAAACAAGGAACAAGTGTATTGTGTGCTTGTGAATGTAGTCAAAACTTACCAATCTCTTTTGGTTTAGGACCTGCTCGATGAGGGAGGGTCTGGCCGGCCGGTCCCCCATGGCCCCCAAACGCTGCTTGTTGACAGACACGGGCCTTTCTTCTGAGTTGTCCTAGTTAAAAAATAAAAATGATAAATATTTGGAAAGTAATATTTTGACATTTCAGATACTTCCACTGGTATCAGTAATATGGACATTTGAACTTCCACTTTGTGCTCTTACGTCTAGTTTGCTGCTGGACATGGCCTGGTCACTTTTCTTCTTCTTGTACTTGTCTTTATACATCTTGTTGCGGTGCTTCTTGCACATCCATGGTTTCCTTTGCTTGGCCACCTGCGTGGTGGTCTCCGTGCAGCCCTCGTAGGTACACTGTTTGGGGGCGTTGTCGCCCTCCAGGGTTTCCTCGTCGATGAGCTCCTCCGGGCTGGCGGCGCTGTCTCTGGGGTCCGAGGTGTCCAACAAGTCGCTCTCCTCGTCCGGGTCGTCCATGTCGGCGTCCATTGGGATCAACGTGATCACGTCTCTGCTGTCGACCGAGCGGCTATCACCCACAATGTAGCGCTGGCCGTCTTTGGTTAGCAAGATAGCCGAGTCTTTGTTGGACGGCGCTGAACTGTCGTCGTCGCTCATGTTTGTTAATTGAAATTCTCCCAAGCGGTGACAACAAACTAGCTAAAAACAAGCTAACGCTAGCGAGTGATTAGCGAACTCGCATCGCCCGTCAAGTTTTAGCGGCTATTTGCGCTCTCTCGCTCATTTACAGAAACTAATAAGCAACCTCCTACCGCAGAATTAAGGTTCTGATTCATGAACCGACATAATACGAAGAGAGAGCGATTTGTTTGCTCAGTGACAGCATCTACATTGCCGCTGCTTGTCGTTCTTCTTCTCCTCCCTTCAGTTCGTGCACCAGACTAGAGGGCCCTCTAGTGGTGAAGAATAACAGGCCCATGCTGATTGGTTATTATCCAGTATATAATGTATATATGTACTATGTATACACGCATGGGGAGAACATGCGTACTCCACACAGAGATGCCAAGCAGAGAATCGAACCCTGACTGTGTGCCCTACATGCTAAGCTACATGATAATTAATTCAAAATAAAAATAAACCCATTTGGTTTGGAACAATTTTAATTATGTTATTATTGATAGACCACTGGTGGAGAGGTACATGTATTGGTATTGCAACGGACACAATTGTGTAGTGCAGCTGTTCGAGCACTTCGGTAGGTGTGTGGAGTTCCTGTTTCAACAAATTCATATGAACTGATTCATATCAATCATGAGCCGTATCATTGACACCTCACAAGAACTCACAAACAACAGTGAGATCATTGGCCCCAAACACGCTAAGTGATACAATACATTTGAAACTGATGATCTCCACGTCATGACTTGGCTCTGCTGCCTCTCGTCAAGAACTAACAAGAAGAAGCTACTGTGTCTGTCATGTTTTCATCTGAATAAATGAAGCCATGAATGAGGTTTCTGGTGGCAAATAAATCCACTTCAGTGCTGCTGGTTCTGCAGAATCCAAACCTGTTGGACTGCATACGTTTGACATCTGCGAGGCTCGTCTGCCGCCGGGGGTTGAAATCATGTAAATGAGGCTTGATTAGAATGAAAAGATGATATCAACGCAGTATGATTGCGTTTGCATTGTTGGTCAAATGTTTGCTACACACCAGGATGGCACACGAGTGAATGGAGCGGCACACAAACGTACGGGGGCGAAAGAATGCACCGCCATCATCATCACGTCGACTGCAATCCAACATTACAGGAAGGCAACACCAATACTAGAGTCTTTGTTTCAACATATCCACGTGTTCTGTAAGAAAAAAAGAGCCTACATCACATTTATTCTTGTTAAAGTCTATACGCTGGCCTACTGCTCTACGTCACGCTTCCTTCCCGTCAGGACGACGACATATCTCTGTGGAAAAAGGGAAATACATAATATATATACTGTATATATATATATATATATAAAAAAAGAAGATGAAGTTCATTGGTCCGTATTGCCGAGAAAGTTCTATCGTCAGTCTTCCTTGTGGAGCTCGGATCATCACAGAAGGGGAAAGATGGATGCTCGATGCCCTTTCACGCTCCTTGAGCTCGGATGGGACAACTTGGAGAAATAAAAGTCCTTTACCTCATTCTAATACTCCCTCCTCTAAGGAAGTTCATTTTTTTTTGCTTTATAGTCTTCCCTCTGCAAGTCCCTTATAGGACGCTGATCTCATCATCCTCATCCTGCCGGAGCTGGATGAGGGGGTTCCCGCTTGGTGGTGCTGGCAGAGCTGATGAAGATGGCGTCAGAGTCACATGGGAGATAAATGGGGGGTAAAAGTCAGGGGTCACAAATTGGGGCAAGGATAGGCAGCTAGAAGGCGGAGCCTGGTGAGTGGACAACGTCTTCGCAAAGGCATCACATCCTGGTGGCATCCTCGTCTGAGAAGCGTCCTCTCCTTATCAAGAGGGGGGGCCTGAAAGAGGAAGCGGGGCAAAATGATGACATCATGCGAGGGTCCACGATCACAGAAATGAATGGCTTATGTTTCATTGTTATGTTTGTACAACTGTGCTTACTCGCACTGAGGGCTGTTCTTAAACAAACGGGGTAGAACACAGAAACAGCTCTCAGCACAATGTGTCGCCATGGAAACCAAACTTACCTTATCCAGTACATGGCTGGGTGCTGGTGGAAGTCCAACGACCCAGATCTCTGCATAGAAAAGCTTCCGTCCAGCTGAGCACACAGGAATAGTAAAGTCTGTCAGGTGTGTGGAGATGCCCTAAATAACACACAGCTTGCTATTCGTGGACAAAAGTATTGAGACACAGCTTTTAACTGTTAAATTGACCAATGACAGGTCAGTTTAAGTCCAAAGGTGCCTGAATTTTAATTCTCCATCCCAGCAAGACATGTTGACATGATTGTAGCTGTCCCAATACTTGTCTCCATTGATGTAGACTCCACTTACAGAGATGACCGCCACGTTATCTGTGTTGTCGCTGACCTTCAGTCCAGTGTTGAAGTGCTTCTTTATCTTTCCTGCTACAGGCAGCTGGTGCTCATTTTCACAAAGACCTTCATCCTGCATCCAAACGAGGGAAAACAACTCAAACATGTGAAGACTACAATAAATGATTCCATGTTTCCAAACACCCTTACCATGACCCATCGATGCTCCAGCACTTGGAGGGCCGTGTACCTCTGATCCACCTCGACCTCCAGCATGGATCGGATGAGCTCCTTTGTTCCCCAGAAACAACACAAACTTTGTGAGATCGATTCTACCAACGTATGACCGGATTCAAATAATGCTGGATGTTCACCTTAGCCGTTTCCGACACGTTGTCCCAGTATGGCAGAGGAAATTCCAGCTGTCCCATTAGGATCTGATCAAACAGCACTTCCTGGTCCTCGCTGCTCCTGCAAGAAAACGTGCACTGCAATCAGCAGCCAGTAGAGGCTACACAACATCAGGTAACCAGTGCTAGCTTACCCTCGGAAAGGTGGGAAACCACACAGGAGGATGTAGGTGATGACGCCTGCTGCCCAGATGTCCACTTTGAGACCATACCTGTGACACATCAGGACTTCTTAGTACAAAGTATAACTAAAAATGCAGGAAGTACTGAAAAACAGGCCTGTACCCTGTCTCTGCAATGATTTCAGGTGCTACATATGTCGGCGTCCCGCATACAGTGTAAAGGGGTCCGTCCACCACGGTGGCTAAACCAAAATCTCCTAGTTTGAGGCTTTTGCTGCCGTCTGCATGCTCGTACACCTGCATGCAGATCCCCAAATGAAACATGATTGTTGGAGAATTGGGGGCGGAGCACCCAGTGAGCCATGTGAGTGAGACAGGAAGTGAGCTCACCAGCAGGTTTTCCGGCTTGATGTCTCTGTGCACGATATTGAGGCTGTGGAGGTATTTGATGGCGTTGGTCAGGTTGTACAGCATCCCACTGGCGTCCTTCTCTGTGTACCTGGTGGCTGAAGTGATGGCGTCGAATAGGTCTCCCCCCTGTGGACAAAGGACGTCATGACAGGCGGGTTGTCAGGAGCAGCTTGACCCCCACCCCACCGTCACCTGCCAGATATTAAGAGCGCCACCTCCTCTCTTTAACAAATGTGCCAGATTACTGTACACTTTTCCTTTCAATTACGAATCTTATCTTCTTCTCTCTGTGTCATCTCTGTGTGTAGACTGCGGCGTACACACTTAAAGGCAACTGGGCCGATTATGTGCTCTATCCCCCTAAAAAGATCACCCTGTGGTGTGTGGATAAAGTTACAATTGATTTTGTTCTCCCCAATCTGCTAGGAAATTGGCATTCGATATAAAAATGTTCATCATCTACGATAACAAATAATTGGTGTGTGGTCAGCATCCGGGGCTTCCAAGTCGCTGGTGACTCCATATTCACGTGGAACGAAACAACCAATCAGCAAGCAAGCTGACTGAGAAAGCCGGGAAACACAACAAAAATACAGTAAACTATAGCGACTGGCAATGGCGCAAAGTTTAAAGTAAGGCGGACATCAAAATGCAGGACGAACTTTCTGAGTTGTGACAAATACGCACGTGTTTATATGATGTGTCATACAAGCCATACAACAATAGTAAAATGTCCCCGCAATTGGCTTCGACAAGAGCTAATGCTAGCTTCGTGTGGGAGTCCTACTGCGCATTGCTGCCTCTCACAGGTCAGTCCAGGTACTACATCAAGTATCCGCTTTTCTGTTGCCATATGATTATCTCATTCAATCCCAACCATTTTTCAAAAGCCTCTTGGTACCAGCCATTTTTGACAAAATATCAACTCTCAACAAAAAATGGAGAAAGAAAGGCCTTTTCTTACATTTCAACCATAACTTTCACTTTGACACAAATTTTGTCATATACTGTATATTTAGCCAAAATGTCTAAACAACGATGCCACAACCTACACAACACAAAAATTACATGAAAATAGCCATTTTTTTTACAAATATATAACTCCATGAACTATTTACAATATTTAAATTTGCAACTGAACTGCGCTATAATGCGAACATTTGTTGAAATTTAGCTTCAATGCTTCCCGTAACATGACGAGATGCCGATGACGGAGATGCAGGTGGGTTCTTAAAAAATGCACTTTTGCCACCTTGTGGTCATTTTTTTCGGCTTAAAACTGCATCAAATATGCTCTTGTCTACTCTAGAGTTGCATCTCACTTCTTTGTGCCTCTTGTGCAAAAAAAAACAAACGTATGAATTCGTCTTTGGTAGCGAAGGAGTTAAGTCTGTGGTGTCTGCCTTCTGACATTTTGGAACATGGCTGCAAGGATTTTCTCCCATCCAGCCTCATGAACTAGTAAACAACATTTTAGTGTTTAATGCATGCGCCACAATCTCTCGGCCTTCATCAGTCATCCCCACACTCTCATTCATACTCCTCCATGAGCTCACACGTACATGTCCTCTACTCGCCAACAGATGGATTGCATTCCCACCTCATCAATTATGCACAAACATGCAGCAGCGCTCCCTGCCTTGGTTTGATATTCAAACGCCGGGGGCCAATGGAATTCTGAATAAGAGTTCCCATGCATACACGGAAAAGACATTCCCGCACACCTTGACTAGCTCCATGACCAGGTAGAGCTCGCTGTACGTGTCCACCTCCTCGATGAGCAGCACGATGTTGGGGTGCTTGACTCGTCGCAGGATGGCCACCTCGTTCTGGATCATGTGTTCCTGGAAATGTCATAGAATAGAATTCAAACTACATTGCACATATAACAGAACAGTACCTTGTGGTGTAATGGTAGTGCGTCTGACTCCAGATCAGAAGGTTGCGTGTTCAAATCATACCAGGGTCATGTCCAGTATACCATTTACGTATGTATTGTATTTTACCTCAAAAGATAAACTGATGAACTTTGCTCCCATAATAAACCAGAAAACTGTTAATTCCCCAACACCTTAAGAGCTTTGCTGGACAGTGGATTGACAGTGCAGGGCCTCTGACTTCCTGGTTAACGCTGCTCGACTTAACTTAACTCGACTTAACAGATCTGGTCCGCATTACACAAAGATCAAAGTAAGCATGCAGGAGGAGTGGAAAAACTGGTTTTTAGAGGAAACCGGCCTGACCTTGCCTCTGCATTTGCCCTTGTTGATGATCTTCAAAGCATAATGGCGTCCCGTCGAGTGTTCCACGCACTCGTGGACCACGGCGAAGTTCCCGTCACCCAACATGCGTCCCACCTTGTAGCGCTCCGAAATGTAGGATGGCACCGCCGGGACCTCGTCCACGACAACTTCCTCTGTGCAGACCAAATATAGGAAAGACAACGTGAACAACTGTGTGAATATTGAGGTAATATTACACGTAGATCATCGCCCACAGATCAGTATCAGTGAAAATCACCTCTAACCTGCTGCAGCATCCAAAACAAGCATATCTGCTGGTTTTGGGACTTCCCGTCTTTGTGAGAGTGCGAAAAGCATTGCACGCTGCAAAACGTGCCTCAGAAAATGTCTCACAGGGGTGGCGCTTTGAAAGCTTTAGTTTGGTGGATACTAGCATTTTGTTCATGTTCTGGTAAAACGAGCTTGGAATAAGATATGAAAATAAAAATGAGTTACAAAAATGAGTATGGTGACCCCTAATATAGCCAGTAGTACATTTAAACATTTACACTGCATGTATGTGATCGGTATTGGTATCGGTATTGACGGATTTCACTCACAAATTATCGGGATCGGCAGCATAAAACCTTGATGGGAACATCCCTAAATGATATACTATAATTGTTTTATCATTAGATGATTCTATATACACATATATACTTTATTACTCAAGTATGTATGTAAACATGGCCCAAAGTAGCTGTGAGCAGCAACTTTAGAGCAATCTGATTGGACAATGCCAAACGAGACATCACAAAAGCGCATCATCCTCACCATCAGTCGCTGGTCTGTCACCACCGCTTTTGGCCGGGCTGGATACTTGATCGGAAGACAACGAGGAGGATGAGCCCTGCGAGGCCTGTGGAGGTGAGGAAATAGAAATGATTCCAAAATCGACAACATCCAGTGCTTTTATGTAACGTGCAGCATCCCCAAGGAAACAACAGTGCGGAGACCTCACAGCATATCATAGCAGTGAGAAGTGCATTGATGACATAAGAGCATCTGGAAGTGGCATTAACATAGTTCTTTGATGCCATTTTACCTTGCGGGCACCATACAAAAAAGTATAATGAATACTAAGTATACTAATACCTCACCTGTTCAGGACTATATGTATTTGTTGATGAATCCGATAAATGACACAATGACGCAAAGTTAAAATATCACTAGCTATGTGTGAGCGCTGACAGATGATGCCCCCTAGTGGCTATGAGCACCATGACGTCATGTCTATTATGGAGATGTGTGCGTCCCAACAAGCTTCCGCCTTTTCCTCCAACTTACTTCCTATGTGATTAAAGGTGAGCACTGGGCTCTCGGAGAGACCATTAAAAGAGGATGAGCCGTGAGGAGACAAAACCTCACCAAGTCCTCTTCACAGTCAGTCTCGTGGTGGAAGCAGATGAAGACGAGGAGTTACTCTTTCCCGCACAGGACCGCTCTCGCATTAAAAGTCACATTAATTGTGGTTGTAAATGGACTCCATTGTGATGGCCTGCCTTCAAAATCAACAGGATTCTTGTGATGCCACGGTACGAAGCAGAGCCAACAATGATAGGCTGTGTGATCTTTGGGGGCATTTTGGAGTCGACCTTGCATGAGGACCAGCGTTGTGGTTCACCGTGGCCTCGGGTCAACTTTATTTATACATCATTGCACGTGCACAACACCCCGAGCATCATCATGGCGGTGGCGGCAAAGGTCGGCCATTTTTAAATATTTACAGAGCTACAGTACCGTGTTGCTGTCATCTGATGTAAATACACACAGAAATATCCTACATGCACATGTTTTTATGTGAATTTATACGAATAGTTGGCTTTTGTTTTCTTGACTGTATACAAATTTTGTAGTATTATGAAAATGTATAGTACTTCTGGGTCAGTGTGTGCATGAATATGCAGTACGATAATATAAACATTGTGTTATAATTGTTGTTTATTGAAATGACAAAATAAGCTGTCGGTAGTATTGATCAGTCAATGTTATATGTTAATGTTATAACTATACTACACTGACAATATAACATATGGAAATATTGTCTTATTATATAGTCCTATATACTTATTTACAAATGTTTGGCCTGAAAGCTTTTTTCCCCTCTGAAAACACATCTCATTCATCAAATAGTTAGAATAATAAATAATGTATAAATGCATAATAATAAAGCACAAAATGTATGTAGTATAATATAGTTGTATGAATGTATATAATGTATTAATTTTGGTTTCATTGATTCATTCATTCATTTTCTACCGCTTTTTCCTCACAAGGGTCACGGGGGATGCTGGAGCCTATCCCAGCTGTCTATGGGTGAGAGGCGGGGTACACCCTGGACTGGTGGCCAGCCAATCACAGGGCACATATAGACAAACAACCATTCACACTCACATTCATACCTATGGACAATTTGGAGTCACCAAATATTGGTTTCATTTTTAATATAATTATATGATAAGGATGAAGCAGTATTGATCAGTGAAAGTTTTACTATACTTAATAACAAGATTTACTTATTGTATTGTTATGTAAAGGTATAGTATTTTGTGTTTAGTGCAGTATAATCTGTAATAATCTGTATAATATATTGATAATTTCTCATTACAATCAGTCAATGTTTTGCTATACTGACAATACTGACTATCCTGTATGGAAATATTGCATTATGTAAATGATGGTCTGTCCAATCATCACAGTTGTTCTTCTTTGTCTTTTCGTCTCTGGTGGCCTTATCTCGCATGCAGCCTCTGTGGCAACACAACACTGTTGCTATGGAAACTGCTCCGGAGGCAGCTTATGAGACTTCCTGGCAGACTGAATATGGTCACTTCCTGGATGGGGGCGGGACTTCTAGGGACAGAGCTTTTGAGAGACTTTTGATAAATAAAATAACTTTCACGGTTATTAGAAAGACGAGGATGTTATTGTATAACACTGTGTGTGCTTTTAATATCTTAAAATGGCAGCGGTGCCCCCTCCCTGCCGGCCGGCCGTCTCACACAGCATGCTAGCATCCTGAATGCTAACAGGACATAAATATAAATGAAACAGGATGTCCACTGTTGACCTCAGACCTGGAGCATCATCTAGAGAGCGGATGCGGGGGAGCATCTGCTGTGATAAAAAAAAGGGAATTGAACAACGGTCCACTCCATGATGAAACGTTTACATAAGAGCGTGAGGCCGCCTCACAGCTGATTAAACATCTTAAAGCCTGCCGCCATCTAAATCTGGACCGCAGTCCTCCCCCGGGCCGCTCTTATTGCTGCGGTGCAAAAAGAAGAAATGTAATAAGATTTGGTGGACAAAGGTGGCGCGTTGTGCTTGTCCCCGCCCCCTCCCTCCCTGACGCAACTTGGCCGTCTAGACGCAAACAAATCCATCCTGCTCTCGTTTGAAAAGATCAACCCTGTTTGGGGATTAGCACGCCCAGCCGTGCCAGCTGGATGGGAAGAATGACGGGGACACCAAAGGGGATGGACAGGATGTACGGGGACATACTAACGTATGGGACTGCTAAGAGACAAAAAAGGTCCAAATATATAGTACGTGAATATATATCACATATGCAAGTACTGGGACAGCTACAGCAAGTGAAACGTCAGCCAAAACAGCCCCCACTCTTCTTTGGACTGTGTCCACGGGACATTGTTCTCACCAACGTTCGCTATTCATCTGTTCATCTGTTGGGTCTCACGGTTTCACTCAGTAAAGTACACAAAAATACAGTATTTACTGAGGAACTAATGAAGAACCAATGACTAAGACATACATTTAGAGTAGTTACTGAGGAACTAATGAAGAACCAATGACTAAGACATACATTTAGAGTATTTACTGAGGAACTAATGAAGAACCAATGACTAAGACATACATTTAGAGTATTTACTGAGGAACTAATGAAGAACCAATGACTAAGACATACATTTAGAGTAGTTACTGAGGAACTAATGAAGAACCAATGACTAAGACATACATTTAGAGTAGTTACTGAGGAACTAATGAAGAACCAATGACTAAGACATACATTTAGAGTAGTTACTGAGGAACTAATGAAGAACCAATGACTAAGACATACATTTAGAGTAGTTACTGAGGAACTAATGAAGAACCAATGACTAAGACATACATTGAGAGTATTTACTGAGGAACTAATGAAGAACCAATGACTAAGACATACATTTAGAGTAGTTACTGAGGAACTAATGAAGAACCAATGACTAAGACATACATTTAGAGTAGTTACTGAGCAACTAATGAAGAACTAATGACTAATACATACATTTAGAGTAGTTACAGAGGAACTAATAAACTAATGAGTAAGGCACATACATTTAGAGTAGTTACTGATGAACTAATGAGTAGTTACTGAGGGTCCAATGACAAAGGCACAGACATTTAGAGTAGTTACTGAGGAACTAATGAGTAGAGTAGTTACTGAGGAACTAATGAGTAGAGTAGTTACTGAGGAACTAATGCAGAACTAATGACTAAGACATACATTGAGAGTAGTTACTGAGGAACTAATGCAGAACTAATGACTAAGACATACATTGAGAGTAGTTACTGAGGAACTAATGAAGAGCTAATGGCTAATACATACATTTAGTCATATTAGTCATTAGCACATTTAGAGTAGTTACTGATAAACTAATGAGTAGTTATTGAGAGTCTAATGAGGCACATACATTTAGAGTATTTACTGATTAACTAATGAGTAGTTACTGAAGAACTAATGACTAAGGCAAATACATTCAGAGTACTTACACATACATTTAGAGTGGTTACAGAGGAACTGGTGAGTATTGGTTAGGTTTAGGTAGGTTCGTTCCTTATTAATTTTGTGTGTCTTGTAAAAGTTACTGATGAATTTCATTTTTGCATCTCACAGAACTACATGTATGATGCGTCCAAAATCTCACTGCTTGATGAAAAGCCATAAGCATAAAGCATAAAGTTCTAAACCTATAAAAATGGTGGTACAGCACATTGTGTTGGTATTAGCACCTATTTATGAATGATTGCCAATTTTTGGAGAATAACATCTGAGGAATGATGTCTTTTTTCTGAAGAAAAAATTTGTGTTTTTGTGAAGCCGTGAATGCTGACTTATTGCACTACTGAGTACTTTTTTACTGGAGAATTACCATCAGTTTTCAAGTTTTTTAAATAATACATTCATAATAAATAACTTTAAAATGATAATAAGGTTTGGGCAAAAAGTGCAGTTCCCCTTTAAAACCAAGGTACTACGTAGCGAACTGTGATGATGGCGTACTGTTACACTCATACTAATAACATGTACTATCTCCATGAATGCTTTTAGTTTGAAATCCATTCCCACTAAAGTAAAGACTCTTGGAGAAATAACAGTCATTTAAAACAATGATTGTGAAGGGTTTACCCTGATGTTTTTGTCATATTTGTGATTTATGAGGTGAGAACGGTAACCTGACAGACTTAACGTCAGCAATTATCACGCTGCATGAAAGACCTCAATGATTGATCGCACCCCCAACAAACAAACATGCCCTCCACCGTGTGTGTGTGTGTGTGTGTTTGATGTGCAATAGGAGAGCAGCACGCTGAACCAACACAAAGAAAACACAATGAATGAACACAAGGCGACAAAGTGCAAATGAAAAGACAATTTAATGACGGAGAGACGTGGAAATGAAAACAAGCACAAATGGGACACAGAAATAGAAGATGTAGATCTGCACATGAGCGCCTTTCAGGGAGATGAAACATGCAAATGAGAGTGTGTCACACCCCAACATGAACACAACTTGAGAAATAATCTGTATTTATGACAAATACACACACACTCTCGCTCTCTCTCACACACACACACACACACACAATATGGTTGCCGATGAGGATGAGGAACGTGCAAATCAAAGGATGATGGACACCAGTGAGTCAGTGGTGACACACACACAATCTAGACTTCCCGCCTGACTGTGTGGCGTGTGTTTGTGGCGTCTGGGCCTAATAGCAGCTTGTTCTAATGATTTATCGCCCCCGCTGTCTTTTTCACATTTAATGGAGCAAGCAGACGGGAGGCGACCTCAGGCAGCGCCACTGACAGTCGGAATTCAAGGCACGGACGCCTAGAAACGTCGATGAGATGTAGGGAAGCTTCAACAGAGAAAACGTGCAAGGCGTTCTAATTCATAAAAAATGGGTCACTGGAGTGCTGCATGTATAAATCATGAGGGCCACTTTATGGATGTATGTTATTTTTATGTGCATTCATTTAGGACCACAGACGTGAACTTCCTGTCTTCCTGTACGCTCACTTTTTTATTTGCTTGTGGTTTGCAGTGGGAGCCCTGATTTAGAGTCATGAGTCAGTCAATCATGAGCTATATCAGTGCACTCACAACAGGCTTGTCAACCCACTAGAAAACATGGGTGGTCATCATCAACGGTATAACAATAACAGAATGACTCACCGTGTCATCTTTCAAAGAACACTTTACTAACAAGTATAAATTCATCACACAGCGACTGAACACTCATATCCCAATATGAGTTTAAAATAAATCTTTAAATATGTTCCCATAAGGCATTGCGTCTGAGCAACGCAGTCATCGAGGCGCTGCAATGACGTCAGCCTCCCTCTGGGCTTTGGGGTCCAGGTCCTCCAAAGGTCCTCCAGACAGAGGCAGCATTGCAGTGCCATACAAATGCATTTCTCAAACAAAATGCATTATGGGAATAATATATTTCTGGGGTATACGCTTTGAGTGTTAAGTGCAATGAGTTTAATGTTGTTCTATTGAGTAATGACCTCCTGCAAAATGGATTGACAGTTTTTTCAGAGCTCCTGTCAAATACTAAATAGATGATTGGTCCTCACAGGCTCATGCGTGCCACAATATGCCATTTTATGACGTGGACACGTACTGCTTATACATCATACTTTATGGTATTCATATTTATTCGTATAGCAAGTCATGGTGTGCTGCAAGTGACCCTATTAGCCTCGAGTCACTAGAAAAAAACATGGCAGCTCGCGCTCAAGAGCGGAACGCTAATGCTGCATTGTGAATGTGAACGTCGAACCTCAAACTAGGAAGAATTTGGGACAAACCGACTGGAGCAAGATGGCGACACACGAGTGAAAGCTTATATAAATGATATCTGTGCGTACGTGTAGATACACTACCAGTCACAACATTGGGGACACGTTCTCATTATATCACCATATGAGTCATATATAGTGTCAGACATCTTTTTTTGTTAGCATTTGACTGCAACACTCCGTGAGGATTACTGCCAACTTTCCCTGCAGTCTTTAAATGTAACAAATATGGCGTCGGAAAGTGTCATGTCTCCGTGTGACATTAATAGCCTTCATATGAGGAAGAGGATGAAGGTGGAGGCGACAGCTGCAGGCTGCACGGAGGAGATAACGTAGAAATGGACCCTCAGCTCCGAGTTCTGCTCGGACGGGATTTAAGCGCTCGCTCGTGAACATTTGAGGAGAGATTGGTGGTAAGCCGAGCGGAGGAGGCGGTCGCATTTAGAGCGGGACATCAATTTGACCTCGTCACGCTGCCATTAAGTGGATTCGGCTCAACTTTTTATTTTTTCTCTCCATATTCTTTATTACGTATTAGTATGCACTGAAGTCACGCTGCTCTAGATTCTTTATTAAGTGCGACTGGCTGGCTCCGCCCCCTGCTGCCATGACATCAGATTATAAGATAACATTATTTTGACTTGCATGCTCCTCTTCCGGTGAGCTGGCATCAACACAACACATTGTTGACATTGTAACAGACCATGGAGGTGAAGCGAATTCACATGAGATCATGTTTACGTGACATATTGCACAAATTAGCCTCAACAAAACAGCTACAAAAACAACAAACAGGACATGAAAACACACACATAAGAGGTGTCGGCCAATCTCAGGGCACCTCAAGAGTGAGGCGAATGGTCGGGCCCCGCCCCCCTCACCCCCCAAGACACTAAAGATGTGGGCTTGTGCTTCTAAGATGTAGTCGGCCTAAGATCGCTCACGTCTCTGTCCGTGTCCTGTTGATATAGAGGTTTAGTAACTATGAGTATGTGTGTGTGTGTGTGTGTGTGTGTGAGCGAGAGACCCAGTGCCCGTGGACTGTGCTTCTTACCCGCCGTTGGCTGAGGCTGCCCGGGCTGGTCGGGGAGGGGCTGGGAGATTTAGCCGTATGCGGCGTGGACATCTGACTGGCGGGCGTCCCGTTCACTGGAGGCAGAAGAAGAAATGGAGCAAAGTGCATGAGAGGGCCACGTGGAGCCTAGAACACCGCCACACACACTTCCTGTTTGCATCATCATGCTTCACCAACACATGTCCTCTGAGGTGGCCCTTTGACCCCCAGCAGCCTGAACTCATTAGACGCGCTGCAGCTTTAATTAAAGCCAGGCACCGTCTGTCTCGCAAGACAAAAAAACACACTCTTGGCCATCGCTCTCCAAGAAAAAATCATGATTGGGGTCCAAGCAAGCAAGCATCTTTATACCCTGACTTCATTAGGTACACCCATTATTACTCACGGGAGGTACTGGTATGTCAACATCTTTATATTTTACACTGCAATGGTGGTTCATATATAACACGGGTGTTAAAAGTGTGGCCCAGGGGCCATTTGTAGCCTGCAGTTCCTTTTTTGTTGGTCCTAGCCACTTTCAAAAACAACTAAACAAGACAACTCGATAAAAAGAGACATTTCTTTAGAACTTTTTATGTGCATTGGTCGGTTTAAGACTTTTTACTAAATAAAAAATGTCAAAGTTGCCCCCAGTTTCTTTGCTATTTCAGTAAAACCTCTGGTATAGTCAAATTATATGTATATTTACATGTTGGTGGCCATATTTAATAACATGAGAGGCTCATATACAATTGGAAAAGCAACATATACAGTGCACTTTTACTTTTTTCAACCAAAATGAAGAATTATTATCATCTTTATTATTTTATCTTGATTATTATTATTATTTAAGATATGAAAAAATGTGTAATCACTGTCACAAAACTGTCCCAACATGGCGCATGCATCTCCAATTTTTGTTTGATTCTGTTATTTTTATCTAAAAAAAAACAAACCATATAAAAATAGGGTAAATTTATGACAAAAATTCACCCTTTCACCATTATTTTTCACTTTTTGCGTTCTTTTTTCTACTGCACAATGACGACATGTTTGCTACCATGCATGTTAATAGACGCAGCATATTTCGTATATGACTATCAACACTATGCCTGCCTCGCTATCAGACTATGAAATGCAAATGTTGACATTTCTCTACTGGAGGTCATAGATTGTGTAACACAGCTGAAAAAATGGTGATGTCACTTCCTGACGAAATAATATGAAATAAGTGTCCCCAAAAAAGTATGCATCTCCAACGTGTGCACAAAAATGTGGATACAATTGACTGAAAATGTAAAAAAAAAAACACTTTGTTTTCCCCATTTTTTCCCAACTGATAACATATACAATAGCATGCATGTTAATAGACATTTTTATGATGATATGGCTTATCAACACTATGCCTCCCTCTCTATCAGACTATGAAATGTTAATGCTGAAATTGTTCCACACAGTGAGCGGTCCTGGCATTATCATGTTTATTCCAAAAACAACTTTGTGCATAATTCAGCAGCAGGGCTCACCAAATACAAAAATAGACGTTACACAACAGCACAGCATGTATGCACGCTACACAATGCAGTATAATCATTGTTACTATCATGATTCCATGGCTGCCTCTGCTGAAGACACCTCCATTGATGAAAGCAGCACACACACACACACACACACACACACACACACAGTTACACAACACGTCTGACCGACTCCATCCTCCAAATGGGTACAGTTTAGCATGCAAAGCCTCAGTGACCCTCACACATGATGAAGAGCACACATGAAGAAGAAGACATATGATGATGAGGATGCCAATCCCGCTCCCCTACCTTCCTCCCCCAGCATGATGAAGAGCACAGTGTGGGTCCAAAGCGGCGCTGAGGAAGAAGAGCAGCTCCTCGTCTGCTCAAGTGTTGAATGGGAAGACAAGGGCTGAGCTGTACTACACTGTCGCGCAGAGGCGGGAGCAAGGCTTGCGCACACGGTGACGCGCGCGCGGCGCTGGAGGCATGGGGGGGGGGGGGTACAAAAGGGAAGGATGGGTTTGTATGTGTGTATGTGGTACTGAATACACCATCTACAACAGCGGCTCGCAACCTGTTTCAGCCAGGCATTTTTTGCTTGAAAACATGCATCACTATTGTTTCAAACGTTTGGAAATAAAAATATAAAAATACATATAAAATCACACTTACTTACACTTACATTTACTTAATTTTGTTTTTTTCTGGATTTGTGTCTTTTCTGCACTGTTTATACAATGGGTGGGCAAACTGCGGGCCGGGGGCCACATCAGGCCAGGCCTACCAGGCATGTCCTCAGTCCATTTATTAAACCCACTGCACCATGTGGGCATACAAATAAATATCTACGCACAATACCCATGCCCAAAAAACACCCATATATTGCTGCCAAAAGGTACCCTGGGTAGCTTGTGGTACTCTTTCTCTCGACATTTTGCAGCCAATGTTTTATTGTTCATAGTTCATATTGTTGAATTTGTAAGCAGTTACACCTGCAAAATATGTGGTTTCTCAATTCCATTATTATATATTTCTTCTTTTTATTATTAATTATTAGGCACACATTAAGACATTGAAAACCTCTTCACCATCTTCTAAATACGCTTATTAACATGATTAGAGCCCTCGAGACAAGGAATAACACCCCTATAGTCACATTCACACTCCTGTTACATGATATATGAGACATAATAAGACATGAAAACCTGTTCATCACCTTCTACATACAATTATTAACATTATTAGAGCCCTCTAGACAAGAAATAACACCCCTATAGTCACATTCACACTCCAGTTACACGACATATGAGACATAAGACATTAAAACCTGTTCATCACCTTCTACATACAATTATTAACATTATTAGAGCCCTCTAGACAAGAAATAACACCCCTATAGTCACATTCACACTCCTGTTACACAATATATGAGACATAATAAGACATGAAAACATGTTCATCACCTTCTAACTACAATTGTTAACATTATTTGAGCCCTCTAGAGAAGCAATAACACCCCTATAGTCACATTTGCACTCCTATTACCACATGAAAACCTGTTCACCACCTTCTAAGTACAATTATTAACATTATTAGAGCACTCTAGATAAGAAATAACAACCCTATATTCACATTTTACACTCCTATTACCCAATATAGTAGACATACATACGACATAGAAAACCTGTTTACCACCTCCTAAATATGCTTTTTAACACTTTTTTACAAATGAATAACGCTAGCCAAGGTTGCACTGTATAATAACAATAAATGTCTGAAATATATGAATTTAATTATTTTTTGCTACACTAGTGGTTAGGTTTACCGCACTGGATGCAACAGTCACAATAATACAATAATTTATACTACATAATATAATATACAATAAGGCTGCACGGCGGACGAGTGGTTAGCGCGCAGACTTCACTGGTAGGAAACCAGGGTTCAATTCCACCCTCGGCCATCTCTGTGTGGAGTTTGCATGTTCTCCCCGTGCATGCGTGGGTTTTCTCCGGGTACTCCGGTTTCCTCCCACATTCCAAAAACATGCTAGGTTAATTAGCCACTCCAAATTGTCCATAGGTATGAATGTGAGTGTGAATGGTTGTTTGTCTATATGTGCGCTGTGATTGTCTGGCAACCAGTCCGTCCAGGGTGTACCCAACCTCTCGCCCGACGACAGCCGGGATAGGCTCCAGCACCCCCGTGACTCTCGTGTGGATAAGCGGTAGAAAATGAATGAATGAATGAATGAATATTTCTATAATACTAATTTTGTTTGCTTGTTTTCAATATTCTATTTGTCCTGTCCTGTGATTCTGCGAGTTTGCAGTGAATTGTTAAACTAAAAGCCAACTAATACACATATTTTTCAACAACCTGGCATGAAGAGTGAGCATAGCGGACCTTTAGGAACAGCTCTAGCCTTGAATATGGTTACATTGTGTAGTCATCTCTTGATGACGCCTCGTGCTCCAGGTTGTTTGTTGCTCATTAGAGCTCTTACACGAGCTATGTGGCTCACTGTTGTTGTTGTTGTTGACCGTTAGCATCAATCTAGGACAAGCTGTACTGGGAGGTGGGGAGGGGGTGTGGGGGGTGTAATGTGTGGAATAAAAAACAAACTCCTCTGAGACGAAACAGAGGTTTCACTAGAACTAATAATAAAAAAACACAGCTGGGTCAAACAGCAACTCTGTGAATGATTTGTTTTGCGGCTAACAGCCTTTTAGGAGATGCTGGGACAAACATGATGATGATGGTGATGATGAAGGTGACTGGCGGAAGCTGTGCCGGAGGGGGAGCAGCGGCATGGTCTGACTCAAGGTTCTAAGCGTCACCGTGCTTCACCGCGGGACATTTGAATCAGGAAGCGATTGACTAATATGGACCCACACAGGACACGGTCGTGTCTGTCTGTCCTGTGGATACATGTTGCCATGGGAACACACACATCTGTCCAAGACAAAAGGCATTTTACTGCCAAAACGTCCATACAGTAAAAGGTGGTCAAGGGTTGTGCTGCACAAAGATAGTAAAGACAAGCACATACAATATGGGAAAAAAAACACTATGGAAAGTAAAGTGGATGTACTTTACAGTAGTTTGCAAAAGCTGGCATGTGATGCTCGCATCATGGTCGGGGGATGCATGAGTGCTGCCGGCTTCTGGAGAGCTGCGGTTCGTTAGTTTTCCGATATGATAAGGAGTCCAAAAATAGCGCCAAGATGAAGGCTTTTCACTTCCTGGTTGCTGTGGAGCATGTATTACAGATGCGGGCGGAGTTCTTATAAAATGCACTTTTGCCACCTCGTGGTCGTTTTTTCGGCTTATAACTGCATCAAATCATGAATTCATTTATTTTCTACCGCTTATCCTCACGAGGGTCGCGGTCGTGGGGGCTGGGGGGGTGTTCTGCAGCCTATCCCAGTTGTTCGGGCGAGAGGCGGGCACATATAGACAAACAACCATTCACACTCACATTCATACCTATGGACAATTTGGAGTGGCCAATTAACCTAGCATGTTTTTGGAATGTGGGAGGAAACCGGAGTACCCGGAGAAAACCCACACACGGGGAGAACATGCAAACTCCACACAGAGATGGCCAAGGGTGGAATTGAACTCGGGTCGCCTAGCTATGAGGCCTGCGCGCTAACCGCTCGTCCACCGTGCAGCCCTGCATCAAACATGCGCTCTTCTATTGTGAAGTTGCATCAACACACCTCTTTGTGCCTCTTGCATCAAAAAAAAAAAAAAAAAAATATATATATATATATATATATATATATATATATATATAAAAACATAAAAGACGGTGGCAAATGAACCACTGTTTCCCAGTGCTGGCAGCACTTGTGCACACTACCACCACCATGCTAGACAGTAGGCACAACACAATTATTTTTGCCAGATATTTAGACACCAATTGCTGTGTGTTGACTCCTTTTCAGTGGCCAGTAATCTGATACTGCTATACCAGCTGTACACTGACTACTTTAGAGTACATACATTTTTTTAAGTCTTGTCCCTTGAGAAAATATATTGGAATTGTTGAAATGTGAGGGATGTACTCACTGTTGTGAGATACTGGGAGGCCCTGCCAGTCGTCTTCCACACGTACAGAAAGACAAGAACACACACACACACACACACACACTCACACACACTCACACATCCTCATTAGCCTGCCTCAGTCAGCCAGATCAGATCAGATGGTGGTATGACTCACTCTCATAACCTTCTCCCCCAAAAGTTTTCACACCGTCAACTTGCCTCACCTTTCCAAGGCAAAGCATATGGGGCATCACACCCACGGTTGTCCAAAACCAATTCCACCTGCCACCATACGACTCAGACAGAATTGCTGGTTGAGCCTCTCTCTCTCTCTGACACACACACACACACACACACACACACACACACACACACACAGAAAGTGCTCACTCAATCTGTGCCATCATGAAGAGAACAATTTGTTAAAGCTGCCACTTTAGTGTCTGTCATGCTGCAATCTAGATAATCTAGTCCACTGTCTTTTCCCGGCATCCAGACTGTAAAAGAACAAGGTTCCCTAAAGCTATCAATGATGTACTTTTTATACGAGAGTATTTCCAGGTGAAGGAGAGCAGCTGCAGGATTGAGTCAGCCTCTCATCTTTGCTGCTGCAACCCATTTCTTCTTCTTCTTCTTCTGTTTTTTGTGCTTTTTCTTGGTGTCCCTCAGGACGTCGTTATCATTTGAATAATATTATGCATGCGACACGCTGCATCACAGCAAGGACGTGCTGGACGACAAATACGTGTGTCTGCCAGACATTTGACATGAAAAACACGAGGGAGTTACTCATACCATTAGCCTTTCCAGATAATGTGATTCATTATTTTTGACAGTGAAATGTATGGCTTTATTATGCACTAATATCTATATCAACAATATGTACGTATGTGGTTGCAGTCGCCAATGTTCACAGCGACTACACACAACGATAGTTATGGTTGCTCACTCTCAGGTGGAGAATTGCAAGTCACAAGCCCTCAGCGTCAATCTCGCCCTCAAACATATATATACATACAGTACATAAGTATAAATATAAGTAAGCTTGGTAACGACTATGGCAGCCTGGCCAAGGACTTCTTCCAGAGGACTAACATCACTCTTTTGGACCATCCAGTGTGTTCCAATCATCTAAGTCTAACTGAGGACATTTGAGGACGGATGGCAAGGGAAGTTTGTCCCTTGCCATCAAAATGGGCATCAATTCCAGACAGTGAATGTCCTCAGTCCTCCTGGAAACACTGGCATCAAGCATGACCAAACCAGTTTTTCAGTTGATTAACTCCAGCTACTCATTACTGACTCCTTTTTTTTTTTACATTTCGGGGTCCTAAAGTGAACCTATTATTATGCTCATTTCCCAACCCTTTGTATTGAGTTGTGGTCTCCTATAGAGCAGCTACACACAATAACCCGCACAGAAAACTTGGATTTTCCAGAATATGCAATATTTCATTCATTCATTTTCTACCGCTTATCCTCACGAGGGTCGCGGGGGTGCTGGAGCCTATCCCAGCTGTCTTCAGGCGAGAGGCGGGGTACACCCTGGACTGGTCGCCAGCCAATCACAGAGAATCTGCATCTATTTTCCTTGAATTAAAACGGTCTGTTTTAATTAATTCCACCCACAGCTCGCTTCCTAACTATGAACCATATAAGGAAGTCCACCCTCTGTGACATCACAAAGGGGCAGTTTTACCACGCCTTTTGAAACCGAGCGTTTTGAGCCATCCCAAACTTCTTTCAGGGCTCTCTTACAAATGAGCAAACCTCATTATCTGAAACTTTGGCATGGTTTAACACGAGAATACAACATTTTAACTACATTTATAGGTCAGAAACGTGGAAAAAGCATAATAGTTCCCCTTTAAATATTTGAATCAGCTGATCAACAGCTTATTTCAATGCTTGTTTGTCATGAATTGCTTATTCCAACAGCTTTGCCTCACTCCCATTTCTGCTTTTTGCATTTTGAAGCTCAACCTAAAGCCTCTTTAAGATCCAACAGGGCAAAATGTCAATTCTTGCCATTTTTCAACTGCTCTCAAAATTTTCAGGAGTGTATGTAAAATATCTCGATCACAACTTCTTGGAGTCTTTCACTACTTTCCAGCTCAGCGATATCGATTCAACAACAACAACAAGAAAAATCACTTTAAATCAGACTTGTTAGTATTATTAATATATTATTATTATTATTATGTATTATCAAATGTATTATTATTTCAAATGACACTTTACAATGAAAGTCTTATGTTAGTACCTCATCAACACCAAGGTGCTAAAGTAGGCGCTGCACATATAACCATATTGTGTGAAGATGACGTCAATGCAGGTCACGTGGTGTTGCCACGACAACCGGCTAGTATGACACCATAACATATCAGGGCAGAAATTGTCATTTTCACACCAACTGTGAGTCAAAGGTAAAGTGATGGGAGTATGACTCCATGACTCAACCCAAAATCCTCTATTCTTCTTCTTACCGGATGAAGGGGACTTGCTGCGTCGGGTCTGGTTCAAAGTCCTGGGGGAGCCTCGGATGACGGAGGAGGACATCTTGCCGTAGTTCATGGGCCTGACCATGCGACACTCTGCAAGACCATAGGACACACTTTAGCGTGTTAGCAGTCTTATGATTTGACCATTTCCACCGATTTGACCTTTGACCACGTGAGCCGCTAATGCAGATGTAATTGCTTTGTTTGCTGCGTCCTTTGGGGAGCGTCGGCGGTGACTCACCCATGCGTGACATTTAACAAACAAACACATCTGATTAATGAGCCGCCTGCCTGGTTCATCCCCCAAAACTTTGCTGCTCTCCCGCTCATTAACTCTGCCTCGTTACAGCTAGTTATTGCAGCAAGTGGGGCGAGCGTGTACGGGGAGCGTGTTTATTCGGGACGGGAAAAGGTCCTACTGAATAAATGGAATAATCCAGTCATGAGGGTCTTTAAAAGATAAAAATGCTCACTTTTGATTGATACCGTTTATGACATACACAACAATAAACAGTGTTATTGCCACCTAGAGGACTGGAGTGGAATAGCATCACTCGCGTGTTAGCTTCAGGGCCTTATAGCGCTCATATTCACTCAATGATCTCATCACAGTGACTCATTTCACCCTCCTACTGACATATAAGTGGGAGGTTCACATGCATGTCGTGTGACGAAAGCGCGATGCCGAGCGCTAACGTGATGACTACTGCTAGCTCTGAGGCACAGGTGCTAATGATCATCCTGCTGAGGGGCGGGCGGCCAAGTCGTCTACAGTTTTGTGAAGACAAAGGAAGCTTTTATTCCCAGCCATTGTTTGTGCAGCAGCACTGCATTGCAACAGTGTAATAATCACCAGCACAAATGTCCTTTCTCAGCTAAACGACTACAGTAACATTAACAGGACGCTCTCAGCATTCACACAAAAGAATCCATTCCATGACGCACCAGGCCATTAGCTCTATATCAATGCTGATGTCGCATTGTCTTTATCTGATGGATAAATACCAAGCACCCAACAGATAATAGCTGTGAGGAAGACATTAGAGGAATGTCTGCTTCAGTGGCAGACGAGGGGGGGAGAAAAAAGGAAGTGAGGGTGAGAATGCAAACAAGGCAGACAGCAACACACCAAGACTAGCAGGTGTCCTCGCGTGACCGCCGGGGGGAAGGGGGTGGGGGTGGGGTGCATAGCGAGGGAGGAGCGAATGGACAGCGAGACGATGTGAAACGAAACGAGTTTGTTTCTGTCAGAGAAGATGCTGCTCTGCAACAGGGGCGTGTTTTACCATGAATTCAACAGCGCTTCTCACTTCCGGTCTCTCCTTTTCCTTTGATTATGGCGGCAAAATAAGCCAAAATGGAGCCAAAGAGAGTCTCTAGTGCCAGAATTTGGTAAAGAAGGTGAGAAAATTCAATTGGTCTTAGTCATTCTTCCGTGAAGGTAAAGTGACTTAAATGTTCGGTCCTTAAAGTGTTTAATGTGTACAAAACTAGAATTGTAAAAGTATAAATCTTGTTTTGTGTTAACATTTTTTAGACTTGTGGTATAACTGTCTTAGCTAGCAAAGAACTACTGCCGACTGCTGATGACATCATAGACAAGCAATGGAGCTGACTTCCTGTTTCCATGTAGTAGCACACTAACAGCAACGCTAACGAGGACGTTTTGTGATTTTAAAAAATACATTAAGAACATAGTTGGACTCATACAGTGTATTAATAACACGACAAGGGGCATGCCATATTGTATGTTAACTAGACAATGTAATCCATCCATTTTCTATGCCGCTTATCCTCACGAGGGTCGCAGGCATGCTGGAGCCTATCACAGCTGTCTTCGGGCGAGAGGCGGGGTACACTCTGGACTGGTGTCCAGCCAATCACAGGGCACATATAGACAAACAACCATTCACACTCACATTCATACCTATGGACAATTTGGAGTGGCTAATTAACCTAGCATGTTTTTGGAATGTGGGAGGAAACCGGAAAAACCCACACACGCACCGATAAAAAAATGTTACTGGACATTTTCAACATGAACTGAAAAACATGCTAACCAGGGTGTACCTTAACCGAGGCACCTTTGTGTTTTTCTTTGTATTACAACGAAAGTTGAAATAAGTTGACAAAATATCAACAACAGCTCTCGAGTCACAGCAGACGAACACGACAAGAAAGCCTCACCGGTCTCATCCAGCATCAAGTCGTCTTGGTAGCGCAGCTTTTCAGGTCCACACGCCACAAAGACATCCTCATCTCCGAAAAAGTCCTGCAGACACGTCACCTGGAAACAAAAACACAATCAGGATTTAGCGTTGTTAGACTAACAACTAACAAAACCAGCGGGGTTACTTTTATCTGGAGACTATACCGTGGGAGGGTAAAACAAAATCACCTGCTGCCTGCAAACGACCCCGGAGTCACATATTGGACACACCTGATTTAGCAGCTGTACTGCATAGTATTGAGTGTCTATTTCTTTTTATGGCAGAGAGCATGGGTTAAATTGCGTCAGGAAGGGCATGCGGTGCAAAAACAAAGCCATTCATGCAACTGATTCACCATCAACACAACTTACTCTCAAAACAATCAAATATAAATATTATTTTGAGAGCTATGTATGATATTTGACCCTGGAATGCATCAGAAAACGCGCTCCACATACGATTAGAAGCAGCTGTCTGTTGCAAACCACTGCTGGCCTCTGCTGGCATTTTGGAAGCTCCTAGAAAGTGTCAAGTGAGGTAACGTTCTCGAGTAAAGTGAGCAGGGTGTGAAGAGTACAGTTGCCATGGTGATCACACCCTCTAGGCAATGGCCGCTGACACACACACACACACACACACAATCGATATGTCAGAAGAGGAGTGCAGTAAAAGTGAGAAGAAGCAAACAAGGTGAAGGAAAGAGCAGCACATCTATTCCTGGCTGCATCGTCTTCCTCCTGCTGGCGGCAAACACAAGGCTTTGATGTCGGCGCCGTTACACAACATATACTGCTGAAACAAGGACACCGTGCACTCAAAAGTATTGGGACAGCAACAGGAAGTCAAAAGTGACGATAAGGTGGAGTCTTTGCAGGTGCAGCAGCTTCCCCTCTTCCGGGAAGACCTTCTCCAAGACTTTAGAGCGTTCGAATGTTTTTCCATCGAGAGCTCCATACCCATACTGAAAATGAAAGGATGGGGGTGCCACTTTGATATTTTTCCATTTTGTAGAACAGCCATATAACGTTGCTATATAACGCTTTGATTATCGCTCCCTCGCTATGTCCTGTTTTTTTCCAAAATGAATGAATGAATGAGTGGTGTCTATTTTTAGTCAAAACATTGAAATAGAAGTGACATTAATTAATTAGTTAATCTTATAACGTTACCTGACCTTGCACTCAATGTAGCCAACCATGGATGCAGAGTGGGAAAACGCTTTCCTCCCATTTTGTGTGGAAGTGGTAAATCTGTTGCTTCTTGTCATTCTCCCCAATTCAGTTTGAAATCTTTTTTTAAGTTTAGAAGGCTAACTATGTGAGTTTGCTAGATTGTTAGCCTACTAGCTTGCGAGATCGCAACCATTTTGAGTCCCTGTTGCATTAATAGACGTGCAGGCCGGTGTAAATAATAAATAATAGGAGTGTAATGATGACTATAGGGATGTTATATCATGTCTACAGGGCTCTAACAATGTAAAACTAACTTATTTACAAAGCCATAATCAGGTTTTCTATGCTGCAACTATGATTGAATCCTATATTCATTTATCGGATCTGGAACCGATGAACGGCTTTTAAAGAGGGATGACTGGATCGACATTTCAGCTTCTCTCCAACTTTTTCCACTTTTTAACTTTATTTCTACAAGGTGGGCCAATAAAAAGTGCTTAAAGAGTGCTGCAAATGGTCTCAGGGCCACATTTTGGAAAACCTTGCTCTCAGGGAGCTTTGATCCAACAGTGAGTACTTTTCAGAACTTCAAATTCAAAAGTGGCCTTTCCAACATGTCTTCAAAAGGTCCAAAAGGTCTTCCTTGTAATGAAGCATTAGCAACCTGTGCACCAGCATACTTTTGCCCATGGTTACATTTCTTACTCTAACAAACA
The DNA here is from genome assembly GCF_037039965.1 of Doryrhamphus excisus. NCBI lineage: Eukaryota > Metazoa > Chordata > Actinopteri > Syngnathiformes > Syngnathidae > Doryrhamphus > Doryrhamphus excisus. The sequence goes on from NC_136377.1 coordinate 14,052,971, forward strand.
GCATGAGTCATCGTGCACAGCAGACGGAGAGTGTTTGATGTCTTTCCATGAATAAAAATGGAGACATCATCTTCTCCAACACATTATTATTCCACATGAATATTCCTCCCTGGGACCGCGACATTAAAAGTCTCCCTTTCCTTTTCCTGTCTTTGTTGTTCTCAGGGATTACATGTCCACCACACATACCGTACATAGTAAAGCACACCTGCTGCTTTGTTTAAACATAATGCCACTGCTCACATGAAGCAACTGGCGTCGCTGCTGGAGTCCAAAGCGAGAGCTCTACACGGCCACAAGGGGGCAGTGTTTGATCGTGTTGGTAATTCAAGCAGCCTTGTCTCCACAGCAAACGGAAACTAACATGTTTCAAAGGAAGAAATATATACATTTCAACATATTGTAGTATAAATGTGTACATCAGTGTGTCATTTTGAAATATTTGGTATTTATTGATGTGGGTCCTTCCTATATTCAACGCTTGTTGAATATTTACATGAGCTTCTTTTCTGATCATAATAAAATAAACCAAAAAGGTTTATTGAAATGTGAAGTAATTGTGAAGTAATTTTTGTCCTCATTACAATATGGATACTGAGGACAAAGTGACCATGCTAACAACGCTGCTAGTTATCTCTAGCTTCCATCTGGACTACAAGAGCTAAATGTAGCATGCGGGGGCACTGCGGGTCTCAATTTGGTAATGGTTTGCTGCAAAGAACTGATGTTAAGTCAGCAAGAGCTTCTGCTTCTGCTACGGACTGCCAGAGGTTACAGTGAGGACACAGTGAGGACACAGTGAGGACACAGTGAGGACACAGTGAGGACACAGTGCGGACACAGTGCGGACACAGTGCGGACACAGTGAGGACACAGTGAGGACACAGTGAGGACACAGTGAGGACACAGTGAGGACACAGTGAGGACACAGCCGGGTCATCAAAGCCCCGCCCACGGGAAGAGCTCCATCTGGAGACAAAAGGCTTAACTCTGAGGAGCTAGCCATGGTGCTGAATGTACCTTGGCACTTGACTGTTGGTGCAAAATCTGCTTCTTTGGAGAAAATATGGAATTCGAAAGCATTCAATTGTTCAAAAGCCTAAAACACAAAGAACCAAAAGTCTTTATTCTCTGTGGAAACTTTGATTGATCCTCTCAACAGAGAGAGAGAATGAGAATGAGAAGGATGGCGTCGGAGTTCCAGAGTTCACCCAAATGCACCGCAGCAGATTGCATAACAGCCTTATGTAATGACTGCTGCTTCTACAACTTTCTTTTGCTGCACTCGTGTGATGATCATCATCTGCATTGGCCATCAGCGTGACTAACGTGAAGCAAATGAGACATGAATCAGTGGCATTGAGTCCCACAATGCATTGTGTTGTCCTCGGGCTGCCCCCGCACATCACAGACGTCTGCTCCTTATGTTCACTTCATCTTGACCTCCTTTGTTTTTATCCTTCAAGCTGTCTTTATACAGAATGAGAGGGTCAATTCCCTACCCCTAATGTTTGTGTGTATAACCTAAGAGCAGCTCAGGTCACCTGACCCTCTAGGAGTCCATCGGCGGGGGTTCTGGGGAGCATTCCCCCAAGCGACTAGTTCTACTGAGAGATTTCATCGCCCATGTGGGCAACGATAGTGTGACCTGGAGGAGCATGAGTGGGTGTAATGGCCTCCCCTACGGGAACCCATGCAGTGTGATGTTGCTGGACGTGTGAACATAAGGATGTCCATAAGGGCACCTGGCACCAGCCCGCAGGTCATCAGACATGTGTCCAGATGTTTTGGTCACACGGGTGAAGAGAGGTGCCAAGCTGTCAACAGATTACCATCTGGTGATGACCTGGATTAGACAGTGGTGTGTGTGTGGGGGGGGGGGGGTGGACAGACTTGGCAGGCCGTGGTCTCAAAGAAGTTAAAATAGTTGCTGCGGTTATTTTAAACTAGTATTGCTACTTGTCTTGTATATTTCCGAGCTACCTTTTGAGTGTTAAGTTACTGTGTGATGATTTTAGACTTCTATCTAAGATGACACCTTGAGTTAGACTCTCAATGAAATCCTGTGATTTCCAATGGGTTGATAAGCTAAATAGATACAAATCTGTTTTTGTCTCTAAATTTAGTAGGTGTGGTTTAAACACTGGTGTGTCTGATACACCGGAATTTACGGTATGTCTCACAGCTGTCCCGGGAATTCCTCAAGGTCCCCTTGGTGGAAGTGTAAGAACTGAGAACTTCCTTACTGGGACTGATGCCCCGATGACATGGCCTGGATAAGCAAAAGAAAATGGATGGACTTTGCAAATGTTGATCCGAAATCGGAAATCGTTACTTGATAGTCGAGCAAAGCATATGTCAAAAATATAAATTATAGGCATCAATAACTCCCTTTTTTGCCATTTGCTGGTGGTACCGGAATGTAACCACTGCAGGAATCTAACGTAAAGAATGTCTGCTGTGTCATTCTACATCACCTCCTAATGTTATCAAACCTCAACACTCGGGTGCAGACTTCAATAGTTAATAGAAAATAACACAATTGATGTTGCTGCACCAGAAGAAATGTGCATCACACACACACACCATGTGCTGAGTAACAATGACTCGGCAGAACAGAAGGAGCCGACATACTTTGTCCTCATCTTTGGGACAGAAGAAGTTGAGTCATCAACACATAACAATCACACTTTAACAACAAAAACAGGCCAATCATTGTGTCTTTGCAATTCTTGATTCTTGATCCACCTCTGCAATGTGTGTGTGTTGCATGTCTGTGTGTCACTGTGCATGATTCGATGTGCGTGATTGGAGGCTCAGAGCTAACAGCTGGGGTCCAACAAAGTGATGTGTGTGTGCGTGTATACGCAAACAGAGCTTAAAGTATTAATAGTGCCGCCATGGCCGTGCTCTAAGCCACTTACAGCTTGTCTACCTTCTTGATCAGAACCCGCTTGACATACACAGTAGAACCTCCCTGCAGGGCCGAGATGCTGTTGCTAGGAGACCGGATCAACTTCTACCAGAAGCGACATGCGACTATGACGATGACACCGAATAAAGAGGAGGAGCTCGGTCCAGAAGCGGGGAGGTTCAGAGGTAACTTGATATGTTGTTGCTCAGGTTACAAGCGGAAACATGACACCAGCAGGCCTCAGTGTGGCGCTAGTGAGCTCGCAGAGAGGAACCCGAGGGCGGTATCAGGTTCTGTTCACAAGGTGTCATGCTAGTTCACTGCACGGCCACAACAATACGGTGCCTGTTGAAATGTTTAAACCGTACACAGCGCTAAATGTCTCCTTCCTGTTGTGTGATTGGGGATATCACAACCTTCAGACATTATTCATGCAGGCCCATTTGAGCTGCTACACAAAGCTCCCCGTGTGTGTGTGTGTGTGTGTGTGTGTGTGTGTGTGTGTGTGTGTGCTCATTAAAGAGGTTAATGAACACAAAGCGAGTCGCTTTCTCTCTCTCTGGACATGTTGGTTCTGCTGGGACAAAAACGTCACCACCAGCCCAAAAACCTACTTCTGCCCATGACACTGACACACATGCACTGTCAATGCCCCCCCCCATACACACACACACGCACACACACACACAGCCTTAAAGAGTAACCTAATCAGCGTGTGCACTCAGGTAATTAACTTCACACACTGATGACATTCAATAAGGACATCATAAATATTTTATGTTAGCATCGTCCTGCTGCCACACGTCAAATATTTGATGATAATGATGGTAGTGTATGTCATACACCACCACCCCCCCACCACCACACCCCTTGGACTGGCAGTTGTTGACGTAACCGTGCTTGGACATTAACTTGTGACTTTGTCCAGAGGAATAAGGAGCATGGCTTGACATTGTGTTCTTCCATTTGTGCATATTTTTTTCAGATATTATATGGACAGGAGTGTTGAATTGTTCAGCTGTGATTCAGGGGCTGGGCCATAGGGGGCAGTGGCGTTTACCTGCTGGTTGGAGCCAGATTAAAAGAGAAGAGAGAAGAAGTAAAACAATTATTCATTCATTTTCTACCGCTTATCCTCACGAGCGTCGCGGGGGGTGCTGGAGCCTATCCCAGCTGTATTCGGACGAGAGGCGGGGTACACCCTGGACTGGTGGCCAGCCAATCACAGGGCACATATAGACAAACAACCATTCACACTCACATTCATACCTATGGACAATTTGGAGTGGCCAATTAACCTAGCATGTTTTTGGAATGTGGGAGGAAACCGGAGTACCCGGGGAAAACCCACGCATGCACGGGGAGAACATGCAAACTCCACACAGAGATTGCTGAGGGTGGAATTGAACTCCTAGCTGTGAGGCCTGCGTGCTAACCACTCGTCCACCATGCAGTCAGTGCTTTTCAATTATTTTCTGGTCAGCAAAATTTGGACATCAGAATTCATGGTTCCATTTATCACAGCAAGTCTTCCAGGTGTTGAAGCAGCAAGACAGCCCCAGATCATCACACTACCACCACCATATTTTACTCTTGGTGTGATGTTCTTTTTCTGGAATGCTGTGTTTTTTCTCCCTTCATGATAAAAAAGTTTAATTTAAAAGATGCATTTTCTGTTCAGTTTTGTTGTCATTGACTAATATTAAAAAAAATGTCCTTCATGCTGTGTTTCATGCGTGATGTGCTGAACATTTCACTGATTGTATTGTATAAGTCCAGAGTTTCATACTGGGATGTTTGTGCCACATTGAAATGTGCAGCTTTCTAAATTATAGGTTTAGCAACATTATGTAATTAGATTAGTATTAATAAATGTACAACCTAAGATCCATCTACTTGTTGATTGTTGTAAAACATGTTATTTTCGTTGCCTATTGTTTGGCTATTTTGTTGAGACTAAATTATTAAACAAAGAATGCCATTTTTTTTCTATAACTTGTTTTGCATATTTTAATATTTGTCTTATTTTGCACAAACAGTATTAATTAGTGAGACGCATGCAAGCATCGCAGGAGAAGCATTCATTATACGACATGCGCTGAACAATACTGACTATCCGAAAGAAGATGATTGTTGCATTGTCCTCATGTGGCCTTTGAACTCCAAACTGGCCAATGGCGTGGCCAGATCCTCCAAATGATTAGAGTCCCTGCTCACGTGCCATGTAGTCAACGTGGGGACTTACAGTGAGCTTTCCCTGGTCGTTGTGGTCGTTACCACACAGATTAAGCACATTTCACTGAGGTTTAAGCTAATCTAATCTTTGCCTCGCTTGTTGTGTTACATATTGTTTACATTCCACATGTTGTCCATGAAAACAGAAAAAGAGGTCTGCTGTGAGCATCGGTTAGCGTGTTGCCAGGCCCAGCGGCCCAATCGATACAGTGTCTAAAAATAGCAGCGGCATAATAGCCTTACTTGCAAAAGCAGGGGGAGGATAGGACGATGTGGGGGAGAGAGCGGCATTTCTTGTGTAATCTCCAAGATAACGGTAACCCATGGCAACCGCAGAGCGTGAGCAGGCGTCATGGAAAAACTTTGAATCCCTCGTAGGAGAATTCTCAAGGGGATCGAGAAGGATGTTTTTGGCTGGGAATCTGGACCAACCTCCCGCTGGGTTAATCACGGTGGATCATTAAATGGATTGCATGAGGTCAGACAGGATGCCAGGCCAGCGTCATCACGTCAAGGTTGACCAGCGGAGTTAGCGTAGCATTAGAATTATTATTATTCTCTAGCCTCACAATCCATCAACATTGTCGACTTTATTCCAAAGCAACAGGTGGCGCTATAACCCCTTGCTGTAAATTCACATTAGCCAATCAGAAGCCTGAAGAAAGTCATGAGTGGAAAAGACACAATGGAAGAAAAGGGGAAATGAACACAGGAAATAGACTTTCATGAGGAATAAAACCAAAGTAAAGTATAGTATGTATGCCACAGCTGAGCAGGTGGGCGGACTTTGAAGGACCCGTGACTCATCCCACCACACGGCGCTCCAGCGTGGGCGACGACAACAACAACACACTCCATTCATAGATTCTTCTCCTCGCTGTGCCACCTCCCATCAACCTCTCTGTGAGCTCTACGTCAGTTCCTTCTCTCTCTCGCTCTCTCTCTCTCTCTCTGGGATTTTTTTTTTTTCATTCATAACCCGGAGAGAAGGACGCCATCTTTGGAACACAGACCAGGAAGTAGGTCTTTCTTTAGCACACTTAACTTGATAGCCTCATAATTTCACAAAATCGCCACACACAAGTAAGCACTTGGGCGAAAGAGTCAAGGAAAAACTCCCTCTGGAGAAGAAAACACGCACTTCAGCCTACATGCAAACATTCCACACAATCAGTACCATTGGTGTTAATGAGCAAAGCACAGCCTCAAGTGTTAACACCAGAAAACAGCCAAATGAAGACATGATCCGTTTAGTAGGTTGGGCACCATCGACAATTTAGCCTCCAGGGGCCTGTGAGCACCAGACCATGACCAAGTGATGGACCTGACATACAGTATAGCAGAATATTTCACCTTACTATGCAATATTGACAGTATATATGAAATCCGTATATATGACTCCTCCAATCTAAGACCAAAAACAAGGCTGGTGGTCAGAAAAGTGTGGACTCACCAGTTTTCCCTCCAATGTGTAGATCTTCTTCACCACGCCGGAGTCCAGCTTGATGGCGTCCGTGATGTCGGTGAGCACCTGCTCGTAGGAGTGGGCCGTCTTCTTGTTGAGCAGCACCCTCACGGCTTTGCGGGGCTTCACGCCGCTACGCACCACCGTCACCAGCTTGGGACGGACAAAGTCCTTGCTCTCTAGTGCCCCCACCTTGGTGCTGCCCAACGAGGGGGGCCCGCGGGCCGCCGCTGCCGCCGCCTTGACGTTGACAGACCAGTTGGGGTTGACGTTCTTGGTATAGTCCACCTTCTTGTAGGCCTCGATGGAGCTGCAGACGTAACTGTCGCCTGCAGGGGGCGCCATGGGACAAAAGTCAAGCCAATACAATAATAATCTTTCTTTTATCTCTTTTATCTTCCATGCCAACAGCTTGTTGCTCATCTCTAAGGTGTGACAACTTTGTTTTCATTACTTTGCAGAGTATTTCCAGTATACCAGGGAAGACTTGTATTACTATAAAGATGTTGTATTGTATTGCTATACTGTACTATCATTTAAGTACGTGTTGTACGTGGTCATGTTTGTTTTAGTATCAGCAACCAAATATGGCTTCTTGCGCTGTAAAAAAGATGGAAGTTTTACCTTCGAGCAGTTGATCGATACTGGTGATCCTCCTGGTTCCGTCCAGCGTGTAGATGGTTCTGACGCCCTGCGGCAGGTTGACATTGTCGGACAAGGAGCGGGTCAGGTCCGCCAGCAGGGCGTCAAAGGTCCGGAAGCGGTCTGCGGAGATGGCGTAGACGATCCCGTGGAAGTATCGGTCCCCGTTGCGGTAGAAACGCACCTTCTTGGCCCGCTTCTCGGCGCTCAGAGCCTTCAGGGTCCGGGTCCGGAAGAGACTGCAGTGCGCGCTGTGCGTCGGGCTCTGTACGCCGTTGACGCGCGCGTTGGAGCGGCCGTGTCGCTGACCTTTGTCCCGCTCGTCGAAGTGCTCCATGTCCGTGTCCATGCGGCCCACCAGGCTCACCAAAACCGCGGTGCTGTCTGACGCGTACACGCACGCAGGTAGGAAGTTGGTGTCGCCAAACAACGAGTGAGCGAGCAGGTGCGTCGTGCACGCCTGCTCCCAGAATAGAGTCCTAATGACAGATTAAGTCCACTAAGCCACGCTGACCGCCTGGACTAGCGGGCACGGATGGAGAGACAGGCACCGATCAATAACTGCCCTGAAAAGTCACCACGCAGGCTGACACCATCCCATAATACTCCAAGCACTGATGGATGATGAAGATGTCTTACCCACAGGAGAGATGAGCTCCTCCGTCACCTGCGGAATGGATGATGCTTCACCTCCAGCCACCAATGGAGAAAGACCTGAAAACCAGCAGAATGTGTGTGTGTGTGTGTGTGTGTGTGTGTGTGTGGTGGAAGAAGTTGAAGCTGAAGTAGCAGCTGCCTCTTCCTCCTCCTCCTCCTCCTCTTCAGCTACGTCACTCGTGTCGTGATTCCCATTCAGCACCCCCACCCCCTTACAGTCATTAGGATGCAGGTCCACATGTCTAGAATGTGGTGAAGATGCTAGGATTGGGTAGGGGTGTGTGGGGTGGGGGGGGGGGCGGGTGGCAATACATGCATCCCTCACACAGACGCCCCCTTATAAGCAGGAGCACTTTAACGTCTGCAATATCGGCATATCTATATGGCTCTAAAGTCTACCAGTGCCGTAGGTCTAGCTTTACATTGACAGCTCGTTCAACAGGTGATGCTCTATTGTCATGGCAACAACCTCAAGGGTCTTCCTTGGCTGACGGACTTTAGGATGAAAGTGAGCTCTTACCTTGGCAACTTCACACTATAAGCTCACCTAGCCGAGATTCTAGATAACCTCTGGTCCCTCTAGTCCAATAGTTTCCCAGTCATATAGGCCTAGAGTTCTCCAGTCCCATAGAAATATAGTTCCAGTCCATAGTTCAACAGTCTGACTGCCCTATAGTCCTATATATAATCCTACATTATATACACAGGTGTGTATTTCTGTCCCGTAGTCATTTTTAGCCAAGTTAGTCCTCTAGTTTTAAAGTCATTTAGTTCAGTTGCACTCTAAAGTTTCTAAAGTCCGACAGACTGCTGGTCCTAGATGGCGTTCTAGCCTACAGTCTACAATCCTATATTGTCCAGTAGTTGTCCGGTCCTATAGACATATACTGTAGGTGTACATTACCATGGAAAGATATTCTCACCCCATACTGTAGATATGCAGACATTATGGTTGTAACATCCTAGTCAAGTCGTCCCTCAACTCTAGTTCTAGATGAATCTACAATTCTTTAAACATGTACATATGTCTAGGCCCAGAGTGATTTTCTTTTTTTCTTTTTTCTTTCTAGCCGAAAGTCCTGTTAGCCGCTTAGTTCTGTATTTGTGTTGTTTCTACACTTCTATGAACTTGGGTTCCCAGTCCCAAAGTCCTTTTAGTCTTATACTGTACTTCACGTATCTTTTGTCCACTGTTCAATAGAACCCTCCAGTTCTACACTCATAATAGCTTCTGGTTCTTAGTTCATTGTTCATTGTCTCCAGTTCTACACCTTCTAGGCCCAGGGTCCGTAGTCTTGTAGATGAATTGTCCTTAAGTCTTCAGTCCTAGTGCTGTAATTGTCGAGCTGTAGAGGTTAGGCAGTCCATATTCTCATACCAGTTCCCTATTTCAACAGTCCTCTTACATGGAACTGCTGGGATTCTACAGCCCTATAATATTATGGCTCCATGCTTATGAAGCATAATATTGCACTTTCAGTACCAGGGTCCCATAGACCTTTTAGTTTTGATAGCTTCTGTAGTGCTGCAGTTCTGTGGCTCCATATATTTCTGCAGTTTTACAGTTCTATGTTTATAATCATTCCAGCTGTAACTGATAGACTAAAGCGGATCACATGATGTACATGTGATGTACATGTGATGTACATGTGATGTACATGTGATGTACCTTTCACATTATTGACATGTGACTGATTTGGGTCTCCTCACATGGCTTGGCTAAAAGGCTCTACTGACCCACATGAAGGCCCAAATAAAGAGGCCACCTCATTTAGTTCACTGCGTCATGACGGCACAGCATGGTCAAAAGTATTGGGACACCTACTGGGAATGAAAGGTTTTTGCAGCAAAAACAGCCTGTGAGGACAAAGGTCGCTGATGTTGGACCTCTTCTTCCTCACCAAACTCATCCAAGCTTGCCTTCCTCTAAGTGGTGGAGGCAGATAAGAAAAGATCATCATTTAATAGTCAAACACTTTGATCACATGGAGACATCAGTCCTATATGTACGTGTATGTGCGTGTTGGTCACTTAAAGGACATTTCTATCTGGGCGGGTAAACGGGGGACCTAGCGTGCGTCAGTCTGATGGCTGGCAACGTCTTCAAGTCTAAATTAATCCTGAGGAAAACAAGGCACATTGGAGAAATGAGCAGGAGGACACGCTCCGAGATTGGATCGGGATCCTTTGCGTTCTTGGAGGTCTGCCACTCACTGGACACTTCATTAGGTACACACAGCCAGATGGTGAGGGTGTTGTGTTGGCGTGTGGGTGGATGCTTGTGTGCAGGCGGCGGTGTTGCTCACATTGGACATGTAGGCAGCCTGACACCCGGTGTTGTTGTTTTTTTTTTTTAGTGTTTCACGTGTTGCTTGAGGGTGGGCAACCTGCTTCCATGGTGGGCTTTTTTTTGCTGGCTCTTCTCCAACATCCCACATTCTCCTCCTTCATTTTCTTTTGCTTTTCCTTTCTTTCCGTCAGCCTCTGACTTCCTGCTGGGTTGCTTTGCTCTATGCGGACAACAACGAGGACAGCGTGACTGATGTGTAACTTTTGAACTAAACTGCCTCAAAATAAGCATCCTTGTGATTAGGTTTTAAGTATTGTAAGGATGAAGACAGAGCAGAACTTCTCACTGACCTCAGTTTGCTCTCTGTACCCCTCTGTGGCGGCATGGAGTACTGTCTCCTTTGGGCGTCAACAGTGGAGGACAACTGTGGAAGAGAATTGTGATGTCATGGGAAAAGACACACGGGCCTCGGCTGACTGTCTTTTTGGATGAAAGTGAACTCTTACCTTGGCAATTTCAGACAAGTAGGCTCGTCTCTCATCATTTGTTTTATGGAAAGACTGTTTGGGAAAATAACATTTGTGGATGAATACATAAATATGTGTGTATTATACAGTCACAATTTAAGAGCTTAAGCTAACATATTGGGGAACAACTCTCAATCTTAATTCTTCATCTTGTGCATGTGTTGGCTGAGGAACAAGAGTGCTAAAGTGACCTACGACCTCACAACTGGAGAAAAATTCCCTCCAAAACCTTGTAAAAAGCCTTCCCAGAAAAGGAAGCTGCTATAGCTCCGAGGGAGCAATTCTAGACCAAAGAGTGGGGGGGTATTTCACCTTTCCCTCCTGTTCGATCCTGATCCGAGAGTCTATCAGCTGACTATGGAGTTGTGACTTCTCGTCAGTCAGCAGCTTGAGGCACTGCCTCAGTGACTCCTGTAACAATAAAGACAATATTATTACAATATACCGTACAAAAGCACTTGTGTACTACATGCAGGTATGTACAGTATCTCAACAAAGTGTTGTTTTTTTTTTGTTTTAAAGAATAAAGAACCACATTGTCGTAGTACATGATGATCTTCCAGGCCCTGTTGTGTGGGTCTGCAACTTTGATGAATTAGGGGGACATTTGGAAAAATGGATCATTAAAAATACAAAATGTATACATCAAATAATAATATACTATATAAATATTATTTTGCAATACATACTGGCCTCCACAGTGTCTGCTGAGAAAAATTGTGGCCCTTGGACAAATGTATTTGATGACCCTTGCCTTGCAGTACCTGGACTTTCTGCCTGTTATAGCTTAGCTCTGACGCCCTCTGCTGGCGTCCAATCTCAAAACACCTCTAAATGGCTTGGATGCAAAACGAAAATAACAACTTTAGCAACTACTGTAATATAATATAATAGAAAATATAAACACTCACTAGTGGCATGTCATCGTATGATCGTATAGAGGCCAGTCGATCTGTAAAATAAGATATTTTTAAAAATAGTGTTTATATACAAGTCACCGGACACGCCATTAGCTACATAATGATACAGTATATTTCACCCATGGGCTTCCCACGCAGGTCCTCCAGTCTTTCGTGGATAATTGAGATTTGTCTCTGCAGCTGCAGGTTGAGTTCAGTCTGAGTTTCATATCTGGTCTTCCACTCGTTGTCTGATGCAAACAACACATGAAGATGACACCACAGAATGGTCATTTCCAGAACCAGAACCAGAACCCGCTCACCTTCCCCGTCCACGCCGTGCAGCCTGTCCTGCAGCTCCCTCATGGTGCAGCTCAAGTCCCGCACAGACTCCTCCAACATGTCTCTGATTCAAGTTGGGTTTTTTTTCGTTTTGGTTTGTCGCAGAGAAAAAGTGTTTCAAAACACAAATTTGGAAACAAACTAGTTCCGATGATTAAAAACTCACTTTATTTCTTTTTCTTGCTCCAGTTCGATCCGGAGGCGCGTCATGTCGTATTTACAGGAGTCTTTGTTCATGTTTGTCCAATAAAATATCGCTGACTGAAGAAAGTTTGTAGCACCTGGTTTCTATAGATACAACCACTTCCGGTTAAGAAGACTAGCAGTAAGGCTAATTTGGCACCAGAGGGCGCTGTAGACTTTAGACTGGAGGTTGCCCGGAAGTGTTGATATCGCTATATTTGTAATGTTGCTTGTTACAAACTGAAGGTCATAATTAGATTTCATGTATTATTGGCTGACAAATTAAGGAAGATGTTGTAGTCTGAAAAAAGCAACCCTAGGTCTGGTCTTTTATGGTGTTCTACAACAGACTACTGGGTGTGTACTTTGACACAGCTAGCTACATCCCAGCGCAGTGGCATAATTGTTACATCATCTTGCTACTTCCGTCTCTACCACATTTTGGTTTCTGCTGCTTTTGTCCTGTCAAGAACACATGTACAGTAGATGTTCGTTGGGGTTCCAGTAATACCTTTAATGCTTTAGCTTCCACTTCATATCAAGCTGTGCTTCATCTGACATCCCAAGCAGCCGTTTGATTCTTTCTGTGTTTTTTTGTTAACTGCCTGACACTTAATCGGCCTGTTGGGGCTTCAAGCGGTCCGGCAGCAGAACCTCAACAGTGAAACTGATTCTCTTGGCTTGGAAGATGCTGTAAGTGTTGTCGAATCGCAGCACATCTGAGAAGGTCAAAGTTGGTGTGTGTTAGGTAAGGTATGTTAATGAGGTCATAGCCAGGGAGAACTCACACACGCCAGGTCGTTCGCAGGTCAGCGAGCCGTCCTCAGGCACTAAGTGAGCGTTGTAGCGCTGGCTGGGCAGCACTTCATCCATCTGAGCCGCTTTCTGCCATTCGCCCTTTTTTGTCTTCATAAACACCCCAAAACCGATGTCTGCACCCTCGCTGGAAAACTGCCACCTGGCCAACAAAATGTATATATATTTTTTACATGTTTCTGTAATTGAAAAAATAAACTACATCTCCTTTGGCTTATTCATCCTTCATCCATTCATCATTCATCAACTGGGCTGCCCGGCATGCCTTGCGGGCATTTGGAAATAACAGCTTTATATTATGTGTTGTTGATTTATGTGGTGCATTAACTTGCTATGGAGGGGCTGTGTTTCCGTTTCATTGCACTGTGAGTAGGTTTTGTCTGTTGTTTGATGCCACCTATATATAGACGCCCCTCCCCCGCACCAAAGTCTGCCCACCCCTGTGCAAACCACTAACCAACCATGCGAGTCACTGAGCCCTATTTTAATAAACAATACAATATGAACATATAAACAACAAAGACGTCCAATTGTAGTTTCAATTGTGAAGTCTGACCTGAGGACGCATCCCGGGAAGAGGATTTCGTAATCCAGTTGTCGGGTTGACCCTCGGTTGACAGTCAAACACTGATCATACTCCACTGAGACATGATCCCGAACATAGTAGGAGGTGGGAACTGGGCCGACGTGGTTTATCTGGAAAAAGATGACAAATATTAGTCGATGTCGGCATAAAAGAAATGGTTCCATTTGGATTCTTTTGGACAGGACGTTGAAAGAAAAAGAGAAAGGTTTACTTACAGCAAGTGTGAAGAAACCATCAAATGAATGATACATTTCTTTTTTTGAAAAAAAAATGTTTTATTTAACAATGTATGACAATGTTCCACAAACAAGTCGCGGTGTGGGCAGTGTGACCCAGAGTAGCAACTGTCAGGACAGTAGATCGGTTTTAAGTGGCTTTAGTTGCATCCATTAAAAGAGTATTTATTTCTAACACATGATTGCTAATGTTGACGATTTGGTGCTTTCTTTATTTTGTACTCCATATACAACACATGCAAGTAAAATAACACCTAATAACACAGCTACAGTAAGTGTAAAAGTTACATTACAAAATAAAAAAAATAAAAAAGAAAGCCCTCCAACTGGACCACATGTGGACTTTGTGGCCTTCCACCCCTCACTTGTCCTGGGCCCAATTATTTATCTACAGAGACAGCGACAGACCAGCATTAGTGACTTGACCCCGACAACAGTCTGCTAGAGCAAAAGCGGCTCTGGACCATTACAGCTGCTCGTGCATAGCGACTAGAGGCCATCTCGGGTACTACGCATTTTCCACCGCAGCAGGAAATTTCTCCTTTTGTGGTTAACACTGCAATTTCCTCTCAACTGGGTGCAAACCCAGCAAGATCCATTTCTGCTGATAGAAACATTTCCACTCTAACTGCTTACTTTGCTCATGCTAAATAAAACACGATTAATATAGATTAAAATGAATATTTCATCATGATTAATCTCATGAATCTGTTATTCATTAGACAGCACTAATAATTGTATATAATACAGACAGATTGTCAGTGAAGCAAACCTACAAGGATGCAAACTAGAGTGAGGAGGTTCTGCTCGGAGGCAAGCGTGTTGTCATCGAATGACCTACGACCCTAACAATGCTCAACAACTCACCCTGGTCCGACAGCGCGGGTCTCCATCGGGATCCGTCAGTTTCCCGCCATAGATGACGGGCAGCTCATCCGCGTCGATGTATTTCAGTAGCACCTGTTGCCAGTCGCCTGTGGAATAGTGGTGGGCAAAACCGTTCCTTTCAGTCAACCGGATCATTCCGGTTCATTCAGTAAAAAGATCCGTTCATTTCAGTCAATTGGTCGTTAGCCTGTGATCTCCCCCTGTGCATAGACCCGGTCAGCCGTGTCGAGTCAGTCCGTTCACTCATGTTCACGTTCGTTCCGACTCAACAGTTGATGACTAGTGGTGTGTCGGTCATGAACGAACGGGTCAAAAGAAATAGTTCTTTTTGTGAACGGAATGAACAAGGTCACCGACAGTGTCGGTCAATCTCTCCGTCTCGGTCTTTCAGTCAGCTAACCCCACCCACCCACAGAGCGAGGTGCGACTATAGGATAAGACAGGCAAGGACGCAGATAGTCCCGCCCTGCAAAAGCAACGACGAACTGACTCTCCAGCCAATCAAAAAAAAGCATTTGCAACTGAAGGACTGAATCGGTATCTTAGGGGCAGTGACCTCGTTCATTCCGTTCACAAAAAAGAACTAGTTCTTTTGACCCATTCGTTCATGACCAACACACTGCTACTGTGGAACCAAACACACACACACTTTACCTTTCAAATGATATACCATCAGATGTGTCAAGTCATTCCCTACTGATCCAAAATGCTTGAGGCAGAAGAGCTCAAACCTTTACCACAACATGCTTTTACTGCTTTGCAGTTGTTTTACATCAAAGATAGAACACTATTGATTTTAAACCATGTGACTTACTGCCAAGGATGCAGATTTTCTGCCGCGTGTTCTCGCAAAGGAAGTGTTTGACAAGGTTGTAGGCCACTGGGAAGAGTTTGGGCGCTGCAGGGGGGAAAAAAAACAACTGTTGAATCGATGACGAACTCCTCTCTCCTTCTCATGATTTACCTTTAATGACAAATAGCCTCTTCAGGCCTTCTGGGTAGTTGTCCTCAAACATCTGGAGGATCTGAAGACACAAGAATACTCCAAAAGCCACTTTGACAAAGTACCCTGTCTTTAATACCATCAATGGCCACTTTGCTCTTCTAGTAGTGGAACACATTTATAGCAGCACACACGAGCACAAGTCTTATTTATGGCTTATTTTCTCTTATTACTCTCTTTTCTACTATATTGGCTAATGCTGCTGTAAACAAGGGATCGTGTACATCAAGAAGCCCATGTGGGGCAGTGGCACACCAAATCTAGCAGATGGAGCAATGCTACCATCTTCAGGACTGGAGTGGAACTACATCATGTGCTATATTGTGGAATATTACATAAAACATTTGTATTGGATGTCATGAGGATGTGTGTGTGTGTGTGTGTGTGTGTGTGTGTGTACCTCTCCATATGTTTCAATAGCAGGCTTCCACAAGTGCTTCAAGCCCAGACCCTCAACGTCGTAAATCATTGTGATGGACTCCACGTTCTTCCCCAGCTAGAGGGCACAACAACACGGGCCGGGTCAGTCACATCCCTTGATGCCACATTGTGAGTGGTGCTAACCTTCTGCGACTGGACAGTGCACTCCCTCTGCAGCATCTCACAGTCTCGGATCTTAGACTTGATGAAGTCCTGCTTGGAGGCAGAGAGGAAGAGGCCTTTGGGGTCCACGGGTCCGATGACATCATACCAGATGGGACTGCCCTCGCGGTCGTAGCCACACATTCCTCCAGAGAGATACTTCTCGATGACCTGCAGCCATCATGGAGAAGGTCCAACTAATCACACATACAGTACGTTAACTGTCACCACAAAGTTGTTCTTATCTTGTCACCTCGGGGGGTCGCCAGTCGCTGATGATTGTGTCCACTTTCATTTGTTTCCTGAAGTCCAAGTGCTGTAAGGAGAATAAGCACATTTTTTCCAGTGAGGGTTACATACATAAATGAATATAAAGGAAATTAATATAAGCTGTAGAGGGAATTTCAAACAAAACAACATAAACAACCCGCCATGGAGCCAACAAATGTTGCAAGTGCCAACAATTTAATAAAAAGGTGGAAATTCAAGATACAATGCAAACTACAAAGATGGTGTTTACGGAACTCGGGTCAAGTCAGCATAATGGGAATGGGAC
This sequence comes from Doryrhamphus excisus, assembly GCF_037039965.1. Classification (NCBI taxonomy): domain Eukaryota; kingdom Metazoa; phylum Chordata; class Actinopteri; order Syngnathiformes; family Syngnathidae; genus Doryrhamphus; species Doryrhamphus excisus. The sequence continues at coordinate 14,069,792 of NC_136377.1, forward strand.
GGTAATGGGACAGTGCCAATGGGCCCTACAGCCCTCTTCATTATGGATTTGAGTAGCCCTATGCAATAAACAATTTATTTCCACGATATGTTGAACTTTGAACACATCTGGACACTTCATTAGGTACACCTGCATCAGCTAATGAGATCCAAAGCAATAAAACATGACAAATAACATTGATTTCTGATTGACACAGCCCATTATTAGGTAATTTAACAATATTAATTACTGTGCTTGTGCAAGGCTACTGCATGACCCCCCCCACCAGCACTATGTTGCAATTGGGGCACCTTAAGGAGGCTTGAGATAGAACAAGTGCCCTGTCAGCAGGACGTGGGTCGGTTGTGTTATCAGTACACATGCACAAACCATGATGGCAACATTTACAGTATGATTACATCATGTTAGTGTGTCTGATGACTCCTTGTTGTTCTTAGTAGGAGGTTAAAAAGTGGCCTTCATTCATAATCATACAATAAATGTATCCAATTGTGCCTCTTTGGAGACATCAAAGTGCAGCATCAAGCATGCACACCTGATCACAATGTTAAGACCAGCTGAAAGATTTTGAACTGTTGGATCTGAACGAGGTTCTGAGAAGACCTTCAAAACACAAAAAGAAGAATTGGAGTGAGACAAAAACATTTTTAAGAAATAGGCTGCCCACTTCCAAATGCGTAAACCTCATTATCTGAAACTTTGGTATGGTTTAGCAGGAGAATACAACATTCTAACGACATTTGTGGGTCAGAAAAGTGGGAAAAGCATAATATTCAATGAACTGAACTCTGCACTAGCAGAAACTAGCAGAAACCTTCATTTGGGCCGGGGATTGTCACATGATTTGACAAACAGCCAATAGGATCCTCCGGGTCTGGGCCGGTGAAACTTTTTTGGATCTATGACTTGACTTTTCTGTTCCAGATCCCTAAGCATCTTTTCAGGAGTCTATTTCACTTTCAATGGTTATTTGCAATAAATTCCTTGCTAAATTTATTTTGTCTCACTCCAATTTCTTCTTTTTGTATTTTAAAGATCTACTTTGACCCTTCTTAAGATCCAACAGTGCATGCAAATGTATTTTTCCAACTGGTGTATTTCCAGTGTGAACTTATGGACTTATTCATGTGTGTATCTTATCAGAGCGCAGTGATGGCAAAACTTCCTAGTGATGACATCACGTTTGGACAACGTTACCTTTCGCAGCATGGCCTCGGACTTCTGCACGTTAAAGTTTCTGGCTAGAAGACAGAAAAAAAGAACAACAATTTTAAGATTTAAGGATTAGATCTGCTTCCAAAAGGAAAACGTCAAAAGTCAAACACAGCAAAGTTAAGATTTCATACTATTGAAACAGTATCACTTCTTCTTACACTTGTGTGACACTTAAAATTGGAACACTTATGGAATACAAACGCAAAAAACATGGACTAAATGAAATGAGACAAGTTACACAAGTTCACAGTTAACCAACTTCTCTCTGGAGAGAATGGATTTTATAGTCCCCAAAAAGCCTTTTCTGTTTATTGGGTATGGTCTACAACGAAGCGGACAAGCATTCTGCTGTCTAAGACGCTGCAGATGCTGCCGCAAACCCATTAAATGCTCCTTTCCGTGAGCTTCCAGAGGCCTGGAGGCTGGTATGGCCTGGAACTGTTTGTTATTTTGGTCCAGTTCGAGGTGTGCTTACATGGCAACACAGTTTCACTTCCTCCTGGTGACTAATCACACAAAACGTGAGCATTAGGCATTTGACAGAATGTTTGTATTGGATCTCTTTCGATGGCGCATCTAATGAAGCGACCTCATCCCCTCATCATCAGCCAGTCACGCATAGGAGTAAAAACAAGCTGAATCATTCTGAATGGACACTTTTTGGAAGCTTCTCGACAGTGTAACCGAACTTCCTGTGATTTTAACGGCAGGGGGATCACTGGGGGAGGGCAGGGGCGTGTCTGCCCTGCTGTTGCTGTAGTACACCTTATAATGTGATTAGCTCCGGATTAGCCTGATACACAAAGTCCAAGCCCTCTGCTCCAAAACTAATTTGAGCTCCTTACCCCCCCCCCCCCCCCCCCCACACACACACACTAATACTAAAACACACACAATAAGACTCTTCTATGTATTCATTGGAGCACAAATGCGTTGAAGTGCGTTCAGACCAGGCTTGTTGTTATGAGTTGTACTTCGTATATGAAAACCACGCAACCTGTGCAGGTTGACACATGAGGCGGGATGAGTTCCAGCTCACCTCTAAGCCATCGCAGCAGGAAGTGGTCATGTTGGGCAGGAAGTTGAGAAAGAACATCTTGAATCCTCTCCCGGAACTGATGAGGGAAAGCAGGAGACACATTTGCACATATGAGGAAGGTTTAATGTCCTGAATGACTACCTTATCTTTCTTATCTTTTTTTTTTTTGGAGGGGGGGGGGGGGTACATGTTTAATTCCAGCTTAAGCTTGTGACTCAGTGACTAATTACTTTCTATGCTTTAGTGACCCATCTTTAGTAACGCCTGCCTTGTGTGAAATGCACTTAGAAATGTTGCAAAGCTCCCATCATGCAGGTCTTACTTACTATTTACATTTTAATTTAGGAGAAACTGATGACAAATGACAAATGATTCTGTGCTACAAAGAAATTTAACCTAAATAGAGCATGCAGTTGATGACAAATGTATCCATATCACTATAAGGACAAGCTGTTTTTGTCATAGAAATTATAGTAGAGACGTACATAATGCATAAAAAGGTGACTTGTACGCTCGTATTGTAATTAAGACAGTGAAGTAGCATGCTTAAAATGCTCTCTAAATCCTATGTATTATTGTCTTACCTGGTGCAGAGCATCAGCCTGTTTGGGGCTGAGGTCTCCCAGCCTCCCACTCATGTCTGCCGGCTGAGGATGCTCGATAAGCTCCGTCTAAGAAGTCCAATGTGCTGACAGAAACAAGCCCTCTAATCGTGACAGGCGGACGCCCGCCCCCAAGATGCTGGCTGACGGATGCAGCCTCCACTGAGCCCGCCTGTGAGCAGGTGACTCGGAGGGGAGGCAAGTGAGTCGGTCCAGGAAGGAAACGTAAACACGATTCTTCTCTAAGACCAGCTGACTGGGCCGAAGAGTGGGGAAGCGTCAAGAGGACTACTTGCTCCTCGCTAGCTAACTGGCTTTAAAGGGACACCGCCGGTTCTCTGACTGACAGTACTGTACTTCAAAGATGGCCGGTAAACCAAACCTACCTTGCTAATGAGTGGATACTTATCAGCAGTAAACAGTATTTTGGATAGTGTAAACTGCAGCTACCTTATTTGTGTAATTAGGTTAAATTTAGGCCTCAAGCCAAATTTCACTCATTAGCACATTTTACACGCATTTACAAAAATAAACAGCTGTGCTAGCATTTTTGAAACCGTTCATTCATTCAATAGAAATTACATTCACACGACTAAAACTATTTTAAAAGCTTCACTGAAAGAGTAGCGTTTTGACGCTTTGCTCGTCGTGGACATGTAACGGAAGGACGTCACAACTACCAAGCAAAACCGGAAGCGTGAGCGGAACTATCTCTTGTTCCCGCCGTCGCTCTTTCCAACGTGACGTCAGGTAAACAGGCGCGAAGTATGAAAACAGCAAAATAAAAGCTTGAATGTGTACAAACATCATCATATAAACCCTTAATTTTTCATTTGTATACTTGTATACTTACTGAACCATCTGATTCTCAATCAAATGGCACCCATACAAAGATAACAGTTGTCAGCTATTAACAGGTATACATTTAAACACATACATATTAATAATACATGTATAGGTTTTGTAACTGATGTCAATAGACCAGCGCTCTCCAAGAGGTAGCTTTCAAGCTTTTACGAGCTCACCACCTTTGTAGTTCACTAAAGCATCAAAGATGCTTCAACGTTTGGAATTGTTATTATTTAATGACAAATGACCGCAACATAGCAGAAAGACAATGGCCGATTTAAGCAAAGATCTGTTTTATCGATAAAGTTTTAACAACTAAAATGTTGCCAGTCAAAACATACACACATCTTTCTTTTGTCCAAGTAGCTTGACTAGAGAGGGACAGCTGGAGATCCCCACTTGAGATTAAACACGTGTACTGCCTCTACTGTGCCTAGTGATTTTAAAAAAATAATTATGTTGTGTAAAAGGGAGGATCATCATGAAAGACAAAATCAGACAATAGTAGTATTCTACCTAACTTCGATTATTTCCTTCTTCATAAAAGTCAGAAAAAGGTTAAAAGGGTTAGAGGCGAGACTATTTTTTGCCCTCTTCCACCGTCTTGTTCTTCACATCTTTGTCGGCTGTGTCCTTGGCTGCTTCCTGTTCAGGTGTGGCCGTCTCCTGCCGGCCGTCTGCATTCTTTCCGTCCGACCTTTTGAACATGGCCTTGGCCGCCTCCTTGCCCGTCGTCTTCATGATGGCTTTGATGCCCAAATTGTCGATGTTGTGCGCCGTCACGGCGACGTTGGTCACCGAATGTAGAGCCGTGTCTGTGGCTTGGCCTGCATCATCACCGTACCTTCGCCACCAGCGACGTGGGGCGTCAGTTAAAGGAGGTGACATGCTTATGTCAGTGTTAAAACGTATGTGAAAAAAATCCTCTTCTTTCAGTTTGTTTTATTCGTAGCAAACGGCAGCAGCTGACACCAGACAGCATTTAGCAGCAGAAACACCAAGACAGACAAACACCTCAAAAGCTCAAATAAATGATTTGTCCAAGCATTAATACGTTACCACAAGTCAGTCAGAGGAAATAGACAAGCAGAAAACTGCAAAGTTGATGAGAAGAAGTCACTCATTAAGTGTTTGCCTTGTTGGTGGGCTTGTGCAATAGCCGCTCTAAGCCCCTAAATCTGAAAACAGGACATTCAAGAGCAGAGTATGGAAACGCGTCAGTGTGTCCCATGTCCCCAAGAGGAAGTGACCCACAGGCAAGGCAGTGGAGGACAAAAATCAACTGTTTGTTACTCACTTGTACGTCACCGTCTGCACTGTCTCCGATGTGACACTTTTGCCGATGAGCTTTGCTCCCGTCTCCAAACTGGTCCACACGGCAGAGAAACCTGCAGGGATTACACAACAACAAACGTGGCTCTGTCAGGAGTTTCTGTGCCTCCTACTCTCTCCGTATTTGGACACCAGCCTGAACATTATCGTAATATTAATGCTATTGTTTATGCAGATGGTGGCACGGCGGTCGAGTGGTTAGCGCGCAGACCTCACAGCTAGGAGACCAGGGTTCAATTCGACCCTTGGCCATCTCTGTGTGGAGTTTGCATGTTCTCCCCGTGCATGCGTGGGAATGGTTGTTTGTCTATATGTGCCCTGTGGTTGGCTGGTGACCAGTCCAGGGTGTACCCCGCCTCTCGCCCAAAGACAGCTGGGATAGGCTCCAGCACCACCCGCGACCCTCGTGAGGAAAAGCGGTAGAAAATGAATGAATGAATGAATGTTTATGCAGAAACATCTTGGGTAAGGTGCACCAAGTCGTCTCTCTAGCGCCCTCTGGTGTCTCCGTTCAAGGTGTGTCAGGTAAAATCGGTGAATTACAAACATTTAGCACCTTGAAGGCTGCTGAGCGCCACAAACTTGGCTCCCTCCAGGTTAGAAGGTTCCCCCTCTTTGCCCTTCATGGACTCTGGAATCAACTTGGCACCGTGTTTCTTCATGTGAGGGGCCATCTTCTCCGCTATGTGTTCCGCCACCGTGCTCACTCCGTTTACTGCAAAGTGGACAACAGTGCATGAGTAAAGGTCATGCTGGAATACAACCAAAACTTTGGAAGGATTCTGACCGCTTACCCAAGAAATTGCTGACGCGGACGGCGCCGTCTGTGGCCTGTTTGGCCACCTGCAAGCTTCTGGAGACGTGCGGGCTGACCTCGGAGGGGGTGTCCTCTGGCGTGAGGCGGTCCCGGATTTTCAGTGCCCCCTTGTTAATGGCCCTAGTGGTGGCCTCTGCCCCTCTGACCAAGCCGTGACCCAAGCGAGATGCCCCTGGAAAGAGGACGATGCCAGTGAATGGCACCCTCTAGTGATTGATGGGTCAATCTACATTCACCCTGATCCCTGGCGGTGTAATTGTACAAGCTTCAGCCTTTCATGAGGGCAAGGGTTTGATTCTCGGTCAGGCTCAGGCTTGCATCAGGAAGGCGTAAAAACTATATAATATATTGTGCTGGTTTGTGCTACTACAATGGGTGATAGCGCTGCTGCGGCCATTTATTTATTGAATCTATTGTCTGCTTTTGGTGTGTCTAAGGTCATGTGGGCGTATTCGTCATTCTTTTTGTACACACGCACACACACACACACACACGGTTTAAATGGCTTAAAACAGATTTATTTGGAATCTCACCTGACAAGATTCCGTCGCCCATCTTCTCACTCCAAGTAGGAAGTGGTGCTTTGTCCTTCCCCGGCAACACCACCTGGGGGCCGAGGGGTATCGTTTCACTCAGGCTGATGACCCCTGACCCCACACTGTTTGGACTCTGTTGGAATAACAAGTTATGTGTCCAAGTTCATCTCCCTGTGAATCGATGTGAATGTTCGTGTTTGGATGTGGAGGCACTCGCCTGCACCCTGAAGTCCGTCAGCTGCTTCATGAGGTCCTCAAACACCTCCCGGTCGGCAGCGGGAAGCTGTGATGACAGCACGATGCCGACGAAGGCGCCTGGCACAGGTGCCAAAGTGTCCGGGAACATGAAGATCTCGGAGGTGGCCAGCAGCACCGGCATATGCGGGCTGAGCGAGTACAACCAGCCGCACACCTGAACAACACAGGAGGACTGTTACACAAAAGCAGCGTGGTTCAAAGTTCATTCATTCATTCATTTTCTATCCTGGCGATATGGAACTCAGCAGTGTTTCTCACATTCTTTATCAAATTGTTGACACTGGCAACTTTCTTTGGCCCCATGCTGGGTTATTTAGCACTCAATAAAAAGTGAGTCAGCAACACGTAGGGTGCTTTTTGGGCACCTGATTTTGTGGAACATTACAATACAGGCCGTATGTTGTACATAAACCCAGGTAAAATTTCAGATGAAAAACAAAATCATACGAAAAGTGGGGCATACAAAAAAATGACGTTTTTCTGTTTTTTAATTTAGATTTTTCAGCAGTAGGAGCACTACTTTAAACATCTCATTTAGGCATTCAGAAGACATACTCAAAGATGCTGTGAATGATTATACAATGGTCAGTAGATGTCAGTAATGGTACTGTAACTAGATCCCCGCAACAACAGGCTTTTTATTGTTTGTTTCTTTTGGCTTTTTTTCCCTGATTTTGAAGTCATCACAGCTGATCTTTTTGATCCCCAGCAGGTTTGAATTATCTTACAGGCACAATAATTTATTTATTTAACACATTTATAGTAAAACAAAAGATTATTTTCTTTTATTCTGTCAACAATATTGGGTAATATGAGTGTAAAGGTGACTGTAGGGGTGTTATTTCATGTCTAGAGAGCTCTAATACTGTAACGTTATTCAGGAGGTCATAAACAGGTGCTTCCTTTTATAAATAAAGAATTCCACTTTACGGAAAGTCACTTATCACGGTCGGGTCTGGAACCAATTAACCACAATAAATGAGGAATTATGTATTATTATTATGTATTATTTTTGATTTTTTTTAAATACATTTAAAAAATCAAAAATAATACATAATAAAATAATGACAACAGTATGACAACTGAGGCAAGTTTTTTTTAAAAAAACAAATTATACAAAAACTGGGGTTTATGAAAACCAAAGTTTGACTGTACATTGGATGACTCCCAATGTGCCGAACTCAGTAAACTACTAAGCAGTCCCATATACCCGGGTCAGGCGTCCCTGGTGCGCCGGGCACAATCACGACCTCTGTGAGGTCACAGGCCATCCGGCGACAAGACAACAGAAGCGCGGAGTCATCTGTTAACGCCTCCATTGTGCAGCCGTGGAACAAAGCGGGCCTGCCGAGTCACAAGCTCAACTTGGCACGTAGCGCAACACAGCACACACTCGACACAACTTGTTTGTTTTCTTGAGTTCTGACCCAGTACGATGTAACCGATCACACGAGTCAGAATTAAACACAGCTAAAGATTTGAACAAAAAGACCAGCGACAACAAATAAAGTCAAACTAGTTTGGAGTTATATAGTTGCATACTTACATCCAGAAAGAAAGGCCCCCGTCCATCGGGTGGATCCTGGTGCTGGGGTTCAAACGTGACAATGCGGAGGTATCCGGGGTGAGAGAGAGCACTCACCTGCCCACTGGGGGCCACAAAAAACATCTGCACCCCCGCGGGGATCAACAGCAGCTCGTTTCTCTTCTCTAGTTCGGCTCCGCTCCAATCCCCTGGCGCTGGAGTGTGTGCTAGGCTGTGGTGGCCGTCTGCGGGTTGAGGGGTGTACGCCGGAGGCTGAGCTTGGGGGTCAGACATGGTGGGTTGTGTTCTCCTCGCTGGGAGCGGTGGGAGTGTGTTTGGGTCAGTGGCGGCGACGGCAGCAGGAGCAGCAGCGGCAGGTCCCTGAGAGGCAGGAGGTATAGACGGGTACAGGTGCTGGAGGGGGCTGTGGGCGGGCAGCAGTGGATAAAGGCTGGGGGTCAGCTCCATGAGCAGTCGCTGCCTCTGGCCAGGAGGGGGAGTGAGCGAGGCATCGAGGTCAGAGATGTGCTTGCTGACGGTCGCCAGTGTGCCCTTCATCCTCTGCTGCAGCTCTCTGGCTCGGTCCCACACTGGCCCCTTCTGACGTGGACCCCCGGTGGGTATCCCCAGCCCCTGTATGAGGTGCTGTTGACCTTTCCGGTAGTACTCCACAGCCTTGGCCTGGTCGCCACCCTCCTCCAGGGACAGGCCACGGCTTAGACAGTGGAAGGCCAGTTCGTACTGGTCTTTGATCAGCAGCAGCTCTGCAGGCTCCGACATTCTGAACACGCATGAGAGAAAAGTTAGCTCTTTAGCACTGGTATTACTTGTGTCTCATTGCACTGCTCTGTGTGCGGTATTACTGCATGTATTCAATTACCTAACCTGTTATGCTGTTTTACTCCTTTAGATTCAATCTATGAGTCGATGCTTTGTAGTGAGAAACGACTCTTAGAGTTTTTCCTTTCCACTCTCAGCCCTGCTCACTTGGCAGAGGAAGACCTTTGGTTTGATGGGCCAATCACATCATACCATTATGTAAAAAAAAGAGACAGAATCTTTTCAAAAGCAGGACCGATACAGCACATGCAAACTATTTATACTTTTGCTTATACTGAATTTGTTTACAGTGTTCATTTGTTTTCACATTATTATTTTACTTCAGCAATCAGCAATGAGAGTTTAACTCTCAAACCATTGGGGTTTGCTAAAGGGTGAAGCTACAAATGACACCATATTGACATAAAAAGCCCTTGAGAGCCCAAAGAGCCTGTTCGTGTTTGGGAAGGAGGCAAAGAGTTTCCCATCACCGTAACATAGAAAGAGAATCATGAATAACAATAGAATTGCTGCTGGTGTGTTCATGTAAATATTATATGTAAAAGAGCCTACCAGGTGCATACCCAGACCACACCCGGTTTAACCTGCACGACTGGAACCATCAGTCTATTTTATTGTTTTAAACAGGCAACACATTAGGCAACAGGAAGTCCGATGTGAGGTCTAAATCCAAACATCCGGTCATAAAGAGGATGTAACAACACTTTTAGTCATTGTAAATGTTTAATCTAAATAAGTTTAGCTTTTTGGCAAACAAACAGAAAACTGTTGAAGGTGAACCTTGTCAACAAAACACCAAACTATACCGAGGTAAAATAAAGCAAGTTGAACTCACCTCGACTTTCAAAATGCCCACCTTCCTCAAAAATACTGAAACGAAACTTCCAGTCGTCAAAAAAAAAAGTTCTTATTTCACTCCCCGGCGTTCATTAGCATGTTGTCAACGTGTGTGTCTGGTATGTGAAGACTTAAATGTACCTGCCGCACCTCCAGATGACGCTCCTACGTCACTTCCGGCTTTCAAATTAAAAGATACATACTATATATTACATTTCATTCTGATGACGTTTTGGTTATTAAGACACAGATGATAGATTATTGGTGAAAATAAATGTGAGAGAAATACCAGGATGTGTGTTATTTATGAACTTTACAAACTCGTGTAATTAAAATGTCCCGGAAGGGGTGTGGCATGTTTGATCAGGTTTGTTGTGCTCTCTCAGAGGAAGGTTGGCTCTGTGAGTCACAGGCAAGGCAGCTCAGCCACCGCAGGTATGGACGAGACATGGCAGAACCTAAAAAAGGAAGATGTCTAATCATTTAGGAATAACAAACAAGGTGCTACCGAGTCTTATGTGTTACTTGGATCTCTTGAATTCATCCCTGATGACCTGTTGGGGATGTGTTGGAGCAGTCAGATGCAGCTTGTGCAAAGCACTCATGCAGGCTGTGATGTCATCCATCAAGTAGCCAGTCAAGTCAGCAAGGCAACCAGGCTGGAAGAAGAAAAATGATCTGTGAGCATGTACCTTCCCAGGTCCTGTAACGGTGCATGCCGTTGAAATGATTCACTCCACTTGTGTGAGTGTGCATGGTGTGTTGCATAAAGACATGAAATAGTTGACAATAAGGCGATCAAACAGAGGTGCAGTCACGTCACTTGACTTGATGTTGTTTTTCCGTCATTCGAGAGCTTTTTTCCCTTTATGATGGACTATCACTAGCTATCTGCATTGAAATTATTCCCACATGCGTGAACGGCATGCATACTGTATGCAACTTTTTCACCCCGGCAACCCACCCACCCAGAGCCTTCTGTTGACGGTGTAATTGGCGAGGCAGAGTGCGGCGGCCGCCATCACGGATGCGGTGTAGTCGAGAAGATCCATCTGTAGCAGACTCAGCTCCAGGAGATACTACAGGAGGAAGAGTGCCTTCAATCTCCATCATGGTGGAGGCCAATAAGGGGTTAAGGGTTGTCTTACCAGGCTGAGGTTCTCCGTGATGGCACACACCGCATGGACGAACATGAAGAGGCGGAGGAAGTTGTTGGCGGTGGGCGTGGCCAACCTGAAGCGCAGCACCCTGAGCAGCTGACCTTCCATGTGGATGAGCTGCTGTTGGGTGTACGTGTCGGCTGTGACGTGTACAAACTCCCCAAGGTCACGCAAGTGGACCTCCTCGTATTTCCTGCAGGGTCAAAGTTCAGGCCCTGCTTCACTCATCCTATGTCAAAGGTCAGAATTGCGGGACTCACATGGCGACGAGCAGCGCCGCCGTGCCGAGCAGCTGCAGCCTTCTGCGTCTCAAGTAGGCCGTGCGTGACAGGAAGCGGTCCACGTAGTTGACGGCCAAGTGCAGCGTCTCGGAGTCGAACTTGTACATGTGGGACACCTCCGCCATCCAGTCCACCAGGACGACACGCATGTTAGCGTTGAGCTCCGGGTGCTGAACCATGTACTGTGATGTTGGCTGGAACGCCGTCTGGCAGACAAAGATGGAGGTTCTTCACACATTCTGAGCATACACTCATGCAGTGTTTCTCAGCTTTATGTTGTTAAAGGTGACAAACTGTATGATTACTTTTCCCCAATGCTTGTTTGTCCATTTTGCTGTTTTTGTTTTCAATTTCAAATACATTTCAACTGTCTGTCATTTTTTTTTTTTACTTTTGACGTTGTTCTTGTAACTTTTTTCCAAGCTGATTTTCACAAAATTGCTATTTTATTTGTTTTGTTACTAATATTGTGAAAATATTTTTTTCCCTCATAGTATGACAACATTATTCTTTTTTGAATATGAATATTATGACTTTATTCTAATATTTCTACTTCATTCACATGAAATTACTATTCATTTTCCATTGTTCTTGTTGTTTAATTGAGGGTGCCTCCTCTATTTGGGTAGACTCTATTACAGTTCGGGCTGCATAGCAGCCAAGTGGTTAGTGCGTAGGCCACACAGCTAGGAGACCAGAGTTCAATTCCACCCCTACCTACCACTCTGGTTTCCTCCCACATTCCAAAAACATGCTAGGTTAATTGGCGACTCCAAATTGTCCATATGTGAGTGTGAATGGTTGTTTGTCTATATGTGCCCTGTCATTGGCTGGCGACCAGTCCAGGGTGTACCCCGCCTCTCGCCGAAAGGCAGCTGGGATAGGTTCGAGCACCCCCGCGCCTCTCGTGAGGATAAGCGGTAGAAAATGAATGAACGAATATTACAGTTCTATTCAAATGCTTGTTAGGTTTTAGAATGTCACCAATATTTGCCCTCAAAGTAGCAAGAAATTGGTCGTTTGAAAACATGAGCTTTAATTGTGAGGGTTCACACCTCCTTGCCCCTCATGTGGCGGTGGATGTCGTCGACGTACTGTGACCCCTCCACGACCCTCAGGGCGTGGTTGGACGTAAAATCATCAACATGCCTCGACCCTGTGAGTGGAAAGAGCAGCAGTTGCCAAATGTCAACACAACCCCCCCCCCCAATGTGAGCACTGAACATTATGATTTATGTGGCCTTTGTTGGATCCAGCATTTTAACCAGACACTATGTCTTTAAGCCATCATAATAGACGTCACTGCTTGCCAGTAACCAGCAGAGGGCACCGTTCATTCAGGCCCAAATAGTTTGATGCCTAGATGGGCAGCTGCAGTATGGCTTTGCATCGTGAAGTCCACTATGGAAACACATGTTTTCTACACTTCCATTTCTTAAACTATTATTTCATGATGAATTGGAAAATGTACTGAAGCCCTTTCAATATGTTGCCTTGGCTTGGGCTGCATTGTCTTTTAGCTCATCATTTTCATTTCTTGTAATGTTTCAAAGCAAATGCTAAGTGAACGTAATACATGAAGGGTGTGTATAATGAACAGTATGTCTGTACCTCTTTTATCCAGAAACGGAACGTATAGAAGGGTAACCTACCTGAAGGTAGCACCAGCAGAAGCCTCACATCTTCCTTTCTCAGGTGTGAAACCTCAGCACCAGGGGAAAGTTCGTCATCAGCATCAACGTCCTCCTGGTCATGGCCGCCTGGGCTGCATGTGATTGACAGGGAGCTGTCAGTATGCCGGCTGGCTCTGGAACGACAGCTTCCCTGGAAAGAGGGGGACACACGGGGATTCAAGGTTCATCAGGATTCAAGCTCTGTCGCCACCTGTCTCTCGCCTACCTGAGTCCGTGACGGACAGCGCCGCTCGTTCACTGAAAGCTCGCCCAGCGCTGTGCGCTGCCTTGTCGACCTCTGAGGCGGCGTGTCATCTGCCTCTCTGGATTTTCTGGTGTGGCTGGCAGTGCGCAGGGTGCTGCTGACGTCCATCTTTAAAGGTTTGAAACATCAAGCTGTGGTCACATTCACACAATGGATACTTCATTAGGTGCACAATGACATCCAATACAAATATGTTTACTTCTCATTGATGGGAAGTAAACAAACTTTTTAATGACAGAATAATAGTGTCACAAGACACCCAACGCACGAGACGAGACGATATTTTTTAATTAGCAGAGTAAAAAAAAAACAAAAACGTGCAGGTTTCTGGCTCTGCTAGCTTTTCTCCAAACGAAAAATCTCGTCAAGGTTTAATCTCGCGAGACCCCTACAAAATAATGGCGGAAAACTTTCCTGTCAACATGGTAAACACAACTTACCTCAAAAACAAATACTATAGTGAAGGTTGCATCTTCGTACCTGTGCTTCGATCGTTCAGGTGAAGTGTCCGTACAGTACACTTGTAAATAACTTGTAAATAACTGTATTATTGTTGTTTTTCACCCCCATCAGAGGCTACACTAGTTTCTCATATCAACACAACAGTTGTGTCGTTTTTTTGTTTTGGTTTTTTTAACGGCGGGACGTTACGGCGACCGCTAACAGTGGACAAACATTACCTCTGCTTTAAACACCCCCCGCCGCAGTGTAAAGGCATCAGGAGAGGTCAAATTAATACAAAACAAAATAGAAAAATAAATAGACATTATATCGGCGAGCGCGGTGGGCGGGGCTGTCACGTGACACAACGACGCCGTTAACCAATGCATTAACATTATTTTCCGTAACATTATTATAAAAACCTCTAATAATAACCTGTTGCAACAAACTTTAAAAATTATAGACTATGTCACGACGACGTAACAATATAAGGACAATAAGTGTTTGCTTTTGCCACACCTGCAACACCCAAACTGACCGCTAGAGGGCAGACTCGCCCTGTTAGTGACATGACAACAAAGTGCTGGAATATTATTTAATAACATGAGAGGGTCAAAATGACAATTTAAACATTTAACACAACACAGTAGTAGTCATTGCGGGTCAGCTTGACACACACACACACTTTTTATGAACTAATACCAGCTTTTTAACATTTCCACATGAAATCTAAACAAGAAGCTAATTAGTCTCCTGTGGTTAGCTTTAGCATCAGCTAACATCTGCATGAGTTGCCCAAGAACATGAATTATAAATGTCTTCAAGCGTCTTTTTTTCCCCCTTCCTCGACTAATATATTAGCATTTTAAAGGCCCCCAAAAATCTTTTGCAGAAGCTGTAAATTATTCATATATTCAGACATTGAAACCAATGGGACTGTGAGGACACTTTTTTCCGTCTCGCCTGAATTGAGAGAGAGAGACTAAATTGGAGACTGTTAGAAACAATGTGTTTATTTTTTTTATTTGATTGCATGTACGCTAAGATGTCTCACTCTGACACGTCTTCTGTTGCTCGGATGCTGTCATGAGGGAACGTTTTTATTTTAAGATGGCGCTGGCGTCTGTTTGCCATCTGTCTCATTGTTATTCTGGACAAGTATGCATTTGTCAGCCGCTTGTCCTTTCTCAGTGTGTGTGTGTGTGTGTGTGTGTGTGTGTGTGTGTGTGTGTGTGTGGACAATCTCACATCTCCACTGACCGGACACCAATATTAATTAAAACCTGGTAACAAGCGGACATGGCGAATGGTCCTGATGCATCTTTGAAGGAAAAACCTCCTGCCTCTGACCCGCCCCTGAACAGATGAGCCTGCCCCATTTATACATTTTGTAACATGTATTTTTTAAAGAGCAGGCTTCACTACACATCTTAAAATGCAGCCCGGCGCTCTACCAACTATCCATCAGTCAGCTACAGACATGGGAGCTATACGTTTGATAGTTTCATCTTTCTTCTGCAAATACGCTAACCTAGCATGATGATGCTGTTAAATGGCGTACCCCACTGTCGGAACTTAGGGCGTATACAATGATGTAAAGCAGGCTTTGCTACATGTCTTAGTGTAGCCCTGCCAAGTGTACACTGTAAGTTCCATCGTTTTGTTTTTCGGTAGCGAATACGCTAGCCTAGACTGATTGCTGTTACAATGTGAGTGTAACGTTAGCATCAGCTATTGCTAATGCATGTTGCTAATGCGATTGCATCCCGCCTCTCGCCCAAAGACCGCATACCCACAACCCCAGTGAGTATAAGCCGCATAGAATGGATGGATGGATGGATGGATGGATATATACAGACATATTTCATTGCAGGCTATTTTGGGAGCAGGACACTGTATGGTCAAAAGTGGTTGAAGTACACAACAGTGGAGACAAACACAGCTCATTAGCATTAAAGGGGAACTGCACTTTTTGGGGAATTCTGCCCATCATTCACAATGTTTATGTGAAACCTTTTCTGTGCATTCTAGCGTGAGAAAACAGGTTAATATGAGCTAGCTAACAAATGACTTCATAGGAAATACCTATTTTGATGCTAAAGCCCCCACAAAAATGTACAATTTACATAACTGACTTCTATATCAGCCCTGAGAGGAATTAAACATGTCTGACTTTTAAGGCAAACATTGAGGACGCATGCAAGAGGGAAAAACAGGAATCAGTGGCCACTTCTTAGCTTCAACTGGGGACTGGGACTACAAGGAAACACAGGCCAAAAACTCTTATCAACGTCTGTCAGTCTCATGAGCACAAACACGTGCATACACACTAATCAGTCAGGATTACTGCTGTGTGTGTGTGTGTGTGTGTGTGTGTGTGTTTGGTGGGACCGGAAGCCTGTGACGGGAACATGTGATCATGAGCATGGAGGTCAAGGTCAATTAACTGCACTGTAATTAAAATCATAATAATAATGTGACCACTTCCTGTTTTCCTTTTATGGGTCCCCCATCCCCCTTACAGCTCACACTGCCTGACATCCTGATGGAAATGTTTATGACACACTTGGCACTGAACCTGTGTGTGTGTGTGTGTGTGTGTGTGTGTATGTGTGTGTGTGTATTGAGGCACAATGACAGGTGATGGGAATGTTATTGTAATGATGATAAAGATATGGAAGCGGCCCACACATGCACACACACTCCTCCTTCACTGCTCATCCAACTCATCATTTATCAACTACACTCTGTGTGTGTGTGTGATGTGGGGGGGTGAGAGAGTGAGGAAGAAGAGAGAGAGGAAGGGAGTATGAGTGCGTCTGGGTAGAGGGTGAGAGGACACAGCGAGATGGATGCTGAGCGACGTACGTGAGGCTGCCTGAAGACACGCGAGGTTTGTTCAACTACTTTCCTGTCTTGTCATCGTTTATATCCATCTTTGTTGTTGTGGTGCTGAAATCTGGACTGGGAAGAGGATGTGGAATAGTGTTGATATAGTAGCAAATAGCCAGCGTTAAACGTGCTAAGCGTGTTTATCAATAGTCAACTTTATTGAAGCGATACTGCAGACGTTCGTTGTCGGTCATTTGGGTCAGTCCCTAGCGTACGCATGACATTATCTGGTATTTAGTAAGCGGCTATTGGGACGATGTGTCTCACACACAAACACACACAAGCACTAAATGTCATGACATTTTGTCACACATCAATCGTCTCCATTATTCATCAAGCTAGGATCCTCTCAGGAGAACGCTGACTAAATGTTTGCTCACGCTGGAAAACAAATCCTATAATAGCACACACGCATGGAACTATATGATGTACATAAACACCACTTACATGGGCTTTAATGATGGATAAAGATCACAGTAACGATCGTTTATAAGGGCTGAGATAGGAGTGGAGTCGGGCGGCACGGTGATCGAGTGGTTAGCGCGCAGACCTCACAGCTAGGAGGACCAGGGTTCGATTCCACCGTCGGCCATCTCTGTGTGGAGTTAGCATGTTCTCCCCGTGCATGTTCTCCCCAGTTTTCTCCGGCTTCCTCCCACATTCCAAAAACATGCTAGGTTAATTGGCCACTCCAAATTGTCGTGAGTGTGAATGGTTGTTTGTCTATATGTGCCCTGTGATTGGTTGGCGACCGCGCCTCTCGCCCGAAGACAGCTGGGATAGGCTCCAGCACCCCCGCGACCCTCGTGAGGAAAAAGCGGTAGAAAATGAATGAATGAATGAATGAATGAGTGGAGTCACCTGAATGGATGAAATGCTGAGAGGACTGTTCTCTACAGCCACACATGGATGAGGGATGATGAGGCTGAGATGCGTTAAGTCACAAACACGGGGACGGCATGCTGAGTGACTGGAGTGACTATAGTCTCTGAAAAAGGGGGACATGGTGAGAACACGTTAGGAATGTGCTGAGAGTCCTGTTCTTTCTTTGTATAAATATTAGTCAATGACAACACAACTGAACAAAATGCAGTTTTTAATTACATTTTTATTATTATGGGCAAAAAAAAAAAATCCAAAGCGACACGGCCATGTGTGAAAAAGTGATTGCCCCTAAAGCTAATAACCGGTTGGGCCACCCTTAGCAGCAACAACTGCAATCAAGCGTTTGTGATAACTTGCAATGAGTCTCTTCCAGCGCTGTGGAGGAATTTTATCCCACTCATCTTTGCAGAATTGTTGTCATTCAGCCACATTGAAGCACCTTCTTAAGGTCATGCCACAGCATCTCAATAGGATTCAGGTCAGGACTTTGACTAGGCCACTCCAAAGTCTTCATTTGGTTTTTCTTCAGCCATTCAGAGGTGGACTTGCTGGTGTGTTTTGGATCATTGTCCTGCTGCAGAACCCAAGTTGGTTTCAGCTTCAGGTCACCAACAGATGGCCGGATTTTTTGGGTAGACGGCAGAATTCATGGTTCTATTTATCACAGCAAGTCAGCCCCAGACCATCACACTACCACCACCATATTTTACTCTTTACTTTTACGCCAGATGTAATGGGACACACATCTTCCAAAAAGTCATATTTCTGTCTCATCAGACCACAGAGTATTTTCCCAAAGATCTTTTCTGGCAAAATTGAGACGAGCCTTAATGTTCTTAATCTTGGAACGCTAACATTTAGGCCGTTTTTGTCCTGTGTCTTCCTTATGGTGGAGTCATGACCGTTGACCTTAACTAAGGCAAGTGAGGCCTGCAGTTCTTTGGATGTTGTGGGGTTGTGGGGTCTTTTGTGTACTGCATCACCGCTGCACTCTTGTGGTCATTTTGGTTGGATGACCACTCCTGGGAAGGTTCGCCGCTATTCTGTGTTTTCGCCAGTTGTGTATTATGGCTCTCACTGTGATTTGCTGGAGTCCCAAAGCTTTAGAAAAGGCTTTATAACCTCGTCCAGACTGATAAATATAAATCTGGAGTGCTTTTTCACACAGTTGTTGAAGACGAAATCATGAAGGGGACAAAGACTTTGAGTCCCATCAAAATCACCCATGGAAGACATGCTGACAGATGTTGAGTCACTCAAACGAGTGAAATGCTTCGAGATGATTACGAATCTACGTGCACAGCATAATAAAAAATGAGACAGTAAGACATTTGGAGGGACGAGTGGAGTCCCTTAAGCGGGTGAAATGCTGAGAGATGGCTGAGCATGGACATCATAAGAGTTACATCCAAAGAATTGGGTGTCCTGTTAAAAGCACGTATAAGTCACATGTGAACAGCGTGCTGAGAGATGACTGTAGTTTCTCCAGTGTGAGCAACACTGGGAGATAATCCCACGTGCCACACATGAGAGGAGATGTGTGCATGGTATGATTCCGTTCCGCGTGTATACGTATGTTGAGATACGAAGGAGATTGTGACCAAGAAGCGGTTGTGGTCATGAAACAAACAAAGACATAAATAATGTGCATGTCCGTGTGTATGTGAGGGCCTGCAGCTCCGCTTATAAAAGCAGTGACCTGCACCTCGTTGCTAGGTGACAAAAAGCCTCATTAAGCACAATTATTAAACACTTCAGCTCACAATGAAGCAGCCGGATCACAGGGAATCAAACAACCGGCGGCTGGAGGGGAGGAGCCAAATAGACATACTGTGGTCATGTGAGGTGTTGATGGACAACAACGCAACAGTAAACTATTCATTTGCTTTCTTTCTGGGCAAGACGACCTGAAAGAAAACAATTCCAACACCAATACCTGTAAATGGATGACAGGTGACGGACTATGTACACTACTCAGCCAACCCAAGTTGACCTTGGTGAAAATCACAAGGCTTCTTTTCCTACAGCAGAGTGAAATATACAGTCTAGTGTATCACGTGTTATTTCTACTCACTTAACCTCCGAGCCCAGCTTCCTCAGCCACCTTGGGTGCAGCATCCTTCAAGATCGACAGGCTTCCTGCTCTAGCACGGAGAATAAAGTGAAGGTCAGAGGACGACCGAAGAAGGAAGTCCATGAAAGAAATGAATAACCTGGAAGGACAGGATGCTGCTGATCTATTTGACAGGCGCTCCCCCTGCTGGTCGTGTTCTTAATAGCAACATGTTGCTCAAGTCATAGAAATGATGTGGAAAAATTTTTTTAAATGACAAAAAACTTACAATAAGAGATGATTGACGTGGTACTGATCCCAATTCTTGGACTGGTCTCTCCTCAGTGAGATGTCTTCTTACAATATTTATGTCCTCTCTCCCCTGCAGACTCCAGCTGGGCTATCAGGGATGGACGCGGTCGCCACAGGCAACAACGAAACCGCAACCTCCCCGGCGGAAAACGGAACCTTCCTCCACCTCTCCCCGACGTCCCATTCCACGTGGGCCGCCGCCTCGTCGGCGGGCCGGGGCGGGAGCGTGTACGTTTACGTTTGGCTCTTCCTCGGCCTCCTGCTGCTGCTGCTCAGCCTGCTGGTCATCGCCCTCCACCGGCTGAAGAACATCATCTCCTCCTCGTCCTCATGCTCTTCTTCCTCACTGCCAGAGTGTGGCAGTGAAGGTCGCAGCTCCTTCACCAACATGGAGGTCTGCAGTATCTCCTCGCGGGGACAGAGCGTCTCCTCCCTGTGTACCTGAGGCTCTCGCTCACACACACTCGTGAGGACATCCTGTGGGGGACGATTCCTATCATCTGTCATCTTCTTCTTGTCAAGAATGTTTATTGTCATGTCTGTAGATTTCACTCCAAATATCTCAACGTAATTAAAGGATATCTGGACTAAAGAAGTGGAGAAAACAGCGTCCACTTGTATGGGAAGACGTTCCACAAGACTTCTGTGAGGTTCTGTGAGGTTGGAGCTCAGAGATGTGTCCCATTGTTTTTAGGTTTCCTTTCCAAATATGGTCGTCTTTGTTTCCGTGACGTAACATCTCACATCCGTCATGCTGGAAGAGCTGTCAGCGTTCTTGACGTCACCTCCTTTTGTTCTCAGAATAATCCGCTCACTTCTGGAGAACAATCACATGATTGGCACACAGACTCATTATCTTGTTCACATACGGCTGGAACATTTGGACCTTTTTCCATACAAAGAAAGAGTGAAATGTATTTCACTCTTAAAGCAGTCCAATGTACAGTAGGTCAATGTATGCAAAATTAGTCAATTCATACTATATGCCAAGGGACAACAAAATACGTATTCAATTCCTAGCAAGCAGCATACCATGCGCTGTTGTGACGGTTCCTTCCTACCAGCAAACAGCCCAACATCTTCTGACACTTTCATTCATTTTCTACCACTTATTGTCCACAAGGGTTGCAGGGGGTGCTGGAGCCTATCCCAGCTGTCTTCGGATGAGATCACAGATCACAATCACAGGGCACATATAGACAAACAACCATTCACACTCACATTCATACCTATGGACAATTTGGAGTGGCCAATTAACCTAGCATGTTTTTGGAATGTGGGAGGAAACCGGAGTACCCGGAGAAAACCCATGCATGCACGGGGAGAACATGCAAACTCCACACCGAGATGCCAGAGGGTGGAATTGAACTCGGGTCTCCCTGCTGTGAGTCCTGTACGCTAACCACTCCCCTTCTTACACTTCCCTTGTCTAAGTTGGCACACTTAGGGTCAAAATCGATCCAGACACTGGCAAAAAGCCTACAGCATATCATGCAGTGTTGTGACTAATATGGCCCATCACCTTTTTTGGCACTTTGGAGCCATAAGCATAACATGCACTGTTGTGGCTTTTCCTTCCGACTACAGCAAACAGCCTATCGTCCTTTTCGTACTTTTTTGCTCGTTTTGTTGGCACATTTTGGGGTCAAAATCTATCCCGACAACGAATCTAAATGTTTTCATCTCCAGAAACACGCATCCCATGCACTGTTGTGACTAATCTCCCACACCACCCGTAGTACACTTGATGTAATTTGATGTATTGTATTTATAGAACATCAATAAAAAACAACACAGGTCCAGGTTTGTTAGTGTTAAGCGCCCCCTACTGGCCAAGTAAAGGTGACACCAACAAAAGCCAAGTCTTGAAATTCTTTGCATAATTTATTTTTCTTATCATGATTTTTTTTCCCAACTCACACGTCATATTTTACATCTTTGCAATAAAACATGAATACAATAGTTTTTTTAAGGGTTTCATAGATCCAAAAATATTTCACCTTTTTTTTTCTTCTTCCGTCTTCTTGTCGTCGTAGGTTTTGGATGCGTACGTTGAACCGACCGGTGGCGAGGCGAGAGTTATGTGCATGTGTGCGTCCACGGCCGCAGCTACACACTCACAGTCATATTGCTGTAAAACGTCTTCATCACACGTGAGCGTTAAATACAAACATCAATGCACAAATTGTTTATCCTGGCCGACGGGAAAGGACCCAAATGTCGGCCGGGGCGGACAGAACCCAGCCAATAATAATAATAATAATAATTCATAATAATAATAATAAATAATAACGTGATTGGTGCAAAGTGCAATTACAAAACAAACATTGATTTTTTTTTCTTCTTAAATAATCAACAAATGTGAGCGAATGTGAAGGTTGTCAGTCAGCTGATTAAGTCTCCAAACGGGCTGGAACCGAGACTTTATGTACATATTTGACAGAACAATCACCAAATGTACAAAGAATAAAAGAATAAATCAAACGTGGTCTTCAACCCAGGCGCTAAGGTCTCGCTAACATCTCCGGCAAAAAAGATCACCATCCTGGACTTTACCTCACTGCCATCATCGTCATCGTCATTAATATTACACACTATGTTACAGACAGCAAGTCAATAAATTAAAGAACAGAAAAGAGGCAGAGCCTTATGTACATGAAAACATAATCTAAGCCTGCAGAGGGTAAAAGAATAAAAATCCTACTTAAAATCAACATAAAGGACGCCACCCGCAGATCTTTACAAAGTGAGGATGAAGAGCGTCTGCCTCGTAGAAAACAAATCAAGTCCGTGAAGCCTTAAAGCACAACCGGAACCAGAACCCGGCCTGTGAGTGACAGCGACTCCCGCGCAGGGCTTGTCGCTCCTCGCCGCCATTCTGCACGTTGTTGTTAGTGGTGGTGGTGGTGTGTGTCTTTGGGCTCAGTGTGTGTGCGTGTATGTGTGTGCGTGTGTGTGAATACACACCTGTGTGCATGTGTGCTCACAGGAAGTAGTCTCATCAGAATCACCAGGCCAGGAAATAGAACCTGAGGTCCGTCACCCTCCCCCACCTCTTCCCCTCCTGTGTACCTGGAGCTTCCCACGTGGCAGATACGGCACCCCCCCACCCACACCTGCTTGGTGGTCCTCAGTAGCGGTTCTGGTGTTCGTAGTGCCAGCGGTTAAAGTCGATGTTGAACGCAACGATGCTGCCCGACGCCATGCCTGTGATCAGGGTCCTGTGGGATAAACGGCACAGAAAAAAAGAACATTTTCAACATTTTCATTACCTGAGCAACAGCATCCACAACGTGATCACACATTTTAATCAGATGAATCAGTTTTTAAATGAATTCATCAAGAATAATTAGCATCTACAATTTAAATATGCCAGTTGTTGCTATGTATTTATTGAAAGAAAGCTAAATGACAGGATTTTAGCATATATGTTTGGTGATGTATTCACAGCTCCAAATGAAGTGAAAATCCAAGTTTTCCAAGATAGCAAACGTATAACAATTTATTTGCAAAGCACAAGTCTCTTTAGTACTGTAATTTGAATCACACTTTTATGATACTGTTATCATGAGCAATGTGGGGGTGCATTCAGAGACATCACGTAACTGAAAGGTAAATTGACATGTTTTCAGTGTATTTTCTTCGGACTTAAACGCAGCAAATTGTTCATCCACATTAAGACTTACAAAGTCAGTGGGTGATATCACGTTCATGTTTACCTTTGTCTTTCTCTTTATTTAGACTACACATTCACACGTACTAAAGCTGCTGTGGAGTGTCCCTGAATGCACCTGGCATTCTTGCAAAGAGAATGATGAAGTGTCGTTCAGAGGAAAAACAGACGAGGGAGGTGTTTGTGACTTTGAGTGACTGTGAGATTTTCACTGCTGTTAAGAATACCGTTATAAAAGAGCATCTGGCTGTGTGTGTGTGTGTGTGTGTGTGTGTGTGTGTGTGTGTATCTGAGGGGATTCTACACTGTGCCTCCTCCTGCCGTCATATGTATTAGGGGCGTTCTAGCCCGGGTGCGCATGTGCTCAATACATGATGAATTAATGAATTAAATGAATTAGTTACGGCTGTTGATGTGTTATTATTGACAAACAATAGTTGCTATTGCTTAATAAATGCACTTAATTATTATCAATAATGAACTATTGCTTAATAAATGCACTTAATTATTATCAATAATGAGTTTAATTAATAGCTAGAATGAATTTAGTGTCAATGAGATGAGTCAAAAATGAGGTATAGTTATAGTATAGTATAGTATGATAAATAATGATAGTTATGTAAAGTATTACATTTTATTTATACTATTAATTATTTAAATTAATATTCTGCTCAACCACAAAATCAATAAAAATGAAGAATTTTTTGGAGAAATTGTGTCCTGGTTCAGGCAACATTTAAGCACAGGCACCTACATATGTATATGGCGCCATAGTTGAATAATATCTAAATGATACCCAACCTCAATAACAAATTCCTGGTAACTGTTTCCGTAGCAACAGCATCCTCAATAATGGCTTCCCTGGTAAGCAACACTTCCCCTGATAAGTGACCCCACTGAACAGATTCATCAACATCTGTTTCATCAGCACCAGTTACCATAGCAACCGCATCACCTGACCAAAAGTTTCCTTGGAAACAACATCATCAGTAATAATGTCCTCCTCTATTCTCCTATTCCCAGATTGAGCTGAATTAAAAGGGTTTCCGTGACAACAGCCCCAAGGTAGTGATGGTGTTACCTCTGGTCGTGGGAGAGGTCCATGGCGCGGATGCCGGCGTCACATCCCGGGTAGATGTAAAGCTGCTTGAAGTCACACGCCTGCCACACCTCCACCACGCCGTTGTCGCCACCCGTCACCAGGTTCTGCCCGTCGCTGCTCAGCAGGATGGCCTGGTGGGGCAACAAGACAAGACCGTGCACCGTGTCAAAGAGGATGATCGCGTGGCGAGAGCCGGCTGGCGAGAGCCGGCTGGCGAGAGCCGGCTGGCGAGAGCCGGCTGGCGAGAGCCGGCTGGCGAGAGCCGGCTGGCGAGAGCCGGCTGGCGAGAGCCGGCTGGCGAGAGCCGGCTGGCGAGAGCCGGCTGGCGAGAGCCGGCTGGCGAGAGCCGGCTGGCGAGAGCCTCTTACCCGCGTGGAGTCGTTGACCTCCATCTGGGCCAGCAGTTTTCCGTTGATGCTGAAGTTGCAAAAGCGTCCTCGCTCGTAGTAGATGATGCAGTGACCCTCGCTGGACACGGAGATCAGACGAGGCTGCTGGCACAGCTCGGGACCCTCCAAGGCCCTCAGGAGGTCTCCTGTGATTGTGTGGACCAGGCAGGGACCCTCTGAGGAGCAAAGACACGTCCACTTTCACACGCCATCACAGAGGACAGGGAGTACTGTGCTCCACTCCACTCCACTCACCTTTGGCCCCACTGATGACCAATCCCAGCTCAGCACAGACGGACACACACACCACCTCATGGTCGTGTCCCGTCAGCACGGCCCGGGGGGCGGGATAGTCACCTACAGGAGACCAAACGTCTTGTAGACATAACACATTTCACATTTCACACCACTTCATTCAGATCCAACTGCAAGGACCAAGGCAGGAAGTAAACAGGAAAAGGCGTGGGAGCATTGTGAACCGACACTCACTGTTGTTGGGGTTGTCCCCAATGATGTGGTGGCGTCCACTCCAGTACCACAGAAGAAGAGTGGCATCTCTGGAGCCAGACACAATGTAGCAGTCTCCTCCAATGTATGACTCGGACCTGGCCAGACAGGTCACCACATCCCAGTGGCCGAACACGATCTGGGTCAGCTTCCCTGTTCAGAATCAAGATGGTTCAGCGATGGTGAACATGTGAAGGTCCTGTCCGTGACGTGCGCCTACCGGTCTCAGTCGAATAGACGCGGAAGCTCTTGTCCCAGAAGCCGCACACCAAGATGTAGCGGTTGTCGGCGGTGACGACGAAACAGTGCGTATTGATCTGGATGCTCTGGTCCACCAGGTCTGTGATCTGACGCTTGTTGGTGCCCGAGTTGTTCGCTGGACGGGACCATGCAGAAACGTTAGTCATGATTCCTGTAATACCCGCCCACTAAAGACGCACTTCCTTCCGATTGGCTGACTACCAGAGGCCTTTGACCTACTAACCTATGAGAGGGTCCATCTCAATGGGCAGGTGGTGGGCCTGCTCCAGGGAATATCCTGGAGCACCACGGAGGCCTGCAAGCGTTCCAACACAACAGTTCACTCAAACTGTGCATTTTAAAGTGGTGTATACACTCACACACACACACACACACACACACACACACACACACTGACCGACGGTGTTGTGCCAGCGGTTGACGGCGAAGAGGCGGCTGCACGTGACGGTGACGGCGGCGGGGATGCTGAGGTGCGGCAGCGTGTTGGCGGCCACGTGCGTGACGGGCGAGTTGGATGGGAACTTGAGCACCATAATGACGTCCTGTTGCATCTGATCCTTAAACATCAGAGGACTCTGAGGAAGGAAACACTGGTGAGACAGACAGAGAGAGCCAGGAGGAGGAGGAAGAGGAGGAGGAATGGAAATGGAGGAAAAGACAGAACCGGTGGGACAAAAAAGGGAGGAGGAATGGGAAAAGGTAGATTAGTGGGAGAGACGGGTCACTGCAGGTTCACACACTGAAGGGGCGGGGCCTCGGAGAAGGGAGGCAGAGTCACAGTCATAGGCTCAACTGAAAACTTACTGAGAAGAAAAACTGTTTCTGTACCATATGACTCAAACTCAGTAGGGTCCTCGCTTTATCATTTGCATCGAGTGGATAAACGTCCTCGTTGCACTCTAATATACAATGCGTGTGATTGGCTGGCATCTCACCAGGTGCATGGCGGAGGAGCGAGGAGGGTGTGGCTCTATGAGGAGCTGCGAGGGGATCTGTCCGCACATCTGAATCTGGACCTCCATCACCTGCCGTCATCCCCACACACATCACTAACAGCAAGACTTTTGACTCATAGTTACAAGATGTGACCTGTTGTCATGGCAACCCACCTCTCTCTGCGCCGCGTCAAGGATGTCCAGGTTGACGGAGCCCTCGTAAGACAGGAAGTTGAAGACATTGAGCGCACGCACGGCCTCGGGCCCTCGCTGCTTGTAGCCGAAGATCAGGTCGATCCACTGGTGGAGCTGACACGACACAAACTCGCTCTCCAGGGCCTAGATGGGCAGCGGGGGACTCTGTGAAACCACGTCACAGTTGTTTATGCTCTACCTGTGTGAAACAACATCTCACCATGCGGTTGATGCGGACAAAGTCTTCTGGTTTCTTGGCCCACACAGGAAGCTCCACATCGCATACAGGAAGTCCGTCATCCCGCACGCCCAGCTCGTACTCGTTGCTGTTGACAAACATCTCAGGCAAGTAGTAGAACTCTGGGATCAGTTCCTGGAGGACAATGAACCGTATGAACCTACGGCAGGAATACTGAATCTTTCTTTTGCTTGACATGTTTTTACTCAATTTTCGTCTCTAAGACGTTGTTATTCCCCTCACCTACAGCATCCATTAAAAAGATATCTACATGCACCATGGAAAATTATGCTAATTAGACTTTGCTGCCTACATTGGATTGCTTTTAGCATCTTTAATGTCATTTCTGAATGCAGCCCTCGCTGGAAAGAGTTAGGACCCACTGTCATGCAGTATGGTCCTAAGGTCAGGGGCTTTGGGTAGTGAGCGAAAGGCCAAGGTCGCGGGTACAAGCGGCCAAAATGAGTTTTCTCCTTAGGATGGCTCGGCTCTCCCTTACAGATAAGGTGAGAAGCACTGTCATTCTGGAGAAACCCGGAGTAGAACCGCTGCTCCTTCGCATTGAGAGGAGCCGGATGAGGTGGATTGGTCATCTGGTCAGGATGCCTCATTCGGGAGGTGTTCAGGGTACATCCGACCGAGACATAGTCTCTCAACTGGCCTGGGAAAGCCTCGGGATGTGCCGGCAGGAGCTGGTCAAAGTGCCTCAGAGGGAAGTCTGGGCTTCCCTCCTTAC
The DNA here is from genome assembly GCF_037039965.1 of Doryrhamphus excisus. NCBI lineage: Eukaryota > Metazoa > Chordata > Actinopteri > Syngnathiformes > Syngnathidae > Doryrhamphus > Doryrhamphus excisus. The sequence continues at coordinate 14,097,640 of NC_136377.1, forward strand.
GCTACTGCCCCCGCAACCAGACCTCAGATAGGCGGTAGAAGATGGATGGATGGTCATAGTATTTTTACATTCACTAGAACATTCTTCACTTCTTTTGCTACCTTGACGTCTGCCGTGTCCCTCTGACAATTCCTCCATGAGCGTCCGATGCCAGAGAAGGATCGGTCTGGATGGTCAAACTTGCCATCATTGGCGTTGAGAAAGAAGGTAGTGAAGGGCTCCTGCACACGCACACACACACACACACACACACACACACCGTGAGCACAGTGATTCAGATTAATTCCATTTGGAGGTCATTGTACTCACTATTCTGAGCATCCACATGAGGGTGGAGTGCGCCGTGGAGTAAAGAGTGGTGTAGTGGTCAGGAGGCGTGTTGTCGTCGTCCCATGTCTCATAACGCTCGGCGTAAAAGGCAGCTCGCTTGGGATTCAGGGCTCCGATTGGCTGCAGAGACCCAGATAGGGGAGAAAATGTGAGCGAGAAAGTATGGAGGTACTTTACGACACCGCTAGAAAACAAGTCAGTAGATGTCAATGTGAGCTCACTATTTGGCAAGCTAGTGTCTTGTTTGTCAGTAATATGCCTTTTGAGTACATCGAAAAAGCTCTACACCTTTGAGTTCAGCTCATGACATATGAAAGCAAAAACAAAAGGACTTATATTTGTGTTGAGTCTAGCTGACTTCTCACACCAACCTTGGAAAGGTCTCTGAAGTTCCCAGGCAATGTGAGATCAAGCTCCTCCGAGTCGTAGTTGGTCAGTACCCAAGGGAAGATGGGGTACTGGTTCAGATCATTGTAGGTCCTCCCTGCAGGCCCACGTGTTGGGAAAACATGTCGGAAGTAAATTAGTGGACTTGATGTTATGGCTGTAGCATAATGAAGTTACATTCTAGCAGAACATTGCCTTGGTCACATGACCAGCTGACCTGCAATGGTGTTGAGGAACATAAGGTATTCAAAGTTGGAGATCTCCCTGCGCTGCCAACGCTGCGTCATATTGGACGACTTGAAGAGCTGGCGGGGCGTGGCTAATGAGATCCGCCTGTCTCACACACACGCGCACAATATTTCGTAAAAAAAGCAAACAACAACAGAAGCCGCCAAGTTGTAGCCTACACCTACCGTGCCTGAGGCAGACCATAGCTGGTTCCCACCCCGACTCGCGGTAGACTGTAGACCACCCTCTTCACAGTGGCCTGGTCGGGGAAGTTAAACATCACCGACGCTGATGGAGGAAGGAGGAAGAGTCAACATGGAAGTCTGACGCAAGCGGTTCTGTTTGTCTTACTTCTGTTGGCCATGAAGACCTCCAGTCCTGTGTTGTGTAGCAGGTAACGTCTGGAGAAGACCGCTCGGATTTCACTGAACATCCACTTGCCGTGAAGACCCTCGGAGTAGGCCAGAACCTGGGCGTATGACATGACAATTACAACACATTGCAGGAATGGAGCCACTGTTACACATGTGATGGATGCTAAATGAAGCTATGAGCGTGTGCCGGCTTACTTTAGCATCAGCTTTCTTGAAGGCGGGGTCCTCTTCATCTACCTCAAAGTAGATCTCAGTGGTAGTGATGGACAACGTGCCACGAGCCACGACGACCGGTGCCACCAGCTGGGCCGGCGTGCTCAGGACTACGGGACCTGAGGAGACAACTAGCATCACTTTCGTTTTAACACGAGACGTTCAAGATGAAGCAGTTAGCATATCATTAGTTTGGATTGGCCATTTCCTTCCTACATAATCATGCAGTGGCTATAAACACTTAGTTATTCGATTGCAACTCAGAGGAGTGGCCAAAACAAACCTTTCACAGGAGATGCCCCTCCAGTTTGACTGATTACCAGCTGAGTAAACTAAGATGAATCAGCTTATTAGTTTAAGCAGGTTAATATTGTTTTTTCTTCTAAATGAAAGATTTTAGAATTTAGCCAATATTTTATTTAGGAAAAGTAAACGTGTAAAAGTAAAAGTAAAACTGTTTATTGGCATTTTAAACTTTTATATCCACTGTATTTCTCTTGAATTAATAGAGTTTTGATTAGCATTAGACTGATTATTGTATCCAGAGAGACTGTTGTTAGTGCTAACAGTTAAAGCACCAACTTGCCTCTAGATGTAAAAAGTCGTGGTCGGAAACGGACTAGAAATAAAAACAGTTCATCGTTTAGTCACCAGGGGCACATGGAGGACTTGGCGTGCTCGGTTGTGTGGCATTTGTCTTACCGGCCAGGTTGTCGATCTCTTTTTCCTGCAGTAGACTGACGGCATCATCATCACCCTCCAGCATTAACTCCGCCTCTGGGTTCTGCGCCACCACCGATTGGCTGCGGAAGCTCTTCTTGGACTTGGGTCCCTCCTCCTCTTCCTCTGTACCTGTTTCGTAAAGTTTTAAAGCATGAGCTTCTGAAGGTGCTGCAGTGTAATGTAGTACAAAGTAGTAGTACAATGTACAACAATGTAGTAGAACGCGACTGACCGTAGTCCTCGATAGCTTTGAGTGCCACATCGGCATGGGTGGAGCCGAATGCGTTTCTCACGAATCTCCGCCTCCTCCTCAGGTCGTCCTCCCAGTAGTCCAGACGCCAGAAGTCATGTAATTGGCTGAAGATAGCGAAGAGGAGGAGTCAACAAGTATCAGTCAGCCCGAGGTACCATCTAGCCCTATTACACAGTATCTAGTTGAATTACGATATACTGTATGTACAGTAGTGGTATTATATATGTATCACTGTCCCATAATATACTGTATCTAGCAGCATTATTATTAAATACTGTATCTGGCTCTACTTTATATATGTGTGTATATAAATGTATACTGTATGTAACCGTATTATACAGTTTAGTGGTATTATTTGACAGTATCTGGCTATATATTTCTGCTTGGCAGTGTAGCACATGCGCAGTACTGATGACATCACATGTCACATGACAGGGACCCACCTCTGCGACATGGTCCCCCAGGCTCCGTGCTTGTTGGTCAGGATGTTGAGGATCTTCTGCTTCAGCTGGTTGGCGGTCACGTGATCTCTGTGCTTTGCCGCGCTGATCAGGTGGTCACACATCTTCTCCTCTTCTCGGCGGTCGGCGGCATACTGGGCACAGTTGGACTAAAGGATGGCAAGAAAAGCACATTTCGTGATTCACATTTCGTGTTGGTTTTGGGACAAGGGCAGGAAGGGGGCACGGCGCCGACCTCGAACTCTGCATGTTTGTGTACGTCCTCTGCTCGCTGGCGGTTTAGGATGAACTCGGCCTCGTTGGCGACGCGCACAATGTGATCCTTCATGGCATGACACAGAAGTCTGAGCACAAACACACAAAAACGCAATGAGACACACGTGCAAATATACAGGATGATACATGCACACAGCCTCACATCAGATCAGGGTGTCATTATTACATTGCATCATTATTACACCGTGTCCTCACAACAACTGGATGTGGGAAATGAGCATTTCCTGCCACGACAAAAACATGGCGGACTCACAGCACTCCAAACAACAGTACTACATTTCCAATTTAAAAATGTAGTCCAAAATATGTCCAAAAATACTGAAGTGCTTACCTTCCTTCGTTGATGAGCTCAATAAAAGCCAAGCCAGCATTCTTCTGGATGGAATTCTGCCACTCCTAAGAGACAGCAAACATCCTAATTAATTCATAAACATCTTTGCACATCTTCTTTAACCTTCAGTTTTGTTTCCAATTTGAATTTCTTTTTCACTTCAAATTTGTATTTTTCATATTTTATTTCTATTCATGATGTATGGTGGTTGACAGGAAAAATAGTACAGGAATGGCCCGACGATCCAAAAGCAAAAACATCAAAACACGCAATGGGAAAATGCTGCCAGTTAAAAATGCTGTAATCATGTAAAATGACTGCAGCACCAGACATACAAACCACAATAATTGCATAGGAGAGATGCTACAAGTTCACATAACAAAACGGAAGTTAGCTATACTACCAGGAAGTTAGCTAGGCTACCAGGAAGTTGGTAGGCTACCACAAAGCTAGCTAGACTACCAGGAAGTTAGTAGGCTACCAGGAAGTTAGCGAGGCTACCAGGAAGTTAGTAGGCTACCACAAAGCTAGCTAGACAACCAGGAAGTTAGTAGACTACCAAGTAGTTAGCTAGGCTACCAGGAAGTTGGTAGGCTACCACAAAGCTAGCTAGACTACCAGGAAGTTAGTAGGCTACCAGGAAGTTAGCGAGGCTACCAGGAAGTTAGTAGGCTACCACAAAGCTAGCTAGACAACCAGGAAGTTAGTAGACTACCAAGTAGTTAGCGAGGCTACCAGGAAGTTAGTAGGCTACCACAAAGCTAGCTAGACTACCAGGAAGTTAGAAGGCTACCAGGAAGGTAGCGAGGCTACCAGGAAGTTAGCGAGACCACCAGGAAGTTAGCTAGACAACAAGAGGAGCCAGACCTGAGGGATATCCCACTTTATAGACTTAAGCCATAATATTAAAGTTATTACAAGGACTGATATATAATACATAATTGAATGTACCTTTTTAATCTGCCTTTCTCCTGGACATCCCTCAGGTCTGGTATCCTGTGCAGCCTAGCTAACTTTCTGGTAGTCTGGCTAACTTCTGTTTTGTTTTTGAAACCTGCAGCATTTCAGTCATGCAGTTGTTTTGGGGATTTGTGCGCGTCAGCACATTTCTTTTGCACTTGTTTTGGATCCTGCAATGTTTACCGTATGTGATTGCAACATATTTCATTTGCAGCTTTTTCCCGTTGCTATTTTTTCCTGAGTGACCCATCAGCCAGTGTAAGGATGCATCTATTCTATACATAGTTGGGTAGAATTCAGTGTGAAGTGTGTCGTGCCAACAGCAAGAAAATGCTGCTCCTTTCTGGAGTTGCGTGAGGAGCAGGATGTTGACGCTACAAAGCCATCAAAGCTCCATTAGCTCCAGTGGTTCTTAAAAGACCATCAAGGACACGTGGGAGCCTCTCCTCTTACATGATCAATATCTGGACTCGAGTTTCCTCTCCTGGGCCTCTAATGGCGGGAAGGCCGGAGTAACACTATACATGCTGACGAGTCAGACGGGAGTCAGGAGAGGATGGAGGAAGGTGAAAAGCAGTCAAATTGAGACGCTCCAGATGTCTGACGGAGTCCAGGATGGAAGAACTCTTTATACTGCTGCTCGGATTTTACAAAGACACGATATTTGGAAGGAAAAAGAACTCTTTGTCATCAGTGGAAGTCAGGAGAGGTAAGTCACTCCAGAAAATATGATCTAGCCTGTTTTGAATGTAAAGTTCCTTCAAATAGAATGACACAAAGTCGAGCACAGACCTCCACCAAGGCAGAAACTAATCATTTGATGCATTATTTTGTCAGACATACAAGGAAATTCAATAATTCACATCCAAATAATTAGTACAATACATGGAAAGACTCACTTACTCAAGATATTGTATTCTTTTCATTAATTAGCATAAACATAATTAGTATTTAATATCATTTTATCTTTGTCTGGGAGAAATCAGATGGTTCTTTTATAGAAGGGGGGGGCAGTTATTTTAAAAACCTAATTAAGTTGCTAATGAGGTGACTTTGCCCTCAACAAAAGAGAATCATGGATCCACACTAAAAACATCCTTGCCCCCCCCCGCACGGTTTCATTGCAATGTGTTGTGCAGTTTTTGGGTCATCTGCGAGCAAACAAAGAGTGGAAAAAAAAGGTCCTTAAAGGAGCCTCCAGTCCAGCATGAGAACAATTTCTTGAAGGACAACACCACAAACATATTGTGTTACAACTGCAATGCGCAGAAGGGATCGATAACCCAAAAAGCCGCTCACATGCACGAAATCAGGACATAGGAAGCAAAGACCTGAGACGGACCTGAGAGCAGAGCAGCATGACGAGCTCCACCACCGAAGTACTGGACTTCATGCACACCAGACCTGCAGCACGGAGACACTCAGTCAGAAGTCTTTCTGATCACACACGTGCACGTGTGTGCACATTGTACCGACACGACCTAAAATAACAACTTTAGTTTTCCAATAGCGTGATTTATTGAGGTGCTTGTAAATATCATGCGACAGAGAAGACAAAACCAGACTAGAGGAGGGAAAAGAGGAAAGAGAAGAAGAGGAAGAGGAGATGAAGACGGTGGAGGACAAGAACAGGACGCCAGGAAGCAGGTGAGCAGCAGGAAGAGTGCATCACATTCTACGCCATCTTTAAACACTAAGACAATTCATTATTTCATAGCAATAATAATAATAATAATGTCATCTACAAGATTAGAACCAGCTAATTAGCTACAATAAGAGACATCATACCTGCTGGATGAATGAGTGAAGCAGCCAGCTCGGAGACAACGCACGCTCACTCTCTCTCCACTAACATTCACTATATACCCTCACTCATCCACCCTGCAACCCGTCACTCACCCATTCACTCATCTGATCATCAACCCACTTATTAACTCACTGACCAATCAACTCGCTCACAGTCACATTAAGAAATCACTCACTCATCAACTGATCCATCTAAATCCACTCACTAACGACTCCATTCACCCATTCATTAACATTTCCTATACACTCACTGACCTCACCCATTCACTCAGTCACGTGACGCAGTGAGGGTGTTGGACAGTCAATGGCGTGTGTGGACAGTGAGACGGAAGACGCCACTTATAAGAAAAGGGGTCGTGTACAGCACCTGTACCTTCAATGAGCAGCTCCTGCCCATGACTACCCAGCAGCGTCCTGGACAGGAAGGGAGCGAAGTCCACAAAGATCTCCCTCAGCAGCGGGGCCACCTTCTCCAAGGCCCGCTCCAGCTTGGTGGTGATGCTGCGGTCACATGACACCACACATGTTAGCGTGCCAACAGCCGAGCAAGGCCGACGTGAGCGTGCGGGGGAGACGGTGGTCAGATGAGGCAAAAGAAAAGGTGAGGGAGGGAAGCAAAAAAGGACATAAACAAGGACGCTTGTGTTTGCTTGGCGACTTCTCCCAACCAGCTGATAATGTGCATGACCTCAACCTACAGGGCAGGGATGGAAGTGCAGGCTCAGCCGTTGCTTGATGATGCTGAGCCAAGCTGAGCCTAGCAAATTATAACATACATGTTTTTTCCATTTGAGTACTGAAATATAGTAATTATTTATAGTCAATTTCGGGATATACAATACAGACAATATGGTATAATATGCACTAACAATCAAATTCAATACAATAAAAACACTTCATTGATTGCCATTCCATTTTAAACTGTTTCAATTGCAATGTCTGCATGTGTGTGTGAGATGGAGGCAGGGCAGGGCGTGTCACGTGGGAGGGGCTTGTCGAGTGTCTCCTTGCCTAAAACACTGTCCTGCATCTCGAGGGGCTGCCTGGAAGCCTGCCAGAGAGCTAAAAGACTTGAGCTCAGGGGGCGTCTGACCGCTGCGCAACGCACACTGCGCCACCTCACAATAGGCACTGCAACACAAACACACGCGCACACACACACACACACACACACTGATTAAGGGACGCACTTGCACACTCACCCGGCCCCCCAAAACACTCCAAAGTGCTGCTGTGCTGAAACACTAACATGCTATTTAGGTCATATTTAAACTATCATCAGAATATTTACACCAGGGGTGTCCAAACCTTCTCCAGTGAGGGCAGCGTACTGAAAAATGAAAAGATACAATAGTACACGAAAAAGACTATCATTAGTATAAACTGTGTTTTGTTCTTTTATTGCGATTTTCAAAGTTCTCAATATTTCAACTTACCTCTTAAATGTTCTTTTCATAATATTGTGATGATTATGATAGCTATATGTGCCCTGCCATTGGTTGGCGACCTGGCCAGGGTGTACCCTTACTCAAAGTCAGCTGGGATAGGCTCCAGCATACCCCTGAAACCTTTGTGAGGATAAGCAGCATAGAAAATGCATGGATAATATTTATTCCCATAATATTAGAACTTTTTCCCCCAACCTGATTTTAGAACAACTACAAGTTAATTTTGTTTTGTTTGCTTCTCATCATATTATGCCTTTTTTGTTTTAGATATTTCATTTCTATGCTCCTAAATATCTTATTTTTCCTCATAATATTACAAGTTCATTCTTGTAATATTGCAACTTTTTTACTCATTAGAATAAGACTTTATTCACATGGTATTTTGACTTTATTTTCGGAAGATAGTAACCTTTTCTGCAACCTAAATTTCCAAAAATAACAACCTAAAAAAAAAACATCTTTCTTTTATATTTCAACTTTATGCTATTGAAATGATGTTATTTTTCCCTTCTTTCTCTTAATATTTTGACTTTATCCTTGTAAAATCACTGCCAATTTTTTTTATTTTTACAGTTTTTCTTTTAGAATGTGCGGCGGGCCAATAAAAGAACAACCTGTGGGCCACAATTGGCACCCGGGCCACACTTTGGACACCCATGGTTTACCCAAAATACATTTTCAAAATGATTATTTGACTTTTTTCACATGAAGAGAGAGTGTATAGTATCATTTTTGTTTCATAACAGCATAAATGAAAAGACATGTATTTCTGTAGCTGTTCAACAACCTATTCCATCTCATACTGTTAACAAAAGTACGTTTTATACAATGTTATGGATGAGGTGTGAGATGTTTCTTACACTTAGTGTTTATGTTTGTACCCTTAGTGTGTTTACGGCTTGTCCAAGTTAAAAATAATACATGGGACATTTACAACAAGAACAAGAAGAATAGGTGAACAGCTACATGCCAGCATGGAGGGGGTGGGGTTACTTGCAGAGGGAAGATGAGGACCAATGAGTGAAGCGAGAGCAGTGCAGGAAGGATGTGGAAAAAAGAAACAAAAACAAAAGTGGTGGCTGTGTTTCAAGTCACGCCCTCACGTCAGTACACTTCAATAAGTATACATAATTGTTAAACAGGATACAATGGAGGAAGAAAAGGTGAAACTGGGCCTGTATACATTTCTCACATGCGACCATTGCTGGACCACCCATGGTGTACTCTTCTGTACTTCAGAAGAGCCTGAAGTGTACTGATGGAAGTATTCCATTTGAGACACAGCCAAAGAGAAGCTACAGGAAGGAGGAAGTGTGCCGGCGGTTGAAGGTTTTAGACGTCCAGCTCACACTGACCTCATGTTCTCCATGGTGTCTTCAGGCATGGGAGCCACCGTCTGGACGGCCGGCAGGTTCTTGCTGGTGGCGCCGTTGACAAACGACGAGGAGGAGGATGAGGAGGAGGAGGCGGAGTCTGCGGCACCTGGACAGGATGGACGGGTAGGAAAAAAGGAAGAGTGAGGAACAATGTTAGCCTTCAGGACCGGAGCATGCTTTAATGGAGCTGATTGAATTTGGCTCCAATTTCACTGCTCCTCGTCTACTAATGGGCCCCGCCCCCCCTCTCTCTGGCACAAACAGCCTGGCGATCAATAGAAAGGAATCCATTTACACCGAGTGGATAGAGAACCACAAGTTGGATGGATGTGCTGATTAGCATTCCGTGTAGCATCACATTTAGCTGCAAGCTAGATGATGCTCATCCCTTGAACGCAAAATGTGAAAAATGCACAGTTGTGAAAGATGATCTGATGTGAAGATCATCTAAGACACGGGTGCCCACAGTGTGGCTGGGGGGCTATTTTAGGTCGACGGCACCTGTATAGGCCCTCTGCATATTTAAAAAATTATATAACATTTTAAGACCAGTTTTTGAGCTGTGGTCTGATGCTGATCATCAACTGATGATCAGCATCAGTACTTAGAACCTTCTTAAGACCTTCTTAAGTCTTGCAAATTTTCGTCTCCATGTTGTATATGATTATATGGTTTACTTAACATATGGATCCACGCTGGTTTGTTTTTAGGGCTTCCATGTTTCTGGATGGAGCTCTTGATGGATTTCAGGAAGACAGACATTACCTGTGGTGTTGATCATGCTCTTGGGTGTTGCCGTGGCAGCAGCAAAGATGTTGGGTGTGCTGCCAGCTGTGGTGGCGCCGCCGGTGGTGGGCGTGCCCACAGTGTTGACAGACAGGCAGCCAGGCGGTGGCTTTTTGACTGGAACCACAACACTCCTGTGGGGCAGAGCCACACATAAAGTGTTTACTATTGACGTCTAGATCAGAGCAAAGGGACCACAGTTCGACCAAAATCGCTGATCAGCGCTTTGACAGAGCAAGCGATTCCCTATTGGCCGTGTGCATCGACTCACTGATGGATGAGCCCAACTGGACCCAGTCTGACATCTTCCTTAGAAAAAGGAATAGGGGGTGGGGGTTACCTGTCAAAGGAGTGGAACTGCATGGGCAGCATGGGGTGGGTCTTCAGGGCAGGATCCGGGTGATAGGGCGTCGGTCCAGACTCCTGTGCCGAGTCTCCACCGTCCACTGGGGCTGCCACCAAGCTCTTTAGGATCTCCTAAGGTGAAAATCACAAGTCATATCAACAAGGTTATATTGTGTCTAAAGATAGCGGATATTGGACTTCTTACCAATTTCCAATATGCAATATTGTCAAGCACATTAGAAGTATGGAAGGAAGACTTTACTGCTGCCCCCCCCTCCCCCCCGCACACACAGAACTTTATGTGACTTTATGAGTTCTGCTTTTCCTTAGCTGCCAACTTGTTTCCTGTTTTGTGCTCTTAATTTGGTTTCAGTTTCCTGTTTGGAGTGACGTGCAGCTGCTTTACGGTCACTGGAAAGCGCGTGCAGGGTTCCCGTCTCTCATCAGTAGTCAGTGGAACCGCACACAAACAAGCCGAAGAAACTTGGAAATGTCTCACGGCGGACATACTGAGGTTGCTGCTCTGACATCATCCGCCCAGGTATTGCTGCTACACTTTTAAGCAATTAGTGTATGTCTTAATGGGTTTTACTGCTCGGCACCCACCACACAGTTAATCCCAGCTTAACTAGTCTTGCTGCCTAAACGGGCTGCTGCAGCATGTTGACTCTGGAGCTCCAACGTTGGTACTTCTACCAATTTCTATTTCAATGCCAAGAGAACGTGTCTCACCTTGACATTGATGCCTTTATTGGTCTGACTAATGCTGGAAATAGACGAAGGCGGAGCCTGGCTGTTTGGGGCGCCGCCCGGGTTGTGGGGGGAGTCCAGAAGGCTCTCCTGTGACCTCCTGACATCAGACAGACTACACAGCAGATCCGTCCCTCCGCCTGTGTCTCTGTCCCTGTCCGTCTCTCGTCCCACCAGGCCCAAGCCTAGTCCCAGGCCCAAGCCCATCTCTGAGCCGTTCAGAGATCCGGTCACGTGGCCCTCCTCCCCGATACCCGAGTCTGTGTGCGGAAGGCCTGCGCGAGGGGAGTCATCCACAGGCGTGGGGGTCTGCTTGTCACGATCAGAGAAGGCAGAGGACGGGTGTTCTGGAGACGCAAGTAAGAAATCAATAAATGTGTGTGATTGAAGAAATCCCTGCTTGGAACAACGCCAACCAAGCACACAAGAAGCAAGGCATGAAGTACCTGTGCTGGTCGGGGAGTTGATCTCGTGGCGGATGCTACGTCCTGACAGGCTGGTGGACCTGCTGATCTCTCGCTGGGGCTCCAGGATGTCCCGGTACTTGGACACCATGAGCACGGAGATGAAGTAGACCACGGCCAGTGCCAGGAACTGGGCCTGCTTGCTGTCGTCCTGCAGTAAAGAAAAAAAAACAAATCCAGCAGATGTGTATGAGCCTTGGTAACAATCATGTGACAACACGTGTAGTCTCATCTGAAACACGCTTACCACGTCTCTAAAAACCACCGCACGAAGCCTGTTGATGTCGACATCCTGCAGGAGTCTGTCTGGGTCCTGCTGAAGATGGAGAGCAAGGAGTGAGAATAGCATGTTGTCACTGTTTGATGAAAACCACGAGGGAAAGATTGCCTGCAAATATTTGTATTGGTTGGCTCGCCATGTAGTCTTGATAGATCACATGATGCTCTAAGGTGCACATACATGCTTTTTCATGGAAGAGAGACACAAATGCGTGCGTTTTAAAGAGTACGACTGCGCCACCTTGCTGGCGGTCGAGGCGCTGTGGAGGCTGTCCTGTGACTTGCTGCCGCTTAAAGACGACTTGCAGTTGCGGTCTCGTTGTCGCTGCCTGCATTCCAGACAGTTCCTCACCGCCACGCAGCACACTGACAAACGCAAAGCAAATAACACAACCTATCAATAACATACAGGATGTCCTGAAACAGGTAAAAATACATACATCATGCAATTATTTTTAAAAAACAGATTGAAAAAAATGTTTCACTTAATATGAATACATTATAATGTATTATTTCTTAAATTTTAATCAATATTATAACATATTCTCTATTAATTATTTTACATTTTTAGAATTATAATATAATATATAGATAATATCTCATCTATCCATCCATTTTCTACCGCTTATCCTCATGAGGGGCGCGGGGGGTGCTGGAGCCTATCCCAGCTGTCTTCGGGCGAGAGGCGGGGTACACCCTGGACTGGTTGTCAGCCAATGTACAATGTGCTTCCAGACTTTAGGGACATCCTTTACCATGTGTTTATTGTTGTTATTTAAATAGTTCTCAGTATCATAGAGAAAACTGTATGTACATAGAGTACATATTACAATATATATGATGTCAATCAGCTGCATGGCAGGCCGAGTGGTTTGCGCGCAGGCCACGCAGCTAGGAGACAAGAGTTCAATTCCACCCTCGGCCATCTCTGTGTGGAGTTTGCATGTCCTCCCCATGCATGCGTTCCTCCCACATTCCAAAAACATGCTAGGTTAATTGGCGACTCCAAATTGTCCATAGGTATGAATGTGAGTGTGAATGGTTGTTTGTCTATATGTCCCCTGTGATTGTCCAGGGTGTACCTCGCCTCTCGCCTGAAGACAGCAGGGATAGGCTCCAGCACACCCGTGACCCTCGTGAAGATAAGCGGTAGAAAATGAATGAATGAATGATGTCCCTAATAAAATGGCTGTGCCACTCACCCAGGCGCAGGCACTGCCTCATGAGGCCGCCAGACGACATGTTCTTCTCCGCTTCGATTTCGCTAAAGTTGAGGGAGCTGGCAAACACCAGCACGTCCACCATGGCCATGAGGCGTGACAGGAAGGTGACCGCCGTCTCCGAGGACATACCCTGTGTCGCCTCGATGTTCTCCAGCTCCGTCTGAGTGGACACACAGACACAGAGTTGATACGTTCTTATGTTGTCATGTTGGTTCAAAGAGAATGAGGACTTCAGCAGTCATGCTAGGGATGTCTACACAGCAAATTGAGGGGGTCCAACACGTCATGTGGCAGTGGTGTGGCCGTGCAGCCTATCAATCCCAATAAAAAAACTAAATAAACACACACACACGCACACACACTTCTCCTAGGTGAGCAGAAGATGCAGGTCAAAGTGCAAACAAGCTCATCAGAACCAGTGATCGCACACACACACACACACACACACAAACCAGGTGAAGACGGACTTGTGCTCAGACCTCTTCCTGTGAAGTTACAAGGTGACTTTACCCACCTCTCCCCCCATGCCTGCTCCCCCCGGTACAGGGGTCACCTCCTCGCCCTTTGACCCCCTCTGGGGTCCTGCTGCTCCTGCCCTCTTTAAGGTTGATACACATGGGACAAGCTTAGCAGATGGAACCTCCCAAAGTAGGAAAAACTATACTCCATAATGATCAAGAACAACAGTCTCTCTATTGACTTCATATGATAACTGATAACTGTGATAACACCCAGGCTGCAGGGAAGAATATCAATAAATAGAGACATGCAGCTATCGGACATGTAAGTGGAAAATAAGCCAATATGAAGGGGGGGGGGGGCACACAAACATGTCAGTCTCATATCATCATTGCTCAAAGATGAGCTTCAACATGGCTGGAAACCTAAGATTTTACATTTTTTGACAAAACAGTTGGTGCACCCCCACAAAAGGAGGGTAAAAGGAGTAAGGAAGAAAACTTACACTGCTGGCACTACTCTTAGAACTCTGCACATGCAAAATCAGACGGAAATAAGACAAGAAAGTAGACAAAAAAACACAGAGAGGAAAAAAAAAAAGGATGGTTAAAATAAATACAGTGTTTAAAGCACAAATTAAGCTAGTTCATTCAAAACTATTAAAAAATACGTACTACATTTCAGAAAGAAAACAGAAAACATTCTTAAGGTTGTAATTTCATGCCAAAAATATGTTTGTCTTCCATATATATATATCAGTTTTCATTATGCCAACATTAAAAAGCGCCCAAGTGGTCACCACAAGGTGTCACTGAGCCTCATGTGAAGCAGCTGCAGTTCCCCCTCCAGCCACAGGACGGCGGAGTGGAGTCACTTACAGACGGAGAAGTGGCGGCAGACAAGAGGGGCAGGATGCCTCCGCAGGCGATGATGATGTTGTCCACCATCTGAGAGATGAGGTGGATGGTGTTGTGCACGAAGATGATGTTCTCGTTGCTGTTGACAAAGTCCATCACGGACTTGGTAGAGTGGCTGCAAGAAAAGGATCTTTCAGTCACATGACCCCCCCTACACCACCTAAGTATTTATTTTAAAAAAATCGATGATCGATATATTTATCAACTTCCTGTTCTTCTTCTTCTTTCCTCCTTTTTAAGTGTGAATTGTAAACACTTCAGACACTCCCGCCTTTTCTACAACGTAGCCAAGATGGCAACAACTGACAATGGTAAGCATCCAGCACTGCACACTCACCCTTTCAACTGTTTTGAGTGTCCCATTCGGGTAGTAACAGTGCACTGCATTTTGCCATTGTGTGTCATGCTTCAATCCGTGCACTTTAATAAGTATACTTGGTATACGTTGTACACCCACTTACTCAATTGTGATAGTCTAGTACTGTCCCAAATCTATGGCTGAACACTCACCATTTGGGCTTGTTGAGTGAAACATCTGGGTCCTGACAGTTGGAAGGCACTAGTCCACCCAAAATGATAAGTGTGCAAAAAGTACAGAAGTGTGCAAACTGAGGCACAGTGTTACGCTGCCGACAACAGGCATTGACAGGCTGTCAAGTGCAATCCAAAACAGCAGGTGGTGCTGTAAACAAACTATAAGGTCTTTGGCCCTGATCAGAGGCCTGAATAGTAGTTGCAGGATAAGGTACAATATCAAGTGCACTCAAAGATGGCAGATACTCATCAAGGCCAGATTAATGCCAGAAGTGGAAAAAAAGCTGCCACAAATAATTCAATACTGTAAATGTACATTTGAAAAATACTGCTGCAAAGTTGTCAAGGTTACTCACCTCCGCCACATGTGCACATCCGTCTCCAGTGCAAACAGAAGGTCCGTGAGCAGCCTCTGGTGCATGGGGGACCACTTGAATTCTGGGATTCTGAACATGGTGGTCCGCGGTCCAGGGCTGAACTGCCTGCGCTGCTCTTCCGTCATGGGCATGCCTCGGAAACCGAGATCCACGCGCAGGTCTCGCTCCAACTGTGCAGCGCTGCGACCGTGTAGGGCCTGTGGCGCAAAGACGAGGCGGAGTTTGGAGTCATCAGGACCAAGCTTAAGTACAAAAAGCTCACCTGTGTGGTGGCGGTGGTTTGGATCTTCCTGGTGTCCTTGTCCTTGCCGTCATCAGACCTCTCCGTGTCAGACGTCACACTGGCGGTGTCTCCACTCGCTTTCAGGCCTGCAGACTCTCCCTCGGTGCCAGATGCTCCCTCTCCCTCGGAGAAGTCCGGCTGCGAGGCTCCTTGGTTCTGGGCTTGGCTCTCGGCCTTGGCGATGGAGCTGATGTCCGCTAGTGGACTCTGGATCTTAAAGGGTCCGTCCTCGGGGAGCTCCCCGGCACCGTGGGCCTGTGTTAAGTCGGAGCTGCAGCTGGTCATGTGGGCCAGCAGGCTGAGGTCGTCGCTGGCACTGGTGCCGGATGGGGCGGGCTGGTCCGGACTCGGCAGTACGAGGGTGTCGGTGGCAGCCAGAGCCGGAAGCAGCTTCTCATCGACCTGGAGGAGATGGAGAACATCTTTAATAAGGTGGGCAAAATATTAGAAGTGGTATGATGTAAACCACAATAATAATGTTAAATCCAGCCATCAAAATAAACTATATAACATGTATTAAGTACATCAATCTAAAGACAATAAAGATATATGTGAAGTGTTAATCAAGGGCCGAGCTGTTAGCATGTTGGTCACACAGTCAGGAGATCTGGTAGATCAGGGTTCAAATCTGTGTGGAGTTTGAATGTTCTCCCGGTAAGGTTAGGTTAACTGCCACTATAAATTGTCCCATGAATGTTTGTTTGTCTATATGTGCCCTGTGATTGGCTGGACACCAGTCCAGGGTGTACCCCGCCTCTCGCCCGAAGACAGCTGGGATAGGCTCCAGCATACCCCGCGACCCAAATGAGAATAAGCAGCATAGAAAATGGATGGATGGATGTTAAGTGTCAATCAAAATAAAATAATAAACCTTGTCCTTGGTTTGTGTACCTAATGAAAAGTCCCACCTTGCTGAAAAGAAATCCGTTGTTGTTGGGGACACTGTCCTTCTCGTCAGCCAGCGTGATGAGGGGTCCCATGTTCCCGTCGTCTACCAGGGTAACCCCTGAAAGCCCCAAGCTTGACCCCAACCCGACCCCTGACCCGGCCGTGTCATCTTTCGGCACCAGATTGCCATTGAGGTTCTGAACCACGGCGCAGTAAGCGCTGTCCAGGAGCGAGTCCACCTCCACAAGAGGTCCATTCTCCATGCCACACCCTCCACCTCCGCCCAGGCCTTCAGGGGACAAGTCCAGGTCATCCAGCTTGACCTCAGTGGCCTCCACCTTCTCAGCTTTGATGTCCACCAGCAGGTCATGGACCTCCACCCTAACGCCAGGTCCGCTGCTTGTTTCAACGGGTGACAGGGCGTCACCGTTGGGCCGCTTCACGGCGCCCTCTGCAAGGAGGTTCCTTGAATCACTGGCAGCACCCTCGCTGTACTCCGCCTCGCTCTCGGGCGTCTGTGTCTGGGAGGTGTCATCCATCTCTAGGTTGCCGTTGACGACGGGGGCAGGTGAGGCTGACAGGCCGGAGATGGTGGACACGGAGCCTTTCTTTCCTTTCTTCATGTTCTCCTCCTCCTGCCGCTGGTATTCCTCATACATCTTAGCCAGGTACTCCTTGTGGGCCTCGTATGTCACCTGCCATATGATAGGGCGAGAGTTGGTCATGTGATCACAAACAAGAGACATAAACATGCTGTGGCTCTCTGACCTTGGAGTGGGCGATTGACAGTGTGTCCACCCAAACCCTCCAGCCCCCCCACTCGTATTTGATGGCGTGGTAGAGGAGGATCCTGAAGATGTTGTAGACCATCTCGGTGATCTTCTGCTCCTCAGGGTTCTTTGGGTTGATGTAGCCCAGCGAGAACATCCAGTCCTGCCACACGGAGCACTGCAGCAGACAGCTACAATACAACACCGTGTTCATCATTAAGCTCTTATCAAATGCACTTCTGCCACCTTGTGGCCGTTTTTACGACTTAAAACTGCACTGAACATGATCTCTTCTATCGTGCACTTGCATCATCACCACTTTTTGCTTCTTACGCAAAAAAAAAAAAAAAAAGTAAAAATACGTCTGTGGGCGTTCAGGTTGAAAAAAACATATAAATACATCTTTGGTTGCGAATGAGTTAAGAAGTGGCAGAACAACAAGTGGCGCTATTAAAAAGATCTGAAAGGCCTTTTCAGCCTGAAGAAGTGGGAAAGACATGTCTTTTGAACTTTGGTTTTGAACTCTTACCGGCGGTTTTCCCGGCTGTTGCTGAAGAGTTTGATCATGTCGGAAAGAAAGAGTCGCCTCACTTCCATAAGCTCGGCACTGGGGGAGGAATTCTTCAGTAGCGTGGCCACCACCTTCAGAATCACTGCAATCACAAGCATTAGCATTTAATTAGCATAATTGATTAACATCTGATTAGATGTAGATACAACGCTAGCAACATTAGCATTAGTAGCCATATACTATATCATAAATGAACCAACCGGGACCTACTGGGATTTTGGATCTTGATGGTGGAGTCGGGCTCTGGGTGTGGTTTGTGGACCACCTGAGTGCACACCTGCTCCGTCAGAATCTGCAATGAAACAAGGCGATAAGTGCTGGGCTCCATGGTGTTGCCATGGTAACACTTCAGCGCAGGTGAGCCGTTCACTCACATACCTCATACAGAGTGTTGTAGGTGGTGATGGAGACGGTGTTGGTGTGCATCATCAGCCTCTCGCCCAGAAGCGTGAACAGACTGTGTGTGTGCATGATCTCCACCTTCCTCCTTGACACACACACACACACACACACACACACACACACACACCAAGAAGAACAGGGTTACAACTGGTCCTCCGCGGGAGGAAAAATTAGCAGCAACATGAGAAATTAAAAACATGAAAAGCGGAAACATTAACGAGTCGATTAGAGCGTCTTGTTAAGGGGCCGAGGTGGCAAGGCTGCCACGTATTAGCTTTGACGATTAGTGCTTCTGACGGATTTTTTACTTGACGTGAGACTCTACTGCAGTTTCTTCCGTCTATTAATATTAACCACTGGAGATGTAAATAATAGAAAAGAAAAATACAACTTCCAAGCTAAAAGTGAACCAACAGAGGCTTTAGTGAGAGATTCTTGGCACCGTTTTAATCATGACAGTAATAGTAAGCATTGAAATGGAGGTAAGATGGTGGAAAAATGCTAATTTGTGAAATTGTACGATTTTTTTCCTTGACGCCTGACCTTTGCTTGTGTGCAGCAATAAAGAGCTGGTAGCAACAAAAGCAAAGCTGTGTACTCCACTGAGACAGTCTCTTGACGCACAGCCTGCGGGATCAGGACTGCCAAGGCAGAGTTATTCCACCTGGACTTGGTGGGAACATCTCATTCGCATGTGGCTGCACAATACGCCGGTGGAGACCAAAGCGGGAACTCACTTGTGACCGAGGTGCTTGAGGAAGTAGCCAAGTACTTTGAGGGCCTGAACTCGGATACTCTCACTTTTGGAAGCCAGCAGCTTGCAGATCACTCTACACACACACACACACACAGGCACACAAAGACAACATTAAGTCTATTAGGAGATCATAAACATAACAAATATAACATAACGTGTACAGCTTTGCTGTATTACATCATTGTATGTGTAGAAATGCAATTTACTATAAGAAGTGATAGAGGTAATTAAGTCATTCAATTCCAGCCATTTGGGCTCATGAGTGGTTAGCGCGCAGGCCACAGAGCGAGGAGGTCCGAGTTCGATTCCACCCTTGGCCATCTGTGTGGAGTTTGCATGCGTGGGTTTTCTCCGGGTACTCCGGTTTCCTCCCACATTCCAAAAACATGCTAGGTTAATTGGCCACTCCAAATTGTCCATAGGTATGAATGTGAGTGTGAATGGTTGTTTGTCTATATGTGCCCTGTGATTGGCTGGCCACCAGTCCAGGGTGTACCCCGCCTCTCTTGCCTGAAGACAGCTGGGATAGGCTCCAGCACCCCTGCGAACCTCGTGAGGACAAGCAGTAGAAAATGAATGAATGAATGAATTCCAGTGATTTTTCAAAATTCAATCCCTTCAGTAGCGGCCATTTTAGATCAATCTGATTGATTTTTCAAGGCGCACAGAATGAATATATATGATATATGAACATGGAACATACTCATCTTAAATCAGAAAAAAAGCTTTGTTTCTACCTTTTTCCGTTCTTTACTAATCAGCAGTACAATATACAGCAAGTGAGTTTCAGCAAAATATCAGTTCCCAACTAAAACTGGGCGATATGGACCAAAACCCATATCCTGATACATTTAGTAGGTAGAATATCAATATACACGACATATATCCCGATAAACTTTTCTGGTATCCGACAGCGCCTCACCTGATTCCGTTCCTCTGGTCGAAGGCAGGTATCATGGATGCCGGATGCTCTGACATGAGCGCCACCAGCAGCTGCAGCACATCATGGATGTTCTCATCCTGTGGGGGAAAGAGACAACACTTGAATTGCAAAGAGCAGCAGGAGGTGGCGGAGAGATAAATCCGCCATGATTAATAGAGCCCCGAACATTTTGTTCCCTTCTGTGTTTGTTTGTTCTTCTCCACGTGCAGCTGCCGCTGACTCACGCTCATTTTGACGGATCATAACAAGATCATCTCCACACCGCTCTGCACTCACCTCATGCATGGTCAACAGGTAGTTGAGGATGCTCTGCAGCTCGTCCTCCTTCACACCCCGGTCCTAAAATATAAAAACATTTCCTTCAAAACCTTTACCACCCTTTCTTGCTGGCATCAAATGGAATACTTCCATCAGTAAGTATATTGTGTACACTGTGGACTCAAATCCAGAGCCCACACATTTTAACAGTGTAGTGCTGTCCAAAACCATTACTCTTGTTGACTATGACGATGGAAACGTTTACCCTCTTCTTCTCTCCTTTTAAGTTTAGAAAGCTCTGGTCATCACTCCCCTTTAGATAACTATTGAGGATGGTACAGTACGGGTGCAGCACTGCACACCATTTAGAGTGCAACATTCAAGTACAGACGGTGCACTGCATGTTGCCCTTCTAAGTGTGAGACGAATGCTGTGACTCAAATGTGTACTTAGTTTCTGGGTGTGCAAATTTTGACAGCGTAGTGCTGTCCCAAATCCTTGACTGTCCTTGTGAACTTCCTGCAAAAGCAATACAGTAAAGTCTCGTTATATCGATATTCTCGGGAGTCAGGAAAAATACTGATATAACCGGACTATCCATATATCTGATCCTGCGCCGAACTGCATTAAAAGTGGGCAAAGCGTACGTTGATGTCTTAACCCCCTCCCCCCCTCGTACGGTTTGTACGCTCGTGAAAATGTTGAAAATTATGGATGGCCCCTTAAGCAAAGATTGATTTAAGCTGCTTTTGTATCGATATAAGCAGACCAAATTGGCTGGCGGGAGATGAAAAGGGCATCGTAGTAACCGGATTATCATAATAACCGGGTATCGTACTAACAGAACTAATTATATCATAAAAGACTAGAAATTTGCCGGGAAATGAAAATAGTATCGTAATAAGTAGTAATTTGTTATAATCGATATAACGAGACTTTACTGTATTTACTTACTTCTCTCCACTTGATGGAGCATTATCGCCAATATTTGGATCACTCCATTGTACAATGAATACAAATATTCTTCTTTATGTGTTTCAAATGAGGCAGACAGTACGGTATGGCTTTTGCTTTAGACGTCCTTCCCCTTTTGTTTCGTAGCCAAGATGGCGACAAATTAGGAGTAGTACTTGTCCATCACTGCACACACACAATTTTGAGCGCTTGGAGTGCAGAGTACTGACAGTGTTTGCAGCCTGGATTTGAACATTGCTAAAGCTGAGCATTGTCACACATCTTCTGGAAGGATTTTGGCAGCATAAAACGGAAACAGTGTTTAGTCCTGACTCTGGGCACGGCTCCCTGAGCTTCTCTGAGATGGTTCATGTGGGTCTAACATGTCAGAGATGTACTCTGGTGCAAGACCATAAAAAGACTTGTAGACAAGCAGAACAGTTTTAAAGGGGACCTACCTATTATGCTTTTTCCAATTTTCTGACCTATAAATGTAGTTAGAATGTTGTATTCTCGTGTTAAGTTTCAGACGCGATGTGCGCATTTGGAAAAAAGTTTGGGATAACTCAAAACGCTCAGTTTCGGAGGGCGTTTCAAAACTGCTCTTTTGTGATGAGGAACAGAGGAACAGGCTTCCATATGGGCGTGGCTGTAGGCGCGATACACATACCCTCCCCCAACTCTGCTTCTTTGTTTATGAAACTATTGAAGTTATTGTAGTTGGTCATTCCCAGGAATAATATAAACGTGAAATATCAGCCAAACTGGAGCCAGAAGCAGTGCACTCTCCCCAGGAAATGTGCATTAATGACAGACAGACTGTGGCTGCTGAGCTCCACGGCGGCGGCGGTGCCTCTGACAAAGTGTGTCCGACAATGAGTGCTCCTCCTCGGGTAGGCGAGGTTGGAGGCAGTGCCACACATCCAACGGTGCCAACATTACCCCTCTGAGTTCATACACGGTAAGTCAGGGGTCTCAAGCCAGTAGCTCATGAGCTGCCAGTAGCTCCTAAACACTTTTCAATTGTGACCAATCACAGCAGAGTGGGTGTGCCCAGAGGCGGGTTGTGAGTGGAATATATTCAAATTTGGCAGGAAGCACAAATCCAAGGAAATACAGCTCAAATAGCTGCAGATTCCGGAGGATCTAGAAAGTTTTCAATGCTGGCTATTGTGTGTAGTTGCTCTATAGGAGTCCACAACTCAATACAAAAGGGTTGAAAAATGAGGTCCCCTTAAAGTCTATTCAATGAGTGACAGAAAGCCAGTGCAGAGACCTGAGTACTGGACCAATGTGGTCATAGTTCCTGGTTTCAGTCAGGACTCGGGCAGCAACATTCTGTTTCACAGCTCATTTAGAAAGCCCGGTGAGCCTAGCCTGCTGTAGACAAAGGCATGGATTAACTGTCTCTAAATCGGGCTTAGACACTATTCCCTTGATTTTGGCAATGTTTATAAGATGGTAAAAAGCTGCTGTTATTGATTTAATGTCCATAGATTTCTAACCTGATGATTAGGTTTTAGAGAGAGAGTCTCAAGGTGACTAATAACACTTTCACTTTGTTTCTGTTTCATCTGCATAGTGTGGAAAGTACAAGTACGAGCATGCTTTGAGACCCAGCACTACAATGTCTTAAAAGAAACGGCATGCTAGGTGCATTGCAGCAACACGATTGGTGTGGAGGGCTACCTTGAGTATGAGCTGCTTGAGGAAGAGGAGCATGAAGGCTCGCAGAGAGATGATCTCTTTTTGGGATGGTCGGGGTCCATCTGAACACACACACATGCATACTGGTGAGAGTGAGGCATTCATATTTGACTTTAGTCACTACAGTAATCAGTGACTGACAGCTTGAAAGATCCTAACTAAACAAAGCAGCACAATCCTATCTGTGTACTCGAGATCTGTGGCAGCTGACATGTTTGCACTCATAGCACAAAGCTTGAAAATACACAAGCATCTGACACGTGAGAGCTGCGAGAGAGAAATTTAACTTTTATAGGTTTTATAGTGATATAGTTTGACCCTGGAACAGACTAATTCTATTTCCATTATTTCATATGGGGAATAGAAATGGATTGCGTCCCACCCCAGAAATCCCAAACAAGCTAATATTTCTCCTGGCGGCTACATCAAGCCGTCAAAATCACACTTTTATTTCCCTGTTGTCTTTCTCACCGAAGACCCCCCCCAATAAAAAAAAAAAAAAAACATGCACGTGAACCGTTCTTGTCCTGGCAGCTTTGCAAAAATAAACCTTTACGACGTTCTACCACACTTTGCTGGATCAGGTTATTTGACTTCAATTGGCTTTTTGCAAACACGGTACTTTGTGAGCTGAATAGTATTCGCAGTAGAGGGACAGAGGTGGGCGTGGCTTAGCAAAAGTGATGCATCTATATATGATACGATGCATACAATATTTGATCCCCATTCATTTTGTGTAACACATCATTCACCGTATGTAATCTGTTAATTATGGTACTAGCATGCAATACATAAGACAACAACTAGAATGTAGTATGTAAAATTGTTACTTTCTACATTGTTGGACTACATTAGTACACAATAAAATACATGAATATACATTTGAGTTTAATGTGGCCAATTAGCATGTAAATGACCCATTAAATCCATCACACCACACGCACCAACAGTGTTACCGAGCGTACATTTTGATGTACAGGCATATTTCCGACTTGACAGACTGTTAGCGTGCTAATTGCCAACAGCGTTATCAGCGGCGCTTTATGAGGCTAAATCCCAGCCGTCAAACAGCAATATCGCCTCCAAACACAAAGGCCCCCCTGTCATGGCTGCCAATCAAGTCTGTTAGTCGCCATGGCAACTTGACATGCACACTCAAGAGCCGGAGGCGGGTCTGGGGCGAAGTTGACAACATTAAACATGCAACTGGCTGATGCCAGCGCCTTACCGAGACCTTTGGGCGCGATGCCGCTGCACTCGAGGGGGTTGACGGCCCAGTAGTAGTACTTGAGCGTGTGCATGAGCTGCAGCACGGTGCCCACGCGTCTGATGGTGGAGTAAATGGTGGCCGTGCCGATGAACTCTGACGACAGGTAGGTGTAAAGAGACAGCTGCACCTGCAACACGACGACATATGAAGACATTAATGAATGGCCAGTGAGACTTGAGCTGAGGATAAGATTGACTGGAGACCATCCAGGGTGTCCATGTTTCCCTCAACCTGGCATTAAAACGGTGATGCTCCCGATTCAGTGGTCCGATCACTTCCTCCCTCCATGCAACCACCAAAGAATGGGACCAGATTTAAATCTTGGAGGTCGTTAGCGCTGGGAGAGACGAGGACCAGCCTTAACGAGCTACAGTCGTGTGTTGGATTGAGCTCATTTGTCGCAAATGGTCGTTCTCTGCCCTGAGATGATGATGTCCTTGTGTATTCAAAGCTGAGATCACAGCTAGATTGGATTTCTTCCTAAGCTTTCATTAAGCACCAGCAAAGCTAGAGCGGCTAATAGTGATAATGATAGACGCAATACCGCTCAGCAGTAGGCACATCCGATGTAGTTTTACTTACCATGCATGAAAACGTTTATAGCGCATGGGGGAAGAAAGAAATCATTCCATTTTGGTGCAAATGCAGGTAACGGTACAGGTGGAAATATTTAGTTTAAGTCTGCATCGGGGCCATGGTTTGCAGTTAGCAGCAGATGGAGCTGTGGTAAAAAAAAAAAATCTTGCTGTGTGCATCACGGTGGAATATGACATTCAGTATGAACACAACAAGCCAGACAGATAATCTTTGAAGTAGACGATGCTTATTTTAATGCACAACACACAAACCCAGGGCGAAACATGGGAAAAGTTATACCTTTTCCCATGTTATAACACAATAACACATAGGATTGGGGTGAAAGGTCATGTGTGTAGCTGTCAGGTGAACGGGTGCTTGCTGGGAGTGCTCAAAGGATTGGGCAAAACGACATATTGACGTATGTCACTTTTAGGGCTTGTTTTAAACCATAAAAACGGCTACAAGGTAGCAAAAGTGCATTTGGTAAGAGCTCGGCATCTGAAATTTCATGGAAAAAACATGCATGATAGCAAAGAGAACGTTAAAGAACGCGGAGGAGTGTAGTGTGCAGAAGGTTACGCATTGTAGGGAAACGGTGGCACGGTGGACGAGTGCTTAGCGCACAGGCCTCACAGTCAGGATATCGGGAAGACCTGTTTGTCTGTACGTGCCCTGTGATTGGCTGGCGACCAGTCCAGGGTGTACCCCGCCATCTTTTCACAAAGAGCTGATTTTCTCCCTTTGTTTTAGTCAGGAGCTGATATTTTCCTGGAACGTACCTGTGTTCTGATGATTATTAAAGAAGGTATAGAAAGAAAATTTGCTTTCTGATGAAAGACAAGAGTCCAATGGTTCTTTTGGTAGGTTCTATGTTTCGATAGCCATACAACACACTATTTTGTGTGACCTGAAAAATCAGTCATAATACTCTAAAATGTCCGGTATTGAAGGGGTTGTCTGAAAATGTAGTTAGTTGTAGGGGTGCCACAAGATCAAAACAAGATTTCTTGTTCAGAAAAAACTGTCTTGGTTCCTAATGGAACCTTACTAACAACAATTTTCTATGTACCGTATTTCATTTGACATGTTTACATCAGCAGAAGGTGTGATGGTGCTGACTGATTCAGTAGGGAGTCTAGCGGGTAGCTTTAGTCATGCACCGCTTTTTTCCAGTCTTCATTTAATGACACATCCCCCTCCTCTTGTCCACCATTGTTATGTCCTATGTTTTATGAATTGTGTTCTATAACCCCCTCAAGTATATAAATATGCATTTTATAGGTCCATCACCACCGTAAAGATACATTTTATAGATGAATGAATCCACATTCATGTGTTGATTAATCCCAATTGTCCAAGCCTTTGTCATTCACACAAAAAGAGGGGAGGAGCCAATCCCATCTCAGGGTCGGAGCAGAGAAGACGGAGAGCGTCAAGAACATAACGGAAGCGAGAGCGGACAGGCCCCCCTCGGGAACGCCAGAAATACTCTCATCTAGTTCAGCGGCAGACGGAGGAGACAAGCCAAACGTCTTCCTCCAGTCATAGGGTCTCTGCTAACGTTCTTCCCTTTGATTCTGTTGCTTCACCTTCTTTTTTGCTAACCACCACCAATATCTCACACTACCTTTCCACCACGTGCTCCAGTCCGCTTTCAGGTTAAGAAGTGTAAATAGTGATGTGTCGTGTGTGTCGGTGGGGTCAGCTATGTAAATAATGGAGGACATCTCATTTTCTTGTTTTTGTCTTCTTCCAATATGATTGGCCGAGCATGGGTACATCAAATACAGAAAAAAAGGTTGCACGATGCAACCAGTTATGATGATTGTGTTGCTTTTCAAACTACATTTACAATCACTGTGTGGTATTAGTCAGCGATTTAGCTTGATGTTGCATTTATTAACGTCCATACCTTCACATATTACTTTTGACGTTCAGAAATCTAAGAGCATTTATTATAAATCACGCTCTTTTTTCTCTTTAATATGTATAATTTGTGGAATGTGTCACAGCCAATAAAATAAAAACAATCTGCGGCCCCCGGACCGTGGTTTGGACACCACTGCATTACATGGTCACACACAGACACAAACAGACCTTGGCGGGTGTGTGTATCCAGATGGCAGCGTTGAACAGGACATGGTCACACAGCTGTTTGAGGAGTGGCGCCCCGTGAGACAAACCATCCAGGTACTTGGCGAAGGACAAGAACTGCTCCAGCACGGCCCGTGTGATGTGGACCCGTGACGACTTGACATACGGTGTGAAAAAGTAAGTGAGCACCAGAAAACGGACACATAGCGCTAATGCTAAACATGCTGATAAATCTTCTACCGACCTTCTCCAGGAGGTACCCGATCACCAGAAAGCCTTTGCCTCCCAGCATCTGCTCCTGCATGGCCACCGAGCTCTTGAGCAGCTCCACCAAGAAAGCCAGCAGCGTGGCGCTGCAGGAGGTCAGAGTAGGGAGAGGGTTAGTGGTCCAAAACATGCAAAGGGGTGTCATGTATGTATATGACCGTGTGTTGGTCTCTCACCACACGCTGGTGTCGACAGCGCTGTCGTTGAGCTGCTTGTAGTCCAGCTGGGCGAAAAGCGGGAAGAGAACCTGGATGCCACCAATGGAGTGGATGGCGCTGTGGATGGAGTGTGTCACGATGGCCTTCACATCCTGCAGGGACACCTTGTTATTATTTGGCCTTTCAGAAGCAATTCCAAACATACAAATTTTGAATAGGGGAAAGAGTGTGGGCTTACTAATTACTAATTATTTTATTCGGGCAAGAGGTGGTACACCCTGGACTGGTGGCCAGCCAATCACAGGGCACATATAGACAAACAACCATTCACACTCACATTCATACCTATGGACAATTTGGAGTCACCAATTAACCTAGCATGTTTTTGGAATGTGGGAGGAAACCGGAGTACCCGGAGAAAACATGCAAACTCCACATAGAGATTACAGAGCGGGGAATCGAACCCAGGTCTCCTAGCTGTGGGGCCTGCGCGATAACCACTCATACACCATGCAGCCATCCATAACATATCAATGTCCGGACATATAGACTATGATTTAAGATTTGTAATAATTTCATCTTAAGTAGAGATGCTCGATATTGGCTTTCTTGGCAATAACTTGTAACACAGGTTAGTTTATCAGAAGTGTATATCAGCGTGTCTACGAGCAACCAGTTCTATCTGAAAAAAATGCATGAATGTCGAGAAATGTCATGAATGGTAGCAGAAATTGACTTGAATCAGAGTTTCTTGGAAACAACAAGACAGATAATTATAAGCAGCTGATGGTAAACCTCCTGAAGTCCTACAAAGCCCTTGCAAAGATACACTTTTTGCATTCCCATCTAGATTTCTTTCCATTGAACTGTGGAGAAGTAAGTGGGAAGCACGGGGAAGGATTCCACCAGGACATTGCAGCTTTAGGGAAAACATATCATGGAAAGTGGAATCCATCTATGCTTGCTGACTACACTTGGAATGTGCTCAGAGAGGACCTTTCGGCTGAATTTGTAATGTTTTCCACAATATAGTGGGCTCATTTGGCACGCCACGCATGAACGCAGCATGAAGGAAACATATTGGATTAGTATGAAGTATGAAAGGAAGATGCCTTACTCCCCCCTTACATAACCAGCACATCCCCTGCAAACTGCATATTTATGTACAATCCAAAGGCCAAACTAATATATATAATTCCAGGCCAGCATGTCATCTCTCGTATACTCATATCATTATTGGCACAAAAAACAGAGTCGATGTGAAGCGATGCCAATATCATAACAACAGAAACAGAAATGGAAAAACGACTTTATGTTGCTTTACCTCTTTGAAGTAGAGTAAGGTGTAAAGAACAAAAATCAGGCGCACATCTTGGTAAATGTCAAGTATGAATATTGTAGGCAGCGTGAAGCACAGAATGGTGGAGGAAAGAGTGGCTTCTTGAAAAGCTCCACTTGGAGAATCCCCTTGTGGCCTTCAGCATTCAGGTGGGACATTTCACCTTGAACAAGATGGCGTGTGCTAACGAAAGAGCAGAACAGAGGCTACACCACCCACCTGCAGCATGAGTGCGTGCGGCGAGTGGACAAAGATGGAAGCGTTCTCCCGCGGCGAGGACTCCAGGCACAGCTGAGCGTCGGTGGCCTTGGCGTTGTACGTGAAGGAGATGGAGCTGGCCAGCTTGCCGTCGTACAACACCTGTTTGTGGTGCTCGGCCAGGTGAATGTCGCTCTCGGACTTGAACTTGAAGGTGCTCTGCGCAGAGGAGAGGGTCAAGGTTAGGCGAGAAAAACACGGTGAGCGGCGATATCTGTGACGACTGAACAAATCTGCTTAACGGCGTGATGAGCCCACACGAGGCAGCATTCGCTTCATGAATTTGATTGGGCCAAAATGTGAGTGGGAGGCGGCTTGTAGTACTCCAAAACATGTCTTACTTTTGTTTCATTGAATTTCATCAAAACAAATGCTTCTCATACAAATAGCACGTTTTGCACACGTATAGTTGCCTTGCTGTAGATGACCACTATGTATCCCACTGGCCAGTCTACGGTAGACAACAAGACGCAGATGAAAAAGATGAAGAGTGCAAGTGTAGACAACATTAGATAACACAGTGTATTCGTACATGTCTGTGTGTGTGTGTGTGTGTGTGTGTATGTGTGTGTGTATGTGTGTGTGTAGAAGTGTGTGGAGCAAGAAGAAGGCTTATTCTGCAGGGCGAGTGGAGCGTCTTTCTGCCTTTTTTTTTCCCTCCTCCTCATTACTGAGCAACGACATACAGTACATACACAATACAATACACTAACATCTCCCTCGTCACATCCAAACATGAGCGCACACAGTGCAGAAGCAGTGGCAAGAAAACGGGAACATGAAGTAGCATAGCGTAGCATAGCATAGCATAGCAGTCATCATTAAAAGACTGAGCCGTGCGGCTTAGCAACAACGACGCTCTTTAACGGGCTCCTCTGGGCAAGCGAGGCATCCACATGAACATGAACGGCCTCTCGGCAAACACGGGAACGCGAGCAGGAAGACGCTTGCGTGTTGCTTTAACCTCGACTGTTTACTGCAAACTGACTGTACTACAATGTACTTCCTATGTGTACTATTCTAGCAATTCATGCTAATACGCTAACAAGAACGTTCAAGGTCGCAGCATCAGCTTGCCAATTCAGCTTTAAGCGCCTGCACAAACAAGCTGTAGCGTGGCCATGCGGTGCAGGAAGCGGACAGCTGGTGAAGTGTTGCCGTGTCTCACGCCACGAGGTAGCAGTGGTGATTAATAAAAAGTGTCAGAGCAAAAACACTGCAAAGCCTCATTAAGTTCATTTCTAAAAAGGCCTCGACTTGTCTTTTTAAGTTAACCGTTTAGCCCAGATGTGTCCCAAGTGTAGCTCGTGGGCCATTTGCAGCCCACAGCTCATTTTTGAATAAAAATACAGTTCCAAACAAAACTGTCCTAGCTCAGAATGATTGAAAGGTTCAGCCAGTCCCAGCATCCAGACAGGACATTGTCTTACCTTGTATCCGGGGCCTAGCTGGTGAATGGCGAAGATCTGAGCAGGATTGAGAGCCTCACTGAACACGTAGATGGCGCCCAGCTGACCGCAGAACACCCTGTTGGCGTCGGCCGTCTCAGAGGAGCCCAGGAAACATTTGTCGTAGCTCTGAGGAGGACGCACACAATAAAAAATGTTCACGTCCACTGGCCACTGCACAAGGTCATGAAGTGCTGGATGGATGATGATGATGTAATTCACCAATAATCACATGACGTTTTGTTGGATTACACCTTCTGGATTGCTTCATGCCGTTGGGGCTACGTTCACATTGTCGAGTATGATGCACACTTTGGAATTTTTGGCAAAATGTGCTTTTTTACATGGTCGAATATGAAAAAAAAAAAGTGTGTGCTACTGATGTGCCATACCATTTATTTCATTTCATTTCTGAGATGATAGTGGGTAAAGATTTTAGGCTGGTATCGGCGATACGACCCTATGTGCAAATTGCCCTAATGTGCCTGGTACAGCTTAAAAAATATAAATCATAGCACAAAAATACAAGACATCATAGTAATTTATTGATGTATTTTAAACCTTTAAGTACACTGAGGTGAGTTACAATGCAGCTAAGGTAATACTATTATACTACTATACACTATTTTGATTTCAGAATTGACTTTAAAGTACGAGAAAGTATTGATATTTTAGTGTCGATTAGCACATTACTGGCAATTTCGCAAATTTTGTGCAACAAGACTCAATATTTCTACCCTCGGCCATCTCTGTGTGGAGTTTGCATGTTCTCCCCGTGCATGCGTGGGTTTTCTCCGGGTACTCCGGTTTCCTCCCACATTCCAAAAACATGCTAGGTTAATTGGTGACTTCAAATTGTCCATAGGTATGAATGTGAGTGTGAATGGTTGTTTGTCTATATGTGCCCTGTGATTGGCTGGCCACTAGTCCGGGGTGTACCCCGCCTCTCGCCCGAAGACAGCTGGGATAGGTTCCAGCACCCCCCGCGACCCTCGTGAGGAAAAAGCGGTAGAAAATGAATGAATGAATGAAGACTCAATATTTGTAGGAGATTAAGACACAAGAGGGTAAAAATGTTCTGTTCCAAGGTGCGTGCGGGTGGCAAGAGTGGTGAGACATTGACGAGAGCTGCCACATCCCTCCCGACGATGTACAGGTCACATATACGCTACCTCACTGTTCGTACTGCAGTCGCATCGCATACATATCGGATTTAAATCCACACACCAATGAGGCTCGAGTTGCATTTGAAAAAAACTGAAATTCACAATGACATGAAAAAAAAAGTTTGAATTGACCTGCAGTAACCAATGTGTCAACTTGTGAAAGACATCCTGCTTCGTCTTGGCGCTGAAGCACCAACATGTTGGAAAGTGGCCCAAGGGCAACACCGCCCCCCCCTTGCCGACCTACTGTTGCAGACCTGACATACTAGCCAACATGCCCACGGAACACACATTGCTAAGGATTCAGCTAGCACAGAGGATGTTTACTGCAGTTCTTACGTCGTTGGTGTTGACGTGCCAGGCCATGTCGCCGTAGGAGACCAGCTGACCGTTGACGTAACATCGGATCTCGGAATTCCTCCAGCGGTTGTAGATGTGAACGATGCTGATCATATACCACTGAAACACACACACGCAATAAATCAGACTGACAAAGTCAACATGTGGAATGTAGCCATCAAAGCGAACTGACATTTGAATATTACTCTCAGTACAAAGTGTGTGTGACACACACAAGACTGAGCACATGGATAAGTTGTTGCAGAGTCCTGAATTGATGAAAAAGGAACCTGAGGGAAGTTATTCAGGTGCGGAATACATTGTAGCCAGTAAGCAAAAAAACACAGTCAAGTCAGTGCGTGTTGGCGTGCACGTGACAAAGTGCCGACACCGCATGTGCGCGTACCTAATTGACACGCTTATCTTGACAGACTCAACACACGCATGATGTGATTGCAGCTAATGAAGAGGAGTGGGGTTCAATTAATAGTGTTCCTTCTCCTTCTGGAAAAGCAATCTGTAATGTTCATAACTTGTCATCTCACCCATCCTCAATCATTTCAATTCTGTATTAAAAATTATAAACAGTGGAACCTCGCTTATCATATGTGACAATCAGCGTGTTTTTCGGTTAATTTCAGAAATGTACATCTGTAGGTGTACATTTTCCAGTTAGCACACAATATGGCGTACATTTTGTTGTGTTATTATGCACTGATGAGTCCCACTGTGGTTTTAATGTATTTTTTTAATCACAAAACATCCTTGTTAGCACCGGAACCAGAGGTCAGGCGTCACCGGCTTTCTGGAACCGATTATTTCATTGACTGCCAGCCATTTTGAGAGAAGAGAGCTTTTTGGGCATTTTTGCTGAACTTTCAAGAGTCACAGAATATTGAGTTTAACTCCATAAACATTGAAAATATGTAAATAAACTTTAGACTCTCCTCTTTCATCAGAAAAAAAGAGTTTGTTTCAAGCCGTTTTGAGACTTTAGGGTGGTTTCAGTGAAAACAGAGAAGCAGATTCAAGCAAAAGGGGGATATTTTTTGTTTTAGTGAAACCTCAAACATCTAAACACTTTTATACTTCTATGAAACAGCACAGGAAAAAAAGATTTTCATGACAAATTAACTACATTTATTCACATTACACAAAACGTAACACAAAATAATCAACTATTGACAGATGTTTGCATTTGTTTGAACCATTTACGGATGTATGCACTTGTGTTGACTATAGACGTCTGTGTCTACTTATAGACAAACAACAGCGTCACCAACGTCACCACTATCCTTCGCCTGTATTTTGTCTCTGCTGGATTCATCGCCATTTCCCTCTATTAGCGTGCGTTTCATAATCCAAGCCGATCAGAGGATAATAGAACTGTTTCCCCCTGCTGGGACAGAAATACATTACCTCCAAGTCTGAAATTCACACACAAGATATATCTGTTGCTCGCGTAAAAACAAGCAAAATACGTGGAGAGACGTCAATCGTTGACAGTGAATGAGTTAATAGGATTTACATTTCTTATGGGAATTATTGATTGGGTTAGTGTCCGTTTCGATTAGAGTGAGACCGCTCGGAATGGATGACCAAGGTTCCACTGTATACTCTGTTGATGTTCATCTTCCAGCAGCTTGTCGGCATGTGCTGCGTGCGTTACGGAGACGTACCTTGCGTGGCTGGAAGTCGTACTTGACACAGTGCTGGAAGCCTTTTCCTTTGGACTTGAGCGAGGTCACGATGAGACAGTTCCCCACAAAGTGAGCCGAGTATCCGATGCCTTTACTGGTGCGGAAGCTGCAAGGGAATTGGGACAATTTCAACTCATTTCACTGGGATTTGTATCTACAGTGGGGGGAGAGAAGTATTTCATCCCCTGATTCTGTTAGTTCACACACTTACACAGATAAAAATGCCCATCATTTGTATGGCAACTTCATTAAATTGAATTCATTTGTATTAGATTGGGCTGCATGGTGCGTGAGTGGTTAGCACGCAAGCCTCACAGCTAGGAGACCCGAGTTCAATTCCACCCTCGGCCATCTCTGTGTGGAGTTTGCATGTCTTCCCCGTGCATGCGTGGGTTTTCTCCGGGTACTCCGGTTTCCTCCCACATTCCAAAAACATGGTAGGTTAATTAGTGACTCCAAATTGTCCATAGGTATGAATGTGAGTGTGAATGGTTGTTTGTCTATATGTGCCCTGTGATTGGCTGGTGACCAGTCCGGGGTGTACCCCGCCTCTTGCCAAAGACAGCTGGGATAGGCTCCAGCCTCCCCCGCAACCCTTGTGAGGATAATAGAGGTTGTAGACCTACACAACACCGGACTAGGCTACAAGATTTCACCTGGTGGGTTAAGGATGACGGTGAGAAATGTGAGGGAGCAGCCCAGAATGACAAGGGAGGAGCTGGTTCATGATGTCAAGGGAGTTGGGAGCAAAATGAGCAAGAAAAGCATTGTGAGACACTTTGAGGTCCACCTGCTGAAGACGGCATGTACTGACCCGTCTGAACCTTTGACATGACAACACTTGAATGACGCACACAAGACTGGAGAGAATGTGATATGGTCACGTGACACCAAAATTGAGCTCCTTGCACACATGAAGTGGATTGGAAGAGTTTGGAGTTTAGGGGAAGAGAAATAGTGAATATTAGCCTGACAGAAATCACTTCTCTTTGCATTGGCCTCCATTTACAGCCTCATCCAACATTTGTTCTTCCCAGAGCAGAACACATCTCACGGCTTAAAAAAGCCCTAGAAGGACAAGCCATGTTTCAGTGCCTGGGTGCAAATATAACTTCCTCCTACTCCCAGGCGAGTGTCCGCTACATGTTATTTCCACTAGGAGACCACTATCACACCAGCAAGATGGAGGAGGACAAGCGTCTGCCAGAGGGTGATAAGACCCAGGCCAGAGGGAGGAGAGGAGGGCACACACTGCGCTCCCCTTTCTCCCACCACTCACCTGCCAAGGCCACCTGATAAACAGTTGCCAAGGAAACAGAGGAGCCTGAGCTCTCTCCATCCATCATTGTGTTCTCTTGTGGGACAGAAGCAGGAAGGAAATCAAGCAAGTAAAGGGGGTCAACTCAAAAACAGTCAAAACTAACGAGGCTTCAAGCAGTCTGGACACGGACCAGCACCGCACACACCTGATGACACGCTTGGAAATCAGGACGGCGACATTCACAGCTCTCATATCACCTCACCTCATGAGAATCATCTGAACTGAAAACTGAAAAGGAAGGCGGTGGTGATTCAATTAGAATCATCTTGGAATAGATATAGAAGACCCAAAAGATGCAGATATGACCTCAGGACCAGGGGTGTCCAAAGTGCGGCCAGGGGTTATTTTTGTCACGCAGCATGCTTAATTGTATTTTTTTTTATCATCCTCTGGCATACTATATTGACATGGTTTTCCTCCATTTGTGCATATTTTTATTTGAATTCTTGTGTTTTCATATATTTTATATTTTTATCTAACAGAACTGCTGTGGTAATTTTGCTGTGTGTGTTGACGACAATGACAATAAACTATGGTTCAATGTTTTGTTGGTGGCCCATGTATGATGACTTAACCCGGTCCTGGTACGAAGAACATGGTTCACCAGGACTTGATGAGCTGGTCAAGACAGAGGAGCTGTCAAAATAAGCTGGAGCGACTTAAAGCTACTGTTTTCAGTAGTTGAGAGGGTGTTTGCATTCTAATTAGCTGTAAACATTACAGTAAATCCCACCCTAGTCAGTGTGACAGAGGGCAAAAAGACATGACCGGATGACGCCCAACAGCATCGGTGTGAAGTTTCTTCTGTCAGGTCTGATGATGAGTGTGATGTGTTAGTTGGTCAGAAAGGCAAAACCATGCCATCGTCGTAGTGACGCTGCAGACAAAAGTCATGACTCGAGCCTGACTGACCAGTAGAGGTACGGCTTGTCTTTGTCCACGTTGATGTTGTTGAGCGGATCCTGTCGGAACCACGTGTTGATGGTAAAGCCGTTCTGGTAAGGCCATTTGGCGATTGGCGGCAACGCGATGGCCTGCGGAGAAGATAAAAATACACTCATTCTTCACATTCTCACTAACGTCAGATCACATGAGGTGACTAAAGTGTTCCTGGGACATACCGCCGCACTGCGTCCTGGGAAATTGAAGAAGGTGTCTGGGCCGTGGCGCTGAGGCATCTGGTTCAACACCGACAACAACTTGATGGCGTGTCTGGGCTAAAGGAGGAGCATGAGAAGAATGATGATGGGGAGAAGCATGAAGAGGAGATGTGGAAGATTGATGCAGGTCAGAGTGATGAAGAAGAGAGAAATGATAGATAAGGAGGAGGGTGAGGACAGGCAGGATGATAATGAGATGAAGGAGGATGAGCATGTGGAGGGTGATGGAGGTGATAAGTAGAGGTAGGATGAGAGGAAGGTGAGGATCAGGATGAGGAGTAGAAGGATGGAAAAGTAGAATGGACGGAAATGACGACAGTGAGGAGGATAATAATGAGGAGAAGGATGAAAATATAGAGGATCACCACACAAAAGAGGAGAAGCAATAGCATAAGAAGGAGAAAAGGATGAGAGGATGGGGCCAAGAAGCATGATGAGCAAGGAAGGAAGAGAATCAGTCCGGTGAAGGGGAGTAAGAGAGTGAGTGAGGAGGAAAATAATGGCAAGGAGACGGAGAATGAGAAGATGGATGAGGAAGGAAAGAGTAATTGTCATTGACTTTGAGAAACACACTCTTGGGTGTAGAGACACTGGCTGTGACATCACACCTCCACCACAAACCACTGGATCAATAACTCTTCAATCAGCTACATCTCATCAATACCACAGCAACCTTCCATTCATCTATCTGTCTGTGGAGTAGAGGAGGGGGAGGAGGAGGAGGAGGCAGCTGGCGGCTAAATTCAGCAAAATCTCGCTAAAACATCACACACTCTCCAACCCTGAACCTTTTCATTGTGATGCGGGTGCACGTGCGTGTGCGCTCACCCAGATGCCGTTGTCGCCCCTCAGCATGCTGAAGAGCAGCTTCAGCTCTTTGACTGTGATGCTGTAACTGGCCATGACTCCCAACATGTCCACCAGCAGGTCTGCAAACGCACGCACACACACACAAGTTAGCTTCAAATCAGAAAAGGCAGATAATCCGATGTTACTGTAATCTCTTGTTTATCACTGTTTATTGCTTCCAGATCAGACCGTGATGAATTTCTGTGATACTGTATATGAATCAATGCTACTATAAGAAATACTTTTGTACTTGGAGCATAGAAACCGTGTTTAAAACCTTCTAAATTCTTTTAACATTATTAGAGCAGTATGTTTAGAAGCCATTATAAAGTTTAGATGAACGTTCTCACAAATCACCCACTTCTCACAAGAGAGAAGATACTCTCCACTGTGTAATAACAATGTAAGAAACATGTGAAAGACACAACGTGGGTGGATGCTGCATGGTGGTGGGCCAATCAGTGCAGAGGACACTGAACAATACTTCCTGAATCCCACATGTATCCAGGCCTTGTAGTTTCCTTCATTTAACAATTTGCATGCTTGAAAATGCTTTATTTACAATAATAAAAATGTGCTTATATTGGCATATTTTTGACTAATAATAAGCTGCAGTCAAACAAAAAAATCAAACTACAAGTTCGTACTGGTGTATGCCGGGGTAGTATTCATTCAGTGCTTTTAATTTGATGTTGTTCCTGTCTTAGTTTTACACAATACATAATGAATAAAATGAATTTGATGACTGTAATGTATGCGATGCTACTATTTACATCAATTCTCGTCCTCAGTCTTGCGTGACAATCCTTTCAGCGGCAACTCAGGCTTTGTCGTTGTTTCAGAGACGCACTGTCAACCTGCTGGTCTTGTGATACCCGGGGTATGTCTCTATACAATCCATTAATCGAAGGATTTATGGACGACTCTTAATGGATTCAGGATGTCCCCAGTTTACAAGCTATTTAGTTTTGTGAATTAAAAAAAGGATATTTTATCTGATGAACCAAATATTGATTCTAATACTTCACCATTAAAAAGGAGAAGAAGAAGCAGGTTCACTGTGCCCCCCTGGGGGGAACCGCCCCACTATTTGAGAAGCTGCATTAGCCTAACTAGGACAATGGAATGTGTATGTAGCTGAAAGAATCTTCACATTCTGGTAAAAATGTCCTCCAATCTCAAAACATAATGAATAAAAAGTCTGCACAGTGTGTGTGCCCTGAATGACCTCGCTGCTGGGTCGACTTTCACTCAGCGCAGGCGAGGACATGGCGGCGTTACAGGCCGGCCAGCCAGTCTGCTTACAGAGGCTCTTCTTCTGTGCCATTAGGCGGGCTAGATATGAATAGTGCTGCACTAGATTTCATTAGAGAAAATGAAGCACTCACTGTGCTGTGCGGGTGTGATCAATGCATGTAGGTCATTGAGAGCCGCAGCATGCTAGCTACTGCAGTCATAAGTCAAACTACTTCCAACGGGGGGGGGGGGACGAGCAGGCATCATTAAAGGAAAGTCAAGGTCAACATGTTCATGTAAGCAGGCATCATTAAAGGAAAGTCAAGGTCAACATGTTCATGTAAGAGCGTGTGTTGTGCTGTTTCACACCAACAACAACCGAGGTTGTTTAGTGTGCGGTGAACTTCATCTAAAGGCTTGGAAGGAAAGTGACTGGAAGTTGTCAGCACTAAAACATGGCCACCATCTCGATGTTCCCATGTTGTTTAAAGCCGATGTTTACGCCCCGCTGCTGAACCAGGCAGCTTCAACTCTGTGTGGCTGCTTGTGAAAAGGCACTTTGAGGTGGGAAAAAAAAACCCTCACAGAGGGAAATTGCTGCAGAGTCAAAGAATGTTGAAGGATAAGAGCTTTGGGAAGGCATCAATTACGCAAATGAATCATCTCTTAAAGGAGCCATTTTTACTCGCACTATGCCTCCAGCGAGCGTCCCAACCCCCACGAGCGACTTCTTATAGCAAATCATCACTCACATAAGACCTTTATGGCAGCAGCATGACAATGCAGATAGTGTATGTGAGGGTAGGCTGTGGTTGTAAGTAAGGAGGTGATGCTGTTGACTCACTACAGATGAAAATGAGCAACTCTACGATAATCTGATATAGGTATCAGACTGCTCATTAATGAGTCCTTGTGAGTCTGTCAGTGTGAACGCAGTTGTGCTCTCAAAAAGGTGCGCTAGTTGAGACAGAGACCCTGTCTTTGTGTACCGTTGCAGGTTACCGCTCATGAAACTTAAGTGGCATGCTGTGTTTGTTCACCTGCGATCATGTCATCCACGGTGCTCATCTTGAGCAGCACCTGCTGGATGAGGCCCACCTCAGTGCTGGTCTGCAGGTTGCGCACGCTCTTGCGCAGGATGGCGGTGAACATGCTCCAAATCTCTGCCTGGCACGTCACCTCGCAGTGGGACAGCAGCTCCACCATGCAGCCGATGCTCTCCGCCTCCTGGATGATGAAGTTCATCTCCAGGTCGAACTCACCGCCCACCAGCTGAGGTAGATGATGATGGAGGCGGAGGGAGAGGAGGAGGAGGAGAGGAGGGGTTGGAGGGGGAGGAGGGGGAGGGGCCAAGGCCAGGTTGGAAGGAGGTCAGAAGGAAGATAGGTTTAATGTTTAACCTTTTGTCTTCAAGAGCCGTGAAAAAGACTTTTGATGAATGCTGATGCACCCCCACCCAACACACACACACGCACACATGCACACAAACACACACCTTTGTTGTCTTAAAGAAGCACTCACTCTGAAGCAAAAGTCACTCTTAAAATACACCAGCTTTAAATGAGCCCGCTTCCCCTTCTTGCTCAGATACACAACGACACACACACACACACACACATACACACACACACATGCCAACACATATGTAAGCATTGCAGCGGATACCATCATTCCAACATGGAGTGCAAATGGCTTGCCTCTAATGGCTGATGCAGAGCAATTACTCGTGGAAAGTATCACTGCGCTTCACACACACACACACACACACTTCAGCCTCGGTGTACTGGACTATCCAGAAAGTAGTCGCTATGGCAACCAACAAGCCAAGAGCACATGGTGAGGTTATTAAATCAGATGAAGAGAAAAACACACACACAATACATTAGGGAGGATGAAAGAACACCACAGAGGAAGAAAAGAAATCAAAGAGAACATTTGCAATGAAGGCTGAGACACGGATATTAAAAATGTTTTTTTAACCATCACGTGTGTGTGCAACGGAGAAGGACAGTTTGCAACAAGATTTGCTGTGTTTCATGCTTAATGAATACAGTAATATGCTTTAATTAATGTACCATGTCAGATGAACAACACTGTTTCGTTGGATTGATGCAATTATCCCCTTGGCCACAAGATGGCGCACAATTAAGTTAACCTCCCACTTGAACATGAGATTTTAACATTAACTGATACAACAATCCCAGTTTAGATGTAGAAAGCATCAGATTCCATCCATATGGGTTCATCCCATACTTTTTTCACTCTCTTCAACATGGAGCATAGACGTGATTTGCATCTTCCTATCTGCTGCTAATGTCTTTTCGCTCTTCACAGAGCACCAGTCACTTCCCATCTCTGATTTAGAGAAGAGTATTGGTATGCTCTACCAGCATGGACTGGAGTGGAAAAAAACAATGAAAAAGTGGAGGGAGACATGACACTTGTAGACCTTTGTGTGTCACCATCATACCACCTCCAGAAGCTGACAGCTGAAAGACGGGCGCGATTAACATCATCGCTTTCAGACGGTCGTTAAAGAACTTGTGTGAAAAGCTCCTCTGGGCGCACACCAGCGCAATCTTGCACTCGTCGCCGCCAGCAGAGGGAACATGGCTGCTCTGGACCAGATGATGCAAACGATGGCAACAGACAGTATCTTGTGAGGGACGGAGGAGGAGAGGAACAGTGGGGCGGGCACTCTGCAGACCTGCCAACATGTATGAACTCTTGATACATACGCTCCCTGTGTGCTTCACTGCTCTCCATTCTGTACAGTACAGATAAATAGACATTATCAGTTTCTCAATAGTATTTCACATCAGGGGATCAAACATTTCTGTCCCACAGTGTGAGCGTGACAGAAAATACTCTCTCTGGCTTCGTCTTCTTCTCTTGTGAATTGAATGTTAGGTGCACTGTTGTGGCACCAAAACATGGTACCTTCTGATTTTGCGTGAATTGGTAATTGGTAGCATCTACAAAATTTGGTCGGTGCCAACAATAAAAGTACGATTTTTAGCCTTATACAGCTAAAATAATGCATAAGGCTAAAAATAACCAATTGGCTAAAAATGTCATCCAATACTTCTCTACAAGAGAGGAGAAATATGATCTCAGGGAAGAAGTACATTTGAAACACTTCTATGCTAGGACTACGTTATGCTAGCCATAGCATTTCAGTATGTGGAATCAAACTATGGAATGGATTGAGTAAGGAAATCAAACAATGCACAACGATGAGCCAATTCAAGAAACAATACAAGCAGTTGATGTTTGCTAAATGCAAGGATACAAGGATATCACTATATTGACACTTACTATGGTACCCATTATGTCATTGGATGCTCATATCACCGAGTACTTCGGTACGTGGTACATTATTTAAAAAAAAAAAAACTGTATAATGGAAAGCAGGAAGTGAACAAATGTAACAGTTACTGATTGTAAAAGTACCAGATGGAGGGGTAGGACTTAATAAGCTTTGCTTCTTCCTACTCCTTTTGGACATGTGGAACTGGGAACTGATTATGGGATGCACTCAATTGGAATCTGATGCATGTTCAAATGAAATAAAACCACTACCATGACAATTTTCGGTAGCCATTAATAGTCATGCCTCTCAAAGTGACGGCGCCCTTTCTGGTACCCCTTTTTGGAAAATCACTCAGAAACAGGAAAGGGGACACAGGAAGAGAATGGAGTGAGGCTCCCCAGGGTGGCGAAGTTAGCATGGAGTGATGCTCCCCAGGCTGACAAAGTTAGCACGTGTGAACTGCTTTCACATATTGACACGCTAATAATACTCTGCATCAGGGTTCATTTTGGACTTGACTTTATACTTGAATATGACATGTTTAGCACTGAGCCTCAGATTCTGCTCTTTTGGTGCCGTCCTTCTTCGGCTCGTTTCAACCACAGCAAAGAACACCACTACCTGCTATAATGGTACCCAAGAGTGCTTTAAAGGAAGAGATTGAACAAATAAATATAGTGTACATATACTGTATGTTACAGTTCAACTTCAAGTTCTACTTTTTATCCCCATCCGTCACAGACAAAGACAATGTTCATAATGGTGCTTCTCCTGCATAAATAACACAAACAGACAGCAGAAGTAAGACTTTGTTGAGGTTTAAGGGCTCAGAAACGTTCACACA
The DNA here is from genome assembly GCF_037039965.1 of Doryrhamphus excisus. NCBI lineage: Eukaryota > Metazoa > Chordata > Actinopteri > Syngnathiformes > Syngnathidae > Doryrhamphus > Doryrhamphus excisus. Next base: position 14,139,814 of record NC_136377.1, read on the forward strand.
AACTCGCAATGTGGCACCCACCTCAGGGTGATGCCTAATTGGTAGCGTCTTCGCCAACTGCTGGAAGATGTTTGCTTTGGCACCACGCTGACACTGATTGCTCCCAAACGACCCGCTGTTCCATTCAGACACATGGCCAGGAAGCCAGCATGCAGGTCATGTGACCCACCGACACAGTTGCAAGGAGACGTATTCATTGAACAATATGTACAGTTGTGTTCAAAGTTATTCAACTGCAATAATGCATTTTAGCAAGTTTGCCTTTCATTTTTTTAATCTTTTTTATAATCAGATCAAAGAAGGACGTGAAAATTAGACAAATGCAACTTAAATCACAACAATATTTTTTGTAATATATCAACAAATGTCCTTTCTGTGATTACCACTTTGACAAAATTATTCGATCCCTTGGTCACATACGTCTTTAATACTTAGTAGAACACCTTTGGCAATAATAAAGTAAAAAATAATAAAGTTTCTTGCAGCAATCAACAGGAATCTTAGCCCATTCCTCATGGGCAAAGGCCTCCAGTTTACTGGCATTTTTGGGCTTTCATGCTACAACTCCCTTCTTTAAATGTGCAAATAATGCTTCAGATTGTTTCTTTTGAAACGTTGTATTCCTTTGCTCTGTTTTTATATCCTTGTCCTTGCTTCTGTAAAGAAATGACCTTCGCTCTTGACTTCTTTGACCATTCCATGGACTTCACCAGTGACCGTCGAGAAGGAGCTGAGTATTGCAGTCGTTTTAAATCTGCTGGATTTTTGCTTGTTATGGTTCTGTCCACATCTACAGGTGCTTCCAACACCTGATTGAAACCTCTGTTCTTACGAGGGGTAGAATCATTTTGTCAGAGAGCAAACCACTAAAAGGGCATTTGTTATTGTATTGTTAATGTATAAAAATATTGTAAAAAATATTGTGTTATCATTTTGGTTGCATTTAGTTATTTTAGAACTCCTTGTAAGATTTTACTATAAATATGATTTAAATGTTTTTTTCAATTTCCGAAAACCCTTTCCTGCGATGGGGGTTGAATAATTTTGAACGGAACTGTGGATTGTAAGGAGAATCGCTTTAACTTTTTCTGTTGTGCTCCTTTAATGAACGTGACGGCGTATCAAAGGAAGCTATTACACCTGACTGTTCAGCACGACAACAAAGACACCTGCTGCACATTACCGGCGATGGCGGGTCAGCACAGAGGCTAGACGGTCAACGGCCGCCTCCTCTGAGCTTTCAATGGACGAGCATCATCAACACTGCGCATCAAAGGCAGCAGCAGAGAGCATGTGTTTGTTTTGTGTGTGCCGCATTATTCATTTGCGCCTCCCCGCCCCACCCCTTCCACGAGCCATTCAGTCCTTTTGTGCGCGGAGAGGCTCATCAGAACATGAGATCACACATTATGCACTTAACGTTTCGCCAAGTGGGCTCGATGGGCTGCGGCGGCGTGGAAAAGAGAGAAAGAGGCAGTGAGGAGTAGGTGTTAGCCAAGCACAGCAGAGATTGGAACCACAATGAAGGCCTTCTTATCAGTGACATGTACAGATGAAGGTTGTGTCGCCATGACAACACTCATGCAGACTAGGCATTGGCCTGTTACCGGTTCCAAGCTATACAACGCTATGAAACAGTCACGGTGTCAAAAGCACTCAAATTTTGCGTCATACCGTTTCTACAATATGAGAGGAAGTGGAGGTCCATCGTGGCCATCTTGTGTTATTCATCGCCACGCTGTTGTCGGTTGACATATTAATCATGTGGAGGGTCCACAAATGTGGAGATGTGATTGAAAAGGAGACAGGAGTGGAGGATAAATGGTACAATGTATTTACTCTCCACTGAACAACAGGCAACAACCACTACCGTCTCAACTTCCTGCTGCTACATTAAAGGTGAATAATTGTTTCACATTGTTAGCCACACAAGGAAAGACTGGCACATTTACAAAATCTTTGGAGACATACAACGAAATTACTCAGCAAAATACAAGAATCCACACATAAGGAGAACCACGTTGTCAAACCGCCGTAAGTTTAAAAGCCCCAAATTAACCATTAGCCACTTTTCATGGTGGACCAGGACTTGATGAGCTGTTCCACATAAATCGGTTGTTGACGTAAACACAGTCGACTTAAAGTGGTTCAGTAGATTCAATTATTTCTGAAAAAACAAAACAAGCTGTTGATATTGACAAAAATAAAGATACATTACATTTAAAAACAAGAAAAAAAAGCCAACCTTAATCAAATCTACATATTGGTTTTAATGGATGCTTCAAAACTAATTGACTGGTAGCAGCGGGGGATGCGATGTAAAAGGCGACAGATGTGTCACGTCTTCCTCCTCCTGTGATGATGATGAAGAATGACATGCTGACTGACGCACACACACACACACACACACACACACACATGCAAACAGGGAGGAGGGGTAAAGAGGCTGAACTGCATTTCCCAGGGGTCCTTGTGCCCACAGATGGCAGATGGGATGAAACAAATGACCCCCACACTCCCTCACTCATTCACAGACTACCACATCATTACAACAAACACACTCACACACACACAAATTGTGATGCGGCATCTTAGACAGGCTCCAAACACATAGAGATAAATAGAAAAATAGAAGGATGTCGGGGGACTGCTATAGGCAATATATGTGAAAATCTGAACAAAACATCTTAGCTGTGTGTAATAGAATAGATAAAGTAGTGTAATATCTAATAATATCTCTCATTAATAATGAATTAATATAATTTTCCACAATATACTAAGGGTAATTTTTTTTTAAATGAGCAGCGTGTCTAAAAATCACTTTGGATACCCCTGATCTAAGAGGTGTCATAACACTATGAGCTTGAAAGGAACACATTAAGTCGACCTAAAACTGTAAAAATAAAACAGTGATTACATAAACTCAAGGACGTGTGAGGCCCTTTTAGGTCATTGCTGTGTGTGTGTGTGCGTGTGTGTGTGTGTGTGTGTGTGTGTGTGAAGATCTGTGAATAAAGAGATAATCTGGAAAGTTGTCAAAACGCTCACATTTTTCCCTTCATATCTAACATCAGTGTGTGTCGATGAAATGTTGCATTACACAAATAAGTGTTTTTGAATTCATTTTCCAATGGTAGCTTGCTGAGCTACTGATATTTTGTTACTACACCGCTTTGTTGTGCATTAGTGTTTTGAATTGTTGGTTTTCGCTAGCTGCTAGAGTTGCATTTTGAAATCGCTCGCGAGCCATCAACAGGCCTGTCACGGTAATCGCTAAAAGGAACAATAGAAAATAATAAATAAATTGACCTGTGTGACATATACCTGTTACCAAGTCAGTGGACCACTAGCGGTGGCCCGACGTTATAATTTAGTTTATATTTTTGTAAAATATAAAAGTACATACTGAGAAGTCACATAGTTGTCGGTTATTATTCTACCTTATACGTTGGTAGTGTTATGTCTGTTTTTATCCACCTATTATATTGCTGTGTGTAGTTCTTTTTTCTTTTTTAGGATTGGTACGTGAAGTAGTGACCTCCTGCACTCCGTGAATGGTAAATAAAATGTAATCTGTGACTCACACTGGTACACTACCCTTGAGTACCGTGATGAAAAATGGGCTAAAAAATTGTGTCTATCGACAATAATTTATAGCAATACGATCATTTATTTTGACAGGCCTATGAATCTACATTATTGAAGTGTACTGTACTGTTTGCGTACATGGTAGTGGTGAGATATGTTTATTGTATGCGGCATACAGTATGGATGGTCAGGACGTGAGCTAAATAAAAAATGTATGTGGACAGCAGATCACATTATCAAAGTTTTGGAATCTATTATTTTTTTACCATTACCATGCATATGTGTCATTCCTGCAGGAGAAGCTGAGCTGAGGTCAGCCCTCTGCCACACCACACAGCACTCCTTGACCATTCAAAAGCAGCAATCCCAGTATAGAAAAGTCAAGTGCAACAAAACGCAATTCTGGACTTTCTGAGAGAGAACTTCAACGACAGGAGGAGAGCGAGATCAAAACAGGAAGGTTTGTAAACCTTGCAATGATGCTTGACACGGTTATACATACCGTGTATACCGTGTATACCGTTATTTCTATTTCATTTGTATATGTGATACATTTTCTACAGCTGGTCTTTATTAGAGTTGTTTGTTGTTTTGCAATAAATGTCACAATTTGTAAAAAATCAGTGGTGCACCGATCGATGCACCACAGATCCGTATCGGCCGATATCAGTGAAAAGGGACTGTATCGACATTGGCTGATAATTGCTTTAAAACGCCGATCCCCTCCACTGATGAGCGCCACCATTTTGTAAAAGTAGCTCTCATAAGAAAAAACCTAAGACGTATTTAGACATTTACACTGCATGTATGTGATCGGTATTGGTATCGGAAATGTAAATGTATGTGCCTTACTTTATGGTAAGAAACTTTGATTATGAAGATCAATGTCTGCCTATGTCGCAGCCAGCAAGCGGTGAAGGGTGATGATGTAATGAGAATCAAGTGGCGTCCCATTTCTTAGTAGCTTCTTCCCCTTGGCCCTCGGCTTGAAGGGGCAGAGGAAGGGGTAAGATGAAGGGGAAAGGCTAAAGGGATTTGATGTCGCTAAAATTGGGATTCAGTCTAAATGTCTGAAGGCCGACTGTGAAAAGTTTGGGAACCACTGCTGTAGAGTTATTCAGACTTTAGTCTTAGCATCAAGGATAAAGATTGCTATTAAACGTAGTAACTAAGAAGTGTAGTGGTCTCATGATTAGGACTTCTCTCTCTCCCTTGCAACGCCCCTTCCAGTGTCCAAGACAAACATAGTCCCAATTGTAACAATAATAATGTAAATACCAATACCAATACCACATTGCCTTATTACATTTCATATGCTGCTGACAACAAATCAGAGGTCAACCATGGATTGTGTTTGACCTTTGAAGTTCTACTGTACTTTTAATAAAAGGGTCAGCACCCATCCAATGCATGACGTATGTAGTTCTTATGTCCAAGTCCAATCACTGAGTTAACGCTCAGCAAATAAGCTGGGCCAAAGGTCCACTTGGAATGCTGATCCTCTGAAAAAAGGATTTGCATATTTGTTCACATCTAATGCATTTGTTTGTAGGTCCTCCTGTGGCCTCTTATATGAATGTTGAAGACGTTTTTTAAACAACAATAACAAGGCCTGAAGGCTTCAGTGCTGGCGTGAGCAATTATATTTTTATGTATAAAACGAGAGGCAAAGAAATTAAAGTGAGCATAATTGCAGCTGGAAAGCAGCAGAGACTTCATGCAAAGTTGCAGATTGGATCAGTGAGAAATTCACAAATGAATAAGACGGAAGCAGACGACGCGGCGAGAATTGCTTTTATTATGTATGAGCCACGATGCGACAAATAACAAATGAGATATTTGGTCCGAATGCCATTTTCAGGACTTCATTTGGTGATCGGGGCAGGGGGAAAGTCATGCATGCATAAACATGCAGACGCCGCGGGCGAATGAAGCTCGTTTTCAATCAGCCGGCGCGACGGCGTCAAAGGCTGCTACTAGCCGAAGGTGACAAGATCCACTCGAGGAGCCGCTAGCACCAATTTGGCAAACGAGCCAACGTGGTCATTTGATTACAAACACCACAATTGTGTTGGCGTCTGTGCACCCATGGCGCCTCCTTCTTTAAACACTTCAAATAATGCGACATCCAAAAGCATGACATCTTTTATTGAACATGGCCATAATGCAATATACCACATGATTATTTTCATTATTCTCAAGGTCATCATAAGTGGAAAAAAATGTTTCTCAAAAATTTAAAAGAGTACACAGTGACAACCGAGGTTTTCATCATTCATTTCTTTCAAAAGTTTGACGAAGACCTTTCATTCATTCATTTTCTACCGCGGGGGTGCTGGAGCCTATCCCAGCTGTCTTTTGGCACATATAGACAAACAACCATTCACACTCACATTCATACCTATGGACAATTTGGAGTCGCTAATTAACCTAGCATGTTTTTGGAATGTGGGAGGAAACCGGAGTACCCGGAGAAAACCCACGCATGCACGGGGAAAACATGCAAACTCCACACAGAGATGGCAGAGGGTGGAATTGAACTCGGGTCTCCTAGCTGCGAGCCCTGCCTGCTAACCACTCGCCACCAGTCTGAGGAAGACCAATTGAAATAAAAAATGCAACAATTCAATCACGATGCTGTAAGAGGCAGGGTCATAAAAGTTGGCATGGTTTAAATGAAGGCTAAATGCAAGTGTGCCAGTTAATAGGTCCTCTGGCTAATTTAGCACTTAATTAGCATTTAACGTACATTGTTACATACCATACAAGAAAGGAAAAGCAGGAAAACATACTGTTTAATTCATTTCAATACATTGTTGAGCTGGTCTCTTTAATCTCCAACCAAAGTTAAGACTCTGAACACTGAATCCTAAAGCCAAAGCACAGTTGAATGCTGTTATGTCATTTATGTCAAGTCATCACTCCGAAGGATGCAAAACCACACAGATGAATGTGTCCAACAACAACAAAAAAAACGTGTGATGGTAGATGATAGAGTCCCGAAATAATCCGACGGGAGCTTGGGAGTAGTAAAAAAAACAGATTATCAGATGATGACAGCAATATGAAATTCAGCCAAACATCACAAACATTTTTTGTAGCATATTGGAAAGCTCCTGCCCTCTCTGCTGATAGACTGATGCATCATGGGAAATCATCGACAACAGCTAAAAACAAAGTCTTATAGCCTCATAATTAAAGCCAATACCTGGACGCTAATTCCTCGCTATGATGGGGGACGGATGTTACCGGAAGAAACACACACACATACATACACAAGTGATCACAACTACGACTTGATCTAGCGGTCGATGCAAATATCTGCCACCTGATTGGCCTAAGCAGCTTAGTAACGGCTGGAGCGCTAAGCCTCGTCACACGCTGCCGGGCAGCAAACAAACACTTTTCCATGCTTTTCTTGCTGCGTGTGCACGTTCACGTTCACGTTCACCCTCGCACTTACCTCCATTCCTCAAATGTTCCACACCAGGATTTTGACTGACGACACCACAGGTGGACATGTTGACCAATGAAAGAAGAACTTTAAGTAAGATGTTGAGAATGTTTTTTTTTTGTTTGATTGTGACTTTGGACACTAAATAAATTCATTAGTCATGCGAATGGAACTGGTTTATTTTAGGGGTGCATATGACAAATATGAGGAATTATGACATCATACCGATGGAACCGGCAACATTTAAAAGAACTGTGCTATAAATCAAACACGTTGCAACTTCCTCTGGGCTCCTTCTCACTGTTTCAGACTAAGACATTTCCCCAAATGCTCTGTCCAAACATCCCATGATGAGGAAAAAAAAACATTGAGATTCAACACATCAGAACTTAGCCACATGAAACGCCAGCATCGCTACAACACGTGAAGCTAGCAAACAACACCATCTAATTAGATCCAATGGAAATATTCTGCCTTTACCAAGATAATAATGCTGACTTTGTTATTATTGTGCCTGTACTTAATAGTTAGGCCACCGTATTTAGCGACTGTACTCGGCGTATTCCCTCCGAGGTGAACCGTATATTGTTGGAATGGAATGGGAAGTATCTGTTTGAGACAACGCTGGAAGCAAACAAAGAGAGAAAAGAAGCTGCTGCATTTTTCTCATGAATAAATTTACATTTTTTTCCATTCAAACTTTTCGTTGCTTGCTCGGTGTCGTCACTCGTGCGCTCCTTCCCAAGCAAATTGGAATAACTGAGTTGAAATTAAAAAATATTCCATAATAAACAGAATGCCAGGCAAACAACCATATTTAATTATGTTGATATTGTTTGTGGGCGTAAAAGTCCATTGAAAAAAAATTGCTTGAGTTAACTGATTCTGTATTAATGTAATGCGTAACATGGAACAAAAAGATTCCCTTTCATTTGTGTGGAACTCAACAAAGCCACTTTGTTAGAACCTTAATGAACCAAAGCAACCTTGACATTGCAGCACACGCCAGGCCACTAGATGCCAGTGAATTGAAACATGGTGGAATGAGCAGCGTTAAGAACCCGCTTTGAAATACAGTAAAGTCTCGTTATATCGATCTTCTCGGGAGTCGGAAAAAATACCGATATAACCGGACTATCCATATATCCGATCCTGCGCCGAACTGCATTAAAAGTGGGCAATAATGCACTCAACATTGTTCTATAGTATAGAACAAAGTCGAGCAGCTTAAATCAATCTTTGCTTAAGGATTTCAATACCAAAAAAGAACACGGCGAAACACATGCCTGTATAGAATCTATACACACGAGAGAAACCACGAACGCAGTTGGTTCTTCTGTTGCAGGCATGTGATTGGCCAGCTATGTGGGGCGGGTTGAGCATGACCTGTGAACCAGGAAGTGCGGGAATCGGTGTGTGTGCTGCGCTCTGGTGGTGGAAGTGTGAAAAATAAAGTTGACTGGAAGCAGCCGTTCGCCGTGTTCTTTTTTGGTATTGAAATCCTTAAGCAAAGATTGATTTAAGCTGCTTTTGTATCGATATAAGCAGACCAAATTGGCTGGCGGGAGATGAAAAGGGCATCGTAGTAACCGGATTATCATAAAAACTGGGTATCGTACTAACGGAACTAATTATGAATTATGAAAATAGTATCGTAATAAGTAGTAATTCGTTATAACCGATATCGATATAACGAGACTTTACTGTACTTGTGTTTTTAGGACCATTCATTCTGTTGAATCCATGGCTGTTACAAAGTGGGAGTAATGATGTGTGATTTCTTCCTCAGACAAAGGCAAGCTACGTCAATGTAAATCCAGGTTTATGCTTCTGTATAGTCACTACGTTGTCATAAACCTTCATGTTCTGCATTGGGGTTGAGTGTGGGCAGTGCAATTCTCTGCCAGCTGCCCGGTGAGTAAACACTCCTTGACTCTTTAGCTTCGTCGCTGATGAACAACAGCAATGAAAGCGAGGCAGAGGAACTGAAACTAATGTAATCACTATAGACCCTGTGAACGAGTGATATGTACACAGGAAATGATGATGGGCTGAATGACAACCAATGCAGCTTTGGAGGGGGAGGAGCGAGCTGCAGAAGCATAAACTAGGCTAAAGACTCAATTTTCTACTCTTTTCAGTTCTACTCCACAGGACAAGCGGCGACAAGCGGCGACAAGCGGCGGCAAGAGGCTTCCGCCGCGTTATGTCACACAGGCCTCTGGAGACAGAGGCTTAGTGCAACTTTTAACGAGCCTTCGTGACTCGCATCCCGACTCTAATGAGCCCATGTGAAGGAGGCGGCAAAGAGGCGCGGGTCTGTGAGGACGCCTCGCTGGGCTGACCACAAAATGTCTGTCCTTGTCTGCATCCTCACAGGATGCTGTGAGTGACACAGGACACAGCCAGTGAGAGTCTGGATTCAGGCAGCTGTGGAACAGCTGACGATGAGGTGAAAGGTCAGCAGATAAGCCACGCAGACCTAATTCAGACCAGGCTGGTGGCAATTCAAGATCACTAATCTGTTTGTTTGGTCGGCTTTTGTGTGCATGCTAGTTCTGGGTAGGGGCTGTGGCAGACAGGACATTTACGTGTGTGTGTGTGTGTGTGTGTGTGTGTGTGCACGTGCCACTGAAACAATGGCGAGCTGTGTTCCATTGAGCCAAAGCTGATGGAGGATCAGCGAGGCAGCGAGCAGCTCAATAATCCATCGTCATGAGACAAGAGGGATGGAACAGTGGACACATATGAACATGCTAAATCAGTGATTTTCAACCACTGTGCCGCGGCGCACTAGTGTACCTTGAGAAACCGTCAGGTGTGCCGTGAGGAATTATCCAATATCACTTTTATAGTTAACATTGATTAAATCATTTGCAAATATTATGTCAATAGCCATGAATATATGGACCCAAATATTCCAATTCCTTTAACCAATCTAATTCAGGTATCTTGCGACGGAAATTTGTCAGGGTGCGTTCTTCTTCGTGGTGTTTTTCTTCTTCTGTTTATTGGCGGTTGGAAAGCAGCTTTCGTGTGCATTAGCGGCATCTGTGAAACAGAATCTAAACCCTTCTATACTTTATTCACAAGTCCAGTTTTATTAAAAAAGAAAATATATATCTATATAAAACATGTCCCGAGTTGAATTATAAAATATTAGCAAGATTGAATTTGATCTTTTCCTTTAAATTGATCCCGGGTGCGTTCTTTCAGCGCATGCTCAGATATGACGTAGCACGCAGATCCAGACGTTCTTCAGTTTTAAAAATGGAGGCCAGCAATCGGCACTGGACTAAGCAAAGTTTGTTTTTGATTGAAACTCAATTTCAAGACTGGACAGACGAAAAACTGACAATACGGAGTTATTCCAGTGAAAGAATAACTCGGGGAAGTCGGTATCACGTGATGTTGATGTTTACGTTTTACCGCACATGACCCAGTGACTATTCTGTTTGATTTTCACGGCGCACGTAGACAAGAGATTGGAATATTCCTTTCCATGGATACCATTGTTTCCCGAAAGGTCATTCAGAAAGAGAAAACTGGTGATGTAAAAACGTGGCTACTGTGGAGTGTCTGTGGTGTAAAGACTGGCAGAGCAATGTAATACTGGTCCGTGTGGCAACACCTACCTTGTTCCTCCGATAGACTTATTGATGCACGTGTGAGGTCATGGTGACATTTTGGAACATTTTTGGTTAATGGTGTGCCACAAGATTTTTCCAATGTAAAAAAACGTGCCGTGGCTCAAAAAAGGTTGAAAAACACTGTCCTAAATGAGTAATGCACATGAAAACAAACTATTATGTTGACGAGTTAGCTTCACCAGCTCGAGGAACCTCGCTCCATTCACAACACAGTGTGTTGTCCAGAAATCTAGACGATATTCATTGAATATTTTGTTAGTTCAAAGTATTACTGCAGTGCTTTCTGTTTATTTCAGGTAGCCATCTATAGAGCAGACCATTTAGTCAGCAAACTAGTTGGGGATCTGTATAAAGTACAGTTCTACAATATTAGGGATGAGGCCGAGCCAATCCGGTTCAGATAGTAGCATAATTCACATATTGGAAATTTCTGATCCATGAGCCACATCTGAGTTTAAGACTGAATCCCAATTCTACCTCTTGGCCCTTGTCTTACCTGATTTTGGGTGGTCAGGAAGTGAGCTCAATAAGATGGTTGAATTTAAGATGTAAACAATGGCCATTTGTGGACAGCACACCACATTGTCAAACTTTATTGAACTTTTGGAATCTAACATGTCCCTCTAGTTTTCCACTCTAAAATGTGCAAAATGTGTTTTTTATTTTAAAAATGGTGTTTTGAGGTAGGCTATAGAAAAAAAAGTGCCTCCATTGCCCCCACATATCCTTGTTGACGTTCCTGTGTATGAACGTTAGGTTGATGAAATTGCACAAGACAGAACTGTGAATGATCAAAAAGCCAAGAATAGAACAGATTTATCATACCTATTGTGTAAAAGGGTGCACACTGCATGCGTGCCCCCCCCCCCCCATACAAACAGATGATCAGCACCAGGGAGACAGAAAGAGAGGACAACAAAGCGTCAAGGCCTGGTCATGTGTGCCTGAGGACTGTTTATACCAGCAAGAGGTGATGCAGTGCAGCAGACTTGTCACTTCACGGTGCACACAGCACCTCTGCCTTTGAAGAGCAGCACAAAAGACAGCGGCAGCGTGCACGTGAGCTAGAAGTTAGCATTTAAAGGCTGCCTTCTCTTGCATATTTTGGACCAACGCTGCATTCTGGCATATTATTCTCATGTCAGCTCTTTCTCTTTTGACGCTGCTTAGCTTCATTAGCATGCCCTCAGGACATGCGAGACATTACCGCTTTAGCAGACAACTTCACATGCGGATGGAATGAACCACTGTGCTGGAAGGAGCAACCAATGTCTATTCTGCTACTCCTTGTTATCGTAGCTTGTTTGGTGAGTTGTGAACTCAGTTGCACAGCAAACCAAATGAATCGAGACTGTTTCCAAACAAACTCTAGTGTCGTTTAGTGTCGTTCTAGTAACTCTGGTGACACGGCGCTTTGACCTCCATGTGCTCCAAATGGCCAAGGTATGAATCAGGTCCAGCATGCAAACAGAGGAGACGTCTGGTTTACAGGGTTTAGCGGTTAGCATGTATTCCGATACCGTCACATCGTCTTTTCAACATGGAGGATGGATCATCTGATCAAGACGTCCTTTTTGAGCGTATTTTGTTGTTTGGGTTGTTGTTGTTGTATGTTGCTTGTCCTCACAAGGCTTGTAGGGTTGTGCTGAAGCCTACCTCAGCTGACTTTGGGCTAGAGGCAGCGAGAGGCACTCTCAGGATCTTTGAAGACGTTTAAAAAAAGACTCTCTTTACTGCGTCCAACCTCAGCAGCAACGACACACTGGGAGAAGCCTTGCTTACGCAGCTCAACAATCAAAGAGAAAAATCATTGGCCCTCAATAGATCATGACAGTGTGAATACCTGACATTGAATCCAGATTTTTGCCAGGATTGTGGTCTTCAACGTTTGATCAGCTGATGGACAGCCTATTTCACCTTCATGTTTGTTTACAGTAAATTGCTTTGCCCCACTTCCATGAAGCTCTACCCCATTAAGATCCAACAGTGCAAAATGTACAATCTTGCTATTTTTCAACTGGTCTTAAAATTTTCATCAGGAGTGTACGGTAGCCTTCATCCTTCTTCTTTCTTTTCTTCTTTTACAGTCTTGTCCCTCCACAATAGGAGATGAGAACAAGGTGACATGGTTTATTGTTATTTTACAGTGTGAAAAAATCAGAACCAAAAGGAAAACAGGACAAATTTGAAAACAATTCAGACCAGAGAAATGCAACTACATATGTGAAAGCACCATGCACAATGTTTTTAGAGAAACAAGCATCCCAGAACATCCTAGCTATGTCTTTAATACCCTTGAACACTTATAATAGTGGCAAACATTGCAAAGGCATCCAAGTCCAAATCCAATCAAGACTCCCTTGGCCCACCTCTGCACTACATTGCGTCAAAACCACTTCAGACTTTCCTGAGCTATCTTGTTCACGGACACAAAAGCAGAGGTGAAAACAGAACCTCCTTGGCGGCGGAAACAAATCTCCATCATTTATCACAAAAACAAGCATCCAAGAAAGAACATACTGGTTTGTAAGTCCAATTATTTTCTTGCGTATTGTGTTGCACAACCACTTCATCGCTTTGCACCCTCAAGGACAAAGTCAGGCTCCACAGAGGATGTTGTCAAATGTCACAGTTCACTCACAGAACTCCAACTATTTATTACCAAAAGGTCAAGTCAGCAAGAAAATCCATTCTTGTTCATTTCATAGACACTCGCCTGGTTGCACTTGAGAGCCACCAGATATTTGGTGATTATGAAATGAAGATACAATTCAAGCTATTTCAATACATGAAAAAAAATAATAATAAATCAAACAAGAGGAGGTGAGGGAGTTTAACCAAAAAAAAAAAAACAAAAAACAACACCCGACAGTTCATTAATCAAAAAATATGTACAGTGTTCCCTCACTACATCACGGTTCACCTTTCGCGGACTCATTGTCTTCTGCGTCCTTGTGGTGTATTAGAGTAATCTATCGGTGCTCTGTTGTATGTGTCTGTTATTGTATTTACTACTTCTACCAGTAGAGTCTGTGCTGGGCAGTTGGACTCGCTCATCTAGTTAACATCTCGCTCCAGACTGGATCATTTCTAAAGGGCTTAAAAACTGCAGTCATTAAGTCTCTTCTGAAGAAGAGCAGTCCTGAGCAACTATGGCCCCATACCAAACCTGCATTCTTGGGGAAAGTCTTAGAAAAGGTTGTGTACCAACAATTTACTGACCATATTAGTCCAGGCCTGTGAATGGAAGCTAGCATGCTAGTGCGGCTGTGTGTGAGCTGGGACACTATGTTGTCTTTTACCACTTGCTAATGCAAGCAAGCATTTTATCATGCATGACTTTGTGCTGGGTTTCTGTGAGATCAGGATGTTTATTTTGGCTCCCAGCTCATCTTAACCATCAAAAGACATTGTCAACACACTCAATACACTTCCGGCCTTCACAATAAGTGTGCCACATCCTGTCTAACTGTGAAAATAAAAAATATAGAAATTGACCAATATGGGGTTTTCAGATTTTTCTTTTGTCCATAATATTGTTTATGGACAATAATTTGTAGGACAATTATTGTCCAACAAAATTTGCTATCGTGACAAGCCTAGTAACACATTTAGAAGGCCAATACATTTGTGTAGAGCTACTCTAGTCTTAAAGAGACATTCACAACAAAACAAGTTAGCCAATAAGCCTCACTTGGATGTAAACATTAGCTCCATTATCTACAGTACTGACAGTGGGAGTCCAGCGTGGGTGGAGACCAGGAGGAGGGGCTGAGTGATGGAGAAGGCGGGAGGGTGACACGATGAGTCACCGCTGCTGTAGTTGGGCTGCAAAAAAAAAAAAAAAAACTCTCCAGCCTCGTTCATCTGGATGCACCGCAGCGGAAACCAATTAGCGAGTGCCAGCGGAACCTCCTCCAGGCTGCATGTGTGAATGTGACAACAATTTGATCCAAAGTGATAAAAACATTAAGGAAAAAATGTCTGAATTGCTACAATTCAAATGTTAATTGTTTATTATTGTGTGTTCCAGCTTCAAGTCTTGTTGGATGGATTTGTTTTAACATATAGTGGAGCATCAGAGCTAAACATTTTCATTTTCAAACTGTGTCAGAAAATGATTGATGGAGAAATATGTCAACATATGACAGCTGCCCAGTACATGAAAAGAGCATCTTACAGTAACATCATCAGCCCGGGGAACCTCACTCCATTCACTTTATCGCAATCTGTACACACACACACACAACATTGACATGTTGATCAATGATCAAGCAAATCATTGCTGTCTTTCTATTTACCTTCCATTTTTAGTTCCAAAGTAATTGGTTTAGGCGGCAACCTAGTTGGGCTTGAATTAACTGTGGCCTCTGTTGGCCGCTGCCAGGTAGTGAAATCCATTATGACTCCTTAACAACATATTGATGGGCATCATAGCTGATTAGGTGACTAATCAAAGCAATAGAGGCAAACTGAGATTAAGTGTTGATAGTTTGCTAACATCATTATTCCATGCAATATGACACACGGCATTGAAACAGGAGTTCAGAACATTTAGAGGAGCATTCTGCTACAAAACTGCACATTGATTTATTGATTAGTATTTTTTCCCCATTGATATGCAGTAGGGTTGGGCAATATTTTTTATATACCGGTATAGATTCCAATGATAAGAAAATGACGTAAACAAGCCGAGTGTGTGTCTGTGCGATGAAGCGGACATATAAGACGGATGAAAGAAGGAACATTCGTGTGTGGAAGTATTTACTCAGCAGACCAATCAGTCGTGGCGCAAAATCATTATAAACACCGAACAATCCCCTCCTGACCAAAACAGGTTGGCTGAATCTCTTCTTACAGAGCATGAATGGAAGCTAGCAGGGTTAGCTTGTGTGGTTGTGTGTGCGCGACTCCAGCTTGATAAGTAGATTTTTTTAATGTAAGGAACGTTTTACGGTGCCCGATGACGACGTGCAAGTTCTGAGTGAAAAATATACGAGAGAAGCACATTTATTTTTGAGCATAGTTCATTTCAGCCGTAAATACATTATCCACACACACAGAACTGCAAATCCAATTAGATAAACGGTGTAGGAGTTGATAATAAACAATCATTTTGAAAGGTCAACTTTTAACATACAGCCATATGTGTTGGATCCCGAATCCGATCTGGACAGTCCGAACTCTCAAGAAAAGAGGTTAATTCAAGACGTCTCTCAATGGTAAGTAGCTTTAGCATTTTCTACAACATTCGTAACGTTTAATGTGATCATTACAGGTTTTTTGCAGGACTACCAGCGTTTCAAAAACTCGGGTAGAGTCATTGGGTGGGAACTGGCTATTAGCAACCCCGCTCCCTGTATGCACACTCTATAATGCTACACAGACAAGAGCTTTTGCTCTATGACTTACCAACTAATATTGGAAAGGTGTCAGGCTTCTGCAAACTTCAGATAATTCTCTAAAAATATTTAATTATTTAAATATATTCCTAATGGATATTGTTCTTAATTATCTTAGACAGCAAGGAGTCAACATAGCTTTTGTAAAAAACATGCAAAGAACTAGATAACGCAATACTAAATGATACTTTTGCCAATTTTTCGCCTTGTGTGGCTTTGTCCTTGGTTAACCTTCCTTTTCAATCACGCTGAGGGTTTTTTTTTTTATACTGGCGGGTGGGTCATAGCACTGCATTCAGCGAGGGGAATCTATTTCATGGAGAGAACATGCGGCGTTGCTGCATTGTTCACCAGCATCATGTCATGCCTGCCAGGGGAGCTGGAACGGGTGTGAGGGGCATGTCCCAACTGTCCCAAATTGCATGACAATTAATAGTCGCTGACATCTCACACATGCATGCACGCACACACACAGTTGTTATAATCAACACTCAGCCACTGCAGTGTGCAGCATGATGGATAATGACACTTAGCTATACTTCAAGGAAAAGCAGATGCACGCATGTGAGTGTATGTGTGTGTGTGTGTGTGTGTGGAGCCAAGGGAGAAAGGCGAACTAGGCCAGCATGAATTTAAAATCAGCCCTGCCAGGCAATGATGTGGGCTACAAGAGAGAAGCAGTGTGTATTTTTTGTGTAGCTGTATCAGTGTGTCTTCTAAGATGAAGGTGTAAGACAGTAAAGCATTGGTTTGTCCTGCCATTAATCAATTGTGAGACGTGAATGCACACACAGACACTGCGCACACACCAGCTTGCATTCATTTTAGTGCATTGCAGGGATGTCGCCACACTAAAACACACACACACACACACACACATCTATCGTATATGTATTTTTTAAACACAAAAGACAAAGTTGCTTGGAAACAATGTGGTAAAATGAAGAGCTAAGAAAAAGGTTAGTCTAACCATTAAATGAAGGATGATTGCAGAGGTGAATAATTTATTTGGCCTGGAACAGGATAACAGAGCAGCCAAACAGTTTAAATCATATTTTCCAGACAAACATCATTATTTCACAAAGATTGTTTGTGTTCTGCTTGTATAAATCTTGGGTGTATGCACGGACAAATCAATTTGTTTACTTACGTTATGTAAAGTTAAACCGATGCTGTCTGTTGCTTTGTGATCATCATGCTGTGATTTGCTTCCTAGCAGATATTAGACAAACATATTCGGACTTGGCTGAAACTATATTGAATTATATTATATATGCATTTCATTTCTTGCTGATGTTCAATCATGGCTCTTGCTAGCTTGTCTGGTAGATTCCAAATTAAAGATTCAAGTAAAGGTTAAACTACACCAAAACTAAAGATTATCTATTAACAAAAATACTTTTTCCATCCCCCAATCAACCCTAACCCATTCTTTTGGTCGCCCGATGGAAGGATGCCTATTAATGTATGCATCATTTATTTTCACCATGGGAATGGAATAGATTTAATACCTAAAATACATGGTGTAAAGCCAAGGAATCAGATAGAAAAGAAGTGAGCAAAAAACGAGGAAGAGCACCTCTTCACCAAAAAGTGTATAATCCACGTTCATCCAAAAAAACCCTCAGACAAGCAGAGTCTGGGATGGAGGAGTGAGATTACACGGAAAGCCACTGGAAGACGGATGTTCTTAGAGGAGATTACGGGATGAGGGAATAACGAAAGGTGTGGTTAAGAGGGGGGAAAAAAAGGGAATGGCACCGGCTTCCATTTCCACTTTCCCCAAATCTCATTTGGCTCAACAGCCATTAAAGTCCCAGCAGCTGGAAATAACAGTGAGGATGAACAGGAGCCCTAGGAGGAAGGCCTATAGACGGTGAAGTGTTTACTTTTATGCAAACTAACATCGTGTACTTTAGTGACCTCCACTGTGGTCGGGTTCCCACTAGAAGCAGTGCTCCTCGTTCTCCTTCCTACCCTGGTGAACCTCGTCGGCCAGGGTGGGTTGGTTCCAGCGAGCCTGACCGTGTATCATTGATCAGTTTGCAGGAGCAGCAATCCCATTATTGCATCACATTTACTACGGCATGAATGTACTCTACAGTGAGCGAGTGTGCAATGTATTTCCACTTGAAGGATTATTTTCATTTTTATTAAAAGTCAACAAAAAGAATGAAGAAAAACAGGAAAACAAAATGTAAAAAACAGACAGGAAATTGAACACCGTGACGTGTACACTTACATACCCACAGCAGCACACCTCTTATGTTGCATCATCTTCTGAATGGAGCGGAAGATCCAAGACAAAGTGAAATGAACGTGGTGCAAATCACTGAGATTAAGGTAGTGTATCTTACTAACGTGACGTCAGCTTTCTCTTAATTATGACTGCAGGGGCATACTGGAGCCTATCCCAGCTGACTTTGGGTGAGAGGCGGGGTACACCCTGAACTGGTGGCCAGCCAATCCCAGGGCACATATAGACAAACAACCATTCACACTCACATGCATACCTTTTTTTGGTGACAATTTGGAGTCACCAAACCTAGCATGTTTTTGGAATGTGAAAACCGATGTAAACATGCAAACTCCACACAGAGTTGCCCAAGCCGAGACAGTAGAATACTCGATTACTAAAATATTCAATAGCTGCAGCCCTACACTTGGACTAAAAATGGATTTCCACTGCGCCATTCAGTGATGTTGATAGGTTTTCAATGTAGTGAGTCCCCAGGACCCACAGGTTGTGATTTGAGTGGGTCCCTGGCAATGTTCCACCTCATTTTTCAAGTGTCTGAGCATACACACAAACGACCTGAGAATTCCTTGGATCTCTGTGAGTGCCATCAAACGTGGACACTGTAGTATCGCGCCTGTCCAAAACTTGACAAAGTCTAACTTCCGTCCTGTTGGACTTTGTACATGGTCACTATTCTGCCCAGGGTACCAAAAGCATGACAGTGTTGGAACATACGAGTGTTTACATAAAAAAATGCTCTAATTTATTTACTTGATGCTTGATTTGCACATCCATTCATTCATTTTCTGTGCCGCTTAATCCTCATTGGGGTCGTGGGGTATGCTGGAGCCTACCCCTGCTGACTTTGGGCGAGAGGCTGGGTACAGTCTGGACTGGTTACATATCATGCAGGCCGATTTGCTGATATCATATTGAATTGGGACACCCCTAAATATAAGTCAGAATCTGAAAGGTTTATGGCAAACAACTCACAGTGGTATGACATTCATTTATTTACATTCATTCATTTTCTACCGCTTATCCTCACAAGGGTCGCGGAGGTTGCTGGAGCCTATCCCAGCTGTCTCCGGGAGAGAGGCGAGGTACACACTGGACTGGTTCACATTCATACCTATGGACAATTTGGAGTCGCCAATTAACCTAGAATGTTTTTGGAATGTGGGAGGAAACCGGAGTACCCGGAGAAAAACTCCACAATTCTTACATGGAACTTGTGGGTTTTTGGAGCATTTCAGCTTTGTGGATGTCAGAATAGCCTCCCACGGCTGCTAGTTTATTGTGATCTACCTCCCACCCACATGGATTTTTTGCTCGACAATGCTCCATAGGTTCTATTTTGTGGGACATTAACAGCCAATGGCAGAAAGGTAGGTACTGTTTGCATCATGAGATGAAGGTCATTTTACTGTGTTCCCTTTTTGATTTTTCCACTCACACAGTCTAATTTCCATCCAGACACCCCCAAGGTTGCACTTGCTCTTGTCGGTAAACGGGATTGTTCGAAAACTATTCTTCACGTATTTGTTCGGCCTACTGCATTCATTTCTGTTTGAGAGCAATGTTTAGGGGTGGCCAAGTAGTAGGTTTATGCATAACGCCAATCCCCCTGAAGGATCCTACACCTTGAGGTCCATGGGACTTCAGAGGCACTCGCAGCTTCAAATACCTGTTTGCTGCTTTTTAGCAGGTGATGTCTTGATTGGATGAACTCGTCTGGCAGAAACCGTTCTCATTATGCCTTCATCGTGATGTCATCTCAATCAGACAATTTTCGTTTCCCACCAGCCAAATTTCTTCACTCTACAAACGAACATTTTTCAGGCCTTGTCCTTGTCTTTTCTGTGTGCTTAATAATGTGGAACATCGTTTCTAAATAATTGGCTTTTAATTGGGCTGACCTGGCAAACTAATTATTGATTGTTTATTGAAAAACAAAAAAATAGTGACCGCCAGTCAAAGAACTTTGGTATTTCATTAGAGTACATCCCCTTAAAGTTAAAACCCCATGGACACTAATGAGCAGTGCATCAAACAGCGGAAGCTGGAGTTCTTATCTTGAAATGTTGAAATGAAATGACTGGCTAGCAGATGAATTAGCATGTCCGGATACGTTTACAGGTATGAGGGCTGAAATGGCGCTTGGTGTGCTGACAAAAAGGTTTCTTTTGATAATTACTACGAAGGACGCGTGCCTAGCAGCATTACTGTATCACTGGAACGGACCTCCTGTTTGTTTGACATTGAATCTGCAAGTACAAAAAATAGAACAACCTCATCAAAAGTGAAAAAAGAGATGCAATGTGTGGGATGCAAAAGGATGACCAAAGAGATGTTTTAGCTATGGAGGCCACTTGACATTCAGGTTAGATTTTTGTGTAAGCAACTACCATTATATCAGGGGATGCTAACTACTGAGCCAAGCAGGCAGAGGCTAATCCACTATCCACTAGCTGGTGGAAACTCAGAGCAGACGTGAAGGACAATAACGGACTTTCCCCTTTCATTGATTCCCTCCCTCCAGCTCAGCATTTTGTGCTCTCTTCCCACACTCCATCCTCATCATCATCTTCCTCTGGCTCTCACCGGGGTCACGGCAGCCTCCCGCTGGGTGATAGATAGCAAGCATGTGTGTGACCTTGCTGCTGCAAACCCCGCCTCCTGTCCTCCACCTCCCCTAGAGCGCAAACTTAATGTTGTTGAAGCAGCCGATGAGCACAAAAAATACAACACCATGATAGCTTACAACTCTTGTCATTTAGAAGCCTGAAGAAGACTGAAAAGACACAATAACCGCAATGATGAACGGAGGTTATGGACCAGACTTCCGTATCAAAGACCAAAACATTTAGGAAACTATCCATTCATACATCCATATGGACCATGTGCCAATTCCCAGCATGGTTTACTTTCCCAGTGACCTTGTGTGTCCAACCCGAAGCCACTCTGAGACACTTGAAGAACAAATGAGGCCATTTCAGAACAGCACAGCGTCTCCAATATTTTACATAAAAATCCTCACCACTAACCGTGCACACTAACCCAAGTGGGGGTGGACAAAAACACAGTAGTAGTGATTTGTTGATGAATAAGTTGTCATAATTAGGCCTGGACATATGGATATATGTACATTATTGTCAACATTACTTTGAGGCCATTTTTCTCATTGGTGTAATGATAACATACGTACATAACACACTGTAGTGGCCGCCAATCCAGTTGCTAGTTTCACTTTGGACAATGGATATTAGGCTACGGAGTTACAGCGGTAGTTCTCCCTCACTGTGCCTGGGCTGCCGTGTTAGGTTGCGGGGCGCTCACATGGGAGCTCTAACTGGTGGTTAATACTACGGACCATCGATCAATTACTTACAAAAAAAAGTGATATATTCTAAATCATATCACAAATTGATCCATAACCATGTTAAATGATTAGTCCTACCCTAAATGTATTTTGCAAGGCTACCTTTTCCAATGTTATCTTTTATTGGATGAGGGACCTGACTCAAAGCCCAACAATATCGTTGGTCATGTTGTGTAATAAAAAAAAAAAAGTCATTTAAGCAATACTTTGGTTTCAAAACAGATCGTACTGGATCAGCTCAGCAAAAAATGTGGATGGGGACATGCCTACTATGTAATATTGTCAATGTTATTTTGAGACCATTTTTTCCTCATTATGACAGATAATATATGACATAATAATGTGAGCACACTGTATCAAAAGCAATCTTTTTTTTAAAGCAATATACACTTGTCTCAAATTGTAAAGCGCATTTATTTATTGGAAACAAACTTGCTAACTTTTCTAACGGGATATCATCCTCTGCATACATTGTTACTAAGTCAACAGACTGTAATGCCTGTGCTTGTGATGAAGGAAGATATAGTATACGTAGTCGTCACCCATGCAATTCCAACTACAATGGAAGATATTTTTCGGACACTCTTATTTTGTTACACAGACATGGGGCAAACGGCGCTGTTATTTTGAAGGACAATCACAGAAGTGTGTTCCGTTTAAATAAACATAATTCTCGTTCCTTACGTTAAAGCCTTAAAACACAAAGTGGTGAAAATATACTCATCGAGACCGAGTCGTGCACACACAACCACTTTGCGTGTTGAAGTAAGCTAACCCCATTTTCTTATCATTGGAAGAATCTATACCGGTATAGAAAAATATCACCCGATCCTAGTTCACGCCATCCATTCCGCTATAAAACCAACACTCCCAGCTGTTGAGGAAAATGCACGGATTGAACCCTCTTATCAGCTTCAGCCTGTTGGGTAAAGAGAGAGGATGAAAACAAACACGCATGCACCTGTCAATATATCAATACCGGCAAAATTATCGAGTTTGTTGTATTTATTGAGCGGTTAATTAATTTATTGATTATCATGACAGGCCTAGTCATATTTTTTTTTCATTAATTTTCTATGCTGCCTGTCCTCAATGGTTGCAGGGGAATGCTGGAGCCTATCCCACCTGACTTTGGCGAGAGGCGGGGTACACCCTGGACTGGTCGCCAGCCAATCGGAGGGCAAATGTAGACATTCCAGGCAAACCATTCACACTCATACCTATGGAAAATTTGGAGTACCCGGAGAAAACCCACACACGGGGAGAACATGCAATCTCCACACAGAGATGGTGTTGTTGACTAAAACTAAATCAAGATAGATGACTGAAATGCATTTAAAAACAAAACACTGTACTACAGTTTCAACGCTTGGGCTAATGACCATACATTTTTCATTTGTCTCAGAGATAAAAGGTGAGCTTTGCTTTCCCAAACAATTGTTGTATTGACAGGAACCAAAAATAAAAAGGGCAAATTGTACACAATTCATTCTCATTTCTCAATGCAGGGAAGTAAAAACGATGTGTGGACCAATCAGCAGACAGCATAAACATGCTGTTAAACAAAACAGCATCCTAATTACCAACACTTGTAACTGCTCTCCAGGTGCGTTTATGTCAAAGTATGTCGATTCTGTCCCTGCTGCACATCATTTGTCCATCTATTAATGGGAATGTTTGCTCACGACTGCCCCGTGCACGCTTGATGACGCATCATTATTCCCAGCACGGCCGTTTGGGTGCTGCAGAGCAACAGTTAGTGTCTGTGAATATACTGAGCCGATGAGGAAAACATTTCCGTGGAAAAAAACGGCCAGCTAAATAACATCACAAGTCACATGACCCCACTTTGGATGTGCAGCCGTGTTTTGTGTGCGTCAGTTCTGCTGACTCGGACCGCGCTCGGCATTAAGCGACCTTGGCGACCGAGGAGAGGGCGTGCAGGGATAATGAGACTCAGAGGGACCAACGAGGAGGTCTCAGGTGGGGGCGACCAAGGCGGAAGATGCAGCATGAAGCCGTGAAAGAAGGTGAAAGAGAGAAGGACACTGCCAGACTGGGAGGAAGTCTTTTTATCTAAAAATAAACACCGCTGCTGCTGCACTCAGACACATTTGATATTTAAGTACACAAGACGAGAGAAGCCAGCTACAACACAGACACACACATCAAAAAATGAATAAATATATGCACTAATATTCTACATCACTCATATCCAGTGTTGCACTGAAATGGTGGTGTAATAATAGTGGTATAAACACGTGCAGTCATACTGGAATGGTGGGAATCAAGTTTCAGGAAAGATGGCTGCTAGCTTAGCAGTTAAGCATAATGTTCAATCTTCAGTGTAATCATGCTGCACTCGCGATATTCTCTCTGCAGCCGGGTTAGCATTGTTAGCGCTTCCATCCCACGTTCCCCATGACAACAGACGGTAAACATGGTTGATGCCATCTTTATCCAGCAACCTTTATACCGTCTTTTTCGTTGTTCACTCCCACTATGCAGCCTCTCCTTTGTATCTCGAAGGGGTGATTAATGCTAACAGCTGCTCTCGAGTGTAAACAATGGAGCAAGACGCAAGCTACAAATGTAAGAAGATGAAAATCCATACCTGCACAAGTGCTTAAGGGGTCGGTATGGCAAGAAAAACGATAAGAAAAGTACGAATAAAGCATCATTAAACACTAAAAACGCAGCAGAAGATGTGGAGCCGTCGTAACTAGCTTGCATTCAGGCGATGAGACCTCTGCATCAAATCTAGTCTACATCGATATGAACGAGATGCTTGTTTTTGATATTAAAAGAAATATCGATATATCACCCAGCCCTATCATAGGCTAAACTGTACATTGAGTGACTACTAACATTGACAGCTAAACATTGCCAAATCACTACCATTACCCGGTAACAAACGTAACTAATGTGCGAGTTTGTGTTAGGTCTTAATGCGTTTGAATGTTGGCGTGCTCTCAGCAACAGAAGGAATCCATGAACCATGATGTAAGACAAAAAGAGTGAAAACAAACGCTTTCTTTGTATCCAAAGAATGTATCAATTTTTCAGACACAAGTATGGTTGTATTAAGTCCCTTAGAAATCCCCCCGTGTTCCGCCTGGGAAAACTACAAGCTTTACTAGCCAGTAGCCACTAATGTTGCCATCCAGCATTTGAAGCAGGTTACAGATGTCTTAATCTTCCATAACCTGTTTAGAACAGGCCACTTGATGGACTTTTTGTTACACTTGATTGTTCAAAGGATTGCAAGTTGCAATTTGTTTTGATTAAAAAAACATTCTTTTGATTCATCTTTGATTCATTTTGTCCAGCATGAAGCTGTCGACTCTGTGTCCAATTAGAACCATGTACAGTATGGACATTCACAAGATGCCACCAAAAGCACAATGTCCCTTCAAAATCTTTCAGGAAATGATGTAAGTGTGCTAACCAGCTCTTTCTGGGAACGAAGAAGTCAGAATGAGATACGCTAACAAACAAAACAACAGAGCGGAAATGCTGTAATTACTTAGCCACAGTAAAATGACTACTTTTACTCAAGAAGAGATTGAGGGCAGCATGAAAATTGACCACAGCGGCCAAGAGGAATGTCAAGCAGAATAATACTGCAGCATCCCGAGCTAAGGCTACCGCTACAACCTATTGAACCTTAGCATGAGGAACATTGATGCTGCACGAATTAACGACCAGCAGTTCATCTGCTCGGCACGCTTGGAAGCCCGGCAGAGCCAGTACTAGATATAGGACATTGCAGTACCTGCTTTCACCAATTACAAAGTGACAGTATGTAAAGCTATGTGGGAAATTGTCAACGTCAGTGTGAAGAAAACAACAAGACAACAACTGAAGCCGCCCTCAGCCTGTCAGAACCACTAAAGTGCCACTAAAGTGGAGGTAAATGGACAACAAAGAATCAGAAATGGAATTTTGGAGATGAAAAGCGGAAGTGGAGAACAACAGCAGGTGGTCCAGCATCTGCAAGCCTAAGGCAAGTGTCTCCATGACAACTAGGATGCCTTGTTGACGATAATAGCTGAGCACAACATTTCTTGTGTGTATGTGTCACTTGGTTCGGGTTCTACTGACAGCTGCAATGATGTTCTGTTTGTCGTTTCCATCCTCCCAGCTCTGAGTTCTTTCTAGAAGAAAGCCTCAGCCTCTCCTTCAACAGGGAGCGTATCTGATCCAGAGGACAAGCCATCTGTTCCGCCGGGCTGCAGTGGGCCGGGATCAATACAGCCTGTGGGTCACGGAGGAGAACGCGGCCACTGTGGTCTCCCACACCGAGGCACCATAATGGATGGGCTTTCTGGGTCACAGAGGAGCCGTTGGGAGTGTGACCGCGGAGGTTTTTCTGGCTTTTGTTTAATTAAAAAGGACAATTCTCTCACTGGCTTGGCTCGTGGAAACAACACAGCCTCATGTTGGTTGTTCTGGAACGGGAATGAAGCGTGAAGCATCACGTGTGCTTGTGTTTATACATCTACCACGTCTATTTCTATACCTACAAGAACAACCTCTCGCTCTACGTGATTCCTGAGCCACTGCAGCATCCTCCTCCACATCGCTCTATTCCTCCCCCACCCTCCCCCTTCAACCCCTTCCCCCGCATCTCCACCTGCTTTTAAATGCACGGCACAGCCCAGGCGGCTCAGTACATGCAGGAGGCGGCAGCAGTGCTCCGAGGAACAGCACGGCGCTTTATTAGCCTGAGCCGCCTTCTTCAGAGCGGAGGGGGTTGTTCTAAAGTGGAAGTACCCGCCCACCTGTGCAGCACCTGGGAGAGGACTTGGG
This sequence comes from Doryrhamphus excisus, assembly GCF_037039965.1. Taxonomy (NCBI): domain Eukaryota; kingdom Metazoa; phylum Chordata; class Actinopteri; order Syngnathiformes; family Syngnathidae; genus Doryrhamphus; species Doryrhamphus excisus. Next base: position 14,166,341 of record NC_136377.1, read on the forward strand.
GTGTGTGGGGGGGGCATGGCTGCAAGGGGCCAGAATGGTTAAGTCCAGCTGCAGACTGCCATATTGTAAACACAAGCACTGCTCTGAGGTCAGTTTTAAAGTGACATAGAGACAACATGGCCGCTCACATGTATGATGCACGGAGGAGGGGTGACGTGCACGTAGCATCGTAGCATCCAGCATGCTGCCAGCATCCTCCTTCAGCTCATCTGTTTCGTAACCCCACACTCACTCTCACACACTCGTCCAAAAAGCTGCCTGGATTAAATCCCGTGCTGCATGCTAGTCTCTGCACCCCAAGCCACAAGGAGATGAGAGGGGTGCATGTATGTGACACCCCCCCAAACACACACACATTCAATAATCACCATGCATCACTGCACAGCCTCACAGGGCCTTGACTGCCCCCCCTCCTCCACAATGGGCCTCATATGCAGCCTCTCACGCACATATCGATGGATAGCATCATGCTAAGTGGGCCTTTGTCCGCGGTACGCACACACACACACACACACACACACACACACACACACCTTTGTACGTAGATCATTCCATCCCAATCTGAAGTACCTTGGTGCCATTTTTACATCACCTGCATCGTCCCAGTGGGCGTAGGAAGGATGGAGAGGAGGGTGGGGGTTGCCAGGAGAATAGCATGCAAGCACTAGCCGCTAGAATGACACTAGAAACGGACTGCTTTTATTGTTGCATCCATCATTAAGTCAACAATGGCTGCTGATGAGAGTGCACGGCGAAGGGGGTCACAGGCTTCAGCCAGCCTACTGCAGCCACGGAGAGAACAATTGACTGGTCTTAATTTAAGTATGACCTCTTTTATGTGCAGCAAAGATGAAGATGCGAGCAGCAGAACAAACAAATGACATCATCCCCTCAAGGCGTCGTCAGCAAAGCGTACTGGGTCCACTCACCAGGTTCAGAACCGTCTCCACGATGTCCCGGTTGCTCACTTCGCCCACCTGGATGAGGCCCACCAGCACGGCGAATTTCATCTGGATATTCCTGATCGGCACGGCGGGGTTGATCACGCCGGCCGGGAGGACCATAGAGCCGGCCGAGGACACCATTCTCTCCCCGGTGGCCAGCGGCGGCGGCGGCGGCGAGTCCGTGGCCGCGAGCGAGGAAGTGGAGCCCGGTGGTGCCGAAAGCGGCTTCTCGCTCGACATGTCCCCTCGGGATCCGGAGGAGGAGAGGAGCGGCCGCCGGGTGTCTCCGGAGCACCTGCCCTACAAGCTGAGCCTCCGCGGCGGCCACAAACACATCCACAGCGCGGGACAGCACTCGGAGCGGCCAAACGTTCACAGACGACGTGGTCCTCCTCGCACCGTGCTCGGCGTCATAAGGAGGTGTATCTCGGAGGTTGGTAGCTGCTCTCTCTCCTCACCAAGTGTCTCTCTCTCCGGTCTGCAGCTTGCAGTCAGTGCGGTCGACGTCGAGCCTTCAACGCCATGTTGACGCCCCCTGGCTGCGGTGGGCCGCTGGGACGGCGCATGCGCGCTGGTGGCAAACCGTCTGGACGCAACTAACATGGAGACACGCGTGCACGCGCTCTTACCTGCACGACCTTCCACCAGAGGCCTAGCGAACCTGCAACCTTTGACCTTTAACACCAGTCAAGTAAACAAGAAATGGTTTGTTGTCATGGAAACACCTACCTTTCATATTTTACATTTGGAACAATAAGACCATATTTACCATATCATTTTACCACATTATATAATTAAATAATTTACCATATAAATACATTTATTCGGTGGCAGACGGGCAAATGTGCAGCAGTGCAACACACATTTTAAAAAATTAAATTTGTCACATGTCCATCGTACAGCAAAATTTGTCTCTGCATTGAACCCATCCTCTTGAGAAGCAGCAGACAGCCATCATGCCTTAAAAAGAAAAAATTGTGAATTGCATCAAATTCCCAACTGCTTGGGCTTGTGTATTCCTGTAAATATGCATATATGTATTCATAAAATCATCTAAATAGCAAACAAAGCGATGAATAACCTACAAGTCTACAGGGCTTCATTGTTTTGAGAGAAAGGCCAAGCAAATGTTAGGGTCTCCCCCAACAAAAGGCTCAAGATTAATATTGATATGTACCATTAATAAAATATGATTCCATTAATCCAGCTTCATGCTATCAACTAGCATGGATGTGGTTCACTCGAAAGAAAGGAACACCCTCAGTCCTCTTCCCTTTCAGTTGCCTTCAGGCTCCAAATAAGATGTATGAAATATATGTGTGCTTACAAACGCATGTGTCACAGTGTTCTCCTCGTGTCACACGCTCTGCTCCTGGTGCTGCCTGAAGGTCCACATAAGCTTCTTTCACACTGCACGTCTTCTTCCAGCAGGTCACATCTGCTGGCAGAAAGATCCATTTACAAGGGAGGGGGGTTCGCCTACGTGCGTGTTCCTGTGTGTGTCTGTGTGGGAGTGGATTTTCATTACACACAGTAACGGCAGTCGCTTTGATGTACCCGCCGCTCACTTCCTTGAGATGCTGTCATTTGACGAGGGTGACGACAGCGTGACACTGACCAGGCGCATGTGTGTGTGTGCATGTGACCTTATTAGACAATTTAACAGATGAGCAGAGACAATTTGGTGTCAAACTTCTGAATAAACAAAAGGCAGTGAGGGCAACTCGCTCATTCCGTCTGTATGAGCACACACAAGTGCAGACGCGCACACCAATACACACACACACATACACACACACGTACACTGTTTTCTTTGTTAGCACACAATGGCTTGTGCAGCTTTGTCTTGAAGAACACAAAAGGTTCCTCCAGCAGGGCGTCTTTGTTCAAGCTGGCTGCTGAGTGCAGTTGCACAGTTTCCCTCACATCCATCCATCCATACATCCATCCATCCATCCATTCATCCATCATGCTGAGTGCAGTTGCACAGTTTCCCTCACATCCATCCATCCATCCATACATCCATACATCCATCCATCCATCCATTCATCCATCATGCTGAGTGCAGTTGCACAGTTTCCCTCACATCCATCCATCCATACATCCATACATCTATACATCCATACATCCATACATCCATACATCCATACATCCATCCATCCATCCATCCATCCATCCATTCATCCATCATGCTGAGTGCAGTTGCACAGTTTCCCTCACATCCATCCATCCATCCATCCATCAACATTTGTCTTATTTCACTGTTGTGAAGCTCCATGGATGAAGTGAAACAAACAAAGATAGCGAGTTGTTTATAGGAATTGATGTTGGACGTTAATTTGAAGGATTGATGGCTGGATGAGGCCGCATGATGGACGAGCGGTTAGCATGTCGGCCACACAGTCAAAAGATCAGGAAGATCTGGGTTTGACGCTCCGCTTGGGCATCTCTGTGTGGAGTTTGCATGTTCTCCCCGTGCATGCGTGGGTTTTCTCCGGGTACTCCGGTTTCCTCCCACATTCCAAAAACATGCTAGGTTAATTGGAGACTCCAAATTGTCCATAGGTATGAATGTGGTGGCACATATAGACAAACAACCATTCACACTCACATTCATACCTGTGAGGCCTGCACGCTAACCACTCGGCCGCCGTGCAGCCTGTATACGGATCAAATAAAACCCAAAATGATGGATGAATCATTGAAAACAAAGTAGCTGGATGGTTGGTTGGTTGCATGGCTTATTGGTGGATGTATGGATTGGACACTCAAAGCGACGGATAGATGTTGGGTGGTGATTAATTGACACACAAAATGATGGATGTGTAGCTGGATGGTTGGTTGGTTGCATGGCTTATTGGTGGATGTATGGATTGGACACTCAAAGCGACGGATAGATGTTGGGTGGTGATTAATTGACACACAAAATGATGGATGTGTAGCTGGATGGTTAGTCATAATGGTTGGTGGTTGGATGAAGATGATTGATAAGTGGGATGAAGATGATGGATGAACGATCATAGGTATCAATTACTATACAGATCATCAATAGTATCAATAGATGAATCGGTCAGTGAAAACGGAGCGATGGACGAATATTGGGTGACAATAATGGTTGGTTGATGGTTTAATTGGAAAACGAAATGATGGATGGTTGGTTGAATGATGGATGGATGGATGGATGCATCATCCATCCATCCATCCATCCATCCATCCACCCATCCATGTCACTTAAAACAGAAAATGATGAATGGTTGGATGGATGATGGATGATGTACCAACAGATGGATCAGTCAGTTAAAACTCAGGGTGTCTTAGAATAGTCTATTTGATGATTTGATTCAGAGGAGTGTGATTCGACTATATTAAAAAACTATATTTGGCTAGTAGATGACTATGGACATAATCTAACGAATCAGCTTCAACTATGAAAATCCTGAGTTGATGACAGCACAAGTTGGAGCATGAAGTTATGGACTTGTGTTGATAATTATTGTTGATAGATTCATTGAGACACAAAATAACGGCTGGATGGCCGCATGATGTACGGATGGTAAGGTGGAAGGGTTGATGGTTGGATGAAGATGGATGAACGTTTGTCTTGATGGTTGGGTCAATTAAGACACAAAATTATGTATTGGCTGGTTTGACGATGGATGGCTGTTGTTCAGGTGATGATGGATGGTTGTTGGATGATGAAGATGGATGGATGGATGGATGGATGGATAATTGGATGAAGATCATGGATCACTATATATTGGATGATGGACAAATTGCTATTTTGATGATGGATAAATGCTTTTTGGATGGATGGATGGATGGATGATGGATGGATGTTTCATGTTGTCAGCATATCAGGTTGTTTTTCAGGTTGAGTAAAAATAGATTTTTATTTAAAAATAAAGTGTGTTGCTGACCTGCGACAACCGCGAAAAGGAGGTTAATCACTTCCTGTTTTTATCCTCACATTACCATTCACTACGTGTCCTACTTTTTTCTACTGTGTGTGTGTGTGTGTGTGTGTGTGTGTGTGCAAGACAAAGAGAGAAAGACAAGGCTAAGTAGGTAAATGTGATTGAGTATTGATCCAAGTGAGTTTCCTACATCATCGGGAAGGACACAAATGAAGAAGTTAAATTGTCCTTTCAGAAACCACTCCCGTCCACAACACCCATACGGGGATGCTCGCCATGCGCCGATTGACACATCTTTAGCAGGCCAACAGCGCCCCTCCATGGATACACACAGTAATACACACTGGTCGGATTTAATGGCACTTGCCCACAATTGTTATCTGCACTTGTCGATTCAAACCAGTGTATTTTTATGACGCAGTTCCTCCAAGGATTCTCCCAATTTAGTTTGGTTGGTGGTTCATCAAAGATTGTTCAAATGTATCAAAAATAATCAGAAAACATTGCAACATCACAAACCGTCAGATGCAATTATTTGAATGACAGTACACCAGATGCTTGTACCACTCGAGTCAAAGGTCATATCACTGATTGGTTGAGAGACATCACGTGATCCCACTGTCAAAAATGGATATAAGACAAATGAATACCAGGAAAACAAAAATAGTTTTTGCATCATTTTATTTAAAAACAATTTTGTGTTGTTACACTAAATCTGGTCACAGGTAACACACACACACACACACACACACACACACACACACAGTCAGGTGGCACAGTAGAGATATTATATGATATCATCATCAGCATGACGACGCAGCCTCTAGCAGCACTAACAGTAAAGCAGGTAAGTTGTCTTATTGCTTATTTCAGCTTATCAATATGATAGCAAGACCCTGATGAAAAGCTATTATTTACAACACACACGCACACACACACACACGCACGCACACACACACACACACCATGCTTCCCAGAAGCAGTGCAATGATCACATGTCTCAGACATTGTATGACAGCAATGACATATAATGTACACAATCATTTCACAACAAGAACTCTTCTTCTACACAAGCGGTCAAGTGTGAGCGTCACGAGGACAGTCCCCCTTTTCAAGAAGCTCACCCTGGAGGTCTGTATCCTGCACCACTACACAAAGTCTTGTTGGATGCTGATGGTGAAGTCTGGGGTATTCACGGGACCTCATGATGACATCAGGGAGGACTATTTGGAAGCCACAAACAGTGAATTTTCTCACTGGCACTATGGGGACTTGTTGCGAAAGTATGTGGACATATGATGGTACCATGAGGATCAGCGGGACATCAGGTCTAGTTCTCCTACCGGTTCTACTGGCAGCATTCACTTTGGAGATAAAGCATGATGGCTGTTTACAACTTGGACTCGGTGTTGTGGTCCAGTGGGAAGAACGAGGCTCTGATTTTTTGGGCTTCGTTAGCGCACAGGTAACCGTACGCCTTGTTGTACCATTCTGGAGAGCGCCCCCTGGAGGTCCAAGAAATTACAATTCAGCCCAAATATTCAGGCCTAAAAGCGTTAAAGCCTTAAAGGGTTTATGATGGCCACAGTTTGACCCTGGAACAGACTATTTCTATTCATTATTTCCTGTGGTTACTTTTTTGAGCTGATTATGTCTGACTTGACTTCTATAACCTTACCTGAGGTCCACTCTGGAGATGTGTGTGAGCCTGGTTCTGCCCTCTGCGCTGCAAGGCTCGAGGAGGTAGTGGGACTCCAGAACCACACCCCTAACCGCCCCCGTGCGTGGGCCGTCATCGTGTTCCACCGACACACACACCAGCGCGCTCCATCCTTTCATCGGGTCGGAACGCCACGACCTGAGGGGGCAGGACATGAGAACCAGGCGGAAACAAGCTGGTCCATGAAAAACCAAGTCACGGACCTCAGTACCACGTAGTCAGTGCTGGGCTGGGGCACCATGTTGTGGCAGGAGTACTGGTACACGTCTGTCTGTTTATCCAACGTCTCCAGAACCTTCTCCTGCTGTAGCTCTACGTGCCAGCGGGGGCGCTCTCTCAGCAGTCTTTGCAGAACCTCGGTGGGCGTGGCTGTCACCTCTGTGCTGACCCTCCAGCGCCTCAGGGGGTTTCCATCCCCCACCTGGACCCAGAAGCCAAACCCAAGGACCAGTTAGCGCAGGATTTACAACTGCTTTCATGAAAGCGGCTCAAAATAAAAACAAATGAAACCAAAGTGACCTTTTTTGAAGCCACTTCCGTGTGCTCGATGGCAGGACGAGACACCCATCCTTTACTCTTATCTTTGGCCTCTTTCAGCAGGTTCTGGACCAGCCTTTCGAGGTGAGTGTGATAGGATCCCTCCTCAAAGTCCTCCTCCTCCTCATCCACCACCTCCTCGTCTTCATCCATCTCATCTTCACGGACCTTCCCCAGCTCTTCCAGCGGGGGCACCAGAAGATCCGCTTCCATGTAGGAGTTGCGGGACTGGGTCACCATCTCCTCTGGGATCTGTAGGAGGATGGGCAACAAATTACATCAAAAGTAAAAAAAAAACCCATAATGATAATAATAATACATTTACATGGATGGACGTTTGTTTACATGCTTCAGAGGCCGTTTGATGAGGCCATCTTCTGCAGAACTGCTGGAAAGGTGAATTTCTGGAGTAAACTATCAATGTGTGTGTGTGTGTGTGTGTGTGTGTATTGAAATGAACACTGCTGCCAAGAGTGGCTGACTTTCAAGCAGCTGTTTGTTTATTCAAGCACGTTTTTATGCGAGCCATGAGAGCGTCATCAAGCATTCCTTGTCTACCGTTGATATCACGGCTAAGATGAAAGTCAAGCAGCTAGCAACAAAGTCAAGATTCAAGCCTCCAGGACCTTCTATTATCAAGGGAAACATGAATTCACTACCAAGCAAGATCTAGGAGCTGGCAAGAACATCAAGACCTTCAAATTTGTGCTTCGTTATCTGGAAAAAACAGACACTGATGTCTACTAATTAACTAATACACATTTTTACGCTGATAATTATTAGACATTGCCTCTTCATTAATGGGCATGCTTTAATCGTCTTTAGTATGTGTGTGTGTGGTTGGTTGGTTTGTTCATAGAACACACATTGAACGATGAACTCAGTTTCTGTCTCCTTTCTTCCATCTAATAAACAATGAAGTGGCCAGTAGTAGTGTGTCGGTCATGAACCAACGGGTCAAAAGAACTAGTTCTTTTTTGTGAACAGAATGAACAAGGTCACCACCCCTAAAATATCCATTCAGTCCGTTCAGTTGCAAATGCTTTTTTTTTGATTGGCTGGAGAGTCAGTTCATTGTTCCTTTTGCAGGGCGGGACGATCTGAAGTGCTTGCCTGTCTTATCCTGTCATCATGCCTCGCTCTGTGGGTGGGGTTAGCTGACTGAAAGACAGAGACATGGACCAACACTCGTCGGCTGTTCATTCATGGCCGACAGTTGAGTCGGAACAAATATGAACATGAGTGAACGGACTGACTGGACGCGGCTGAGAGATCACAGGCTAACGACCAATTGACCGAAATGATCGAAATGACTGAAATGATCGAAATGACTGAAATGAACAAAATGAACAAAATGAACAAAATGAACAAAATGAACAAAATGAACAAAATGAACAAAATGAACAAAATGAACAAAATGAACAAAATAAACAAAATGAACAAAATGAAGCGTTCTTTTTATTGAATGAACCGGAATGATCCGGTTCACTGAAATGAACGGTTTTGCCCACCACGAGTGGCCAGTGAGTGCAAACATCACAACTCGGCTTTCCGCCCCTGATCTCTAAATATCTCAAATACGTATCTAAAGATCCCTTGTTCGATCCCAGGTTTTCAAGACTCAACACCTTCCACATAGAAATCGTAGGAATCAAGTGGACAGACTGCATAACCAACAATGAGGTCCTCAGACCTGGTGTTCCCAGCATTTCCACACTCCTGAGGCAACGGCTGTTCCACGTCCATAGACTGCATAGATGGCAGGATTCCAAAAGAGCTACTGTACGGAGAGAAGAGAGTACAAAGTCGCCTCCAGCTGGGTTTGAAAGACGTCTTCAAGAGAAACGTGAAGGCTCTGGACATTGTCAACAGATGAGAAGGAGCTCGCTCTGGACCATCCTCACACCCACAGTCTACACTGAGGAGAGGAGAAGCTACACATACCCTCAGAAGACGCAAAGTCAGCCAGCAAAACCCACACCCAGCCTTGGGGTGTTGTTGTAGAGACTGTCACTCGCACATTGGCCTGTACTCCTGCAGCAGCACCGCCCGTTAACATGATCAGTCGTGATCAATGGATGCCGGAGGGAATTGGATCTCTCTCAGGGCTAGTAATGTAAATCACTTCCTGTCAACAAGTAGAGTGAACCACATACTGTAGTCACTCTGAAGTTGACCTTTGTATTGGCATCCACTCATATCTTCTATCTGATTGGACTGTGTAGCTAATAAAGTAGCAATATACAAAAAGCGTATACAAGCTACAAATAATAAGATGAAATATTATCATAAATGCAGACCTGAAAGAGGCGCTGACACTCCGTAATCATATGAGCCAGTCCTTGTGTCGCTGCCATGTTCTCATTTAAATCCTTCTGGTCCGGTCGGCCCGTGGCATACTTCCTCTGGATCGACCTGGACCGTTAGAGAACATGCAGAAACACAGACCACATGAACTACTCGTCAGTCACTCGTCATTACACTAATGCTTCATGAGTCATCTTGCTGATGTTGACGCACCTCGGCGACAGCATCTCGTTCTTCATGAGGCTGAGATGGAAGAGCGAGGGCGCCAAGCACACGGCGAGATTCATGGCCGTCATTTGGTTCTCGTTCACCTGTGTGGTGACGTCGCGCAGGAAGAAGAGCAGCATCTGCAGCGCCTGCCTGTTTTCATCTGGCATCAACAAGATGGCCGCCTGCACTGCCTGCAGTCGCTGCTCTTTGGGAACATCTGATCGGGAACAGGAAGCAATGCAATCACGCTATCTTAGACCTTACTTTTGAATGCACCACAGCAAATCATAGCAGTACTTTTATATATAGCATCAACACAACAGTGTGAATGCTCGACTCCAAGCACGAGCAATGCCTTTAATGAATGAGGGTTTGAGTCCATCAGTGGTTAAACAACATGTGTGCTTAGTGTGTATGCTTTATTGGGATTTGTAGATGAGTGTCCGTTACGGATAATGCATCTTTGGTGGCCAGCCAATCACAGGGCACATACAGACAAACAACCATTCACACTCACATTCATACCTATGGACAATTTGGAGTGGCTAATTAACCTAGCATGCATGGGGAGAACATGCAAACTCCACACAGAGATGGCCGAGGGTGTAATTGAACTCGGGTCTCCTAGCTGTGTGGCCCGTGCGGTAACCACTCACCCGACGTGCAGCTGGAAAATCATCAAAACCCCCAAATTCCTGCACAACGTGCTTTAAAGTAGAAAGCGATGAAGTGCTTCCATCCACATTTACCGTGTAATCAACAAGCTATCATGAGAGGCTTCCACCGGAGCGCATCTTCTCCACCCGGTGTGTGTGCACCACTGTGGAAGCCTGGCCACTTCATGGTGGGGGGTCATTTGCTACAAAAACACAGCATGGACACACTCCCCTTTCCCTGTGAAAGATGTAAACCAGGGATGTCCAAAGTGCGGCCCGCAGACCATTTTTGGAATGTATTTTTTATGGACCTGTGAAGTTGTAGAAGAGTTGATACTAGTTCAGATATTGATGGTAAGTTAATTAAGTACACATAATCCCTTCTTGTTTTGTTATATTACTGAGATGTAAGCTAAATGTCAAACCAACTCAGCGGTAGTTTTCTATTCGCTAGTCAACTGTTTGATGGCTCTCAGCATTCTAATGGAAATGTTCAGCATTGATGCAATAAGACCTACACTGGTAGATGTGTAAGAAGGTTTCTCCCAGCTTGTTGCTCAGGAGAGGTTCTGGAAGGTCCCGGAAGAACTGTTTAACCATGTCAGCCACGTCGTAGGCGGACTGGTCGTCGTAGTTTACCGAGTCGGGCGTTGTGTCGCATTGCTGCCTCAAGGCTTGAATGCGGGACTTGACGCCGGACTTCCGGAAGAGTCCCACCTGGGCAGAACGCGAAGAAGCAAGAGGCAGGTGAGATAGAGTAACACTAAAAATAGCGGTTTTGTCAGGGAGCTTTGGTACCTGGTCCAGACAGTGGCTTCTGAGATGGCTGAGGGCCTGCTGGAGACACAGGGGCAGCGGGAAGCCACATCGCTGCACATGGACGATGAGGGGGACGCCAAATACAGTCTTGTCTTTGTAGTCGGGTGCCTTGATGCGCTTCATAAATTTGGGAACAGACCTTGGTGGGACACAAAGAAGGAAGTGTTGGCCTCAGTTGGCCTTCATTAAGAGACCTCTCCTACCTCCAGGGGACTGGAAAAGGAGAGGAACTGGTCTTTAACTACGCAATTAGTACGTTTACATACATACTTTTACTGAAAAAGACATTGTGCAACTTAGATCAGGGGTGTCCAAAATTTTCACACAGGGTTACATACTTAAAAATGAAATTTACAGAATTTACAAATATTTCATCTTTCTTCTTAAATTGTCTTTTCTTAATATTATGACTTTTTTATGACTTCATTCTAAAACTGACAAAATGCAACTTTTTGCAACTTTTTGTCTCGTTACAAAAGTTTTTTTCTCTTGATATTTTATAATAATTTTTTTCTCATATTACAAAGTTATTCTTGTAAAATTGAAATTTTTTCTCATTAGATTACATTTTTTTCTTTTAATATTTTGACATTATTTTTGTAAAATTACTGCAGACTTTTCAATTTTTGCTGCTGTTTTTTTTTCTAGTTTTCTTGCCAAATGCCATTTTGAGATTTTTAGCCACAAATGGGCGCCATGGCTACCACAAAATCACCTTGAATATAAACTAGATATGACTATCAACAATTAACACTGATTCAAATGTAAGGCAATGTCCAAATTAAAATGACAAATGCAAATGTAATGCCGACTACATTTAGCATATGCAGTCATGGAAAAAAAAGGATTAGACCACTTTGTTTCTTCAGTTTCTTGTTCATTTTAATGTCTGGTACAACTAAAGGTGCAGTTGTTTGGACAAATATAATGATGATGACAACAAAAATAGCTCATAAGGGTTACATTTTGTTATAGTTATTCATGTAAGAATATTAGTGATTTGGGAAAACCATGGAAGATGCTAGATATCATCTCTTAAAATAAACTCTTATGAGCTATTTATGTTATCATCATTATATACTATCTGTCCAAACAAATGGACCTTTGGTGGTATCAGGCATTATATGAAGGAATATAAAGTCAGTGTATCTACCCACCACGTCCAGCCGTGTTTATTGGACATGGAGTATTTCTCCATGATGGCGGTGAGGCGGAGTAATGAGAACTTCTGCAGGAGGCTGAGCTGAGATGCTGATTGGCTGCTGATGTGCAGGGAAGACGATGGCTGCTTGAGATGATCGGACGTCCTGAAACTGGGCCAGCGCACACTGGGACACACACACAGATACACACAGGGACTACAGTTAGCAGTAGCATCTATGTCTATACATCTGTGTGCTGTTTAGATGAGTTAACTTTCTATTCTATCTATTTCTATCCATTCACTTATACCTGCATACATGGGGACACAGCTAGGATACCCTGACTCACCGCGGCCTTGTCAGGGACGCCCCGACCCCGGAATCTCTCCTCTCCCGACTGGTCCCAATAGAATCGGTGTCATTTAACGAGGTGCCATCCCTGTCGCCCTCATTGGGAGTGGTCTTCCGCTCCCCGTCCTCGTCTTCTGGCAGCACACTGCGGCTCCAGTGGTCCACAATCTGCTGCAGGCCGCTAACGTGCTGGATGATGTCATCCAGGTGAGGGAAGAGGTTGTCCTCCTTCTCCAGGTCCAGGATGTCCCCGGTGCTGGCATACAGGTGGGAACCTGGGACATTGTCGTACACGCTCACTCTGCTGCCCCGGGGAGCCCTCGGACATGGGGGCTTGGGGGGGGCACTTCCAGACCAGACGTCGTCCAGGTTGTTGTTGGGTGGAGACAACCCAGGGATGGTGGTGTTGCTACCGTCACCGGGAGAGGGCGCCAGGCTTTCGATGGACAGTGCTTTGGGGAAAGTTCCTGGCTTGTGGTCTTTGGGGATTTGGATGAGGAGGTTGTCGTAGGAACAAAAGTGATTCCTCTGTCCGTCTGTCCTCTTCCCTTGAGTGGGAAGCTCCATGTCTTCCAGGTACTTGCTGCTTCTCTTGCTGGCCGTCCGTGCTCTTGAACACGCGTATTCGGTTACGGTGGACGCTGGTGGCTCGCGTATGGGGCTGACACTCATCATGGAAAGGTCGTTGCAGTCGTTGCTGAGGTCAGCAGGCGACATCTCGCCATCAGTCAGATGCTTGGGGAGGTTTTGCTCCAGTTGGCTGATGGGAGTACACTGAAGCACTTGCAGGGCCAGAGGTTCTTCACCCTGCAGCACCGGCCCGCTGATGTCCATAGGCGGTCTGCGCTTTGAGCTCCTCCTCATCGTTGATGGCCCCCAGGTGCGCATCATTTCCATTCGTCGTAGAAACTCCTTGGCTTTGCTCCGCCCCCCCTGTCCGTGGTGCCCGCTCTTGATGGGCAAGGAGTTGTAGTGCGGCAGCTCTGCAGGCGGCTGGTAGGACGCGGACAGCGACACCACCGATACGGCGTCGGCCATGGTGGAAGCCGAGTCCTCGCTGTGGAGCGACGAGACCTCGGAGATCTCCTGTTCGCTCAGGTCGGTCAGCACGCTCTCGCTGCTCACCGTGCTGCGCAGACCCTCGCTTCGGCTCGCCGGCCCGCCCTCGCTGGCACCATCCGACAGGAGGTCCTGCAGGCGCGACCAACGCCGGCTGCTCCATTCGAACGTCCAACGCTTACTGATGGCCATCTGGTCATCTTCATCGGAGTCATCACCCTACGGATGGTATTTGTACGTATTTAACTTCCATGAAACAATATACAAGTTCACATTTCGCTTTCATTTCCAGTGAGGGTACCAAAATCAGTGATTGTTAAAACGTTTTGCCATCAATCAATCACAGCATCAACAGCCATTTGTTTGCAGAGGAAGAGGGGAAACATAAGCCAACAGTGTCATCAAGTGGCCATACGTAGTTTTGAAAGACCTTTCCTTGTGGATCGTCACTGGTGTTATATTTCGCTTAACCGGAGTACCTGGAGTAAACCCACGCATGTACGGGGAGAACATGCAAACTCCACACAGAGATGGCCATTTTGGTCATTTTTACACCGCAAAAATTTCGGTGCAATATAAAGCTAACATAAAGCTAACTCAGCTGCCGAGTGGTTAGCGTGCAGGCCACTCGAGTTCGATTCCACCCTCAGTGGAATTTGCATGGGTTTTCTCCGGGTACTCTGGTTTCCTCCTGCATTCCAAAAACATGCTAGGTTAATTGGCCACTCCAAATTGTCCATAGGTATGAATGTGAGTGTGAATGGTTGTTTGTCTATATGTGCCCTGTGATTGGCTGGCGACCAGTCCAGGGTGTACCCCGCCTCTTGCCTGAAGACAGCTGGGATAGGCTCCAGCGACCCTCATGAGGATAAGCAGTAGAAAATGAATGAATGAATAAAGATATGTAAAAGCGCTATGAACTACCCTGGAGTCCAATTGGGTTAATGAACTTGGCGACGTTTGCAACACAGGAGAAAGGAATGAGGATCTAAATATATGAATATCTTACTTTCTTCTTAGGATGGCTGACGTCCACCTTCATGGAGGCACATTTGTTCAAAGTGTTGAGACGCCTGTAACACACACACAAACACATGATCCAAGTACCACCTCCTCCTGAGGGTTTCAGACATTTCAATGAAGGATCAGTGCTGGAGGAAAGGGGGTATGCTCCCTGGTATGTTAATTTGGATTCACAGTCAGACGTCTGATGATTACCATCTTTACTGACACACTGGACATGAGCTCATGAGCTCAGACATGAGCTCAGTCTTTCTACTTACCTCAAAACTTTCTGGAAGCATAAAACGTTATAAAACATTGATATTGATATTTATATATTATAGTGTGAGAATAGTAGAGAATCTGCAACAGACATGATGACATTATGTACTGATTTGACCTTAGCGATGGGAGCAAGTCAGTGTTTGGCAAGTCTCAAGTCCGTCTCAAGTCTTTCCTTTGAAGGTAAGAACAAGTCAATTCTCAAGTCAAGACAAGACAGTAAAGCCAAGGCTTGGAATTTTGAAGTCCAGAGCTATTTCGTAGGGGTGCTCCGATCAATATCAGCTGATGTCAGTGAAAAAGTATGGTATCATTATCGGCCGATACCTGCTTTAAAATGCCGATCCCATCGGCTGATTTCCTCCACAGAGTCATGTCAAAAGTTCAAGTTGAGTTGCAAGTCTTTGACAATATTGTCAAGTCGAGTCCAAACTTATCAAGTCAAGTTGCGTGACTCAAGTCCACACCTCTGGCTACCACTGACCACCATAATCAATCATCACTGAAAATCACTATTGTTCTTATAAAGACCAAGAAGGTGTCCAAAAAGTTCTCAAGAAGTTGAGAACCAGCACAGAGCTGACAAGAAGCTTACCGAGACAGAGGCTCCACCAGGTCCCGATCCAAAAAGTCATGGTCCCTTTTCACCGAGGAAATATTGATAGGAAACCGTGAGTCTGAGACAAAGACAACAAAGAGAGGACACCTTTATGACACATGCAATAAGATACCAATTCAAATGTTTTTTGGTGGGTCATGTGGTATGAAAAGAAGGGAAAAACTTGGCGATGATTTGAATAACTAACTTCTTCTTTCTCTTTGGCTTTTTTCCCTTTAGGGGTCGCCACAGCGAACCAATCTCCTCCATCCAACCATATCTTCTGCATCTGTATTTCTCACACCAACTACCCTCATGTTCTCCTTCACTACATCCATAAATCTCCTCTTTGGTTCTCCTCTACGCCTCCTACCTGGCAGCATCCTTCTACCAATATATTCACAATTTCTCCTCTAGACATGTCCCAACCATTTCAGTCTGGCCTAAAGGACTTTATCTCCAAGGCCTCTAACATGGAATGTCCCTCTGATGTACTCGTTGATCCTGATCCTATCCATCCTGGTCACTCCCAATGAGAACCCTCCAAGTGTATATGATTAATTTCATTTCACCTATAATAAGGTTTTTAAAGAGTAGCTACTGTACTATGCTCATTTTTGGCGCTTTGTGTTGCGTTGTGTACTTCTATAGAGCAGCTACACACAATAACCCCTTCAGAAAGCTTTTCCATGCACTTCCTGCTTAATTTACTCCACCCCCGGCCATCCTCTCAGTACAGCCACTTCGCTGTGATTGGTCACACTCCCAAGCGCTCCGGAGGACTTCCAGATACGTAGGTCGGTGTTTACTGAGTGCGAGCAATCTGCAGCCCATATAAGGAAGTCCAGATTGAATTGTCGTCAGTAGAACTCTGTAAAACCGAACATGCAGAGCCATACAGAGGTTCTTTCAAGGCTCACTTCCAAATGCACAAACCTCATTATCTGGCGCGTTGGCATTGTTTAACATGAGAATACAACATTGTAACTACATTTATCGGTCAGAAAAGTGGCAAAGCTTACTAGCATCAGAAGTATGATGAATAATAACCAACATAATGTGAGGAGATAAGTAGGCCTTCAGTGTATGAAGAAGAAATGAGTCCCAGGATAAAAGTACAAGCAGTGTTGTAATGACCAAGGATGAAGGTGGAAGGATAAAAAAGTGTAGAAGAGACGCTGTGAGAGTCCCAGCAGAGACAACAAGGCCTTTCCCATGACCCTCCCCCTCCCTTTGGACAGGAAGTGCGGCCTGGAAATAGACCGCGTCTCGCCGGAAGCAGGGGGAAACGAAGGGATGGTGGGGAGGGATCGATGGTGGAATAAAAACAGGTGCTAGTTACCTTCGTAGAGCTGCGCGTACTGAGGGAACCCGGCCGCCCTAAGCCAATCACACGCCTCCTTGGCCTCGAGCTCTGCAAGGCGGGAAAAAGCAGCAGCGTTAAAAACTCTTCACGCTCCAAGAAGGTTTCTCACACACACTATCTGCAAGTCCTATCCCAGCATTCCTGGCGTCCGGGGGCGGAACATCTTGGGGAATTTTATCCTGCTCTGGGAATTCTCAGGAATGATGCGAGTGGGAAGACAGGAAGTCTCTGTGAGAGGACAAGGCTTTTATTTACACTTTAGCTAGCTGGCTAGCGTCGGGGTGTGTGCCGACCCTTAATCCGGTGGCCGTTAATGCAGGAGTTACACAGCGTCGCCACGGCAACGGAGCCCATTAGGCCCTTTTACTGCCACTTGGTTTTACTGCTTTTTTCCACTAGCATATGTGATTTGGTGCCTGGGTGTGTGTACAGTGTGTTTATGAGCACAGACACAACTTAAGCAACTTTTAAACACGCTTTTGTGCTGACAAAGCCGCCATTACGCTGCCAACAGTTACGTTTGTTCAATAAAAGTGGAATACACTCGATTATTTGCACATTTAGCTAAGAAAAAGAATTCAAAAGTGTCATCAAAATATCAATAAATACAGTAATGAATTCAATTAGTCCTCTTTACTCAGAAAATGTTAACTTTTGAGGTGTTCATTTAACAAAATATCAAACAATTAGAAAGCAGCGATATTGGACCTTGAAGAAGTCATTTTATCTCCATCAAGGCAGCTAATGATCCATGCTTCCTCCTACAATCTCCTCACTTCATCGGCAGTTCCTCTCAGAGGGAACATTCAGCAGGCTGCTCGAGCCTCCACACCATCTCCATCACCTCAGCATCACGAGGAGCAACACGTAACAAACTGAGACCTTCTCGCAGCGGACAATTATGTGTCAAGAAGCTTACTTGAAGCCTTCATGGCTCATGAAGGTCACATCTTCATCCACCTCCTCCTCCCTCACACCTTCTCCTCCGACTCCACCTCCACTCTCGGGGGCTTCCTAGACTCTCAGATTCTGGTGTGGCTCCTTTTTACCCCTGAAATACGCTTCCCTTCATCAACCTTCCTCCACTAGCTCCACATCATCTTCACGTGGCCGCCACACAGGAAATGACTCCTTTCACTCAGCGGGCTGAGCTTGTCTCCGCCTTTGAGGTCAGCTGGACTCTTATCTTCTCTTCATTGGACTGAACACACACACAGGCACACACAAACTCTGAGAGGAGTCCATGAAGTGTTCAAATGAAGACGCAGCAGAAAGACGTCCAAGCAGTGGTAGCTAATCCTTGAGTATTGAGTAGAATCTTTTCTTTTTTGTTGAATATAGCGGAACCACCAAGCTGTTTTTTCTCGAAAAAGAAGTGTGTGTGTTTGGGCCAGTCTTGATTTAGATGATCCCTCTGTGCCAAGGAGCTCGCATCTTGCCCACAAACTATCATCAAGTCACAGCTAAACTGGGTCAAAGGTTCTGCAATGGTCACAGACGCCATTAAATCATTTAAATTATTTATATATATATATTTATGTGTATAAAATATACACATATAGTAGATATTATACAAAAACATGTTTGATTCATTCATTCATTCATTCATTTTCTACCGCTTATCCTCACGAGGGTCGCCGGGGGTGCTGGAGCCTATCCCAGCTGTCTTCGGGCGAGAGTCTGTTTGGTTAATTGATTGAATTTCAAATAAAATCATATTTTAAAATATACATTGTTTTTGAAATAATTACAATGATATAATTTTAAGTACAATCTAATTATAATTGATCACTAATGATTACAAAAAAATTATAGGAATTTATATTAGATTATTTATTGTATTGTATATAATAAACTATACATTTTTATAGTATTTTTTTTATTATTGCATAATATATGCACTTTTGTGTCCAGACTTTAGGGACACCCTGTATGAGTAAATGAGTAAAACATAATCATATTATTATTTCTTTAGCTACATTAGGAACAGTTGTACAGTAACAATAAACAATAAGCACAATAAGAAGTAAATAATACAGTAATAAGTACAATAATAAACATTTCATTATGTACAATATATGTTATTATAACATATATTTGTAAAAACGTTCAAAAACAACATTTGATATTAGATCTTACTAGATGCTAATGATAATACCTAACATAAATAACACCCACTTTACTAGGTGATAATTGTGTGTGTGTGTGTGTGTGTGTGTGTGCATGTGTGTGTGTGTGTGTGTGCTCGTGTACAACGTGGGAACAAGGCAGTACTATGTTCCTGAGCACAGAATTTCATCAAGAGATTAATTAGCACACAAACGCGTTAATCCAGACACCTGCTGGCATCAATGCATGACAACATGAACCTTCATGAGTGCACAACAAAGGTAATTCCTTTCACGACCAGGGTGCAAAAACACACACAATGTCCCTGCAAGAACTTCATTTCCAGCTTTTTATCAGGAGGCCGCTTGGTTGGAGTCATAGCTCACGTCTCCATGAGCACTGGGAATGCTCGAACACTTTTTCCTCTCATAGTTAAATGCATGCCAAAGCAGCAGGTGGCGTTATAGGCGCAAACTGTAAAACATTTTTAACACATCAGAAGAAGACTCTATAGACAGGAAGTTACATGACTGATTCTCTTTCAAAGCTGGAAGACTCCAGCGTCACCACACGCTGACTCACTTGTTAGCAAAGTGTGCATTTCAAACCATTAACAATTATTTGCGTTTTTACTCTCATTAAAATGTGATTTCAAATATAAATAAAGCCACAGCTTGACCCTGGATCAGACTATTTTCCCAAGGGATGTCCACAGGTACGCTCTATTTCGAGTGTTAGTGCATGAAGTACATGAAGTAGAAGCACCTCGTCCTCTCAGAAATGTCTGCTTCATTCTCAACAGCTCTGAGTGACATCATTTCCTGTCCTCCTTTTTTTCCCAGGCCTCCCTAAGCGGCGCGCGGGCTAAAAACAGCAACAGGAAGTTGCCGGATTAAACATGTCAGCTCCGCTCAGACGTGTGAGGGGGACGGATTTGTCTTCTATTATTAATTCTTATTAAATAGAAGCATACTTTGGACAAGCATAGAGGACACTATTAACTGGAGAAGGTGGGGAGGAGGTAGTCATGGGGCATTTCCTCCGGCAGGGGGAGCTGTAATACACTTCATTGTTCTCCATGACGTCAGACTGCAACTCCAAGGTAAAATGAGAAGTGGCAACATACAGTGGAACCTTGGTTAGCATCATTAATTTGCTACAGAAGGTCTGACTCTAACTGAAACGGACACTAACTGAATCAATTTGCCCCATAAGAAATCATGTAAATCCAATGAACCCGTTCCAGAAAGACAAAAATATGAACACATAAGTTATTACCATCACAGCTTTACATGCAGTAAACAATCCAAGTCATACATACAAATGATGACTGAAAGATATAAATGAACATTTAAAGTTATTTTTACCTTCATGGAAGACGTCATTGTTGACGTCAGTGTTCCCAAAGACACAATGTGACAACGAGACACCACCCAGACAACATTTCCTGTTTTGCTAATTGTTATTTCTTTCATTCAATCGTGTTTTTCATCTCAATAACCCAAAATTGAGCAAAAGAAAGCCTCCACTGTCAACATATTCATATAGAAGATGAAAAACAGGAAGAGGGTGCCTGTGTTGTGTCTCGCAGCTATATCGTGTCTTTGGGAACATTCACATCACGTCTTATATCGTCTTTTTTTAGACTTTTTAACGTCTTAAAGTAACCTTAAATCTTCATTTATCACTTGCATTCGTCAACATCAAAACATGTTTTGTTTTGACATCATAGACAGACTATGCAGATGACTTCTGGTTCCGGCTGCCATTTTGTTAGCAAGCTAGCTTCTTTGTCAGAAGCTAATGACATTTTGTGATAGAAAAAATACATTAAGAAAACAGTTGTACTCACGCAGTGTATTCATAAAACGGCAAGACGTGTGCCGTGTTGTATGCTAGCTGGAAAATGTACATAAACTGAGACAAAACCTTTACGTTAATTGAAAAACACACAAACCGGGATGATCGCTAACTGGGGTTCCACTTTTAGTTTGAGGGAATCAAATACTTCTTAAATGAAGGCAACTAAACATGCATGGTTAAAGGTCACAATGCAAGATAAACCAGCAATGCCTGGTGGTAGATAGCCACAACGTATCCTAGATAGCCAAAATGTGCTGACAAGATCAATCTTTCAGCCCCTCACGGTTTGATGAACACACTAGCAGCGCTTTAGCATCACAAATAAAGAAGTGTGTGAAGCATGACAGAACTTGTTTTCATCCTCACATTCTTCATCTCTCCTCTCACAAAGACGCTTGGATCATTTTTAGAAAACTCACACGACATTGTGAAGGAGGCGGGAGGGGCAAGACGTGGTGTGAGTAAAGTTTAAGCACCTGAATGCTGCACTCAAAACAGCGAGTGTGCAGTGATGTACACGTACCACCCGCAATAGTCACCACCTTTTTACTTATTATTACTTACAATTATTGTAAATATTTCAGATCATCAAACAAATGTAAATATTAGTCAATGATGACACAACTGTAACCGGTCCAGGGTGTACCCCGCCTCTCCTCACGTGAGGACACGCAGAGTCGAAAATGGATGGCTGGTTGGTCAACACAACTGTTTTTAAAACTGAAACTACTCAGGGAGAAGAAAATCCAAACCTACATGGCCTTGTTTGAAAAAGTGATTGCCTCCCCATTAAAACCATCTATCAGGCTGGAAAAGGCTATGAAGTCATTTCTCAAGCCTTGGGACTCTGGCCAACCACAGTGAGAGCCATTATCCACAAATGGCGAAAACACAGAAGAGTCCTGAACCTTCCCAGATGTCATTTCTAGGCTTAAATATGATTCATTTGCTTCAATATGCATTTTTTATTTGTTGAATATATGTTTTAAAAATGCCTCACGGTAGCCAGGTGGTTAGTATGTTGGCCCCACAGGCAGGAGTCTCTGCCTGGGCATCTCTGTGTGTGACTTTGTTCTCCCCGTGCATGCGTGGGTTTTCTCCGGGTACTCCGGTTTCCTCCCACATTCCAAAAACATGCTAGGTTAATTGGCGACTCCAAATTGTCCATAGGTATGAATGTGAGTGTGAATGGTTGTTTGTCTATATGTGCCCTGTGATTGGCTGGCCACCAGTCCAGGGTGAACCCCGCCTCTCACCCAAAAGACAGCTGGGATAGGCTCCAGCATACCCACGAGGATAAGCAGCAAAGAAAATGGATGGGTGGATGTTGTAACCTTGTGAGTATCGGATATCTCTCAAAGTCAAACGGGTTCTTGCTGTCACAAAGTGCAACAATAACCCACAATTTCAACCGAAATCGGAACCAGTGCCTGAAACTATGCTATGGTGTGACCTATGACCCCAGCTTCTTCAATCATTTCACCAACAGTATGGCATCCCTTGGACTGATCATAGGTCAACTTGGGTTAAAAATGTGCCTGATAGGGAGGTGCTCCTCCTCTCCTCCATTGTTATCGTTGAAAATCAATAGTGTTATTGTACTTTTCTAGGAAACAGCATGTAAAAGTATCAGATGAGTAAAATAACCAAATGGATCATGTGACAGGAACTAGAGGAAGTGAACCCAGTTGATGACAACGTAAACTAGGAGCGCAGAGAGGAAAGACAGAAGTAGAGGTCCCCTTATGTTATGAAATACTAGTATTCGTGTGTACTTTGTGAGTAATGAAGTCACTTTATACAAAAACAGCGAGGAAGCACTGTGTCTGAGCTAGCTCTTAGTTGGTGAAAGCATCTGTAAACAACATCAAGGGTGCAAATCTGACGTCTCACACCCCCAAAATCCAGCAGGGTCATGTGATATATTGAAGTCTGAGACCTCAAATTAGGAAACAAATATATTAACACTCCTGGACTCCATTCTTCTTCTTCTTTCTCCCCTTCAGGGGTCGCTACAGCAAATCAATCTCCTCCATCCAATCCTGTCTTCCGCATTGGTCTCTCTCACACCAACTACCCTCATAAACTACCCGCTCTTTGGTCTTCCTCTACGCCTCCTACCTGGCAACATCCTTCTACCAATATATTCACTATCTCTCCTCTGGACATGTCCCAACCATCTCAGTCTGGCCTAAAGGACTTTATCTCCAAGGCGTCTAACATGGAATGTCCCTCTGATGTACTCGTTGCTGATCCTATCCATCCTGGTCACTCCCAATGAGAACCTCAGCATCCTGCACTCAATTCTGTCTAATATTTGATCTTTCACTTTTAATATAAACTCACACCAAAGGTCTTCCTGTTCACTTCCTTTTTTATAGCATGAGCAGCCCATTTAGGCAGTAAGCTAGCTGGGCCTGAACTGATTGCGCCCTCTGCTGGTTGCTTCACAACATGGCTAACTTCATTAATAAGGTGTTGTTAAGGTGGTTGACGTTAAAAAGTATTTAGGGTGGTCCTGACGCTACCTTGCTCCAGCCTTCGAAGCAGCTGCTGGCGTGCAATGATGCGTGACAGGCGCAGAGCAGAGCGCCGCCGGGGGGTGTGTCCTAGCCTCAGGTAGTGGTCCTGGCCGTCCGCCGTCATGGCCTCCAGGCAGCTCCCCTCGCTGCCGCTGTCACTGTCGCTGCCGCCACTGTTGTTTTTCTTCTGCCATGAGGAATCGGTTGCATCCTGGTGGGTTTGTGCTAGGCATGCGTGCACGTCCACGCAGCCCTCAAGAGTCCTGGCAGCGTCCACCTCCATGTCCTCCCACACAGAACAGGCTGAGCGCTCCTGGTGAATTCGCGTGCAAACACTCCTTTTGGAATTCCTCTAACATGCCCTCACTGGAAGGGGCCCCCGCCCACCTCCCTGCTGGCCAATCACATCACACCGATTGACTACACCCACCCCAGCAACACCTGAAGTCACAAACTTCTAAAAGGTCATTTCTTGGGAGAGGAAGCCAGAAAGTAGGCAGAGGATCGAGAGTCACCTCCATGTGACGTGGGAAAGGACAGAACAATGGCAGTGTGCGTGCGCCTGCGTGTGTGTGTGTGTCCACTGAGGAATGTCTGCATGAGCGCTGCCTGCTATTGTTTGTAATATTCCATAAATCCACAACCTCTACACACACACACACACACACAAAGGAATGGGTGTGTAGTTAGCATGTACATGGATATAAAATGCAGCACAGTCCAAGCCCGTCTACAGTAACTATAGGACATATGAGCAATTGCCAACGGCGGCATCCTGTAGGGATGTGGGCCTTTTTTTTCCTTACACATACACAAGTATAAGGTGATGTAACCATATAATGACATAATGGTTATATGCCTTTTATTTTTATCAGTAGAGTAGGTCTAACTTCACAATAAGGTACAAAAGAATAGTGGGGAACTTATGAAGAACTAATGAGTAGCGGTTAGGGTTAGGGTTAGGGTTGGCATCATAGCGTCGCTCCGCCCAGGGCGCCATTCAAGCCAGAACCGCCACTGGCAATTTTAGAGCATCAAGTGTAGCCCAAACTGGAAGACCACAGTGTGGAATTTGATGAGACTGCCCTCTGGAGGCAAGATGGTGGTAACATAACACCTGACTTTACAGTACTATGATTGGACACACACGTGCAAACACACACGTGCGAAATGAAGGCCACAATGAAAAGACAAATAAGAAAGATATTGTGACAGTAAAGTTAAAATATACAGTGAACCTTGGTTAGGGAAGTGAAGTGAATTCAAGAAGAGGAAAGATGGCGTCAGTGTTGTGTCTCGCTGCCACATGGGAATATATGGAGGCCGACAAAATGATCAAGCTCATTACGATCAAAGCGGTTCCACAAACCCAGGCTTTGTGCTCAAGATGAAACTTGACAAAATCAAATATCAGCAATTCTCTGCGCTATAATGTTTGATGTCCGTGTCCCGCAACCCTGGTTAGGATAAACTTCCCAGTCTTCCCAGACTACTTCCCAGTCAGTGTTCATTTCATTCATTTTCTACCGCTTATCCTCACGAGGGTCGCAGGGGATGCTGCAGCCTATATCAGCTGTCTTTGGGCAACAGGCGGGGTACACCCTGGGCTGGTCGCCAGCCAATCACAGGGCACATATAGACAAACAACCATTCACACTCACATTCATACCTATGGACAATTTGGAGTCACCAATTAACCTAGCATGTTTTTGGAATGTGGGAGGAAACCGGAGTACCCGGAAAAAAACCCACGCATGCACGGGAAGAACATGCAAACTCCACACAGAGATGGTCGAGGGTGGAATTGAACTGGGGTTTCCTAGCTGTGAGGCCTGCGTGCTAACCACTCGACTGTCATGCGGCCGTTTATGCTGTTTTGTGCAATTAAAATGAATGTTTTTGCACTTTCGTGTTTGAGTTGTTAATTACTTCAGTTTTGGCCTATTACATAACCAGCCCCACAACATGCTCTGAATGGAACTAAAGCGTGTGAATGTGCAAGTTAAGTGATGATGATCAAAACAACGCCCATCAACATTGCACAATTTTGACATATTTACACTTATTCATTTGAAAAATAAATACTTTTATTTACACTTTTCTCTTTTCGATTTTATAGTTTGATTAAATATTTTAATCTGCTAATCTCATTGTGACCACTAGATGACGGTGTTTTGCATGTGACTTGTTTTGTGGTGACTTTTTTCTGTTTTAATGCAGTTGATTGATGCCTCAGAGTGTTCGTTCATACAGAAAATATTCTAATATTAAAGATTAATGGGCTGAGTACTCACGCAAGGACTCCTGTGACAATTACATCGGGTAACATAGGCTTAATTGTTAATACTGCGTATTGCACTTTATTTGTGGTGCTAGCATATCGTGAGTATATCGAGTGTAATCCCTAGGATGAAAATCTATTTCGCTTATCGATGGGGACACCACTTGATTCTTGTAAACCTAAGGGTACGGTCTAAGATGGTGGAATTGGGTTTCAGCCATGTCCCGGGTCGGTCTTCCCATAGGCCTATTTCGAAGGAGGAGCCCAGCCTCGTGTACGAGCTCCCATTCCCATGCATGTCCCAATGATCTTAGTGTGGAACTTGGCCAATATATAGTCCCTCTCTCAGGTAATGTATCCCGTCTTGAAAGCTAAAAGCTACAACCCCCTACAAAGATGGTGATGTTTGTTTTGAGCACCTTCTGGACTGTGATGGAGTTTAGGGAGGGGTGTGTTTGGATAATGAAGGGGAATATTGGACAAGTAAGTGTTCTACTGAATGACTGTGGTCACATGACCCCAAAGAGAGGTCCCAGGAGAATCCCAACTTGCTGCATCGGTGCAGCAGGACTATTTGACTCCGGTGCAAACACATGCTGACAAGCTGGCATCTGACCCCCCCCCAAACACATGCCGAGCCACCTTCCCCACCCTGGAGCTCTAAATGTGACAATGACCTTCCCAAAATATCAGCACAGCTAGCATACACAACACAACACAACACAACACAACAACACAACTTGCCATTGTTGTCATGACAAACACACGTAAGGGCGAATTGGTGACATCACGAATCGCACTCATTAATGAAGCAATTTGAGTCCCGGTTCTGACCTGCCAGTCGTCTCTCCCGGACATTCCTCCAGAGGAGATCCCAGGCTTTGGACGTCGAGTCCCGCAGCTGCTCGCTGATGGACCTCCGCAGCTGAAGCTTGGCCGTCTTGCGCGGGCTCGTCATGGCGGCGCGCACGGACTCATGGTGCTGCCTGATAGCCCCAAACGGTCCCGAATAATCCCAGACAGGTCCTGGAGCAGCCTCTGCCGCAGTGAGCTGCTGCTTGTGCTGCGTCACGTCCCTATGCAGACAGTCGGTCCTCCTCTTGTGTGCAGCTTTGTGTAATCGTGCGCGCGCGCGTGTGTAGTAATATTACTTCATCAGGCTGCTTTCAAGGGCGCACGCTGCCCTGTGCATGTGAGGCTGGACGTGTGACAAGGGGAGCCAGATGTGAGAGACCCCCACCCCCCTGTCTGCCTGTGCAACACACACACACACACACACACACACACACATGCCAACAAGGACTTCTTTCAATACCACACACACACAAAACACTCATGCATTCATTGGCAGCTTCCTTTAACTTAAAGAAGTCAGTGTGTGTCTTCATTCAGAACACCAGTATAGCTTTGTGGATATTCCAAACTTCTGCTGCATTTTCCTGGGAATACTGACTGGGAATACTTAAGAGTGGGGGTGTCCAAACATTGTAGTGAGCGCTACGTACAGAAAAAGTAAAGGACGCCAGGGGGGTCACTTAAAGGGGACCTATTATGCTCATTTTATTGAGTTGTAGACTCCTACGGAGCAGCTGCACACAAGATAACCCGCACCACACAGAAAACTTTCTAGATCTTCTTGACTCTGCACCTCTTCCTGCAGTGTTTCCATCAATTTCATGCCTTCCGCCCAATGGTCTGTGTAATTTACTCCACCCTGGCCCTCCTCCAGGCACGCCTCTTGCCGAACCCGCTCCGCTGTGAATGGTCACAATCCAAGCACTCCAGAGGACTTCCGGACAGCTGCCGAACCCATTTTGTTTGATTACTTACACAAAATAAATAAAAATAAAAATGTTACTTCCAGCTTGCTCTTCTGACTCTTCAGAACTCTGACCAAGTAACTTCAACAACAGTTTGGCATATCGTCCAGCATCGTATTGGCCCCGTTTGACAGCTGGCTGGGAATCAGAAAATCCAACCACTTCTGTCTGATGCTTGCCTAAGCTAAACAAAATTAGCTTTGCCTCACACTAGAAAAAAATATTTACTGATAGCCATTACTCAACTGGGCATGCCCATATATAAAGAAGTCCAGGTTGCAGTGACGTCAGTAGAACTCGGTATTATAAAAAAATCCAGCACACAGAACCATCCAAACCTGCTTTCAGGGCTCAAGTGGCATCAAACTGGCATCGTTTTACATGAGAATACAACATTCTAACTACATTTATAGGTCAGAAAAGTGGAAAAGCATAGTAGGTCCCCTTTGAAGACGCTAAAAGGTGTCTATTGTAGGTCAGTATATGCTAAGCTGTCTGAACAAAACGTGTTAGCTTTGTGTTATAGTTTACAAAGCAAATGAGGGTGATATCTAATACGATATCTCATTAATAATGCTTTTGTTTTATTTTTACAATACACAAAAGAGGCTGCGGGATGAAAATAGCCCCTGGGCTGCACTTTGGACACCCCAGACTTAAAAGCTGCAACACGCTGACTGGACACAAAAAAGGTAAGGGTGGCATATGGATACTGATATAATATCATATTAATATTTTGTCACTAGGACAGAAAGTGCAGCAGCATGAAGCATCAAACATCTCCTGTCAATCTCATCCCAGACTGTGTCTTATTGGCCGGGATCTATCCAAGGAAAGCTGCTTGCTCGCCGCGATCAGACGTCCTGTCCCGGGGTGTCATCTTTCAGTTGGTCATACTGGATCTTCACTCGTAAGCACAATCCTGCAGTAACACGGATACCAAGTCCGTGGGGAGTCATGCTTGCACTGGTCACCCAGGATGCACTGCAGGAGGTCCAGTGTCCTATCCCCGTGTCCTCATCCTGGATTGTCCTTTAAGGACCTCACTTTGCCTGCTTGTGTCCCAATACTTTTGTTTTTCTGTTGCACATGCTCCTCATTATTATTAAACAAAGGATCACATGATGAAACCAGGCCACGCCCCTTTGCGATCATTTTTGCAGGTCTGCAGACGCCCCCCTTCATCCTCCTCCTCCTCTTCTTCATCCCAGCTTCTATTTTCAGCATCACTTATGAATGCATACGTCACCAGTCGCCCCCCCCCCACCCCCCCCCACTCCAGTGACCTCAGCCTACAGTGAAATGAAGGCTGCACACACGATCACACAAGATGGAAGAAAAACTTCCCCATAAAAAAGGAGCAGATGGGAATCACCTTGACCTACATTCCCGAACTTCACTGTCTTCACTCGTGTCTGCGTGAGGACAACATCAACAAGACTCCACACTGTTTTGGTGCCACAATAATCTATGGCAAAGTGATGCTGGGAATGGGAAACTTGCTCGCTTCTCGCTTCTATTGTGGAGTTGCATCATCACCTCTTTGTGCCTCCCGCATGAAAGAACTGCATTAGCAGAAAATGCCACTTTGTTCTTCTTACATTATTTTCATTGTTTATTAAAGAAAAAAAAAACAATATGCCGCAATCCTAACTAGCTAAACCCGTTGGACTTTTGTGGTAGCGTTAGCATAGCATGGCCACCGTTTTGCACCAAAGGTCATTTTGCCAACTGCAGTTTGTACATAACATGTGGCGTGGCATTTCAAAAAAGAACATGTATTCTTACTTTTGTCATTTTTGTCTCCTGTCAACACAGGCAGGCTTCGCTACGCATGCTAAAGCAAAGCTCTGCCAAGTATCAGTCAGCTAGAGACGTGGGAGATGTACATGTCACCGTTTTGTTTTTCTTCATTGAATATGCTAGCCTAGCATGATGTGTATGTAATGTTAGCACTGTAGCTCACATAGTCATGCTAGCGTTGCTAACGTTGGACTTCAATCATGATGGGGATGTCAAGTTGTGATAGAACTTACAGACGTATATACTTTTTTTCTATTTCTAATTTCACAAGATAGCAAAATGGTGTATCTGAACGTCTGTGACGTCTTTTGTGATGATGGTTCTAACGCAGACGATTTCTGTAGCTTTAGAAGTATTTATCTTAAATGCAGCCTGGAGCTCTGTGGTGTTACCATGTACAGGTGTTACCTTGTCATTTATCACGGTAAATTGGTTCCACACTCAACTGTGATACGTCAATTTCTGCAAAGTATTATTTATTATTTGTAAATAGAATATTTTTGTAGTAATAGCATAGAAAATACGGTTTTTAACATAATTCAAGCCCTCTACACATGAAATAACACCCCTTATCCACTTTTACACTCGTTTACACTCTTTTACACTCGTATTAGCCATTATAGAGTATATAGAGTATAAAAGACTGGTCCTTGTGTGTTCCCTAAGGGGAGCTGCATGGCGGGTGGACAGGAAGTGACATTAGGGGTTCAGAGTTGAGTTACAGCTTGGTGTGGGTTATGTGTTTTATTTGGGATTTTTATTAGGTATTATTGTGTCTGCAGTCTGGCGTTTGTGTGTCAGTAACATCACTGACACACAAATATTGACAGTGTCTTTGAATGCATCTTCTGATTGTCTATTTTAGTTCATTTAGCCATTTTTATGCTTGAAAATGCATCATTTTGACGAAAAAAGTGTTTTTTGACGAATTAAAGATTGTACATGCACAACAGACAAATTGAAAACAGCATGATTTAGGTCTAGGTCTGGGTCTGGGTCTGCATACGCTCGGCATGTGATTGTGCGTCACTGATCAGACATCACCTGGGAAAAAAACTCCAGTTGATGGTAAAAGCAGTAGGAACACTCGGAAAAACGCTTGGCTGCATTTGATTTTCCAAGGAGACAATTCCCTTTTTCCCTTTCTGCCGTTAGAGCGCGACGAAGAGCCCACAAGGTCTTTATCACACGTCTTATTGGATTGAGTCAGCAGAAGCTCTGGTGACGTCTCTCCAGCCCATTCCTTCCACCAGAACAACAATAAAACAAAGGAAAGTGGGTCAGGAGGACTCCAGAACTCTGCAGCAACAACAAGTTCCCTTGTGAGGAAAACCCTATGACCTGGTCCAGCATTCCGATGCGTCAAATGTATTTATACAAGAATAAAAAATCCAGTGGATTGGTTCTTGTGAAGGTTTTTGAAGCCAATCAGAATGAAGGGGGCGTGGCCTTCCTGCTGTTATTTGGATTGATTCGATTCCGCATGCTCTCATAAAAGCAAGCGGGCATCACAGAGATGACGGTGCATGCACCTTCGTGATGAGAGGACGTGTTGCCATGGCAACAAGGCAATCAAGGTCAAGGTCACGCTGCAGAACAGCGACAGAGACAACACACTGGGAAGACCGCTAGTTCATTCTAACACTTGTTCACCTCCCATCATAAACATCTGCTACTTCCTGTCCCATCCCAGGATCACATTTGTTGCACACACACACACACACACCAAATAAAAGTCATATTCCAGCACACACTTTAAGGATGGAGAGGTTAAAGGTCACCATCATCACCAGCATCTCCTTTATTGTTTTCCAATAATACAAAAGCAAATGTAATCATCCTGAGTGTGTCAGCATGTGTGTGATTGGGGTCAAGGCCGGGTGCAGCTTAGCAGCCAAAATAGCAACACAACACGTTTACACAATGACTTTGATTCCAGACTCACGCGTCAACGCTACAAAGCAATACAGAATGGCTGCTGATCAACCAAGAAACAGTTAAGCTAAAAGCGGCGAAACAACAGCAGAATGGAACTTAGCTAAGGGAAGGTGCAGGCTAATTAAAAGCCTAAAAGCTAAAAATAATACGACAAAAGTAAACACTTTGAGCCACAAGGGGGCATACTTGCATGGTATTTGGGGGTTACTATGATATGTTGTTATGTGCTGTTAGTTTAGCCAGCACATTTCTTGTCATTTGTTATATCCATTGACATGTGTGTGTGTGTGTGTGTGTGTGAGCAGGACCACACATGGTGTTGTACACGGATGCGAGTCCTTCCTTCTGTCAGAGGAGTAAATAAACACTCTGGAGTGAGAAAACAAAGCCAACAAGAATGGCCGCCAAAACAATGAATGAATGACTGACTTGAACGTCTGCTCCTGGAAAAAAAACAAACAAACGAAAACAACACTTTTCATCCCACTCACATGACACTGACAACATGACCTTTGACCCTTCTCTGGCCTCTGGGGCCTCATTACCCACACTGCACCGCTCCTCCACACTCATCACTGACAGTAATGTGAGATGCTGACATTACTTACTACACACACACACACACACACAGCAACAGCGTCACACTGAGTGTACAGTCACAGTGACGCCTGTGCCCATCAATCACTCACACACACACACACACACACACACACACTGAAAGATAATGGAGACGACTCATACATCATGTTCTCTTCACACACTTGTCACTATCACTGTGAGTCACAACAAGACCACATCCATTATTATTATTATTATTATCATTATTATTATTATTATTATTGCCACATTTATTATTATTCACAACCGACACTGCCTACTTTTACCTTTTATAGCTTTTATTTTTCCATATTTCCGACCTACAACTACAAAAATGTGATGTATTATTAATATTTTTGATTAATACTACCATTAATTATTATTAATATCATTATTATATTATTTTTATGGACCAACAAATAAAGAAATCTGATTCATTAGTAGTATATTTTTTTATAATTCCTGCCATTTTCTTCAAATTATAATGATTATATTTATCATTTCTTTTAACAATGTAGTGTAACTACTTGTTATGCTGGGTTAGTGAGGTGAGTTGAGTGTAAAGCTTGTAGACAAGCAGCTATATCACCATGGTAACGCAGGCTAAACTCATACCCTGGTCCCAAGTGGCGATGTGACACGTTACATTTGCTTCACTTTTTGAGCCAAGCATCAGGAATAAAACGCAGTATGATATACGAAAGCGGCCAGTGTTAGCCGAGGTATATGTCACATGGGTTCTTGTGACTTCCTGTCATGTGACTGAAGGTGACAGGTCCTACAAGACCCTATAGTACTGTCGTCTGTCATGAGACCATGCATGTCAGTTTGCACAGCTGTGCTTGATCCGTTACGGTCAGAAGAAAACATCAGTCTTGCCGTACCTTGGGGATGAGAGGCACAAGCAAGTCTGCGGGCTGTGTGGGGTCAAGGGTCATGAGCCGTGCATCTGGGTTGTGATCCTGGATCTCATCTGGACCTTGCAAAGAAGTGTGGGAGGGGGTCACAAGGTCATCAAATGAGTGTGATGTTTGAAGTCAGACATCACCCAAAGGCAGGAGGTGTCTTGCTCTTGCACTTTACTACTTGGAGATGTGCTCAACATGAACTCAGGACACTAGTTTGCCTTTTGACTGACAAATCAAGTAGTTTACAGTCCACTTGCATCGGTGCCAAGACGGCTACTGACCTACCAGATCCATGCAATGAAGACATGCTAATAAATGACATAAAACTTAAATGTGGTGACAAAGGATATCATTATTATTCCTGAAAAAAAAAATAATAATAATAAGCAATATGCTTGCTCTGATGTCAAGTGGAACAATGAATAGCTGAAAGCTATTTTCTTTTTACGAACTTAATTATAATTATGACAAAATAAACACAATTTGCTGCTATCTAGTGGTACAATCAGTACTCACCGCTGCAAAGAGATGCTAGCCAGTTGTGTCTGAAAGTGCGGACCGGGACCGGGAGTCGCTTTTTATTGGCCCTGCATATTGTGGGGCAGTTGTCTATATTGTCCATTTTATTCTGCCCCTTTTCAAGCACTGATTTACTTGCAAGTTTATACAGTACCACAAAAAAACTGTCAACATTCAATCAATCACGTCCTTCTTTTATCCCAAAGCACCCGGAGGCAGCTCTAACCCAGCATGCAAAACGTCACTGCCCCCTGCAGCCTAAACGCTGAACAGCAGTTCAAAACCACACATTACTGCAATTGTTATATTACTTTATATTTGATGAAATGTAAAATATTCATGCTGTCATTTTCAAGTGTATTGGACTGAAAGAGAACTATTTCGTTTGTGTATTTAATTAGTCATAGGCGTTAGAAACTTTTTCATGTAATTTCACCCCTTTGACTTTCCGTAGCAAAAGCGGAAGTAGCAGCAACGCGGCTGGCTTCTGTGGAAATAAAATATTTCGCGGGAAGATTAGCTTCCTGTCAAGTCGGATAAACACGACCGAGTCTCCTAAATTGACGCCAAAATGAGTTTGTGGGTGGACAAGTATCGACCCACGTCCCTGGGGAAACTGGACTATCACAAAGAACAAGCGACTCAGCTGAAAAACTTGGTGAGACTTGTTGCTAGCATTAGCATCGTAAACTGAGTCCGTGAAGTCCACACGGTAGACACTTTCTAAGGACAGTCATCATACGTAAAGTCATGTCATAGTCCAATCAGGGCAGGAGTAACCAACAGAACCGCAGCGTTAGTTATTGCTATTATTTGTTATTATTCCATTATTGATTGTGTTGCAGGTTCAACGTGGCGACTTCCCGCATTTGTTGGTCTACGGTCCTTCAGGGGCAGGAAAGAAGACCCGCATCATGTGTCTGCTGAGAGAACTCTATGGAGCTGGTGTGGAGAAACTTCGCATTGAGCACCAGACTGTGGTGGTGAGTACAAGTCCTCTTGGCACCCAAACGACAGCTTGCTGCTAATGGTGTATATTTGCTATGGTTACTTAAAATTGATTGTGCACCGAACCACTTGATGTTGGGATTCTAACAGCAGCCTCTTTAGGCAGTACACCGGGGGTGGGTGGATCGATCCAAATATCTACCGGATCGATCGATTTCCGTATTTTATGAACGATGGACTTTTCGATAATCTATTAGTCATGTCTGACGAAAGAATGTTGTGTTCAGGCCCCCTCCAAAAAGAAGATTGAGATCAACACCATCGCCAGCAACTACCACCTGGAGGTCAATGCCAGGTAATCCATGACTTTGAATGATTCGATTTCTGACGCTGACATCAGGTTGCTGTTGTGTGCTGCTCAGCGACGCCGGCAACCAGGACCGTGTGGTCATCCAGGAGCTGATCAAGACGGTGGCCCAGTCCCAGCAGATCCAGTCTAGCACGCAGAGAGACTTCAAAGGTGAGAGGGTGATCCGGGAACCACTGTAGACGCCCGCTGATGTCGCCCCCCCTTGTGGTTCTTTACAGTGGTGCTGCTCACAGAGGTGGACAGGCTGACCAAGGACGCTCAGCATGCTTTGCGGCGCACCATGGAGAAGTACATGTTCACCTGCCGGCTCATCCTCTGCTCCAACTCCACCTCCAAAGTCATCGGACCCATTCGCAGCCGCTGTTTGGCCATCAGGGTTCCTCTGCCCAGCACAGAGGAGGTACCATGGATTTGGCTCCTAAAAGTGCTCTTTCACGACCTGAAAACATTTTCTGTGCTTTTCAGGTGTGTCATGTTCTGACTTCAGTGTGTAAAAAAGAAGGTCTTCTGCTCCCGCCGGAGTTGGCCAAACAGATCAGCCAGAAGTCAGGTCGCAACCTCCGCAAAGCTCTCCTGATGTGTGAGGCCTGCAGGGTGCAACAGTGAGTCAACTCGACACACTTTTCTGTAAGACGCACAACAGGAAGTGACATACCTCGGCCTGCATCTTCTATAGGTACCCCTTCTCACCCGACCAGGATGTCCCGGAAACAGACTGGGAGGTGTACCTCAGAGAGACGGCCAACGCCATCGTCAGCCAGCAGAGTCCTCAGAGGTAAGCCCCGGTTAACAGACGCTTTGCTAAGCTAGGCCGTGTCCCGTGTGATGCTACCCCCTGCTGGTCATCTGCTGTCTAGCACCGCCCCCTAGGGTACCAGACCCAAGAGGCTAATGCGGATTTTTTTTTTTAAATCAAATTTTAACAATAGCAGCAAAAAGCTTGACTGCTTAGTGGAAGAAAATATGTGCCGCTAAAAAAAAGGATTTAAGCATTTTCCGACAAGAAAATGGCTAAATGAACTGAAATGCAGATAGAAGGCAATGACAAGACACTATACTGGTCACTAGGAAGAACATGCAAACTCCACACAGAGATGGCCGAGGGTGGAATTGAACCCTGGTCTCCTAGCTGTGAAGTCTGTGCGCTAACCACTAGACCGCCATGCCGCCCTATTAACAATAATTCCAATATAAAAGTAGATTCTGCCACTTGGAAACACATTTATCATCATTGACTTGATATCAGCATGTAGTGTGGACCTTCTCTTGCAGGTTGTTGGAGGTTCGAGCTCGGCTATACGAGCTGCTGACTCACTGCATCCCTGCTGAGATAATAATGAAGGTACACACACACAAACACACACCATTCTGTCAGGATATTAAAGGCGCCCACTCCTGCTCCCCCGCATACAGGGTCTAGTGACGGAGCTGCTCAACAACTGCGACGGTCACCTGAAGACGGAGGTGGCGCACATCGCAGCGTACTACGAGCACCGCCTGCAATTGGGCAACAAGGCCATCTACCACCTGGAAGCCTTCACCGCCAAGTTCATGGCCATCTACAAGAAGTTCATGGAGGACGGCCTGGATGCCATGATGTTCTGACCTGGAATGGACTTGACCCGGTTTATGATATTAAAGTGCTTGTTGATAATATTAACAGCTGGTTTATTTCCCACCAAAAGACACACAACACAGTTTCTAAGTCTACATGACAGTGAGACCTCTCTCAAAGAGGTGATGCACGAGCTGAGCAGGTGTCCATCAGAAGAGCTGTCAATCAGTAAGCGTCTTTACGTCTCTTGGTGGTGTAGTAGAGGACCAAGCCCAGCGTGACCAGCACGGCCGAGGCCACCAGCATCAGGAAGCCCACCACGGGCCACTTGACCAGCACGCTGCAGCCCGGGCACGCCAGGGGAGAGCCGGGGCAACTTTGGGCCGCCGCCCCCTGCACGGGGAAGCCGTTGTGCTGGATGATGTTGCGATAGTTGGACAGTGAGGCTTTGACCACCATCTCATCGTGTACATGGCCGTACAGCCCAAAGCCCGGGTCGCGCTGGTCGCTCAGGGCGTAGGCGAAGTAGCCCTTCAGGTTGACGCCATCCAGGGTGAATGCTGTGACAAGAACCTGGTATTTTAGAACCTTAAAAACACCATCTTACAGTAAAAACAGTATTTTAGTCTTGAAAGTGTTGGACATGAAAACACAGTAGTATATTTTTCTAAAATCACAAATACTTCAACTTGCTGATATAGTTCATCTTCAAACAGCTAAAATAATGCATAAGGCTAAAAATAACCAATTACCTAAAAATGTCATCCAATACTTCTCTACAAGAGAGGTACATTATCAACATTATTAAAAAAAAAAAAAACTAACTGTATTATGGAAAGCAGGAAGTGAACAAATGAAACAGTTACTGATTGTAAAAGTACCAGATGGAGGGGTAGGATTTAATAAGCTTTGCTTCTTCCTACTCCTTTTGGACATGTGGAACTGGGAAGTGATTATGGGATGCACTCAATTGTAATGTGATGCATGTTCAAATGAAATAAAACCATTACCATATTTACTACAATATTTAGCAAATTAATTTCAACAGCCATATTGTGAGACAAAACAGTATTTTGTCATGAAACAGTAAATTGGCGCGAACCATTACATTTTAGCACTAAATGTTATGCAATGTTACAATAAAGGAAATGTTGATATGGTTGTAGAACGCTAAAAAGTCAAATTGGAGGCCAGTGACAGTGGAGCGTCCATGTTTGTGTTGGGGGTCGCTGACCTCCCGTCAGAGTAATGATTACACAACGTTGAGGTCACCTTTGAGGGCTTCGTTGATGTAGTTGTAGAGGTAATAGACCCTCAGACTGTCCTTAAAGCGGGCCGGGTCCTCTTGGACGCCATTGGCCATCACGTAGACGGACACGTCAGGGTAGCGCTCCTTCACCTGCAACACAACAGCAACGCTAGAGCTAGCAAAAGACAGGATGATATACTGCAGGTTGCTCCTCCAGCCACCAGAGAGCGCTCATAAGTATTCTCACCCAGTTGAGGGCCTTCCTCAGCCCCCATGGCACCACAGGCCTGGGTGACATGATCCACGTGGTGTCGATCATGTGTTGGACCTCCAGCATGGATGTGTACGTGTACCTGCGGACACCACAAGGTGATGATGGAATACGCGCGTGTGTGTGTGTGTGTGTGTGTGTGTTCACATCACAACTCACGAGTCCTCCTTGGCGTGCGTCACCAGCTTGGTGCTGAAGTGGCTGATGGCAAAGAAGTCGTAGGTTCCTCTGACCAGCTGCTTGTCCTCCTCGTTGAACACGGGGAGTCTGGATCACAACCAACACAAGACACGCTATCACGCTATGGAGCACAAAAGGACGCGATGCCCCCCAGAGGCGGTTACTCGAGCGAGTTGAGTTGTCGGAGCCAGCTCCTCATTCCCAGAGGATAATCCCCGCTGCCGAAGATGGGCTCTGCAAACCAGCCCACCCTGAAGTCCAGAACCCGTTTAGCCGGTTCCACGTCCTCGCGGCTGAACGAGAAGGCCGGTTCCATCCAGTCCATGTGCAGGGCCAGAGACACCTGAGGAGCAGCGGGAACAACACACGTGTGTGAAGGCTAGAGCCATGTGGTGTGCCTAGACGGGCGTGGCCTGGCTAGGTCGGGTCGGGTCGTGGCACTGACCTGGCCGCCCTGGGTGGGTCTGAAGTTGCGGTCGTAGGCACGCCATGCCAGAGCGTGTGCACGCAGCATCTGATGGGCTTCCTGGTAGCTCACCATCTCATCATTGGGCTCGTTGAGCGTGATCCACATCTTCACATACACGCCCAGCTCTCTGAAGCACAGCCGGGCGTAGTCGGCAAACAACTCCGGAGTCTCCCTGAATGCAGCACGCAACTTTGTCGTTCCAGGTAGATCTATCCTTTATAGCGTAGCAGTAACGTGATTCTTTCAAGGTCACACCTGTCGAGCCACCCGTTGCACCCCGTGGCGTGGAGTGTCGTGGGCAGGCTGCTGTGTTGGCGCGTGTGGTGCCACAGAGTGACCACGGGCGTGACGTTGGCACGCAGCAGCTGTCGGCTGAAGCAGCGGTAGTACGCCAGCAGGGTTCTGTTGGGCCGGGTCACGTCGCCCGAGGGCACTAGCGCCGACCAGTTGAGGGAGAAGTGGAAGTGGGTCACGCCCACCGCATGGATCTCGTTCACCTGACAAAGAAAACACCCGATTTGAAGAACTTGGGATTGTTTGCAACATACAGTGGCCCTGTGTGGAAAAGTGATTGCCCCTAAAG
Source organism: Doryrhamphus excisus (assembly GCF_037039965.1). Classification (NCBI taxonomy): domain Eukaryota; kingdom Metazoa; phylum Chordata; class Actinopteri; order Syngnathiformes; family Syngnathidae; genus Doryrhamphus; species Doryrhamphus excisus. Next base: position 14,205,233 of record NC_136377.1, read on the forward strand.
CTAATAACCGGTTGGGCCACCCTTAGCAGCAACAACTGCAATCAAGCGTTTGCGATAACTTGCAATGAGTCTCTTCCAGGAATTTTGTCCCACTCATCTTTGCAGAATTGTTGTCATTCAGCCACATTGAAGCACCTTTTCAAGGTCATGCCACAGCATCTCAATAGGATTCAGGTCAGGACTTTGACTAGGCCACTCCAAAGTCTTCATTTGGTTTTTCTTCAGCCATTCAGAGGTGGACTTGCTGGTGTGTTTTGGATCATTGTCCTGCTGCAGAACCCGAGTTGGTTTCAGCTTCAGGTCACCAACTGGGCATCTGGGAATTCATGCTTCAATTTATCCCAGCACTTCCAGGTCCTGAAGCAGTAAAACAGCCGTAGACCATCGCACTACCACCACCATATTTTACTCTTGATATGATGTTCTTTTTCTCAAATGCGGCGTTACTTTTACGCCAGATGTAATGGGACACACACCTTCCAAAAAGTTCAACTTTTGTATTTCCCCAAAGGTCTTGGGGATCATCAAGACTTTTTCTGGCAAAATTGAGACGAGCCTTAATGTTGTTTTTGTTCAGCAGTGGTTTTGGTCTTGGAACTTTGCCATGCAGGCCATTTGTCCAGTGTCTTTCTTATGGTGGAGTCATGAACACTGACCTTAACTGAGGCAAGTGAGGCCTGCAGTTCTTTGGATGTTGTTGTGGGGTCTTTTGTGACCTCTTGGATGAGTCGTCCCAGCGCTCTTGGGGTCATTTTGGTTGGCCGGCCACTCCTGGGAAGGTTTATTTCATGTTTTCGCCATTTCTGGATAAAGGCTCCCACTGTGGTTTGCTGGGGTCCCAAAGCTTTAGAAATGGCTTTATCGCCTTTTCCACAGTAAGCCAGTTTTAACAGTGGGGGAAATCACTTTTTGACACAGAATGATTTTTTTTCTCCCTTAATAATAAAAACTTGAATCTAAAAACTGATTATGTCATGCACTCAATTGTAATCTGATACATGTTCAAACGAAATAAAAAATAAAAACGATTTTTTTTAAAACCATTATTTTCCACATCCCCACAACAATAACACTGCCTTAGTTGATATACGGTTCAAAGGTCACCTGCTGACGTATGCTGACGTAATCAGCGCAGCGTGGGTGTTGCCGCATAGGCGGCGCTATGAGGCCATCCAGCCTGATCAGCTCGCCGTTGTTGGAGATGTTCCACACGTACACGCTGGGGTCTGCAAACTGGCTGGGCGTGGTCTCCACCTGCTCCGACCAAGGCCAGCAGAAGAACATCAGGGAGACAATCACCCATGAAGACCTTTCAGCTTCAGCTGGGCTCACCTGGATGGAGTTGGCAGAGACGCCCCACACAAAGTCACATGGGAACACTCCTTGTGCCGGACGGTTCTCCGGAAGCTCTGGGAAGCCGTTCCTCTGGATCACGTTCCTAAACACACACAGTATGAACACAAATGACGTGCTTGCACCTACGTGCACAGTACATGACATCACTGCAGAAATGCACCACTGTAGACTGTACTCCAAGGTTCCACCATGTATATCTACTTGTTCCATTCCGCTGTAGCGTTTTTGTATCCTTGTTATCCTAAAACATATTGCTCCATAGTCCTCCTTTGCACCTAAGATTGCACCTTTGACATTATTTCATCATGGCGGCGTATAGCCGTGTGACTTATGCATTCTTTCAACATGTCCGGCGGTCCAACCTTTTGTGCGTTTGGACGCTGGATATTTTATAGACCAAAAATCCCAACTATCCCTTTCAGGTAAAGGAGTACTAGCTAAAATAATACAGTAACAGTTAATAGTACGAGCTAAGGCAGGGGTGGGCAAACTTTTTGACTCGCGGGCCGCATTGATATGACAAAATTTACAGGGGGGGGGGGGGGGGCAGACTATATATTTTACACGTAACAGTCCACCTGGTATTATCTGTAAAATTGTCATGCAATCTGCTATTATTATTTATTATTTTATATTTATATTTAAATATTTTAAAAATAATACAATATTATAATAATCACAATAAAATTAAAATAATAATTATTATATTATTATTATGTAAAATATGCAAATATAACAATAATATTATATATAATTAATATAATAATTAGCATTAATATAATAATTATAATAATCATAATAGTTCTAATAATTATTATAATAATCTAATAATCTAATAATAATCTAATAATAATAATAATAATTATTATTATTATTATTATTATGTGCTTGTGTCCCTTTTTTCAGGAGCACTTTGTAAACAACAGACCATGTCAAAAAACGAAATTGCTAAAACCATCAAAAGGTTGGCTCAGGCCATGATGCCAGGTTGTATGTTGAGTTTAAATGAAATACTTTGGAAAGATTGGGCGGGCCGTATTCAAACACTTGGCGGGCCGGATGTGGCCCCTGGGCCGTAGTTTGCCCACCCCTGAGCTAAGGAGTTCAATTGTATGTTTTTTAGTATTTTATACAGTACAGAAGAGTGATATTGTAAGTAATGCAGTAACAGTTGAAGAGAATAATACATGAACAGAGTAACGGTTGAAATAAGAGTACAGTAATAGTAAAGTAATGCAGTGAGTGTAATAATACAATTATAGAGTGAAAAGTTAATGTCCAACTTGCTGTAAATGTCTAATAAGACTTTGTGCTGACTGAAGGGAAATAGAACTTCCTGTTTAGCGAGTGGCTCACACACACACACACGCACACACACACACACACACACACACACACACACACACACACAGTGTTACCTGTAGAAGGTGGCTGAGGTTTTGGGTTCTCTTTTGACGTCAGGAGTGTTGAAGTCCACGTAGTAAAGTCCTCGTCTGATCCCGTACTCACGATGCCACTCGAAGCCGTCGATGAGCGACCACGCCGTGTAGCCAATCACGTTGACGCCGTCCATCACGATGGCTGCAGGACATTCGGATGAGTATGATGAAGGTGAGGAGGTCACATGACTGACTCACATTTGAGGGCTTCGGCGATGAATCTCTTCAGGTAGTACATGTGTTTGGGGTCTTTGGTCTTGGTGCCGCCCAGCACGTACCTGCGTGAGGACCACCATCAACACACCAAGCAAGACACCACAAGAGTAGACAACCACAACGTACCACCCGCTCTGCACCACAAAGATGGCAGGTTTGTCGTACTCGGCGCTGACCCAGTAGAGCAGCATCCTGAGGTCCAGATCCTCCTGCTGACCAAACTTGAGGCTGTCGTTGATGAGCTGGAAGCTGAGGGCGGCGCCGTGAGACAGTGCGAAGAAGTCGGCCGTGCCCCTCACCAAAGCCCGCTCCTCCTCGCTGAAGGAGGGGAGCCTTTGTCCCAAGCGGGCCTTCATGCAGGGCGGGTAGTCTCCGTCCGTGAAGAGGGGCCTGGCGAACCAGCCCAGCACGTGGTCCAGAGAACACTGACACCTGCGGAGGCTCTCCAGACGTGTGTGGCTCGGTCTGACCCAGTGAGAAGCCAGCGCCATGGACATGCGGCCATGTTGGCGAGGACGGTAATGGCGGTCGTAGAGGTGCCAGACGGCCGCGTGAGCCTTCGGAAATAAAACATGATACCTTACTTACGTATACTGATAGCACTGAAATCACGATACTGCTCATCGCCACTTGGGGGCATCATTGCATGGAATGTTGCTATGATATGCTGTGATGAGCCAGATATTGACTTCATTTATATAATACAATACGCTGTATGCAAACATTTATATACTGTACTAAACAAATGTTACACTATATCACAATTCTATTTAAAATGTACATTGAAAAAATATCAATATATTATTTCATTGATCAATGCCTGCATATTTTGAATTGACTATTCATATTTAATATTTTGACTAGCTACAGGTCATACAGTACACACAAAAATTAAATATGTTTATGTAATTATAACATATTTATGAAATAGTTGCATCTTAAATTTCATATAGACATGAAAATGGCTGTGTTTATTTTTATGTATATTGTTTCTAATATCGGCACATGGCACATGTATGGCATAATATACACAAAATTCATATATTACATTTAGAATTTTCATATTAAACAATTTATATAATAATAATAATATTAATGTTTATATAATTTTAATTTATTAATGTGGGCTGCACGGCTGTCTAGTGGACCTCACAGCAAGGAGAACAGGGTTCAATTCCACCCTCGGCCATCTCTGTGTGGAGTTTGCATGTTCTCCCCGTGCATGCGTGGGTTTTCTCCGGGTACTCCGGTTTCCTCCCACATTCCAAAAACATGCTAGGTTAATTGGCCACTCCAAATTGTCCATAGGTATGAATGTGAGTGTGAATGGTTGTTTGTCTATATGTGCCCTGTGATTGGCTGGCCACCAGTCCAGGGTGTACCCCGCCTCTCGCCCGAAGACAGCTGGGATAGGCTCCAGCACCTTCCGCGACCCTCGTGAGGAAAAAGCGGTAGAAAATGAATGAATGAATTTATTAATGTCACTATGGGGGCTGCACGGCGGTCGAGTGGTTAGCGTGCAGACCTCACAACTAGGAAAATGAAAAAATGAATCATGTCAATATTTGTATTTATATTGTTGCCGCTTACACGCCTTATTTAGCTACATGAAATATGCAAAAATACATAGAGAATTGATACATTATTTTTTTTAATCGGATAGAATGATATCTTCTATTAAAATGTAGCCTTTAAAAAGACATATTTCATCATGTTTAATGTATTAATTAAAATGTTTGGAGGTTATATAGATTGGAATATTTTGACCGTTTCCAGATAGCTATTGTGATAATCACATTGTTATACAAAAATTGTGAACATTATCATCCTTGCAGAGGCTGAATTCCATGAATGTAATGAGATGATGTACCTATAAAGATATTCTATTACTGTATCATAATCCCAGCGGTAATAATACACGTCTAAAATTAGGCAAAGTCAATCGAACAAGGAAAAACGCCAAGGAAAAGTGTCTCAGACCTTCAGGAGAATGTGTCCCACTCTGAAGGGCAGGTCGGGGTCGTTCTTGATGCCGGGGGCGACCACCCCAGTGCCGTATCCGTGACGGGCCACCACGAACGGGTTATCGATGGTGATCCACAGCTTGACGTCATCTCCAAACGCCTGGAAGCAGAAGTCGGCGTAGTCCCGGAAGATGTCCACCATGTCCGGGTTGCTCCAGCCGCCCAGGCTCTGCTGGAGGTTCTCCGGGAGGTCCCAGTGGTAGAGGGTGACCACAGGCTCCACCCGGGCCTCCTTCAGCCTCCTGATGAGGGTGCGGTAGTAGTGGACCCCCGCCTCGTTGTAGCTGCCCCGGGTCCCGTTGGGGAAGATCCTGGACCAGGACAGCGAGAAGCGGTAGTGGCTGACGCCCAACTGCCGGATAGCGCGGATGTCAGCGGGGATGTTGTGGTAGCTGTCGCTGCCCACGTCCCCCGTCGCCATGCGGTTCCCCCCGCGGGTGAAGGTGTCCCAGATGGACAGCCCCTTCCCGTCCTTGTCGAAGGCCCCCTCCACCTGGTAGGCCGCCGTGCCCACCGCCCACATGAAGCCGGGGGGGAAGGTGTCGTACAGGAAGGCTTTGTCGCCCGGGTAGGGGAGTTTGTTGAACCGCGTCCACGTCTTCAAGCCCGCGTTGGGCTTGGCGGACGCGGACGCGGACAGGGCCGCGCACGCCAGGAGCATCAACCAGCGGGTCATGACACACTTGTCTCGCCGAGCGGCGTTGCGTGGGCTCGCTGACTTTTCCTCCCCGGGGGGAGGATCTGTCAATCATTAGCAGAGCAGCTGACGGCAGCAACATCTCCGGCAGACAGCAGGGCACAGGTGAGCGCTCCCTTTTTTTCTTCATCTTCATGCAGGAGGTGACTCAGGTGCTCCGGGAGGCCCTAATGGGAGCATCGTTATTGCCATCCATCCCCCATAAACGCATTTACATGTCACACACACTCATATGCAAACACTCATCTTATCGTCCTGCTTCCGGTTGCTATGTAACGCAGTCTTCTTCCTGGACGTCTGTGCGCCATAAAAACACACCAAGTCTTATCGATACCCAAAAACATCAGTTAGACAGTTATTATATTTACACTTTATTACCCCGCAGCACTGGAGAGGGGGGGGGGGCGAATGTTGACTTAAAAGGTCAAAGAATGAAACAAACAATCATGTTTATGTAACAAATATTATCATTAACTTTCGTCCTGGAGAAATTAAAAGGTGAAAAAAAACCTTTACTCTTCTGCCCCCTTGTGGATCTTCATGTGCGGTATTGATCATTTTCAAGTGTACAAAGGAACATTTGCTAGAGCTATTTCTAAAGGGGGGGGGCTAAAGTAGACCAAAGTATGTATATTGGTCTTTTTTAAACAAATTATTGACTTTTAAATATTTCAGAAAACATCTTATTGTGTTTAACGTATATCAGTGGTGTCCAAAGTCCAGCCCAAGGGCCACCTCAGGCCCACGACTTGTTTTTTTTTTGTTAGCCGATGGCCTATTTCAAAAATGAAAAAACAAAACGAGGCACATAAACATGACCTGCATCAAAACACTGGGGAGGATGATGAGGGCGACACTGAAAAATGGACAAAAACAAAAAGCATTGACCTTGATTTATGCGTTCAACAATCTCAAATTAAAAACCTTTAAAGGACACCTATGATGCTTTTCCAAGTTTTCTGACCAATAAATAGTTAGAATGCTTGTATTCTCGTGTTAAACAATGCCAAAGGTCCAGATAATGAAGTGAGCCCTGAAAGATGTTTTGGGTGGCTGACGTCAATGCAACCCGGACTTCCTTATATGGACTGCAGATTGCATGTACTCGGTAAACACGTGAGTGGGCGTACGAGAGGAGGGCCGGGGGTCAGAAGTCCATGGAAACACTGCAGGAAGAGGTGCACAATCTGGAAGATCTAGAAAGTTTTCTATGAGGGTTATTGTGTGTAGCTCCTCTTCAGGGCTTCACAATAAAATGAGCATAATAAAAGAACGACATAGCAGCCATCTACTTTAAGTAATCCAGTCTACTTCACAGAATTATGTATCAAAACTATATTAATTAGATTTTTGGATAACAATACAAATAGTCTTAGACTGGATTGTGTACGTAGTCAAGTATATTTAACCACTTGGTGTGCTTTATAAACACAAAAAGGCATCCTATAATTCTTGTGTGGCCCTTGGTGTAACACGTTTGGACACCCCTGATATACTGTATGTATATTACAGTATAGGCCTTATCTTATTTATATCCATGAGGGACACCCTGTACATAAATGTTATCAAATATTGCATCCAATTGAATAACTCATTTTTATTTCTTTGATGTATTCTAAATGAGCACCAATTCAGCAGGTTTTTTGTTTGTTTGAGGGCATGTTAAGCGAGAACAAACCTAAAAAAGGTGATTTGCATCCAGATGAAACTCCATGTGGACAGGCCTGGGATATTTTGTTTGTACATTTTTTAATACACGGTAAAAAAGGTATTAATGTACAGGGCTGTAAACAAAAAGGCAATGTTTAAAATGAGACAACATCACAAAAAAAACAGGTTAATCTCAGGAGGTGGGGGCCGCTTTATGGGAGAACGTTTGTTTGTTTTTTAATAATAATAATAATAATAATAATAACAATAACAACAACAACAACGCCAGCCTCCCCTCCAGTCAGCATCCGACACGACAAAACAGAACATGAAACGCACAAAAAGAGACTATTTACAAGCACACGTTCTCTCCAAACCATGTCTAAGCTAAGGTGGCCAACAACAACACCACGCGACACAATGCGACGAGCCACAGCGCAGCAACACAGGATGTAGTGTGCACGTGGTGGATGCAAGTGTATGTGTGTGTGTGTGAGTGTGTGTGTGTGTGTGAGTGTGTGTAACAGTGGCAGCAACTGGGTATGAAAAGTTGAAAAAGTTCTATGTCCATAATTCATTCCATACGTCACTCCATCGCTCTACATCGCCCCGCTGGCTCATCTTCTTCGCCCGGCAGCTTTCTTACGACCCTGAACCACAAAACAGCTGGTTAGCGCCAGCGTCGAGTCACGTTTACGTTACGTTCACGTTTACATAAATATGTAATGCCGAAACGTGCTCTACGCAAGTATACATAGCAGTATTTTATTTTTGCATACCCTTGGTGTGGGCTCATCGTCCTGCTCTTCTTCCTCTTGCTCCTCTTCTTCCTCAGAGTCGTCTTTAGCGGCTGACTTGGAGCGTCCTCCACGCCTGAAATTAAACACAAGAGTGTTGTGTAAATGCACTGCATGGACATCCGGTCAAGGAAATAATAAGCTCAAGTCACAAAGACATGAACCGTATTTGAAAAATGACCGCTCGTTTGCCAGTGCTCCATAACGACATGGAAATTCCGAGTTAAAAAATCTGAGAAGCACGTTAAATACGCACATCTGCGTAAACAAAACAATAGTGTCATGCTAAATATCTGTATGCATATGTGTCGGAATGTATATATGTCGGAATGGCATGGGTGACTACATCTTCCTTCATCACAAGCACAGTTATTGCAGTTTTTTTTTTACAAGATTTAGTAGCAATATATGCATAGGCTGACATCCCATAAGAAAAGTTAGCCTCTCCTACCAATAAATAAATGTGCTTTTCTATTTGAGACAAGTGCATTTCATTTTTATAGCTTTTTATACCAGACTCTGCTGAATTTCCATTTTCTATATCCTCATATCATGATACATCAGTAACAGTAGAGCCGTGAAATTGGGATATTTTTGCCCCAGGTTATCCTACCAACAGAATCCAAGTACAGACCCGCCGGGACGTTTGACATGAAAACACCACAAACACCAGCAAAGCAAAGAGAAACCGTAATGTGACATGTTCCTGGTCATGCATACAAATGGACCATGTGGACCAAAGTGTCTTACGTCGGCTTCTTGGCGGGCGTCTGAGCTGACTTGGGTGGTCGTCCTCTCCTCTTCTGAGGTGTGGACTCTGATACAGAGTCGGTGCTGCCGAGTAGACAAACACAATGTAAACATGTTGTCAACCTCCTGGGAGGAGGAGAAGTCAAGTATCAATCCTCACCCTTGTGATCGTCGCGGCGTGCGAGCCTGGCGTCCTCCTTTGGTTTTCACCTCCATATTTTCACTGCTCACATCTTCGTCTTCCTCCTCGTCCGCCTCCTCTTCTGGCCTCTCCTCCTCCTCTTCCTCCTCGTCGTCCTCTGGAGGAGGCGCCGCTTTCTTTCGCCCCCTCTTCCCTTTGGCGGGCGTGTCCTGGTTGGCCGTCGTGGACTTTGGGGGCCGCCCCCTGCGTCCCTTTTTGGGTGGGCTGTTTTGCTCGTCCTCCGGTCGGTTGTCTTCGTCCCACTGGTCCTCGGACTCTGCGGTGGTGTTGGCAGCCGCCGCCTTCTTACGGCCGCGTTTGGGCTTGTTGTCCGTGTCGTCACTCGCTGTGATGCCGCGTTTACGTCCTCGGGGCTTTTCGCTCTCCTGCAAGAAAGAAGAGGTGAAGAATATAGCTCAGCTGCTGTCATGCGGTCAAGCTACATGTCATACGTGAATGAATAAATCAATTCATTGCACGATAACTGAGGTGTGCATGCGTGTTCGATTTCCTCCCCTCTCTACCAAAGTGGTCAGAAGCATTTCACCGGCAGACCACACAATGTCATTACAAACACTAACACCCCCCCCCCTAAACTAAACATGATGATATGGCGGCCGGAAACAGCGGTGGAAAAATGCCTCTTGCTAATAGCAGCTAGTTGGGTTAGCTTAGTTTAGCAGAGCATGGTAGTACAACTCAGGCTCTACGAGTGTGTTTTCCCCGTGTTGAGGGAGCATGTAAGAGAGAGTTTTACCATGTAGGTTTTCAGTGAAATAAGGAAGAGAGGTACGTTTATTCTTGCTCCCAGCTTGTATTAACCAATCAATACTCCTTCGAGCGCCATACCCCATGCTGTGTTTTCGGATGTGAGATAGAGTAAACTTGTTGGAGGTCTACCAGGACTTTCCAATAACAACATACTGTAGGTGGGTTCCAAGTGAGAGGGCAGTCGGCCAACCCAGTGTCTTCCACCACTGCTTGTCCAGCGTTTCAGCTGCAATAGCACACCGTGAGCTATGGAACACTCACCATACTCCACCAAGTATTTGTTCTTCAAATCCCATATTAAATTAAAGCTTCATGTGATAAGCCCCTAAGATATTTTTCATGGCACGTGTTGGCAGGTAAGTGGGAGGACGACGCTGCCGAAAAGGGATCGCTACAGGCTGCACAGGTGATCAACAAAAATCCAGAAACTTGTGATGAATGTGCGTACATCCACAGTCCAAATGTGGACTCCAGCCTTGTCCTACCTTGTCTGTGCTGTCTGCTCGCTTCCTGCTGAAGTCTTCGTTTTCACTGTGGTCCATTTCTGTGCTGTCGAGCCTAAATTACAAAAAATAAAAAACACCCAACAATTCAGATCTTGCCGTCACCTGGCGTTTGGTTGCAGGCTCGTGAGCAGCTACTGCACCTGGTCTTGCCACGCTGTGGAGAGCCGGGGTTGGACGAGGAGTCGTCGTTGCTGGCCGTCTCCATGCGGGAAGCTTTGCTCTGGATCTGCTTGCCGGCGGATGCCAGCGGCTTGTTGACGGCACCCAGGACGTTGGCTGACTTGGGCTGCATGGACAGTTTGATCTTACGACGACGACAGACAAGCTGGACTTGATTTGAGGTTTGAGGACACTCACCTTTCCTGGCACAAAGAAGGACTTCATCTCGGGCGGAAGATAATTTTTTGTGTTGCTGAAATTCTGAAACAAAAAACATGTATTTCTTTTTTAACAATATGTGCTAACATCCTAGTAGACTATACTATGTCATGGTGACAACCTTGTCAGGCTTGGTGAAGAAGGTGGAGGGCAGCACGGGGTCTTTGGGGGACTCCAGGCTGTAGGTGGTGCTCTTGGACATGATGATGTGCATGGCGACGTCACACACTGTGTACAGTTTCTGTGGAAGGAAGGCGTGTGTGTGCTTGGTCAGCCGTGTGCAGTCAACGTGTGGACATCACAACGTGTGATGATGGAGGCGTGCAATGTACCTCGTTGGTTTTGGTGTCGCCGGGTGCCTGAGCGTCTTTCGTCTGCTTTATGTTCTCCACCATTTTCCTGATGAAGGCGTGGCTGTTGTTCTCATTCTTGGCCATGATGATCTCCAGGACGAACCAAAGAGCTCTAAGAAGGAGGCGCCATTTAGAACATGTCCAAATATGGTGATGGGGGAGCTTCGGTTCTGCACAACTCACTCTTTGATGTCCTTGAGCTGGTCGATGTCCTGCACTTTGACGTAGTCGGGGTCATGTGCCAGCAGGTGGATGGTGTAGGGCACCACGTACTCCGGCAGCAGTGAGAACAGCTTGTCTGTTTCCAACAACAAACACCCTCATCCTTATTTTTCCATCAATGACATCAGTGTTCATCATCTTGTCGTATTTCCGTACCACTGATGGCGGCGTGCTGCTTGAGGTACTCGCGCCGTATGTTGACATTCTTCACCAAGCACTGTCGCGCATGTGCTCGCCTCTCTTTGACCGGGTCCTTGGCGCACAGAGCGAATACGGCCATGTATTCCAGAGGCAGGCGCAGGCGGCAAAGGCCCCGATGGAGCTTCTGGGAGAAGCACTGACGCACCTGGTAACACTCGTCCTGAAAGACAGAAAACGGCCATGTTGGTGAGCGAGGCAAAGAGGAGGAAGGGAGACGCAGTTTATCAAAATACGACGTACGTTGATGACGAGCGCGCACAGCTGATACTGCTCCAGTGTGATTATTTTATGATAACACGGCTCCTGGGCCAGCTTCAAGAGGGCGCAGGCGGCCGCGAGTCGTAACCTGGACATGTCTGGTTTGCTGGGAAGCAATCACAAATAATTAAAACAGCAGCAGCCTGACTTGTGCACATGCCAAGATCACAAAAGCGTCTGATGAACTCTGAATGATTTATAGTTAAATCAAGATTTACCCCATCCTGCCTTGCTCAGTGAGATCTCCATCACTGTGCAGAATAGCGGTCAACATGCGGAGCGTGGAGTTGCCTGACTTGCTCTGGTTGTTCTTCACTCCTAGCAACCACCTCACCATCAGCTTGATGCCCTGGATCTGCAACACGGAGGAGGATTGATTGCAAATGAATTAAGACAACTTGGTTTACACATCACACCTTTTTTTTTGTTTACAATGTCCACCTTGAAGGACACAAACTCACCTTTGCCATGGTCTCAGGAGAAACTTCGTCATCAGGAACCCAAAGTTTGGTCGTCTTCTTGCCTGGCATCTACCAACACAAAGCAATATTCAAATGTTTGTACATGTTTTTATAATATATTGTTAATATTGTTGACTCATGAAAACAATTGACTAAATCAGTGATTCTCAACTGGTGGATCTTGACCCAAAAGTGGGTCCTGGATGGGCCTTACGTTCTTGTCTGTTGCGTGTGCCATGTTTCTGGGCAACTTTGATAACCTTGAGCGGGAGAGGGAGGAAGTATTTGGTAAAAACATCGTGAGAAATTCGAGAATCTACGCAATTTGGTCAGCGCTTGTCATTAAGGGGTGATGGTGGGTCCTGCAGACAAACCAGTTGAGAACCACTGCCTGAAACGTCATCAGTACCCTGTCGTTCATGAGCAGATCTTTCACTATGAAGTTGGCCACCAGCGACTTGAGAGGAGCAGCAAACTGTTCTGGGGCCAGCTGGGCCAAGTGACCTAAGGTGGTCAGAGGGGTGATGAGCTGCTCCAGATTGGCCGGGTCCAGACCTTTGTGTAGTGGCTACACACGTGTGCAAATATATACACATAAATGAACAGCGATGGGGAGCAACGAAAAGAAACAAAGCAAAGACTGACCTCAAAGATCTGAGCAAAGTGTGTGTCTCTGTTGGTGAACATAGCGTTGATGCAATGGATGGAGTACTTGGCCTGACGAGGGGGGCCACGCTTGGCTTTGGCCTGCAGTACTGGCAGCAAAACACTAGAGGGAGCAAAACAAAGGGGAGAGTTAACGCAGTGGTGACCCACCTCTTCCCATCATGCCAATGGAGGGGAAGCCCGTTCTATTTAAGTACAGCGAGCAGATGCTGACTTCCAAATGTGATTTCAAGATTCCTAATGTACCCAATCTACCTTAAAATTTGAAATGCAAAAAAGCTAACAAAAAAATGAATCGCGACACGTACGATTTGATGTGAGGGAAACTCTCCTCCATCTTGCTCCCCGTGTTCTTGAAGATCTGCAGGGCAGCCTCGGCCACCTTCTCGTCATCCATCTTCAAGCAGCCCAGCAGAGACTCAAATGTCTCGGCAGAGTGGAAGGACACCGGGTGTGTGAAGGACAACACCTGAGTGGAATGACAACACAGGGGCTTCAGCCTCAGTACTTTATATTAGATTTATATGAACCGTTTATGGGTTTTACGTTAAGTAGTAGTATGTCAATGAAAGACAAGCGGAGCTTTACCTTCAGCAGTTCCAGTCCGGCCCTGATGGCACTGTCCGTTGGAACGCCCTCCTCGTCGTCGTCAGCTGTTCCTTCAATGGATTTGTTCACCTGTTTTATCAGAGCACTGGCAGAAGACCACAGACAAAGAGAAGGCTCAGTCACAGGCAGAAGATACTGAAGAGTTGCAGTGGTCTCATATGCAAACATGGACACTACCTGATGGACTCGGTGTCGATGTGTACAGGAGCGATTCTCTCCAGTAGGAACTTGACCATCTCCAAGAAGGGATTGCTGGGCTGTTTGGGGCTGCCAAGCTTTTTAGTGATGTCTCGCTGCATGGCAGGTTACAAAAACACAATCAACACTGAAACCAGTGCCAACGTGTCATAATGACCAACAGGGTTGGAGTGTGAATGGAGCCCTACTCACCACGCAAACCTCCGCCTGCTTACAGGAGCATGAGGGGCTGACCAAAGTCTCCAGCTGGTCTCTGATTCTCTCATCATCCTCCAGGACCTGAGCCAACTTCTTGACAAAGTCCTGGGCCTTCCCTGGGTCTGGAAGGTTCCCTGAGACAGACACACACACACACAGAATGTGAGGTTTACTGCCATACTATTTAACTCTTATGAAGTCGCGACTTAGTATCTGCTATGCAGGTGTAGCATGACATGGCATCTTGGTATTATTATGCTGGTTTCAACATGCGACTTCAAACTGCATCATTAAAGTCTTTGAAGTTCTCATGACACCAAAAGAGGTTACTGTTAATCTTATTTTTGTTGTGAAAAATAAAGAGAAAGCAATATTTCCTGTTTCAGATGTGTGCTCAAATGTTGAAATATTTGCAGTTTTTGCGCTTTTCATCACTGAAACCAGTCAGGAAGGAAGGAGTGCAGAGAATTGTCCCACACGAAAATGTCCAATGACTCTATTGGATTGTTAAGGTGTAGTTTTGGTTGAATTTCTGTCATTTGTCATATTTTTATATGCTATTCCGGCTTTTTGTGTCAACGCCCATTGCTGGAACACCCGCCAGAAGCATTCCGTAAGATTGAAATGCCTGCTGTAGGCTTACACCAGCTCTGTGTGGCACTGCTCCATCTGCGTTCATGTTCTAACTTTTCTGGGGTGCCGCAGACGTCACAGATGCCGGAATAGCCATATGCGTGAACTCTGAACCCCTCTCGTGAGCAGTTTCCGCCGGAGCCAGTGTGAGTGGCACTTTGCGCCAAGAACTGTTTGAATTCCAGAGAAGTTTCCTTACTTGTGATGACCATGACTTTGGCAAAAACGGCCTTGCTGGATGATTCAGACTGTAAACAAGCCAATAAAAGCACATGAAATAAAAGCAGATTAAATCATCAGCCTGTCTTTTTCAAGTCCTGGTGGTGACCTTGGGTTTTTTGACGAGGTCCAGCAGATCTTTGACATGATGCCTCAGCAGATTTTGACACTTCCACATCTCATTGAGAGCTCTGCAAGGAAGAAACAATACACTTTAACCCTTAAACCCATGTAATATATAAAAAAAATATAGTGTTATTGTCAAATTTGAAATGGGATCGGATAAAACCTTAAGTGATTGCCTTGTAGCTACCCAAAATGTTTTGTAGGGGCTAAAAGAGTGAGACAGCTGCAGTGTAAAGAACACTTACTTGACAGCGTTTGTATCCAAGGTGGCATAGAGGTAGTAGAGACACTTCATCCTCTCTGCCGTCTCCAGGTTGTGAGGAACCATATATTGGGCAAACACCCGCTCCACCAGCAGCCTGGGAAACACGCAAAGCAGTCAAGAGGGTGAAAATGTGTCCCTTTCTTACTCCTGGCGACTTACTGGCACTAAGTCAGCTGGAGACATGCACACACCTGTCGTCAATACTGTTCTGGTAGTAGATGTGCAGTAGCTTATCTTTGATCCATGAAATCTGCTTGGACGCCTCACGCCCTCCCTCGCCCTGCAGCGAGTACTTCCTGTAGATGGATGCCAGCCCCATCATGGCCTCCTTACGCACACGCCACTGAAAGAGGCAATGGCGGACACAATCAAAATCGAGACACTTGATATTGTCAGTCAGGAAAGGCTGGTACACTAAAGTCAGTACAATAAACGTCTTTCTTACTCTCTTGTCCAACGTTCGCTCTTTGACAAAATTGAGCAAGGCGTCGTTGACGAGAGACAAGTCCTTCTTGGCGGCGGTGACAATAGAAACAATGACATCGTGGCGAATGGCCTCCTCTGGGTCATGTGACCTGACCCTTAGGTATTCTGGATAGGAGGATGAGAAGAAAGCATGAGTGAACAGAAAATAGTCAAATGTGAATGTGATGTAAATAAGATAAGGTTACACATGAAATATCATTAAGAAGCTTTAATAACATTATAGCACTAGTGCTGTATAGGAAATAAAAGGTCAATTAATGAAATAAAATAACATGAACTTTATATTCTTGGGATAATATACAGGTACCTGTAAGGTCTTTGGCCAGGTCTGGATGATTCATGAGACAGTGGCTAGCAAACTTGACACACTCCAGTCTGATGGGAACGTGGATGTCGTTAAACCTTCAAAAGACAGCAAAGTGTTCACATCAGAAATCACATTTAGACGATGATATTCTCTCTTCCACGGCCCCAATCAGCAGCGCAGTGGCACTGGTGCATGGACTTTCTACCTGCCCAGGTAGCAGTGCCACAGCGGTTTATTCTGCGCCGCCAACTCGGAGTCCTTGGCTCCAAACATCTTAGCCAGCAGCTTGACGACTTGCAGCCTCTCGTCATTATCGTTACTCTGCAGAGAGGAAGGAGAGCGAGAGAGAGAGAGAGCGTCCTTCGCATCAGAATTTTGGCAACATCCCAGTGCTTCAACAAGCTGCACCACCACTGTGATAGAATGGGGGGGGGGTGAGGTTATTGCAGCTATTATTTTTGAGAATAGGACAACAATGTACAGCGCCTTGATGAGTGTTCTTCATCAAGCCAATGCCTTTGAGACACTGCAGACAAAATTAAGCTGACTGTCTGCTTTATCTCTTTAATGGGAATCAGAAAGCTGCAAACACAGCAGGTTACAAAATCAGAATCCACACATAAAAACAAAGGAGCCAACAATTGCTACATTTGGGGTGCACACATGCACACGGTTGCAGATAAGCACGTGCACACGTAGCATGTCTGACTGCATTGTGATTGCTCCTCAGCATGATATTTTTCTCACACCACCATAAAATAGTAAAGTGGTATGAGAAAAAAAGGTAAGCCTGTATCATTTGTAGCCTGCTCCTTCTGAAACCTGCATGGACGTTTACAAATGTAAAGAAAAGTCTTCTACCTTGAGCTTGAACTCCAGCTGAGGCAGCACGGAGAGCAGCAGGTGACTGTCGATGTTGTAGAGCTCCAGGATAAGGTCGAAGACGTGCTCGGAGAGGTCGCTGACTGACGTCTTCCCCAGCATCAGGACCTGGTTGAAGAACTGAGGACGCAGGTATGGACTGTTAGTAGGCGACACGTGTGTCGTCATCCAGACGCTGAAGAAGCCCTTACGTTGGTGATATAAGGTTCAATCGCCTGAGCGGTCCTCTTCAGCAGAGCTTTGGCCAGGTCGTATGCTTGCTTGTTCAAATTCTACACAGGAATAAACGACAAGGTCAACTTTAGTATGAGGTGAGTGGAAGGAAAAGTCAGTTATTATTTTCCCCATCAGGAGGCTGAATGAATTAACATTTGAAAACAATTACAGTTTGTAAAGAAACTGATCTTTGCTGTGACCTTTAAAAAACAAAAAACAAAATTGACCAGGATATTCAAGACCATAACTTAAACAACATTTTAACAATTTGAGCCCCAGTATGCGGCCCCCGCTGTAAAAAGTGTGGCTGCGTCTGCACTGATGACATTGGAGCTGCAATACCACTATTCACCTGCAGGGAGCTCACTAAATGACAGTGGATGGAACGTACCAAGTGTCATGATGCCTTATTGTGTCTTCCATATTACCTTGTGTGCCGGCACCAAGTTGACCAGGACAGTGTCCAGCAGCTCCTGGGAAACGGTGTCCCCCTCGCAGACGATGGAGCTCATCAGGTCCACCATGTGCATGTGCACCTTCTGGTTGTGGCCGTTGCTGTGACAACACAAGTGTGGAACATCAACGATGAAGCTGGCCTGTGAGGATTATATAAAAAAAATACAAATAAAAAAAGTCCAATTTGACTTACTTGATGACCTGGAAGAGGGTTCTATAAAGTTGGGTGAAGATCTCGTTGCTGTCTTCAAGCTCGAAGCAGATGTTGTAGGACTTTACCCAGGCAATGTTCTGAACAGAGACAAACATTTATTGTGGGCACATTTTCCGAGCATATCAAACGCCAACTATGATTAGAGATAACTCACCTCTAGCAGGTAGAAGTATCTGTTGAACTGTGCGCTTTTTGTGTCCTCCAGACCTTTGAGCTGTCTGGTGATAAACATGAAAATATCCTGCAGAGGAGACAGACACACATGATACCAACACTGACTCTGGTCTTCAGGTGATCTTCAGGTACAAAATGTCAGATGAGGGAACCTTGAGCTTATCGGGGGAGGTGTACGGCGCTTCTGGAGCGTAAATCCGGAATATGTCGGCCAGGCAGCACGCCACCAGCAGGCGCACGTCTTTGTCGGGATGCTTTAGGAAGAAGTCTGAGGCCAGGTGGAGAGCCAGGTTCAGGTAGAGCTCCTTCTCCTCCTCTGAGTCCTGGTCCATGTCCATGAAGGTCTTCACCACCATCTGACACGATGATAGATCAGTCAGTAAAAACAGGAGACACGAGGAGACGCAACGACTGCAGGACTCACCTTGAGCCTGCGGACCATTTCCTCCTTGGAGATCTTGTCCGCGATCTCCTTGATCCCCGGGGGGTAGGTGACCTTCCCGTCCGTGGCTCGAGCTTTAGAGTGAGCCATCCTCTGTAGCTCTTCACTACCTGGACGAAGACCATGTGAGTAGAGATTTAAAACAGGAAGCAAAGCAGTGAAGGAGCTCCGCGTGTACAGACATCTGTACGACAGATATTCTAGTGTTTACAGTACGTTGTGCTGTTTATGTTCCATTATATTGTGCTATTCAAGTCATTCACTTGTTTTGGCTCATTGCAAATGTCAGCACATAATGGCGCTTCAATAAAAACAACTTTGCAGAAGCGCTGTTTTCTCGCTCGGATGGTTTGTTTGGATATGTCTGCACTAAAGTTAGCCGTCAGTGCACACACAAACACAAACAGGAGGCAACGTGGCAGACCGTTTGTGTGCTGTGTGTGCACACCATCCGATGTCAGAGATACTGGAGCCTAGGACCCTTTCCAGGAAAGCTCAGTGGGCACACAAACAACACAAAGTTGAATACAAAAAGTTGGAATCAAACATAAATAGTGACAAAGTGTGTGTGACATGTTGATAGTGCAGAGTGACACCGTTTAGTCAAATTCGGCTTATTTGAAAGCACACTGTTAAATATAAACACCATACGACTGTGCGAGGGTTACGGGAATTCTAAGATGCTACAAATATACTGTACATTTTTCAAATCTGATATGACAATGATGATGTCGAAACGACTTGTTTTGATGCCTATGTGACATGCATCATGAAAGGTAGGTGGTTGTGCAGAGTGTAGATTTAGATTTAGACACCACTCAAATGATTGGAACGCGACCAGAGAGATCAGGTATGTAACAACTATTGTTGCTTCTAAGATTAGGCTATGTAAATACCGATATACACCAAGCACTGAACAACGTTTAGACTGAGTAGTATTTTCATGCTATTCCTCTTTGATTCAAAGGTTAACAACCTAACCCCGACAAGCTAGTGTATATAACCTCAAGAAAATCTACTGGAGTAGAGAGTCCTCTACCTTCTCAGCATTTTCAAGTGGTATACATACAGTGCCTGATCAAGGTTGTCACTTATCCGAGCTACAGGAACAATAAATAAGTCTTTTTTTTGATTTGATTTTCCTTTGAAAACATCAGAACATAAAGTCAGGATGTCTTGGTAAGAAAAGTTAATATTGTGCATGACTCCCATCAGTTTGGAGGACTCCATGCATACATCATAATTAATTGATAAAATCTTCTAGAATGGCAGATAAAGCAGCCTTGCATGACTCACAGATTTCATCTTCCAAGCCTCCCCTCCATTTAACCCCAAACATGCTCAATAATGTTGATGTCTGGTGTCAGCTGGCCAATGCTGGAGAATCTTCACCTTCTTCACTATAAGGACCATTGGTGTGAAGGCTGAAGTGTTCTCCTGCTTAAGAATGACCAGTTCAGTTTGAGATGGGGGGAGTTGGTGTTTGTTATAACATCCTGGTATGATTAAGCAGTCCGCCATGAAAATACTTCCCCACATGGTCGTTCCTTCTCGTCACGATGACATTGCGTATACATTATTTCACTTTGCACAGGATTTGGCGTTTAACAGTAAATTCTGTCCAGAATGCAGGTAACACGGAAATGTTATTATTTTATCTGTCGTGAGATCATTTAAACCTGCAATAAATGCCTGGCGATCATGTCTGGTCCTTGCCTCGACAAACAATTGCTGACACCCAGTGGCCAATGTAGAATACTGCATTCACAATTACAATGCTTCTTCTGCCTTCTATTTGTATTTAACATAATTTAGCCATATTTATGCTTGAAAATTATTAATTTAAGCCAAGAACAATTACAATTAGTTGGATGTGTTTATAGCTTTTTGTCTATGTTCCCTGCCATTGGCTGGTGACCAGTCCAGGGTGGGATAGGCTCCAGTATACCCTCACTAACTAATAGGCTGTATTCAACCACAAAACAGCAATTATTTATGAATTGCTTTGTGGGGAAACGATCCCAGAGAGTTGCAATGTAAATTCTGAGCAAGAAAATCATCATTCAGGATTTTTGCAGAATAGTGCAACACTAACGGATACACTGCCCCAGCTGCGACTGAGCGGTTGAACAAACGAGTGTATTGGTATCCCTGAATTTTCTGCATCGGCGTGTGGTGTATCTCGGCTGCAAGGAGCAGAAATACAAGGACTCTCCATCCTTGACACAAACACTGGCTGGCTTTTGACAAGAGAGAAATGAAGAGAGAAGCAGCAGCTGCTCATGACGTGTGCACTAAAAAGACAGTTTAAAAAGGCTCGAGTGCTGTTATTTAATAATTAAGCCGCCACCACATTACATGTGCAGTATTGACATCCATTCATCCATTTTTATTTGAGTATATTTGTTGTATTTTGTAGAAAGGTATACTATTATAGACAGAACAAATGTTACCGTCAATAGCTTCAAAATTTTCCTCTTTAGATATGCCTTGAGTTCTATTTTTACCATTTGTGCTGCCCCCCCCTCCAGCCCGCACTTTGAATGAAGAAAGGTTTCCTACTGGAAACTGTTAGCACATTAATTTTAACGCTTAAGCATCCATGCTCTAACTGCTTACTGAAGTTGTCAGTGTTGTAGTTGCCAGTTGGTACTACAACTTAGTCCACTAGTACTACAGCAACAACTACTGCAGGGAAGCGATGCAC
Organism: Doryrhamphus excisus; assembly: GCF_037039965.1. NCBI lineage: Eukaryota > Metazoa > Chordata > Actinopteri > Syngnathiformes > Syngnathidae > Doryrhamphus > Doryrhamphus excisus. The sequence continues at coordinate 14,226,291 of NC_136377.1, forward strand.
ATGTGCACAAAACACTAAAGTCATACGCACTGGCGTGTGTTTAGAGAAGTAAACATACCTCGGTTTGTACTCTATGTGGCGCGTTTGTGGCAATTTCAAGATTTGTGTCCAACCAGAGTGAACATTTAAGCAAGCAGTTTATGGGCAACTTGCTGTGACATCTGTTCCGAGGAGCGTGTGGCTGAATGTTGACGTTGATTTGCGCATATTTTAAAAATAACTTTGGGATGACAACTGGGAGTACCTTTGCCCAGGTCTTGCCAAACGTGCCTTTCCGTGACGTATAGGTCGGATATATGCGACGTAACCATTCAGACTGCCGTAGCATCGGACATGCAAACCAGGCATGGGTCGCTTTTGATAAAAACTGAATTGTACCGTTCACACTGACATGAAAAATCCGGTACAGGCCACACTGCAGTGTGAACGTTGCCTGTACCTACCAGCAACTCGGCACAGCTTCCCTCGGCTTGAGCCCGTTGGAAGAAGAGTAACGTCGCCCACTGATTCAGCTTTTATTTTGTGATAACGTTCCTTGTGGAAACTGTACCTTGTTCAAGACAGGAGCTTGGCCTAGTATTTAAACTAAGGTACAAGTGGACATAGTGTGTGCGGGACATTGTCCATATTTTCAGACTTGAACGCGGGGCCATGCCGCATTTCGCCTGTGCGCCATAGTTTGGTCACCCATGCATTAGACACTTAAGAGGCTTCCAAAGACTTTAAACCAGTTTAACTTCACAACCCTTGGACTGACGTTGACAGAACCGAAACCAGGTATTGCTTACACGTTTTCTGGTGTCTTAGTCTCAATTAATGGAACGGTTGTTAAGAAAGAAGTTTGTTGACATGGTTTTCCTCCACTTTTGTATTCTTCCGTTTTCGAGGTCCTCCGTACTTGCTCATCCATTCATTTGACTGCAGATGTTTACATTATGGAGTTACGGTTGGTCACATGTGCACAAGACATTCATACGTCCTTGTTCAGTGAATGAATAAACAGCTAAACGTTACTCTAGCATGAATAAAACAGAGTGGTATGTTTATTTAAGTAGCTCATAATAACCACAGTGAAAAAGCGGATCGTTGGTAGCTTCAAAACAGCCGCCATTAAGTTGAACGTTTTCCCTCGTAAAATGAGCCAACAAAATCAATTTATTATTACAGCACATTAGAAATAATGTGTTTGGTATGCTGCTCGTTGCAATTGTGTAGTAGCAGAGAATATGATTGATGTTGACGGTAGCTAATCCGGGTAGCAGTAGTCGCTAGCTAGCTGCTAGCTTGCTAGCCATTAGGCGGCTAAGTACAGCTCAGGGCTGCCGAGGAGCTAATGCTGCTAGCCGAGTGATGACAGGGCGGACGGCGAGGAACAAAACACCCCGCTGGATGACCGTTACATTGCCTTAAAGAGTACCGACCGCGGTCATTTAAACACCCTGAGGTCCAGTGAGCACATGCTACCGGGGACACAGTGTGGCGTCGCCCGCTACTACGTGACGAGTAAGCGTTTAGCCCCGAGGAGGGACCAGGTCAGCCAGCGAGGAGGATCGGACACCGCAACCGAGCAAGGCGGGCTGCGTATCGCCTTAAGCAGGGCAAGACGGCTGGCTCCTTCGCGAGCATAACCCCCCATCCTCCCTCCACAGCCGCTCACAAATACTTCTTAGCCGCGGTGCCTGCATGTTTTGCTGCACCGCGATTCAAATATACTCGCCAATGTGTGCATTTATTTACCTGTTTGTGATGAATTGTGATGAACAGTGTCCTCTCTGCAGCGCTTGTCCCCTCCTGCCTCCAAAATGGCGCCAATACGCGAACGTTGACGGCAGTACAGAGCCCCCTAGAGGCGCTCAGAGGAAAGTAGCCGGCACATTGTGGAACGTTCAAAGACGGAAACTGTTTGCGTGATGCTGTTCATTCCGGAACAATACCAACTGCTCTGTCACCGATGGGTGGAAATAATGCACGAATTGAATCTTAAAAGCCGTGCTGAAAGTATAAATTAACATGAATTTACTGGTTTGCGTCAAATAAGTTGGTAAAATAGTGATCTCGTTTAGGACAAAGAAATACCAACATGTAGAACTACAGAACGTGAAATAAATTACGTATGTCGTATTTCATTTGTATATATGCTATATATATTTTTATGACAGACAGATTATTTTTACTTGACATTTCGGAGTTTGTGAGCGCTCCTTTGGCAGATGAAGCTACATATTCCGATATTCCCTGAACGCAACGGCGAACGTGTTTTGAATGAGCTCAGGTTTGTACATGTTATGAAAACAGAATAATGGTGCAATAATATAAATTCCCTGTAAGCTACGCGTGTAGGGCTGTACAATATAAATATTCTATTCGCATCCAGAAAATGAAAGCTGATGTCATCTGCTTTCTTTGTCTACGTCTCTGGCAAACACAGCCTATAGGGGGCGCTCCAACACAGGCTTTTATAGCTGGTACCCTCTGCACTGCAGGCAATAAAAGAAGACATCTAAACATACATAATATGAATAATACTTAAAATATGACAGAGTGTCGGGGTGGCAATTACTACAGTCAAATATAATTTTGTAGTACAAAGGCAATACGTTAAAATAGTTAACTTTCCAGAAAACATTATATTCAAGAATTGCAAACATGTATGTAAATAACCTAGGTCATGTGTGGTAAAGCGTATAAAGGACGCCCCTGTTACCAATCAGGTAATTAGAGGTGCAACACTGCAAGAACCTCATCCCAGCCAATTAGGTGAGCTATAAACCAAACAGGGACGAAGCGGCTCAGGTTCCATGGCTCCAGGATGGAGGGCTTCCTGTCCACCTGCCCGCCCTACAATGTGTGCAGCAACCTGGTGTGCCCCCCTCCTCCACCATTGGGCCGAAGAGGTGTCTGGGCCAAGCGAGAGGCCCGCTTCGTGACCCCGCACAGCCTCAACTACCTGGAGCTGTGCAAGGCCCTTCTGGCCCAGGTCAGCACCCCCTCGCCAGCCCCTCTCGGCAGGAGAACCAGTACCAGGGAGTGCGGCGTGCAGGTCAACGCCAAAGTGGACAAAATTGTGCAGTGCTCGCTGGGCCCTAAGACGCTGTTCTGCTGCCTGGGCGAGCATGACCAGACGGGGCTGGCCAAGTACCAAGAAGTGCTCCGGGAGGAGGGGAAGGCACCATGCACACCGCCGGCACAGGTGAGCAACCTACGCTTCACCAGGCCTGTGTCCATCTACTCCCCGGTGTTCGAGCACAGGTTGCCTGCAAAGCACAGCGATGAGGGGGAGCAGGAACACTACGACGATGACGAGGATGACGAGGAGGGGCGTCAGGACACTGAGGAGGATCACAAGGCTGCTGTCCATGGATCCTACAGGGGCCCCAACTTTCAGGTTCAAATTAAAAGTACTTCAAATGGGTGTCTAAAGTGTGGCCCGGGGCCTGTAATTGGCATGTTGCTTTTTTTTTAAAGCTGAATTGGAAGATTTTTGAGTTGACTTTATGTACTAAATAATGTTGATTATTGCACTTGTGCTTTAGGTTGGCCACAATAAAAGGTTGGGATGCTCAGTCTATGTCCAGTGGAACTTTTGCTTAGTGTTATTTTTGCCTTAAGAAATGTAAAATCCAATCCTGTTCCAGAAAGCCAAAAATGCTAAAACCAAACATCACATTGTAAGTGGACACTTTACACAAACAGGCCAGAAACGATGGCTTACTGAAAACTGGTGGGGATGCTAACAGAGGTTCCACTGTATGTGAGCTTTCACATTTTGGAGTGGTCTTTTGTTGTTGGCTTTTTTTTTTTTTTTACATAAGAGGTCAGCTCATGGAGCAAAAACAAGTGTTGGTACTTTTTGAGTGTAGGTAGGTGACTTTGTGGTGAATGAACTGGTCAATATGCCTAAATCTATGTAGTTCCTGGAGCAGAGGTATGGCTTCTTCCACTGCAAGAAGTGTAACATCCGGTGGGAGAGTGCTTATGTTTGGTGCATCTCAGGAACCAATAAGGTAACGCTTCTTCCATTTTTGAAGTACCTTCCCACGTGGGCGCTGAAGTCCCGTGCACCTCTGCAGGTGTACTACAAGCAGCTCTGCCGGAAGTGTCAGGTGGGCTTCAACCCCTACAGAGTGGAGTCCATCATCTGCAAGGTACCTGCGCCTGTCGATGGCAATGTGCAAGGTGGTGCCTACTTCCTCTCTCTTCCTCTTTAGGGCTGCTCTCAGACGTGCTGCAGCTGTGACAAGAAGCAGAGACATATCAACATGCGGAGGCCTCACCGCCAGGACCTGTGCTGCCGCTGCAGAGGCATGAAGCTCTCCTGTGACGTCACTTACAGCTTCAAGTACATCGTCTGAATGTGCTTAAAGGGCCGCCATCCACGTGCCAGAGAGACTTCCCTGCATCAATCCTGGTGCTTAAATAGAAAGCTATTTTTGTAGGAAATAAAGTTTGTGAAATAAACATAATTGCATCTCAAATGTGTCACCTTTTATACCAACAAAGCAGCTTATCTACCTCCCACTACACTCGGTGGCCACTAAATTAGGTACACAATCTTCTTAAGACGCTATGTATTTACAAAGTGTTCAGGCTATGTGATGCTACTATCAATATTTACCTGAAGCCGGAATTGTAAATATTTTAGTTTGTGGATGACATGCTTTTCAGCTACTGCAACGCTCCTGCAGATTGCACCAAACGGGAAAGAAATCCAAAATAAGAGCACAACCGGGAAACTATGAGAACCAAAACTAAAGTTAGCAGTCATGTGGAACTTGATGTCTTATGTCTGGTAAGGACACTTGAGTATATTTACTCTTTCTATAGCTCATTGCATGTTGCAGTATTTGTCCTGTTTTGTGTTTGAGAAAATCAATCTTGCAAAAGATATCAAAATGGCCCCTCACATCCTTTCACTTTGTACACGCCTGGGGTTGATATCAATGAGGCATGAAAAGGTTTTGCCTAAAGTTTTACTCTGACACCAACTTGGACAGAACTCAAAACAATGTCACAAAGGCTGTAAAAGTATTTACAAGGTGGAAAAAAACTTACACGTTTCATCTAAAAAGCTTTTTAAAAATGTGCAATTTCTTGTTTTGGCATGCACACACACACACACACACACACACACATTCTTTCCACACAGAAAAAAACCTAAACATACCCGCATGAGCTTGAAACTACTTCAGCACCTCATCCAAACATCATCTTTCAGATAAAATGATTTCATAATAAATATTTGCAACACTCCCTACAGGACACTGAGGATGCATGCAGGTCACAGGTCACATGGCGTGATAAAAGTGAGGGTGAGAGGCGATCAGTAGTTTTTGTTTTATGAGTGCTGAATGTCAGCATTTCCCTTCACATACACACAATTTGCTACAGTGGTTGTGTGTCAACAGACAAACATGCACCGCCCTAGTGGCAGCTGGGGGCGTGACTGGGGGGGGGGGACACCAGAAGGTGCTACAACAGAGACGACAAGAGAGTTCTCACGACCACCCACGCCCTCAAGGACAACACAAGGAACAACTTGTGCGCTTGCTTTTCTTGTCTTTCAGTCGGGTCGAGCGTTCCGGCGAGTCACACATTGCACAAAGGACGTCCTGTCATGGCGGACGTAATAAGTTAAGTCCAGCATTCGTCTCTCACAGTAAGGTAACACTTTCTCCTTTAGGTCCATTAGTGCAATCGGATGAGCAGTAGTTGATTTCAGATCTTCTCAGGTCTGGACGTCTGAGGGTTCAGCATTCAGGAGCCCACCTCCTGTCAGGAGGGGGAGTGCGGCGTGCCCCACCTTGCCCAGGTAGCGAGACAGGGGTGTGGTGGCACCCCCGAGGGAGCAACAGCAGCTCCACGTTGCGACCTCTCTTGAGCTAGTGGGATAGGGAGGGGGCGGGGGCGGAAGGTGTGAGGATGGGACAGGGCTGCGGGTGACGATGCCACCGTGGTGCGAGGGTGAGTGGGGGACGTACGGGAGGTGTGAGCCCCGATGGGTGGAGGGCGGCTTTTGGGAAAAAGTGAGCAGATTTGGTTCTGACGCTACAGTTGGCAGCGTGTCACTTTTGTCACCGTGTGAACGTGTCAACGGCGAGCTGCGTGGTGGACGTCCTCTGCAGGGATGGTGCACTGTCACAGCATCAAAATGGCACCTTGATGATGAGAACAGCTCAGGTGGGGCGGGGAAATCAGACAACGATGAAGGAAGAGGAAGGTCTAGAAAGGGATTGGGCAGGAGGCGGGAATAAGGCGGGGCAGGAGACAAGATGGAGGAGGTCGCGGCCAAGTGTGAGGAGCCTTGGAGTGAATCGTCTGCAGAGGCAGGGGTGGAGTCAGCAAGGGCGGTGAGGTCGGGGGGCTCCTGGGGTGCTGCTGTCAGAGGCTGGTCCCGGAGGCGCTGGAGTCGGGGAGGTAGGTGGTGACGACACGGTAGCCCTGAGCGCGGCGAATCATGTCGCGGATCTCCCCGTTGAGCTCCAGCAGCTTGGAGCAGATCAGGCTGAGGTCCTGGCGGGACCCCACCAGAGCAATGGTGCCAGTCTGGCCTAGCGTCTGGTGGCGGAAGTAGACATTGAGCAGCGTATGGACTTCGTTCTCTGAGCCGCCGCCAAACACGCCGTGGGGCCACCGCTGCCTGAAATTGACACGAAAGACAATTTGGAATCGGCGTTCTTCAACAGTTCATTGAAACTGAGAAGATTCTGGTCACTCACCTGCACTCTTGAATGTAGCGGACAGCTTTGGTGAACTCGTGGTTCTTGAGGCACTCCAGTACGGCCTTCACCGCCGCCTCTGAGGACGGGAAGCTGGGAACGACCATGGCGGCGAGCTGGGCGGCGTGGGCATGAGTGTGGGCCAGGTGTTTGTGCTCCAGGTCACTGGCCACCGCCGCCTCCGCCGCCTGCAAGCTGCTCCTCAAGTCGGTCAGCTCCCGAGACATGTTGAGTAGCTACGACGCAAGCAATGCAATACATAAATGAACTTTCTCTTGTGGCGTGCTGGTGAATGCCACACGACGAGGCTGACCTCGGGTACAGAGCTGATGGCGTGAACCTGGCCAATGAGGGAGCAGTAGGACTGGAAGAGGAGGAGCAGCTGGAAGTGCAGCTTGTAGAGCCTCTGACATAGCTCCAGTTGCTGTCACACAGTGAGAAAGAGGGTCAGTCAGGAGCCACGGCCACCGTGACATAACGGCACATTGAACACACAACCTGAAAAAGCGACATCACGTTTGCATGCACAATTAAGCAGTGTATTTGACCAGCAGAGAACTTGGAGGAGAACTTACTGCAAGAGACTCCATTTGCTAGACAGCGAGAGAGCGTGTTAGGGCGCCAGAGCGAGGTGAGAGGAAGAGAACAGCGTCAGTCAAACACATGCGTACTGCAGACGGCAGCGCCTCAAGCTAGCATCAAATTAGTCCAACTTGGTTTGAAGACCCAACATAAGCTCTTAAAGTCATTCAATCAAGCCAAGACTGCAAACCACAAGAGCTGCTACAGGAAACAGGAATAGGAAGTGGATGTGTTAACGGAAGCTACCTTCTCCTCGGAGTCTCCAGGCTGGCAGGTGACCACGCTGTCGCCCGGGCACCTGGGAAACGTGTCCCTACAGTTCCGCAGCCACTGAGGATACATGACAAGAAACACTGACGATGAGAGCGTATCATAGGTCCTTGTTACGTCAACATCATCATAGCGTGAAACCCCAACAGCAACATAACATTTGATCAAATGACACAATGGTGTTCCTATTTATCAGTATTACAACTTTAGCATGAATGCTTGTCTCTGTGATTGCGTTACCGTGACAGCCGCCTCCTCTCGAGTATTGTAGGTGTCCAGATATTCTTGCAGTTCCAGCGCACTGAACTTCATCTTCTCCAAGAGGCCGTAAGACATGATCTGAAAGGACAGGTGGCGTCAGATCGGGTCCGAGTGTCCTTCGTAAGTCTACAGAACTCACAGTGTCGGCGTCAATGTAGATGGTGGGGCAGTCTGAGCATGTGGTGAGCATCTGTGAGGACCTGAGGAACTTGGAGCCGATGCCCCTGAGGCCCTCCCCGAGGTAGGAGGCCACATCAGTTGTCAGGGTGCAGAATTTACCCTGGATGTTCTGGAAAAGGCAAACAAGCGTTAATGGGACTATAAAGTTCAGTGCACTGAGGAGGGAGAGGGGAAATTTACCCTGAAGAGGGACGAGAAGACTTGGAAGGTGTAGACGGCACAGGAGCCATCAGAGTCCGTCACCAGCTGGTTGATATGACACCGCCACGCCTCCTCAGCGTCGTCACACACTGCTGGCTGGAAAGCTGCCAAGATGGCAGAGAAAAATGGAGACGGTGGCGGTGGGAAGCCGAGATCCTCCAGATCATCAACATCATCACGTAAACTGTCACCATGGCAACGAGAAAGAACAAGCGTTATTAGAACAAGTTCATTACCCCAAATGTGAGCACGTACTTTTCTCTGAGGCATCTTCACCTGGGCAGACTGTTTGGGTCTAGAAAGTCCAGCGGAGGCTGGCAGTAGTCGCGGTCTAGCCTGTGCTCCAGATGGGGCGTCCGACCCTGAGACTGCCCCGGCAACTCCAGAGTGAAGCTCTCGCCGCAGTCCGAGCCAGGAGGGAGCTCATTGGCGCTCAGTGACAGCTCATCGTCCTGAGCCTGCGTGTCGTCGTCATCTCCACAGGCCCTCGCCTGTGCAGCATACAAGCAGGGTGAATTTTCCTGCACATACGTGTACTGTATCATTACACTACAGTGGCGTGAAAAAGTGCTTGCCTCCTTCTTGATTTCTTTTTTTTTGTTAAATGTTTCAGATTATCCGACACATTTAAATATTAGTCAATGACAACACAACTGAACACAAATGCCTTTTTTTTAAAAGACTCACTCCACCATAAGAAAGACCTTGGGCAAGAACAGCCTGCTTGGCAGAGGTTCAAGACCAAAACCACTGCTGAACAAAAAGACCGTTGAGGCTAGTCTCAATTCTGATCTTGATGATCCCCAATACCTTTGGGAAAATACCCTTTGGTCTGAAGTTGAACTTGTGTGTGTCCCATTACATCTGGCGTAAAAGTAACGCTGCATTTTAGAAAAAGAACATTATACCTACAGTAAAATATGGTGGTGGTAGTGTGATGGTCTGGGGTTGTTTTGCTGCTTCAGGACCTGGAAGACTTGCTGGGATAAATGGAACCATGAATTCTGCTGTCTACCAAAAAATCCTGAAGGAGAATGTCCGACCATCTGTTAGTGACCTGAAGCTGAAACCAACTCGGGTTCTGCAGCAGGACAATGATCCAAAACACACCAGCAAGTCCACCTCTGAATGGCTGAAGAAAAACCAAATGAAGACTTTGGAGTGGCCTAGTCAAAGTCCTGACCTGAATCCTATTGAGATGCTGTGGCATGACCTTCAAAAGGTGCTTCAATGTGGCTGAATGACAACAATTCTGCAAAGATGAGTGGGACAAAATTCCTCCACAGCGCTGGAAGAGACTCATTGCAAGTTATCACAAACGCTTGATTGCAGTTGTTGCTGCTGAGGGTGGCCCAATCAGTTATTAGCTTTAGGGGGCAATCACTTTTTCACACAGGGCCATGTAGGTCTGGATTGTTTTTCCCATAAAAATAAAAAGGTTCATTTAAAAACTGCATTTTGTGTGGCAATCATGCAAAAAATAAGCAATCAGGGGGCAAACACTATACATACAGAATTCTATAAAATGGTCTTATTTCTCACATGGAGGCCACTGAGGTGGTCGTGCAGCCCCCCTTGACCTGGAGTGGTGGCACTAAAAGATTGAGGGTCAGCAGATGTGTCATAAGACGTAGACAGAGAGTCAGTGTGGTTGGTCTCATCTGACGGAGACGGATTTGTCTGGAAGATGAAAACAAATTGATCGAGAACCGTGTCCCACTACTTTGGCGTCTTATCGTGTGAGTCGTACACACCAACTGTGAGTGTGACAGGCTCTGGCTGGTGGAAGATTCCTCTTCCTCAGAGGACTCCTCTGAGTCGTGTGGATCTTCGTGTCCCAGACTCGGTGTGCTGCCTGAATGCTGGCTTTCCTCCAGCAGGTCGCCCAGCTCGGTGCTGTCCAGGGATCTTCGGCGCACGCCCCAGTTAAAGCTGTCCATGGTCTCACCCTGGACGGAACACACACAAAGACAGCGGCCGGAGGGGTGGGGAGGGTAGGGGGGACGTTGATGGCAGTGAATCTTAAGATCAAGGTAATGGAATTTGTCACATTAATGAGCGCCGGATGAAAAGCGGTTATTTATGGCGGAACACCACGTCCAACAGGCGGTTTGCATTCATTCTTTTCACTCACAAGGACTTAAGAGTCCTCTGTTCATGATGGCAACATGGCGCATATAGTCAAAGGAGCCAGCAACACCACCACAGCGCTGAGAGAAGCTCATGTAGATGCTGAATGTGAGAGAACTTACCTGTAGCTCCTGGGCAGCACGGGGAAGAGAGAGAGACACATAGTTAGAGAGAGAGAGAGAGCTCCACCACAGACAGAGACATCTCTAATGCATTCAAAAACAGACAAATTGATGTGAGAACCTCCATCACTACTAGGAGTGGTAAAGCTCAACAATCCCGTCCTCACCTCTCCATCCTCCAGCTCCACATCCAGGAAGTCAAAGTCTCGGAAAACCCGGAACTGCTGCTCACTTGCGGTGTCGTCCAGAGTGTCCTCTCTGGTTCCGCCCTCCTCCGATGACACACCACTCTCACGCACCTCCATCATGTCCAGATCGCCGCAGGATGAGAAGATCACCTGAAGGCAGGAAGGATAAAAACAATGAAAAGCATTAACCCGGAACATCATGTCCTCACTGAGCAGTGTATTGTTCAGTCCACAAGAGGGAGGCAGCTTACAGACGGGTTCTTCGTAAGTCCAACTTCCTGTCCGCATAGGGACAGAACATTCACCAGCTTCTCTCTGGTCCGCTTCTACAAGGATGACAATATGACAGCATGATGTATCAGTGACAAGCGACATGCTAACGGCCTGGCGTTAGCATGCAGCACTACCTGGGAGGACTGCGGGCGCCTCCAGCTGACAGGAACCAAGATAGTGTTGGAGTTGGATCCAGATGAGGTGGATGAGGTGCTGCGTGTGACGGCCATGGCTCGGGCCTTCCCCTCTCGAATGCCCGAACCCTGGAGACCGTCGAACCGCCGCCCGATCACTGGGGTCTGTTTAATAGGAATGACGATGTGGGTCTGCTGTGTGGGTGACTCCAAGGGGGTGTTCTTCCCTCACCTCAGAGATGTCAAAGGTGAAGTCCAGGGTTTTTCCAGGTAGAGCCTTCGCTGAGCCGTCCCACACTCTGCTGACCTCCAAGTTGGAAAGATCACCCTGGGCGTGGCAGTACGCCGGATGCACCAGGCTAGCTGAGCGCGACACCACCAGCTTCAAGATGTTCAAGGCGTCCTTCCAGTGGACCGTCTGTGGAGTCACATGACAACCACAGATTTCAATACACACCAAATCCTCTGATACACGCACTCGCTGTGAGAGGCTCACCTGGACAAACTTCTCAATGGTTTTTGTGACGTCGGCATTGAACTGCTTCACCTGCACGGCGCTCAGGTCCATATGGCTGAGCAGGCAGTAGATAATCTGGAGGAGAGACTGCTGCATGCTGGGAAGCCCTTTATCCAGCAGCTGGGGGAGACGCACAACATGTGCGTTATTAATGAATTTATTCACGAACCAGGGAGCATCCGTACCTCCGCCATGTAGGTGACCATGTTGAGTGTGATGTCAGAGAAAGCCTCGTGAAGGTAGCGGCAAACCACGCTGACCCATGAGAAGGGGTCTCGAGTATAGGAGCGTGTTTTATAGAGGGTCATCACGTGGGCCAAGTGGGACAGCTTGGTGTTCTTCTCGACCAAACACACCTGAAAGGAAGAGTGCATGAGTTATAGGAGGACCTCATTTATCCTGTACGTTTAGTCCGAAGACTGTAGACTGAAGGCCAAAACATGGAGATGAAGAGTGGACATCACCTGCGCGATCCGCTCTGCACTCTCCTTACAGAACTGTGTAGGGTGTCCAAAGTGCTGCACCAGGTGGGGCAGCAGACACAGCACATTGAGCGGGAAACCTGCAGGCGAGATGGGGTTAGCGCCGTCATCAATGGTCACATGACGTGGGCCTACCTAGAGACTGAGAGCTGTCCACCACAGGCACGCGGGACACCGGCGTGAGCTGGCAGAAGAGCTGCAGGGTGAGGTCTGATGTCGACTGGGAAGTGAAGCCCTTCAGCAAAAGCTGCTGGATGCCAGAGAAGCCGCTCCACCTGAGCTGAGCTTGGAGCTTCTCCAGGCGCTCGCGGTTCTCTGCTCGGTCCAAAGGTACCTGCGCATGTTGCATTCATTAGCAGACACGTATTGCATGAAATCAATCTTTCCTAAAAAAGGCGTTTGCGTACCTTGGACAGGAGCTTGTGAACGAGGCGAAGCGACATCTGATACTCAAACTCAAAGTCGGACTCCATGAGTGATACCGCCACCCAGAAAACGGTGGCCAGGATGGACGAAGGGTGGGAAACATGGGCGGGGTCAGACAGAACGCTGGGATCAATGCGATTGGTTGAAGATGTGCATGACCCGGGGCTCCTTCCCACCCGGGCGAGGCCGTGACTGTTACAGGCCTGTGGGTGAGAAAACGCCTGTCAGGAGGTGTCATCAGTGAGGCTACCAGTTTGATGCCAGTTTGTCTTACTTGTATGCGATCAAGAGTAGCGCTGCGAGGAGGGTCGCTCGACTGATAGCCGCACTCGCCAAACTTCTTGGGGACGGAGTAGGAGCGCTGGTGTCGCTGTGACGACAGGCCAACAAACCCCGGGCCGGGGAAGTTCAACTGGCCAGTGCTCTTCCTGTTCATCAGCTTATCACTCATCACAAAGTCAGGGGATGAGGTTCTGAAAGGAACATGCTGGAATTACTGCAGGAAGGGACACTTGCTGTACTTCCAGACGGAAAAAAGACTAAAAGGAAACCTGGTTAGAGCTGCCATGAGGTCGCTGTTTTTCAGACATTCTGCTAGATTGACCACCACCGACTCCAGTGTGAGCAGCACTTCCATCACGTAGCCCTGAAACACACACAACACTTAGCATCATCCTACACGTGAACATGAAGCGACGCGGATCCACTTCCTGTCTCACCTGCACCTCATCCCCGTGTTCGCCTACCACCTCAACCAGGCGCGACACCAGGTCGGACACGGCGTGGTTGTTGATCGGCTGCTTGAGAGCTCGGAAGATTTGGAATGAACGTCCGGCGTAGTGACGTGAGGAGCTGCATAGCGCCGTCTGCAAGGCCACGTCACTGAGCTGCTGCTCCAGGTGGAAGTCTGCACAAATGTGTGGAAGTCACAACTGAACGGGAAATTGACAATCTTTGTGTTACCCCTGCCATTAATTTTTATAAAGTCATTTCTTTCTAGGGCTGCACGGTGGATGAGTGCACGCAGGCATCACAACTAGTTCAATTCCACCCTCGGGCATCTCTGCGTGGAGTTTGCATGTTCTCCCCGTGCATGCGTGGGTTTTCTCCGGGTACTCCGATTTCCTCCCACATTCCAAAAACATGCATGTTAGGTTCATTGGCGACTCCAAATTGTCCATAGGTATGAATGTGAGTGTGAATGGTTGTTTGTCTATATGTGATCTGTGATTGGCTGGCGACCAGTCCAGGGTGTACCCCGCCTCTCGTCCGCAGACAGCTGGGATAGGCTCCAGCACCCCCCACGTCCCTCGTGAGGATAAGCGGTAGAAAATGAATGAATTTCTTTCTATACTTGGTTGCATGTTTACAATTTCTCATGTGCCCCGTATTATGTGCGATTGCAATATCTTGGTGTATCGATGATCAGTTCAACACCCCATACAAAACCCACACACACACACGCCAAATGTAACTGTAGAGAAGCAATCACATCAGTTGTCAATGCTGGGGAAACGCTGAATCTTACAAAATAAAAATGCTCACCTGACTTGGACTCCTTGAAGACAAAGATGACGTGGCGCAGGAAGTTAGAGAGCTGCTCCGTACTCTTGGAGTTGGGATTCTTGGGTGTGATGTCCTCGTGCGCCCACAGAGGTCCAAACGCTCTGAGCAACAACAACACAGTACTCCAGGCACTGTATACCCACCACCAGTAGCACCACACACCAGTTACATATCATCTTTTTGACGATCAAGCACTTTTCCAGCAGTTATTTGAACATTTGCATGGATATATATATATATTTATACACAAGTCGTCCCTTGCCACTTTGAGCTTCAAATGTTTCGTGTTTTTTTTCAAAATATGTTCATTATGGGGATTTCTGTGCATACTTAAATGCGGCAAATTGTACATCCATTGTATCCACTTACAGTTTTCCTTTGTCTTTCTGTTTAGTTTTACCCAACATAAACGTGAAAAAAGTGCTGTTGTCATGTTCTAAGTGTTCTTGAATGCATCCCACTGTAGTCGAGTGACAATGAGGAAGTGCATCAGTCTACGTGCCCGGCTTGTCGTTGTGACAGAAAGGGGCACGTGCGTTAATAATGCTAAATTTTTTTACTGTAATTATTAATTTGTCACAGTCAGGTCAGGAATCAATTAACCGCCATAAACAAGGAATTACTGTATGATATTTTATTAATAACACGGTCAAACAAAGAAAAAATGTTGCCGGTCTTAAGGAGTGTGTGTACCTGGTGGACAGAAACTCAATGAGTTTGTTCGTCTTGTCGTCCGTCTCGTTGGGCGTGTCCTCGAGGTCCTCCAGGTCGTCAGGCGTCACAAGAGGCAGGTTTCCCACGCTGCCTGCGGTGCTTCCACCGCCTAGACTGGCGGAGGACGAATTGGAGGTGGAACTAAGTCCGGAGTCAGCCATCGGAGACGCCTGCCAGTCCTGCAGAAAGTCTGGTACATCTGCAGGAAACTGCAACGTTAGCCTCGTGTTCCTTTTAGTCACATGGTCCAAAGATGAAGCCCTCCTTACTGGAATGCTGATGATCGCCGTGGTAACTGGACTTGATGGTGAGGGTCTTGTTGTCGCTGATCTCTCTGGTCAACATCAACACGGAGGCGATCACCTGAATAGTGAATCAAAACCATGTGACTTGGACATGCACACCTCAGAAGGAGGAGAAGGCCAGCCTCACCTGGAAGTTGTTGTTACAGGAAAGAGCAATGAGGAGGTGCAGGAGGAGGCGCTTGCTGTGCTCATAAACCTCTGGTCTGTAGTGGTCCAGTCCTGAGATGCACAATGACCAGATTGGACCCAGACAGACCAAATAATTAGCCATCTAACTTATCTTTCCACTTTGGTGACTTAACAATTACAGTGCGTTTCCTTGTGCCACGTGCAAAGAGGATGTTGATGATTTGTATACACATGACATGACAGGTATTTGTGATGAGATGTGACATGTGCTTCGCAGGTATTGTCTGCCATGACACGACACAATGCTCTGCACGTCAGACTGTGTGTGTGTGTGTGTGTGTGTGTGTGTGTGTTGGAGCCTCCAGCGCAGTCACGCTATGACAAGCTTGAACGTCACAGGAAAATACCAAGACTCCTCAAGACGGTTATTCCATGAACCATGATTTGATCTTATCTTACAAAGAAGATTGTATGTAATATGAGTACTGCTTACCCAAAAAGAGGGCGTGCAGCAACAGTGGAAGGTGTAAAGCCCAATCTTCTCTCACGCTGTGATCCACCACCATTTCAGTCATGAAGATGACGGCAATGTTACACCTACGTATTGTGTGAATCATCAAACCCATTTAGTTTCTTCACCATCTAACACCCACTCCTGTTCATTCTCCACATAGCAGAGACAAACATCTGACTTGGTTTCATTCCATGCTATTACAACATCTGCAAGCAGGCATGGCATGCACCTGTGCAGGGGTCCCCTGGGTGTGATGGTCTCCGGCAGGTAGTCCACCAGAGGCGCCCAACAGCCTCCGTTGATGGGCATGGGCAGCGGCTGAGGGCGGTTTGTCTCCAAAACACTCACAAGCCAGGCAGCATACGGTGGGAGAGGGTCGTCTGTAACAGCAGTTGTTGGATGTAAACTATCTGGTCAATTACTCAGAAGTGTAGAGTCACTTCATGAGAACCAGAACAACATACTCTTTTCATCCTCATAGGACCCTCCTGAGCTGTTGCTGTAGCGAGACTCCAGCCTGTTGTGCGCCCTGCCCCTGCTAAGAAACACACACACGGATGTGATACACATAAAGACACATAAGGAGTATCAATGTGTGCGTCTTGTCATTGGAAAAATATCAATACTGACCGGTCTTCGCTCTCTCTGACCATTTTGTTCTCATCCGTGTCTGCCAGGTTTTCCTGTCCGACCACCACCGTGTTGCTACTGGAGGTGGTGCCTGCACAAGCACACAGGACACACGCCATCGTGAGCAGCTATGTTCAAACAGGAAGTCAAACTGACTGACCAATGAGGAGCTGTGCTCTCACCTGTCTGCGAGGTGGGCGCTTTGTTGCTGGCAGCAAAGCGGTAGAAGGGAGGGTTGTCGCAGTGCAGCACCACTGGGTTGACCGGGTCAGTCTGCTGCAGCTCAAAAAGAAGCTCCTCCATCGTCTGGATGGTGTTGTTGCGACACAGGTATATCACCACTTTCTTGATCTGAAACACCACAATGCCATTATCACCATGGAGATGTGTGTGTTTAAATAGTGGAGAAGATGGAGAGTGCTTACATAAGGCAGCAGCGTGGTGTCACTGCTGACGCCACACAAGCTGATGAGGAACTGTAGGGTGATCCTCAGATTGTTGCTCCACCGCTCATTGGACACCAGAGCGTTCCAGGCACTCTCAATCTCCGGGCCTGACACCTCGTCTCCATACTAAAGGAGCAAAGAGGGCATTCCGTTTAAAGGTAGGATTTTCATCAAGGACACAGATGAACACCGTGTCCCACCTTGGCTGTCATGAACATGAGGTTGTTGAGCACGAGTGAGGTGGCCTGCAAGGAGCCCCAGCCATTGCCTCGGAGGCTGGGAGTCACACCTCCTAGACTCTGGGCATGACCCCGAGGCTCCTCCTCTGGGGTGCAGGGGCTGGAGGCGGGAGGCAGGAGTCCCGTGTCCACCAGCTCGATGTTGCTGAGCCATGGCAACAGGTAGGACAGCATGATCTGTCGGCCGTTGGAGTGGGTGGTGGGGAATCGCTGGCTCACCTCTGCAAATGACACAAAAAGGAGGAAATATTGGTCGTCTCGGCTTGCGTGGCGAGTCGTACTTACCAGAGAAGAGAGGCAGAGTGAGCTCTGGGTACATGCTGGCCAGCTGGATGGAGAGCTGGGACAGGTTGACGCTGTAGAGAGGTGGCAACGGCCCGTGTGTCCCGTACAAAATGTTACCAGGCTTTTGCTCAACCATCCGTTTCGAGTATGCACACAGTTTGGATTCCAACACCTGAACATGGAAATGACGTACACAGTGTATATCACGTGCGGTATGTCAGGCAAATAATTCCTACATATACGCCCTGATGCATACATACTTGCATCAGCTGCATGGAGATTTCATAGATTTCCCTGCTGGTGTCTGACGCCTTGAACAGGACCAGATTTAGCAAGGTAACAAGGTCACATGGGTAATTCCTAGAAAAGACACACATCCTGTGAGATCTGAAATCCTTCTTTCGGCTTAGTAGAAATGACCATAAATTGATGTGAAGTTAGGACCTCGAGAGTGGAGAGCCTACCTGTTACCACAAACGGTGGCGATGGCCTTGAAGCATCCGGATGCTAGCTGGTAGGATCCAGTGAAGCAGCGGTCCACGGCCCAGTTGAACAGATTGCTCTGGTCGGGGTTTAATTCCAAGAGCAGGATCACCACCTCGCATCCCAGACGGTGAACCTGCGGCAGATGTGTTGTCAGGCAGGCTCAAACATCAGGTAAATATTAGTTCCTGTCTTGAGACGTACCCGTTTGTCGTGGCAGGCCAAGATGTTGTCCAGCCACTTGTAGAGATATCCGTCAGTGGAGAGCCCCACGTTGTCAAACACAGGACCGCAACACAGGACGGCAGACATGGCCTGTGTGAAAGAACAATTAGTTTCCTTTAAGGTGAATAACAGGCGGCTCTTCTCCATACGCTCACCTTGAGAGCACAGTACTGATATCGGGTGATCTGGTGGTTGCGGTCGCTGTAGCGGTCGAGGGGCGTGAACATGACACTGAACGGTCCGGCCCATTGGCTGAAGAGGATAAAGAGGTGGTGCCGAAGGGACTGCTGGGGGAAAAGAAAGCGCCTGTGGTGCACTGCACGCACACACACAGTGAAAAACATTCACAATGAATTCGATATGTCATTATAGCGAGGTTTAGACTTGCACACATTTGCCTTCGCATTGTCCAGTAATTTGCCGTGATAATGAGTGTCATTTATTTTTTATTCATGGCGTGCCTGAAAAGCATGAGGACGAGTTTGTGCAATGTTGACACATGAATTATGCACTTGGCATGCAATATGTGGCCAAAATGATGCGCGTTGGCATGAAACCTCTGGTGCATGACAATATACACGCCATGTGCATTGTTCCTGCAAGTACGCATTGTTACTACCACTTCCCACATTCGTGAGGCAGTCGTGGTATTATTTGGTCCCGCTGCATCCAGCGTGAGGCCGCACCACAACAGGCATCACAGCTAACTTCATTAATTCTTCTCTTTGCATGGGACCTACAAGATGTTGAAATCCAGGGAAGAAGCTAATGCTATCTCGCAGCTGCAGTTTGAAATTTTTCCTCACACACTGGCACGCAGCCCCACAGTTTACAAATACTTCAGACCTGTTTACCACCAATTCAAACCGGCACGCATGCCACTGCAGGGACAAAAATAAGGCTTGTAAATGAGTTTTGACTGAACTTGTAAGTGACGGTGACTTACCAGGCACACACTGGATGAGGTTGGCCACCATGCCGCTGAAGTGGGCTCTGATGTCTTTAAGGACTTCCATCTCCTTCTCGTTTTCAGCCTCGAGGAGCATCCGGGTCAGGTCCACGTACTCGAGGAACAAGGCCCCCAATGCTAATGAGTCACGCTCCAGTGCCCCATTGGTGCTATGGAGAAGACGAGACTAAGTAAAGCTACATCGGAGGCATGGATCAGTTACTTTGGTGTCCTTAGCGTAACATGTGGTGGCGGTGTTGTGTATTGCATTTAGAATGAGCTGTGCGTCACTCGTTGTGCGGCACCTGTCGCTGATAACTCCTGCATTGGCCAACAGTTCAAAAATCCTCAGCAGCTGCAGCCTGAGTAGATCTCTCCGTTCCCTCCGCTTCTTGTTCTGGCATCCAAGCACATATATTAAAACATGATTATGACGTTGACATGCTCTGATGACTCATCGTGACGAGAACTCTCTCTTAATGAAAGATGAGGGAGCAGGAGAGTCATCTTTTTTTCTCACTGTTACCTCGGGTCGACGTTCCAGGGCCTCCTTCATGAGCGGGTGGAGTTCTTCCATGAGCTCCCTGTAAAAAAAAAAAACACAAAAAAACACTAGGATGAGTGGAAGAGGACACAGTGTACCAAGAGGACGCTCATCTGTTGCAAATGTGGTGTCACATGCTCTTCAGCCATCCCTGACACTCATTTGGAATCTTGTGAGGCTGCCATGTATGATTCCGCAGATGTTCATCATACCTGAAGACCAGAGCGTTTGTACACCCAAAGCCCAACACCAGAGACTCTGTGATCTCCAGACTCTCTGCTCTCATGAGTGGGACCAGTTGCTTTAAAAGCCAGGCGACTGATGGTGTGCCTATCACCTGAATGATATGAACATCAGTAGCATTTTATTATTTCATTTTATTGGTATTATGTATTGTTATGTCAGATGTGGGGACCACACAGCACTTTCACAATAAAGCACACACCTTGTTGTCGTAGGTGATGCTGCCGTCTGGCGTGGTGGCCATGATCTCGGGTGTGGAAGCTCGGAGGTGTCCTGGCGACATGATGCTGGGCTTTGCCACCCCGAGACACAAGATGAGGTAGTTCCTCCATAGAGACATGTAATTGTCACTGGAACTCGCTGTGCTTGTCTTCTTGGCGTTCACCGGGCTGCTGAAGGAAGACCTGCACTTTAGTACACCGGGTCATCAATACTGCTGCCTGGCAGCGCAATGTGTGCATGCGTACTTGGGGTCGACGAGGGGCAGGAGCAGCTGCACCCGCGTGAAGGCGTAGGGCCAGGCGTATCCCAGGGCGACAGGGCAGTGTTTGGGCAGGTGCTCCTGCCGTAGGAAGATGTGCAGGCACAGCACCCACGGGTCCTTCAAGCACTGAGCAAAGATCCACACATGGCTGGGGCTCTTCACGTCGTAGGAGCTGCTCACCAGGCGAGCCGTCCACTCCACTAACCACTGGAGGTCCACGTGGTGGTTCATGGGTAATGTGGACTGTGAGGAGGTAAAAAAAGTCAAAGTACAGTCATACAGTCAAAGTAAGGCACAATGGAGGTCCAAATGCTCACATACCGAGTCAGATACAGCCACGTGAACAAAGCTGTCCATCACTGCTGGACTCAGCTGGTCCATGACCTCTATCATGGGCTTGTCATCATCCTGGGGGGAATAGAGCCGCAATCATCGTCATTTTCAGTTCATGAATCTTAATGACATGCAGGTACAGTATGTATCTTCAGTATGTGTCATCAAATAAACACGTGCTAGCTACTGGCTCTGCACCTCGGCATGTCCGAGCGCCGTGAAAAGGCAGCGAATCTCTCTGAGTACTCCCACCGCCAGCTTCCTGGTGCTGATCTGACAGGAGCAGAGGAGCAGCAAGGCAAGACCCTCCACACCATGAAGCACAGAGCAGTGCGGGCTTCTCTCAGACATTCTAGGGCTCGCCTGAATGAGAAGATGAAAGAAAAATGGAAGAAAAATGCCAAACTTCATCAAAAAAAATAGGCCGGTCTTGTTGACAAACCTCGACACCGCCTCGCATCTTCCCCTGCAGCTGTAGCGCTAACCTCCACTGAGTGAGGAGCTGCAGAAGGAGCTTGACGGATGCATCTTGAAGGCCCTGCTGGGTGTCTTGGACCTGGAGGGGACGTCACATTTGCAGAATTTATTTTTGGAACCATCCTCATATCGATAATGTCTGCCAGTTATATACCTCACGTAAAAGGAAATGCGTGTAACCGAAGAGGACGTCTTCCCTCCAGTCTGAGAAATCCAGTAACAGGCTCTGCAGCGAGTTCTGGGAAATGAGACGGAGCTCGTCGTCCATGTGCACCGTGAGTCTGAGGTCAACATGGCAAGTAAATAACCGGGTGATGAACAAGATGGCTGATGTCAGCTCACCTCGAGAGGAGGTCGATGAGCTCAGGTTTGGACATCCCATCAGGGAGGATGCGAGGAATAGCAGCTACACACGTGCGGAACAGGTCGATTTTTGGCTTCCTTTCACCTCTGCCGGAGACAAGTACGCACATGAAGCATGATTGTTATTTTTATAGGAACCTTGATACACGCTACATACGTGATCATGTCCTCTGGTTCTTTGTTGAGCATCTGGGCGCTGGTGAGCATCATGCAGCGGCCCACCTCCTTGTCCAGGTGTCTGAGGATGTTATCCAGGGCCTTCCTTACCTGTGAGTAGTACAAGGACATGCCTGGGCGGACAAGAGATGCCAACAGAGTTACGAACGTGGCGTGACAGAGAGCTTCTCATCGCGCACATACACACCAATAAGCTTAGCCTCCTCCTCTGTAAGGGTCTTGCTGAGGTAGGTTTTCTTCTTCTTCAGGGAGTTCCCGGAGGGTAGGGTGGCTCCTGTGTTCGGCATGGGAGGTTCTCCGTCTTTCTGCTGCAGAGCGTCGGCAATCACCAGGAAGGCTCTCAGGCCTATGTTCATGCGCTGTATCAAGACAATTGTGATGGTTGAAGTAAATCCTATGGTTACATTTGCAAATAAAGAGCCTATCTAAGCCTAACCCTAAAAAACAAATTCTATAATATACAATAGACAGTACATAAATACTGTATATGCAGTAATCCCTTGTTTATCCTGGTTAATTTGTTCCATGATAAGTGAATTTCCGCTAAGTGAAAATGGAGGATTTCTTATTTAGAAATGGTTACAAAACTTGTTTATGACCTTCTCAATATGGCCTTTAACATTATTAGAGCCCTGTACACATGAAATAACACCCCTATAATCACCTTTTCACTCGTATTGCCCAATATAGTACACATAATAAGAGAAAATACACCATATATGACATAGTAAATACAATTTGCTCCTTGCTGTAAATATGTGACAGTGTTGGACAGGAAGTGTTGAATTTTAGCTTGGCACGGGTTATGGCTACAACAGTAGCAAGTAGTGATGTTATGAGGAATTATGAGGTATCTTTTAAGTCCTATTTTATGCTTTTAGTCTTTAGCTTTTAACACCAGTGTTTCATCAGGGGGGGCTCCTTGGGTCCCTTCGACCCGGCTGGCTGGTGGTTCCTCCCTTTGACGTGGGGGTGCGCCCGTTTGTCAGAGTCAGGGGGCCCAGGTGCTGGTGGCATGGCCTGCGGCTGCTCCCAGTGTGGACGGCCCCAAAGGTGGCTTTTCCTTGATCCTCAGTGCCATGCCATGCCTCCCTACTGTGTGTGATTGTGTGTGGGTGGGCGCGTGTGTGTGTGTGTATCTAGTATGGAGGGTGGGAGGGTGGGGAGGAAAAGTGCTCTACAAATAAAGTTGATTTGATATGATTTGATATTGCGCCTCTTGAGACTTACTTATATATAAAAGCCTGCAATAAAAGCCTGTTGTTTGGGCGATCTAGTACGGTATGTGTGTGTCTCACCAAACATTACGGTAACATTACATATACATATGCATCTTCTTTATGCCTTATATTTGTATTTTTGTTTATTTAACTATATCTATGCTTGAAAGTGCTTCATTTAAGCAAAATAAAATGTCAAATGTGCTTCAATACACATGCTTTTTACTAATACTAGGTCTTATCAAACCAAAAAACTGCACGACTTAACATATTTTGAAAAACCATGACATGAGTGAAGCTGCAAAATTCGAACTGTGAAGTGGCAAGGGATTACTGTAATATGAATAAATAATAGCTACAAAAAGAATAAGAATACATGCTGTATGACAAGCAATACCTTAGTTAAAAAATAAAACAATAGGTAATACTGTAATTAGTAAACGAATACGCAAAGATGGAGGGTTTGTTAAAGATAAAAGTAAATGCACAGTACCTCTGGGTTGAGGCTGAAGGCTTTGGCAGGTTTGCCAACACTCAGCAGGTCAAATATGATCTCCTTCATGGCAAAGTCCAGCCTCTCCTGAGCACAAACAGATGTTACAGGTGTTGGGAAGTCAGGTTCATTCCAAAGAATGAAGGCACTTATTTTCCTAAGGGTCGGTGAGAGTAAGTTATCCTACCCACCTGCGCAATAAACTGGATGATCTTGACAAAGATATTAAGCGGCATATCTCTGGGGACGACGCTACGACTCCCTTTAGGGAAGAGAGTGGAGGTGATGGACGTCAGGCGACTGTGGGAGGGGAAAGTGTTAGAAAACGGTACTACAAAAATGTCCCCTATTACTGTGTGTGTCCCCTATTACTGTCACCTTTGTGTTGCAGTGTTGCTTTCACACTTGATTCGGATCATGTAAACCCACAGGAGGCGGTAGAGAGACTCCAGAGCCACACGCGCCATCTTGGGGTCTTTATTCTGCATTCAAACATGGATTCACGGAAACTAAGCTAACACCAGCGCACAAAGGCATATTTGTTTGACAGGAGCTTATCCTGACCTTGAGGTTGGACAGGCAGTTGTTGAGGAAAATGTGCCAGCGGCTAAGGAAGAGCTGCTTCTGGCTCACACACAGCAGGCACGTCACCAGGGGATACAAGGCCTGGTGGACACACAGTGTAAAGAGCAGTTGAAAAGCGAGAAGGTTTGAACTGTGAAGCTATGAGACTTTTATCAGTATGTTTCATCTTGCAGCAATAACAATTATTCAGTCAGAATAGTCGAGTTGAAGAGCAGGTTGTTGAAAGTGAAAGAAAGTGTGTGTGTGTGTGTGTGTGTGTGTGTGTGATGATTGGTGACGCTGTGAAGGCAAGGATGCAGTCTCATAAAATCATTGCTAACTCAAGTTGTTATTTGTACAGTTTCGACACTAACACTTTAGTTTTACTGCATGCAAATGTGCGCAGAGCACCATCACGCTGAGGTCAGTGTGGTGAGACTAATTTGATGAGCCCCTCCCCAACATGACTGCCCCCTCCCTCCCCTGCTGCTGCCGCCTCATAAACTGCCCCTCCCCACCAAGAGATAAAGCGCCACACACGTTGCAGGGGTTACAGTAAATGGCTGCACAAATTGCTGTTAATGGGGAGGAAAGGAGGAGAAGTCGCTCACCAGGGAGTGCTTCTTCCTGGAGGACAGGTCCAACGTGGTGTCGTACAAACTCTCCACAAAGTTTCGCAGGCACGGCACGTTCACCTCATTCTTCACAGTCTGCGTGGAGATGCACCAGTTACCGTGATGCTCGCTTCTAGAAAACAGTTGCAAGGATGCGGGTGGGTGGGGGTTCATAAAAAGCACTCACAGCGGCGACAGGAACGAGAATTTCCACAAAGAGTCCGGCCAGAGAGTGTTTGATGTCTTTGTCCTTCACCTCCAGGAAATACTGTGCACACTCCTATACACACAGGAAGACAAAATAAAGTGAAAACCATATCACAGCTTCTATAGAACAGCCTTCAGCCCTCATTATTACCTGCATAAACTGGAAGGAGGCCTCAAAGTCCTCTACAGGGTACATTTTGATGCGGAAGAACTTGAGGCCCATGATGAGGCTGATGGTGGACTGGAGGACGTAAGGACTCTGCTCCTTCTGTCTCAGTTCCTTCAGCTCGGAGATGAACTTCTTCCTCACAGCCGGGAACCTGAAGAGGAGGTCAAAGAGATGCAGACCAGGGGTGCCCAAAGTACGCTTCGTTTTGTATTGTAGAAATAAAATTTGCTTGAAAAAAAAAATTAAGCAAAAAGACACAATGCTGTACATATCCAGAATTTCTCATCCTGACTTTGTACCCTGGATGTTTGTGATGTGATGTGATGTGCGTGCACGGACGCGCAGCATGGAGAGATTTGTATCAACATGGCTCTGCCGTTCTATATTTAGAAAGGCATGTGGAAGACGGGTGTGGGGGGGGCGGGCGTCTGCAGAGGGAATGTGCGTGCGCCGTGTTTGTGTACGTGCGCTCGTTCCTGAGGCGTGTGCTGTGTCTGTGCGGGGCGGCCACCGTCCCAAAGTTAGCGGCGCGGTGGTGTTCAAAGTGAAAGAGAAAAACACAGACGATGCCAGGGAGTGTCTCTGTCCTCCCTGTAAATGAGATAGACCATATATATCCTGCTCCAAGTTAACATAAGTACCTGGACTGAGCCACGACTCCCACCACTTCAGCGTAGAGGTCAGCCACGATGTGCATGTTGCCAGTGTTTGGTCCCAGGTACCTGACAGAGAATGGTGGTCAGTTTCAAAATATCCATTTGTCCTGTGATGTGGGAGTAAACAATATATGGACAATGGCAGTGGGACATGGCCCTCAATGCATAGATCAGTCAGGAGCTGCACTGGAGTCCTGTAAGACATTTTGGACGATTGTAAGCTTCCAAATTATGAGTGTGAATGAGAGGGACCCAAGTGGAAGAGTGAGGTTACAGGGAGAAGAGATACAGAAGGTGGAGAATTTTAAGTACTTGGGGTCAACAGTTCAGAACAATGGAGATGGTGAAAAGGAGGTGAAGAAGCGTGTACAGGCAGGATGGAATGGGTGGAGAAAAGTGTCAGGCGTGATGTGATAGAAGACTTTCAGCTAAAATGAAAGGAAAGGTATACAAAACTGTGGTGAGACCAGCCATGTTGTTTGGTCTAGAGACAGTGCCACTGAGGAAAAGACAGGAAGCAGAACTGGAGGTAGCAGAGATGAGGATGCTGAGGTTCTCATTGGGAGTGACCAGGACGGATAGGATCAGGAACGAGTACATCAGAGGGACATTCCATGTTAGAGGCCTTGGAGATAAAGTCCTTTAGGCCAGACTGAGATGGTTGGGACATGTCCAGAGGAGAGATAGTGAATATATTGGTAGAAGGATGCTGCCAGGTAGGAGGCGTAAAGGAAGACCAAAGAGGAAGTTTATGGATGTAGTGAAGGAGGACATGAGGGTAGTTGGTGTGAGAGACACAGATGCAGAAGACAGGGTTGGATGGATGAGATTGATTTCCTGTGGTGACCCCTGAAGGGAAAATCCCAAAGAGAAAGAAGAAGATGCTTCCAACTTAGTTCCAAGTGTGCAAAGCAAGATCCCTAAAGGCATGCTTGGACGGGTTTGGTGTGAAAGCACACTTCAAAATCTGTCAGTGTCCCAATACCTTTGTCCATATACAGTGGAGAAAGTATTTGATCCCCGGCTGATTTAAATACCCATTACAGATACCGCTCTTACCCTTCCTTATATTTGAAGTGCTTGAAGGCCAAGTTAATAACTTCTTGGATGAGTCCATCCAGGAGGGGATGCAGGGGGATCTGAACAAAAAGAAAATGAGCCTCACTGCGTGTACATGAGGCGTGAAATTGCACTAAATTGACACTCACCTGCTTCAAAACCTCTATGAGCACAAGAGAGAAGATGAAGTCTATGGCCAAATCCCTCCGCTCCAGTAAGTAGTCCTTCTGCTGCTCATCGCTGAGACGGACAGACAGACAGATGCAAACACCGTCAATTTCAGTGAGAAAAATCTGCCTCTTCAAGGGACAGGAGCTCGCATGGAAAAGTAAGCACTCTGGCTGGAAAGTCGAGTCCAAAGTGTGCTGATTGAGTGTAAATGAATCACAACATCTTATCATATCAGAGAGGATGTCAAAAGGAGCTTTAAACCAACTGAATTTCTCACTTTTTCGACTTGGTGTTGGCCCTGGGTCGATACTCGTGCGACTCATCCTCCAAGCCGTTCTGTCTCTTGTACCAGTCGAACAGAGTCCTGAGGATGGAGGGCAGGCAGTACTCAGCCAGGGAGCTCATGGCGCTGATCAGCTGCAACACCATGTGAGGACATTTGCGTTAACGATTGAAAGCTTCCATGTTGTTGTTGATGATGATGATAGTGATGGTGATGATGATAATCAAGCGTATAAACCTGGTCAAACTGTGGGTCCTCTCCTCTCTGAAGAGACTTGTTGAGCGGCTTCTCCTAAAGAATCATATGCAAAATATTATCTGACTTGAGCACTTTCACACTCAAGAAGCTCTTATATTTGTTAGTATTGACATGATGGGGAAAAAGAAAAGGTTTTTAATGCATGGTAGGATCAGTGCATGCTGAGATAGCCTTGTCCCTCTATGACCTGAGAACAGACACCTGGCAAGTGGATAGAGATGCTTCTTCCACTGCATTAAAAGGAGATTGATCTGCACTTCCCACCATAAAAGCCACTCTGAGCGTGTGTGGGAGAGATGGTAAGAAAGGGAAGCAGAGTCTAAACAAGGTGAGGCCCTAAGCGGACGCAGAATCACTCACCAGAGGTTCCGCCATGATGATGCGGATCTTGCGCTCGGAGAGGAGGGTGAAGTTGGCGAACAAGCTCTTTAGGACGAACTCGCCCGGCTTGCTCTCGGGGTCCACATTGACGGGCGCCATGATAACGGGACCTTTTCTCTCTCCCAAGGTTCCAGTGACAGGCGGGACGGGCGGCTTCAATCCCACCGGAGAGGCTGAGGGGAGGGAGAGGGTGAAGACACAACCCAGAGGATGTACGTATCTCCATGTTCTACGTCTGCACACCATGAGCACACACATAGGGCATGACATCATAGACTTAGCATTTACCCTGCTTTTCATTTTATTAGGGATGCTCAGATCGATCGGCCACCGATCAAAATTGTGATCGACGTTTAATTTAATACGGAATTTCAACAATATGGACACGTGACAGCCAGCAGTCGCAAGCAAATTCATCAGACTAGATCACCAGCCTCTCTCAGTGGGTTTGCTGACTGTTATCTCACATGGAGCCCAACGGCATACCTCTAAACTATCACACTATATACTCTAACATTCAAAGTCTCCTTAATGAAGGCATGCCATCCTCTCTCTGTTTCACCAGTAATAATTGCCTATTTTTTGGGCCTCCTGTCAGATCCTACTATCACACCAGGATCAGCATTTAGAATGTTTTGTGGACGAATAACATGACAATAGATGTTTCCCTCTTTCAGCATGGAGTTCTTAAATCAGCACAACTAGTTTTTTATTGGCTCATGGACTGTTTGCCAGGGGAGGGCACATATAGACAAATAACCAACTCACATTCATGCCTATTATCACCAATTAACCTAACATGCATGTTTTTGGAATGTGGGAGCAAACCGGAGAAAACATGCAAACTCCACATAGTCCCAAGCAGATCTTCTTCCTTATCTCCTGCTCTGACAGCTCTGACTTTTAGATCGTGGGGTAGTGCTGCTCAACACATGTAGTGGGCATCGCTGGATCCTGGTTTGGGCTCCAACTGGTCCAGGGCCAGTATATCCTGACCTGCCACTTACTGGTTTATAATATGACTTAAATGTGAAGAATAACAACGTGACCCCCCCCACAGTTGGGACACCCCTGACTGAAGTATTTCCATGCACCTGCACTCTGCATTCGTTGCGTTCGCTTGCCACAAGGTAATCCCTGAGGATAGCTGCACCAGGGTCAACAACTATGACCTTTGACTCGGCTCACACTGCAGAGGTGAGAGGACACTAATTGCTAAAAAGGACAAGCCTCCCAAGCAGCAGCCTGTTTTCATGAAACTTGAGCACTCACACGAGGCCAACATGCGCTCACATGATCCAGGGACCCCTTCCCAGTGAGAGCTTACCAAGGCCCTTGATGAAGCTAATCACACTCGCCCTGCTCCACCTAGCTGGCATTTCCATGGTGCAGATGGTCGGGTGGTCCAAGAAAGAACACCAAAGTTGGAGTGGGGAGGGCCTACAGCCGGTACAGTACAGCCTCCATAACGGCTAAGTTGAAGAAGTTCCTTCCAGGAAACAAGTGGCTCAGAATGACATTTTTATCCAGCTTGACCGGCATGGCAGCTTAGCTGAAGTTAACCAAAGGTAAAAGGTGAGAAGCTCCATCATCCAAGTGACGGGACAATAAAGCAAAGCAAGAAGCTCTCATGACAGAAGATGTAGCCCACGATTAATCCTCAGCCCAAGCACCAACGAGCTCGCTGTGCAACGCCAGGAAGAGACGCTCTGAAAGTATTCCGTCAAGAGCAAAGGCGACAATCTTCAGAGACGCCGGAGAGCCACACAGTCCTTCAGACCAATGCAGCGCTCTCGCTTTAGCTCCGCCTCCAACCTGCCGTCTTTACCGTGACCTCTGAATCCGCAGCTGCCGGTTAGAAAGTTGACTGGAAATGCATTGTTGGCTTTTTGAAAGTTGTCTTTATAAGTCCCCTTATGGAGATCTGGCCAGAAGAATTTCAACAGTACCCCAAGAGAGGGGTGGGGGGTGAGTTATTTATAGGCGCGCCACTCCCTCCCACTGACCCCACTCATACACAAGTGTACATACATGCAAATATAGAAGCAAACCATGGTGCAACGCTTCTGACGCCTGCAAAAGTCAGTCATGTGGTACAACTACAAAGGAAGCAACACGGTTAAGGTTAAGGTTAAGGTTAAGGTTAAGGTTAAGGTTAAGGTTAAGGTTAAGGATAAGGTTAAGGATGGGTTATTGTGTGCATGTGAAGAGGTGACATGACACAGGAAATGCAAATGACTAACCATCCACACCATATCGGTCATATTAGATGCAAGAGAACGATAGGAAGAATAATTGACAGGGGACTTTCTCGATACAAATAAACCCAAGGAATAAAAATAATGAATCAAGTCAAAAACAACATTGTGATGTGCCTTAACTCATATAATAACCGTAAGACTGCAGAATACTAAAAAAAATACTAAAAAATATATTTGTGTGAGCAAGAAAAAGAGAGCAGCAAGGACGGAAGCTGAAGGAGACGGCGGGGTATCTGCCAAGGCAGTGATTCATGACTTTGTGAGCTAACCCAGCAGGAAGACCACCTTTGTTAAATACAAAAGTCAGAGATATTAAAGTTGGTGTGTGCTGTCTAATTGAATGCGCTAACAGAGGGAAAACACGAGGGAGCAACCTGAGCTGCTTCCTGGAAGAAGAGATGAGCAGGTAGTCAAGACACTGAGACTTCAGAAGGTTATGAGCCAAATGGAAACATCAGTATTGATCCTGGCATGGCTGGGGTTGTGTATGATGACACGTGGTTGTTTTGCAGTGCGGCAGGCATGAAAGGGAACACGCTGAGCTGGAGGACATCAGCTGTTCACGCTCTATAAGTCACATGATCTTTCCCAGCGTTCTGAACGCCATCGTTGTCCATTTGACCTTGGACCTGAAGACAAGCTGACACATCAAATATGAAAATAAGTACTAAATTATCATGAACCATTCGAAAAACAAATCACCATCAAAAGAAGATGTGATGAATCCAACTTGTCTTCAAAGTTGTCTTGCGTGTGAGTTGGGCGGAAAGAATCAGAAAGGTAGAGTTGACTAATGGTTGCTGACTAATGAGCTGCATAAGAACCAGAGCAAAGTGCTGAGGTGTTTCCTCAACTCACCCCTCATCCTTATTATTGCATTATGTAACACAGCTAAAGACGGACACCACACACTGATTGACACGTAAAACACGCCGTCATGCAAGAGCTGTCACATCTGGTACTCACTCCCTCCGAAGGACTTGAGCAGAGACCTGAGGCTGATGTCAAAGAAGCCTGAATCCTGCTGGCTGCTCGCCATGGCTGCAGGGGCTACGTCGCCACGGTGACAGACAGCAGAGGGAGGACAGGACGGCAGGATGAGGCGCTGCAGACACAAGCCGGCAAAAAAGAAGCGCTCCGAAGGGGAAAAATGTCAGGGAAGGCGAGCGGGATGAGCCGGCGGCGATGGCGATGTTGCAGGTTTCTGCGGCCGAGTGTGCGTTTGTTTGCTAGCACATCGCAGCAAATGTGTGTGTGTGTGTGTGTGTGTGTCAGAGGGAGAGAGAGAGAATAGGGGAGAAGCCTTGTGTGCTCTGTGTTGCTATCTTCCTGGCTAACAACACCCATCCCCTCTCTGTTTTGCTCTCTCACGACAGTGATACACAGATGTTGTTGGGTGATGAGAGTAGCCAATCCTCTTAGAGGCCAGTAGGAGGAAGGGAGGGAGAGAGAGAGAAGCACGGAGGGCAACAGAGGGTGACAATGACAAACAAGCAAGAGGCTGGAGGCCGTTTTGTTTCCTGATCAGTCACATGACCAGCTCATCCACAAACAGCTGCTGTTCAATGACATCATCTTTGCTTCCTTGTTAACAGAGAAACAGATAAGATAATTATACACCATTATGACAATGAACTGTACAAGCTAAAAACTGGCTTCTGACATCACCTCACCTCACCACAAATCACATCATCAATTGGTCCACGTTCCCTCACTTTCAGTGCATAAGTGTGTTCACACTAAATGCAGTGCTTTGGCAGTGCCGGCATGTTGCACTCCAGGCAATGTTTCGCCCCAAAGAATGAGAACCCAACCAACCTCAATCATCGTAGCAGAAGGGGGGGGACTAACTTAAGTGGTTACAATTCATAAATAAAAAGAAGGCGACGACAAAGCGGATAGTACAGTTGCTATACTGCGGTTCGAACATCAAACACTCACTCTATCACAGTATTTTTTAAATGTATGAATTCTTAAATGAGCACTCCTTTATGTGCCCTATTATTAGTCAAAACATACTATGTAGACATATTCCTGGCCCAAAAATGAAACATTTTCAATCATAAAAATGAACAAAAACACAAATGTAAGACATTTACAAGATGCTATATGTAGTGTAACATCTGTGACGTTCTGGTGACTGGTGTTGAGTTGTGGCTGACAGCAGCTCCACATGGGGTCTCTGCATCATTGCAGTAGTATTCTACTACACTGGTCACTAGGTGTCAGGAATATTACATTGATAGGACAATAGCCTGTACCAAGTGTACATGTGAGTCAATGTCTTATTTATGTCAAAGACTCTCAAGTCTATTGGGCAATACAAGTGTAAAAGTGACTA
Source organism: Doryrhamphus excisus (assembly GCF_037039965.1). NCBI lineage: Eukaryota > Metazoa > Chordata > Actinopteri > Syngnathiformes > Syngnathidae > Doryrhamphus > Doryrhamphus excisus. Next base: position 14,258,556 of record NC_136377.1, read on the forward strand.
TGGGAGTATTATACCATGTCTGAAGGGCTCTAATACTACTAAAAATACTTTTTTAGGTCTTTTCTAAATATGAAAATATTCTATTTATAAGGAAAGAATCCTACTTTGCGGAAATTCACTTACTGCAGTCGAGTCTGGAACCAATTAACTACAATAAACAAGGGACAATTGCAATGAATTTGGCACTGTCCAAATCCGGGCCCTCAGGAAAGTAAGCAGCATACATAGTATACATACGTATACAAGTGTAGCCAGCTGTGTCATGCAGACAGTGTGGTGTTAACCGATAACCTCACATTGTTCCAGTGTACTTGTTGTGTTCTCTGTGTGTGCGCATGAAAGCTGAACCAGTTGAAAAGCACATCAGATGTTGGCCACACATGCTTGCTTCCCTCATGTGAGCTTTGTGTCACAGCTCTGACAAAATAATTCACTTAAATGACTCACCTGTTTACCCACTGGTTACATATACGATTCATTTCCATTACCTAAAATCCTGACATGAAATAGAACCAAATCCCAAACGAACCTGCCTCAAGTGCTTTCTTCAAGACTATGGACCTTGTGAGTGACCTCCAAATAGCCAAACATTCTATCACAGGTCTGTTACCCACGCACTTGACAGGTGACTTGGAAGACGATGAGCACCAGATTCATGCTGGCATGCGAAAATGAGCTGCAAGGCCGCCTTGCGAGTGATTAACTGACAAACATCATTGTAATCTTTAACCGAGTAGACAAAAAGTCCTGCTGCTGCTGCTCTGATGTGACGGCTGGAGTGGAACTATGTCAAATGTAACACCTCCATGTTGTGAAATGACAGAAAGACTTCATTGAAGGCTTGCTGTTTCTCAACTGTCTCCATTGAGTTGCCTTAGCAAGACGGCTGTTCTGACATCATACATGACGTCAAGGTAGGAATAATGTGCAGAGAATTAAAAAGTTGCATTATGATTATATATTTGTTCAGTTTTGTCCACAAACAATAGTGAATCTTTGAATAATGTGTGTTCCTACCTACGAGGATCCTCGTCCGCTTTCTGGACCGGGACTGGATCTTGGAAAACCTCCCAATGAAATCACTGGGCTCATACATGTTCAAAGGTAGAGAGGCAAGGCGATCTAAAACAATCTCATCCTGGCCTTGGCTCCAACTGTCCAGATCCTGGTCTTGGCTTTGGCTCAGTGAGAGGCTTTCACCGTGGTCCGATATCCCACTTTCAGCCCCAAGGCTGGCAATGCTTCCAAAATCCTCCAAAGACATCATTGTCCTCTGTCAGTAGTATCCAGTTAAAAGCTGAGAGTAAGAAGAGGCATGGTGTCTGGAGGGTAAATAACAAAAAACTGGTTCTGGAATACTTTCACATAAAACTCATGTCCTTAAAGTCCAATCTCGCACATCCAAAGTCCTTGCTCTTCAATCAGTTCCATCAAAACAAAATCTGTCCGAAGCGTTTTGTGTGCTTGGTCTTTGTTGTTGCTCTCAAGCCCCGGAGTCTCTGAGGCATAGTTGAGTTCCTCCCCTCTCAGGTGGTGAACAAGGGAGGGATCCAATTCTAAGAAGACAGCATGATTGGCTGATTTAAGACGTCTGGCTCTCTGGAGGTGTACCTCTTCCTCCTTCTTAGGGGATGTCCCGACACTCCCTCATGTCATACGTGAAGAACTACTCCTCACACCTGTTTCCGTCCTCCTCTCCCATCCTTGATGTCTTGCATATTGTGGAAGTGTGTCGGAATGTGCCGGCTTGATCCAGACAGCCAACATACGACATGTGGCTGCGAGTAAGAGGTTGACTTCTTGCGTCTCTGGTCCAGGCTGTTTAGCCAGTTACAGTAACCTCAATGTGTTACTGGTGTAGGGTTACTGGGAGTGGACACACCCCTTAACAGGAGGGCAAGACACAGCCAAACACAAACAGGAAAAGCCTTCAACACTAACGCAAGGTTGGCTGCCAGGCTTGATGAGCAGATAGCATCAGGAAGATAATGTGCAGGGTCAGCCCTGTCTTCCAGCACTGAGAATTCATTCCTCCCATACTGTAGCAGCAGCGCAGACAGACAAATATGCACTTTGGTTCTCATTTGTATCCACTTCAAAAAAAAGATCCAGAAAGAACAACATGCTGCTTCCTCCTTCTCACAAAATCAGGAAAAAATGTCACCCAGTCCCAAAATAAGGCATTGGACTCATTCCCTCAGCACTTCCCAATTTAGCACAAACGCCCAGAGAAACATGAAGACTTCATCAAGAGGGAAATTTCCGTCAGGTGATTATCACAGCCAGCATGTCACTCTTTTCTCTGAAGCTCGCTGAAGGTAGTTGTTTCTCAGGAGAAACCTACCCTGGGGGGCCATCTCACTGTTGATGCCACCATTGTCATGACATCACCTCCATTGAGTGTCACACCCAGGAGAGGACGAGTGTGTGGAAACAAACCTTATATTTCATCTCCATGTGATGGAAAATATTCAAATGATAGCTGATTTATTTATCAAATAGGTTGATCAAAACATTTTCCAGTGTGTGAAAATTCTTCTTAACTGCAAGTAAAATTAAAATAACGACTGACTTTAATCAGCAGCTCAGCTCCCAGTTTGGCAGGAAATAGCCTGAGTCTGGCAAAGAAACAACGGCGTGGTTGCTCAGGGCGGAGTCAAACCATTGTTCCTGCTCTTTTCAGTAACTGACAAACTTAGATCATCAATTCAAGAAATACGTACGTTAGCGATGATCGAACACAATAAGTCGTCAACCGCAAGAGCAGTTGTGTAAAACCCAAAAGTACCCAAAAGAAAACGAACAATTGGTTTTATACATGACTACAATGGATTTGATGTGACTGCATATGAATTCTGGAAAGAAGGGTGATTATTTTATTCATGTATTTTACTCCAAAGTCACAACAGGATCAAAGTTGGGTGCTTGTTTTATCCGTGCTAATCAGCCAAACCACTTTTGCGTTGCTTGTGTGCTGGGAGAAGATAGTCCTTTCAGATGAATATGACATGAACATAACATAAAGTGGAAGTGGCAATAACGTTCCACAATGGCTGACAAGATGCTGTTGCCATTCCTGTCCGATCTGGTAAAAACACATTGCGTCAAACCGCACTATGGCTTGTACCAATGGTGAACCAGTGCAGAGAAACCTCAGTAGGCGTCCGCCCCCAGTTAGTGTGTTTTTTGGTTCATTCATTCATTCATTCATTCATTCATTTTCTACCGCTTTTCCTCACTTGAACTCAATTGAAGAAACAACTCATTGCAAAACCGGAAGGTGGTGTTTTCCCTTTCGTTCATTGTGTTTTTATATTTATTTTGAATAATTTTCTGGATAAAATCAATTATTGTAAAACTATAAAAATGTGGTTTTGGCTTTCTGGAATGGATTGATTGATTTACATGATTTCTTATGGGACATATTGACTCACCTGGAGCCCGTTTTGGATGGAGTTGAATCTTCTGGAAGTGCTAACAAAGGTTCCGCTGTATTCATTTTGTGGTTTTAATTTGATGTATTGCTTTTTTTGTTTTATACATTAGTAAATTCTAATAGCAGGAGATTACTATGACACCTGACTTCCCCGGCTGTCAGGGGTTTGACAGAACACGAGCTGGTCCTTGAGCTCAGAAAGGTGGGGGGCTCCTGGTGTAAAAGGTTGTCCGGCTGGCTTTCATTATATTGGTTATCAGCTACTGTGACAAGCTGCTCAACTGGCTTTGCTCGACCTTAGTTCAGTCAATTTTACAGTGTCAAAAGGTCAACCGTGACCTAACTCCTCTTAAAGTCAGCATAATCCCATTCATTCTTCCTCTTTTCAATCTTTCAGTCTCTTGATTGATTTCACCAAAGTCAACAGTGCGGTAGAAAGTAGGCAACTGGGCCATGATGGCAGTTGCTCCATCTCCAGTTGTTTTCTTAAGGACAACTGTCATTTCATTTTGCTGATGTAATGATCCCGTGAAGCACAGCTTAAAAAAAACAGCGTCAACAGACGCTGACGAAGATGAAGTCAGGCCATACCATCAAGGCCCTTGCTCAACAGGTTTCTGGTGAGTCTTTAACAAAAGAGTGCTTGTATCCTCACTGCTGCTGCTGGCTACGACTTGTGAGGAACAACTGCTAAGTGTTTTTATGTTCCAGACTGACAACTGAGCCTCACAGAATTATGGAATAAGAAAGAGAGGCTGTGACCTAGGATTAACTGGAAAGGTTCTTCGTGTTGGCAATCAAAACCCGAATGAGGCCATAGCTGGGCTCAGAGCCTACTATGTTAGGGGTTTCTGCTTTGGAGGGGTTATTTCTTGTTTGGAGAAAAGCCAGAAACCAACCACGTTTGTGAACTATGGCATCACTATTATGAGTGATAATTAACCTAATATGGAAGTGCTTTAGGCACATCTTGCAATCCACGGCCTCCAACGTGTGGCTGCTTTTTTTGTTGTTGTTTTTCATCAGAGTTAAACTGCTGCTTGCTACTTGTTGATGTCCAAACAGAAACTGTAGTAATTGGACTTAAGATTAGTCAAATCAACCCCTGTAGGCGTTCTGACTTGTCTGCACCCAATATCACCGAGCGGTGATTTTGAAGAATCGGCATTTATTCTGTAATTAAATACAAGCCATCAAGAAAGGTGAAGAATCCACCAAACAGGTGAGCAGGAGTCAACCCCACCTCTGTAAAGCCGTGCAATGCACGTCTGAAAGCTGTAAAAAAAAAAAAAAAAAGTCCAGTCATATTTTTTTCAATGTACTTTTTAAAATTTATGTTAAAATCTTGTGCACCATCTCGTCTCGTGACTTGGGTGTCTCATGACCCCCCCCCCCCTCCCCCAGTATCTAATGTTGACTGCAGCTGGCCCCGTCTGATTCAGATGCTCCCAGGCAATGCAGAGTGTCATCAGTGCAGCAATGGAAAAGAGATATCTATTTCCCTCGGTCCGCTAATCCATCTGACCTACAATCCTAACCAACAGATCCATTCACTTGAAAGGTGACAGTGTTCTGGTGCTGAAAGTGACTTCACCAGCTTCATCAACAGAGAAAAAGTCAGTGATTTCTATTTAACATCTTAAACCAGTCAGGATACTGAGCAACCTGGTCCAACAAAAGAGCCGAGGCCATGAACAAGTTTACTTTTGGCTCAGGTACATCATCAAGTCTGCAGTTCAAGAGTTCAGAAAGCTGACAGGTGAAAATTCATGATGCCGGTGGCATTATGGCAAAGAAACAAGACATTAGACTAGCACTGCAAACACTGTTCATCCTATTTGTGAAGATTTATGAGGAGTACACGCCCCATAACACTTGTCAACCACAGATTTAAATCAACCTACATTTACTCATTCATCACAGGAACGATAACTGATATACACTATGTTGTTTGTGTCATTTTTCAATTTGATTCATTCCTTTCAGGAAAAGATTGCACAGCTTCACATGCATTAAAATTAACTGTCAAGTGTCAGGTTGCAACCACTGATCATTGCACTGATGCCAGGCAAGCTGAGGTCAGTATTGCACACAAGCACTGCAATGGTGCCCCCTTCAGTACAATCAACTATTCACATGTGACTCTTAGGGCCAGTAGGACCTGCCAACCCTCAAAATCAATGACCAGGTTGACTGTGAAAATACATTTTACATTTTACACGCACCGGACTGGAGATTGATGCTAATTCTGTGATAACAGTGAGGGAATGTGCACCGCCCTCATTTGAAATGGACATTCCAGCATGTCCATCATCACTTCTGCACATTATGTAACACGATGCTGCGGTGCAGTTTAATGCGCCCGCAAACACACTCTGAGTGCAAAACAGGCAAACAGAATTCCCTGACCGACTGTGTCAAGTTCAGATACAAAGCCACAGGGCCAGTCACAGCAATTAAGTGACGACAACAACAACAACAACAACAACAACAGCAACAGCAACAATAAGAAATACGCCATTAGCCTCATGAGTAATGGTGTAATCTGATGCTAGCGCTAGCCCGTTAAAAAAGCATTAGCAACACCTCAGGCGAAGCTAGCAAAGGATTCTAAGGAATGCGTGTATGTTTTGTGCAGACTTGCCTGCCGGAAAGACCACGCTATGTAAGCCAGTGGGTGTGAGGTGCCGCCTGGTATCCATGGCAACAATGACAGTGAGTAAAGATTGGCCAGCTCACCATTTGGGAGGTGCCGGAGGTCAAATTCTTCTATAAACCTTTAATAAGTTTGAAGGGCCCCTATTAGTTTGGATTTTGAAACAATAAATGTAAATAGTAGGGCTGTCAAATGACTTTACAATGTAATCAGATTAATGTGTTTTTAAATTAATTAATCATGATTAATCACCACTATGTCTGAAACATGCCCATCTTTACCGTATGTAATCAACAGACAGGATTACATACATACTCCAGCATACCCTCGACCATAGTGACCCCAGTCTTACTGCTTAGAATGTACAGTAAGTCATCTTATTCTGCATACATGCTTGTAACATTACGAGAGGATACTATGATATTACTAAAAACTGCCCAGCAACAACGGCAGCATTAAAAATGCCACCGATACACATGCACCAGCAACATCAGAACCTGTGGGCCCTGCTGCATGCTGTCAGCCGGAATAAGCGTTCCATTCGTAACCCGCATCACCCACTGACCCACTTCTAAGCAACCTGCCATGTGAATGAAATGAAAATTATACACCAGAATAAAACTATGATTACCTAGCACTTGTATCAATCAAAAGTGAGCAAGATTATCCTTGTGAAGGCGGTATATCTGATATAGAATCTACTGACCTAATGTTTTGTCTGACAAAGGATGATGCAAACGTCATGCTGTGTGGACTTGTAATGTAAGCACACAACAATGGAGTTAATTGGGGCGCCCAAGCAGGCTGGCTGGGGCTAACAGCTGGTGAGATGGGGAGTCAGGATGAGGAGGGGGTCAGGCCTGGCCCAAAATACCCCCCCACCCAATAGGCCGTTTTGTGGCTAATTCACCCTCACTCAACATTCATATATAAGTATACCCCAACGATTGACACAATGTCCAGCATAATACTAGCTTAGGACGGTCAGCTGTGTTCGAATGCAACAAGGTTAATATACTGGTTGTTAGGTAGGCTTACAACCAGGCTAAAGGCTAGTAAGTAGACGGTGCCCCGTCTACGTCTGGTACCTTTTACTATTTAACACAAATGTGTGAGGCATATTATTAGGTTCTTTTTTAGAGTTTTAAAAATAGGCATTTTATGGGCGCGTCCATTACAAGTAGCAGATTAATTTGAGAGATGCTGAAAGCAGAGTCACTCACAGTCCAAGTGGCTCTTCACTGCATTCAACATCACAATAGACTCAAATCACGTCATGAACACAGCTAATCATCACAGTCATTACAACTGTGTGACGCATGCCTCATTAGTTTCCTGCTCAAAGTAACATTCCACTGATTTCACCATGATAATTGTCATCAGGTCTTATCACCATGATCTTATCATCCGGCTTTATCGCTGCCTCACATTAGCAATTAGCATTGCTAATTTGACTGCTTTCCTGACAGCCACCAAGCTACCGTGTAAGCTCATTCTCTCCCAAATGTTCAACTAGCATATTGAGCAGGCTGCCATTGTTCCCCATATCTGGATGAAAGAGGACGAAACGTTACTCACCTCCTCTTAATGGCGATTATTGCAAGCAGACAAGCGTCTGAAGCTAGCCCGCTAGTCAACAAGCTAAGCCAGGCTGGTGGTCGTCATATCTTCGATCAAAACATCCATCGCTAGCCTTTGTGGTCAGCACAAGACGGCGTCACACAACAACGCAACAACAGTTAACTGTCGGCCTTCAACTACACCGTACCTTTTCTTCGTCGACGTGTACGATCGCTAGGCCATCCCTCGACGCCGATTGTCCTCTTTTAGGGCTTTAATGGCTTGTTTTCATCAGTCCTCTCTCCCTCGTCCCTCTGCCGCTTCCAGGCTGACAGCAGCACAGCCAGAGATGGCCCAGGCTCCGCCCCTAGCAACCAATCACAGGCGTCCGCTCTGGAAACTGGGGCCCAGAAAGTCTCCCATTGGCTGTCACCCGTGCCCATCAACGTGTCGCTAGGGGCGCACCTTGGTCCAAGGGCAGGACACCTGCTATGGAAGGATGCTGAGCCTCCACTCATGAAAGGATGGAAAAAAGGAAAAGAATGAATGTGTTTGTGTGCTAAAAGACACGTTTGGGCAGCTGTGCAAACAAATGGCAGACATGTACTGTGTGTGTGTGTGTGTGTGTGTGTGTGCCTATTCAGCATGTACACATCCTGGTCACCATTGTGTGTTTCTTTATATGGTGACCTCCAATACATTTTAGGATTTAGTGATCTTTGCACGTAGCTCACGTGGCTACTTTATTAGGCACACTCTAATGATAGTCAATGCAAAATGTACTTTTTTAAATTGACACTGTATAGGCATATTGTCGACTTATTTAGCAACATAAGGTCGAATCTTCATTTATGATTCAGATGTACCTAATGTTGTGTCCAGCGAGCATGCATTTGTTGGTTTTGTTTCACGGATAAGAATAGAGAACTGTCATGTTGAAAGAAAGCAGGAAGTGGAGCAAGGCTTCAGTTCTCTATACTGGTAGATTCACAATTTTAAAACACAATACAATACTTGTTTCACCACAATGATCATATCATGTGCACAACATCACAATGTTAAAGCTGTTGAAGCGGAATTATCTTTTTATGACCAGTGTGAGCTACTTCACACAGAAAATAAATCAAAGTAGCGATACACACAAATACCAAATGATTTCATCCGGTTCAGGTCTATCCTGCAAGAATGTCCTGTAACTTGAGGTGTATAGCAATTCAAAATAGTGCAGATGGTGTGTTTGAATACAACACAAGATGGAGTCGTTGTTACATTTGTTGTCTTTTCATGTTATGAGCTGGTGTTGCACATCTCGAGATCTCGAGAGCACAAAAATGATATCATGATTTGAAATGGTTACAATTTGTAAAAACTATTAAGTATCATGAGAAATACAACAAATGTAACAATAAATAGATTAGCGGCAATAAAGGTAATGATGCTAAGTTACACTCTCCCATTCCAACTTACTGTGAAACAATAACACACATAGAGCGTAACGGTGCAATTAATCTTAACTGCAGGTAAACATGGAATAATATTTGCTTTTATGTATTTCTGTTTTTCCCGTCTGAGTTGTCATGGTAACAGGCTAATATAATGTAATATGTAACACCAATGGGCTTTAAGTCTTGAAGGTGCTCATACTTGTACAGTTGATCACTCGCTCCTCTCCCTCGTGAGTCCACAGTGCCTCCAAGCAAGGCGTCAAAGCTCATTCTCTTGGTCAAGACAAAGATCTCGACACATCTTAGTCCCACCGTCGGGTCCATACTTGCAACGGCCAACCGTTCCCTGGCATAGCGAAGATCAGCCGCAGCCAGCTGTAGGACTGGGGGGGGGGTTTGTTAGCAAGGCGCCCTTGGCATGTACATACATCAGGATGGTGGAAAAGGTGAGGCTTTTGCGGTCCTTCTTTAAGGCATGTCTCCTCTGCCAGCGACACAGTAGAAGCTCGCCTGCTCTCTGAAGAAGCTGGTGGTCAAGGTGTAGAGGATGGGGTTCAGAGCGCTGTTGATGGGAAGGATGAAGATGACCACCCAGCTGGAGATGGTGCCTGCACAACAAGAGGTGTGTTTTAGCACGCTTTCATGTGATGTTACAGTTGCGTTCACACGATTCTGGACCACATATGTATTGACTGATGATATTGGTATTGACGTGGGAGTGGGCCTTCATCAAAAAAAAAACTTGCCTATATTCCGTAATTATGTCCAAGTTCAGCTTTTGGGCTGTACACACACAATGCTCAGTGACTGTTAAGCACTATTTATGCAAGTGGGAGTATAGGGTGTCTTCCTTTCATACTTCTAATCTAATATCACACCATAGAAAACATCACCCTGAGTCACTCACAGTTTAACTACACTATTTACACTCCTGGGCTTATACATTTAAATCCCAGTTTTAGCTCAGTCGTCTGTTGGGTGTTGCTATGCATCACCTGGTTTGGGTTTCACACCGCTAGTGCAGTTGGCATTCACGCTAGGAGTCATCACTCTTGTTATTTTTGGTCAAGCACACAACGTTTAGTCAGTTTGCTTTGCTAACACAGTTCCTCTGGTCAAACGTGAACATTGGCGGCTGAACCCAGGACATGGCCAAACAGGGGGGTCGAGACCACCTGAGAGATGGGTCTTGGACTCTACAGCTGAGGGATGCAAATGTGAATTGATACACACAAAAATATTTCTTTTGCTTTTCATGTTTTGGACTCACTTTTTGTCTCCCACAGCATCCATTTTTTATGGATTATTATGGAAATTAGATGATGGTGTAAACGAGCTAACTACTCCCACTACAGTTTAACTGGACCTCAATTTAAAAGGGGACCTATTAAGCTAATTTTTTGGCCCTTTGTATTGAGTTTGCACTCCTATAGAGCAGCTACACACAATAACCCGCACAGAAGACTTTCTAGACCTTCCAGAATCTGCACCTATTCCAGCTGTATTTGCTTAGATTTTCAAAACTGTCTGTTTGAATTTATTCCACCCACAGCCCGCATCTGGGCACGCCCACTCCGCTGTGACTGGTCCGACTCGTAGCTTGTACAGCTAAGAGCTTGTACCCGGGCACGCCCATATACGGAAGACACCGGCTGGATGGAGCGGGTGATTTGACTGTGACGTCACAGTGAGCCTTGTGAGAAGTCACCCACACCCACAACTACTCTGAACGCTAAACGTTCGGTTTCAGGGAGTTTTGTCCAAGACTGGCTCACTGTGACGTCACAACGACTTGAAACCGAACGTTCGGAGCCATCCCAAACTTTTTTCAGGGTTCGCTTCCAAATGCACAAACATCATAATCTGAAACTTGGGCATAATTTAACATGATAATACAACTTTAAGTCTTCTTCTGAATAATATTACCAGGGATTTCCACTTCCAGCACAGAGAGAAGTTTGACCAAGAATATCGGGATCCAGCAGAGGGCGTCAGAGAAGACGATGAAAAAAAACCTGTTGGCCACCGCCACATCTCCATGCAGTCTGCTCCTCACGTCTGATGCGTTGATGCCAGTTTTATAGACGGAGAAAAACATCGTGGAGTAGCAGAAGACGATCACCAGGAAGGCCACTGCATTCACACCTGGAGAAGACAAGTGAAAAATACTAAAATGCACACATGAAGGCCTCACGGGATTTATGAACATCTACCCAGAAAAATCACAGTTGAATATCCTTTAGCGGTGGCTTTCTCCTGCCGGTCCGAATGCAGAGGAAAGCAGACACCGTTACGGCCGTAGTAGTTCCCAAACATGTCCTCGTTCATTAGTGGCACAACAGCGATAACAAAGCCCAGCAGCCAGATGGACACCAGGACCACCTTGGAGAACAACACATGATCCACTCACTTAAGTGGAAGATGATGCTGAAGAGGATGGAGCTCACCCCAGTCTGACGCTTTCCAGGACGCAAGTTACTGAACGGGAACACAATGACCAGGAACTTCTCCAGGGTCAGGTAGGTGAGGAGCAGCACGGAGACCTGAGGGGGGAAAAAATGAGACTGCTTCACTTCTTTTTACACTTGTGTGACACTTAAGAATGGTAAAATGTGATTTCAACCCTCGCCCTTAGACATAATAAAGCTCAAATAAAGTTGTTGTTTGGTACCTCAGAGGAGAGCATGGCCAGGAACCCGATGATCCGACACTCTGCACTCTCCATCCAGACAAGAGCGTTGTGGTTGTACTGTCCCCGGAATTTGACATCGAACACGCCCACAAAGAAGAGGTAAACACCCATGAGGCAGTCCGCGCCTGAGAGTAAAAAGTGTCGCGTGCGGCGTTTGTATTCATCCCCACAGAGTTCCGAATGTGACTTCCGGTGGTTTGCTCTTACAGCAGAGGACCTTGATGCAGGCGGCGTACACGTTGTTCTCGGCGCTGATCAGCGAGCGCATGCCGATGACCAGCAGATTCCCAAAGCAGGTGATGAAGCACATGACCCACACGAACACCCGAAGCACCGAGCTGGCCAGCAGGTCCTCCAAAGACGACAGGCCGTCCGTGTTGGGCTTGCAGGACCTGACGTGAGGAGCGTAGGAGCAGTACTTGAAGCTCTTGAAGTAACTGTGGACGCGGACAAGACGGAGGCAGATGAACAAGAGAAGATGGGATGACGTGAGGATTTCACGCTCACATGTGAGAGAGGTTCTCCATGGGCAGGAACATCTTCTTCTGGATGTCTGGAATGTCAATGCCCTCCAGAGCCCTGCGGGAAGTGGACCCCTTAATGATAGGTAGCCTGTACATTCCCGAGAGTGCAAGGACTCACAGAGACTGAAGATGCTTCAGGTGGCTGAAGTGGCCTAGTTGGAGGCGGACTAGAGGATTGTGGGAAATGTTTCTGCAACAACAAACAGGTACTGACCACTAGATGGCACTGTCTGCTTTCTTTATACCACATATTTTATATGTAATACAGAGCAGTGATTCAATTGGAAGATTCATGTGTATACGTATACTCCTTATTGGCATGCTTTCATTGGTGAAATAATTGTGGTGAAAGAACTCTGCCTAGCAACAAGGCACGACTGGTTTAAAAGGAATTCAAGGAAGTGGAGCACTTCATGGAACACTTACAGTTTGAGCAGCGACCGCCAGAGGCTCCTAAAGGTGTTTTTTGGAAGTTCCCTGATCCTGTTGCTGGAGAGATTCCTGCACAAAAGGTGGTCAAAACATTAGGAACAGCTCTCAGTATGCTACAGTGAACAACAGCGTGGTATATTTTAATACAATACAATAACAATACAATATACCAGGGTTCAATTCCCACCCTCGGCCATCTCTGTGTGGAGTTTGCATGTTCTCCCCGTGCATGCGTGGGTTTTCTCCGGGTACTCCGGTTTCCTCCCACATTCCAAAAACATGCTAGGTTAATTGGCCACTCCAAATTGTCCATAGGTATGAATGTGAGTGTGAATGGTTGTTTGTCTATATGTGCCCTGAGATTGGCTGGCCACCAGTCCAGGGTGTACCCCGCCTCTCGCCGGAAGACAGCTGGGACCCTCGTGAGGATAAGCGGTAGAAAATGAATGAATGAATGAATATCATATCTTAGGATGCAAGGGTGTCCATACTTTTTCCAGCAAGGGACTCATTTTGGTATCAAAATTGGGGTAATTTTGATACAGTTTGTACCATACAGATACTAAAACCCAATCCAGTGTATGTCAGCGTATGCCAAAACACTGATTCTCAAATAGGGGTACCTTGGTTAGCATCAATAACCGACATTAACCAAATCAATAATTAGTCATGTTTTTATGGTTTTACAATTACAGTTTGTTAAGCGGAAAACGATTAAAGATGCATAGAAATTCTTATGAATGATGACTGAAAAAGGTAAATGAACATTTAAGGTTACTTTTACCTCCAATGAAGACGTGAGTCTTGATATGACTGTCCCCAAAAGACACCACGTGGCAGCGACATTACTATAATTACAAAACTAGGTGGCCGGGGACCGGGAAGTCTGGGCATCCCTACTAAGACTGCTGCCCCCGCGACCCGGACCCGGATAAGCGGAGGAAAATGGATGGATGGATGGAATTTTGAGAGTCAACACTTAATGTCAGCTGACTGATGTCATATGATATCTCCAAAGTGACGTCCCCACGATCGACCCAAACTACCTTGGTGATCTACCAGTAGCTTGAGATCCATGTTTTATCTTGTAGTTGTAGGTGGCACATGAGTGTAGTATCTAATAATTTACGTACTTCATCTAATGACTGATTAATCCGTTTATTTGATTTATTTCTTGTGGCGCATCTGACTCCAAGTGTTCAGGTCATGTCGGGGCTTCAAACAATTGAATGCTTGAAGTGTTACTCACAGTTCAGCCAGTCTCCACAGAGACTTGAAGGTGTTTTCTGGAACTCTGCTGATCCTGTTGTCCATCAGCAACCTAAACAGAAGCAGAGAAAAGCTGCGTAGTCTTTATGATCTTTATTAAGCAGTAGACCATTTGTTTGCATGTGTCTACTAACAGAACTTCAAGGTCGCTGCACGTTTTCAGGATGGAGCGGTTGAGAGTTTGGATGCGGTTTCCCTCCAGGTCTCTGGAATAAAGCCAAAAGCGACATCAAGTGGTCACCACTAAGGCTGCTCAGTGCTGGAAATATCTTGCATGTAGCGTACTCACAGCCAGTTCAAAGCTGGCATGTGCTGACAGAAGCTGGGGTGAGGAAGCTGCTGCAGGGAGGTGTCCACCATGGAGCTGCAGAGACAAGGCAGGGACGGCATGGAGCGGCTAAAGGAAGTAAAAAGACGTACTCACAGGTAGATGAGAGAGTGGAGTCCAAGGAAAGTGTCCCGGGTCAAGCTGCTCAGAGGGTTATGATCCAACATCCTGGTGAAAGAAATCCTCCAATATTATTTTTTTTGTCTTCGCGTGCTGGACAAAACGAGAAGCATACGAGCTACTCACAGCCACTGCAAAGCACAAAGGTCCTTGAACACACCAGGACTGAGGGAGGAGATCAGGTTCTCACTCAGGAACCTGGACAAGGCCGGATGAGAAGATAGATGAAGAGCTACGGTATGATGTTGTGTGTATCACATAAAACACGAGGGATACAAATCAATCATTTATTGATTACTTACAGTTTTTCCAAGCTGAAGAGACCTCTGAAGGCATGTTTGGATATGGTATGAAGGCTGTTGTTTTGAAGGAAACTACACAACACACAAACAGTGGGTCTGCACAACACACCGATATTTAAAATGCAGATTGGAGACACTCACAGTCTCTGCAGGGACGGATACTCTGAGAAGACAAAGTCAGACAATGCTCGGATTCTGTTGTTCTTCAGCGAGCTGCAACGTAAAGGTTTTACCAGAACATTATGGTAATGGTAATGGTAATGGTAATGGTAATGGTAATGGTAATGGTAATGGTAATGGTGATGGTAATTGTAATGGTAATGGTAATGGTGATGGTGATGGTAATGGTAATGGTAATGGGGATGGTAATGGTAATGGTAATGGTAATGGTAATGGTAATGGTAATTGTAATGGTTTTATTTCATTTGAACATGCATCAGATTACAATTGAGTGCATCCCATAATCAGTTCCCAGTTCCACATGTCCAAAAGGAGTAGGAAGAAGCAAAGCTTATTAAATCCTACCCCTCCATCTGGTACTTTTACAATCAGTAACTGTTACATTTGTTCACTTCCTGCTTTCTGTAATACAGTTTAAGGTTGTTTTTTTTGTTTTTTTTTTTTTATTTTTTTGTCCCATACCAAAGTACTCGGTGATATGAGCATCCAATGCCATAATGTGTACCATAGTGCGTGTCAATATAGTGATATATATAGCCCATCATGACTGGTTCAAGACTCTTCATCCTTGTATTTAGCAAACATCAACCTCTTGTATTGTTTCTTGAATTGGCTCATCGTTGTGCATTGTTTGATTTCCTTACTCAATCCATTCCATAGTTTGATTCCACATACTGAAATGCTATGGCTGGCATAACGTAGTCCTAGCATAGAAGTGTTTCAAATGTACTTCTTCCCTGAGATCATATTTATTGTAGAGAAGTATTGGATGACATTTTAAGCTAATTGGTTATTTTTAGCCTTATGCATTATTTTAGCTGTTTGAAGATGAACTATATCAGCAAGTTGAAGTATTTGTGATTTTACAAATAAGGAGTTAGTATGTTCTCTGTAGGCGGCATTATGAATTATCCTTACTGACCTTTTTTGCAGTACATTTAGCGAGTGAAGATTGCTTTTATAGTTATTAGCCCATATTTCCACACAATAAGTAAGATATGGTAGAACCAGAGAGCAATAAAGATAAATTTTGCTTTGTTCAATACTGAAATATTTCTAGCCACCTTATGTTGTATATTTGTAATATGAGGTTTCCAGGTCATATTTTCATCTATTGTGATCCCCAGAAATGTATTTTCGTTCACCCTTTCAATGTCCACACCGTCTATTTGTATTTGCTGGGGTGTGTCTTTTCTGCTGTTACCAAATAGCATGATTTTAGTTTTATTTAGGTTCAATCTATTATCATCAAACCATCTTTTTAGTGTGACCATTTCTTCTCTGACCTATCTAATGATTTCATCTGTACTCCCTCCAGAACAAAAAACAGTGGTATCCTCCGCAAATAATACCAGCTTTAAGTCTTTGGTAACTTTGGAGATATCATTGATGTACAAGTTGAACAGTTTTGGCCCCAGTATTGACCCCTGGGGAACTCCACACATAATATATGAACTTGCAGATGTGTATTCTCGTAGCTGTACGTATTGCTTCCTGTCAGCTAAGTAGTAACTGATCCATTATGGATCAGGACCAGGACAAACCCAAAAAACTGGGCACCCCATGGAGGGTGAAACCTGCATGTAGTCTATTTGGAGCTCACTTACAGCCAAGTGACATTGTGGGACAGTTGAGGAACATGCTGAAGATGGACGCCCACACATGACACATCTGTTTGTTTGCAGTGACAGCTGTCTGGGTACTCCTGCAACACTACCCACACACACGACTCAAATGACACGCTCCGTATGAATGAGTAAGCTAGTCAGTAATCACAGACACACTTACAGCACTCATCCACCGGGTTGCGGTCCACCACATGAAGGTTCTGGCCAAATAAGTCTCCCCAACCCACATTGTCTCCTACAAACAAGAAACACTGTCACCTCGTATGTGATTTTGCAGCCCCCACCTGGAATCTTACCACAATGGCTCTCATCGGCGCCGTTGGCACAGTCTCTCTGGCCGTTGCAGTGCAGAGCCTGCGGGAGGCACTCGCTCACGTTGCCGCAGGGGAAGTGGCCGAGCGGACATCGAACACCCGCCGCAGCACTGGATGCCAGCCCTGATAGAACACGTGTGCCAAATTGCAACAACAATTAGCAGTTGGTGAAGGGCGTGAGTCAATTGACTCAACATTTTCCAGCAGGAAGATGCTTTTACAAGATGCGATGTTGGATCTGCACGTTTTGTAAGTATAACATTGTAATTGTCTGTTTATGTGTAGAATTCATTTTAAAAAAGGAAAAAGGAAGGGGAAATGGATGCGGATAAAGTGCTCCCTCGTTTATCGTGGGTGATAGGTTCCCAAATAGCCCACAATAAGTGAAATCGTCAGTAGTAGCCAACCTTATTTTTTGCAGTGTTGGGCACGTTACTTTAAAAAAATAATTAGTTATAGTTACTAGTTACGTCTCAAAAAAAAGTAACTGAGTTACTCACTGAGTTACTGCACTACAAAAGTAACTAGTTACTAGTAAAAGTAACTTGTCTATAGAAAGCAGTCTATAGAAAGCAGTGACTTACCTCCTATCTGCATTTGGGTCAGCTGGAGCAGGAACATGAGAACCGGTCTGTCCATCCTTCTGGTCCTGCTGTTCCTAATCATGGGTCTTCGTATTTTCAGGGCCGCTCGGGAGCCGGTCTGATGAACAGAACTAACTGACGCAGAATGCTCCTGTAGGAGACGGAGGAAGAGGATGAAAAAGTGGGAGGAGATTGGAACAGAACACCCAACCACATTCTGTCCAGCACATCCCAGACGTAGATATCAGTCCAATAGTTCCAGTCATGGATGTTACTAGATGTTACTCTATTTTAGGTTGGCCTGAGCTCCCCTAAAATGCTAATAATAATACTATTTGTTATTATTTGATTACGTTGAGGTGGTCAATAGCCAGACGCAGGTTTCAACTATAATTACTGTCAAGGTGACCTTCTGTTCAGTGCAGAATAAGCGTCAAAATAAAACTTTTGATGGGACAAGCATTTCACAACCTTGCCCTTTGCATAAAAGAGTATTCACTAAATACCGTTGTCCACTATGTAGGACATTACATATAAAATAAAATAAACACATTTTACGAGCAAAAAAAAAACTATGTTGGTATAGAGTGGTGCCGATGAAAACTGAAATGTACTCAAACCAAGGCATTCATTTTCTACCGCTTATGCTCACGAGGGTCACGGGGGTGCTGGAGCCTATCCCAGCTGTCTTGGGGCGAGAGGCGGGGTACACCCTGGACTGGTGGCCAGCCAATCACAGGGCACATATAGACAAACAACCATTCACACTCACATTCATACCTATGGACAATTTGGAGTGGCCAATTAACCTAGCATGTTTTTGGAATGTGGGAGGAAACCGGAGTACCCGGAGAAAACCCACGCATGCACGGGGAGAATATGCAAACTCCACACAGAGATGGAATTGAACTCACATCTCCTAGCTGTGAGGCCTGCATGCTAACCACTCACCCGCCATGCAGCCTGCAAACCAAGGCACATTATTATTATTTTCCCACAGAAAATAATGTACAGTCGTCCCTCACTACATAGCGGTTTGAACATTGCACCCTTATGCTATCACAGGTTTTCAATAAATAATGAATAGACATGATTGCTGTTTTGTCTTTGAATACAGTCTGTTATTATTTAAAAAAATATATGCATATTTGAGAAAACTGTACTTATTCTTGGCCTGAACCAACTAAATGAAGTAAAATACCAACACAAGGCGACTGCATGGTGGAGAAGTGATCAGCATGTAGACCACACAAACAGTAAGAAGATCGGGAAGACCTGGGTTTGATTCTCTGTTTTTGCATGTTCTCCCAGTTCGAGCGTGGGAGAAACTGAATACTCCGTTTTTTTCCCACATTCCAAAGACATGCTAGGTTAATTGGCAACTCCAAATTGTCCATAGGTATGAATGTGAGTGTGAATGGTTGTTTGTCTATATGTGCCCTGTGATTGGCTGGCCACCAGTCCAGGGTGTACCTCGCATCTCGACCGAAGACAGCTGGGATAGGCTCCACAGGGCGAGACTGTGCTCGATAACCAGTTCTGGTGAATAATATTCATGTAATTCATTGAAGAAGGCGATGTTAGCCACATTTGGAACCACCCCTCGGGGCTAACCCCCCCTGTCTTTGGAGCCCACTAGTGTTCCTGTTACAATAATGCAATTAGGTTAACAAAGACTTCAAAGTGTCTCCACATGTTCCTAACGTGAGATTTGGGAACTTAATCTTCTCACAACTGTTCTCGGAATGGAAAGCAGGTTGTCCGTATTTGCCATCCAGGTTGGAATTAGGGTTGGAATTTAGGAATACGAGCAGTTCCGTACTGAAGAGAGACAACTGTTGATGGACGTGTCTGGTTCATTTGGGCTGCAAGGTGTCAATTAAAAGTCTTTCACTAGTAGAGGAAACCAAAGCCAGGAAGAAACTTAATCTCTTCTGACCTTCTCTGGAGGAACCTGTCAAAGAGGTTCAGACTGTTCCAGCCAAATCTGAGAACAATAGAATTACGAGCCACTACGCGTTCATGAACTGCTTTCACTCAGAATGTTCCGAAGAACTTTAAAAATTCCAGGAATCAGAACCAGTGAGGCCATACCTGGTTGGAAAAACCAGCATAGACCAGCTACAGGCATACTTGTGTTACTCATGCTGGTAGGTGGTCTCCAGACCAGTATACAATCACCAAAACATCCACCAGACCAGCATATC
The DNA here is from genome assembly GCF_037039965.1 of Doryrhamphus excisus. Taxonomy (NCBI): domain Eukaryota; kingdom Metazoa; phylum Chordata; class Actinopteri; order Syngnathiformes; family Syngnathidae; genus Doryrhamphus; species Doryrhamphus excisus. The sequence goes on from NC_136377.1 coordinate 14,278,233, forward strand.
AACATGAAAACACAACATATGCTGACATATGCTGGTCATGCTGGTAGCTGGTCTTTCGGCATTGGTTATGATCTGCTCGGGTCGAGATGCATTGCTTACATTAATTCATATTCTTGTCAATTTAGTTTTAGTATCATTTCCAACTAAAAGTCCCACACTGACGCCTCTCTAGGAAGAAAGAACAGCTCGTTCAACATATGACCAGAATAAATTAAATTAAAACACACAGCTGAATAGGTGCCGATTCTGGAAGATCTAGAAAGCATTCTATGCAGGTTATGGTGTGAGGCTGCTCTATAGGAGTCCACAACTCCTATAGAGTTGTAGACTCCTATAGTCCAACTTTGCGTGGAAAATTTCCACTCTCAGCTTCATCTGTAAGCATTCTCCTCGTTTGACACTAGCTAGTAGCAGTGCTATTGTACTCATGTTTACATCTTTTGGGACATCTTCAGTGGTTTTGATGCCTCCTATCTGCTCACACGCCGCGCCAACGAGTTTGCTTTCACGTCCGTTTTCTGGACTTGTGCGGTTACATGGAATAGTCCATTGCGTGAGAAGGGAGGGGTGGCAGTGGAGACACTGTTATGAAAATGTATGCATATTGATGTCATTTTAAGCATGTGAATTAAGACTAAAATGTTAGTAGGTACTTTTAATGGAAGAAAAATCAGTTTTTATGAGACATTCGGAGGCACCTGGAAATATCGGGTACACGTACGAGATGCGAGCAGTCAAACATCATTCTACAGGTCAGAGCGAATAAGGGCCAAATATCAGCTAACAACGTGGCGCCGTGGCATGGATTAAATATGGCCGTCTGGCTCAGCTCCACTAAAGTAGGCTTACCACAACACTTTCACACGCTCACCTCTTTTTTGTAAAAAGAATACTCCTTTTGTGATGCAGACACTTGATCCTGGCTTTGCTCGTTTGCCTGAGTGACAGGAGCAGGAGGAACACCTACACCACTTTTTTGGAAAACCTACATGGCTTTATGCTAGTAAAGTCTCATAATGTGATTTTTTTGAAAATGGCACTTTTTAATCTTTCAGTGTGAGTCCCTTGGATGAAAATATTTGGACATTTTGTCCTCCAGGACAACTTGTCCCTAAAGATGAACAGAGACAGTTCATAGGTTAGCAGACACGATGCATTCAACTTGTCAAACACCTGGAGTGTCGTCATGGAATGAGCCAGAAGAAGCTGACAACATGTATAATAACAATGTCACCTCAGCCACTGGGTGTGTGTGTTGTTTCACACTTTGTCTATCCCATCACACACACACAAAAGAACCACAGGAGAAGAAGAACTTGGTTGATTCCACACCGCTAATCAATTAGGAACTTCATGGCCAACAGGGGGCAGCATATTTCACATTTGTAGCACATTATGAGGTGTCGTAACTCTTTCCACCCCAGGATGCATAATGTTCAAGATGCAGGACCACTGTGATGGTAGGTCAGGGGTGCGCAAACTACGGCCCGAGGGCCACATGCGGCCCACCAAGCGTTTGAATCCGGCCCGCCAGTTTCAACTTTTAACATACAAACTGGCAACATGACTTGCAAGTCGGATGTCTTATTTAGTAAAAAAAAAACAAAACAAAACTGTAAAATTAAATGACATCGTTTGATGTGGTCTGATGTTTAAAGTGCTCCTGAAAAAAGGGACATGAACATACAGCTGACGTTTACACTTTTACAGATAAAAAAGTAGACAAATAAATCAAGGAAAATTATAAGCATAAAATAGTGTGTGTGTGTTAAATATATGTTCTGGCCCCATGAACAATTTTGTTAACTCAATCGAGGTCAAACATGCTAGGTCAAAATGTGCTAATCAATATATTTAAGTTTAAAAAAACATTAGTGGCGGCAAAGTTTTTAATATTAGCATGACAGCAAATAGTCATTAAACATTAAAACCTTTTTTTTATGAAACATACTAAAAATTTGATGTAGGTCAAAATATTGTCAGAAATTGAATGTACAGTTGAAGTAAAAACAGTGTTAGCGTTACTCGTGGCATGATTGTTAACATTTAACATTTAAACCTTTTTTGTTTTTTCTAAATCTTATGTAGGTCAAAAATATGTTTCGCAATTAAAAATATATTTAAGGTAAAACATGTAACTTTTTATTTTATTTCTTCGTGATACACGCTAAGCCTCTTATGTAGATCAAAATATGCTAAGCTAACTAAATTTACACTATGCTATGCATAGTAACATATAAGTATAGCTACATAACTACATATAACTATGCATATAACTATAGTTAAGGTAAAAACATGTCTGCTTTGTGTTAGTGGCAACAAAGCATGTTTTTCATATTAGCGTGGTTTAAATTTTATTATGAAACAACAAAACAACCTAAAATGCTATACTGGTCATTCATTCATTTTCTGTGCCGCTTAATCGTCATTGAGGCGGTAAGCCTATCCCAGCTGGCTTTGGCAACAGGCGGTCACCGGCTAATAACAGACATTCATTCACACACATTTGAACGTATTTCTTTTACACAAAAACCCAATGTATTGTGTTTGGTAAAGTTCTGGTGTGAGCTGTGTCTTGAGGAGAAGGGAAGATCTTATCTGATGCTGGAGGAAGGTCAAGATTCTAATGTGGCTTCCATTGACACGGCGGAAGCACATTTGAAGAACATAGAAAATCAGGAAGATCGGAGCTGACAGAGCCAGCATTGTTTTTGGCTTCCTTAATTATTGATTGTTTCGAGGTTCCATTCCAGGACTGTTGAAATTGCTAGCCAGGGGGACATTTTTGTTCTGCAGCTCGTACTTTTTTATTGGCACTGGCATATGGAAACAATAAAATAAAATAAAATGTACTTTTTTACATCCTGTGGAATACAAAGAAAAACAATTTGTCATGTGCATGCCAAAGCAACAGATGGCGGTATAACCACCCACTGTAAGCCAATGGAGCCAATCAGAAGGCTAAAGAAAGTCACTAGCGGATAAGACACAATACTAGACACAATACGGTAATAATTATTATTAAATATTACTAGCATTTAAAAAAAAGTTGTCTTGGATATGTTCTTTCCAAGGTGTAACCCAGGGGCCATTTTTGGTCTGCAGCTCATTTTTTACTGGCCCAGGCATGAATTAATGATCAAATAACTTAATTATGAATAACATACGTATCAAATGTTACACTCATTTGATTTGTCACTAAGCATGATGTTTACTTCAGATAGTTGAGCCTACAGTGGTGTGAGAAGGTGTTCCTGATTTCTTATTTTTTTGCACATTTGTCACACTTAATTGTTTCAGATTTAAATACCAGTCAATGACAACACAACTGACCACAAAATGCAGTTTTTAAATGAAGCTTTTTATTCTTAAAGGAGAAAAAAATCCAAACCTCCATGGCGCTGGGTGAAAAAAGTGATTGACCCCCCCTGTTAAAACATAACCTGAGATTACTTGAGCTCTTTCAGTCTGGAAAAAAAGGTTATAAAGCCATCTAAAGCTTTGGGACTCCAGCCAACCACAGTGAGAGCTATTATCCACAAATGGCAAAAACGTGGTGAACCTTCCCAGTAGTGGCCGGCCAACCAAAATGACCCCAAGAGCGCAGCGTCAACTTATCTAAGAGGTCACAAGACACAAGACTTCCAAGACCAAAACCACTGCTGAGCATCATCAGAACGTCATAATTTTGACACAAAACATCTTGAAGATTCCCAAGACCTTCCTGGAAAGCGTGTATCCCATTACATCTGGCGTAAAAGTAACGCTGCATTTCAGAAAAAGAACACCATAGAGTAAAATATGGTGGTGGTAGCGTGATGGTCTGGGGTTGTTTTGCTGCTTCAGGACCTGGAAGACTTGCTGTGATAAATGGAACCATGAATTCTGCCGTCTACCAAAAAAAGGAGAATGTCTGTTGGTGACCTGAAGCTGAAACCAACGTGGGTTCTGCAGCAGGACAATGATCCAAAACACACCAGCAAGTCCACCTCTGAATGGCTGAAGAAAAACCAAATGAAGACTTTGGAGTGGCCTAGTCAAAGTCCTGACCTGAATCCTATTGAGATGCTGTGGCATGACCTTAAAAAGGTGCTTCAATGTGGCTGAATGACAACAATTCTGCAAAGATGAGTGGGACAAAATTCCGGGAAGAGACTCATTGCAAGTTATCGCAAATGCTTGATTGCAGTTGTTGCTGCTAAGGGTGGCCCAATCAGTTATTAGCTTTAGGGGGCAAGGACAGTGTAGCTTTGGATTTTTTCCTTCACAATAAAAAGTTTCATTTAAAAACTGCTTTTTGAGTTCAGTTGTGTTGGCATTGACTAATATATGAATTTGTTTGATGATGTGAAACATTTAAGTGTGACGGAGGTCTACCTTTGTTTCCCAAAAAAGTAGCACAAGTCAGGCAGTGCACGTGAGCAAATACATTCAAAGAGAAGGTGCATAGGATTTAGTTTCCACACCCACTTGACCGACTTGAGTGACACATGTTGTTGACCCTCCCAATATTATTTTTGGCTTTCATCCAAGTGGACTCATTTGCCATCCGGCTAAATATGCTCTATTGTGTCTGATGTACTCCAAAATGCTTGACTGCTTTTATTTGTAGAGCTCCTCGGCTTTAAGTGGACCACACGTGCCAGGTTCACGTGTCAAAGAGATGTTTGTTGCTACAGCAAAAACCTCCACTTCAACTTCCAGATGGACTTTTCTTCTATGTTGAAGACATCCATTGTGGTCAACAGACAATAGCGCCTCCTCTGTTCAGAGGTGACTAGTCTAGTTTGACATCCTCACGAGGGTCGGGGGTGCTGGAGCCTATCCCAGCTTGTTGCTACAGCCAAAAACCTCCACTTCAACTTCCAGATGGACTTTTCTTCTATGTTGAAGACATCCATTGTGGTCAACAGACAATAGCGCCTCCTCTGTTCAGAGGTGACTCGTCTAGTTTGACATCCTCACGAGGGTCACGGGGGTGCTGGAGCCTATCCCAGCTGTCTTCCGACGAGAGGCGGGGTACACCCTGGACTGGTGGCCAGCCAATCACAGGGCACATATAGACAAACAACCATTCACACTCACATTCATACCTATGGACAATTTGGATGGAATATGCAGGGCTGTATTTACACCGTCTGTCTCCTGTTCACTCTTTCCCTCCTCCCACCATAAAAGACACCGCAAAGAGGAGCAGGCTTTTTTCTTCCAAGGTCAAAGTTACGGTAGTATAAATTGAAGATGCAATTTGGACGTAGAAAGAAGACGTCAGCATGGTGGCTGTTGACTACCTTGTGCCTCACAAACAGGACTTTGGATTCTTGTGACAATCGTGCTCGGTGAAAATGAAAACGATAATAAAAGCTTAATGGAGTCGAAACATGAAGGTGACGTCAAACCTGAAGACGAGCCACACCACGGGGCTCAGGGGACCTTAAGGATCCTCCCAGAAGGCCTCATGGGGGATGATGATGCAGACGCGAAGATCCACAATATCTCCTCCCCCCTCAGAAGCAAGAACCTGTTACCAAGTAACACAAAGGACAGAAGATGTGGACAGAAGATTATGAGACATTTTGGACATTTGAGCTTTGTTCGTTTGTTTGAGCTTGTTCTCGCTGACAATAAAAATGCTCTACACTGCTGCAACAAAAAACAGAATAACTATAAATAATTTGATATGCACAAAACAATGAACATTTATCATCACTTTATTGAAGACGCTTTTTGGTGGCAGCGGTGAGGGAGGAGGGGAGGTAACTTTAGCCTTTCTAAACCTTCTATATCAAATTGCTGGCTTATCAACTTTCTTTGGCTCCATGGTGTGTTATTTTGCAGTCACAGGGCAAACAGACAAATTTGTTCTGTGCAATAGTTCGACAAAATGTAAATACATTTGCACGATGCTTTCTTGTGGTGAATGCGTGTGTTTTTGACATTGTGTTGTGCTCCGTGTACATACAGTATGTACAGCAATAAAGCAGGAGTGGTGTGTACCTATGGGCTACGCCAGTCTGCTTGTTCTGTGCAAAGGTGAAATGCAAACATTAAACACACGTCCACTGTTGTGTTTGTTCACATGATGTGCACCAACACTGACGTCAGAGGGTTATCTATGCAACATTTAGATCAAGGGTAGGGAACCTATGGCTCGGGAGACAAACATGGCTCTTTCTTCTGCTGACATTTTAAAGGAAAACATTCGTGTTAAAAATAACTCTCATCTGGACATGTCCGAACCATGTCAGTCTGGCCTTTATCTCCAAGGCCTCTAACATGTCCCTCTGATGTACTCATTCCCGATCCTATCCATCCTGGTCACTCCCAATGAGAACCTCAGCATCCTCATCTCTGCTACCTCCAGTTCTGCTTCCTGCCTTTTCCTCAGTGGCACCGTCTCTAGACCACATGGTCAACAACAACATGGCTGGTCTCACTGCAGTTTTGTAAATAGTTAGCTAGCTAGTCTGCAGAGCAAATCCTTTAGACGAAGATGATGACTACTAAAGCCTGAATGACCTTGTGTATGACTTGTGCTCTATAAATAAACTTGCCTTACTGTGCAACACCATGCACTAAGAGAACCTGCATTCATAGTAACAAGTATTGTATTGCTATTGTTGATTAGATTTAGTATAACATTATTTTAAAAAGCTTCAAAATGCATACATGTAGTTGGATTATGTGTAAAAAAAAAATATGATATGGCTCTCACGGAAATACATATATTTTAGTATATGCGGCTCTCTTAGCCAAAAAGGTTCCCAAGCCTTGATTTTGATGAAAAAAACATAAAGGAAGTAGTTGAACTGTCATGCATGTGAAGCTGCAATGCAAAGAACTCTTGTTTTGTGTCTCTTAGACTGGAAAATCACCCGCCAACATCTGCGAGTTATAGAGTTGCCAGCCTTGCAGAGTCATTGGGAGCGAGTGAGTCAACAGTTGTCTGACCACACAAGCCAAACATGGACTAAAACACACACACACACACACATAGTGGAGCTGAGTAAAATCCCCTTCAGCGTGTTGGAAAGTACAAAAGCATTGTTGTTATGAGGGCAAAGTGTGCTTTTATCAAATAGATAGAGGGGGCAATAAAAAAAGATCTTTATGTGATTTATGGGGGTGGGGGGAAACACTCTGAGCAAATACGCGTCAATCAATCAGATTCTCTTGAAATGTGAGAGGGGAGAGGAGGAGGGCCTTCAGGTCACTCATTGTTTAAGTTTGGCTGAAGGGATTGAGCTTTGGCTCCTGTGCTTCCCTGCATTTATCATCCATGGATGGATGGATGGATGGATGGATGGATAGATACCGAACATATTAGTCTATTGACAGTGTTACAGAGGTAATGATACACAATATATATCATAGTGTATCAATACTGAGAGCTAGTGTTTCCCATAGGGTGAACATACTGTTTTTCAACTGTCAATCAATAGTCAGACCAGCAATGAGATACCAAATACTACTGGAGGTTTACTCAAAGATGCCTTATCATTTCAGTTCATTTAAAGCACGGATCAAAAATTGTTTATCACGGTTTGGTTCCACACTCGACGTTGTACCACGAAGTAGGGTTCCTTCTTTATAAATAGAATATTTTCCATTTTTTAATATAATTACAGCCATCTTGACATTTAAAAAACACATATAGTCACCTTTGCTTTCGTATTATCCAATATAGTATATGTATTTGGAGAAAATAAACGCTTTGAAACAGAAATAAAACTCGTGCACGTGTGTCACAGTAAATGTGTTCCGTCTGGACAATGTTTCTAGAACATAATAGATTTCTCTTCGAGTCTTACTGGACAAATTAATAACTACAAAATATACGAAGGATTGATCGTCCTATTTTGTCATATTTGAACTGGTTTCAAGTTTAAACTGGGTCAAACTGTATAGGCTTAAAAACAACATACCGTAATAAGGTGGGATGTGACTAATCCTGGAAGCGTTTTTATTCCGCTCATTAGTGGAGTGTTTGCACAGCAGCGACCCACTTGAGAGCAAGCAATAACCGGAAGTCTCTCCTTTCGAGGCTTGAAACGCTAACTAAAAATGGATTGTATTGTGCTGCCATGCGTTTGTGTACACCGAGATGCGTAAAAACGTACATGTTGCTTCAGTGAATTGTAGTTTACACCACAATTTCTCGTGTTTGTCGCGTTGTATCAACTAATCGTTTTGAAACGTGCGTTTATTTTGTCATAAGACCGGAAGTTGCTACGGTAGCAACACGTCCAACTTTGCTGTGGGTATGCGCTATAAAGTCCGGGCGCCTTGAACGCAGACCAGACTTGACAACAAGAAGTGACACAATGGAGCCAATAAAGCTATCCCTCTGCAGGATGACGGTGACGGAGCTGGATGAGTTCCTCCGAAAACCCCCGAGCGGCGTCTCGGTGTCTACCCAGAAGTCGACCAAGCGAGTCCACATTGACCCTGAGTCCGGCCTGCTTCTCGCCGACCCTTGTGACTCTTTGGCGGGCAACGTCGTGTTCCAGGGCTCGCTGGGAAGGTGAGACACGCATTGGGTTTTCCGATGATGGAACAAAAAAAACAACAACAAAAAACCGAGACATTGCTGAAATTGTCTTTACATCCCAACAGAAGCGTTCGATTGACAAACTTGTGGGAGTACAGCAGCTTCCGGAAGAGTCTTGTGTCCAAAACCATTTACCTGCTGGTGTCCACTCGCCTGCCAAACTCCACAAGTATGTTCTTACTCATTCATAATAATCATATTGATAGCTCCACCTGCTGTCATTGCTTACTTTAGTGGTAGTGTAGGTATGTGAAGGTAAGGTATGTTTGTATGCATGTACGTATTTTTTTTGTACAGGCACAATAAGGCATAGAGATGAAGCTACTCCCAAGTAAAATCCATTTATTAAGCTCAGTAACTTAAGTGTAGACGTGCTTAAACGTGCTTAAACGTGCTTAAACGTGCTTAAACGTGCTTAAACGTGCTTAAACGTGCTTGAAGGCTGATCCAGTCATCCCTCCTTTATCACAGTTAATTGGTTCCAGACCCAACCGCCATAAGTGAATATTGAAGTATGGTTCAATATTATTAAACAGTATATTATCATAGTTGTGCCCTGTGATTGGCTGGCCACCAGTCCAGGGTGTACCCCGCCTCTTGCCTGAAGACAGCTGGGCTAGGCTCCAGCACCCCCTGCGACCCTCGTGAGGAAAAGCGGTAGAAAATGAATATTATCATATTTAAGGCAGGAAATAGTCTTTTTTACACTCCAATTATTGTTTGTTTACATCAATGCTTCTCAATTATTTTGTGAAATGTATTCCCTCCAAACCCCCGATTTTGAAATACCAGAGAGACTGATCTTTATTAATTTATCTGTAAGCGGCATAGAAAATAGATGGATGGATGCACTGGTTTGCATCAAATTGCATCAATAGACGGCCGCAGCAAGCGAGCTAGTGAGCTAACTAACCAGGTAGCATTTGCAATTAACAATCAAGAATGGACGGCGGGCGAGTGGTTAGCGCGCAGACCTCACAGCTAGGAGACCAGGGTTCAATTCCACCCCTGGGCATCTCTGTGTGGAGTTTGCATGTTCTCCCCGTGCTTGCGTGGGTTTTCTGCGGGTACTCCGGTTTCCTCCCACATTCCAAAAACATGCTAGGTTAATTGGTGACTCCAAATTGTCCATAGGTATGAATGTGAGTGTGAATGGTTGTTTGTCTATATGTGCCCTGTGATTGGCTGGCCACCAGTCCAGGGTGTACTCCGCCTCTCGCCCAAAGACAGCTGGGATAGGCTCCAACACCCCCCGCGACCCTCGTGAGGAAAAGCAGTAGAAAATGAATGAATGAATGAATGAATCAAGAATGGCAAAAACGTGCCACTTCCACACAAAATGAGAGGAGAACCTTTTTTCCATTGTCGCTAGTCTCCATGCAGTGTGAAAGGTAATCTGGTCCAATGTCATGTCTCATAACAACATTAGTCGTACCTAGTGAAAAGAATACTGCTAGGACTAGAGAGCGATATTCAAACTGCGATATAGCGAGGCACAGCTGTATAGATGTAACCGAAATGGGTTTGATTCCCTGCAGACATCAAGAAGCACTACGTGGTGTCAATGGATGGTTCCAACCCGCTGGTCCGGTGGCAGCTGGAAAGGTGTCTGGACTGGGCCATCTCATCCGTGGCGGGCGAAAGTTACCAGGTGGAAGTACGTCTGACCCTTCTTCAGCTCTTTACCAAGCTGGATGTTTGTGTTTTTTGTAAAGCTGACTTTCAACTCTCCTGATGACAGATTGACCTGAAAGACACGTTGAACAAGTGGGCGGCCCGCAACTTACCCAAAGATAACAAAACGGGCATCAGACCCCAGTGGGCCGATGCCTCTTTCACGCTGAAGTACCACTCTGACGCCCTCTTTGACTTCCCGTACTGGTTTGGACTTAGCAAGAGGAGGTTTAAGGTTAGGATGGCTCACATGAATGACTTATTTTCTTATTATTGGTCATCTCTCAGCATTCACACAATGAGCATTAAGATTGTGCTGCTGCTTTGCGTCAGACAAACTTCTTTTTGAATGCTGTGAGATGAGCACTCACACTAGGGTTTGATCTTCATTCTGATACTTGATTGTGCGTTAAAATGCTAAGAGTCCATCGTTTGCTTTGATCAAACACGCACTGTGCCAGTACTGTTACTCTAGTGCTTGTGTGAATGCTGAATGATAAGCATTCAAAAACAAACACTAAAGCTGAACTATAAGCATTGACTGTAACGCTACGCCAAAATATGTCAAAATACGTGGCAGTGCTGATAAGAGTATTCACACATATGCCACTGGGTGTAATGCTGAGACATGGCCATTCACATGAAAGAAATAGATACATCTCATGTAATGCTGCAAACAAAGACCTTTTTGTATCAATGTTGAGAGACTAGCATCATGCTAATGCTCAGGAGCAACTACAAAATTCTTATTGTAAATGCTGAAAGATGAGCATATCAGATTCTGATTGGAATGTTATGGTGCATCAATCAAACATGCTGGTTTCCAAATGCTATTGGGTGTAAATAATAAAAGCAAATGCTGGGAGACAAGCGTGCACACTGAATGCTAGTGAGTGGCCAAAATAATTTAAATTCGTCTTATTGCATAAATACTGAGAACATAATGCGAGTATGCAACCCAAAACCGTGGTGCTCGGTGATGAGTGAGTGAGAATAAAACGAATAAAAATACTGAAATGCACACAACGTGTAGCCGTTGGATAAATGCTGAGAGACACTCATTGTGGTTGCAAGTGAATGCTAAAAAAAAAAGCCATGCTGAATGATTAGTATTCATGCGGTCTTAGTGAGCATCTCTCAGGATCTTACTGTACGTCTCCTCTTGATTTCTCCACAGTTGAGACTGACCTGAGATGGGGTGGCGCACACCCGCCCAATTTGGCCGTCCAATTTTTACACAGAGACGACCTCCATCAGAAGACGCCAGTACCCTCCAGGTGGACAGAGGCGTCAGGAGGATGTTCTCATGAAGCAAGATGAAAGAGGAAAACCTAAGAAGGAGCTGAAAGCTTGTTACTTTTGTAGCAGCAACCCAAAAAAAATGTAGTATTTGTATATGATGTACTTTATTCGCTGTGATACTGCAATAAAAGGGAAATACAAAAGTGGTCCTTTTGTAGTGTGGTGTGTCTTTAAGACTTTTAGGGGATGAGCAGGAGAGCAGAAGCCGCCTTGGTGATTGTCTCCAAGTAGTCCTTGTAGTTGCTGCCGCAGCAGCACACCAGCACGTAGTTGAAGATCCCCACCGTGCACATTAACACCAGGAAGCACAGGATACGTTTGCCAAACAGGTAGCCTGGAGTGCTGCACGGGACAATGTAGAGTCACATGACACCACAATAAACACACAATATACACACACTTACCTCTGGGAGCTTTGCCCCATGTAGCCCACAAAATACTTGTGGCGGACCACCAGGTAGATCAGGCCAGCAAAGGCAGCAGGAGCTGCAAAGAATGATGTTCTACATCAGCAAGATCCATGACTGTTTCTATATGTACTCTTTTTTTTTTTTTTTTATTATTCATTCAACACAAATCAGTCCAGAAATAAATACACTTTGGGGACAAAAAGTTAAAAAAAAAAAAATTATTCACATTATGGCAACATAATCGCCTTTTTGAGGGTTTTAACATAAAAAAACCATCCAACAATACTCAACACGCTACATTATATGTGTCCAAAGTGTGGCCCGGGGGCCATTTTTAGATCATAGCTCATTTGTTATTGGCCCTCAGCATATAGTAAATTCCATCCATCCATCCATTTTCTATACCGCTTATCCTCGCTATGTTGGCGGGTATGCTGGAGCCTATTCCAACTGTCTTTGGACTAGAGGCGGGGCTACATGCTAACCCCCCCACCACCGTGCAGCCCATAAATTCCCCCAAAATACAAAGCTTCGATGTTTTGTTCAGATATATATATATATGTGTGTGAATGAGAGGGACCCAAGCGGAAGAGTGAGGTTACAGGGAGAAGAGATACAGAAGGTGGAGAATTTGAAGTACTTGGAGTCAACAGTGCAGAACAAAGGAGGTGAAGAAGCGTGTGAAGGCAGGATGGAACGGGTGGATGTGTGATAGAAGAGTTCCAGCTGAAATGAAAGGAAAGGTATACAAAAGTGTGGCGAGACCAGCCATGTTGTTTGGTCTAGAGACAGTGCCACTGAGGACAAAAGACAGGAAGCAGCCCCCCACCCGGACACTTCATGAGAGTAAAAACAGCCAGCCAACAAAGTCAAACAAGGTAAGCAAAGTCTACACTGAGGCATGTGTTTGCATACTTGTATTGCACACAACACCGCCATAAACCTGAGCACACGTGCATGTGCATGTGCACGTGGGTGTGTGCGTGTCAATGATTACCTTGACTGAGACACAGGCCGGCACACCACATGACTGCCAGGAAGGTGGCGTAGGCGTCCATGCAGTTACGGCTGCCAAGAGACCAAACAGCATGAAGTCACATGAGCACATTGTGTGCAGGTATGGGGGGGTCACCAAGCTGTGGCACGGGGGCCCACATAGTGTCAACTTCCTATTTCCTTGACTTTCTACAAGAAGACGTTTTGGTTCCCTCGTGTGGAATTCAAGCACTTCAATGAAACCAAGTTGTCCATCTTACCGCACTCATATCATCTTTCAGCGCTATTTCAGAATTTCAATTTCATTTCATAATAATAACACGTTGTCCTTGTTGTGTAGCAATTCGTTGATCAAATCACATGACAAGCAGTAATAGGCGATGCTTCGCTCGGGTGTGATTAAAGTTACAGTAATTATACAACACATGCGTCATGACACAGTAACACCACAGCAGCAATAAATTACTAATCAATTACATACGAGGACGCAAAGTGAAAGAAGAAGTGAGCACAGAGCAGACCTCCTCCGCCGAGGCACAACCGCTGTACAATAGTGCACGGTGTGCTTGTAAGTTACCTGTGGACATCCCGTATGTGATATATTGATTAGATGCGTGAAAGCTAATTAAACATTTGTAAAAGGGTTGCATCTATTTAAAATGTGGCTAACCAGGGTGGATGTTAACCAAGGTTCCGCTATGTTATTTGCATCAATTGTTTTGAAATATTTCATGTATTTTCCATGAACAATGTCCCATAATATGAAACATCTTCGACATGAATTAATAGTATTTTTTTTTAGATGTTTTTGTTTTTAAAGATGCTTTTTACTATGGCTTCTTATGGATTATTGATTGCATTTTTTAATGTGAAAAAGCCTTGAATCCAAAAGTTTGCATCACAGTTTTGTGACATCTTCTGATTGCTCTGACAGGAAGTGACTAAAACCTATTCTACTTAAGAAACAGGAAGTATGTCAGATATTACATCATATCCAAATAAAAAGTCTTCAATTTCTAGTTTGACAAATGTGGATGTTCTAGAATGGAAAGCGGCTCTTACCTTGCACAGGACACTCGCTCAAAGGCTGGGGTGTTCGTGTCGTGAAACTTGCATTCCTTCTCCACCTTCAGAGCAAAAAAAGCTTGAAAAGAAGAGGAAAAATGTATCATTGTTCCACATTTGAAGCAACATTTTACAACATCCTGCTCACCATTCTGCAGCACGCTGATTAGAGTGACCAGAACCAGCAGGTAGATGTTCTCCACCACAATGACATCCATGATGAGGAGAGCGGCTGGAAGGAGAAGAAGCTGAGAGACAAAGACACTCTGTGATGACATGTAGCCTCCATCCCTTCCTCTTTATGCAAATGAGGCTGCAAAGTGGCCTCCACACTTTTCACTGTGTTTGCATGGCAGCTGGACACACAAAGTACATACTGGGACACCTACCACTAGTAGGAAACTTCTTGTACAACCTGACAAGATGAGGCATTCACGTCCAGGGACAATAAGGATCCACTGAGTGCAAACCTGTGATTAATTAAGCTGTGTCCCATTACTTTTGTTCATACAACGAGCTTTGACAAGCGACCGAATACAAACAGCACCACTCTGCGTCACTAAGTGGTACTACAGCTTGATTTTACATTGATGCTTAATGACATTTCTTCAATATGTCACCAGATGAGCACAAATACAAAAAACGTCACAGTGGTTTCTACTGCGTTAAACGACATTGAACATAACCCTTAACCTTTGTTCTAATTGAGTGGCAACTATATATACATAGGATGTGAAGACGTATGACGTGTGTCCCATATGGTCTAGCGGTTAGGATTCCTGGTTTTCACCCAGGCGGCCCGGGTTCGACTCCCGGTATGGGAACTACTTTTAGCCCAGGTAGCGTTTAATGAGAAAGTCGAATGATCTCGCAGGTCACCGAACTTTTAGAAACAGAGAGCTACTGATTAATACGATGGGCTACCAGTTTGCCACACACTTCTGAAATAGGCGATTTGGTAAATATTATTATGCTAATGATATTCATTTGTGATATATAAAGACACTCGTCACGTTAATGATTCCAAACAATAAATATCAACATGGATTCAATAAAAGAGATAAATATCAATATACAACCTTCTATTCCTAAATTTAACATTTTAAATGGTCACTTTTACTACACGCCTAGGAAATCACGTTCCATTTTCACTGGCCACTATTATTTTCTCACAAATCACGAATGATGAATCTTTCTGAAATTGAATCTGATCATACTTTGAAGTTGACAGTAAATCTGAAGCACGTTTAACATCATGAAAAGTTCCATTTTACACTTCTATTACACTTCTTACCATTGAAGTTGTCCCAGTTGAACACCACATAGTGGAGATTACATCGGTTCCTTATTTCTCATCTTCAAAGAGAGTTTTAGCAAGAATTGCGTGCGTAGCTCTAAACGAGGCTTCGGTTGCTTTTTGCACAAAGCAACAGGAGCCGTTTAGATGTTTATGTAGACGTTTGATGGTATTGCACTTGGTGTTACTATGTAGGCATACACACCATATGCTAGTATGCCTGCTCAGTAGTGCTGTGACGTTCACGAACGAACCGGTTTATTTTGAACGGCTCATTAACATGAACGATGGGAACCGAGTCGCAGCTGGGAACATGAAATCAAAAAATCCAACAACACAGAAACATGTGAATCCCTGCCTGTTTTTGTAGAAGTCAAAACGAACTTAATTTAATTCAACTTCAACAAAAATCCACTTCCGGTATATCATTTCATTTGATCTCATACACAACTGCTTCCAATGACATAAAACCATCTTTAATTCATTTACATTTAGTTGAGGATCTAGAAGACTCTATAAGTACTTTACTTAGAACTTAGTCCAAATAAATACGGAGGCAACACAAATTGACAGGGACCTTGTGCACCGCTGGTTAGCATGTGTTAGCAATGTTTAAACTGCTGTACAGAAAATGGCTGTAATTTTCACAATTACAAATTTAAAGTGGAAATTTGTACATTTTCCATTAAAAAGGCTGTCACTCACGATGTTGGGATTCACGTACATGTCATGTCCGTAGCGCATGCACGCACACACACACAAAAGGGAAGTCCTTGGCAAATTTGGAGTTATTGCATGGCTATGATAACAGTCCCAACTTACATTTGAACCAAATTCAAAATAAATACAGCGCGTGTCAAACACAGATGACGCTCAATTTATAAACAAAGAAGTCCAATGAGCAAAGGAGGATGACGTTGCTCGGTACCACCTTAAAAGAAAAGCTCCAGGGCGCTAAGTGCCTCCGTCTCCATCGCTTGCTCAGCTCCAGATGTCGTCAGAAACTCGTCCAGGAAGTTTTCCGCATTAGGCGCCACGTCGAGGATCTGCGTGGCGGCCTTGCCGGCACCATCTTGGCGGCTGGTGAGCATGTCGAGGAAGCCTGAGCTGTCGGGAGACAGGTCGCTGGGTGTGGGGGCGGGCGAGAGGAGGTCGGAGAGGATGCTGTCGCAGGTGGAGCCGTCGTAAGTGCTGGAGGTGACTGTGACAGGTGAGCCCAGGTGGGTGCTGTCGGGGTGGAGCTGGGCGGCGCCCTGTTGACCCAGCAGCTGGTTGAGCTTGGCCAGCTTTTTCTTCTTGGCCTTCAGCTTCTTGAGGAGCTTGTAGCGCAGGGCCTCTGTGTCGCTGAGGCCCGTGAGAAGCTTTAAGGGGCTGCCATGTTTCTTCAATAGCGAAACATCAGGGCGGGTCTTCGTCGCCAACGCAGCTAGCGAGGAGTTGCAAGGAAGTGCGGGAGATTGTGGTGGAGCTTGGCTCTGCATGCCAAACGCTCCAAACCTCTCCGCAGCCTTCAGCGGGAGGTCATCCCTGCCCTCCGTGTGCAGCTGAGGTTTCTGGAAGACTGGTGCAGGAACCTGAGGTTTCTTCATTGGTTTGGGAGGGGCAGGCTTGATTTGATTGACAGGGTTAGAGGGTCCAGTAGGGCGGAGCTTGTTAGTTTGACTGACATGATATCTGCTGAGCAGGTAGGACCAGCGATCTTCCTGGTTCAAAGGTGGCCGCGTGGTGTCAGTGGAGGAGACGGGTGACGTCCTCTGTTCACTTTGAGTGTCCTCCTCAAGGGTAGTGTCCACTTCCTGCGAGGGCAGAGAAGCAGGAAGCTGTGCTTTCGTTTGGGATGACTTTTTAGCTTGTTGTTGTTTGATGACTATTTTGCTTCTCCTCTGAGTTGTCTTGCTAGTTGGCTCAAAGTCGGGATCTTTCGTCGTGTCATCACTGGACTCGGCAGAGCTGGGGTAGGGTGGGCTCTCCACAGCCACGCTGTGAGGCGCTGCAGCAGGTAAGAGGGAGGAGCTATCTGGCGCGTCGTCGGGAACATCATTCAAGTCCATAACGGCAGGATCCATCACTGAATCCTCGTTGATCTCTGTGAGTGTGAGTGTGATGATGTCATCACTGGACAAACCCTCAAAGGCGTCCACAGCCGCTGCCGCCATTGTCGTGTCCATGGAGATGATGCTGTCATTAACAAGCGTAGACACGAAGCCCAACTGATCCGACGCCTGACTGTTCGCACTGCAGTCCAGCATGCTCCTAGTTGGGGAGGACTGTGGCAACGTGCAGGAAGGAGAACACACACGAGGCCCGGAGTCTTCCTCCGCCTCCCAGAAGACCATGTGGATCTCCTGAGCAGGAACAGAGAGCTGCGGGTGGACCACGCTGTGGGGATGTTTCAAGTCATCAAACTCCATCCAGGATCCTAAAAGCAGCAGCCAGGATGAACATCATGTGGTGATGGTTAATACAGCACAACATGCAAACACAAATGACCTAAATAGGCCACATGGGAAGTGCTATGATCTATTAAGGACATCTATCCTTCATATTACAGAAAAGGACAGGAACGGCAGAACCTACCATCCTGCCTGCACGTCCATGAGACAAAGTGCTGGGCGCTGTGGTCGTACTGGACCACCGTTGAGACCGTGTACCTGCACCCCTTGAAGGTGAAGGCCAGCATGGCCACGTCACTGTGGGGAAGACCCTCAACAAAGTGCAGCGCCAACACCGGAGCCACACTGGAGGAGGACAAATAAATAAATAAATAAAATAGCAACGTAGACCGACACATCCTGCCGGACCACCCTCAGAAACATGAAGGTTTGACTCTCACCTCTCCAGTGTCATGCGCCGCCTCCGATTCTTCGCATGGCACACATTGCACGGCGCCAAGTGAACAGCGCGGAGTGGGTGCCAGTCAGGCAGGATGTTGGTGAAAGTGGCGAGTGTTTTTGTGACTCTGGGGAAAAAGTGGAAATGCTTGATATAAACATTGACTGCATACCGCGTGTATCACACCATGGGGAATAACGAGCAAGTGCATTTACTTTTCTCTGGTGACCGTGTGGCAATCGGCACACTCAAACTCCCAGTAGAAGGTGGTCTGGAAAAGAGACTCCGCCCATGAGTCCCTTGCTAGCAACAGCGGCATGGCAAAGACGGGACTCTCCCTTTGACCTGAGGAGGGCAAAGAGAGGCAGAGGCTAGAGCGCTGGCGGGTGGGGGGGGGGGGGGGGGTACTCCCTACCTACACCACTGATGTGCAGCCAGGTGAGGCAGGTGAGGTATCATGACAGATTCAAAACTGTCAAATGTGTTTTCATTTTAAACGATTGTTTAACATTCCCAAATCAAATACAGCCTTAAAGCAGACCTAAGTTCGAGTCGGTGCCTCACCAGCCATGAACCTCACTGCAAAATTATTCCCACATATTGGAACGTTTGCATACCCTCACCGAGTTTGCAGCGCAGCAGAGGCTGCAGCAATTCAAAGACTGATGTTCTGAGGCTCTGCAGGTGGTCGTTGGCGTGTTGTAGTGCATCACGTGGCGCCGTGGTGCTGCCACCTACACAAATAGCTTTATGTTAAACTCTGGGATACCTTTATGAAGCACTCAAAATATATACATTGGATTATATTATGCTTATATGAAGTACAGTCAAGTAAAAACCACCAGCTTGCAATGCTATCACATTACACTCACTACTTCCTGTCTGCTGGCAAGCACGGAGGGCAGCGCACGCTTCGTCGTAGCCGCTCATCAGCTGCCAGATGGCCGCTTGCTGAGGCTCCTGTTGAGCCTTACACCTCCTCAGGCTGCGACAGTGCACCAGAATCACCAGCAGGACATCCAGCCAGCACAAGTTGTGACTGTTCCTCCAGAAGAGGTGCTCAGGGATGGACACCAGGTCCATTGCCTCTCCATCTGCTCCCAACCTTGCTCCCTGATCCGTCTCTGCTGTCGGGTAGTTCTGCGGAGTGGTCAAACTGTGGGTGTCCATGTTTGTCGTGTCCGTTTCTACAGCCAGCGTCGTCATGTCAGAAAGGGGAAGGGGTGGTTCTTCATCTGATGGGCCCTGCAGGGCTCCCCTCGTGGCTGTAGTACAATCAGATTTCTCTGAACCAGCATCACAAAGTGCTGCCTGATCTGGAGCACCACCGTCGTGCGGCCCAGACTTCGGTCCGGGTGGGACCGCTATGTGTTCGCTATGTGTCACAGCTGCCTCATGATGGCTGTTAGCAGTCCCGTTTGGAGCGCTGCTCTCGGCATTGTTGATGTCTGTCACACTTGGCAGATCAGTACCAGGGAGGTCATTGGAGCGCAGACACTTGGCTCTGACCTCCTCCTCTTCTTCTTCTTCGTCTTCCTCCAGGGCAGAGGCCTTCCTCCTCCTGCTCTCAACTGCTGACTGTGCTGGAACCAAGCTGGCCAAAACATCCTCCAGGGGGCGACTGACCAGGGGGAAGAGGCACTGTTTGGGAATATAAATCCATCAGTCCGTTGTGTTAATGCAATTATGGTAATAAGAATCATGTGTAATAGTGGAGAGCTGTTTTGTTATTGGGGCAAAACAAACTTATTCAGTTGAGTGAATTTTCCCATTGAGGAATGGAGACTGACCTGAGGGTTGGTGCACAGTGTGATGGACTCATGCAGGTTGATGCGGTATGAGTGCAGAATTGAGGTCTGGCCTTTGGACGCGCACCATGGACAACTGTCAAGAGATGCCGCTCTCTCTTGAACCTTCCCAAGAAAAAAACACAGCATAATATAAGACATCACTTCATTAGGTAATTATTATAACTAGCACTGAAAACAATATTGGGATCGTAAGAGTGCTGCCCACAGGTACCAACCAGTGCGTAGCAACAGTAACCATGTGTTCTTGTCAACACAGCCAATAGAGTTTGTTCAAGAGATAACCAAAATTTTCGCCTTTTACCAAAGATTTCCTTGTGTTTTTTTATATAGAATTTTGAGTGGCACTGTTTTGTCACAGTGACTTTCAAACACAATTTCAGCTTTGCGCAAGTGACAACAGCGAGTGAGGAGAGCAACTGACTTTTCCCAAATACCCCACCAGTGGAGAGGCCAGAGCCCCCAAACTGGCGTCTTCTGAGTCACCAGTCATTGGAATCCTGACGCTTCTCCAGTGGTCTGCCCGCTGCCATTCGACCAATATCACCATAACAACCTGGTTCTCCTCCGAGGTACCTGAGAGAGTGACCACATCAGGGATACTGAAACCAAATGATTAGGTACACAGTTATTAGGTGCAGTGTGTGTGACTCTGTTGCCATTTCTACATGAGTAATCACTCTAAACAAAACAACAACAATGTAAACAAACATGGTGTCTTGAAAAATCTTAGTGAAACATTTGCCGGGGTTCCAGAGGCACCAGACCCGAGGGACATATTTTCTAGTATCTTGAGCAAACTTTTTCTTCCAGTCAGGTGTTTTTTCCAAAGATATCAAAGAAAAATGTACCATGCCTTTAAAGCTGGCCATCCTTCAAGTCTAGAGCCCTTGTAGCTGGACAACTGTCTGTTTTGTTCCTTTGTGCAGTTGTATGTGTGGGTTGAAGTATGTTTTGGATCATTTCTGTGTTGATTACCCCCGGTCGGCTACCATACAACTGTACTATTACTATCACATGAAGAATCCATGAATGAGTCCTAAGCCAAATCATGTGATAGCACCATCTTAGCTAACCCAGCCAAAACTCAATTTGGGTGAAAAAAATGCGACATTAAAGATGAATGTGATGAATCAAGCATCCATAATGACCTCTGTTGGCGTTCCACAGTTAATGGGCATCTATCACGGTGATTTAGCAACCACATCACAATTGTGACTAAATGATATACTAGCTAATTGCTTCAACTCGTACAATAAACTATAAACGCGGACTCGTAATTATATATTCGGTGAAAACACAATAATGTTTAAAATTTTTAACTGGAGAGTCAACAACACAAAGATAGTAGCGTGGTGGTGTCTGTTAGCATGCTAGCATTCCACATGGAGTAGAAACCTTTCTAAATGAACGAAAAAGAATACATATCAGAGTCAGTCTTGATGCGAAGTTGTCTTTGTGGCATAAACCCACCAAATCCATGCACGCACAACTGTTTAAAAACTAGCAATCCTACCTGTGATTGACTACAATCACAATCGCCAAGACATTTCGTCTTGACAACGTTGCGGATCCGTCCAAAGTTGCCGGCGCGTGTGCAGCACCATAAATCTTCCCCCGACTGCCTACAAAATGGTTCCGCCCGGAATTGGTGCTTCCCCCACTGGTGGTTAGAATGAACTGCAGGACTGTTGGTTGACGTCGCTAGCAATGGCACTAATCACCATCATGACAGGACGTGTTACAACAAGGTGTGTTTCTTGATACTCAACTGTCCTAATGTTTTTCTCGTGTTTTAATATTCAAATATGCTAGTGTTTTGTCACATGAAACAATTACAACAGTCTATTTAATGTATCTTAAATGGCTGCAAAATATGCACACTATATTTACACTGATGTAACAAAAGACCTCACATAGTTGTAAAGCAGTTTACGAGTAAGAGTACATGGAAAACATGTTTGCATAACAATACAATGACTGTGCCAGCGATAATGGGGTTTAATAACAAGCTGGATGTGGGGTGAAACCTACACATCCCACTCCATCCAGCACACACACACATACACACCCACACACACACCTAGACATTGGCATACACGTCTGTCTTATTGCACCATCCAATCTTGCCTCTTGCATGTGCCCTCCCCCGTGCACAGTAGCCCCTCCTGAATGAGCTGCTCTCCTGTCCTCTATTTTTCCTCTTGATGACAAAATGAATTAGCATATCTTTCCCAGGGAGCACTCATTAGAATGCATAAACCGGCCGCCTCCTCGCCTCACGAGCAGACTTGAGCTTCCTGCCGTGGCACCTCCTGATGCACGAGGAGCAGGCAGACAGGCAGCACCATCACAAGCAGACATTTGGCCCCAGATGCTTTGGATCCGCGTCATCCTTTTCCACTCTTGATTCAGGAAGAAGAGAAAGGCGTCTGCTGTGTGTCTTTGTTTTCACATGAGACGCCAAACTCGAGCATATTTATTGGACATCTCTTCATTGTGTGTAGCTCTATGATCACAAGATTTGTCTTCATGTTTTTCCACTATTTTAGCTCTTGCCTGAACTGTCATTGCACGTCACCACATTCTAACAAGAAACCATACAAGAGTTCTACATGCACAATTTGCTGCAAGGGTGTCTAAAATACGGTTTGGGCTCTATTTATGGCCCGCAGCTCCTTTTAGAAATTGAAATCATTATAATAAGATATATTAGTAAACATCCAGATACAGTAGCTTGGTATATTGACCTACATTGGATTGTTTTTAGCATGTTTAATGCACAAAATGTACCAAAGTGGCCGCATCCTTCAATTTTTATATATGTGGCCTTCTGTGGAAAAAGTTTGGACACCCCTACTTGCTGTGTGTGTGTAAGTACAACTATACAAACCGGGTCAGAAGGTTAGAGTGGGTGATCATAATACAGACATAACATGGGTATATACAGTATATTAAATATTATATTAGCATGCTGATGTACTGAAGTATGACACAAAAGTGTGCTACAAGCCAGCTGGTAGCCATCTCATAAGATCCTGTATAAAACATCTGCCTTTACAAAGACACCACCACAACTCCACTGTACCAGACTGAGATGCGTTTCTAATATTGTGACCACTCTTTCTGCATAAACCACTGGCCTACGCATAAATAAATGCAGTTGATGTATTTTTATTGCACCTAAACTGCAGTCGTGTAATCACGCTACACAATATGTTTGGCCACAATGCATTTCATTGTATATACATACATACATACATACATACATACATACATACATACATACATACATACATACATACAATGAGTGTAAGACTTTACCCATATGTTTAAATTAAATTCAAATGTATTGTCATCGCACATGCACAAGTACAAGTACAAGGTAACTAGAAGTAATTTGGCATCTAAGTGCAATAAACAGCAAGTGCACAGTGACTTAATGTACAGGTTGACATATAGATGCTTGAATAGACGTGTGCTGCATAGATGTGCAGCATATTGACCTGGTATGGACATTACACATTTACATTTGACATATAGAATCTAATATCCAAAATAAGGGTGTGATGCCCATACGCTGATGAACATAACATAGATGACAAAAGATTCAGTAAACAGATGCTAGAGTATACATATACTGTACAGATTATAGTTTGAATGTTTTTACCTTAAGTCAGTCCTCAGTTCTCAAAAAGGCACCACCTGGGGGGTCGCGATCATGTCGTGTCTCTTCCAGGTGGGACACTTGCTCACTTTCAGAGTGTTCATTTGCTAATGAGCAAATGAATGAGGGGGTCAGAAAGCACAATGGAGCCACTTTGGTGTCGTGAGGGAGACTCCATCGAAGGTCGCTGGCTCGGCGTTTGATAGTCTTGGGACAGGTTTGCACCCAGTCAGTCGAAGAGGGTTACTGACTGCCACGGCAAAGACGGTGTGTGCACTATAGCAGCAGTCTAGCAGGAGTACTAGCAGCTCCAGCATGCTCACTCCAATATTTTTGTATTGACGCGCCCCCGGAAAGCTCAGTGACGTCGCAGCACAGTCCACCTATGGCAGCTCGTCTTCTATTAGGACAATGAAAAGACCTCAGCCAATGACAGGGTGGCTTGGCCGGGCGCCGACCAATGGCGAGCGAGCACCGTGGAGAGTAATGCTGGAGAAGCTGGGAGTGAAGACACTGCGTATCGCCTCACACAGCCAGCCATTGCAAGCATTGAGAGCCAGCCTCGGTCTTCTGGTGAGTACAAGCCCGCAAAATTTCTACTGTCCACAACCACCAGGACGACCGGAACAATCCCTTATTTCTAACAACTCGGGAGCCTTTGATAGTTTGACGCGGTTTTTCTTGTCGTAAACATTTTTAAAAAACAACAAAACAGCCGGCCAATGTTGCTCGTCCATCGGCGAGAGTGGCAACAGACGCTGTGTAATAATCACGAAATAAATATTAGATTCGCGAACATTCGACGACAAAACGCCGATTTGACAAAAGCGAAAAATTTCGAATAATCCCATGGTGTGGTGTGTACAAAATGGAGTCTAATGACTGTGTGGTATCGCGTAAAAAAATCGCCGAAATCTCTTGACGTACAAGACGGTTAGCGACAATGAAGAAACGAGGCTGCCATTGCAGTGCATTACACAGCTGTCATGTCACGGCGGCGCGGGCAAAACAACATGAAAATCTCCGCAAAGTGGAGAAAAAGACAGACGGCGTCAAACAGACACCAGGACGCGTGTTTGTACACTCGTTTGGCCTTTTGGGCAGAGAGGGGGGAGAAGCCTGGCGAGCTGCGCTTTACTGTAATGGCTGACTGTACTGGCATAGGAAACAACAGTGGAGGCAATGGGGAAGGCGCAGTTGGCTTCAACTTTTTCCAAGCGGCTTTTTTCGCTCGCCGAGCCCGCAACTGTGCCGTCCGACAGCGGCAAAAGGTAGACTGGATTCTCGCGATTCCAACGGTGCCTCGCTGGGCTCTTTGCGACGCCGTGGAGTCTTTCAGTCGGCATCCAAACGCGGAGCGGTCGCGCTGCCCTCTACCGTGCAGCGAATGGCTGACACAAAGAGAAGAAGCCATATTCTCTGCTAGCATGAAGACGAGCGGCCATTAGGAGCCATAGACGAGCACTAGCTCCCCGCGCTCACAGACCCAATGCATTGCTATACGAGGCGGACAAGGCTATGCAGACACCCGGCTGGTGGCGGTCGTCATTTGGGCGGCTCGACGGGGGTTTTGTCCGCGTCGCCGAGCTCGGCGCACGGCGGAAGGAGACATTTGAGGGGGACTTTCTTTCATCAGGAGGCCATTCTCACAAAATGGAAGAAGAAATATTGCCGTCGTTGTGACCTCCTTTTCCTCAACGAGAGCCTCCCGAGCGCCATTACTACGACGGAGCACTACACAACTTAGCGCTGCTTTTAAACAACATTTAACAATAAAAAATGAATTCTTTTGATTAGATTTTTTTGAAAAACACACAATATGACGTTTTTTCCTCACACTTAGGACAAACAGAAAGGAGTGGCTGCTGGTGTAGGCGAACGGTTTAAAGTGTTGCTTTGTAATAAATACATTTTATGTGTGATTTGTCTTTTTTGTGTCACAAAGTGCATCGCCTGGCAAAACCGCCGCCTGGGTGCATTTTTGTTCATTTTCATGCTTTAAAAAAAAATCTTAGATACGTCAACGTAAAGAAGTTGAGCGGTGACAGGCGAGCGTCTTACATCACAAAGTGGACAACTTGTGTTTATATTCACATGGGGGACGCCGCTTTTGTTCTCTGCCCTCATTTTAAGATGCATCGCGTCAACATCGGATGGATAGAAAAAATACACACTAATTAATCAATACTTTTGCAAAACACAACTTTCACTCGATTTTCAAACTTACATTCAGCTTGATTGATCACAGTCAACAAACTGTTAGTCTTGTCGTATCAATATATGTAATATTTAATATCTTTTTTAAATTTCTTAATCCACCAATTTGCAACATCCTCCTCCAGATTTTGTTGCTGTAGGTGTTTTCCGCCAGGATGAGGAAAGATCCCACCAAGCCCAGGGGCAAGATGTCCTCCTATGCCTTTTTTGTGCAGACCTGCCGGGAGGAGCACAAGAAGAAGCATCCCGACGCGTCGGTCAACTTCGCCGAGTTCTCCAAGAAGTGCTCTGAGAGATGGAAGGTATGTCTGTAAAGTTTAGGCCAGGAGTCTAAAGACCAAGACTGTTTGAAAGCAATGGCCCAGGAGAGTCGTCACGCCTATAGTGCTAGTACTACTACTAAGTACTACAGTAACATCAACACGTTTAACAGTTTTTACAGGCCATTTGTCACGGAAAAGCTCTCACATACCGTTCTGCTTCCAGACCATGTCTGCCAAGGAGAAGGGGAAGTTTGAGGACTTGGCCAAGCAGGACAAGGCACGCTACGAGCGGGAGATGATGAACTACACCCCTGCTGGCAGGGGCGGCAAGAAGAAGAAGTTCAAGGACCCCAATGCCCCCAAGAGGCCCCCGTAAGTCCACACGTCCGCTCCCTAAAAGACCTCACCACCACCCTAAAACCGTAAAGAAACCCTTTCAAACTTTTTT
Organism: Doryrhamphus excisus; assembly: GCF_037039965.1. NCBI lineage: Eukaryota > Metazoa > Chordata > Actinopteri > Syngnathiformes > Syngnathidae > Doryrhamphus > Doryrhamphus excisus. Next base: position 14,304,763 of record NC_136377.1, read on the forward strand.
CTTTCTAAAATCCAGATCAGCCTTCTTCATCTTCTGCTCCGAGTTCCGCCCCAAGGTGAAGAGCGAGTGTCCCGGCCTGACTATCGGGGACGTGGCCAAGAAGCTGGGCGAGATGTGGAACGGCACCGCCTCCGAGGACAAGCAGCCCTACGAGAAGAAGGCGGCCAAGCTGAAGGAGAAGTACGAGAAGGTAAGCAAGCGCACGCCAGACGCTCCGGGGGCCAGAAGGACCCGCGTTCTCACTCATTGGTGCCCGCAGGATGTGGCCGCGTATCGCGCCAAGGGCAAGGTGGGTGGCGGCGGCGGCGCTCCGGCCAAAGCAGCGGCTAAGGCGGAGAAGAAGGATGATGACGACGATGAAGATGATGATGAGGACGAGGAGGAGGAAGAGGAGGATGACGACGAGGATGATGACGAGTAGAGGTGTCATTGTTTGTAAAGCATTTAAGCCCCTTGTACACACTTCACTTACTGAAAGAAATCCATTAGTACCAGAGGGGTGACAAAAAAAGAAAAAGGCTGTGTATATCAGTTGTTTTTATGCTGTACAGTTTTTTTTTTCTCCTTTTTGTATAGTTAACACTACACACGTTTGGTGTCTGTGTCTTCTTTCTCCAGCGCTACTTCCCATCCTGCCTGGGTCAGCCTAAAGGGGGCGGGGCTTACAGTATTTAGCCTAGCTAGACGTGCACAGCACATAAAAAAAATAACGTTTAGATCTGAGTGTTTTCTTGTTTTTTTTCTGTGTTTTTCATTTTCATGTTATCACAATTGACGTATCACAGTTTTACTGATCTTTATGTACCACTGTAATAGCAAAAGAAGAAAAAAAAGCCTTGTTTATTGTTAAAAATTAAATTGCTTCTGATGTCAATAAACATTTTTTTAATAACTCTGTTATTGATTACTTTTAATAATGTTTGTTTTTCTTATAAACTACCACTAATTATGGCATACATTTTGTACATTGAAGGTGTTAAAAGCAATATACATTATGCAAACATCCACATCAATGCTTTGTTTCATAGCTAATTCAAATTCAACCCCGAGTCATTTCGAGCGGGGATGGCGCACCATGATATTGAGTCAGAATGTGCCAGATTGCCTCATCAGAGCTGTGGTTGGTGCCAGTCATGGCGGGGATGGATGGCTTGTGGGACTCCTGAAACAGCAAGAAGTTGACACAGGTGGTTGGAGTTGAGTGAATCGCCTTTGAAGCAAACCATCCTACGCCTCAGAAAGAGGATGAGGATGCAGTGAGCACATGGAGGCCTGCTGACCACAACTGAAGATATAATCAGGCAGTGGAAAGATTATTTGGAAGCCCGTCTAAAACGTGGGCGTCCAGCGCCAGTGTCAATCAAAAGTGAGGATTATTATGTGTGTAAAGACAATTTGTGATATTGGCTGGACAGAACACATGCATGGTCAAACATACTGGCCACCATCTTTGTTGAGAAACTCTTTTATATAAGAGGGATTATGTGCTTTGTGACATAAGAACGTACGCACACATTACTGCACACACACACACGGCATGTATAGATGGCATGATAGGCCTCACACACAGGTGTGGGGTGAAACAGCTGACCTCTGACCTGCTACGGTATAAGAGAAGCTCACTATGCTACCATACACAAAAATCTAAATTTAGGACAAGCAGTGATGAGCCTACATGTGACAGCTGCACTCTCTGCAGTGCACCTCTCAGCCACTGAGTGTGTGTGTGTGTGTGTGTGTGTCTCCTGGTCCTTGTAATCCTGGTGGTGCAAGCTTGGGTTGCATCAGTGGTCTATGGGCGACATCTAGTGGATAGTTAGGAAAACTGCAGCAATGGTGACAAAAAAAGATACAGTCCATCTATCTATCTGTCCGTCTATCTATCTTATATCTTTACAAATGACCAAATTGTGACTAGTATTTAAGTGGTAAACAGACATGCTGACCCCGAACAGCTGGGCCTACCTGAAGGGATCCTGTATGAGCTTAATTGTCCACTAGATGGCGGTGTTGCAGCGCAAGAGGGCCGTGCCCTTGTAGGCTGTATGGATGTGTACACAAGAGGATTGTGCTCATATTTTGTGTTTTAAATTTGACACGATGAGACAATGCCCCGAGGATTAGGATTAAATCAGATATCCATTCGTTAATGACCCGCCGATCATCAAATTGATTGAAACAATTAGCAAAAAAGCTCATGCACCACACAGAGCGTGTACCTAATTTTGTGACAGGTGAGTGGAGGTCCTCAGGGATTAGTCCTCTCCGTCGAAGACGTTAAGATACTTAACATTAGCTAGCTGGCTATAGGTCAAAATGTATTGAAATCTCCTGTCAAGAGAGCGAATGACATGTGAGCGGAAGACAGAGTGGACTTTGTGTGAAGCACCTCCAACGTCATGATATTGTCATTCCTGTTGAGTCGATCTTGGATTTATTCATCTGTTTTCTGCTTGCTGTTGTGTTTGTTCTGTCAGCTCCGCTGCTGACACGTCCGACGACTCCGAGCGAAACAAGAAAAACACTCAAAAGTGGGAAAACATGAAGGTTGGTTCCAGCAAAGATCACATGTTATTATCTCTGGTGATAATTCCGCCTTTCTTGGTTGAGCTGGGATTAGTGACAATGCTATAGAAATGACTATTTCAGCAATGTTATAGTTGATCCACCTGATGATTATTGTTCGAAAACATTGCTTCGCGTTCAAAAGTACAGTATTGTTATCTTTTATCGCCCGTTAGAGGGCGCCACTGTCACTGTCTATCGCTGTAATCACATATTGTCACATATTGTCCAAACTAAATACATAAAAATGTGAAGTTATATGATATTTATCACCTTTTGTTTACTACATTATATGCTAAAAAGAGTAACTAAGTCATGAAGTATCGTGAAAGAGAAAAACATCTCAACTTTACATGGGGACAGAGGAACAACTAGCAAGATAGCGGCACAAACAGCACCCGGGCTGGACTTGTGTCCAATCCTAAGGCCGGAAGTTTTAGGCCACACATCATCATTAAAAAAACAAACAATAACATAACAGTACTCTATGCCAGGTTCTCTCCCTCTTCACCCAACAGTGGTTATTTTGCAAATGGTACAGTCATTGGTACTCCTGAAGTGGGTCTGTCACGTGCACGTCAATCAAACAGGAAGTGATAGTCACGTGAGAGTTAATGTGGATGTGTAACTTGGGTGAAATCGTACCAAAAATCATAATGGAAACGGCTACACAGATCACTAACCACATTCACGCAGTAAGCTATAAAATCAAAGACAAAACAAAGACAAAAACAACTATTCACAAAGCAGTTCTGTAAAGGAAAGTACTCCCAGGAACACAATGTCATCTATTGAGTGCTAATATGTAATATCATGTATGTAGTGCTAATAGACAGTATATAACGCATCTGTTGACCAAACCTGTCAATCCCGTTTTTACTGGATGCGCTAAAAGTGTTTTTTTTGCCTCCCAAGAGCCACTGGATTAAGTTCATAATCTACTCTCATACACACGGTGGAGTGTGTGTGTTTTTGTTGTCAGTGAATGAAGGTCAGTGTGTGATTTTAGCTGAGCCAGCAAAGCAGGTCAATGCAGTCATTATCCATTAATGGAGATTATTTGATCAGAAAATGGTTGTGTTTGGTCTCCATCTTCTGAGAGACGTCTGGGATGTATTGTGGCCGAATAAGGTGGTCATAATATTAGAAACAGCAGACATTCTCTACTTGTTTGTTTTTGTTTTTCTTGTTTTTCTCCATCACCTCTTCTTCGGTGGCCCACTATAAATCCACAAAGATGTCTCGTTCGCTAAAAATCACTAGACAAATGCTGAAGACAGTTTTGGAAAGTTTCTAGCAGTTGTCTGTAAAACACACACTGTGTGTCTCAATTGGTGGACATTCTTTCGGACTTCAATCTTTTAGTGCGAAGTGCATTCTTGAAGTGATTGATGCATGACTTGACCACGCCCTCTCTGCGTCACGTGCCTGATGATAAACAAAGTGTCTTTCCTCACCAGCCCTACTCCTCCACTCCACACTCCTCTGAATGTGAATTGCCGCCATCTTCGTTAAGGGAACCAGTCAAACTACCATACAATAAGGCAACCAGGATGTGGAGCAGCCTGGACTTCAAAATAAAGCAATGGGAGACAAGACATTTCTTAACATAAGTGTGTCAATAATTAGATTTTCAAGGAAGACACATAGACACAGTCACGTTAGTGCTATTGGAACATTAGCGCAAATTCGCTGTTTTCAACTTTATAAAAGATTTTCAGCAAGCTATGGTTCTCTCATTCACTTCTCGGCGAGTAAACAAACGATTTCATTGGCTCATTTAGAGTGACGTCACCGAGTTGGCTTACACGTAACAATGATGATTGAAGTAATTATGCCGCTGTGGTTGGTCCGCGAGCACGATTAAAAGTTATTACAGTAAAGTCTCGTTATATCGATATTGTCGATATAATATCGATATAACCGGACTGTCGATATATCCGATCCTGTGCCGAACTGCATTAAAAGTGGGCAATAATGCACTCAACATTGTTCTATAGTATAGAACAATGTCGAGCAGCTTAAATCAATCTTTGCTTAAGGATTTCAATACCAAAAAAGAACACGACGAACGGCTGCTTCCAGTCAACTTTATTTTTCACACTTTTACCACCAGAGCACAGCACACACGCTGATTCCCGCACTTCCTGGTTCACAGGTCATGCTCAACCCGCCCCACATAGCTGGCCAATCACATGCCTGCAACAGAAGAACCAACTGCGTTCGTGGTTTCTCTCGTGTGTATAGATTCTATAGAAAACCACGAACACCAGCATGTACATATGAAAAACAGTGATTATTGCAAGCGATAAAAAGATATCTGAATACAACACAATTAAATACATGTATTTGTACGCTTGTGTCTTCGTTGGAATAGGTGTGTATGCTATGTCAGTTGGTTCTTCTGTTGCAGGCATGTGTTGGGTTGAGCATGACCTGTGAACCAGGAAGTGCGGGAATCGGTGTGTGTGCTGTGCTCTGGTGGTGGAAGTGTGAAAAATAAAGTTGACTGGAAGCAGCCGTTCGCCGTGTTCTTTTTTGGTATTGAAATCCTTAAGCAAAGATTGATTTAAGCTGCTTTTGTATCGATATAAGCAGACCAAATTGGCTGGCGGGAGATGAAAAGGGCATCGTAGTAACCGGATTATCATAATAACCGGGTATCGTAACGGAACTAATTATATCATAAAAGACTAGAAATTTGCCGGGAAATGAAAATAGTATCGTAATAAGCAGTACTTCGATATAACCGATATCGATATAACGAGACTTTACTGTATTATATTTTCCAATTCACTTTTATTGGTCAGCCATTTGGTGACTGTATTGGCTTCATACAATACCTGCTTTTGAAATATGTAAAGAAATATACAGCAAACTAAGTTGCCATACTTGTTGGGTAAGCACAGCATTTTATTGTTTTAAGTTATTTTACAGGAAGCGTCAGTGTAGTGTGAGTCTTATTTTGAAAAGCAAGAAACGGATACAGCGAATTCGGCCGTGCTGCTATCTTGTCGGTCCATGGCGACAGTGGATGACAGCTGAAGGTTCGTAAAGGTCCATGACGGTCGAGCCAGCTTGACGTAGTAACCTGGAGAGCCCCCTTTTCGCCTTTTACTGCTTTTGACACAGTTTCAAAGGACGTGAAAGGACTTTACGGTCGGATATTGACATTCTCCTGGCCTGGACTGCTCGAAGGCGACGAGCGAAGAGTCCGGATGTGCTTCTTGTTCTTGTTCCGCATGGCGTAGTCTCCTTCTTGTCCTCCTCGGAAGAACCTTATTCATGCTCGGGGGGTTTCTGCGGGCCCTCGGGTCGACGGTCCTCTCTCCAGAACCAACAGAACCTTGCAGTTAGTGCGGACTATCGGCGGACATGTTGGCCCAGTAGCGACGAGGTGGACCGCGTCTGGTTGCCTCGGTGTGGTGGACCTGCAACTTCTGACGTTTTTTTGTTTTTTTTTAGTTTCAAACAAGGAAAGACATAATTAGCTTCCCTTATATCAGCTTTGGGAGATTTGACAAGAGGACAGTAAAGAGAACATTTGTGTTGTTGTGTGGACAACCTGCAAGATGACGTCCTGCACCCCTGCAGATATGGTGAGCTTTAAATGTCTTTATTCCAACTCATCATGTACGGACTACATTACTAAAGACATGCAGCTATAAGTGAATATGGCCATTTCTACGTGGGACTCCACATCTTATTATTGACTTACTAGTCACTTAGTGTGCACATCCCAACGTCATCTCACACAGAAATTCCTTCTTGGAAGTAAGATTCTTTCCACGAAATAACACGCCAACACTGAGAAACATTAATCAGCTCTTGGCTTGACTGAATTCCAGCAGAGTCAGTTATTACAGAGTGAGTTATTAAATATATTGATGCCATAGCGTGACACTTGAAATGTCTGTGGATGATGATTAACTTTTAATGCCACACAAATCAAAGGTGAGGCCATAAAGTCTTGTTGTGTGTGTGGTTGGCTTACTGTGCTGCTCACAGCCACCAGGGAGCGTCTTTGCATGGAATCTGGGGATTGCTATGATAGGCTGTGATTCGTTAACTACCATTAAATCAATGATGTCATCGCATGGTTGTGTTATGATTAGTTTTGGTTCGGTCATGATACTGCTTACAGCCATTATGGGAGTGACTGAGGATTGCTATGATAGGTTGTGATCATTAAAATGTGCTGCAGCATTCACATACACCAGGGGTGTCCAGACTTTTTCCCCACAATGGGGCCATTTTGATACATTTTGTACATTAAAGATGCTAAAATGTAGGGCAATATATGCAGAAGAAGACATTATAGTTTTGTGTTATAGCCAACAAAGCAAATTGTTGCTAAATGTCATTAATACTCACTTTATTTTTACAATATGCCGCCAGGCCGGATGTTGCAACCCCCTGACACCCAGCTTCTGGTGTCCTATAGTCATTTAGCATCCTTGGGCAGGGGGTCTAAGTGGCCCATGGTTCATTTTTTATTCTAAATAATACAAATTTATTAAAAAAAACAATAAAAATACGTGAAAAGACCACAAAACTGCAATGTAGCATTTATAACAAAATTAATATCATAATGCCCCTGTATGCTTCCCCTGTTTGATGCTCAACAGTAGGAAGTAGTTTTGTTGTTGCAACTGTGACAACTGGCCTTTTGTGAGTGTTTGTGCTTGTGGTGCGTTCAAGTGCAGGAATGCCGTGTATTGTGTGTCTTGGCCCTAAAACTAGCTAAACCAGTACTGTTTTTGATTCTGCCCACATTGAGGAACACATTCTTATCTGATGTGCTTATCTATAATGTCTGTAACCAGTGTGTGTGCGTGTGTGTGACATTTAGTTAACCCCTGACGCTGCAGAAGCACAGCTGGTAGGAGGCGTTTGAGTGCACAGCAGCCCCTTTATGTCTCACACTGTGACCCGGCGGTGCATCAAGATTACCATACAATGTACTTAGCTATCATATTGTTTCATATTTTCATTGTACACAAATGAGTGCTTTTTGGTCCCCTTCCATTGGGATACTATGCACAGTGGTAGGGTTACTAAAGGGGGCGCAGGTAGATGGGGTGCACTTGAATTGATTGTCCTGTCCTTACTCGCGTACCTAGTTATACTAGCATTTACGCTGACTGGACCACTCAGATGAAGGAGATGGACTGGAGAGTTCTGAAGTGTGGCGGCTTTTGTCACAGAGACCGACTCTCAGAACCCTCAGAAGCCCTCTAAAACCCTTCTAGAACTCTCTGTCGTGGAGTCAGTCCCAGCTGCGCCTGTGTTCCTGCAAGTTGAGCTGATCATTGGAACAGCAGGCCCATTATGCAGACTGGGGTGTTGGGATAACGTGGAGAGGAAGCTAAGCGGCGAGCCGGCTACTATGCACATGCACATATGCACACACACACACACACACACACACAGGTCCAGTGTCTAAAGTGCCTAAAAATAGCATGGATTATGGCTATAATCACGAGAGCAGTGTGCCGTCTTATTTACTTAAATGCCACATGAATCCTTTACGACATTCATAGAAAGTCCATGTTATGTCATCAGCTCAATGTAGCATCTACTCGCCATTAGCTTTCAACATATTGTAGAAATGACACCAATTTAATATTAAGTGTGTACATATATTTGGACTGTGATATTTGGAGGGGTAGGATTTAATAAGCTTTGCTTCTTCCTACTCCTTTTGGACATGTGGAACTGTAAACTGATTATGTATGCACTCAATTGTAATCTGATGCAAAAAAAATGTAAACCCAAATCATTTTTTTTTATTGGCATGCAGCTTAAATAGATTATTGATTAGATAAATTACTAGATAATACAGAAAAGTTTTGTTCATCTAGCTTAGCATATATTGGCCTATATTGGATTGCTTTTAGCATATTTAATGTAAAGTATGTATCAAAGAGACCCCTACCCTTTATTTAATTTTTTTACATACAGTCATCCCTTGTTTGTCGTGGTTAAGAAAGTATTATTCAATATTAATACTAAGTGCAATATTTTTGTACTTAGAGCATAGAAAACCTGTATGACCCGTAAACCTGAAATAACACCCCTGTAGTCACCTTTACACTCATGTTATTCTTTGTTTACACCACATTGCTCGCCTGTTATGTGCGGGCTCTGGGATCACTGCAGGGACGCAAGAGACGACCATTAGCAAGCCAGTGAGCTAACTAGCCACCAATTTATGTACTGTATTCAACAGTTAAGAAAAGGTTTAAAACTGAGGGAAGATGGACAAAGCAGCTTACCACTTCCACACTGAATGGGAGGAGAACTAGTTTTCACTATATCATGTCAGACAGGCCATGGCTAACTCCATGCAGTGTGATGGTAATCTAATGTCATGTCTTAGATTACTTATCATTTTCTCCTGTGTGTGGTTGACCCGAGATATGGATGGAACAACACTTGGAGAAGCTGTGTGGATGAGGAGGAGGAGGAGGAGGAGAAGGAGGAGGAAGAGTTCATGTCATGTTCATGCCAAAAAGTTGTGGGTGAAATAATTTGGGTGCGAGTAGTAGGAGTAGAAGAATTACACCTGCTTCTGGAGGATGAAGAATGTGTTCCAGAAGGACCTCTGGCAGACCCCACATGGGGTCAAAGTGGTTGCCATGGCAACTGCGGGCCCCTTGAATCCAAAAACTGGATGCCTGTGTGTGCACCGTAGTATCTCTTCTATCTAGGAGATAACCATCTATCTTGGTTAGCTACATGGCTAACATGCCCCCTCAGGACACACGTGACCTCCAGTGAAGGTCAAATGTAAGGCATGTGAGAATGGGAACGGGAGGGGCTCAGCGACACTTCATCTCCAGCAGATCCAGTATGTAAGTGACACATGTTTGGACAGGGAAAAGTGAAATGAACCCAATAGAACTATGACAGCACACACTGGGTGGAGCTCTGTGTGTGCGTGTTTGTGTTCGTGCGTCTCCAACGTGAGCATGACATCATCTCAGCCCGGCCCAGGAGTTCATATACTGTACAGTTGTGAATGTGGAGGTGTTTTGATGATGATGATGAGGCAAAGATTAGTTGTGCGTGTGTGATCATTCAGCGGTATTGATGAGCATGCTCCCATAGAAAGATTCTCATCATCCATTGATTACATAACTCTTTGTGGACATGCGCATGTGTGTGTATGTATATGTGATGTCCATGAGTAATGACTTCCTGCTGTTCCTACCAGTTCTCCTGCTGTCACTTTGCAGGGCCAGAACCAGCTCTGTGTGGGTCTTTCCAAGCCATTACAGGTGGGGGTGTTATTAGCATCAGCTAGGTCTGTTCTTCTTAGTGCCAGTTTGTGTCAGTGCCAGCTCTCTTGTGTCGTCACAGATCTCTGTGGCTCCATTTATATGTGGTGCTTTTGAAGTTGAAGTTGTTGGTGGGTCAGTTTCTAAATGAACCAGGTTGTTGAGGTGGCTGGGTTAGCATAGCATGCTATTGCGGCTGTGCGTGTGTGTTTATACCAAGTTGCGTTTTAGGGCTTGTTAATGTAAGCCAGCATTTTGGGATGCCTGCTGATGTCATGCAAGTTCTGAGTGAAATAAAGAAGAGGCACATTTGTTCTTGTTTGTTTGTCACCTCATCTCACTTAGCAAGGTGAGAGACATTCTCAACACACACACAAAACACAATGTCTCTTTGTGTGAACGTAATAAAGTGATTGGAATCGCATCGCAGACTATCTCTTCCTTAACCACAAGCACAGGCAGTAGAGTTTCTTGAGGATTTTGTTGCAACCTCTCGTTAGAAAGGTTACATTGTCCAGTGATGTAGAGCGTCAATGAATGGAATAAAAGTGTATTTTTTTTTTGTATTTTATTCACTACCACAAGCTCACACTCTGTAGTGGTAAAATAACTGTAAAAAGTAGTGATTTGTAAGATTTAAAAGGAGAAAAAATAGAATCTCGTTAGAATCTCTGCTTGGACATTACTGCGTGGAGTTTACATGTTCCTGTGCGTGGGTTTTCTCCGGGTACTCCCGTTTCCTCCCGCATTCCAAAAACATGCTAGGTTATTTGGCGACTCCAAATTGTCCGAGTGTGAATGGTTGTTTGCCTATATGTGCCCTGTGATTGGCTGGCCACCAGTCCAGAGTGTACCCCGCATCTCACCCAAAGTCAGCTGGGATAGGCTCCAGCACCACCGCGAACCTCGTGAGGATAAGCGGTAGAAAATGAATGAATGAATGAATATACCCCCTAGTGAGGATAAGCGGCATAGAGAATAGATGGATGGATGGATGGATGGATGGATGGCGACCGAAACAACATTGGCAGCAAAGGATGTTCACAATGGATGATTGTACTTACATTTACAGTAGCACTCAAATATTTGGACATACTTTCTCACCACTACTGCATAAATGAGGTGTGTCTAAACCTTTTGACTGGTAGTGAATATTCTAATCACCCAGCATCTTTGCTACTGGGTGTATGCATGCGTACATGTGTACTTCTCCCATTCTGTCTTATGCCATCTGGTAAATTCCAGCACAGAGGACATTTTCACTTGCCTGCAGTGTGTACGCGCAGGCGTGCGTGTCCTCCAGACACACTTACATGTGGACACAATGTCTCCCACGCACACACGTCATCACATGAGCAGCATCCTCCTTTTGTGTGAAGGAGAAAAGAAAAAGGAACGTGACTGCTGTCTTGGGGCTGCGCTTCCTCCCCACTCATCTTCCTCACGTGTTTGTCCTTTAAATGTCCTACTGGACCCAACGTGTGGTGCCAGAGGACTACTGGAAACTACCTGAAAACTCTTCAGCAATTAATGCGGACTTCAGTTTGTGTTGACTCTTGTAGTTGTCCGTATGTGATGTCACCATTTTTACATGCGTAGGCATACAGTAAGTACATAAACATCAGATGTATAAAAACATTCCACAGTATTAGTTTGGTCTGGACTCAAGATCTCAGCATATATTCAACCTGACACTTTTCACTATGTCATCATTCTTTTATTTCAAATAGATCATGTTTTATTGAGTGTATACTACTAATGTACCTTCGTTACGTTATATGCTGTGTTTGTGTGTAATGTGCCACGTTTACCTCATATTCAATGCTAACCCCTACATGCAGAAAACTGAAAGTGATGGTGCAACCATGTTAATTAGCAAGACGGGCGACTTATAGACGGGCGACGGAGCTGACTTCCGGTTCCTGTTTCCACGCATTAGCAAGCTAGTAGGCTGCAACAAGGACGGTTTGTGATAAAAGTACACTAAGAGCACAGTTGGACTCATATCTGTCATGATAATGAAATCAATTATTACACACATTCATACCTATATTTACAATACATATTTTTTTTAGAACGTGTGAGGAAACTGTTTCCACTGTGCTTGTGATGTAATGTACCATACGTACATTATATTTTTATTTAAATTACCTCTAATGTATAATATGCATTATATTTAATGTACTTTTAATGTATTATATTTACATTATAAGTAATGGACCTCTCATGTACTATACATATTTAATGTACTTTTAATGTATTTATATCATGTTCAATTACACATGATGAAGGCTTGATTGACATCCAAGGTCTTATATGGGATTATGCTGTATTAGGTTGTGTAGGTGTACCTAATAAATTGGCAGCTGAGTGTATTTTGGCCCCCAAAAAGCAGGAAACAGACTAAAAGGTCAGCTGAGCTAATCCTGCCTGCAGGCCGTCACTTCTCTGCAGACACTTCCTTGAAAAGAAGATGAGGAAGGCAGGGAAAGGCCTCCTGTGAGGGCACAAGGGGGAGGAGCTTCTAATTGGTGTGGAGCAGGAATTCACACTGTGATGGAAGATTGTGTGTGTGTGTGTGTGTGGTCCTGAAGGACACCGTCTAGACACGTGCAGGCCCACTAGAGGGGAATCGATTGGAGCGTTCCGAAGCCATTTCATGTCCTTCAAGTGTTGTCTCAGCACCGCTACCAGTGTCCAAGTGGACACGACACCTCTCCGCACTAATTATACATCACACACGGAGGAGGAGCTGCACCTTCACGCATCTTTATCCTGTTACTATTGTTCAACACACGCTGGGACCCTACTGTTGGGCCTGTTGTACCTACAGGGACTGAGCTACACATAGTGTGGCGTCTTGATGGGTGGATGGAGCATGCTTACTTCCAAAAAGAAAATGTCCTCCATGCTTGTCTTATTATCTCAAGATTTAAAGATCCAGCTGTTAAAGGTCTCAGTGCGAGAATGTTGTGGAGCCTGATGGTCCCAGTAGAGATGAGGACATGTGGAGCCTCGCCTAGCTGCGCTCCGACAAGGGGAGGGATGGAAGCTTCTCAGGTCTAAACTGTTTCAGATGCTGTCAGTAAATATTCGCGCACTGCTCATCCCCCCACCTCCTCCTTTCGTGGAAAAGCAGATGCTGGGCCCGTAGACAAAATCTGCAAGGAAAGAATTTAATGCATGTCACAGTTGCCCTTCACGTTACTGTCCTGATGTCAACTCAGTTGTTCATGAGCCAAAATGTCAGACTGTGTTGGCCGCGTGAAGGATACCTGCATCAACACTCACGCTGTTTGATGATTCAAGGAGGAGGAAGTGATGAAGAGCGAGGGCGCCGAGCCGTCAGGTTGCGTCAGGATGGTGGGATCAGCCCCTGACAGGAAGGACAGACGGGGAGAATTGTCATAGCGTCCATGTCAATATTTACACTGTGTTGATGCAATCAGTTGATGCTGTGTCTCAGCTGGTGCACTTCTGTACTTGCAGTGTACCGTGCAGTCGTGGATTTGGATAACAGTACGCTGTCAAAATTAAAGTAAACGGCGTACACCGTGCGGTCGTCCCTCGCCATTTTGTGGTACCAATTTCTATCAGGGGTTTAAAAAAATATATGAATAAATCATGCTGTGTTGTGGTTCAACATTCAACTATTAGTTAAAAAATATGCATATTGAAGCTAATTTAATGTATTTTTACCTCACAACAGGCACAATAATTCCTAATAAAAACACGGGCTACTGTTGTGGCCTTAACTCACGGCATGCTGAAACTCAACTCTGAATCCCTGATGTCACTTCATGTCCGCCTGCCATTCAGCTCCCCTGGGAACACATTTATTGCAGCACGCACAAAACTTCTTCTTAGGTCTATTATATTGTGTAGTACAAGAGTAAAGGGAACTATAGGGGTGTTATTTCAGGTCTAGACTGCTCTAATAATGTAATCTCTAATAAGTTTTTCTACATGCTAACTATGGAAATATTCCATTTGGAAATAAGTAATCCTGCTTCACAGAAATTCTCTTATCACAGAACCAATAAACTGCCAGAAACAAGGGTTTACTGTATACTTATTAACGTGTACTGACGGAAGTATTCCATTCTTTATGCCTAAACTGGCTCCTGTAACCAGGAAGAAAGGGGAATGTTGTCCAGAATCATTGTCAATGCGTAAATTGTATATGTTTGTGAACATTACCCTTAGTACACTTCAGTAAGTACACTGTGTACACTGTGTGCTTAGTTCTACCAGAAGTTATAATTGGATATTTACCCATTTTCTTCCTGTTCACCCCCTTTGGCTGCATAGCCGGCCATTTGATAAGCGGCGTTAGCCTGCCTGCATCCATTGAGACGTGACCGATACATGAAGTGAATGGAGTTAGGTTCCCCGGGCTGGTGAAGTTAGCATGTTTCTTGTGCTGCACTCTGACTGCTCACATGTTGACACGTTGCTTTCTCGATCACAATCATGACTTTATTTTGTGACACTTAGTTGTTAGCTAAGTTAGCTGTTTAGCTCTGAGCTACAGGTTGTGCTGAATTTCACTTTTTCCACTCGTTTTCCCTTTTTTGGGTGTTTTTGTGTGTATCCCAAGTACTGATGACTGTGGAGTGCTTGATGTTTTCTTCAAGCATGTAGTATAAAAGTATGAGCTGTCTCACTCTGTGCAAAGAACGCTGACATGAACCACAGCAGTCGTAAAAGGAAGTCATTAGCTCCTTGGGCCACAGGAAGTCATCAGGGCGGCCCTGAGAGGCGAACTGATAAAGGTCTAAGGTGCACACTCTCCCAGGCTAGATCCTCCCGTTAATGCTTAATAGAGTCCAGCAGGAAGACGGCCCCTCCACGCTCGCTTTGTGCCGAAACAAGAGATTACAGGAAATTCACTTGGAATTGATCCGAGGCCAGCGGTGTAAGAGGAGGCCTTGCGAGGAGCAAAGATCAATATTATCTTTCCGTTTCACGCCAACGGAACTTTTGCTTGGTGACGCTAGTCTGCAGGAACGTCAGCTGTATGTTTGTTCCTCAGGAATCACAGAGCACGTCACACCATGTGACCTTTGTGTGCATCTGTCATTGTGCACCTGCATATCTGTCAATGTGTTCTCGCTCCAGCAACAGTAAAAGCAACAATTGTGTTTTACTGCTGAGTTGTGTCCTGCTTTGTATAATTGTATCAAAACTTTGTGTATCGCTCTTTACTGACCTTGCATTGAATTAACCCTTCACTCTTCACCTCTAGAAAGTGTGTCCATTGTAGTGTGGTATCCTGTAGTTGCCGCTGAGTACCCAGCATGCCTTATGGGCAAAATAACAGTTAAAATGAAGTTTGCGCTTTGTCAGTGTTACCCTCATAGAATGGTTGTGTGTTCACTTAGCTGTTATGTGCCGTGTTTTTTATTTCTTGGTTGTCACCATTTGTCACCACGTTCTTCAAGCTAGCGCCAAATGTAAAATAATAAATAAAAGAAAATTATTCTGTGGTGGTCCAAAATGAATTGTGGCGAGCTGCCACAAATAAATAAATGTATGCGAAACGCTGGAAAGTGTAATGGTAATAAAGTTAGGGCACGGCGGTGGGGTGCTTAGCGCGCAGACCTCACAGCTTGGAGACCAGGGTTCAATTCCACCCTCGGCCATCTCTGTGTGGAGTTTGTATGTTCTCCCCGTGCAAGCGTGGGTTTTCTCCGGGTACTCCAGTTTCCTCCCACATTCCAAAAACATGCTAGGTTAATTGGCGACTTTGTCCATAGGTATGAATGTGAGTGTGAATGGTTGTTTGTCTATATGTGCCCTGTGATTGGCTGGCCACTAGTCTAGGGTGTACCCCGCCTCTCGCCCAAAGACAGCTGGGATAGGCTCCAGCACCCCCGCGACCCTCATGAGGAAAAGCGGTAGAAAATGAATGAATGAATGTCCGATATTGCCTTTTTTGCTGAAAACCGATATGCCACTCAATTTCCGTTACCGATATGAGCCGATATTGATATTTGTAACATGAGATATCTCCTGTGGTGGAATGAACACTCAAATATCGGTTTGCATGATCGGGCATCCGATACCAATACCAACCGATATCGCATTTTTTGCTGATCTCGGGCCGATAATTAACGGACATCCCTAATTGTGTGTCAAGCTGGTTCAGATCACTTCCTGCTTATTTTACAATGTATCTTCATTTGTGCACACCTGCAGGTCAGAATGATTCAAACATAGTTGAATCTGACAAACTGTACCTGTAGATTTGTCCTTAACCAAATATCACAACATAGAAAATGCATAAAACAAAATAGTACAAATTGTGGCCTGGAGCCATTTGTTGACTGATTGGGGGGGGGGTGATGTGATGGAGGGTGCAGTGATGGGAGCAGCACCTTTGTGGCGCAGGCGCTTTTGGGGCACCCTTGTGGTGCTGCTGGCGTTTTGGTTTTTGTTGGTTTTGCAGAACGTTTGGTGCTGCTAACGTGCAAGGTCCCACACAATCGATGCCATGATTGTTTACAGTCTGTGTTTACAGCATGTCACACGTTGGAGAAAAGGAGCGCTTGAGTTGTTCATGCTACAGCATCGTTCTTTTAAATGATTGGTAAGGTTCTCACATCATAATATCTGTCTGATCCCCAGGACTTTAGCTAATGTTCTTCTGGTTCTGTGGACATGTAGCATGTTTTATTGATCCTTGCGTCATATAACAGTTACAAAAGCAGCCCTTGCTGGTCTGGCCATTTTTAAAAGGTTAATTCATGGCAGCAAAGCTCTTATTGTTATTTTCCATGTCTTTGCACATATTATTATCAATGTGGTTGGACTGTGCAATAGTGTACAATAATAGTTTATCTCACTGCACAAGTGGACATTATTATTTTTGTAGAAGCAGATTATTTGAAGGCCCAAGTAGATGAGCATCTAATCGCACGGCGTGAATAGAGCAACGGTGCGTGAAGCTCAGAAAGAGACGGTGAGGCTGCAACTGAAAAAGTGCCCCAGGACGTGTTTCTCCTATCAGTCTGCAGCTATTACATAACCTCTGTTTGTATAAATGTGTGTGGGTGTGTGTGAGGGACGCTCATTATGTATTCTGTTAGCTGACGACGATGACAAGGTTGACATAAATGTGACAGTACTCGTAGTCTTACTGACTCTCCTCCATCGCTGCGCTCTCAGTGCTGAGTTGTTTTGGTTAGGAACGTTAGCCACTCATGCGAGCTGCTTTTGCGCTTGTTCGGCGTTCATTCTGGGCTGCGACTGCAAGAAAAGCAAAGCGCAGCATCTTCTTTTATTCATAAGCCATCAACAACTCATTGAGCAACAGTGAATTGTGAATGCAACAACCCCACCAAACAAAGCGGTGCAGTGACATGGACTCGCACTCAAAGAAGACTCCAGCGTCACCATACGCTAACTCATCTGCATTGATTCACTTCTTTTTACACTTGTGTGACACCCTCAGAATGATTATATACGACTTAAAACTGTACACCGCAATAACGTTTTGGTATGTTTAGTCACCCCTCGTATATTTAGTTCATCCCTCGGTTAAGTGGTTCCAGACTAGACTGCCATAACTGAATTTCCACGAAGTAGGATTCAATATTAATGAATGGGATGTAGTTAGTGTATTGAGAACCTATATATACCTATATAATATGATTATTGCCATTATTAGACATGAAATAGCACCCTTATAGACACCTTCACACTGCTATTATTTGTTTATACTACCACACAACTGTGCCGGCAACGGGATCACCGTTTGTAGCATATAGCAAGGTACTGAGCTAACGAGTTCCCTCCAATTTATTTGTTCTAAAGACAAAGAAAGAAGCCAAATTGTACCACTTCCACACAGAATGGGAGGAAAAGTTTCTTCACTCTCATGTTGGACATGCCATGGCTATGACTACTGCCATGCCTAGATGCCATGACGACAAAGGTGATGTCATCTCTCAGTGTAACATTACCAATGCCGGATCACTGTTCGTAGCATATAGCAAGGTACTGAGCTAACTAGTTGCCTCCAATTTATTTGTTCTAAAGACAAAGAAAGAAGCCAAATTGTACCACTTCCACACGGATTGGGAGGAGAAGTTTCTTCACTGTCATGTTGCCATGCCATGGCTATGACTACTGTCATGACTAGATGCCATGACGACTAAGGTGATGACATCTCTCAGTGTAACATTACTGATGCAGACTGACCAGAATGCTACATATAACTTGTCTTTCAACATTTGTTTTACTAATAATAGGCCACGAAACAGCGATCATTTATTAATTTCCAAAAAATGCAATGGAGTAAGGGATTGATGTTCAAACCGCAAAGATTTTAAAAGAAAATGTCACTTTTTTGGAAATCCACAATTCTTACGTGAAACATGACCCCATATCCTTCCTTTTTCTGTGACAAACAGCTAGCATGTGGGAGCTAACGCTGTAGGTAACGGGACGCACCTGTTCCGACTATAAAGCCCTAAAAAAAGCGTTCCAAAAAAACACTGTGACATTGTTATTTGAACAGCGAACACGAAGAATTATTTTTCTGGTGTAGTGACGCAGCACCTCACGCCACTACCTAGAGGTAGCGACAATGTTCCTGGGCACTATTGCTAGCCATGACCGACTCTAACTCTATAACTAATACGACTCAATGTGCACTTGGCGGGAACTCGGCATGCGTCTGTACTGCATCCAATGTGACGTACTGGAGAATCAGATTCCTAATGCATGTACCGTTACCCCCCCCCCACCTGTCCACTTAATGACGTAACTTCTGCTGCTGTTTGGTCCAGCGAGTTGTTGTCGGCACGCTGTTGTGCTTGTGTGTACTGGTGGCATCTGATGGTTTTCACATGTCCGCATAAAGACGTTCTCTGCATGTTGCATCAGCGCCCTGAGCTGCCATGACATCATCATCATCAGCGCGCATGTTAGCATGCGTGAGTAAGCAGTCCACAGCCGCCGGCCTGCAGACACACACATGTCCGGGTTGTGTGTGTTTGTGTTCATGCATGAATGCACGAGGCTGCTGTGCTCGCTTCCTGCCAGTGGTGTGGGGTGGAAGCGAGATGCCTGCAGCTTCTCTACATGGAGATAGCATGGGGGGACGGAGCAGCCCTTATTTGTTGTTGGAACATGTGAATCCCATTTATCTTGCATCCAGGCCAGATCCTAATACATGCTGCTTGCTTGTAGCAGACTATCTCCATGCTTCTCATTTGCAGCCTGTGCTTTGCCTCACTCCCTTTGATTGACAGGTAAAAGGGAGGGAAGAAGATAAGGGCGAGTCAAGAGGATGAGGTGGCGGTCCACGGATGGCGCAGATAGGCAACCTGATGTGACAGGAGGGTATCACCTGAAGTCCCCACTAAGGCATTACTGGCTGTTGCCATGGGAACCAGAATTCCCATTTCCTCGCTAAGAATTGAGATCATGATTCAATGTGATGATTTTGTGCACAGTTACTGTATATACTGAAACTTCAAATGGCCTTTCTCCGCCCTTCTTAATTGGAGGAGGGGGGGTCCCAGAAGTAGACTGAAAATAACCCATCCAATCATAACGCGGCATGCTCGCTCACACCCTTTTTTTTTATAATTAATGCGGTCGATTCTCCCGTGAGCTCCTAATATCATGTCATGAGGTGTGCACTGCTAAGCTGCAACCAGCGGGGGCGCTGTTGTGTGCCTTTCAATACCCTTGAATATTCATTCATTCATTTTCTACCGCTTTTCCTATCCCAGCTGTCTTTGGGCGAGAGGCGGGGTACACCCTGGACTGGTCGCCAGCCAGTCACAGGGTACATATAGACAAACAACCATTCACACTCACATTCATCCCTATGGACAATTTGGAGTGGCCAATTAACCTAGCATGTTTTTGGAATGTGGGAGGAAACCGGAGTACCCGGAGAAAACCCACGCATGCACGGGGAGAACATGCAAACTCCACACAGAGATGGTGGAATTGAACTTGGGTCTCCTAGCTGTGAGGGCTGCGTGCTAACCACTCACCGCCGTGCCGCATCCTTGAATATATGAAGGAAATATAGCAGAGGGGTCACGTCCAGTACAATGCAGGAAGCAGCTGTTTGTGGTGCGATGGCGGGCTCATTGTGTGACTTTGATGATGACAACATTTAGACATGGAGGTGACGAGAGGAAGACACACACGCACGCACAGATGGTAGTCAATGGCTCCTGAAGGCCCGGCTTCCCGTTTCCGATTCCTAACACGACTTCCTGAGACGACGTGACGTACTGATGTGATGTTTGTCTCTCACAGATTAACCTGCGGCTGATCCTGGTCAGCGGGAAGACGAAAGAATTCCTTTTTTCTCCCAACGACTCGGCGACAGACATCGCCAAGCACGTTTATGACAACTGGCCAATGGGTGAGTGATGGCCGCCATTCACTTGAATGTGTGCTGCTTTTTGCACTCACGTCACACACGCACACACACACACACACAATGGATGGCCACTCCGAGTCTCTGTGTGGGAGGATACACAGATTTTTGTGTTTGAGTCAAAAATGTCCAACCTCTGATTCATCCATCCATTGATTAAAACATGTGTCCCAACACTTTTGTCCATACATATGTCTACATATAGCACCCACCTGGGGGTGAAATACTTTGTATATACAGTATATCCATAAGATGCTATTGATGTAGTTGACATATTCAAGAGTCCAATCATGTGTGATGTTCTAGACTGGGAGGAGGAGCAGGTCAGCAGTCCCAACATCCTGAGGCTCATCTACCAGGGACGCTTCCTGCACGGCAACGTGACGCTAGGAGGTGACTGACACACCCACACACACACACACACACACACACACGGAAAGTTCTTTGGCTGTTTCATGTTTTCCTGAGCAGCAGCAGAACAGAAGAAGCTTAGTGCTCAGCACAGGCTGCCTTTGACAGGCACAGGAAGTGGAGGAAAAAGAAGGCAGGAGACGTGGAGGGAGCGAGTCGGGACAGGGTTGGGAGTGTGTGTGTGTGTGGGGGGGGGGTATTCACACACTTCCTTTCTGCCTTTTAGTGCTTAAAGAGGTCAGAGGTGGTGCCCAACCGGCCTCCACTCTTCCATCCTAAACGCCTCATGGTGGTCTTTTTCAGAGGAAGGACGATGCTAACGACCAAGACAGCCGTGATGCTCTCTCCTTGGAAACACTTGATGACGTATTTTCACTCTCTTGCAGCACTCAAGCTGCCTCTGGGGAAGACCACCGTCATGCACTTAGTCGCCAGAGAGACGCTGCCCGAGCCCAACTCTCAAGGTAATGCACGCCGCCGCTGCCTGCCGCCATCTTGTTCCCACACTGCAGAGGTGTACACTCCAGTGTCCAAACACCAGGGGGGAAATCATGTTTCTTATTAGCAACCCTCCTCCACCATCCTGATGGTTTACACACACGTAATAGATCATATTAGTCATATGTAGGGCATCACATCCATAAAAGGCATCATATTTTACAATTATGTTCATACATACATCAATACTACCATAATAATACAATAGCATTAATAACCCCATATTATGGTAGAATATGCATGGTTGGCAGGGTACACCCTGGACTGGTGGAAGACAGCTGGGATAGGCTCCAGCACGCCCGTGAGGATAAGCGCTAGAAAATGAATGAATGAATGAATGGTTGGATTAAAACACATGAGAATGATAGTTTGAACCTTATTTTTAACACTGTGACATCTACTGTATGAAGTTTTACTTTCAAATGTCAGCGGGAACAAAGATGCCGTCATCAAAAGGATCAGGTTCCCTCCCTACCAAAGTATTAGTGGTTTATGTTCATAGAAGGCGTCATATTAGTAATTTATCTATTTATAGAACATGATGGTGGTGATTTCTGTTCATAAAAGGTGTCATATTGGTGATGTGTGTCCATTTAAGACATCATATTAGTGATTTATGTATGTATAGAACATAGTTTTAGCAAGTTATGGTCATAAAATGTATCATATTAGTGATTTATGTATGTATAGAACATAGTATTAGCAATGTATGGTCATCAAAAGTGTCATATTAGTGATTTATGTATGTATAGAACATGGTATTAGCAATTTATGTTTGTTAAAGGTGTCATGTTAGTGATTTATGTATGTTTAGACCATAGTATTAGCAATTTGTGGTCATAAAATGTATCATATTAGTGATTTATGTATGTATAGAACATAGTGTTAGCAATTTATGGTCATAAAATGTATCATATTAGTGATTTATGTATGTTTAGACCATAGTATTAGCAATGTATTGTCATCAAAAGTGTCATATTAGTGATTTATGTATCTATAGAACATGGTATTAGCAATTTATGTTTGTCAAAGGTGTCATGTTAGTGATTTATGTATGTTTAGACCATAGTATTAGCAATTTGTGGTCATAAAAGGTATCATATTAGTGATTTATGTATGTTTAGAACATAGTATTGGCAATTTGTGTTCATTAAAGGTGTCATGTTAGTGATGTGTGTCCATTTAAGGCATCATATTAGTGATTTATGTATGTATAGAACATAGTATTGGCAATTCATGTTCATAAAAGGTTTCATATTAGTGATTTATGTATGTATAAAACATTGTATTAGCAATTTATGGTCATAAAAGGTATCATTTTAGTGATTTATGTATGTATAGAACATCGTATTAGCAATTCATGGTCATAAAAGCTGTCATATTAGTGATTTATGTATGTATAGATGTATGTATGTATTAGCAATTTATGGTCATAAAAGGTGTCATTAGTGATTTATGTATGTATAGAACATAGTATTGGCAATTCATGGTCATAAAAGGTGTCATATTAGCGATTTATGTATGTTTAGAACATAGTATTGGCAATTTGTGTTCATAAAAGGTGTCATATTAGTGATTTATGTATGTATAGAACATGGTATTAGCAATTCATGTTCATAAAAGGCGTCATATTAGTGGTGAATGTCCATTAAAAGGCATCTCTAGACCGTAGTATTAGCTGTGCGTGTCCATAAAAGCATCATATTGGTGATTTATGTATTTATAGAACATAGGATTAGTGATGTATGTTTCAAAACAATGTATTTTATGTTTGTGTCTTCAGGTCAGAGGAACAGAGAGAAGACGGGAGAGAGTAACTGCTGTGTCATTCTGTGAATAAACACCTTCTGGCCCCGCCCCCCTCCCCCCTGCTGTCAAGGCCCGCCCACACGGTCCCTCCTGGCCATTCATGTTTGGCAGACAGTGAGCTCGTCGTCCACCTGTCCTGGGCGCTGTCCTCACTGCGCACAACACACACACCCACACACATAAACTGCATTTCTTCTTCTTTTCTCAACACTTTAAGCCTTCTAACACACACACACACACACACACACACACACACACACACACACACTGGCGCTGTAGCCAATTATCACATTGTAACTGGCTGTTAGCCTGTTGTCATAGCAACGATGCCTTTGTTTTCATTCTTTGAGCTCACACTTCTAACCACTGATTAGATGCCAACACACTTACAAAGTGACAAGCCTGCAGCGTTTGTGACAGTTGTTCGATGCCCCCCCCGCCCCTCCCCTCCTGAGGTAGAAGAGACGCTCTCAGTGTTGGATATGAAAATGGGCCTTCCGTGTTCCTTCCTGTCTTCATTCTTTCAGTCCTATTTTCTAATGATGATGATGATGATGATGATGATGATGGCGTCCTCCTCAATACAAGCATGTGCTCCTTCTGCATATTGTCTGACATGCATCAAAAAGTTTCATTTCATATTTCCCCCCCAGGGAAGCGACATCCAGTGTATCGGACATGATGTGGAAGCTTCTAGATCTTGCTAGCCACTGTGTGTATTTCTATGTATTTGTATGTATTTGTATGTATGTACAGAATGTGTGTGTATGTACATTACCAGGCAAAGGTTTGGAGTGCATACCTTGTCATTCAACAGCATGACGGAGTGTGTGTAAACGTTTGACTGGTACTGTAAGTATGTCTATATATGTATATATACTGTATGTATGTGTGTGTGTGTGTGTGTGTGGACTGTATGCATGTAGCGTGATTAGCTGATTGACTTCCGTGTGCTCTTAATGCTATGTGACTCTTAATCCGCCATGATTGTGTACTGCAATCACATCTGTACAAACACAAACAACATTTGAAGCCAAGTGTAAATAGCACTAAAGAATCCCATCCCTTCCCCGCCCCCACCTGTAAACTAAATAAAGCTTGTTCAAGTGCGCGTTGCGTCGTTTTGCTAACAATGGCGTGACTTGACGGCGGTCTGCCGGGAAAATATCATGTGACCGCAACGGGCACATTTCAACACGACGGAAAGTCCAACTCCTTTCAGAAGAAATGTGTTGCGACATTTCTCTTACAGAAGCGTGTGGTGTCGAACATTTAGGAACAAACGGACGACATACTGTATATGTGGTTTTAATGGCCGACAAAGTGATGCTTTACTCTCCACTTGGCTGGGATGAAGTCATTAAAAACAAAATAGCGTAATAATAGAGTAATAGAATAATAAGAGTGTCTGAATAGCCCTCATGTACACGTTATATGGCAACACTGCAACATGTCAAGACATGTTTTAAGTTCCAATTTGTCACCAAGCTGCTCACCTTTTTTGCTCGTGCTGCCATCTTGCGGCGAAACCCGGTCACAGCAATGCGATCGCTACCAGCAGACGGCTAGGGGTTTCTATCAAACACTGCTGCCATCTTCTGGTGAGAATCTGCAACAGCAACCACAGGACCTGTCGAAAAGTTGTAATTTTTGCCGTTGTACAAATATTTCAACGTTCTTGTGTGTGTTTGCTTATATTATGACTGTATGACTAATATTTTATTCTTGTAAAACCTACTTTAAAAATCACATTTGTAAATTGCAATGATACACAAAATACACAGTTCGGTTCGAACATTACAAATGCATCTTGTTAGAGATATCAAATAAGCTGATGTAAGAATTCATGCTAAATTTTGTACATTATCCATATGAATGGAGTGAGGACAAACTAAAACATGTTCGGCTGTATAAACATATGAATTTCTATGGTGTACCATATTAAAACACAGACCATGTTTGTAGCTCTGCTAAATTAGCTTGCTAAATTAGCATGATATGCTATGAATCGCACCATGGAGTGGATGGTTACGAGCACAGTGACCCGACAGCGACCCCTGTATGGAAGGGTTTGGTACTGATACACGTATTGTTGCAGTCTTACTTTATTGTTCTAAAATCATAACTTTTAACTTTTTCCTCTTATTCCCGTAATAGTTTTACTTTATTCTGGCAATATTTTAACTTTTCTCAACCTAGTTTTCCAAAAGATTGCAACTTTGTTCTGTTTAGTTTCTTAGAATATTATGACTTTTGAAAAAGTTTTTTTCAATAAGCATTGTGCATCTTTCTCAGTCTCATTATTATGATTTTATTCTCGTATAGAAAATGAATGAATTAATATTTTAACTTTTTAAAATAAAATGGCTGCTCTTTTTTTCAGAATTTCTGTAGTTTTGATGTACAAATATGTCATCTTGTAATTATTTTTGGCTTATTCCCACTTCATTCTCCTAATATTTAGACTTTATTCTGATTAATTACTGCTCCTTTTTACAATGTTGTTGTTTTTTTATGTACAAATATTTCAACATATTTTTTCTGGCAATATTATAACTTAATCCCATAATAATTGGACGTTATTCTCATTCTAAAATTTTCCATCTATCCATTTTCTATGCTGCTTATATCACGGATATGCTGGAACCTATCCCAGCTGTCTTTGGGAGACAGGTGGGGTACCAGCCAATCACAGGGCACATATAGACAAACAACCATTCACACTCACATTCATACCTATGGACAATTTGGAGTGGCTAATTAACCTAGCATGTTTTTGGAATGTGGGAGGAAACCGGAGTACCCGGAGAAAACCCACACATGCACGGGGAGAACATGCAAACTCCACACAGAGATGGCCGAGAGGGGAATTGAACCCGGCTGTTCAGCCTGCGCGCTAACCACTTATCACCGTGCAGTCCTCTTGGAAACTACAAGCCATATAATTATAAGCAGCTGGTGTCAAACCTCCTGAAGTCCTACAAAGCTGCAATATGTCACTGAAGATCCACTTCTTGTATTCCCATCTATTGAACTGTGGAGAAGTAAGCGATGAGCACGGGGAAGGATTCCACCAGGAGAAAACATATCATGGAAAGTGGAATCCATCTTTGCTTGCTGAGTGAAACCTTAGCTTGTTTTTCATAAGCTATTCAATCACCTGATGTCTTAAGAAGTTTCTTTTTTATTTTCCCAACAGATCGAGAAGCGCAACTTGAATATTTAGATGTGATTTTGACTTATACGTGTTTGAATGCCCCTAATGCTACAAAAGGCTAGCAAGACAATGCACTTAAAATGGGTTCAAAGTTAAGAAACGATACTTACAACGACATCGATCATGAAAAGTTGTACACTCAAGTGTGCCGAGCCAACGTTAAAGTGACAAAACAAACAATAGTGTGTGTGTGTGTGTGTGTGTGTGTATCACCAGAGGATCAATTAGTCAGCTCGGTGCCAACAAATGGAAGACTTAAGGGAATTGAAGTGGAAAACAAGTCTTGTCTCTGGAGAGCGAAGTAGACACAGTAGAGAGGCGTCTCCCGTCAACATGTTTGTTTTACTACTTTGCTACTTTGACACCCAAACAAAGTTCATGTACGTAAACTTTTGTGTCTCCGTCTGACATGAAGACGATACATTGGGATCCAATATTGTTTAGAAGATCCAATATTGGGATCCAATATTGTTTAGAAGAGTAAAAACAACACGTATGCTTGTAAAATGTGTGATCGGTCATCTTAATATTCATGAATGAATGTTGATTCTGCTTGATGACTACATATTTGTGTACTTTATCAAAGAGTTGATATGAATACCGAGTTATTATTTAGTGTATAGTCGTCAGGTGATGAATTAGTAGCAAATAAGTGTCTTTGTCCCAGCAGCTTTAATAGTCCTCAGAGACACGTTGTCCTTCCCAGGGCGCATCTCATAGCTAATTCATTAGCGAACCTTAGCTTACCCCGTAGCTGTGGCATTCGTGTTGATCACCTGAAAAATTGGTTTGGGCATGCTGGTTGTGTGTTTCCAGGAGGCGAGTTTGGTGAAGATGGCTTCACGGAGGACATCCAATGTCTGGAAGTGATGTCCGTTTTGGTAAACTTCCCTTGCCATCCGCCCCCAATTGGGTTTAGATTAGGCTGAGGTTGTTCCTCTGGAAGACAACCTTTGAACTACACAGACGAGGGTCTTGCCGCCTGTCGTACATGGTTGTTTCCCCGCCACCGGAGGTCAATTCCCCCGTCAATCATTCGCCCACAAATATGGCAAGAGAGTCTGGAGCAGGGGTCTCAAACTCAATTTACCTGGGGGCCACCGGAGCTAGGTTCTGGGTGAAGCCGGGCCGCATCCGGTTTTCAAAAAAAAAAAACCAAAACGCATTTATTAAAAACTGGAAAAAAAAATCAATAAAAAAACTATCTTCAATGCTTTTGCTTCTGCTATACCCTACACTTTTTCAGTACTTTGGTTCCGGTTTTCCACACCAAAATATCTGATAAAACATTCCACTGTTCTCAAATATCTTCATTTTTATTTTTCTATACACAAAATAAGAAATAAGTAAATAAACAAATTAAGAATAAAGACAATAAATCAATCAATCAGTAATAAATAAGTAAAATAATAATTAAACAGCAAATAAGAAAAAGGTAAGAAACCACATACAGTTGGTAGAGAAATGATTTTTTTTCAGATTGAAAAGTACAGTATTAACAGTTATTGAACCTTTAACATGAACATTAATGAAACGTAATAATTGGACCCAATTAGCAAGTTGGGTCATTAGCATGGTACTCAGTTCCATCTGGGAGCAGCGTGGTAACTTTAACAACATGTTTGATGAGATGCTTTATCTTCACGTGTATTTTCCCTTTTATTCCAAATCATTTCCTGCATTTATTTGTACCCAGCGTCATAAGCCTTTAGCATTGCTAATCCAAAGCAAAACAGGGCGGGGTAACAGGGTAGGGTAACAGTATGGGCGGGGCAAAATCATGTCAATTGTGTCCGGTGTGCACACAGCTTTAAGCTGTCATTTCAACATTAAACTTTGGTATCAAGGTGGGGGCCTCAAACTAGCATCTCACGGGCCGCATTTGGCCCGCGGGCCGCGAGTTTGAGACCCCTGGTCTAGAGTCTAGAGTCTAGACATTTTCATTGCTACATAGCTCCACCAGAAGGTAGAAGGATAGCTAGAGGAAACGATCATAACATCCCCACATAGCCATCTGCTGTTTGACGCCCCTGCACAACCTGAAGCTCCATTGTTCCATTGAAGGATCACGATGGCGCCCCCTCCACTGTGTCCTTGTCATGCCAGTAACGTTGGAAGCCATCAGGACCGTCAAAGTTCCAGTTAGAAGTCACTGATGATATTCAGCTTTTGGTGTTGTTTTGTCCTACTGTGTTCGGCGGTCAGGAAACACACCACAATGCGCCGTTGCATCCGTTGAGCTATTTATGACTTCTCTGACGCTTTCTTGATCCCCATCCACCATTTCCCCGGGTTGATGCTGTACGTGAATCATAGAGGTGAGGTTTTGGTTCCATTGTGGGAGCTGTGCAGTTGTTTGCGCACCCTTTTCGCTAAGCATTGGTGCTAATATTAGCGTTCAAGCTAACTGTATGACCAACTATTGTTCTAATAACCCTCAGATGCACGAGTGACTGGACCCTACACTCTTCCATAAGTGGGTCAAAAATCACCCATACTAGAATCGATGCCTTTTTATGCCAATTTTGCCATTTTGGTTAGGAATAATCACTTGTATGATATTTAGTATTATATTTAGGATGATTTCATGTTAGAAACATCTTCATTTTTCACTTTTTTACATCTTTGAAAAAGAAAATGACCCCATCCAACAATAGAAAATGTGAGGATCTATTGTGTGTTACATTAAAAATGTGAACGGTATGATATCAAAAAGATGTTTTTTGAGGAATATAAAATGATGACAAATTTCATTAGATAACAACCTGACCGGGTCATTTTTGACCCACTTATGGAAGGTTAACACAAAACCAAAAAATTCTTAAAATGTATAAAAGGTAAGTTAAAAATGTGAACGGCATGATATCAAAGAGATGTTTTTTGAGGAATACCAGGAATATGAAATGATAAACAATTTTCATTATAAAGATATTTCAAGAAAACAACCCGACCGGGTCATTTTTGACCCACTTATGCATCTAAGGGTTTCCTTGTTGATTTCTGTATGAGCCTTTGGCGCATCGTTATGTTGATGTAATATGAGTTATGTTACTTTACTTATCATTGATTTGTATTGTATGTTGTTGTATGTTGTTACAGCACCACAGCATAAAGCCTTAATACATCCACCAAACAGAGGACAACCTGCCGTGGTCTTTGACTTGAACACACCTTTATACCTTTGACCGCCCCGAACCAGTGCATCCTTGGAGACATTCTCACCGCGCCAAGAACCCTCTCCGTTTCGCTTCCAATGTCCCATGTTTGGTACAAATTCCAAACACACAATTTAGAGGCGTTGAAGGAGACAAAGCCTTTGAATGCCGTCTGATGAGGTCAGACAACCATCATTTGGGCCGAGGATGTCTTGAAAGACGGCCAATGGGATCCTCTGACTCAGGGCCGGTACAGTTTTTTGTTCCATAACCCTCAGGATGTTTGTGGAAGTTTCAAATGATCTTGGTTTTCCTGCGTCCAACCTCAGCGGCAATGGCACGCCGTGAGAAGCCTTACACAGGCAGCTCAACAATCCGACCGCGTTCAAAGACAAAAAGCTTTTTTGCCTTTGCCCTCAAGAGATCCTGACAGTGTGAAAACCTGACAGAAAATCACAAGCAATCCACATTTTTTCCACGATTTGGACTTGTAAGGCTGTGGGTTTAAACTTTTGAACATTAAGCTGTGAGGTCATGTTTGTGTTTCCATGATTACGCTCGGTTGGTGTAAACGTGTTTGTCGGCCAAGTGGGTGTAGTTAAGGAGGAGGAGGCACAAGGGGGAGTGGCATGGGCGTCCCCTCTTATTGGTGGTCCTCACAGAAGACGAGCATCTTGTGGGACCATGAACTTGTTCAATCCCGCAACAGACAAGAACGTGTCCATGGTGCGCCCCGAGTACTTCATCATCAGCGGGCTGTCAGGCGTACGCCACATCAAACTGTACTACGTCTTCCTCTTCCTGCTCTATCTCCTGTCCGTGCTGGGCAACGGCGCCGTCATGGCTGTCATTTGCCTGGACCGCAAGCTGAGGACGCCCAAGTACGTAGCCGTCTTCAACCTGGCTTTGGTGGACCTGTTGGGCAGCTCAGCGCTTGTGCCCAAGCTGCTGGATATCTTCCTGCTGGGGCGGCGGCGCATCGCGTACGGGAACTGCCTGGTGTTCCTCTTCTTCTGCTACACGTGTCTGTCCATGCAGTCCTTCAACCTACTGGCGCTGTCCTACGACCGCCTGCTGGCCATCATCTTCCCGCTGCACTATCAGGTGAGGATGAGCCACCGCTTCATGTTCTCGCTCATCGCCGTTTTCTGGCTGCTGGCGGTGCTGCTGGTGCTGGTGGCGGTGGGCCTGCTGACGAGGCTGTCCTTCTGCCGGTCGCTGGTCATCAACAGCTACTTCTGCGACCACGGCCAGATCTACAGGCTGGCATGCAACAGCCACTTCCCCAACTACGTGGTCAGCTGCCTCTACCCCATCATCATCTTCTGGATCCCGCTGGCCTTCATCCTGCTCAGCTACGTGGCCATCGGCTGCACGCTGGCCAAGGTGGCGGCCGTGCAGGAGCGCCTCAAAGCCTTCAAGACCTGCGTGGCCCACCTGTCGCTGGTGGCCATCTACTTCATCCCGCTGCTCATCACCTTCACGCTCATGGAGAACATCCACCCCAACGCCAGGATCATCAACCTGTCGCTCACCTCCGTCTTCCCGCCCATGTTGAACCCCATCATCTACACGCTGCAGACGCAGGAGATCAAGGAGTCTCTCAAGAAACTGCTCGCCAGCCGGCACAAGGCCAAGATGGCCGGTGGCAGGCCAGCGCACGTTAGCTGACAAATACGAGTACGGCGTCATGATAGCCATTGGGGAAGGTCTGGCCTCTACCTCTTTCAATATTACGTAACGGTAGTAGAAATGATCTGTCATACTTCTCCAATGTTGTTGTTTATTTCCTTTGTCATGGTGATGTTTCACCAAATATTACACATACTGTATAAAAGTAGACATTTCGTTGTCAACTGTGCTACTTTGGTCAGTGCTCCGCTTGATTGACCATTTCAGGGACGTAATAGGTACGCTGGCAGCGATAAACTTCACATAATAAGTACAGTACGTATGCTTAACCTTCGCCACACACACCTCCAAAGTTGTTGGTGTGCTCAGCTGGGTGTGGTTTCTGCAGTCGGCATCCGTCGTTTCCTCAGTTCTTCCATGCGTGTCTTCTGGTGGTCCAGCATGCACGCTTTGAAGGCGCGCACGTGGCTCTGACATGCCCGCCAGTCCTGACGCTCGGCCATGCACTCCTGTACGGCGTAATGCAGCTCGGCGCAGCCCGTGCGAGAAATCATAAGCTCCACCGGGTCGTCCTCATCCTTGTCGTCGCTCCTCCTGCTGCGGTTGTGAGGAGACGGTGATGTCATTCTGCGCAGAGGAACAACACCAATGTGATATGGTGGTCATGATCATGGAAATGTGCGGTATGTTTGCCGCTTTGAATTGTTTTTCATTGAGTAGACCACAGGGGTGTCCAAGCTACGGACTCTGGGAGGCTTGTTTTTTTTTTATTAGCTCACTGCACGCTGTAGGAATAAAATTAAACAGCAATAATGGGAAAATGTTTGGACACCACTGGTGGATTTTGTCTAGCGAAACTTGTAGTAATTAATAATTATGGTAACTAATGTGTATGATAAATATATACCGTCACTACTTCTGTAGGCAATTGCAACGTCAGAGTTATTGAAATAATTGACGTTTCTTTGAGTATGACCTCATGATGTACTGTATGTTAGCTAACTGGTTCACAACTCAACAATTTATTGTTATCATACCTGTTGACCTGGTTGTCTTAAATGGACTCCGTGTGTCCAGTCGTTGAGGAAAAGTCACACTTTTATAAGTAATAACTTAAAAAACGGACTCGAAGGAGAGCAGCTGCTTTTCCGGCTAGAGGGGACACATTTAAGCGTCGGACTGTGGTGTCGGAGATAAATAGTTCCGTCTAAGCATACTGCCCTAACCGACAAACCACACAGGTAAATACAATCACGCCATACAACCTCATATCGTAATTATGAGTAATAATTCAGTTTTATGTGTATCTGTACTCAACATGTTTGTAATGCATTTTAACATAATTAAATGACGATTCATGTGATTATCTTTGACGCAAGAAAAGGTAATGCAATGCAATGCAGGAGTACAAGCTAGGTCGTGTGTCTGAAGAAGCAAACATCTTTCTGTTTAAATTCACCCTAGCTTTTACAATCATTAAGTCACCACAACTGTAGTAAATGTAGACAAATACAGATATTTAGGTTATATTTCAGGGATATTTATAAAAAAGCAGTAATCAGCCAAGCTTGGCGTTACTGCAAAGACTAGTGAGGTGGGCGACGTCGTCCACAAACGCTGCAAACAAAATCCTCCAAAACTAAAAACACATAGCTGCTCGACGCCACAAAGCAAATGCAACAGCAAAATGATCCAAATTAAATCATAAACACCTTAAAATCAACACCCAAATGCTAAATAAAAATGCACACAATGGTTGTTTTGTGTTGCTTTAACGGTGTAAGGTGTAACGTCTACTTGGGTGACCTTGTCTACAACAAACAAAGCTATTATTCACACTTTAACCTAATTAATCTCCTTGAGTACTATCACAGTGGAACTGAGATATTATTTCCCTGTAGGAAACAGTCAATTATAAATAATCTGTTCCAGGGTCAATGTGTGTCCACCATGACAGCTTTATTAATCGTGCAGGCCATATTTGAAGTCCCATTTTTAACACGCTTGGCTGTCACACAAGCAGCAGGTATGCCAGAATTCTGACTGTTTGACTTTAGTTTGCAGGTGACCTCATCGTGACGGTGCCCCTCACCAGAACCTCTCAGAGGGGCTCCTTTTGTCTTATTAATCCCTTTTATCATAAGACAGTAATTTCCAGGAGGGACCATGATGAATAGGCCTCTACTAGACTAAAGAGGAATTAATTTAAGTTAATATGGGTGACTCTGCCTCCTGCTCAATGTCATGTAGGATAGCCTCCGCCCCTCATGACGACCCTGCACTGTAACAGTATTGATGATGGCTCTGCATGCGGGTCATGATGAAGAACTGAACAGTTTGAGTCGAGACAGGATGTACATTTTAAGAGTAGATGGCTGCTATTTGCACAGGTTACCTTCTACTGTTACTCTTATACCGTAGGTGCTGTGTTGTATTTCACTGGCCACCTGGGGGCAGCAGACAGTCTTAAAATGATAGGGGGGGGGGGTGATGTCCTCAAAGTGTCTGTACTGTTAAAGCAGCTGTTAAACTTGGCTGGATCATGTGATGGCTCGTCATCCTGATGTGTTACTCAGTGGAGGAGAGAGGGTGCTACTAGGTAACATTATTTTATGTGGTGGGGGGTGGGGGGGATAGAAGTGACACAGCAGTTCTCTGACAAGCGGATCAGAACCACAAAAATGTTGTCTGACTGCCGGCTATCTAAACTGCTGAGATGCCAGTTTTGTTGGTGCACTTTGAGATGCATGTCACGTGCACATACACACAGTGGAGGCTAATTCCATTGATTTGAGGGAGCATTTCCTTCTAATTGGGCCCAATAATGATGACATGACTTCTAGAACTGCATTCTCAATGCATTTACTTATAGAAACGTAGATTTTTGTGTTTTAGTATATCTATCCATCCATCCATCCATGGGGCGTGTGCATGCTGGAGCCTATCCCAGCTGACTTCAGGCACATATACCTTACACAAACAACCATTCACACTCACATTCATACCTATGGACAATTTAGAGACGCCAATTAACCTAACAATTTCAGTATCATTCTGGCAAACATCTGGGAAATACACCGAAATCCAACCCAACTGTGCTCACAGGACTAAGTGGGGAGTAAGTCACCATTGATGCACTACACTGCCAATGGATGCCATACAACTTCATGTCAAAAATCCACCCTTTAACCCCTTTAAGGTCTTGAAGATGCTTGTTGGTGACTTTAAGTGAGTCAGGTTTGTCCAAATATCTTCATACAGGAAACTAGAATAGCCACTTTGATACGTTTAGTGCTAATATGCTAAAACCAATGTAATGTAGGTCAATGACCGGTCAAAGGTTTTACAACACTCCGAATTTTCCAGTTGTTTATTGAAATTCAAGCCGTTCAAGTCCAACGGCTTGAAATGGTACAAAGGTAAGTGGTGAAGTGCCAGAGGTTAAAAACAAAAATGAAAAATAATATGGATCTCAGAATTACACAAAAAGTCCTATTTCAGGGACCACAAAACGGGTCAACAATTTCAAGCTTTTCCGCAGAAATGGAGGTGGATCAAAATTGTCCATAGGTATGAATGTGAGTGTGAATGGTTGTTTGTCTATATGTGCCCTGTGATTGGCTGGCCACCAGTCCAGGGTGTACCCCGCCTCTCACCCGAAGAGGGCTGGGATAGGCTCCAGCACCCTCTGTGACCCTCGTGAGGATAAGCAGTATAGGAGATGGATGGATGGATGGGTGGAGGTTGATCAAGCCTTGGCAGTTGGTGCACGTACTTCCTATCGGTGTTCCCCAAGTTCTGGAGTACGTACGACCTCCTCTGCCTGAATAAAATTAGACACACTATAGTACTATATCCTCCTCAACATCAGTTGAGCAGCATTGTACTAAAGTCATTAGTTGCTACAAAAAAAGGAAATGAACAATGGAAGAGAGACAGACCTTATTACTTATTTCTTCCTCCAGAGAAACTGGATTGTTTTGACCGGTCGTGTGTGCTAAACTATCTGAACAAAACATCTTAGCTTTGTGTCAAAGCAGTGTGAGTGTCTGCAAAGCAAATGAGTGTAATATCGAATAAAATGTCTCATTAATAATCAATGTATTTTATTTTTAAAGTATGCCGCAGGCCCATAAAAAATGAGCTGTGGCCTGAAAAAGGCCCCATTCTAGATACCTGTGCTTTAGTCAAATGTAAAGTAAAGTGTCGTTATTCCGCCTCCATGTAAAGTTGAATTTGGTGCTGACGTCTCCTAAAAGCAAGTTAATGAGCAGCACATCAGTCTTGTCAGCAATAAAAGTCTCTCTTCGCTCTTATGACTTCCTGCTTGTTCCCCATCAGACCCAAAGTCATTAAATCAATTGCAAGTGACACCCCCTCCCCCAATAAAAGAAATAAAAGCTTTTACAAGTTGAGCATCAATGTCACCTTTTGAGGACCTGGCAGGTCTACCGCGTCCAGCAGCTGCGCTCCGGTTTGAAGTGTGAAATGCCCAAACGACGTCTTCATTAATGCTTGCCCTCTGCCGAGCGATGAAGGTCAGAGCATCATCATCATCACTTTAATGAGAGTATGGATTGCAGCCATGTTGTGATCCGAGGCCAATCGATCAGTCAGAAGTGTTTTCTTTCTTTTCTTTTCTTTTTTTTAATTCTCCATTTCGTCTTGTAACGGCCATGAAAACACACGGCATCTTCGACTGCAGAGGTTGCGACCTTGGCGGTGCGTTTGGTTTCCCATGGTGGGGAATTAATGACACTGCTGAGCAATGCAAGCACGGATCACTGACAAAATAGTCCAAAATAGCCACTATTCACCATGATGACTTAAAGCTACTGTATGTAAGAACCGGACCTTCGAGTAACATCTTAAACAAGTTGGTGCTAACCACACTTATATCGTTGCGGCAACCAAAATCCTCAATGTTGCATTCATACATACTATGTGATTCGCGTTATTAACTCGTCTCAGTCGCTCCACTCATCCAAGTCCTGGTCCACCGCTTTCTTATTACTAAAAATGGCATAATGTATACTGCATATGTATGTATACTGTATGTCAGAGGTAGGGAACCTATGGCTCGGGAGCCAGGTAGGGCTCTTTTGATGACTGTATCTGGCTCTCAAGCATTTCTTACCACAATAAAAATTTATTTTTGCTAACATTTTAAAGTAAACGTCACAGAAATGACTGTTAAAAATAATATTAAAAATCAACAACTTTTTTATGCATTTTAATTCGTCCATTTATTTTCTACTACAATACGGCCGACCATATCCATCTTTCCTGATATTTTCCAGGTCAAACACCAAAACTCGATTATTACTGGGTAATGCGGTAGTCTACCTCGGTCATTGAGATGTCAACATGTAAATATAAACTTTTCTCCTTTAGTCAAATAGTCACCTAGCTAAAGCTGCAGAACCAAGCCTTCTGGCAAAGATGGCCAAAAGAATGAAATATACTGAGTATGGTGCAAAATTATGCAGCAGCAGAAGTTGTATTAACGGCAACAAGTATTTGATTTATTATTAGACACTGCGCTGCTCACGAAAGTGTGCTGGCCACACCCCATTGGCGTGGGGTAGTGTGCCTGGTCTACGTAATTAGAGCCCATTATCTAAAACTGTTGGTCTTACATAAAAATGCACACATTTTATTGCATTCAATGTTTAAAAAAAATGTATATGGCTCTCACAGATACACATTTTAAAATATCTGGCCTTCATGGCTCTCTTCGCCAAAAAGGTTCCCGACCCCTGGTGTAGTGGATAGTGGTAGGCATAATCTAGCGAGGTTCCAGGCGCTCAATGAAGCTTTTAAACCAAGACATTCTCTTTTCTATCAATGCTAGTCCTGTGGGAGGTTCCTATGCATGACAAGTTTCCTCCATTCTGTGCCACCACAGGAAACCTGCGCATGACAAGTTTTCTGCTTTGTTTGTGGCCTTTCACAAAAAGTGCACACGGCCGACATCGCTTCTGCTCCTTACTACTCTGTTAACACGTCAGTACATTGTTGTTGTGATCACATGGCCTTTATCCGGCCACTGATGGATAGATGTGCTGTGCCACAGTCTGGAATCGATTGCTCGTATCGGACTAGCAACATCGGAGGTTTTACCCTTACTTTTA
Source organism: Doryrhamphus excisus (assembly GCF_037039965.1). Taxonomy (NCBI): domain Eukaryota; kingdom Metazoa; phylum Chordata; class Actinopteri; order Syngnathiformes; family Syngnathidae; genus Doryrhamphus; species Doryrhamphus excisus. The sequence continues at coordinate 14,341,878 of NC_136377.1, forward strand.
CGATCCGATAAATGGGACTCAGTACAAAGTCACAAGGATTGGATTTGGTTATGTTGACAACAGCTAATGTCAATATGAGTCAGACAGTTTGACATAAACGGGTTCACGGGTTCAAGTTTGTTTTGTTTGAGCGGCTCTGCTGCCACCTGTCTGCTCTGTGTTGCAGTGCACCTGATGGGCGTTGCCATCTGGTGGACTGTTGCTTCCAGCTTGTGGGTTCTCCGAATTAGCTTTTGCTATTGTTTTGCCGTTTTTGCTCCCGTGGTTTACCATTTACCTTTGGCTTTGTCCTGTTTTTTGCCTTTTTGTGACAATTCATCCACTCAAGTCGAGCCTTTTTATTATGATCTTTCTATTCTGGCAACCAGCCGATTCATAAGATCAGATGTAGGTTGTTTGTTTTTCCATGATAGGAACTATTAAAAGGGATGGAAAGATACTGGAGTTACCTGATGAAAACAGGAGGGTTGAAGGGAATGCATTGGATAAGGTTAAGTGTGTGTAATAAACACTTTATTTTTTTAAATTTGTGAGTACCCCTGATTTAGTTCCAGACATGATGCCCTTAACAACCCTCCTCTCGGCTTCTCACACATGTAGCAAACGATGACTCATCACTTTGCACGGGACCTTTGGAGGCCGGGCTGAAGACGTTAATGAAACTTTTTCTTCTTAATCGTTCTTTTTTTTTCCTTTCCAGCTTAGAGGCAGCGTGCTTAGGAAGTCACTCAGCTGAATAAAATCATTTACCTGCAGCGAGGAGCATGGAGAGGTGGGGTGTGGGGGGTTAATGGGGGATCTGCATGACTAATATTTGAGGAGAGGAAGCTGGGGTGAACATGCAACGCAAACATCCACAAGCTTCTTCATCTTTACTGAGTCCATGACGCACAAACACACATTTACATTTGAACATTCTTTATTCTATATTCTGATGATGAAGATGTTGCACGGAGAGGGAATAAAACACTTCCTGGGTCGGCACTATAGTCCAAGTCTTAAAAAGCAGATGTTAGAAACCTTTTCCAGATGTGCAGAGGTCTCTGGCTGGTGGTTCCTACTCTACTGATAAGAAGCTCTTATCAGTAAGAGGCCAACATGAACTTGTGCTCTATTTGCAACATGAAAAATATCTTTTTTTTTTGTCCAAAACTTAAATTTGACACATTTAATTTGTCTTTTCCTCCATTCAGCATTGTTGTTATTGTGTCTTTTTCATTAGTGACTTTCCTCAGACTTCTGATTGGCTACAATGGTCTAGTCTTTTGCTTAGGCTGTGTCTCATATAAAGTACTTCATCAGTACACTTCAGAAAGTATACTTTACACCTGACTGTTGACAAGCTGCATACTTACCGGAAATGCCCCATGCCCTTTGGCTACAAGATAATTAAGCGTCCAGCAGTGTGCACTCACTCTTTGAGCGTGACATCCAGGTACTGACACTGACATGAGTGCACTGCATTTTGACATTCCTCACAGTGTGAACACACGTATGCACTCAGAAGTCTTAATTGAAGACTTCCATGTACTTGGTTTCCGAGTGTGCAAACTTTGGCAGTGTCGTGCTATCCCAAATCAATTGATGTTGATGACTGCTTTTTAATGCTGCATTGCAACCACTCAAGATAGTCCATCTCCGCATTTTGCAGTGTACTTATGCGCTGAAGTGTAAGTACACAAATGTGCCAGATTAGACACAGCCACTGTGTTTTCCTGCTTTCCTTTAAAACTATTGCTGGCGGAAGTTTTTTTTTAAAGACAAGGGGTGTCCCAAGATGAAAACATGACAAGATTTCTCGTTCGTGGGCACTAGGCCCGGGATGATGATAAATGAATTAATCACACACAATAGACAGTATATTGTCTTGGGCATGCGTGCAGGGTTCACTCTGTGCATTGGTTACAGCACGTTGGTGTGTTTGTTCCATAGAACCGCATGAAAGGAATGAGCCCTTTTATCAGTCATACAGTCACTTTTTCTCAGTGGGTGGAGGCGGGGCCGCCAGCTTATACACAGAACGCAGAAGAGTATAACGTAGTCCAAATTAAATGAGTGGATTGCCATATTCATTCTTTTTTTACCGCTTATCCTCACGAGGTTGGCGGGCGTGCTGGAGCCTATCCCAGCAGTCTTTGAGCGAGAGGCGGGGTACACCCTGGACTGGTGGCCAGCCAATCACAGGCCACATATAGACAAACAACCATTCACACTCACATTCATACCTATGGACAATTTGGAGTCGCCAATTAACCTAGCATGTTTTTGGAGAAAACCCACGCATGCACAAGGAGAACATGCAAATTCTACAGAGATGGGCGAGGGTGGAATTGAACTCGGGTCTCCTAGCTGTGAGGCCTGCGTGGTAATCACTCATCCACCGTGCAGCCTAGATTGCCATATGTTGTCATATAATTTTTTAATTGTACTATTCTTAAAAGTAATGTTAAAATCGCATCTCGTTTTCATTGGCCCCAATCTCGCGTATCGTCTTGTCTTGTGAACTGAGTATCTAGTGACACCCTAATCTGGAGTGGAAAAAACATGGTCTCCAATTGAAGTGTACTGTATGTATGAATATAGACATCCAGCCAAAGCTGTTTTGTCCTCTTGAGACATCCTGATGATCAGTTGACGTCCTGGCCATGTTATGGCATCCAACAACAGCATGACGCACTTTTTATGCCATTGGTGGCAACTTTTAACACTGCTGACAAATTGATTTGCATCTACAGTACATGTCCTTCCTCTGTCTGCTACATGAATAATAATTATAATAAGAATAGAATGTATGTAACTCCTATTTATACTCACACTAAACCCAAGAAGATTGGAAGAAATGATACCTTTAGTTATTTCTGGTTAACTAAAGAGATCAAATCAGTTCTACCTTTCGAAAAAGAAGCCTGTACGAGACACTTTAATAATGTCAGTAGTATATTTACAAATACTAGAGTGACCTCTAATCCTACAAATAACATTAACATGCGTGTTCATTCATTTAAAACTTACCATTCTTCGTCCTTCTGACACTTTATATGTTGTCACGTCTTAAGCTATTCAAATGAGTACATGTAAAATATCTTCATACAGTATTAAGTAGTAAGTAGAGCTATTGAGCTGCTGAGATGGAAAAGATGATGAACAGGTATTGTCTTTGGCTGTGTCACAGGGTTAAACGGCCACATTGGCCAGCCGTGGGTCCGAGTCCTGCTCGTAGCGGTAGTGGTAGACCTCCATCTGGTCCCTACACGCCTCTCGGATGTTGTTGAGCCAGCGCTTAATGCCGCCTCGGTTCAGGTAAAGCACCATGAGGAACACCAGCCCGATCAGAGCCAGGACAATGCCCAGGAACACGTAGGAGACCGCCTCCAGGTTCTCGTTCACGCAGTCCACGTCTTCCCCGCGCAGTTTCTCCAGAGGGAGTCCTCTCTTGGCTTCGGGCTCACTGCAACGTAGCAGCGCCGCGTCGGGACACTGGGACGAGTTCCTCAGCCAGTAGTAGAACGCCTCCAGGTCACACGTGCACCTGAAGGGGTTCTGTGACAAGTAGACCCTGGTGCGCCTGTGCTGGCCCAGGCTGGTGACATTGTCCCTGTTGATGGTCTCGATGGAGTTGTTGACCAGTACTAACTGGTGCAGGCTGGATGCGTCCAAACTTGCCAGTGGGACGGACCGCAGCCGGTTGCCCGCCAGCTCCAGGCGGTGAAGGTTGTGAAGACTTTTAGAGGCGAGTGCGGCCGAGAGCTGCATGGTGGCCTCGGGCAGGATGGACTCATTGAGGCACAGCATGCGAAGTTCCACAAGTCCATTGAATGCATCATCTGAGATCAGCGCTACGCGGTTGTGGCTCAAATCCAGCACGTGCACACGCGGAAGTCCCAAGAAGGCGCCCGCTTCAATTACCTGGATCATGTTTGAAGCCAGGGACAGAGTCCCCATGTCCAGCTCTGTGCCATTGGCCGCGAACGCACCACGCTGCAAAGTTGTCACGTTTCTCCCGTGCACGATCAGCGTGGACGTCCACGCCGGGACGTCTCCCGGCACTCCCGGGACCCCGCCGCCACGGCAGCTGACCGTGCCGGACTCTCGGTCGCACGCGCACGCCGGCGGGCACGCGTCCTCCGCGCGGACACACGCCAAGCCCGCCAAAACGGCTGCCCAAGAACGCCACGCACTCGCGCGCGTCCACATCTTCTCTCGCCTTTGGGTGTGTGTGCAGTACTCGTCGCCTCTCACGTGCACGCGCCGGCCCGCACTAGCCCGTACGGCTCCGCGACGGTCCGCTACCGGTCCAGAACGGCACGCTCATGACGTCTTCACGTGCCCTGGACCTGAGTGAAGTGAGACTGACTTTCGCTGCCTGTCTGGTCCGCTGCCACGCCCCCGGAGTGGCTCCCATGTCACATGACCCAGAGAGAGAAAGTACTGTACAGAGCTTGACCCAAAAAAAGCCCCTTCATGAAGTCACACTTCCATCTTTTTAATATATTAACATTTGTGATGATTTGTTCTGGTGTTATGGGCAGTGAATCTGGACTTGGAACCTTCAGAAAATACCACAATATTCTCCTCAAGAGCTCAGTTCAGCAAGTGTCAAAACACTCTTTCATGTTATGCTGTGAAAACCGCATCACTTTTGCACACTTTTATGACACATACGAATGTGAATATAAGCCACAGTTTGACCCTGGAACGGATCATTTCTATTTCCATAATTTCCTGTGGTGTTGGATATTAAAGTGGTACTGTATTAATGATGGACGTTTTTATCCATCCGCTAAAACATGTTTGTATTTTCATCTTTAGCACGTTGCGACTGTCCCCGTGCACCAGTGGATTTCAGCGGCATATGAGTGGCCTCCTCTTCCAAAGACAAGCACCCGCTGTCGTCGTCCTCTGTGTGGAGTCAGCAAACAAAAGAGGAGTTTTAGTAAACACAACACTTGAGTGGGTGAGTGAGACACTTTCCTCCCTTGGGAAACTCCTTGCCTTCGATCTGTCTGTGAAACATTCATTCATTCATTCATTCATTTTCTACTGCTTATCCTTGCGAGGGTTGCGGGGGGTGCTGGAGCCTACTGGTTTGCTACTGACTGGTTGCCAACCAATCACAGGACACTTATAGACAAACAACCATTCACACTCACATTCATATCTATGGACAATTTGGAGTCACCAATTAACCTAGCATGTTTTTGGAATGTGGGAGGAAACCGGAGTACCCGGAGAAAACCCACGCATGCACGGGGAGAACATGCAAACTCCACACAGACATGGCCGAGGGTGGAATTGAATTCGGGTTCCTAGCTGTGTGGCCTGCGCGCTAACCACTCGTTCGCCGTGAAGCCCCGTCTGTGAAGCATATGTACAATAAGAAAATGATCAGGCTCTTCTGGTTCGTAACACACAACAAGCCACATTTACACATGGATATAGGAGAGAGCAGATTCAGAACCATGGACAGCTCATTCAGTGGCCAGAAATACATTCATTCATTCATTCATTCATTTTCTACCGCTTTTTTCTCACGGGTGAGAGGCGGGGTACACTCTGGACTGGTTGCCAGCCAACCACTAGTGATTTCTAACTAGAGCAGGGGTGAGCAAACTATGGCCTGGGGGCCACATCCGGCCCACCAAGTGTTTGAATACGGCCAGCCCGTTCTTTCCAAAGTATTTCATTTAAACCTAATATACAATCTGGCATCATGGCTTGAGCCAACCTTTTGATGGTTTCAGTAGCTGTTTTATCAATTTCATTATTTGATGCTCTGCTGTTTACAAAGTGCTCCTGAAAAACAGGGACACGACACACACACTTTTACAGATACAATACTTCCAGGGGGACTGTTACGTGTAAAATATATAGTCTGCCCACCCCTGAACTAGACGTACGTATGTGTACCCCTAGTGGTACATGAGCAAATTGGTATAACTACAACACTATAATGCTACATTGCTATTAGGTATGATGCTATAGTAAGCTAGAATGCCATAAGGTCTGATACTGTAAGGATTACTATGCTATAATGTTATAAGGTACATATTATAAGGAACACTATAATGTAGAAACTACAGTATAATGCCATAAGGTATAATGCTTTGATATATTTTGTACATTAAAGATGCTAAAAAAAAACATCCAATGTACGTAAATATATGCAAAGCTATCAGAACAAAACATCCATATCTTAGCTTTGTGCCTAAAGCACGTTAGTGTGACATGTAACATATCTCCTTAAGAATGAATTGATTTTCTGTGTACAACAGGCCGAGGGCTAGTAAGAGGCGAGCTGCAGGCCGCGTTTTGGGCATCATACCACAAGGCATAGAGAGGCTGTATGAGAGTGATGCAGGATGAAGAATAACATCCAAAAGAGCGAGGGGAGACGTTCATCCTCCCAAATGTGACGCTTCAGACGGGTTGTGTAATGAAAGGCAGTGATGCCGACTTAACGCAGCGAGCCGCGGGACATGTCCACGCACGTGAGGACGGTATCAGCGACTCCGCCAAGGTCACGGTGGCTGATACCACACGCACACGCTTGAAGTAAATCAATTAGGTGGCTCAGAGTCAAGTTGCACTCCTCTGCAACAACGGCGTCCACTAGGCTGTGGTTATATAGGGGGTGGGCGGTACTAAATCTGGAGGTCCTGAGAGGTCGTCCTTGTGTGTTTGGACTTCCCAAAACGAGGAGCTGTCACGGCGAAGCTTTATGGAGCTTATCAGAAACGCCAGCAGCCAGCAAGACCATCTCCATCACGCCTTATCTTACTCTGCACTCTTGTCCCTGCAGCTCCCTCTGCTTGCTAATCTAGATTTATGTCCCTCTACACTCCTTGCTTGTCCCTGTGTCCACACAGGGCACATGGAACCTTCTAGTACGCATGCACACACACACACACAAACACACTACGTGCCTCCATTTGAACGCAAAACCACACCTAAAGCAGCATTAAAGCTCCACATATGCACCCATATATTCTTTGACCACTGATATGAGCATTCAAAGTCAATGGAGCACAATGACCCCTGAACTTTGAGGTGTATGGACTCATTTGACCTTTGACCCTTGACCTCAAGCATCTTCAAACCTCATCTTTGTGCAATCTTGCTCAAAATGTAATTGTTCACAACTTCATCACTGACTGAATAATGCCAGAGAGTTTAAGGAGGATGCGGTGGGTTCTTGCTCTGACATGAGACGTTCATGAAGTTTGAAGAGTTGTGACTCAGAGAAGTCTCCTGCCCAAACATATTCCACCGGGTATTATTTCATATCAATATGATTTTCTTCTACAACCCACCCACCACAATCCCATGCCTGCAGAGATTCTTTGTGTGTGTGCGTGTGTGTGTGCACGTGTTTACAGAGTATACACACACACACACACATACACACACAGATAAATGAGCCAGTGCAAAGAAATAGGAGCCATTGTTGTCAGACAATAATTGCACACTAATCTAAGTGTAATCTCTGCAGCAAAAACACAACACAACTCTCTTATGTCTTCCTGACAAACTTTCACCCTCTCTCTCTTCTACTTCTTCACTTGTCTCCTTTCTGTCCATAAAGATGCTGCCCGCCCACTCGTTCCATTTGCCCCGTCCGCCTGTCCGTCCATCCCTGTGTCCACCCACGGAGCTTCTCCTTAATGCTTTTGCATGAATAAGACATGAAGGGACGAGGCGGTGGAGTTCTGTCACAGCCTCGTAGGGACCGAAGGGGGAGGGTGGAGGATGAAAGATGCGGGAGAGGGGACGGGGGTGGTTCGGGGGGTTAGAAATGGATCTAGAGGAGATGGTGTCACCTGTCCGCCGACCATTAATTAGTCATTTAGGGTTGTAATGGAGCGAGCTGTGGACAGAACGACGCAAGTGGCAGAACTAAACATGTCACTTAGTCAAACGGGGTAGCTTAGCATAGTCAGAATGTCAACATGAGGACGCTCACATTCACTGTTTTAAAAAACATTCAAATAAATAACAAATTAAACAATTAAGCATGTGAAAAAGTATTTATATTCAATTATTTACAAATTGAAGCATTCATTCATTTTCTACATCTTAGCCTTCTTATCCTTATCGCGGGGGTGCTGGAGCCTATCCCAGCTGTCGGGCGAGAGGCGGGGTACGCCCTGGACTGGTGGCCAGCCAATCACAGGGCACATATAGACAAACAACCATTCACACTCACATTCATACCTATGGACAATTTGGAGTCGCTAATTAACCTAGCATGTTTTTGGAATGTGGGAGGAAACCAGAGTACCCGGAGAAAACCCACGCATGCCACGTATGAGATGGCCGAGGGTGGAATTCCCTAATTGAACATTAATATCTATGTTTTTGTCATGGTGACATACATAATTGTAAATAAATGTATTTTTTGCCTATATACCCAGACTGTAGTTGTATTAAAAAGACGTCATGTCCGTTGAGTTAGATTTGTTCCCAAACAGAATAAAATACAAAATGTAGGGTCATTTTGTGGACCCCCTGAAGCCAAATTTCAAAGAGTTTCCCCCGGTGCTCAGAAATGTATATTGTGGGGTGACCACCATATTCAAATTGTGACCCCGTCAAAATGACGGTAATGGTAAAATAAAATGGGGCAAATTGGTCATCCGAAGCCAGTATGAGTATTGATTCACAGGCTTCAAATAAATGTGGTAATAATGAATTCAGTATGTTTAAAAACATGAAATAGTCTCATATTTGCAGTGATTTTGACAAGGAAGGGGCAAGTGGCAACAGGATCGGATACAAATAATAGGAAGTACACATTTAACGCATGATCCGATTGTCCTGTTCTTACGGTGTCTTTTAATAATGAGCACATAATGACGTGTCATCTAATATTCCATTTCCCATCTTGCTCCCCCTGTGCCAAAATATTTCCAAGGTCATAAAAAGTTAAATTTCTATCTGGCACGTTGGGATGAGGGATGTTTATGAAGCCTTTCATCACACTGATGCTTCATAATGTCATCTTCTTTTTTTAATTTTATTTTACGTAGTCATCACAACGTGCTCGGCAGACCAGAAGGTTCTGAAGATGCCAAAGACGCGATGCTCTTTAATGATCTTTTACTGATATGTTCTTGTGTTTATGATAAATGATTACGATGTACCGTATAACGTATGACTGATTATTATCATTCATAAATATCTTTATCATTTGTAATAGGAAGCAAGTTAACGCATCAAATGTCCTCACATTAAGTACTGGTTATACCAGTGGTGTCCAAATGGCGTCCTGGGGGTTATTTGTGTCCCATTTATAATGGCCTGCTGAATATTCTGCAGACAAAACCTGGCTTGTATTAGAACGTTACATAGAAAAAACAGGTGTGGTGCCTGCAAAACAAAATGAAGGACGAATTGTACGGTATTTATATACAATATGCTCTTTGATGATTTTGGTTTTGGGTGGGGTTGGCCATCGTCTGAATAGCCCAGCACACAAGGAAAGTTCCTCCTGCACTAAAAGTGCGACATCGTGTCTGCATGCTCCCAAATCCTTATCCCCAAATTTCGCCCACACTCACAAGTACAGCGGGTTGGGACCTGGGCCTTATAACCGCTGCCTGATGGATGATCACATTGCGAGCCTCAAACTCACCACACTCTTCCAAGTGTTCACCCCCCAAATGCCGCACCAATCTAAAGCTTTATAAAGCGCTGAGATATTTTATTATCAATAAAATTATTATCGATCGGAGCACCCCTCATTTTTACTCATGTATATATTTAGATAGAGATTCATTGCGCTCACGAAATAACATTCATTCATTTTATCAAAGTGTATAACTTTATTTTATAGTCGCTTCAGAGCCTGACAATACACTGTCTGGCCCCGCCCACCTCTGTGGCGCCCTATCATGGCGGACTTTTAGCTCCATGCCATACTTCACTGTGTTCCATTCATTTGCGGCAGAGGAAGTATGAACTTTTGGAATCTGGAAAATTGTTATCATGAATGTTATGATAATTTGAATTTGTGGATGTGGGATTTTTGGCCCAGAAAATGGGAAAACCGGGATTTTTTTTTGAGCATCAGTTAGCATCAGAACAATGTGTGTGTGTGTGTGTGTTCATGTCGTGTTTTTGATGGTGTTTCAAGTTATGTAAGGGTCCCACCTCCCTGGAGGTGTAAGGTGACCTGCTTTCTGGGTCACTAAAGATGGCTTCAGATTGATCAGGAAGTGAGCCGCACAAACGGCTTACTTCCTGTTTATTTTTAGCGGGCCGCATGGCGCGTGTGTGTGTGTGTTTGTGCACATCGACTCACAACAAGCACTTGCCACGCCCACTTGGCCCACAGCGTCCTCTCCTAGTGTCTTGAATTACTGAACGTCGGCCGGCAGCGGCGCTCTCGACGCCAGCAAGGCCGTCCGAGTGTATCGGTGACACGTGGCCCGAGACTCGAGAAGGCCGCGAGTCCTTTTAGACGCTACAAGGGACCAGATCAGGTTGCAAAGTGGAGATTAAATGTTTTGGAATAAGATGATTTATTTTTTCCGCTGGTCTGCGACCCACCTTGACTTCTCAAGAAAACACGCACACGCGCACGTGTACCTGATTGTACCTTTCACCTCACCTGCTTTGAGCATCATGGCAGTCAAAATCAATAGAGTTCTATCACAATGCATATTTATATTATGTCAGCCTAACATAGGGGTGTAACAGTACACACGTCATCTCATTTTTTTTTTACTTTTGTCCTCAATTTATGAGAATTTTGCACACTCCCAAAGTACATTCTGACTACTCCGAAGCCCACTTTCTAATATAGTGGGTATAGGAGTTGATAATAAATTAATAAAGTCTTTGGAGAGCTAAATGAAAAGTGTTTAGGACCTACTGGTAGCTCATGAGTTACTAGCTGGACGCCCCTGACTTACCGTGTATGAACTCAAAGAATGGGCACCACTGGTGCTCCTCCAACCTCGCCTCCCCAGAGAAGGAGAACTCATTGTCGGACACACTCAGAGGCACCGCTGGTGCCGTGGAGCTCAGAAGCCGCAGCTCAGAAGGGGAAATGTGGTTGTTGCAATCGTGGCGCAGATACGTATCGTGGGCACTGTGGTTCTCTCCACCTTCGTGGACGCACAAGGGCAGAGAGTGTATCGCGCCTACAGCCGCGTCCATAAGGAAGCCAGGTCACCTGTGACATCACAACGGAACAGTTTTGCAATACCCTCTGAGCCATACCTCATTATCTGAAACTTTGGCATGGTTTAACACAAGAAAACAACATTCTAACTACATTTATAAGTCAGAAAAGTGGAAAAAAGATTATAAGTCCCCTTTGTGATCGGAATGTATTGTTACGCCCTTCTGTGCTTCTGTGTCCATTAGTTATTGGTGTAAACAGCCCCCAAATGTGCTAACTTACTAGCATGACATGTCAGCCATCAGTCGTGTGGCAATCAGGATTCATCCTTGGCCTGGATGGACTCTATGGGACAAAGCGTCAATGTTGTTCTCATTGTGGTGATGGACACACAATCTCGTTAAATATGACATCAGCGGCAGGCATCTTGGCTCCTCCATCATGGCCGGAAGAACAGGAAGTGTCCTTGAAGGCAGCGCTCTCTCTGCTGGGAGAGGATGTGAAAAAGCAAAGTTCTGCGCATTAAAGAGTGATGAAGTTGGACGCTCCGTCATCAGGAAGCATGCTGGAGACCATCATTCATACCATCTTCATCATCATCCATCCACACTGCTGAAAATACTCAACCATTAGGGTTAGCAGACGTGGACGAGCTTCCATTTATTGCCATGGTGCAAATTAAGAAGGGGGAGGTCATTATCTTTATCTGGGGGTGGCTAAAATTAGCTTCTCTGCTGGTGGAGCGGACAGATCTTCAAAATCATCATCATCATCATCATCAGTTCCTCCCAATAAATAAGTTATTGGAGGGCCACAGCTTTCATAGCTCTTGTGGGGCAAACACTTCACTGTTCATATGAAGCCATTGCTGCCCCTGGTGGTCACATATGTACATTACACTTACAGAGTGGCAGCCATGATACTTCAAATGTGACACTACAAATAGTTGAAAATTAAACTCTGCTTAAGGGTTTGATTTGAAGTCATTCAACTCAATTTTGAAGTAAAGTAAAAAGAAATTAGGCTGCACGGTGTTCAAGTGTAAACACAGTTGGGGACCCGAGTGCGATTCCACCCTTGGCCATTTCTGTGTGGAGTTTGCATGTTCTCCCCGTGCATGCGTGGGTTTTCTCCGGGTACTCCGGTTTCCTCCCACATTCCAAAAACATGCTAGGTTAATTAGCCACTCCAAATTGTCCATAGGTATGAATGTGAGTGTGAATGGTTGTTTGTCTATATGTGCCCTGTGATTGGCTGGCCACCAGTCCAGGGTGTACCCCGCTTCTCGCCCGAAGACAGCTGGGATAGGCTCCAGCACTCGCCGTGACCCTCGTGAGGATGAGCGTTAGAAAATGAATGAATGAATAAAAAGAAATTTAGCGGGTTTAAATCAACATATCGGTGTATAGTAATAAATAACTGCAGGTTATATGGCAATAAACAATATCTTCAATAAATAATAAAGAGAACAACTAAATCATGGAGTAAACATTGTACAATACAGTATTTCCTCACTACATCGTGGTTCAAACATCGCTTCTTGACGCTATCACAGCTTTTTGAAAATTAATGAATGAATTAATGACTGCTTCGTGGTTGACTATGGCCTATTTATCAGTAGTATTAGTACTAGGCGTCAGTAAGGTTACAAATGAGACATGATATCATATCATATCTGATATGACAGAGTGAGGAAAAAGTGCTCCTCCTGTTCCGTATGGAAGTGGTACATTTTGGGCTCCCTTTGAAAACCTTTTTCTTAGTTTGGAATAAATTGGAGGCTACGTTTAAAGCAACCAACATTTCTTGTGTCCCTGCAGTGATCTCGTAAGCTTGCGCATTACAGTTGAGCAATGTGTTGTAAACCAAGAATAAAGGTGACTATAGGGGTGTTAGTTCACATCTGCAGGGCTCTAATAATGGCACAAATTGTATTTCGAAACTGGTTTTCTATGCTCTAACTACAAAAATATTCAATTTATTAATATTGAATCCTACTTTGCTGAAATTCACCGATCACGTTTGGGTCTAGAACCAATTAAGTGCGATAAATGAGGGATTTTAGATAAAACTATTAGTACATTGTAATCAACAGATAAATATATGTATAATAGCTGGCAGACAATCTTATGAAGTAATAATTTATACATTCACTGGTTCGCCATTGTCCCTGTAAACAGAATGGTTGTAGTGTTTCTTATACTAGTACATTACTCTTTAGTGTTTTATATGTCATTTTTCAAATGTGAAAAACTGTACTCCGCCTGAAGCTTGCATGGTAATTCTCACAGTATGCAAAGTGCTCTGATAAAACAAAAATAAAATGTCTAAAATAGTCAACAACACCCCTGAAGGCCTGCTTTTCTGGGGCAAAGTTGAGTCACTGACGGTGAAATAAACGTTTTCACAGCAGAGAGGACTGCTGATGCTGCACATGGAACAAACAAACAAATGTCCCCTGGGGCCCTTTTCTTATGATATTTTTTGGATGTGTGGATTTGGGCTGGCTGGCAGTGTGCCACCAGTGTTATTGTCCCCTGAGGTGGAATCCGAAGCCACAATACTCATGGTTAAAATCAGCTCTCCTGTCTAATAATATGCAGTAAAGTCATAATAAAAAAACTGCTGAGTCACATGTGCACACCCTGAGGCCCAGCTGACCGTCACCTCCGTGTATCAAATTTAGCATGCCCTAGTGAAGCCTTGCTAAAAAAAAAGTTGTTTTGTTGACTATGATGTAGTGAGCAATGCTGACATGATGGCCGCGAAGAGTGATGGCGCTTTTATTCTTACACGAGACACATTAACATCGCACCCATCATGCATCATGGGCCATGGTTCGGACGGGGGGTTGAGTAAGCAATTTATTGCAAAAAAACATGTAACTAAAATAGGCTGTTAATCAGGTGATCAAAACTTTAATATTATACCTCAAAAAACCTGAAAACCATTCCCTAAAAAATAAATTAAGCGTTTAACAAAAAGGACTCAGTAAGATCCACCAGTGTAAAAACTAAATTATCACAATTATTCAACCGGTCTTTCAAATTTTCATCAGGAATGGATGTAATGTGGGGACCTATTATGCACATTTTTCGACCCTTTGTATTCAGTTATGGACTCAACACTGCTATAGAGCAGCTCCACACAATAACCCGTGCAGAAAATCTTCCAGAATCTGCACCTATTCCAGCTGTATTTCCTTGGATTCGTGCTTCCCGCCAAACGGTGTTTTAATTCATTCCACACGCCCGCCTCTGGGCACGCCCACTCCACAGTGATTGGTCACACTCCCATAGTACTTCCTGACTACTGTGAACAACACTTTCAAATTTAGTGTAGTAACTAGGCGCCGCTGGTGTGGTGGAGCTCAGGAGAAGCCGGACTTATGGGCGCATCTTCCAACCTCGCCTGCCCGAGGAGGAGCACTCATTGTTGGACACACTTTGTCTGAGGCACTGCTGGTGCCGTGGAGCTCAGAAGCGGATTATGAGGGCTCTGTTTACTGAGTGCAGACAATCTTGGCATAACATCGGTAATGGAAATGTGGTCATTACACGTTCCCGACATCGGTGTGCACTGTGCAAGAGCGCGCTGACTCTGGCTCAGCAATAGTTTGGTCTCGTGTGAAATGCCGTTGACAGATGAAAATATTTTTCTCTTGCTGGGAATCACCAACTCCGATAACTTCTGCCTGAGCTTGTTGAAACTATACAGCCACGTAAGGAAGCCCGCCCCTCTATGACATCACAAAAGAGCAGCTTTGCAACGCCCTCTGAAACTCAGCGTTTTTTCTTTCAGGGCTCACTTACAAATGCGCAAACCTCATTATCTGAAACTTTGGCATCGTTTAACACGTCAATACAACATTCTAAGTACATTCATAGGTCAGAAAAGTGGAAAAAACATAATAACTATCATTAAGAGAAATAAAAGTCCTGATTTTTTTAGACAAATTGGCGAGAATAATTCAAATTAAATACATTTGTATTCAACTGAGTGAAATGAATATTTGACCCCTTACCATGCAGCAAGAATTCTGATCCACAGACCGGTTATGTGGAAATGAAACACACAAATGAGTCATGTCACTTTAAGAAAATACTCCTATTCTCAACTCATGATGATTAAAAGACACCTGTCACACAAACACTCTCTTCCATTCAAGAGTCTCAACCGCCATTGGGCAAGACCAAAGAGTTAGTACTTATTTTCCCCAATAAAGTACAAATTCATTTGTAAATGTATTCATGTGTTTTAATAAACCTACCACAACTCAGCAGGGGATCAAATACTTATTTCCCCCACTATAGATGAAGCTTGTCGGATTACCATTGGTCGCTTTATTTTCCTGAGCACCGCGGAGCTTTCTCTCAGCTGCAGCAGGAGAAGGCAAACATGTTTAATCATCATGATGGAGGAGTGTGTCAGGTTGTATTGGATCACCTCCTCCGCTGTCATGTCAGGACGTTGAGGCCCAGCATCAATCTGAAGCTTCTGGAAGAGGTTGCTCTGTAGTTTAGGAATGTTACTTAGTTTTTCGTCCTTTTGAAGGTTGTCGTCGGTGTGAGCATCATTGTGATCAATCTTAGTTGTCAGTGATGACACTACTTAAACAGTCTTTTGGTTGAAGGTCAGAGTTGATTGCCATGGTGACAAGCAGTGTGTGTATCGTTGATGGGATGCCAGAGGAGACCGAGTTCGTCCCGACTCAGCAGTTCTGTTCCAGACGCTGATGTGCACGTCTGCTTCCTGGATACACTTGAGACATAAACTTGGACAAATAAAGCTCAAGCTTTTCATGCACTGTTCAGATGATATAATTTTGATAGGTTCATGCACATCAGAGGACTTTTTCAAAAATATTTGAAGTGATTATAATTAATAGCATATTTTGCCATACGTTGCTATTCACCCAAACCCAGTCAACTGTGTCAAGTGCTGGCATTCTTACCCACCGCATCATCCAGCCGCTTTATAAAATATTGAATTCTGCTGCCAAGTGTCTATAATACCATTATTAATAAAGCAAGACACACTGATGACTTTCATTTCTGCTAGCAACTTTGTGATCGCTGGTAAAATTTGGTGCTCAGCCAAATGTAACGAGCATAAATAGAACAACTCGGTCATAAAGTGTTCAGACAATATCAAACCTGGGCTGCACGGCAGCCGAGTGGTTAGCACGCAGGCCTCACAGCAAGGAGACTAGAGTTCAATTCCACCCTCGGCCATCTCTGTGTGGAGTTTGCATGTTCTCCCCGTGCATGCGTGGGTTTTCTCCCGGGACTCCGGTTTCCTCCCACATTCCAAAAACATGCTAGGTTAATTGGCCACTCCAAATTGTCCATAGGTATGAATGTGAGTGTGAATGGTTGTTTGTCTGTATGTGCCTTATGATTGGCTGGCGACCAGTCCAGGGTGTACCCCGCCTCTCGCCTGAAGACAGCAAGGATAGGCTCCAGCACCCCCCGACTGAATATCAACACACTATAACATCAACTGGAGCAGTTCACAATCAATGTTTATCTAAAAACATGACTAAACCTAAAGCTAAACCTAAAGCTAAACCTAAACCTGGAAGAAATCCCAGGCAGGCTTTGTGAACTGTCCTGTTGAAATATCATTACCACACAGACGAGGGCTTTCAGTCATGAAGGATGCCCCCTTGCAACATAGACATAGACATAGACTTTCTTTATTGTCATTGCACAATAACACAGCAGTGTAATTGCCAACAAAATGTCGTTGCCTGGCTCCCGTGTAATAATAAATAATAAATAATAATGTGGAGAATAAATAGATGACATCAAATATGAACAACAATGTACAGCATAAACAGTAAATTGCACAAATAATTTTAATAAATTAGAATAAATAACAATAATTTCAAGTTTTGGTTATGCGTGTGGGCAGGTAGAGGGGCTTATTTGGCATTGAGCAGTCTGATGGCCAGGGGGAAGTAGCTGTCTCTAAACCTGGTTGTTCTACAGCGGATGCTGCAGAGCCTTCTCCCCGACGCCAGGCGAGAAAACAGTCCATGCTGAGGGTGTGTGGGGTCAGAGTAGATCCGACGGGCTCTTGATACACAGCGGGTGTTTGCTATGTCCTTAATGGGGGGGGGGGGGGGGGGGGGGGGGGGGGCGGGGTCCCAATGATCTTCTCCGCTGTCCTCACCACTCTCTGCAGTAACATCCAGTCAGAGGCCTTGCAGCTCCCAGACCAGACGGAGGCGTCTGGGAGTCATCTGGCATCTGGGGCGACAGTCATGGGTCATCATGGTAAACAACAGGGGTCTGAGAACACATCCCTGGGGTGAACCGGTGTTCAGGGAGATGACACTGGATGTGTTGTTGCCCAGTTTGACTTACTGGGTTCTATTCGTGAGGAAGTCAAGCAGCCAGTTGCACAGGGAGGTCTTGAGGTCCAGCGGCTCCAACTTGCGTACCAGGTCCTGGGGGATGATCGTGTTGAATGCTGAGCTGAAGTCCAGGAACAGCATCCGTACGTGAGTGTTTCTCTTCTCCAGATGCTCCAGGCTCGGGTGGAGAGCAGTGGAGATGGCGTCCTCAGTGGAGCGGTTTGGCTGGTATGCGAATTGGAACGGTTCTTGTGATGGGGGGAGTTTGGAGGTGATATGGTCCTTAACCACCCTCTCAAAGCATTTCATAATGGTGGATGTAAGTGCAATGGACGAAAGTCGTTTAGACTTGTGATGGAGGATTTCTTATTATTGTGGCAGACTTGAAACATGGGGGGACGACAGCCTGGGCCAGTGAGGTGTTGAAGATGTCCGTGAGCACGTGGGCCAGCTGGTCTGCACATTCCTTGATCACCCGTCCTGGAATGGAGTCGGGGCCTGCAGCTTTCCGCACGTCGACCTTCCTCAGGACTCTCCACACTGCAGCGGCATCCAACTTGACTGCCTCTTCATCGGGGTGGGGGGTAGCCTTCCTCGCTGGGTTGTTGCTTAGAGCCTCGAACCTTCCAAAGAAGTTATTTAGCTCATTGAGGAAGCTGATGTCATTCTGGCAGGGTGAAGGTGTGGCTTTGTAGCCAGTGACAGACTGGATGCCCTGCCACATAGCCATCTGCTGTTTGACGCCCCTGCACAACCTGAAGCTCCATTGAAGGAAAAGCAACCCAGATCATGATGTGCCATGTGGAAATCATCTCGGGTGGGATCTCCTTGTCATGCCAGTAACATTAGAAGCCATCAGGACAGTCATGGTTCAATTTCAAGGTCAAGGTCTTCCACCTTTCAATGTCCCATGTTTGGTGTTCTCATGTCAAGTCCAAAACAGGCAATTTTGTGGTGTTGAATGAGATTAGGCCTTTGTTTTTCCTTTTTAAAAGCCTTCTGTCGCAGATGCCGTCTGATGGTTATTGGACTGCACTCAGCATCAGTAGCAACCTTCATTTGGGCCGAGGATCATCACGTGTCTTGACAGACAGCCAACCGGATCTCCTGCTTAGGGCTAGTGATACATGACTTTTTTGTTCCATAACCCTGAGGATCTTTCAAGAAGTTTCAAATGACTGCAGCAGTGTCACATTCAGATAGAGAGCTCTTTGGCCTTGGCCATCAAGAGATCATAACAGTGTGAATACCTGGCATAAAATCACATTGAATCCACATTTTTCACTCCCATTTCTTCTTTTTCTAATTTGAAGCTCTACTTAGAACATCCTTAAGATCCAGCAGTGCAAAATGTAAATTCTGCTCTTAAGATTTTGATTAAAACAACTTGATAGCAAGGCCTTGACTTTGTAGCATACACAAACCCAGTCACTGATGCAGCATTGATTAGTTTCTAAGCCATTCCTGTAGGAGGTGATTTCTCCAAGTTCGCTCCTTCTGCAGTCTGTGTCAGGATGCTGGTTTGTGAAATAACAGTCCTCTACATCCACAAAATGTCATCTTTCCCCCCCTCCTTCACCTCATCTTCATCCGGTATGACGACTTCCACGCTGAAAATGGATGAAAATGCGTAGCCGTGACGTGACTGATCCTGGAGGACCTCTTCAGCGTCGTCATGCTCTCGGCCGACCGAGCGTGAAATTGCACGTTGCAGTCGGAGGACGACTGCTGCCACCTAAAGGTCAGAGGGCTGCTGCTGCGTCGGCACGGCGACCAGCACCGTTACCGGGCCTTACACATTGATTAAGCGGCCGCGTGGGGCTTAACGCAAGCAGACAGGTGCAAGGAAGCTGCAGGAGCCTCCTGGCTGAGCATGAAATTGGACTTCTTGATGGATGAAGTGTGATGCCAAGAGGTCAGAGAGCACAAACAGAATTTGAAACAATTTATTCTGTTTTATACACAAAGTAAGGACACACAGTTGTCACTGATCAAATGTTGAAATCCAACACAGAAGATGACTCGTGTAAACAGTCCTCCATAGCTTGGAGCTCCTGGACTTCAGGGGCCTGGGGGCCACAGTGCAGGGAGAGGAGGTGTCTGGCTTTGGGAATGATGGCGAGTGCGGACCTTCTGAATCCACTGCAAGTGAGATGATATGATGACGATATTTTCAAAAACATTCTACGAGGCCGACTCACCCATTGAAGTGCAGCTGAGCTAACTTGAAGAGTTGTCGAGCCATTTCAACGCTGTCCTCCCCAAACTGGGAGCCGATGGCGGTGGTGCTACGCTCCATGTGTGAAGCTGCACATCTCCACTGGCCTGCAGGAACAAGCGGAGATGGGTTCTTCATTCATCGACTAAAGTGCTCTTCTTCCTCTTGACCCCATTAAGACGTCATCAAATCCCCACCCATTGTGGCGTGCGCTCTGGCCATGGCGTCCGCAACCTCCCCCTGTAGAGGGTGTGTCTCTGCTAGCGTCCGGTCAGACCGGCGCCGCGTTCTTTCCAGCAGGACCAGGGCCTCACCTGACGGGAAGGCGAGATGAACATGAAGATACTCCTGAGAGAATCAAATGAGATTTCAGATGGGTGCTCACCTGGTCTCTGTCTCTCCATGAGGTCCACGGCCAACTCCAAGTCCTGCTGGACCTCCTGCGACCTCTGTCTCACCTCAGAGGATGACATCAGATAGCTGCAAGACGGGTGTGAGCATTTAAAGTGTCTTCCTGAGTCCTGCATCTGGGGATAGTTTGACAACACAGTTATCTCGTGGTTAGCACTGCTCTGCCTCACGGCAAGAAGGTTGTGGGTTTGAACCATGGGGGGTCCAGACTATTTCCACTGAGGGCCACATACTGAAAAATCGGCCCCAACGTTTGGTCTGTACTTCCTAGCTCAGCAGACAGATAGCAGATAAGACTCCAGTTGAGGGGGCAGGCTTGACAGTAAATAAATGAGACCCACTGCTCGAAGTGAATGGTCATTCGTCACGTGATTGACAGGTGGTCTCACCACAAGGGAAGCCTTGCATTCAGCACACAGCAGTCCAGATGTTCCACCTCCACATTGACCTTTTATGTCCTCTATCTGGTCCTCCATCTGCGTGCAGGCCTCACACTCGCACAGGAAGAAGTACTGCTCCTGCAGGAGGCGCCTGCGCTCCCCGGTAGTCATTCTACTGCTGCTAGGACCTGAGGACCAGAATAGCACCTCCATCATGTATTAAATCTGCTCCAGTTCTCGGCAAACATTTGTTCCTACCATAGCAGTGTGTGATCTCTTGTCCAGGAGACACACTTTGGGACGCTCTTACGGCGACAGCCACGCCGCTGCCGTTAGTCAGGGCATCTCCGATGCTGAACACCAGGCTGGTGTTGGGACGGCAGGAGTGGTTGAGGAGACTCAGTGTTGGGAATATGGCTGTGGCCATGCGTGCTTCCTGGCTGGATTGCACTAGAGCATCTGACGGACCTACCAGGGACAAAGGAAGTCCTTGGTGTGGTGTCACAAATGACTATGACTTGAATGATCCTCTTTAACAAGCCTCACCTTGGTCTTGGAGCGTGAGAACAGCCTGGCTGTTGCAGCGTAATTGCAGCAGGTGCCTGAACGCCACACTTCCCAACAGCTGCCACTGTGGGCTCAGATCCAGGTCTGCATCCTGATCTGGTTGTTCCGTCAGTGGTCCACAGAGATCCTTCGCTGAAGGCGGTGGTCCTGTCCTGCTGAGCTTCATACAGAGCGCCGCTATGGTCACCGCGCATAAGAAAAGCATGCTGGGACTCTGGTGGTTCAAGTGGTGCAACAGTTGGAACACGCTCATGTAGGACTGAGCGGAATATTCTGAGGGATGTGCGTTCTCTCGGGAGGACTCCATGACCACACGGATGGTCTTCACGCCAGCTTTCAGCGCTATTCTAAGAGCGAGCTGTGACATCACGCCCACCGCCATCAGATATTCCCCGAGTGGACACTCCCAGCGGTGGTGTTCCTCCCAGGCGAGCTTCTGACAGCCAGCAGAACAGTAGCGGCTGTAAGCGCACCCCACACATGGCACCGGATTTAATGTTTGCACCAAACACCTATGACAGCACCTGTACTCGGCCCCAAGCATGTCCCCCTTAGCTCCCTTTATGCTTGGAATGAGGACACAACTATAAGGCCTCTCTCTTAGGATCACCTCCCCGGCTGATATTCTCTTTGTAGCCACCAGGTGGCGACCTTTCTTCGGGCTGAAGTCAACAGCAGCTTGGGGACAAAGCCCTAATGTTAGAGTTCCGCTATCTGCTATGTGTGGAGCTCTGTGGGTGTCTGAGGAAGAGAGGTGTGTGAGGCACTGTGCGTGGCGCTTCTCCAGCTTTTGTAAAAGATGCGAAGGGTAGTTGTTCCTCTTTGCTTCCACAATGTCATCAAGAGCTTCCTGTAACAATGAGAGTGGAGCAGAATGTGAGTGAATTTGCAGTGTTTTGCTAGCCCATTTAGTAGCTAACCAGTTGAACTTGGATTAATATCACCCTCTGGTGATTGCAGCGATGGAGCTGGACATGTCAGCTGTCATAAAGGGGGGGAGACAACACTTTACCTGATAGTGCCGCAGGTGGTAGAGTGCTGCCGAGCGGTTGGCATAGCACAGAGACAGCTGCTCTGAACCTTGGGGGGCGAAGCATACGCCCTGTCATGGCAGGAGAGAGACGCACTTTATGTTTGATACACTTTCATCAATAGCAGACCATAGTGCCTGGAAGTCACCTGTGAGTAATGCAGGGCTGCATCTGTGTACTTCCTGCATTTGAAGCTAATGTTGCCTCTCTCCCTGCATCCGGCTGCCTCCCCTGTATCTTTGTGTCCATGGTGTCTTGCAGAGATGCTTTGTAGGCAGCACACGTCATCCTGTCTACAATCACAAACGACAAACTTTATTTGTATGTTACAACTGCACAGTGCATCTTTGTTCAATGCTACAAAAAAAGCTTATGCGTGGCTCACGTGAGATTTTATAGAGACATACAAATAAGTAATCTATAGTAATCTATAATAATAATCTGACCACCTTAGCATTAACATCAACTCACGTTGTCACACTTTGGGCGCTGGAAAAAATCTCTTCTATTTCACGTATGGACTTGAAATGTTCTTTAAATGCAGGTTCGAGTGCGGCCCATTTACGAGCAACGTGGTCTTGCCACGGCATACACGGAAGATCCATTCAGAAAAACTAACTTTAGTTTGGAGGTGCAAAGTTTAGAGGGTTATCGTCAGTCCAGTCTGCTGCCGTCACAGCAGTTTGCAGCCGCCATTGCTAGCTAAAACGTTCGTCTTATTTTGACAAGATTATACGTCATATCCGGTCCGTGTTGCATTAGACGAGCAGGGCATTTAAAAGGCAGCTTTTAAGTTCTTACAACATTCGTTTAACCAACAGACATGCGTGTCACACTCACACAAGGGGCCATTGAGGTAAGAATAAGCACGAACAAAGAACTATATCTTGACTTGGCGATGCGACTGCTACCAGTTACTGTTAGCTTGCATTTATACAACAAAGATTATGAATTGCCTTAGAATGTTTCATAAGATAGACAACGTTGTCAAAAGGATATAGGGCGCGCACACTTGAAAGAAAGCTGCCAAAAGGTTATAATATATAATATATATTGTAATATATCTATACCAGACCAGCAGTCGATGTCAATTCGTTAAAAAAAGCACTATAGCTGCTTGTCTGTCTATTAAATATGCTTGTTCACTATATATACGTCTTTATAAATTGACGTAGGTTAGTTAACGTGTTTTATACAGTAAACGTACACAGATGTGAACCCTGGTCCTCCATTGTTTTGGTTGCCTTGTCGCTACGCCGAACACTATCACGCATGCGCATGCCCCACGTTAGTTCCTGTTTACAAGAAGTTACAAGAATTAAAATTCAAATATACCTTTTTAAACTTCCACTTTGAGACATGCTTGCTTATATTTGGCTACAAATCGCTGTTTACGTGTTATTTCATTTAAACTATTAATGCATTATTTTCCTGACGCACGTTGGATGAATGGTATGCGTTTTGGCCACACCGGGAGACAAGGATTCGATTCTGCTCTTGGTATTTCAAGTTTGAGTGGACTGTTGATTCATTTTTAAAAAACGCTTTTCAAATAACTCTCATATTTGTTTTATTTCAGGCCCTGTTCAAAGATTCTCATGTTAAGGATCCAGTATTGCAGGTTTTGGTGAGTAAACCCTTAAAAGAATCATTACTTTCTTGGTGGTACAGATAGTCCTCGGTCTATGTTCGAGTTATGTTCCTATGACTGTGGTGTAAGTGTAAGTCGCAACCTAACAGCCGAGTCACTCACACTGAACACACATGAAGTAGCCTAATGACTATGTGTGTGACTATGTATCATTCCATGTATGTATCCTACCTACATAGCTGCTTCTATTTATTGTTGTATGGGAATGCGCTGTAACATTATTATAACACGAAGACCGCCTGTAATTTAGGATTTTTATTGATGCAATCATTCCCTGTCTCCCCTGCCAGAACCTCCGTGAGTACCCAAGTGCCCAAGGACCCCCCAAGTACCGTCTGAACCTGAGTGATGGTGTGCACATGCTGTCTAGTGAGTGTCCTAGAGTTTGCATTAATGTTAAGCATCATTAAGTGAGTTGTTTGTGTTTGTGGTCGGTTCTGAAATCTGCTGATGGTTCCGCATCAGAGCAGACCGTTTAGAAGCTGCCATCAAAAAACTGAATGATGATTACATTAGAATGGATCCTTTAGGGAGTTGGTTTCAAAGGAATGAAAGATGATTACATGAGGATGAACCCTTTAGGGAGTTGGTTTCAAAGGAATGAAAGACAGGTGAGGGGAGCGGGGATCCTGACTGTGTGTGTGTGTTTGTGTGTGTGTAGGCTTCTTGATGGTCAGCCAGTTAAACCACCTGGTGGAGTCTCAGAAGCTGACCCCAGGCTGCGTGTGTACGCTCAAGAAGATCACAGAGACGTATTTATCCAACAAGTGTGTGCACCTTCCACCAACTTGTTCTTGACCTGACAGCTTGCCATGAATGAACAGTGTGTTGTGTCGTAGGCGAGTGCTGATCTTGTTGGACTTGGAAGTGTTGCAGACTGCTGAGGAAACTGGAGGGAAGATTGGGAATCCCAGGCAGTTAAATGGTGTGAAGGACTCCCTCGTGAGCAAGAGGACATTTTGGGAAAGCAATAATATTCACACTGTTTGTTTGAACCGTCAGATAAAACCTCAGCGTCCGACATGAGTAGCTCAGTTGCAGAAGCCTCCGTGTCTGACGAAACACCTGGACCACCTGGAAACAGCAAGACAAGTAAGTCACCAGGGATGTTTTGTGCATTAAAGATACTAAAAGCAATCTAATGTAGGTCAGGCTAGCTAAACTATATCACAGCAAAACACCTTTGCTTTGTATTGTAGATGACAAAGCAAATTTAGCATAATAACAAATATGTATCTGATTAATGGGTATGCTGGAGCCTATCCCAGCTTTCTTTGAGCAAGAGGCGGGGTACACCCTGGACTGATCGCCAGCCAATCACAGGCCACATATAGACAAACAACCATTCACACTCATATTCATACCTATGATCAGTTTGGAGTCACCAATTAACCTAGCATGTTTTTGGGGAGAACATGCAAACTCCTCACAAAGATGGCCGAGGGTAGAATTGAACGGCCGAGGGTAGAATTGAACTCGGGTCTCCTAGCTGTGAGGCCTGCGTGCTAACCACTCGACACCACAGCCGGCCCTGATTAGTAATCTATGAAATTAATTATAGACTATGCTGAGGGACAATTAAAAAAAAACGAGCTGCATGCTTTGGACACCCCTGGTAAATTTCACAATGTGGAAAGCTTTCCTATTTGATAGTTTGACGGTTCTCGCTCTGGCCTGCAGAGGGCGCCATGGATCCGTTGCGAAAAAACACTGCAGCATGATTGACTTGCCTTTTCAGTATTTTCATCCTCGCAGCTTAATATTCAATTTGATCTCATGTATGTAACCTTAGACCAGATATGTTGTTTCTCAGTTTTCAGTCTTTTAACTCATCAACTTTACTGACAAACATAAACATACCGGCTGTTCTTCTGTCTAGCTCCATGTTTGTGTAGACATACTGTTTGTAGGCACTCCCATTCATTTGGATACAGCATCCAAACAGCACGCCGGGTGCATATTGTGTGTCTGCGTTCACGTGTTATGACTGGTGTTGCAGCTCCTCCACTTCACGGCTTCATGAATATTGCAAGGCCGTGTAGTGTAGTCGCAGATAGAACACGTCGACTCATTTGACTCAGCAAAGACGGGACGCCGCATTAAGTACTTCATCAGCCTTTTCCTCCTTAAAGCCTTTGATCCGTGTTACCGTGGCGACGCAGCCAGCCTGCTGCTCTCATTAATTGTTGCGTTGATGAAACGCTCATGAGCGTGGCCCTCCAGCATGAAACCTGCTGCTGGTGTGTTTTACTGCCGCTCCAAAACGCTTTCTAGTACTCGTATTAACAGCTGCTTCCATGAGGCGACACAAGCAATGCTGAAGGTCAAAAAAAAGCTCAAAATGGAAGTTTTTTTTTAAATTGCTCGTGAAATGGACTAATGCATCACAGCATGTGTTGGGAAGATTACTTATTTCCTGTCGCTGTTTACATGTTGAGGTCAGACTTTCATAACTTTGTTAGGCATGTCCAATATGAACTAAACCAGTACCAGGCCCGTTTTGGTTATTTTTCCATTACGCCGGTAATTGGTTGTTGGGGGGGTGTGTGGACTCTGTTGTGATCGGTTTCTTCCATCCAATATGGCCGCTCATCTCTGCCAAATAGAGGTGCTGCATCCCTCTCATCATGCCTGCTATGAGTCATTGCTGGTGGTAAACCAGCGAGGGAAGGTGCGTTCACAGCGGGGAAGCCAAGCGGGGGGGCCCGGTGGCCGCTGCCAAACATAAGAAGGTTGTTGGCTATTGTGTTGATTACATCACCACCACGCTCTGCCAAGAGATGGAAGACATGTCCACTTTGCAAAGTCAAGTTGTGAAGTTAATGAGCCACAAAAAACATTAACTTTACCAAACTCCAAAATAAAAACATAGCAGCAGTGGCGTCAGATTCGATATGTATATATAAATAGCTTATATATATTTTCGGTAGTGGTCTGAGGCGCTGATGTGTGTGTGGTCGTTAGTTGCTAGCTAATGTGTAGTATCGTAGTTGGATCTGTGTACAGTGTTAATAATAATGACAACGTCGCAGTAGCTTGGTTGTATATGTGTCACATTATGTAAATGGAGCATTGTTGGCGCTTTTTGGAGTCTCTCTCAGAAGGCTTTATAGGCAGAATTAGTATGTCATTACATGCAGTAATGAGATGCTTTTTTATCTGTTTTGATATCTTTCGAACGCACAGAAAAGAGAAAGAATGGGTTCACACATAAAAGTTACATTTTCCTTGAAGTGTTTATTCTTTAACGGCTGTCCCTTTTTCCTGTCCCCAAAGCTCATGGACAAGTACTCATGAGAAACTCACCTATGAAGCAGTCCCCCGTGAAGGCATCTGAGATGGCGGCTTCCATGCAGGTTTCTCCTACAAAGATATCACCTATAAAAGGATCCCCCATGCAGACAAGCCCCATGACACCATCCCCACTGAAGGAGTCCCCGATGAAGTCTTCCAAGCTCTCCCAGAGTCCGATGAATGTGATGCCAATAGAGAAACTCAACCCCTATGTGAGCAAGTAAGTTCCAGGGTGCATGAGTGTTCTGCTTTTCTTTTGACCACAGCTACAAAATAACCTAAAATGGAGCCTTTTTGTTGAAGAATGCGATTGAATTTAAGACGGAAATCACGTCAAAAACACAAATGTGGTGTCCGTGTTGATTTTGCTGTCGTATTGTGTCAACAATCTTGTCTTCCATGAGTGTAAAGGTAACAAACGTATTATCAAGCTGCTAAGAAGGATGCTGTGTGTGTACTGGTGGATTCTTGCAAGATGCGTGCCATATTGTCCGGACACCCGAGGCGTACATTTTTCGAGTAAATTTTGAATGTTAACCAAAAAACACTCTTAACTGGGGCGTACGCAAACCAAGGTTTGAGATAACAAGACCGCATGTATTTGTATACGTGCATGTGCTTGCATATGCTGCTAGTTACAATGTGGGTGTGGGTTGTGCTTGTGCATGCCTTTGTGTACATTATCTTTGTATTTGTGTGTGCTAAATTTGCATGGAAATGAAAGGCAGATGCCACCAGTTAGCTTGGATTTTGTTATTTTTCTCGCTGGGGATGAGGCCCACTCCATTTCTTCCTTCCTCCCCCCAGGCGTCCATTTCACTGCTGTATTTCCCCATCAATTTGCTTATCATTTGATGAGGCCCGAGTGGTCCTGTTGCTATTAAATCCAGCAGAGAGAGACAAGCTCTTGAGTGGACTTAATAGGCAGTAGAACGGATAGTGACGATGACTCACTGCGTGGAGGGCGTGGCCATCGGGTGTTCATTGGAAACACAGCCAGTCAAACAGATGAGGGAGGGGGTTGCAGACGATCCTGTGCTCTGTCCAGGGACCACGGTCTCTGGAAATGGCACAGATCAGTGGTCCCTACCACTAGGGCCGCTGAAGACACTGGTCCTTGTGCTCTATGAAGCGTCTAGTGTTTTCTCTCTTTTCCGGACTGTTGGATAGATGGGTAGTGTAAAAGATCATAATCCCTGGTCTCTATAGTACACCATATCATCATTATTACTGATTATGGAGGTCAAGGACAAGCTTCCTTCTGGTTGTTTGTCTATATGTGCCCTGCCTTTGGCTGGCAACCAGTTCAGGGTGTACTCTCGCCCAGTGTCAGCTGGGATAGGCTCCAGCATACCGCCCCCCAACCCTAATGTGGATAAGCGGTATAGAAAACGGATGGATGGAAATTGAATACATTGTCTGAATTTATTTGCAACTGGTTAAAATATTACACCATTGAAGTTTAAAAGCTTGTCACATTACCCTCAGTACGACATCTTCATCTTGGAACTAATGTCTTGGAACTAAAGTTGGAACACACCGCTGCTACACTGACATGATGTCTATATTTGGGATGCTGTAATCCGATCACTGGGTTGGCCTTACTAAGGCAATGAGGTCATTCAGTTGTTGGACATAGTAGGGCTAAATAAACATTTATTCATGTCAAATATTTGAGATATGACACACATTACATACATTGGTCTAGCTGTTTCAATAAAGTGATTCGACTCTTGCATCTGGGGCGGATTTGGCCCCCGGGCCTGAGTTTGACATGTAATCAACAGCACTGGTTCCCAAACTTTTTACAGTCACGTACCCCTGCAGACATTTGACATGAAGCCATCTGCCCCCAAGCCTGCACACTTCACAAACATAAACCTTATTATGTTAATTCATTTATTTGATAGCAATTCCGGGTGCAAAATGTATATTTTGCATGGTGACATTGGGATAAAGTTTGAGCACTGATAAATAGATTAGTTATGCCACATGATGTTGACATTCTTCCCTTTCAATCCATTTCATCTGAATTTACCTAATTTAAGCTTCACCTTTTTTGTCCACTCAGGACGGCTATGGTTCAAGTCTTCATATTCATTTCTTAGCAAATAGAAGGGGAAAGTTGACCAATCACAATAAAGCAGTATCTGTCCAAAGGTTTGTTTAACATTGATGTCTTTTAGAAGTAAAATATTTTGTAACATTGTCTTATTGTTGTTGTGGCAACAAGTGGTTGCCTTTGTAAATACGACCTACTTTGGGCTGCATGTGCATGTGTGGGTGTGTTTGTGTCATTTACAAGTGCCGCTCCGTGAAATGAAATTGAATCTTTAAGATGCACAAAGTAATCATTCAGACTTAGTTGTTGATATGACGCACACAGAGCAAGGAACAACTTGGCGCTCTGTGTCTTTCCTGCTGCGGTCTCCTCGCACTGTGAGGTGTTCAAGTGCACTTGTAATTTTATTCATGTAACCCCTATGGCACTTGATGCACCCATTGGGGATATGCGAACTCTCTAAAGTAACAACATTGTGGTGGTTTTCCCATTCCCACTGTCCCAACATGTCTTCAACATCTTCAACATCTGTCCCCTGCTATTCCTGCACCCGCTGTCTGTCTGCCCCATCCAGCATGATGAAAACAGGCCATGTATTGTTTATAAATACCACCAATACATAGATTAGATTTTATATAGCGCTTCAGAATGAAGCTCATTCACTCCTCAGTCACACATCGGTGGTGGTAAACTACATATAGAGCCACAGCTGCCCTGGGGTAGTCTAATGGAAACATGGCTGCCAATGGCCTCTCCGACATTGTGGGCAGTGTGGGCAGCACTTGAGGCAAGGTGGGTGAAGTGTCTTGCCCAAGGAGACAGCGATACGCCCACTCATGACCCACTGCCATCCAAGTACAAACAGTACAAAATTCTTTCCCTAGAAATAAGAGTTCCAGCTAAAATGAAAGGAAAGGTATACAAAACTGCGGTGAGATCAGCCATGTTGTTTGGTCTAGAGACAGTGCCACTGAGGAAAAGACAGGAAGCAAAACTTGAGGTAGCAAAGATGAGGATGCTGAGGTTCTGATTGGGAGTGACCAGGATGGATAGGATCAGAACGAATCCATCAGCGGGACATTACATGTTAGAGGCCTTGGAGATAAAGTCTTTTAGGCCACACTGAGATGGTTGGGACATGTCCAGAGGACAGATAGTGAATATATTGGTAGAAGGATGCTGCCAGGTAGGAGGCGTAGCGGAAGACCAAAGAGGACGTTTATGGATGCAGTCAAGGAGGACATGAGGGTAGTTGGTGTGAGTGAGACAAATGCAGAAGACAAGGTTGGATGGAGGAGATTGATTTGCTGAAGAAGCAGCAATGCAGCGCAGTGTTGTGTGTCATTAGCACACCCTAGTGGTAGTGACCACTGTCATGACCACTTCAGCGCTCTAGTGGTAGGGACCACCGGTCCGTGCCAGAGGTCGTGGTTACCTGGACAGACCACAGAATCGTCTCCAACCCTTGCTGACAGACACGGCGCCCTCACTTCACTAGCTGTTTGTTAGTTACCAGCAAGCAGAGCTGATAATTGGCTCCTGTCCGGCTGCTGCTTTTCTGATGGCAGATTTAATTGCGTGGGACGTTGGGGCATGAATATCTGTCGGAGCGCAATTATCGTCGCCGTCACGGAGGTGGGTGTCAATCGTCTGGCTGTTGTTTAAAAACAGAAGCAGCTGCACATTTGTGATACAAGCCGGATTTGGCAGATTTACAGCATACCTCGTCGAGTCTTTGAAAAGAAACTCCTTCTTCTTCTTGGCCTAACTTTAAACAGACAGGAAAGTCCTTCATGGTGATACCTTGGGATTTGCTCTGTTACCCAGATGTGATTCACTTTGGTGACTGATGTGAGCAGTCGGGGTGCTCATTAGCTAAAAAGAATGTCTTCCTTTAAGTCATTGTGTCGACTGGCACACAGCGACGACCCCACATTGACACAAACCTGTTTTTAACATCTTTTTTTACAGGAATGCCATTCTCTGACACACTTGGTACATTCTACACATATTGTGTAAATCCTCATGAATGCATATTTTCATGTTAGGGCTGTTTAGAACTAGTGCGTTAATGGCGGTTACTAAGTTTGATTTAATTACATAAACAAAGTTTACCTAGCCATGACAACAGACAGTGTAGCTCCCCATAGAGTTATGTTTTGTTCCACTGTCTGGAAACCATGAACACACCAGGTTGAGCGCTTGTGCGTACGGCATTGACAACTCCAGTATGTTTACTGATATTCTTCTAGCTACATTTGCTGATATTCTTTTGGCATGGTTGCATATTATTATTATAATTATTGGGCGGTATCCAAGTTCAGGGATTGGATCGGAAGTGGAAATGTACACAAACAGCGTAGCGCTCTGTATTGACTGTATGATGTGCGGATCGATACTGAAACATTGATACTTCTGATACCAGCTCTTCATGCATCAGAATATGGATCGATACATCTCGTCTGAATTGCAAATATAGTTTTCATCCTTGAAGTAGTTCTTAATAGTCATTTATTTTAATGGTTTTATAAATTTTAGTTTTTATGTAACGGGGTTATATTGTAAATCACCCCACTAGCTTAATATGCGGTACTTTTTTCATTAGTAAATGTTATATTCCTAATGCTATGATATGAATACTTTTTAAAATTTACCACACATACGGTGAATTTACACAAAGTATCTTTACCACCGATGCCAACCTGAATCCGTATTGGATCGGAAACGATATCAGTGGGACTGCACATCACTATTTATTCAGATTTCCCAAAAGTGTAAATATCTCCAATACATATTTTTGGAATGTCAGATGAAACCTTGGAATGAGAGAGAAACACACAGGGAGAACATGCAAACTTCCAGATGCCCAAACGGAGATATGAACCTGCTAACATGCTAACCGCTAGCAACACAAATACCATTGTTATTATTATTATTCATTCATTCATTTTCTACCGCTTTTCCTCACAAGGGTCGCAGGGGTGCTGGAGCCTATCCCAGCTGTCTTTGGGCGAGAGACGGGGTACACCCTGGACTGGTGGCCAGCCAATCACAGGGCTCATATAGACAAACAACCATTCACACTCACATTCATACTTATGGACAATTTGGAGTGGCCAATTAACCTAGCATGTTTTTGGAATGTGGGAGGAAACCGGAGAAAACCCACGCATGCACGGGGAGAACATGCAAACTCCACACAGAGATGGCCGAGGGTGGAATCGCACTCGGGTCTCCTCACTGTGAGGTCTGCGCGCTAACCACTCGACCGCCGTGCCACCCCCATTGTTGTTATTATTATAATTAAATGTACTTTATAGGTGATAGAATGCTCTGTAGTGATGCCACTGTTTGTGTTGCAGTTGGACCATCAGAGCCAGAGTCACCAGCAAGTCCAACATCCGCCAGTGGAGTAACTCCAGAGGGGAGGGGAAGGTCTTCTCCTTTGAGACTGTGGATGAGAGTGTGAGTAGAAAACGCACTCTCACCCCACACAGCGCATTTTCACACCTTCACATGTTGCCTTCAATGTCATGCAGGGAGAAATCAAGATTACGGCCTTCAACAAGGAAGTGGACAAGTTTTTCTCTCTGGTGGAGCAAAACAAGGTGAGCAGATTGTGAGCTGCCTCGGAGACAGTTTGTGCTGGCAAATTGAGCTTTTTTTTAAGGGAGGTGATTTCACTGACGAGCATGAACAAAACAACATCTTTAGCTTAGCAGATGAGGGGTGAACATGCCCCCCCCCAGTCTACATGATCAGTTTCTGCTGATTCAGGCCAAACAATAATTGCTTAGTTGACTGCACTGACATTGACAGTGTCACTTCTCGGTGACACTGGCACGCCATCGCGGTAAACAAGGCCACGGGACATGCACACGATAGGTCTTGATGTGTTGCGTGAGAGGAGGCGCTTACTGATGGAAAGGCAAGGTCGGTCCTTATGTCTCACATTAGGATTGTGGATGACGGGCAAAATTGCAAAACAAAGGTGAAGTTTTCCTTCAAAGGTGGATCCAAGGTTTGTGGCATGTGACAAATAACGTACTGTACTTTTCCAATGCAATGGCACAGGTCTTCTTGATCTCCAAGGGCACTCTGAAGGTGGCCAACAAACAGTTCAACTCCCTGAACAACAAGTACGAGTTGACACTCAACTCCAACTCTCACATCGTGCCCTGCCAGGACAGCCGGGGTGTGCCCACCATGCACTACGACTTTGTGGCCATCTCACAGCTGGCGGACATCGAAACAGACACCTTCGTTGGTGAGGAGCGCTCTGTTTTCTAACGAGTGTGCTAATTGTTGGCTATTGACACGTGTGTCGCCTGTAGATGTGATAGGCGTGTGCGAGGAGGTGGGGGACGTGTCCGTCATCAACACCAAGGCCGGCAAGCAGGTCCAAAAGAGGGTGCTCATGCTGACTGACTCCAGTGGAAAGATGGTTGCGCTCACACTGTGGGGAGATGAGGTAATGGCCGCCATATTGCTTTAGTTGTGTTGGCAGGTGTGCGATATCATTCTGGGAGCTGTTGTTAAAATTTCGGCTTCCATCATTAGTGACATGCAAGGGTCTAAATATTAAGGACAGCTCGCAGCAAACCAGATAATTGTGTGGTTTATCCTCCATTGCATTCTTCTTCTGTCTTCAGGCTCAGAATTTTGACACGTCCCCTCACCCCGTGGTGGCCATCAAAGGAGCGCGCTTGACGGACTTTGGCGGCCGCTCGCTCTCAGCACTCTTTAGCTCCACACTCATGGTCAACCCTGATCTCCCGGAGGCCTTTAAATTGAGAGCCTGGTGAGCGTGCACCAACGCCAGCATCCTTTGAATCATCTTGCCAAAGAAGATGCAGTTTAATAGTCCAAAGATGGCCGCCTCACACTGTGCATATCTGCATGTGCGTGCACGTGCGCGCACACAGCAGCCCCGATGCGCACTTGTCAGAATGTTGGTGGCGTACATGCCTCCTCCTCCTCCTCCTCCTTCTTCTCTGTCCCTGTGGGATCATCAACAGGATGGAAGGCTGATATTTGTGGATGCTGGCTTGGAAGAATGTGTGTGTGTGTGTGTGTGTGTTTGCACAGCCAGATGGGACACATCTACATGGAGCTTATTAGCCTCCCTGGTGCATGGATCTGAAAGTATGACTCACGCCTTCATCAAGGCTGCTCCCAAGTACGCATGTGGTGAATTCAGAATAGTTCATTGTTTATTTGGGGGCACCATGGTCCACATACACACAGCATCACTGGATCACACCTTTTCCTTAGGTGTGTGTCACTACAGCATTTTTAATAACCTCATCAGTAGCTCCTGTAAAGAGGCAGAGCTTTGTGGGATTGCTTTGCAATGATGCTCTCCACATTGTTTCTCCATCAAAGAATGAAAGTGGAAGTACATCACGAGTCAATGTTTACACAAAAGCTAAGCAGTTTTATTAAAAGCGATGTACATGCATTATGGTGTACCCTTGTAATGATGTAAATAAAGGTGCTACGTGTTCTCTGCACGCACAGGTACAACCAGATGGGTCACTCCCTTCAAAGTCAGTCCTTGACAGTCCCCAAGTTCATGGGTGATGATGTCAGGACCAACTGGAAGTCCCTCAGCGACATCAAGACGGAACAACTGGGGCACACTGAGAAGGTGAGGTGCACACACACACACACACACACACACACACACACACACACCTGCTCCAAGATGCTTGTGGTATCCGGTGTCAAAGGTGCCAATTAAGTATCTCCTGACGCTTTCATAGTTTTAAAGCGACCTGTGGTCCCGCTCACATGCTTCTCAGGAAAGAACCCTGTAGTTTTAAGTTGTCATCTTGCAATATGGCCCCCTCCCACCAGCTGTAACAGCCACCCCACCCCCCCCACCCCGTCCCCTAAAGTGCTAGTTGTCTGAAAAATGTGATGAGGCAGGCGGAAACATGTCGCTGGACTGCTTGATGGAGGCAGAGGGTTCTTGCTAACGGGTAAAGTCTCCTAATTAAGAAAAAGTTCCTTACTAAGTGTTTTGCGGGTGGGGGGGGGGGGCATCTTGTCTCGTTACGAGGCAGTGACTCAATGGTCGCTGACGGGGGGGAAGTGTCACATAGAGTTTGACAGACAGGAACTGCGGAGGTCACCAAGACAGCTGCAGCCATCTTAGGCCAACATGTGCTGGAGGTCCATGTTAGCTGTAGACAGTGGTACTGATCCAGGTTCATGATTCAGCTTTTGTTACTGTAGAGCAGGGGAACCTTTCTTCAGCAAACAGAAAAACTGAAGGCTGTGGGGATGGTCATTTGTACTTGCTGAAGGCAATCCAATGTTGGTCAAAAATGGCCCCCGGACTGCACTTTGGACACCCTTGTTCTAGTGAAAGGAACTTCCCCTGCATACTATTTAGTGGGACTGTATAATGAAAATACTGAATGTGTGTGTACATGTGTGTGTACATGTGTGTGTACATGTGCGTGTACATGTGCTGGCTTGAGACAGTTCATCTGCCGCGTGTGAGGCTGGCATTAATATTCATGGGAAACCAGTGGGAAGAGACAACTGGTCTCCCTCTGCCGAATTATTATTTGTTGACTTGTTAGGGGCTGATTGGTCGACTGGTTGTGTCGCTAATTGAGGTTTAATGACATTCCCTGCCCACCATGCACACTCGCGTTCACACGCAAGGGAGGTTTAACAGATGAGACTCCAGTTTGCATATGACCTTGCATGCTTATCGCGTGTGTGTGTGTTTATGTGAGAGAAGCATTAGCTGCTAGCAGCTGGGCACGCTTTTTTGGCAACATTTCATCCAAATTTTTATTTCATTATTTCTTCTGTCGCTGAGCTTTATTGTAGAACAAGTTTGTGTTCTGACTGGACTACAGGCGGACTACTTCAGCTGCGTGGCCACGGTTCTGTACATGCGCAAAGAGAACTGTCTGTACCAGGCCTGTCCCACCACCTCCTGCAACAAGAAGGTCGTGGACCAGAACGGCCGGTACTACTGTGAGAAGTGTAACCAGGACTTCCCCAACTTTAAATACAGATTTATTCTCAATGTGAGTACGAAGCTGAACATACAATGCTGGAAACAATTCATAGAAAAGAATGGAAATAATCTGTTCCAGGGTCAAAGTGCGGTTCCATTGTCAACTTGCAGTTAAAGGGCGGTCATGTGATGTGTTCAGGTCAACTTAGCAGACTTTGGGGAAAACCAGTGGGTGACGTGCTTCCAGGAGACAGCTGAAGCCTTGGTCGGTCACAGCGCTGAAGCTCTGGGACATATGAAAGACACAGTGAGACACACACACACACACACACACACATTGTGTTTAAAGTAGTCTATTCACCTTTTAACTGTTCTGTTATATTTTGTGTTGTTTTTAGGATGAGGATGCTTTCAATCAAGTGTTCCAGAAAGTCAACCACACAACACACGTCTTTAAGAACCGAATCAAACTGGAGACGTACAATGTGAGTCATGCCAGCCACTCATAATCAATGTGGTAATCCCTCGTTTATCACCATTAATTTATTCCACAGCCAACCGTGAACAGGGTGGAAAAGGGGACCCATTAGGCTTTTTAACTTTTCTGACCTATAAATGTAGTTAGAATGTTGTATTTTTGTGTTAAACCATGCCAAAGTTTCAGGTAATGAGGTTTGTGCATTTGGAATTGAGCTCTGAAAGAAGTTTGGGATGGCTAAAAACGCTCGGTTTCAAAAGGCGTGGTAAAACTGCCCCTTTGTGATGTCATAGAGGGGTGGACTTTCTTATATGGTTCATAGTTAGGAAGCACTTTGAGTGGGTGTGCCCGGAGGCGGGCCGTGGGTGGAATGAAACAAAACAGACTAAGGAAATACAGCTGCCGATTCTGGAAAATCTAAAGTTTTCTGTGTGGGTTATTGTGTGGAGCTGCTCATTAGGAGACCACGACTCAATACAAAAGGTGGAAAAAATGAGCATAATAGGTCCCCTTTAACATATTCAACAAATGATGTCCAAAACATGTTTTACCTGCTTTCAGTATGTACATTATCCTTGACAACATCTCTCTTAACCAATCTGCTATATGAGGTCTTGTGTCTTTTTCCACAAAAGTAGAGAAGTAGGCTCCACCAGGGCAACAACAAAAAAATACAGGATTCATTATAAAGTCCTCACTTTTACACTTGTCAGAGAAAATAAGGTGTCACATGTGCGTCACAGTAAATGTATTTTGGTGCTAGTAGGAGAGCAGAGTGGGCGGTGGACAGGAAGTGACTTTGGGTATTCAGAGGTGAGTTTTAGCTTGTTGTGGGTTATGGCCGCCACATTAGCCTGTGTTAATATTGCGATTATGACTATGATGGTGTACAGTCGTCATTCATAATAACACGGTTCAATTATCGCTCCATCACTCTTTTTTTGCAGTTGTTAAAAAAATAATAAATTGCCTCCGTTTGTGATTGATCATGGCATATGATTAGTCAAAAAATATTGATAGGCTACTCGGCGTCAGTAATGTTCCACTATTGAGACATAACATTGGAAATTGAGTCTGACATGATACAATGAAAAGAAGTTATCCTCCCATTCTGTGTGGAAGTGGTAGGTTTTTGGCTTCTTTGTTCTTCCTCCCACTCCTTTGTAAACCATTTAAGTTTAGAATACCATAAATTGGAGGCTAGTTAGCTCGCTAGCTTGCTAATGGCCAAAGCCATGGCTGCCTCTTGTGTACCTGCACTGATCACGGAGCCTCTGACTACAGGGGTTGTTATTTGTTGTCTCCAGGGATCTAATAACTGTAAACATTGTATTTAGAAATACATAAATATGTGTTCTATGCCCTAACTGTTCAATGTATTAATATCGAATCCTACTTCGTGGAACTTCGCTTATCACGGTCGGGTCTAGCACCAATTGACCGTGATGAACGAGCGATGACTGTATTGTGCTCCTACTTGGTGCTCTGCATCACCTATTGGTTTCTGCTGCAGGGACATATTATGCTAAGATATTCCAATTAGCATCGTCATGACGACAGACTGGTCATGTATGTGCAATAGCAAAACAAAAATCTTAATTATTGAGCATTTAGCTTGTGTCTGTCTCAGCCTAATTAGCCTGCCCATTATTTGCATGCTAATTAGCTACCAGCGGCTGATTCTCGCCGTCTGAGCGGAAAGGCCGAGAGCGCGCTTGAGTCCTGACCCCGGGATGGCTCCTCGGGAACATGACGCATGCAAGATGCTCATTTTCTGCGGCAGAACGCTGATTTAATGAACACGGCTTTGTGTTTCATCGACACTCATGTGACAAAAGGCTGGAATATCCAGCTGATAGCTGCGTCTAGTATTTTGCTAGCTGCCCGAGTGTCAGACTGGACTCACTGTCTTCGGCTGTCACTCTTCAGGATGAAAGTCGAGTGAAGGTGACGGTTCTGGAGGTCCATCCGGTGGACCACAAGCAGTACAGCAGGAGGCTGCTTGCCAACATCCGCACGCTGTCCCGGAGGACCTGAGCACAGCGCTCCATCCAAACATCCCACATCAGAACTACACTACGCTTTTATTTTGGCTGGTCCATATTTCCCCCAGAACATCAACATCAAGACATCACCATTTTATTCTTGACATCTTTAAACTTTTAGATTTTAGATTTAGCTTTTGATGATGAGGAATGACTCACTTTCTCTGTGTTCATTTGAAAAGAGAAGGAATATGTATGCGTGGGATATGCGCGTGTTTTAATGTTATTTGTAGAGGCTTTTCTAAGGGCTCAGTCCGGGGGGGGGGGGGGCTGGGGATTTTGAGTGTTAATATAAACCAGGAGTGTTAATATAAACCAGAAAAAAAGGATTAAAGCAGTCCTTCAGACACTTGTGTACTTTTGTTGCTATTTTTGAGCTTGCTGTTGTATTTCCACTAACCCCTTTGACAGGAACATGAAGTCGATTAACATGATGGAACAAGGACGCCACGTGTGTTCCCAGCGAGGAGGAGGCACAGCTCTAATTTATGTTGACAGGACATCCAGCACCAGTACCACCTGCTTGCACTGAGCTTTGACAGCTGATCTCTTCATCCAGGTGACACATCCACACTGACATGCTTTGACCCTCGTTCATGTTACAGTACAGGTTAACTGTACTGTACTCCAATGGTGTGAAAGGATGCTCCCGTCCTGCTCTTATTTTTTGTCATACTTAAATGTTTTCAAATCCATTTTCTACCGCTTATGTCGCCAGCGTGCTGGAGCCTATCCCAGCTGTCTTCGGGTGAGAGGCGGGGTACACCCTGGACTGGTCGCCAGCCAATCACAGGGCACATATAGACAAACAACCATTCACACTCACATTCATACCTATGGACAATTTGGAGTGGCTAATTAACCTAGCATGTTTTTGGAATGGGCGGCACGGCAGTCGAGTGGTTAGCGCGCAGACCTCACAGCTAGGAGACCAGGGATCAATTCCCACCCTCGGCCATCTCTGTGTGGAGTTTGCATGTTCTCCCCGTGCACATGTGGGTTTTCTCCGGGTACTCCGGTTTCCTCCCACATTCCAAAAACATGCTAGGTTAATTGGTGACTCCAAATTGTCCATAGGTATGAATGTGAGTGTGAATGGTTGTTTGTCTATATGTGCCCTGTGATTGGCTGTACCCCGCCTCTCGCCTGAAGACAGCTGGGATAGGCTCCAGCACCCCCGCGACCCTCGTGAGGAAAAAGCGGTAGAAAATGAATGAATTGATGTTTTTGGAATGTGGGAGGAAACCGGAGTACCCGGAGAAAACCCACGCACGCAAGGGGGAATGCCTGACGGGGAATCGAACTAGCTGTGTGGCCTACGTTCTAACCACTCTTTACCGTGCATCCCTGTTTTCAAATCATCAAACTAATTTAAATAGGTTTTGGAAAATCCAAACCTACATGGCCCTGTGTGGCATTTATCTGATGATCTGAAACATTTGAACAAGTAAGAAATCAGGAAGGGGTCAAACACTTTTACACTGTTGTCTTTTACACTTTCTTGAGGCCTCTGATTGGCTGAAATGGTCTCCCCAGTTAGCACCACCTGTTGCTTTGTCATGCACGGCAGCATGCTAATAGATGTTTTTATGTGGTTCCACTGGTGAGGGGAAACGTGTTTAAAAAAAACAATGTGTGATTGGACACTGATAAATTAGCAGTCTGGACTTGAATCACATGCATCAAAACCGTACCGTCGTGTCCTGCACATCGTGATGTCTGAGCTCGTTATTGATGTTTTTCATTTTGAGGACAAAACCTCCACTGTGGCCTTCACTCCTCCTCGGCTAGAAGAACATTTGGCCTCGGGTCGTGAGCGCATGCTGGGATTATCTCTGCTCTGTGTGCAAACACCAAGGCCAGCATTCTGTGTGTGTGCGTGTGTGCGTGCGCGTGTGTACGCACCGACAGCCTTGACGGAGGACTGCAAGATCCTCTCCCAGTCGGAGCGGCGGTCCTGCGGGTGTCCATGTTGATGTTGCATGCTGCTGTTGGCTCGCAACTTTCCCAGGTGGGCTCAGGGGTTCCAGCGAGGTGCACACTGGAGTATTACATCAGGCATCACAGAATGTTGAGCCTCGATGCCACATCATCAGCATGTGGTCATGTAAGGCAGTGAATGAACACGCTAACTACTCATTATCTTGATGACCATTAGAAGCGTTACATGTTTGCACAGCGGTGCACACTGGAGGCTCGCATTAGCATGTAGAATATGTGCATATCTATTCTTTCTTTTGCATTCATGTGTTGGTCTGGAGGATTATTGGAACAGCATGTCCACATACTAACACGTCCAGTTCAGTGAATGTACTAATCTGCTTCTTAGCATTCATGTGTAGACAAACAACTAACGCAACAAAAGACTTTTTATATGTGTGATTTTCCACCTGCGTGACCTGCTCTCACTCACACGGTCAAGTGCCTGTTGCCATGACAACACGTCACACAGGATGGGTGGTGACTTTG
Source organism: Doryrhamphus excisus (assembly GCF_037039965.1). Lineage (NCBI taxonomy): Eukaryota > Metazoa > Chordata > Actinopteri > Syngnathiformes > Syngnathidae > Doryrhamphus > Doryrhamphus excisus. The sequence continues at coordinate 14,382,952 of NC_136377.1, forward strand.
GCCTCCCAACGCCTTTGTAGATGTTCCTTGTCCACTAAAAATGACGCTTGCAGGCGCCCTGATCCAACTCAGTGCACTCGCTGAGTGCACTCAAGACAGTAAGCAGGGCTTGTGCACTAAGCCGAGAAGAGACATAACCAACTAACGTTTTGGTTATGTGTTAGCTGGGATAGAATCATCCATCCACTTTCTCAGCCGCTTATCCTCAATAGGGTCAAGGGGGTATGCTGGAGCCTATCCCAGCTGTTTTTGGGGCGAGAGGCGGTGTACACCCTGGACTGGTGGCCAGCCAATCACAGGGCACATATAGACAAACAACCATTCACACTCACATTCATACCTATGGACAATTTGGAGTGGCCAATTAACCTAACACGCATGGTTTTGAGATGCAGACTCAACTGGAGATGACTGTGTGGCCAGCATGCTAACCACTCGTCTGTCGTGCGGCCATATTAGAAACAACATCCAATGAATTAGGTTGTGGAAAAAGTTATGTTATGACAATATTGTCCAAATTCTACAGGAGTAAAGTCATAATTACAATGAGAAAATTTACAGGACAGCTGAATATTTGTAAAAATTAAACAAACAGCAACTGCCTTCGTCTTTGTCTTAACTTGAGCTGGAGTCAAAGGTCAGCAACAAGCTACACCTAGAGAATTTTCAAGACAGAAAAGTGTTGTTTTTCCACGTGACTCAGCCTTAACAAAACCTCGCACTCCCACTGGCAGCAAGGTGGCGCTCTTCCAGCAGCACCGCTCAAAAGGAGGTGGAAGGAGAGGAGGTGCGAGCGTGGAGAGGGATGGAAAAAACAAAGTGTCAAAATGTTCTTTTTCCTTCGTCGAGCTGTTACATCATTCCAACATCGGCCTTTTGTGGCGCGGTGGCACATACGAGAGCGCGTGATCACACGTTGTGAGTCATCTATCGCACGCCATCCTCCTTTTGTTTTCTGTCTTCAGTCTTTATAACTTCCTGGCTCTGTTGTGTCCGTATAAGTACTCTTGGATAGTAGGAAATGTTCCAATTGGAGTTTATGAGGCCAACCTGCCAAACAACAAACATGGCCGACATGGTTTGTTTTTGTTTGTGCACGTGGATGTGTGTCTCACACACGCACAATTTTGTTCCTTGTTCGGAATGAACAGTTGTGGTCAGAGGTCTGGCATTTCCAACTTTCTCCTATCGTGCAGTACTGTAGCTGGAGCAAGGAGTAGAGAGGGAAGCAGCTGATTGTCGCTTTGTTAGGATTTGGAAGTTTGATCCATTATGGAGTGTCAGTGGCGCTTATCTCATTTCTACTTTGGCGCTGAAGTCACAGTCATTTCATGCGATGTGTTGCCCAGCAGCATTACATAACACTGCTGATGTGCACGTGGGCGTGTGTGTGTGTGTAGTGTATATTTGAAGAACAGTTGAGCCTTTGTCAGTATCCCATGCTGGCTACAGAGATGAGAAAAACAAACCACAAGCCTTTATTATTGTTGTTCTGACCTCTGAGGCTGTCCAAGATGGCCGCACGGTGGCCTTTGCGGTGCCTGAAATGGAATACTGTGTTCCCTCGCTATATCGAGGTTCATGTTTTTTTAAATGCAATTTTGCATATTTCTTTCTAAACAGCTGCATGAATGTGTTCTGCATCGTTGTGGTGTATTACAGCGATATAGCAGTGCTGTTTTGTCTGCTATTGTATTTACTACTACCACTAGGGGGTCTTATACATTCATGCAAGAGTGGGCGATGTCATATCGATGGTAATGTTGGTATCACTATTGATTGATACAGATGTAAGAGTGATACTTAAGACTTCAGTTGGTTTCCTGCCCATGAAAATCCATGCTACTTGAAGAAAGAATTTGTCAGAATTCATTCAAATCTTTAAAAAGTATCGGTTTCGGTATAAATATCGGCGGTACTGGCCCCGTATTTACTTGGTATCGGATCGATATCAAATCTAGCGGTATCACACACCACTACCCCTCAACTCTCAGTAGGACACAAGAGTATAGAGCCACAGCCGTCCTGATTGGCTAAGGGAGAACACACCCATTGTGTTGGCCATTCTGATTGTAGACCAATCAATCTTTGTGCACCACTGCCATGTGTCCGGTTTGCTTATGGAGTGCTGCAAATTCATCTTCGGTTCATAGAGGACTACAAGGAGAAGTCAAATATTAAATATGAGCCATATGTTTTAACAAGGATACAAAAACGCAATCAATTTTTCCCGTTAGAAATAATGTAAATCAAATTCTTGTGTTCCAAAACCCCCAAAATATTAACACGTTATATTAGTATTAACATATTTTATAGTATAGCCATTATAGTTTTACATTCAGAAAACACTTTTTTATCATTCAAAAACTGGGGGATATCATTTTAGAAGCCACCATCCACCATTACATGCCTGGACTTTACTTTTCAGAGAGGTTGTTTACCTAACAAATATGCACATTAGCACTCAATAAGGTCATCAAATCTTACCTTTGTGCATTCCCACATAGTATCAGCATTTGGAATACAGTATCGTGGTTGTAGTAGTACTGTGTGGTGTGGGACAAAGTTAGAAAGTGCGTTCAAGTACTGTCAAATAAAGTGGGGCAAAGCGCCGCTCACATTAAACATGCAAAAACTGTGGGATTTCTAGCTGTATATTATCTTTTCAATCAAATAACGGCCCATATTTCCAAAAGTGACATCCTGTTACATCGTAGTTGCGTATCAAATAATTTACCACAAAGACCTTTACATCCCTACACATTATTGATAATATCGTCTGCAATTAAATGTGATTAATCCGGTGTTAACTATGGCCAGAGATGCGATTAAAAGTTCTGACTTTTTCAAACTTGCGCGTCGCCCAGCTTCAAGGTGCAACACTTTTTTTTTTAGCCCCCGCCCCACCCCCCCTTCAGTTATTTGGCCAAGATGGCGACTATTGAGCGTGCTAAGTGTCCATCACTCACCATTGGATGGTGTCAGTACGCAAGTGCACCAGCTGGGACACGGCACTGGAGTACACAACAACTAGAAAGTGTAGGGAACATCAGGAAGCGCCCTGCTGGAGTTTGATTGGCAGGTGGCAAGGATGCTTAGCGAAGGAGGAGGTTTGTGGATGAGGAGGAGAATGTGAATGATGAGCTTGTGGCAGCCAGGGAGGGAGGGGCTGACATGTGGAGACAGTTGCTAAGGAGACTAAAGTAAGACACAAGGATGGAGAGGGACAAGAAGGCGGGCCAAAAATGAACATCCTGTCAAGGCGCCGTCTTCGCACATCATTCCTGACTTTTTCATCCTTCGTGAGGGGACGCCATCTTGAAACACTTGTCTTTGGGGAAAGTTCCATCTTGTATTTCGTCACACAGTGATGTTAGGACACAAGCGAGGAGCTGAGACGCAGCCATGCTTGGTCCTTGAGTACCACAGCATCAACCTCATGGAGTCAAGCAAGGATGCTACGGGATGTGCTCAGACAGGAAAGATGAGAGGAGCTTTTCAAAAGACGCTTTGTCGTCTCTTGGCGTCGTCATCCACGATGCCCACACTCAAGTCGTTGTTCTTGCTCCGGCCCGCTTTCCCGCCTCACGCGGCATCACTTTCATTAACAAGACGACTTTAATTGAAAGCATTAACCGGAATATTCCACACCCCTCCTGAGGACTGCTCCATTTTCTCCTTCACATACACACACAAGTACAGCGAGTGTCTGATCAAATCTGTTAAATGAGATGGTGATTATTAGGAATGCTGTCCTTGTTGCCTCTTAAAGTGTTTCTTTAATGAGGTCCTGAATCTGCTTGTGTGGAATGAGCTTGTCTGAAGCTGCAAGACTAACAATTTCACCCCAACCCCTTGTGGTCAACACTTTTAATAGCCCTTTGATTTACGCTACATCATTTAACAGCCCCGCTATAGTGGCTCACGTGTCTAATACCGATACCAATACCGATCACATACATGCAGTGGAAATGCTTAACCGCTACTACTAAACCGTCCTGGAGATGCTGAGGCAGATTTGCATCAATTTGTCTTTTGCAGTATTTTCTCTATAGGATACCACGATGACTAAATCTCTGCTTTTTGCTAAAATTATATTCCACGCCTACCAGCGAATGGCGAAAATCTCGGGATAATTGAGACACCCGGTAAAATGTCTATTATTAATGGATGGCTCACTCCTCACTCTTCCAAACCTGTTAGATTGACATTGACATGTTTTTGGTTTTTGGATATGCCGATTTTGGATCAACATTTGCAGTATTTGTTTTTCAGGCCACATAGAGACTCTAGGCCAGGCGTATCCCAAGCGTCATTTTTACATTCATTCATCCATTTTATATGCTGCTTATCTTCACGCTTATCCCCGCTGTCTTCAGGCGAGAGGCGGACTGGTCGCCGGCCAATCACAGGGCACATATAGACAAACAACCATTCACACTCACATTCATACCTATGGACAATTTGGAGTCGCTAATTAACCTAGCATGTTTTTGGAATGTGGAGGAGAAAACCCACGCATGCACGGGGAGAACATGCAAACTCCACACAGAGATGGCCAAGCGGACTATGTGGCCCTAAACCCCTGCTGTTCTCGAGCACTCTGCAGTTTTTAGGAATCTGCTGCAAAAATGCTGATCTTCGATATGACAAGAGCATACTCCAAAGATCCTCAGATACAGTACAGACGGCGTTTTGCAGGGATACATTTAAGACCAACTGCGAGTAATTGATACACCCATAAAATTGTCTGTTTCCTCCTCCAGCTCCTCCTGCTTGCATGACGTTGACGTTTTCCTACGATTTTCACATAAACATTTGCAATAAAGATCCCTTATTATGGAAGTTATTCGATTCAATTCAGCTATCCAGTTTCTAATACAGCTTGGCCTCACTAGCATTACAGTTATGCTGGAGCCTATCCCAGCTGTCTTCAGGCACGAGGCGCGTCCACCCTCGCTCCAGAACCTTCTCTCTTTAATTGGCGATGGAATCGAACAAGCTAAAGGATAAATATGCCTCACACACATTTAAAGCATAACGCTTAAGTATCAGGTGTTTTGGATGTGATGTTCTTTGGATCCAAGATGGCGTCCCGATGAGGTGAGCCAGGTCACAAAGCGTCAGCTACTAAATAATCGAAAAGGATGACAGCTGCAAGAGACTTTTAATGCACTCAGAGCAGCGCTGCGCTTACAAATAATACATTGGACTCCATTAGTGGAGAGATGCTACGCGTTCTTTATTTTTCCCCTTGGAGGGATGGGGGGGGGGGGGGGGACGTCAACTCAGTTAAGTTTTTTTTTAGGGGTGTTTTTGTTCCACCAAAAGAAACTCCTAATGAATGAAGATGAAGCTCTAATTCCAACATGGATGCCCTCCGTTTGCTAGTTGGCTCTGCTTCACTTCCCTGTCACCAAGCATCAACACACACTCCCATGCACACACACACTGTACGCAGGATGCTAACATTCAGGCTACCTCTTTGACCTGACACCTCCCTCACCGCTAACACGCCGTGACACGTCTATGTCTGTGCTGCATATTTCATGTGAAAGTGAAAGTAGGACACCAAAGAGGCCAAAATACTTCCTGGTAGAACATGGCCGTGTTTTTCTCCTGTGTACCTCCTTTCTTTTTTTTTTTTTTTTTTATTTGTTATTTTCTCTCTTTGGCTTATCATCCCGCCTCAGGTCTCATTTGGTACACACACACACACACACACACACACACACAGCAGGACACAATGAGCCATTTGAGGACACTTTAATGTTCTTTATAAACAACCTGTGTGTTGTTCTGCAGACACACACCACCAGAGGAGATGAGGCAGGAAGTAAAAAAGGAAAGTATAGAACAGGGGTGGGCAAACTGTTTGACTGGCGGGCCACGTTTGCCTAAGGAGCGTCTATATATATAGGTGGTATAGAAAAACCATACTTTCTCACGGTGCAACAAAACAACTCATGCACAGTAAATCAAGTACTACTATGTGGGGGCTAAACATTACACGTAACTTAAAATGTTTACAAGTGCCCACAGGGCATGCTGGGTAGCCAAGCCGCAACATCAACATGATTGTTGGCTCACCTGCTCAACATTTCTTACATCAATTGCACAAGTTACCCAGCATGCCTTGCGGAGGGAAAATATGGGTGGAGTTTTGGCATGGTTGTTGTGCTTGGACATTTTATTCATATTCTCACACGGTGCAGTAAGTACCTGCAGTAGACCCGATGTGACCCGCGGGCCACAGTTTGCTCACCCCTAGGATAGAAGGATGTGACCGGTGTAATAAATCATCCAAAGAATTGTTTGAAAATAAACATTTCATAAAACACGGGGCAAACAACAAAAGTCACTATTTAGTTTTTTTTGCTCCTGACAGGGTTCGGGTTAGACACTTCAGAGGTCACCACTAGAGGTCAGAGTGACCTTGACGCCAACATTTATGAAGATGGACACAAAAATGTCAAAGTCGTCGTCTGTTGTGCTTTCGTTAGCATGACTGTAGCTGAGGCTAGCTTTGGCGGCGTCTCTTAGCATTTGGCTCGTTAAGCTAGCCTGCTCTGCTGCCCCCCAGTGGAGGAATGTCAAAGCCCTGCATGGCCCATGTTGGATTAGACTGGACTCTTTTTAGGAGGATCGGGGGGTTCAGGAAGGCTGTGAAGCAGCTTGGTTGGGTTTGTTGTTGTCGTGTTGATAAGAGTCACAAAGACTGCATGATGTGCTTTCTTCTAATACAGCCTCGTCAGGATCCAGGTTCTTCACTATTGTTGGTGCTGATGCTTCATCAGGTCCTTCTTTGGTGGACAGCCGATTGCCCACAACCGAGACCGTAGACCTGGACCTATGGACCAAGCGGTGCTTTGATTGGGCTTTTGGCAAATCTTCATTGCTTCAAGTTTGGAGCCCGGTGTCCTCAGGCTTCAGGTTCTCCTTGGAGCTTCTTATGCTGATAATGGAGACAGGATGAAGATCCCCTCCAAAGACTCATAAAGAGTTAGGCACTCTTGCTGTGTTGCATCTTTCTGCTCACATGGCTTTAGTGGTTTCTCATTGGCTCTCAACTGTGATGTCAGGTTTGGACATCATCAAGATAGACTGAGACATTTGGACCACGACTGGAATATTGCAGCTGTACTCGTGAATATTCGTCATACAGCTTATTTAGATTTCCAGGTCTTGTCGCTGGGGTGGTCCCTCAAAGGTTTTTGATGGTACCCCTGACACTTCAGTACCTTTTGGCTCCATAAAAGGTCCAAACAGTCACCTTGGAGTCCAAGTGTCCCATGCCCTATGTCAGTGCAGCGTTAGCAGTGATGCTAATGCTAAACATAAAAGAGTCCGTGAAGTATGAGTCACGGCAGTATTAGTGGCTCTCTGGACCCCACTGGGCGGCCCCACTGAAGTCCTTGGCATGCACTTGTTCTTCCTCCTGGTGGCCGTAGACACGTCATGTTTCCCCCCCAGAGAGTCTTTGTCCTTCCCCTCGCGAAGTACCTGCACCTCATTCTGCCCCCCTTTGGCCTTGCGCCCCCGTCGGGTGCAGTTCCTGCGTCCACCCTTGGGTGGTCGCGGCAGGGGGGAGGGCGAGGGCAGGTGGTGTTGGTCACCGTGAAGCAGGTAAGGTTGTTGGTGGTGGTTGTGGCGACTCCGCTGACGATTGAGATGGTTCAATGACTCGCCGTGCTCCATCTCCCCGGCAGGGGCGTCACCCTCCCCCAGCGAGCACGCGGGAAGCTCCTCTTTCCTCAGCAACTTCAGGTCTCTACCCACCATTTCTGGAGGTGACACGCACGCCACTGAGGAGGTGGAGCCTCGGAAGCTCCGCAGCCAGTCCAAAAGTGACAAGGCCCGGCAGTCGCATTGCCACGGGTTGTCGTTAAGGCGAAGGTACTCCAGGGCCGGCAGAAGAGCCAGGCTCGCCCCAGGCAGCTCCGTCAGTGAGTTGTTGAACAGGTACAAGGTGGTGAGGCGCCGTAGGTCATGGAAGGCCTGCTGGTCCACCCACTGGATGCGGTTTTGGTGCAGGAGCAGGCGGTCCAAAGCACCCAGACCCCGGAAGGTGTTCTGGTGGAGGCTCCACAGTTTGTTACCGTGTAGGAAGAGATGGCTGAGGTTCAGGAGGTCGATGAACAGGTCGTCCTCCAGGAACTCCAACTGGTTGTCCTGCGAGGAACCAGAAATAGACTCTGATCAGTCGGGAAGGTGGTCAGTTACAATATCAACAAATGGTGACCTGGCAGGTTAAAATCGATTTCCAACCATTAATATGCAAACCTAAGCTAAGGTTACCAGGACACCAGGAGGTGTAGGAGGACAGGAGTAAGGAGTAAGCGAGCAAGTGTTTGAGGTGCATGTGTACCTGCAGGTAGAGGTACTGCAGGTTGTGGAGGCCTGCAAAGATGGCGGGGGGCAGGCTGAGCAGGCCGCAGTGGTACAGGTGCAGGGCTTGGAGGCGGCCCAGGCCCTGGAAGGTGTCGGCAGCGATGGCCCTCAGGTGGCGGTTGTCTCCGAGGTCCAGCTCCTCCAGACGGCGGAATCCGTGGAAGGTGGACGGCTGAATGTAGGAGATGTTGTTGGAGTAGAGCCACAGCATGGCCGTGCTGGGCGAGAAGTGTCCGCGGAGCAGCCGCTGGATCTTGTTGTTCTGCAGGAAGACGCGTTCACTCTGGGCTGGGATGCCCTCGGGCACGGCGTGGAAGTTGTGTGCCTGGCAGGACACGGTGGTGGGCGACGTGTAGCAAATGCAGTGGCGGGGGCACGGCAGTGACACGTCCAGACCGCACAGCACCAGCAGAAGCTCCAGCCCTGCAGAACCTGAGGAAGGACAGCAGGCTGGTCAGTATCTTCTATCACACACACACACACACACACACACACATTGCAGTGAATGTTAAGTGCTTTGTTTCTCCTCTGAAGGTGTTGGGAAATCGATGTTGTTTACAAGAGACCACATTTAACCTTCCTCCATGAGACAAACACACAAAATAGAGGTCAGTGTGGGTGTGTGTGGGTGTGAGTGGGTGTGTGTGTGGGCGATCGCATGTGACGGTCCAGATGTGATGCACAGATGTCAGGCAATGTGTTGTGTGTTCTCAAAGGTCACACAGCGCCGGTATGACATTGTGTGCTCTAATGTGTCGCTGTGTTGTGTCACGGTGTTGTTACTGTGCACTCTGCTAGTACATGTCAGTCATGTGACCAACATGTCGAAACGCTAATTCAGAAACACAAGTTTAATATTTTTACAAGTAGGCTGGATTTTCTTATCTCATTACAAATTAAAAGCCCTGAGATGATGATTTTACTTTGAAATGCCAACAGGATGATACACACATACATAGACAAGCGTCACCTGTCAGTCATCCTGGCACGGAGGAGGCAAGAGAGGGCTCTAAAAACATGAAAAATGGTGAAGTGGGTGAGAAAACAACAGTGTGTGTGTGTGTGTGTGTGTGTGTGTGTGTGTGTGTGTAATTACTAGAGCTTGTGTGCAGCATGCCTGACACTAATTTTGCCGTCATATGCAAACACTGTCAACGCTAGAGGTGGCTGTGAGGGGGCGTGGCCAAATCATCAAACAAGTGTGCGTGAACACACACACACTGGTCAGCAGTATTGTCACCATGGCAACGCAGTTCCAACCAACAACAGGACTCCTATAGAGCAGATACACACAATAACCCGCACAGAAAGACATGTACTTCCTGCTTCCGACCCAAACAGTCCATCCCCGATCTTCCTCTGGGTAGGCCGACTCCACTGGGATTGGTCACACTCCCCAAGCGCTCCCGAGGACTTCCAGATACATAGGACTGTGTCAATGTCCATAACCACCGAACAGAGCCATCCAAATCCCATCAGGGATTATTATTATCTGACGCTTTGGCATCATTTAACACGAGAATACAACATTGTAACGACATTCCTGGGTCAGAAAAATATAGTATAGTATAGTATAGTATAGTATAGTATAGTATAGTATAGTATAGTATAGTATAGTATAGTATAGTATATATAGTATATTGGTCGCTATGGTAGTCTATGTGCATGCTAGTTCGGGTGTATGCAGTCATGGGGTCATTTGAAGGGAGGGGCTTATCTTAACACTCATCTACTTGGAATTACACTCACACACACAGCTTCACACACACACACACACACACACACACACACACACACACACACACACACACACACACACACACACACACACTGGTCATGCAGCTTACAGCAACAGCTGTAACACAACACCACCGTACCGTTTTTGATTCGAGATTGGGGTGGGGGTGTGGGGGGGGCTTCCATTGTTGGGAAGCATTCCAGGTTTCTCCATGACAGCGTCACTGGAAGATCATAGCACTAGGGGCTAGGGGCTAGGGGCTAGGGGCTAGGGGCTAGGGGCTAGGGGCTAGGGGCTAGTGATGCCACTAGGGGGCATGACTCCATGACATGCTGTGACGTTGCCGTCTTGGCTTCCAGTGTAGTAAAGCCTGCCAAAGATGTTAAACTCCAGGTGAGATGCTTTCCTTGATTTTTTTTTTTCATCCAAAGATCTTCGTCTTCTTTGTTGTCCATGAAATGTTAGCTAGACGAAGCATGGGGGGCGGTGCCCCCATCACCTGAGGCCTTTGTGCACGCCAATGCTGCACAAATACTAGTTTGTATAAAGGAGCGCCTATTTATGCTGCCCCCTGCTGGTTTGGAGGCAACCAGCAGTGCCGTTTGTCATTGTTCACCACCCCAACAATCCATACTTTTTTAGTTGTCACCAAAACTCTTGATAAATATGTTTGTGTGTTTGTGCTTCACTTTGCTAACCATTGGAGCAGGTCCACAAGTACACACACACACACACACACACACACACACTCTTGCTATTGTTTGGTGCTGAAGTATGTCATTGCGCAGCGGTAAAGTGCATGCCAGGCCCTCCTCCACCAATTTACACCCTCCATCAACCCACTTTTCCTTCTCGCTCACACTAACACAACATTCACCTCAATCTGTGTGTGTGTGTGTGTGTGTGTGTGTGTAAATGTGTGTGCGTGCTTCAATTAGTCTCCATATGCCAGAAGCCTCCAGCCTCCTCATGTGGTCCTTTGAAGTCAGCTAGATTAAAGAAAACAAACATTTGACGAAGTGTTTATAACACACACACACACACACACACACACACACTTGTAGCACGAGAACAAAAGTAGAAACAAATAAATGTTTTGGACACACGAGCGAGGAGGGGCTGAGCTGTCAACTGATCACCACCTGATAATTTGGGTTCGATGCCAGACCAACCTGGCAGGCCCAAACGTATAGTGAGGGTGTGCTGGGAATGTTTGGCAGAGTCTCCTGATCGTCCTGATCGAGTGTTCAACTCGGCCATATTGCTCAAGCCAATCTTCTGGATGGATTGTGACAGGTACTGGCAGGTGGTGGTTGACACTAAAACGCAGCTGTGGGAGGAGTTAGATGAGGCCATGAGCAGGATTTTTGGTCAGCTTCACAGAGGTTCTGGCAAAGCATCCGACGTGTCAGAAAGGGGAAGCAGTGCTTGGTCGATACCGTTTCCAGCATCCCTCCGACATACCTTCTGTAGAGGAAGCAGGGTCTGACATGTGACAGAGTCTGATGGACATGTCCATCACCGTAACTGAGGTATCTGAGGTATCTGAGGTATCTGAGGTATCTGAGGTAGTCAAAGAAATGGTCAGTGGCAAAGCTGTGGGGGTGGACAAGTTTCGCCCTGAATACCTCAAGGCTCTGGCAGACCAGAGTGGTGGTCCTCCTTTTCAAGAGGATGTGTTCCAACTACAGGGACATCACACTCCTCAGCCTGACAGGGAAAGTCCATTCCGGAATGCTGGAGAGAAGGGTACGACCATTAGTTGAACCTCAGCTTCAGGAGGTGCATTATGGGTTTCATCATGGTCAGTACTGGACCAGATCTACAGACTTGCAAGGGTGCATTTACGTTTTCCCAGTTCGTCCACATGTGCTTGGTGGACTTAGAAAGAACATTTGACCGTGTCCCTTTCAGAGTCTGTCAGTCATTTTGGCATTGAGGGGCTCCAGTTTGAGTGCCTCTCCTAATTGTAGATGATGTGGTCCTGATGGCCTCCGATTGTGACGTTCAGTGTTTACTGGAATCTTTTGGAATCTGAGGCCATGGTTCTCGGTCGGAAAAGGGTGGATTGGTTGGGAGTGAGGTCTTTTCCCCAGGTTGAGAAGTTCAGGGTTCACAACTGAGGGAAGGCTGGAGCGTGAGATTGGCAGGCGGTTTGACGCAGCATCTGAGGTGATGCAGTCGCAGTATGGGACAGCTGAGCCAGAAGGCTTGTGGTCATGAGCTTTGGTCAACTAAGAACAAGATGGCCAATACAAGCGGCCCAAATGAGTTTTGGATGGCTGGACTCACCCTAATAGAGCTGAGGAACTCGATCATGCGGTAGGAGTTCAGAGTAGAGCCACTGGTTCTCTACATGGAGAGCAGCCGGTTGAGGTGGCTGGATGCCTCCCTGGCGAGGTGTTCCGGGTATGCCCAGCCAGGAGGAGGGTCCAGGGCAGACCAAGGACACACTGGAGGGATTATAGCTCACTGCTGGCCAGGGAACGCTTTAGTGTCCTCTTGGTGGACCTAGAAGGGGTGGTTGGAGACCAGGAAGTCTGGACTTCCTTACTGAAACTGCTGCCCCCGTGACCCAAACCCGGATAAGTGGAAGAAAATGGATGGATGGACCAAAATAGGTGTAAAATGAATTTCTCATGTCAAAATAGAATAGAATGAAATGAATGAAACTTTATTTATACGCTCAACATGGAGCACAGAACCAAAGACCCATTTAAATGTGATGAAATGTAGTCTAGCTTCGTGTACTTTCCAAGTGTGTGTTTTCTGCCTAGCGACAGCTGAGTGCAAGTCAGAGAGTAAAGATGGAGGCAGACAGCACTCACAGGAAATCAATAATTAATGACTAAACTTCTTTTCTCCATGGTCTTCTTCGCCTGAGCCTGCTTTGCATTCTGGATGCAAAAAAAGTCCGTCTACGCGAGTGTCACAGTGTCGTGGTTAAGCTGCCAGGTTGTCTCTTTCATAAGTAACGCTCGTCATCATTAAAGCCGCCTTTGCTGCCAGGATGCACACTGCTGCGACGCCATCTTGTTTAGACTTCCTGCTGTGTTGCGGCACACGCCTCCCGCCGCGTCGCTTTGCTGGGCTCATGGTGGTGCGGGAGAGTGTCAAGCACTCATGTGCTCGCCACTCATCTTTGAGCCCCCCCGCCCTGCTCAGCTCAATGCTGGACTCCCTCACAGGCACTCCACGCGGCCTTCAATGACACACGACAAACACTGTGTGTGCTGCGTTCACTGGCGTACTTCGAACTTAGAAGCACACAAACATCTCAGCACATTAAAAGTCCACTCAGCTGTTCTGCTGCTACCTTCATTGGCTACTCAAGTGGAAGTGTGTGTGTGTGTGTGTGTGTGTGGCTGCTTGTTGACTGACAGCTGAGGTAATTAGGTCTCCACTGCAGCGCTGACCCTCGCGTCACCGCCCAAACTGAGTTAAATATCACTCCGTATGTGATGATGTGATGACAAACTGTCTGTCATGTAAACAGCTCGTGTTCCTCCACGCCAAATTCCAAGCATGCCTTTATGGACCATGCTTTGTGCACAGGGGACAGAAAAGTACCCCAAAGTGTTTTCACAAAGGTGGAAGCATGGATGCAAATGTCCAAAATGTCTTGCTAAGACCAAGAATTAACATTTGAGGGCCAACTACCTTGAATCCAAGCTCTCATTGGTTGCTGGAATAGCTAGAAATGATCATAATAATCTACTTCCTTTTTAAAACGTCTCAGCCTTTCAGCAAACAAACGACCTGCTGCGTTCACTGTGCTGCTGAAACGCTGCCTTGATGATCACTCGGTAAACACACTGTGTTGCCTTCGCTGTCACATTGCAAAAACTGTAAACATCAGGGTGGTGCATTCACAGTCACACGGTAAACAACACTGCGTGATGCACTCACAGTTGGACTGTAAACAACACACCGGGGTTCCTTTTCTGTCACACTCTGTGCTGCCTTCACTGTCACACAGCAAACCCTGTAAACAACAGTGTGAGGTATTCACTTATTCAACAAATACTAAACAACACTGTCGCGTGATGCATTCACTGTCACACTTTAAACAACAGCCTGTGTTGCATTAACTGTCACAATACCGCAACCTGTTAACATTATTGTGTGATGCCTTCACTGCCACACAGCAAACACTGTAAATGACAGTGTGTGATGCATTCATTGTCACACTGCAAACGGTGTAAACGACACGGTGTGATGCGTTCACTGGCACACAGCAAACACTGTAAATGACAGTGTGTGATGCATTCATTGTCACACTGCAAACGGTGTAAACGACACGGTGTGATGCGTTCACTGGCACACAGCAAACACTGTAAATGACAGTGTGTGATGCATTCATTGTCACACTGCAAACTGTGTAAACGACACGGTGTGATGCGTTCACTACCACACAGCAAACACTGTAAATGACAGTGTGTGATGCATTCATTGTCACACTGCAAACTGTGTAAACGACACGGTGTGATGCGTTCACTACCACACAGCAAACGGTGTAAACAACGCTGTAAAGACACACCATGCTACCTTCCCCTTCTGTCATACAACAAATACTACAACAACATTGTCGTGTGTTGCATTCAATGTCACACTACACGCACTGTAAACAATATTGTGTGATGCCTTCACTACCACACAGCAAAAACTGCAAATGACAGTGTGTGATGCATTCATTGTCACACTGCAGACAGCGTAAAAGACACACCATGCTGCCTTCACTGTCACACACCAAACAGTAAACAACAGTGTGAAGCATTCATTGTCATATTATAAATACTAAACAACATTGTCGTGTGTTGCATTCACTATCACACTACACACACAGTAAACAATATTGTCTGATGCCTTCACTGCCTTCACAGCAAACACTGTAAATGACAGTGTGTGATGCATTCATTGTCACACTGCAAACAGTGAAAATGACACTGTGTGGTGCCTTCACAGCCACGCAGCAAACAGTGTAAACAACACTATAAAAACACACTATGTTGCCTTCACTGTCACACACCAACACTACACAACAGTGTGAAGCATTCACTCATACTACAAATACTAAACAACATTGGTGTGTGTTGCATTCGCTGTCACACTACACACATTCTAAATAATATTGTGTGATGCCTTCGCTGTCATACTACAAATACTACAACAACATTGTCGTGTGTGTTGCATTCACTGTCACACGACACACACAGTAAACAGCATTGTGTGATGCCTTCACTGCCACACAGCGTGTGACGCATTCATTGTCACACTGCCGACAGTATAAAGGACATTTTGTGAAGCCTTCACTGCCACTCTGTAAACAACACCATACACACCAAACACTAAACAAGAGTGTGAAGGATTCACAGTATGGCATACTACAAATACTAAACAACATTGTCGTGTGTTGCATTCAATGTCACACTACACACACTGTAAACAACGCTGTGTGAGCCTTCACTGCCATACAGAAAACACTGTAAATGACAGTGTATGATGCATTCATTGTCACACTGCAGACGGCGTAAACAACACTGCGTGATGCATTCCCTGTCACGCAGTGAACAACAGGCAGTGCCGTTGTTCCCTAATCTATGAATGTCGGCCTACTGGTTGGAAACATTTGCGTCTTGTTTTGTTGTGGCGGCCATGTGGGAGTGCGAGCTGAGGGATTTAAGAATGTAAGAAGAAAAAAAGCAAACGTCACGTCGCTTGATGTCGCTCACCAGCGAGCAGACAGTAAGTGACGCTAAGATGCACGCCAACACGTGCAGACGTTTTCAAGCGCTGAGCAGGAGCCAGCCACATTAATAGCAATAATATCATTATAAATCATACAGACAATTTGCGTGGGGAATACATTTCACGCTTCTTTACTCCGTGACGCTTTATTGTGAGATGCAGCGCGACGGCAAACAATAAGCACTGGCGAGCGCGTCTCTTCAAGGACGCAAAACAAAGCGCTTGTATAACAACATCATGTGCTCCACTTTGTAGCTTCATGGACAACGAGGTGGCCTCCGTGGTTGTGTGAGGGTTGTCTAGCGGCTCCCGGAGGAGACGATGAGGTCCTCATGCTGAGTCACGGGATCTTTCCTCGTGGGGTTCAAACCCAAGTACCTTTATCGAGTCTAATGAGGCGTTGCATGTTGCTAAGCTAACATGTTAGCTAACAAGTCTCGGGAGGCTCCTGCTTCTTCATCACAACACCCTCCTCACGTGGAACCCTCAAATGTGGCCCACGAACGCATCACGGAACACTTTGTTGCACAGACTTTCTGGAACTTTCCTCCAAAGCACAGTTGCCATGGCAACACACACACTCACACACAACCTCCACTGTATTGATTTTAGCCTCCAGCTCTTCATTTGAAAGTCACACATTCTATTTCATTTAAACATGCAAATGATGTGAGCGCTTTAAGCTAAGCTAACTGCATTCAAGCATCTGTGTGTGAGCGTGTGTGTGTTTGAGGTGGTCAGAATATTAGACACAGAGACATATTGAGGGGTAAGTCTTCTCCATGTTTGGTTTCCTCTCGTTCGCCATTGTTGTTTTCCACTTAGTACTTTCTTCCGATTGGCTCAACGGGTCTTTGTGGACAAAAAAGGTTGTTGTTGACCTCGAACGAGGTCACGATGGGTATGTAAACAAAGTGGAGGTGTGTCCCGTGTTGAGGAGCTCCCAAGTAGTGCTAATTAGCAGCTGGATCACCTGGGAGCTGATGGGGCGGGGCCAAGTGGAGGGAGTGAAGGTCGACCCGGCGTGCTACCTCACAAAGAGACGTCGATCTAGACCATGCGGTACGTTCAAGAAAACTTGCTGCTGGAGGGTATTTTTTTGCTTCTCACGTTGGAGGATCACTCACACCTACCACCACCACCACTCTGTGTGTGTGTGTGTGTGTGTGTGTGTGTGTGAGCACTCTCATTTTGCAGCATCGCATTAACCCTTCTCACTGCGAGTGTCCCAGGCAACAAGGTAGAATGCCACTCAGTAGACAACAATCCTAAATCATATCAGCAGCAGTCATCCAGTCATAATCCTTTGATGAGTTCTCCTCAAGCTCAACAGTAGAAACCACTATAGGGTGCATTTCAACACATCCAAAATGGCTTCTTTTGGATTCATGTCATTCATTTACAGTAAAGTCTCGTTATATCGATATTGTCGGGAGTCGGAAAAAATATCGATATAACCGAACTGTCGATATATCCGATCCTGCGCCGAACTGCATTAAAAGTGGGCAACAATGTCGAGCAGCTTAAATCAATCTTTGCTTAAGGATTTCAATACCAAAAAAGAACACGGCGAACGGCTGCTTCCAGTCAACTTTATTTTTCACACTTTTACCACCAGAGCACAGCACACACACATTGATTCCCGCACTTCCTGGTTCACAGGTCATGCTCAACCCGCCCCACATAGCTGGCCAAACACATGCCTGCAACAGAAGAACCAACTGACATAGCATACACACCTATTCCAACGGAGACACAAGTCTGTATGTAATTAAATACATGTATTTAATTGTGTTGTATTCAGATATCTTTTTATCGCTTGCAATAATCACTGTTTTTCATGTGTACGAACCAACTGCGTTCAAGAACCACGAACGCAGAGAGTTTGACTTTTTGTCTGATCAAGTTGCAGATTTTATCATGAACGTGATCAAATCTCATTGAAGTACAACTTTTTCCACACTTTTCAATTTGCAACTTAGAAAGGATTTTTTCATTTTTTTTCATTTTTCATTTCATTTTTATTCGTATTTTGTAGTTTATATTATCATAATTTACATACCTGTATTATGTTATTTTTCGAACTACAAGGGTGGGTCAAACTATTGGGGCAGCTTGCTCAGCATCTTGCAAGACTTGTTTATGTTAGCAAAAGCCAAATATGTGTTTACATTGCATGCGGGCTGTTATAGTGTGTGTGTGTGTGTGTGTGTGTGTGTGTGTGTGTGTGTGTGTGTGTATGAGCTTTGATGTGATGAACACGGGCGGTCATGTGCAACCAAGCTGCAACTTTCAATTTCCGATTTGCACTTTCCTCTCAGTGTCATTTCAGGACAAGATGTTAGCCTGTGTGTTGAGGAGATGTTGAGTAGATGACGAGTAGATGTTGATGTGAGACGTAATTAGCGAGGAAGTTGAGTGCCGGCTGCTCTCTGTGTCTCATTAAGTACAATGAGAAGTCATAATGACGTTACAACACATTCAACAATCCTCGTTGCATCGTCGGGATGACATGTGACTCCATGGAAGGTGTGGAGTTGGGTGGGGGCGAGGTGAGGACAACGTGAGGAGGCAGATGGAAAGATGGCGGGCAGGTGGGGGTTGCATTTCACGGAGGACGAGGAGGATGGAAGGTTGAATGTGTTTGGAACATCATCATTCAGCGTGTCAGTGGGCGAAGGTGTTCGACTCCTCCTCACAAATGTCCTTTGAAAACGTTCTTTGTCTTCCACCACGCCACGTGACCTCACACTGCAAGTTAGCTGAACTATGAAGGAGCTTTTCATGCAACTTTTGCCAACCCTCAGGTCCTTCATTAAAGTCAAAAGCGTCTTAGGACAGAAATCCTTGTTCTGACATAGTTAGCATGCTGGCTAACAACATTGTTATTGTTTAAAAAGTCATGTTTTTTTACACAATTAAATCTTAGGGGACTTATTATGCTTTTTCTACTTTTCTGACCTATAAATGTAGTTAGAATGTTGTATTCTCGTGTTAAATGATGCCAAAGTTTCAGATAATGAGGTTTACGCATTTGGAAATGAGCCCTGAAAGAAGTATGGAATGGCTCACAACGCTCGGTTTCAGGAGGCGTGGTAAAACTGCCCCTTTGTGATGTCACAGAGGAGCGGATGTCCTTATATAGGCGTGGTTGGCAGCCAGGTCTCTGCCCTCCCCCGAGCTCTGCTTCTGTGTTTACACTGGTAGTAGTGGCTCGTACGGGAAAGCCACATTTGTTTACAATTCCCAAAGACGCCACCATCAGGCACAAGGGGTTGGAGTTCCTGATTCCCGACCAGCAAATGGAATTTCACACTGTGAACATGAGCCAGTGTGCAGCTGGACTAGCCCACAAACTTGCGGACGTCCGACTACTTTACAACATGTGGTCGTTTGAAAGAGTCACAATTCATTCGTGTCGGGGTTGCTAATAGCCAATCAGTTTTTTAAACACTGGTAGTCCCGCAAAACACATTAGACGTTACTGATGCTATAAAAAACACTAAATTGCTAAAACTACTTAGCATTAAGAGATGTCTTGAAGTAACCTCTTTTCCTGAAAAACCTGGGACTGTCCGGTCTGTACTTCCGGATCGGATTCAGGATCCGACACATATGGCTGTATGTTCAAAGCCGACATTATCAACTCCGATAAAGTTGGGTTCGCCGCTACATCGCAACGTCAGTACCCTGATGCTGGGGTGGCACTGCACTGTCAGTATTTGCGTCGTATGTACGTAGTATACTTATTGAGAAGTATTCTCTTGTTGGTTATGTCATCAAAGGGCAAACATTGGGCTAACTGGACCAACCTGGAGAACCCGACACCGTTCTGTTGTGTTGCAAATGCATTATTTAGTAATACAAATACCACCAAACGTCCATATTTTACTTGCTGGGATTTTTACAGCAGCCCCTTTAGGCGGCAGACTAGCAGGGCCGGACTTTAACGGCACCCTCTGCTGGTTGCTGCCACATACGTACTAAATCCATGACGACGTCTACACAGCCAAGTACACAACATGACCTTGTTAACGAGCAGCTCGCTGAGCCGAAGTCTGGCTGAGTCACAAGCTGCGGTCGTCTCCAGTTCCAGTACACGCGTGTTGATGATGCGTGTTGACACTTTAAGAAGATTAATGTCATCTTTCTGTACGCTAACGCTTGTCGTCAAGAATTAGGCCAAAGCCTCCCCACACTCGGCTGCATTCTCAAATAATATCCATGTTTGTTGCTATGATTTATATCAAACACCCGTTACCTAACTTTGCCTTTCATGTTGAAAACTTTCTGCAGATTTTCTTCAAAACTCGACTGGACCCAGTAAAAGGATGTCGTTCTGATTATGTAAGACACACACACGGTGTGTGCTCCAATGATACATTTTGTAAAGATGCTAACACCAACCCAATGTATGCTATGCTAACATACAGGGGATGTCACATCTAATAATATATCTCATTCATCATCTATTTTATTTTTTACAATATCCAGAATGGCCCCCGTGCCACCATTTGAAGACCCTTTTCGCAATGAGACACAGCAAACAAACATGACTTCCTCTAACGTGGCGTACTTCATCATTTTCATAATTTGGATCACTTCCTGCCGTGAGTCAGAGTCTATTTTTAGCCTCAGCGTTCACGGCTAAATTAAGACCTGATTAATTAAAAGACTGCTAACACTTGCTTTCACGTCAGCTCATGTCGTCTGAGTTCTGTTCAGGTTGTGTTCTTGGCCACACCGGACTTTGGACTGGCTTCTGTGAGGACACAAAGCATTGAAGGCTGCTGATGGTTTTTAAAAATCCAAAGAAAAAGTCCACAAAAGGCTGAGGAGTGTTGGCGCTGAGCGAGATAAAACCCCGAGAAGACAAAACTGAGGCAGCCGTCCAAACCCGGCTGGTCCCGAGCCAAGCCGCCTGACGCCAGCAACAACAAACACTTTTTGTCCTCCTGCTTGTGTCGTCCAAACAGAACCAGAACCACGGGGCGGCTAAGCATCAGAACCATGAGGAGGATTAAGATGAAAGATCCCTCCGGCCACTACTCTTCCTCCTCTTCTTCCTCCTCCTGAAGTGACAGCACTAATCACTTCTTGTCAGGTCCATTTGGTGCCGCCCGCCTTTGACCCGACTCGACCCGCCGGGTGAGCTAAGCGATGACGATGTGTGCGGACGTGTTGTTGGACTTTGCGGCACCTTGGACGGTTCTAGAAGGACTGTTTCAAGTATTTCCTACTTGTGGTTTGATTTTGTTTACATGGGTCGAAACTGAACTGGGAATTACCGGGAAGGAAGTGGGTACCAACGTCATGTGAGTGGGACAAAACATACACAAACATATTACATATGGTGTGGTGGTGTGGTGGTGTGGTAATACACAAACATGAAGTACAACAACCAATGAGTTATTGCCTATTTTTGAATTTGGTTAGCGGTTTTACCTTGTCTTAATACGCAAGTACTAACAACCTGGAAAAAAGGAAGTATGAGTAAAAGCAACATGAAACTGGTAATGGTGTAAATATGCCGTCAAACATAAGATTTCCACCAATTTAGACGTTTAAACATTAAACATACAGGGATAACAAATACCTGATATTTAATTTCACTACAAAAAAGTGTATTTTGTATTAAATTACAGTAGAACCTTGCTTAGTGTCCGCCGTTTGTTAGCGTTTTTTCGGTTAAAGTCAAAAATGTTGCCTCGGTTTGCATACATTTTCCGGTTAGCATACAATATGGCGCACAAACGACCTCATTAGCTTGCTAACAAAATGGCAACCGTAACCGAAAGTCAGCTGTGTTGCACATCTACGATGTCATCAGCGGTTGACTCTTAAACAATGTTCACACAAAACACGTTTTTATAGTTTTACATAGAGAAACAATTCCAGATGCATATGCATTGCGAATGAAAGGGATAAATGACCATTGAAGACATCACTGTCCTCAAAGACACCACGTGGCAGCGAGACACCACCTTGCAACTTTCTTTAGCTCCATTTTGGGCTGTTGAGGTGAGAAACACGACTGAATGAAAGAACTCACGGCAAAACAAGAAGGTGGTGTCTGTGTTGATCTTGCTGCCACAGTAACCTTAAGTGTTCATTCGTTCCTTTCATTCATCATTTATATGTATTTCTATGCATATAAAACTACTGTATCATTGTAAAAGTACAAAAACATTCTTGGCTTTATGGAATGGGTTAATTGGATGGACATTATTTGTTACGGTAAAAATTGATTCAGTTAGCATCCGTTTCAGTTCGTGTTCGTGTTTTTCTTTCATCACATGCATGTTTTTTGCCCGACTCCTGTACAAGCAGTATCACAGAATCACTGTATTGTCATATTTGAATTTTCTGTCAATTTGAGAGCTTCCTGAAAACCAGGAACAGATACGTACATATTTGTAATAATAAATCTGACTAATAATGCTTTTTGTTTCCGTTGAGCATTTTACCTGGTGAAAAAAGTCTATTTTTAACATCCTATAGTTTAACGTCCTTGTTAACTTCCTTAGATATTGTCATATTCCGGTGCAGGCTGCATCACGTAATCAGTATCACAATAATATCAGCTTACTAAAAGTTGAACTTTTGATTAATTGTAACTATTCTAACTATTAACTATTATATTTTTCTATCAATGTGTTTTTCTTTCTTAATGTACAGAGATACGTATCATGATGTATCTCTCTTACAGTAGCTATAGCCTAATTCTCATGTATTGGATCTCAGTAATAAAAATAATAAAAATTACGCTACTTTGTGATTGTCCTCTTAGGAACAACAAAGGAAGTCTGGAGTGTGGACCTAAAGACTGGACCCGGTTCTGATTCTCTGGTTGGTCCCTGCAGCCCCTATGAGTCCAGTCTAGATTAGTTCTGTTGCTGACAGGTAAAACACGGCCACCATGCTAACCTTTGACCTTCCTTTCCATCTCTGTGGTTCTTCAGGTCCAAACCGCAGCAATGCGGCATCGCTTCCTATTTTAAGACTTTGTTTGCTTTTTTTCTTACACCGGCTCATGAATATTTCATCGCTCACTTTAAAAAAGGGAACCATGACAACTCCCTCACACACGGAGAACAGAACAGAACCGGTGGAGTTGGACTCACCGCGTCTGAACATGTTGGCCCGTCTAGAAGCGTCGGTGCGGAAGCAGCATCCCGGTAAAAGTGATGATTGGATGTTTGTGGTTCCCGAGTAGAAGCGGAACACCGTAGAACTCTTTGTGACAGCGTGACTTCACGTGATCATCATCCTCATCTTCATCACGATGCCGTCACGTCGCCGCTCAGCTTGGCTCAAACGGTCTTCTTCTACTGAGTCCGACACACACTCACACACACACTCTCACACACACACAGCTCACACAGCTGCTACGCTCTCTCTCTTCATCAGCCCTCCCTCCTCCTCTTGCTCACTCCTCCCTCCTCCTCTCGCTCTCTTTTTTGATGTTCAACCACTGGACACTTTAGGTGCATCATGTAAAAACTACCGTGTTTCCCTTCTTAACATACATATAGATACAATGGTGGGAAAATGTGTGTGCCCCCTTCCTGATTGCATGTTTGCCATACTGAAATATTTCAGATCATCAATGCCAACACAACTGGGCGCACGATACAGTTTTTCAATGCAACTTTTTATTATTAAGGGAGAAAAAAATCCAAACTTACATGACCCTGTGTGAAAAAGTGATTGCCCCTAAAGCTAATACCCGGTTGGGCCACCCTTAGCAGCAACAACTGCAATCAAGCGTTTGCGATAACTTGCAATGAGTCTCTTCCAGCGCTGTGGAGGAATTTTGTCCCACTCATCTTTGCAGAATTGTTGTCATTCAGCCACATTGAAGCACCTTTTCAAGGTCATGCCACAGCATCTCAATAGGATTCAGGTCAGGACTTTGACTAGGCCACTCCAAAGTCTTCATTTGGTTTTTCTTCAGCCATTCAGAGGTGGACTTGCTGGTGTGTTTTGGATCATTGTCCTGCTGCAGAACCCAAGTTGGTTTCAGCTTCAGGTCACCAACAGACATTCTCCTTCGGGATTTTTTGGTAGACGGCAGAATTCATGGTTCCATTTATCACAGCAAGTCTTCCAGGTCCTGAAGCAGCAAAACAACTCCAGACCATCACACTACCACCACCATATTTTACTGTTGGTATGATGTTCTCTTTCTTTTTTCGCCAGATCACGTCAGACCACAGAGTATTTCCTCAAAGGTCTTGGAATCATCATTTCTGGCAAAACATTTAAAAACTGCATTTTGTGTTCAGTTCTGTTGTCATTGACTAATATTTAAATTAGTCTGATGATCTGCAATGATCTTGAATTTATTCATTGGTTTAATTTAGATTTTTTATTTAAATGAAACCCTGCAAATGTTTGTAAAACACTTTGGATTGTTCTTCAGGGCCTAACGTGGCCTCTTGTCATGATGATCTTTGGGGTTTTGGGTTGATGCTGATGATGTTTCAGCAGCATTATTATTCCAGAAGGAGCCATAGCAGGAACGGCGACACAAATGAAGAAAAACATCTTTTTCACACCTGCTGAGCTAACTTGAGTGATGTAATAAGGTAAAATGAATGTTTACTTCCTTTGGTGGAAGAGAAAATCAGTGTGTCAGGGAGTCGGGGAGGCCTGAGAACCTGAGATCAGTGCAGACAGAAGGTGTCATGTATTCATCAGCGTCATCCTCACCAGTCAATCACACTGAGACTGATGATGCCACCTTTGAGGAGGTTCTTTCCTTATGCTCGCCATCTGACACCATGACAGACACGTGCACCGCATGGATAGACGTATAACATGACATAACATACTCATAGAAGTCTATTCACAACAAGCTACAGATGTCTCACTTTGACATTAATAGCCAAGACCAAGACTTGGTCTCAAATGAAATACGACTATCAGTACACTTCAATGAGTATACTGCATACACTGTGTACTGCAGTACAAAAAACTGACAGTGTTGTGCTGTCCCAAATTACAATACTCGCTCTGTGCACTTACCAGAAATAACCATCACAGTATTCATCCGCTTCTTCTATTTCTTTTCTTCTTTTTAATGGTCAATTGCAACAACTCCATTTAGCCCCTCCCCTTACGCCAGTGGTTGTTTGTCTATATGTGCCTTGTGATTGGCTGGCGACCAGTCCGGGGTGTACCCCGCCTCTCGCCCCAAGACAGCTGGGATAGGCTCCAGCATACCCCGTGACCCTAGTGATGGACGTTGATCGTGTAGCGGAAACCCAGAAGGTGGTAAGTGTCCACCGCTGCACTGTTACCATTTTGAGTGTTATGTCTGTGTACTGCCTTTTACTGTACTTCTCCATGTGAGCAAAAGTACGCCAAATTGAGACACTGTACAGTCATGTGACGGGAAGTGAGCGCTCAACGCGACCTCTGTGTGACTTTGACACAAGGTGAAAAGTATATTTACTTCTTGTTCAGTCGACTAGATACAGTAACTGTGTGTGTGTGCGTGTGTGTAGATGAAAGCGGGCAGAGATTAGCGGCGCTATTAGCAGCTTCTAAACTCATCACACTCATTAGTTGATACGATATCGCTTAAAAGGAGCTGACAGACTTTCTGCTCCTTGTCAGAAATGCGCGATGACCACTTTGCAGAGCTAAAAATACCCAGTCTGATAAAAGCTGCATTTGTTTGAAGTGGTACCAAAACTTTTTCAACCGCATACAATAAAAATTAAAAGCTTGATGTTCTTCACGTATGTGTTTATAAAACAAGAAATGTTTTGTTGCTCAATAAGCTTGTCATGTGACTCCCCCACCACCCCGAGCAGCAAGACGCAGACAAGCATTTTGTATATTGCTGGCGGAGAAGCGGACCTTTGCGCTCAAAAAGGTTGCCCAAGCTACACACGTTTTGCTTCCTTCTCAAACACCAAGCAGGTGGACGCTAATGGGAAGGTCGTCAAAGGTCGCTAAAAAGGTTACAGAGGTCGCAGGCGCTCAGCCCCCGGACCACCTGTCCATCATTCACCAGAGTGACCTATCCCTGCTAGCTTGTTAACGTCTGGGTTCAGGCTGACGCAACCTTTCCCACAACACACGCTGAGCAGCACCGCAGCGCCACCTGTAGGACGTGCTGCGCCATTTGGCCCCAATGCAAGTGGACTCCATGTGAACATCTGTCTCCTCAGTGGGAAAGGTTTTGTTTTAAGGCCCGCCCCTGTATTAAAATCCAAGGACTTACAATAAATCACCATGACAACTAAGGCCCCCCCTCGCTCACTACTGCAACTTCTTGTTAACATTGGCCCACACAACTTTCTTAGTAGACTGCCCCCCCTCCCCCCCAGTATATTATTTTATTAGCATAGACAATAAAAAGATGCAAATTCAGTTAGTAGAACATTCGGAGACGATCCAGTATTTAATACATGTGAGGGCTTTTGGAATCTTTTTATCTTAATCCACAAAAGCTTAAAGAAAGATGGGTTCCTTCTTCTCAATTGTAGAATACATTTCAAGAAACATTTCTAATATTCATCTAAGTAAAGCCTTCTCATGCTCGCGTTCTGGAACTACTTTTGTGAGTGTGTGTTGCCGCAGACTGCAGCAACTGTGGACAAAGTTCAAGAGCTCCATCTAGAGACTTGGTTCAGGCTCAGGCCAGGAGAGACCTGAAGCTGAAGTTTGTGGAGAAAATGCTGACAAAGCTCTACTGGCGTCTTGTTAAAAGGAAAAACACGCGGTCACTGTTATCTTCTTCCGGGAAGCCCACTGATGGATTCTTCCTTGAGGGTCATCAGCACAACCTTCTGGTTCAGTTTGACCTCCGTAGAGGATGAGGAGCAGACAGGACATTTGTCAAACTCCTCTCAGGCTTCACAATGGAGAAGCATCAGAACAAGGGGCACTACTGCCTCCTTGTGTCTGACAGGGGAAACACATATGGAGACGCCATTTCACCATAGACTCGACTTTTTCAGAGTTCTTTACCCCCTCCGTTTTTTTAATGACTTGACCCTCATTTGTTGTGGCATTTCCTCTTTACCATACTGGACATTAGCCTCAGCTTATCAACGTTCTGTTTTTTCACGTTCTTTACTTCCGTGTGTGTCACACAAGAAGCGTCATCAAGCTAGCTCGGCTTCAAACAGAAGTAGTCTATGATGTAAATGTAAAACTTTTACCACATTTCAGTGGAAGACAGCCAAAGCACTTCACACGGGTGGGTATTTAATCACGGTTTTGTCTTCACACATCCGCTCGAATAGAAAACTGCAATGGTTTTATTTTGAAACAATAAACGGATGTAGTTGTAGTGGCAGGTTGCTTTAGATGTCGACTGTCTGTGGAGGCGGACGCTGTCAGTCATATAATCTGGTTTGTGACTGGAAGAAACTGGAAGAGATAATATTAGGATGGCGTGAGGATATTCTACAGTTACATTCAAAGCATGCAGGGTTTAGGGAAATAAATACGTTCTTAAAGTTTTAGGTCCATTCTTTCTCTATGAGGGATTTTTAGCATCTCGATCCACACTCCTCACCTGAAGGGGGCGGTAGTACCCACCATAAGTTGTTTGCCAACCACAGAAGAGTAGGTCGCCTTCCAAAAGTTTACATTGCCTCTTAGACTTTTGGCTCAACGTTCGGGTATGTAAATGTTTCTTGTTTCTTAAACGTCCTACTTTGTCCTTCAGATTTTGACGTTTTCTCAGTTTATGACTGAACAATACATGTGTTTCACTCGAATTTCTTTGGCCACTTAGCTAGGTAGCCTGCTAGCCACCCTGCTAGCCACCCTGCTGCTTCCTGTAAGGCCGGGGTGAGCTTGGTCAATGGCGCCTCTTCGCGTGTTGTGTGTGCACGGCTACCGCCAGAGTGGCGCTTCTTTTCGGGACAAGACTGGAGCTCTGAGGAAGCTGCTGAAGAAACAAGTGGAGCTGGTATACGTGGACGCGCCTCATTGTGTTGTACAAGGTGAGCTAGCACCGTGAAGGTGGCAGCAGTGTCACGTGGTAATGTTAGCCTGGTCACGCTGTACCACGTCATTTGATGCAATGTACTGATAAGTAATAATGTATTTGTATTGGAAGGAGCCAGGTATGCCAACAGTGTCCACAAGATGGCGTCATAGCTCCTTCACAGTGTCAATGGATTGTATACCTAGTGAAGAGGAGTTTGTTTACTGACTTGTGTATTTTTGCCTCCAGCCCAGGAGAATAATGTTGGTTCAGATGCGGGTGGAGATCAGGACTCCAGAGGCTGGTGGTTCTCGGACCCCCAGGCTCGGACCTTCAATGCACAGCAGCAGTGCGAGGAGAGTTCTGGTCTGGAGGAGAGCGTGGCGGCTGTAAGGGAGGCTGTGAAGCTCCAAGGTCCATTCGACGGCATCTTGGGCTTCAGCCAAGGCGCTGCCTTCGTCGCCATGCTGTGCGCTCTGCAGGAACAACACGCTGAGCCTGACTTTCACTTTCGCTTTGCCGTTCTGGTCGCCGCTTTCCGCAGCACCTGCACTCAGCACCATAAGTTCTACTCCTCTCCAGTCATGATGCCATCGCTTCACGTGTTTGGATTGGAGGACCGCGTCATCCCTGACCGCATGAGCAGGGAGCTCCTCCCCTGCTTCCAAGACCCACACATCCTCACACATCCTGGCGGACATTTTGTCCCGGCTGGTTCTGCTCACCGACAAACCTACCAAAACTTTTTGGAAGCATTCCAGTGAGGGAAACATTGGAAGGTAAACTGAACTCTAGTAAATAAATTATTTAATATCACTTCCTGTCTCCTGCTGATGTCATTCAAAATCAGTAGAGTTCACGATAAGTTGACAAGTTAAACCATTCACACTCGCATTCATACCTATGGACAATTTGGAGTGGCCAATTAACCTAGCATGTTTTGGAATGTGGGAGGAAACCGGAGTACCCGGAGAAAACCCACGCATGTACGGGGAGAACATGCAAACTCCACATAGAGAGCGGGGAATCAAACCCGGTTCAGGTTGTCAGAAGATGTTTTGGGACTTGTGGCTAGCATGGAGGCGACCAGAACGAAGTAACAAATTAACCTTGTTCCACCTTGTGTTGGACATTCAAAATCAATCAGGTTCTTGCATGAATACGAGTTAGTTGCAATGGCGACAGAAATGAAGGAAATAGTCCAAGTTGACATTTGACACAACCGCACGTAGCTGTTCTGTATCTAATTCAATCTAATCCACAGTGTTCTTGCTCAGGAATGATGGACAAATCCCTGGATGCTTGAAGATGTGGCTGGCGTTGAGTTTATTGGTTAAATGTGTCAAAACTTTATCCTCCTCAACCGTCTTCTGTGGGCTGGACTCCAAGATCAATAGGATGAGTTCTTGCTGGGTAAGGGACAGCTCATCATAGGAAGGATGGGATGATGATTGTGACTGATGGAGAGACAAAAATGTGTCAATCCTCTCATCCAGTTTCAATTCCAAGTGATGGCTTTGTTTTGAGCAGCCATTACGTTCTCTGATGTTGACATCCAGACAGATGGAAGGAATCACTGACAGAAAGTTCTTGGCTACATGTTAAATTTGGCCTTTTCTTTTAAAAAGGAAATTGTGTGTACTTTCTGGAAGTTTCTCACCTGGGCCGTGGAAGGTTGAAAGTCATGACAAGTATGTGATATGAAAGCCAACATGCTGGAATGTTGTCATGCTGGCTGTTGCCTTTGTTGTCTTCCTGCTTCCATCCAGCGGTCAGTGAGTCAGTTTCACCGTGCAGGCCTGTTTCCCCGTGCGCTGCTTCATGTGTGCAAGCCATGGCAACCAGCTGGAGGACACGTTGTTCCAGCATAGCTGAAGCATGTGCGTGTGAGAGCGCATGTTTGATCGCTTCCAGATGTGTGCTCCCTTCCGTCCATCCTCTTTCCCTGCGTCACGCCTCGCTTTCATTCCGATGACTCCAAGTACGTATGTCTCAGCAACACGCCTTCCCTGACTTGTCACACTCTTAACATGCTACATGGCGTGCTATATTGTACGCTACATGTTAGACTTTATATGCTATGTGTCACACTATGTTCCACTCACAGTTGATGCTTCCTGCTTGGGGCCCAATTCCATTTTGGGGATGCATATCGCACCTTCCACTGCTTGCTGCAATTATTGTACTGTATGTCCAATGTATATTTGTCCCATAGAAACCCCCTCCATTGAGGAAAATGGACACAAAGCTTTAACTGAGATGATGGAAGAAGACCGAGTTGGTGAATGCATCAAAAAGGAAAGAATATGGGACCGAGAAGTAAGCCCTGTGGAATCCCACGTTACATTGGCTCCAGTTGAACTGAGGCAAAAAAAAGTGACTAAACACTGAAATTTGTTTTGATTTCTCGTACCAGGCATGAACTTCCTGTCTGACATCACATGACCCTTCACCTAACGAGCCGTCACCACGGAAGAAGCGTCGCTGCTTCTCATCCTCCTCTCCTGTGCTTCCCTGCGGCCCTCACAGGCCTTGCTGCAGACGCAAGCGTGCACATGGTTTGGATCAGGCTGAATGCTCGCAGGAGGAGGAGTAGCAGAAGGGAGGTCCTACGAGGAGGAAGAGCGAGGGCCACTCCTGCCAGTAAGTTTTACAACAGAAGCGTGACTCTCTCCTCAGGAATCTCTTCCTCTTGTTACACAACAACTTGGAGATCATGGAATGAGACACAGAAAGGGGGCGGAGTCAAAGCCCCCACCCTCTCAACCCCTCCCAGGGGCTGAAGGATCACTTTTTCCTGGAGGGGAGAGGGGGCGTGTCTCCACACAGATGTCTTTTATTTTGATTACGGAGCATGTGTTGTTATGGGAGATGGTGAGGGAGGTGGGGCCACGCCATCCTGACTCTCTTATAAAAGAAGTCCGCTTCATCACACACACACACACACACACACACTGTGTCTTCACCTGCGACTGGTCCCTGTGGAATTATAAAGATTTTAACACCTCCACTTTTGGAATAACTCTTTTTCAGCACTTTGATGGACATGTAATGGAGAAGTTTGTATTGTGTGTGTGTGTGTGTGTGTGTGTGTGCATGCCCACTCATATGATGCTGCCTTGCTGTCCTGTGGTGTCAAATGGAGAGGGGGTAGGTCCAAGCTGGAGGTCTAAGTCATGTCAGTGCTCCTTTAGGCAGATTGTGTCATCTTCTGTACAAGTTCTAAAAGTTCTGCAGACATCTCAGGTCTGGCAGCCTGGGTGAAAATGAGTCATCAGAACCAGCAGGGAGGAGAACTGTGTGGTCCAGTCTGGACGATGGACAGCGAGGAGGGATGGCAGGGTGGGGGTGTCCTGGCTCCTAAATCCAAACACTCACAAACTGGACAGTGTTGCACAATTGTGTGACGTTCACAACATTTTTTTTTTTTTGGACAGATCAAACATAACTCGGGAGTGCGTGAATGTTTGTGGTCATAAAGTGGAACTGAGTTCTTTGGGGACTTGGCCCTGAGGAGGACTATGAAGATTTGAACACCTAACCAACAAAGCCACTTTTCCCTGTTGGAACATATTTTGGTAACTTTCAAGTGGCTTTCAGATGAAAATGGACTTCAAACGTCTCACCAGCATTAAGCCACCCGGCAGTCGGTCAAGGAAATGACTTTTTAAAAATGTGTCTTTGTGCACTCTTTAAATGTGATCCTGTCTGGTCAGCCCTGAACAGTAAGAGTTTTATGTGCTGTTAGTTCACAGCACATGAGCTTTTATTGTGCAGGGAGGCTGAGAATAAACAACATTACTTTTAAAATATACACTTTAAATTTGAATAATATTCTTACCATGCACCATTACATTTTATTCGATTTTTAAACAAATGTGTGTAAGTCCTGATGTTGTTGATGCCGAACAAAGTTTGTCTTAACCCAACTTCCACCTCAGGTAAATCAAGTATTTCAAAAGAAATTTCCAGAAGACATTTGCACATTTTCAAATAGCTTTTATTCAATCACTTGCACAGGATTTCATCTTCAATTTGTTGTTTTCTCTTGTTGTACAGTTTGTGGCCAGAAGAGGGCGGCAGAATTGTAACTGCTAATGAGATTGGATCAGAACCACCGCTGGAAGAGAATGACTCATCCGCTTCCCTCTGCATTCCTTGACTGTCCTCTGGTCAAGAAGCGGTCAATCGGATGAATCGGAAAAGCAGGTGGTCGTCGATGACCTCTGACCTCTTCTCTGCTCCCTTCATTCCCGGACGAGGCCTGCCCCTAACGACCATGGCTGTAGACTGTTACCATGGTGCTTGTTGCTAGAGTAACAATCTAAAGCCACGGTCGCCGTGGAGACAGCAGGCTGGAGGGCCAGCATGGTAACTGGAAGACGGTGAGGTCTCATTGGCCGACACCAGGACATCACGCACGTACGTGGAGCAGGACTCCCAGCCCTCCCCCACAGCATTCCCCCAGTGTGAGCCCACGCAGGTTCCCCCTTCAGAGCGGCCGACAGATGTGCTTTCACCTCCGCGTCATCACTAATACTCACAGTAATACTCTCAAATACTGGCACCTGCATGGATGGCAACAGTGTGGTGTTGCCAGGCCTCAGTAGCCATGACTGTAGACTGTTACTGTACTGTGATGCTGCATACAAGCAGTAAGCAGTCTAAAGCCAAGGTGCTGATGCTCTGGCTGCCTCTGGAGGAAGAAGACGGTGAGCTCCTTTTCAGGGAAAGCTACATAGACACAAGAGGGGAGGGTTTTAAGTGAAGCACATGTTAACGAGACACAAAATCACACACATGACTTTAACTCTGATGGCCTACTACATGCTAGCCTAACATGTTTATGTATTTAGTCTTTCAGTGCATGTGACACACCTTTGTCTTATTACAGATGACACCGTTCTTCACACTGACCACTTGACGCTTCGTGATAGCAACTTGATCTAGTTGATGGCATCGCTCTTCTGCAGGTAATTCATGCATCATGGAAGAGCTATGAAAGTTGATTTTTTTGCCTTGCTCTTTTTACTTACGGTAAACAGGACAGTTGCTCAGTATGTAGTCGTAAAAGCTCAATAATAAACATATTAAATACCACAACAGACTAACTTGTTGCATACTGCACATAATGCTTTTTAAATGTCAGTAATTAGGAAAACGTTGGCATAACAAACTTGTTTGTTTTTTTTTAGTCTCTAACCTGTTAGGAAAAAAAAGCTGAATTCAAACTTTATTGGTTTAAATTAGTCTTATTCGTTTAACAAGTTTGTGGTTCAGCACCACACCTCCCTGACAGCGCCCCTGTTGGGCGCGTTCCATGGGAGCTGTCCGTGGTCCTGGATGTATTCTCAAACGGAACCGCGAAGCCACGCGATGACGTCATGCCGTGCCGTTTGCGTGAAAAGGCGCACGTGATGTCACTCGCGGCGCGAACCAATCATCTCCCGCCTTTTTCGGGCCCCTGACGTATCAGCGCGCGTGTGCTGCTCAGTTTCCAAGGCGCCGGGGAGAAGCTTCTCCGTACACTTGACCGGCGTGCACGTCCTCCGTGAGATATTGCGGGGGCTTTTCAATCAGCTGTTAATTAGGACGTGCGAGGGCTCGTTTCCCAGGTGTATGAGCGTTTGAAGAGTTATGAATGAACAAGAGCTTCAATCAAACCCCACGCTTGCACGCCCACGCACGCCGGAGGAAAACACAGCAGCAGCAGCGTGCGTGCGCGCGTCATGTCAGCTTTCATAAGGCTTGTAGTAGGTGAGTGCGTGCGTAGGCTGTTCCACCAAGTGCGCAAGAGTGACGCAGACTGACGTCACTGGCCGATCACGTCACAAGACCGAGATAGGGAGGGGGAGTAGGAACAACAGCCGGAAGTCCATATAAGGAGATAGCAGCGCGCCTACCAAACCGGAAGAGGAAAAGTGACGAAAGTGAGCGCCAAAAGAACATGAGTTGTATCTCACGCGCAACATGACGTGCCACGTTGGCTCTATCAATGGCGGGAAAGCTTTTGAGTGGACGGGATCCTGATACTGTGAGTCACGCTGCAACAAACGCGCCGCACTCACCTCTGCCCGCATCATCATCATCATCATCACCGAGATGAACTCACCTCCGTCACTTTCTCGCTTGGCCATGAAGAACAAACATCTTCATGCTGCCTGGCAAGTGTCCGTGCACGCGCACGCTCCCTCATCGCTCATCTTTCTCTTCTCCATCTTCTTCTTCTAGTCTTCTCTCCGTGGCCGCAGCTTCCCTCACAGAGCGGGCTCTCCCATCCTCCGTGGGCTTTTTATAGAGATGCCCTAGTAACTAGTAGCGGCTGGGAAGGGAGGGGGAGTGGGAGGAGGAAGGTGAGGCGTGGAGGGGGGCATCTCATTCAAAGATTCACCTACACATGTTCGTGCGTGTCCACGTCACTGAGAGCAGTGTGCAGTTATTTATAAAGGGGGGAGGGGCCTCGGTGGGGGCTCAGTTACTTTAAACAAGCGCGTGGAAAATGACACGCTTGTGAGCGTTATACGCAGATCGCGTGCAGGAGAGATCGCGATGATTGGTATTTATTTGACTGCCTATTATGCTATGTTTCGGCTACACTCTGTTTAATCCTCAACCATTATTGTGTCGGTCCAGCTCCGCACGTGCTCGGGGGTCTGGGTGGATCATGACTGGTTACTGCAGTGAGAACGACCCCTCCCCCGGCCCCCCCTTTCGCTGAGATCAGTAACAGACATCCATCCCGGCAGCAGAGCAGCACCTCGGGGAGATTTAGAGGGAGATCCTCGTGCGTAAAGAAGTGTGTCAGATGTGTGTGCGTGC
Source organism: Doryrhamphus excisus (assembly GCF_037039965.1). NCBI lineage: Eukaryota > Metazoa > Chordata > Actinopteri > Syngnathiformes > Syngnathidae > Doryrhamphus > Doryrhamphus excisus. The sequence continues at coordinate 14,417,604 of NC_136377.1, forward strand.
GCGCGCGAGGGGCTTGTGCTCGTTGCAGTGCGCGCGCTTCAACTCGCCACAAAGCTTCCTTCGCATTGACTAATGCTGTGTTTAAAAAAAAAAACTATATGAACTTAATCCTCATCGTCACGACACACTTGATCGCTTTTCACTTTCATTCGTCTGAAGGTCAAACACTGAAATGTTCATCAAAGATTATAATGCTCACTTTTTTAACACCATATGACATTTTTGGGGTGGCCAAGGTGAGACCATTACTCACATACCTGAAATGTCTAGATGGTCAGTTGGGTGGTCGGAGAGCGACCAGGGATGGCCACGGCCCCCCACTGGCTGCCCGGTAACTCCGCCACTGCTCTCATGATGCTAAACAAGGTAAACAAGGGGTGGCAATAAGTTGATACCTGAAATGTCTTTATCAAACTACGGCCCGGGTCCACAAGTATTTCAACTTTTAACATAAACTAGCAACATGACTTGCAAGTCGGATGTCTTATTTATAACAACAACAAAACTGTAAAATGAAAGGACATAGTTTGATGTGGTAGGCTGCACGAGTGGTTAATGCGCAGACCTCACAGCTAGGAGACCCAAGTTCAATCCCACCCTCGGCCATCTTTGTGTGAAGTTTGCATGTTTTCTCCGGGTACTCCGGTTTCCTCCCACATTCCAAAAGTTAATTGGCGACTCCAAGTTGTCCATAGGTATGAATGTGAGTGTGAATGGTTGTTTGTCTATATGTGCCCTGTGATTGGCTGCATGGCGACCAGTCCAGGGTGTACCCCGCATCTCGCCCGAAGTCAGCTGGGATAGACTCCAGCACCCCCGCGACCCTTGTGAGGATAAGCGGTAGAAAATGAATGAATGAATGAATGAATGAATGAATGAATGAATGAATGAGTTTAATGTGGTCTGATGTTTAAACCCTGACATGAGAACATACAGCTGATAAAATGAGACAAATGAAATTATAAGCTTAAAATCGTGTGTGTGTGTGTTAAATATATGTTCTGGCCCCTCTGACAATTTTGTTAACTCAATAGTTTTTGTTAACTCAATCCCTCAAGATGGTCAATGTGAGTGACCAGGAGTAGCTCCATCACTGCTCTCATGTGGCTAAACAAGGTAAACACAATTAATAAGTGCACAATATTATGTTTATTAAGTCACGATGGTTGTATTGGACTACGTGAGATGGTGTACGTCAAGAAGTGCACTTTGGGTTGTGTGCGCACATAAACGTGTCCGTCTGTTTTGGTTCTATGATGAGCTGTGACGCATGAGGAAGATGTTCTGACCTGCTTCTGTCTTCCTTCCCCTTAGCCTCCAATGGGATGTACATCTTCTCTCTTTACTAAATAAGACTCTATGTGCCGCCCACACACCCCCTCACACCTTTTAGTGTGGGTGCATGCACGTGATGTCATATGAATCAAGACTGTAATAGGAGGGTTTCACTTTCACTGCTGCCCCAAAAGTACACAAACGCGCGCGTGTCTCTTTTAGTCGTCAACAATTTGTGATTGTTGACCTTTGACTTCCTGCTTTGACAGGAAGTGACCTTATTGTGTTCAAAACCTCTCGTGTGCTCCTCATCTGTATTCCCAACATTGAAGAGAGAAGAAAGAAATGATTCCACTTGTGATTTCCCTCCTATACTCCCTTCTTCTTCTTGTGACGCCCACCTCCCCTTTTTCCTGTTCTGACTCATACTAAAATCCCTGTGAGACACCCCCCATACACACACACTTACACACACACTCTCATTTGTGTTTTCTCTGCCTTTGATTGCCAGGCTTGGTCCAATGCAGCCACACACAACTAACAATGGAAGACAGGCGAGAGGGATGGAGGAGGAGGAGGTGGAGGACCCGGATAAAATGGAGGAATGAAGATGAGGAGACGGACAGCTGTATAAAGACAGGAAAAGAAGGAAAGACTGTAGGGTTAAAGATGGTGAGTTGTATCACAGGATGGAGGGAGAAGGGGATCACATGAGGGAAGGAGGAGATGGAGGAGGAAAAGGTTGGAACTGAGAGGTATAGAGAAAGGAAAGGGAGGATGGACAAGGAGGCATGCAGAATAAAGATGGGAAGATGAGGTGGAAGAAAAGGAGATGGAGGGATGTGAAAGAAGTGAAGAAGGAAGGATGAACATGGAGGCACAGAGGAGAGAATGAGAGGATAGAGGAGGAAGAGAAGGAGAAAATGGGAAGGGTCATAAGGAAGAGAAGTGGAGGAGGAAGAATTCATTTATGAAGGAGAAAGAGAGTTGAACAAGGAGGAGTAGAGGAGTAGAGGAGAAGCCACGGAGGAAACCAGTCTAAACGTTCCTTAAAGAGTTGTGTGTCAAAGACGAGGAGTGTGTGTCAGGAGGAGGAGGAGGAGGAGGCAGGCGGGTGTTTGCCGGTGAATCCCTCTCCGCCCCCGCGTCGTTCTCTCCTTGCTGTGTCCCTTGCTCGTCTCGCCCCCACACAGTGAGGGAGGAGGCATCAAACCCACGCACTCACGCAGCCAGGCCTACACACACACACACACACACACACACGACTTGCACAAGTAGGAGGCGTGCACGTCATAAAGTGACCACATTTCCCATGATGCTAATTCTCTCTCTCTCTCTCACACACACACAATTTTTTGCAAAGTCATCCAACTGTGACTCATACACACACACACACACATGTTCACTCCAATCATATGCTGCACCATGTGTACATGTTGGCCAGGTCGTGTGAAGTCACATGATCTCACACACACTCGTCCACTTTGAGCGGGATCAGCAAACATGTCAGCTCATTCCACGTCTCTTCATGAAGATGTCTTTTAACTTGTTGCTACGTTTTCCAACACCAATCATTCCACCAAGTCTGAACCTTCTATTCTCACATTTTGTCTTTGGACTGCATTCAGTGAAAAGTGAAAAAAATGTATGATTCGGACACACTGTGATTTAAATTTCAACTGTCACTCTTATAGTAAATGTTGATCCAAAAGCGGAGGAGAACATCATCATCACACTAGCAGGAGGGCTTGGAGGAGGAGAGGGAGGAAGCCATGTAACCTCCAAGTAGAATATTGCTGACTTTGAATGCAGCATCACAACGAGCGTGTCAGAGTGAGACCTCTTCACCCGTTGGACACACTTGTATATGTGTCATTCTCTGACAGGAAGTAATAAGGTGTTCTCACACTGAGAAGGAAACGGATAAATAAGCCAGTCGTCATTTCAGGTAAGTGTACAAAGACAGTAATCAACCTGAGACAGCACACTCGAGTGCAAAATTTGCACACTCGAGAACTAAGTGTACAGTATACATAGTATAGTCTACTTACTGAAGTGTTAAGTACAGGAGTGCATGAATGGCAGCAACCATAGTAGTAATCTAGATCAGTGGCTCCCACTGTGGGGTACGTGAACTAGAAAACTGCTGTCAGTGCTGCTCAAGCATTTTCTAAAATGGTACATTCAGGTACATCATGTAACTCCTGGGACACAAGTTGCCACTGCATTCAAGGACACAAACACACACACACACACACACACATGCAGCCCAAAGTAGGTGATATTTACAAAAACAAGCACCTGTTGCTCATACAACAATAACAATGTTACAAAAGGTGCTAATGTTAAACAACGCTAAGACTCTAATACTTCTGGTTTGATCTACCCTCAATCCCTCTTCTCGATTTTTATATCTTAACCCAACCGGTCAAGACCAAGGGCTGCCCCCACAGCATAGGTTCTGTTCAAGGAGTTTTTCCTTGCCTCTGTCACCAAGTGCTTGCTCATTGCTTCTCGGTTTTTATCTATGAATGTGACCTTCATGTGCAAAGTGCCATGGCATAACTGGCGCTATATAAATGAATTGAATAAACAGCTGGAAGGTGCCCGGTTCGATACATTTTGGTCATCTACCAACAGACATCTCAGTAGATTGTGTACCTAATGACATGGTTAAATGCCCCACGAGTGTTGTTTCTTTTTAATTTACTGTCGTGATAAACTGTGGTCTCAACTTGTTCAAAGTTTGTGTAGAAACTTGACTCACAGCTCGTTCCTCCCATTATGCTCTGCTTTGCTGAATTATACATTAAAACACAAACACCCTCAACAACGTAGTGCCAGCACATGTGCGTCACACCAGCCACTGTCTCTCATACACACGACTTGTGTTCTATCCCTTCATGTCTTCTACCGGGTACCTCACAAATGTCATAAAGCTGCATTGACATCACATCATCCCACTGCCACATTGGCTGACTGCCTGCTAGCTCGCTGCTCCAGTCACGTCACGTTCTCCCCCCTCGTCACGTCCCAGTGTGAGGGAGTGAGGTGAGGCTGTGTTGGGAGATAGCCAGAAACGGAGAGGCGTGATAGGGCTGGTGAAACCCCTCCTGCTGGTGTTAGAGATTCACCTGCAAAAAGTCCCAACTTCCCCCCGCTTCTCTCATCTGTATTCACAACCTCTCCTGCTGCCTCCTCACCTCCCTCCTTCCCTCCCCGACTCTGTCCTTGTGTGTCTCTTCTCATCCTGCATTGCTCCACCTGCAATGTGCTGCAGCACTGATACACACACACACAGAAGGGGGGAGACACACACCCACCACTTCCGGCGTCCCCCCCCCCACACACACACACACGCACACACCTCCCATACACTGCAGACACAAAACATCTACATCGCAGTGTGCCAGGAGACAAACACTAATGTTCAAACTACTGCAGCAGCACCATAGAGGGGCCATCATAAATTAAATTCGCTGTCATCATCAACACTTGACCTCTTAGATGTGCCTCACACAGGCAATCAAATATTAGAATGGTAAAAGTACATTAACGTGACTAAAGAAACTATTTTGTAGGCCAACATGAAGTGGAAATGACTAACTGTAGGAAGTCATCACACTGGGAATCGTCCTGATTATTATGCCAAAGAAGGAAGCCAAACACTGCAGATGAATAATTCAGCGACGTGATAAAGGAGCAAGTATAGAAGAAGAAGCTTTGGAGGGAAAAGTCATGTGTGGGAGATATGTGGAAAGAGCGGCTGGCCCTTTAATTTGCTGTTGCTAGGCAAATGAAGATGTTTTCTGGAATGTGTATGAACTCTCCCATGTCTTCCACTTCATGGACATGTGCCTGTGAGCATTCCCCTTCATCCAGGCCATTGTATTCGTAGGGCTTTCATGGGCATAAATACACTGACTTGCAGGAGAGAGAACGCACATACCCCCTGCATACATCATCTGCACTTCACAGTGAAGACATGGAAAGTGTTGTAAAAATGAGTTGCACGGTAGAACGCATTGGAGTACATTTCCATATCCGGGCCAATCCTAACAGTTCCCTTGCAAGGACATTTGAGCTAATATAGGAGATCAATTCTGACATCTAGTGGCTCGTAAATTGAACTGAACTACGCTACATGATGACGTCCGTCTGTATACTTAATAATAAAATTAATTCAACCCCATCGCGTTCACAAAACGAGCCTGTTAAAGTTGTGCATACTTGTGCTTGACAATGAAGGCAGAATGGTACGTCCTAGCTGGGCTGACGTCACCAGCTGACATGTTTGACCCAGCGCGGCCACCGTCCTTGTTATGTTTGTTGTAGTCCAAAGATGGCCGACCAACTGGACAGGGTGAGAATCTCAGCCGCGGAACTTCGAGCTGCAGCGTCTAACAATCCACTAGACTCTGGTGACTCTCGCAAAGGTGAGAGGATGTGGTTAAGATAGGAAACCGATCGAGATAAACTTTACAACTTATATTTATTTGTAGCTATTTAGCTTCACGGTGATGCTAATTTATGTTAGCTAGCTAGCTCTCTGGTCCCTCGCGGTCCCTTTTAAACGTCGGTCACGATCACCACGCCAACATTTTGCTACGACAACGAACATAAATTAGCTAACTTTATTATCGCAGCCGGTATTCTATCAGTCCTTAATGTTTAAAGTTTACATAAAACCACCAAAGTAAATGTGTAGGTCAACTGCTTCAGAGGGAGACAAAAGGGAAGTTTGGAGACTCCATTAAAGCAACCTTCTATGGACAAATACGGAACAAAGCTAAACTTAATGCTGACCTCGTACAAGGAGAGTTTGATTTGAATACTTGGATGACGTCATACAGTCACATCAATAGACGTCAATAATGATTCTCGTGACTTTTAAGACTACACATTTCAGTCGTCTTTCTTTAACTACGCATGTATTTATTCGAGCAGAGGACTGTCACATGAGCAAGAAGCCTTGGCGGCGCCCTGACTTGCAGCGATATCAGCGAGTACCTGGACAGGGGTGCCATCGCCATGACAGTGAGGAAGCAGAAATTGGTCCAAGTGAGGAGTGTCGACCCCAGACGTCTGATTCACAAGACCCACCAGTGAAGCCAAAGAACACTAAAAAGAGCCTCCCTACTTCATGGAGACGGGAGTGTACCGATGCAGGAATGAGTGCATGTGAAAGCACAATGAGAAGTGACAGCAGTAATGGTGAGAACTGCAAAGGAGCCACCCACTTCCAGGTTAAAACAGAGGCCCCCCAGGACAGCGACTTGACTGAAAATGACAGAGAAGGTCAGGAACCTGCAGGAGCGGCTAAGCCAAAGAAAGCTCGCAAGCCTGACCGGGAATTTTACCAACCTGGAAGTCGCAGAAATGTGCATGGAAAAGACTGTGGAGTAGCACGAGAGCAGGATAAGCCTCCCCCTGGGAAACAGGATCCCAAAGACAAACCAGGACCCCAGCGTAGTACAGAGGAACGGGAGGAGAAGCGTAAAACATCTTTCCCCAAACAGGTAGGGAATGAAAAAGAAGTCAAAGGTTCAGGGGACAATGTCAGGTTGCCTAAACCCAATGAGAGAAGCAAAGATGTGGAAAAAGCTCCCTCTGATGCTCTAGTGGAGAGACTTGCTAGCAAAGTGGACAAACTCAGCGTTAAAGGAAAAGCTAAACTGTCCCGAGAAGGCCAAGGTGACTGTGAAGCAGGTGGCAGGAGAGGGAATACAGCTGAGAAGGAAAGAAGAGAGCAGGGGGGCATAACCAAAGAAGAAGAGGAGGGAGAGAAGAAGCGGGAGAAGGGAAACCGCAGGAGGAGAGGAGGTGACAAGGAGAAGAATAAAGAGTCGGGAAGAGGAGATGATGGCGGTGCTCGCACGGAGAGGGGAAAAGAGCACGAGAGAACCGAATCCGACAGGGCTAATAAGTCAGGAAAGGATGCAGACGTGTTCCAAAACAAAGGAAGAGAGAACCACAGAAGAAGAGGTGACAACAACAACAGCAGCAGCAGGTTCAGAGAGCAGCCTGACAAGGACACTGGAGCACAAAAAGATGTGGAGAAGAAAGAAAATAAATCAAACGTCACCACTTTGACCTCTAAGCGTTATTCCAAATCAGATATCAGACGCCCTCGCAATCGCACTTACAGCAGCAGCTCAGCCAGCAGCGTCACCAGCCTGGATGCTTCTGCCCTGGCATTGAGCGTGGACAGAACCAAGCGCCCTTACTCACAATCCAAGCCCAACAACAGAGGGACAACTAGTGAGGAGGGACGCAGATCCCATTTAAAGAGTTGGACAACCAACGGGGACTCGTCCACGGACTCGAGGGAAGGAAGTGAGACGAGCGACACAGTGGACGACAAGAGCAGGACATACAGGAAAGACGGCCAGAGTGCTGAAGGCAGGAGAGAAGAGCGAAACAGGCCTAAGGGGAACAAAGGCAGAGGGCGAGGAGCCATGAGAGTGTCCTTGGAAAAACAAGCTGGTTCCTCATTGCATGGTGGGGAACGTCCTAAACAAGTCTCTGCTCCTCGGGGTCGAGGTGGTGGCATACTGGTTCTGCCGTCCCGCACGGACATCTCCAATACACCTGAGGTTGGTCAAAGGCTACTTTTTGGTGGGAGTAGGGGAGGACCTGCATCAAGGGGTCGCGGGGGCCGTGGAGGAGGAGCAAGGCGACTCTGGGACCCAAACAATCCTGATCAGAAACCTGCACTCACTCCCAGTCAGTCCTCCCAGCATCAGTCCCTCCAGCACCCAGTCTACCTCCAGACTGGGACTGGATATGGACAACTTCACTTTCTGGACACAGATGACGAAGTCTCGGGAAGTCCTCCGGTCCACCAGCGGGACAACTTACGCTCCCAGCAGCAAGCCGCCATGGCTTACTACAAGTTTCAGAACTCAGACAACCCCTATTGCTATCCTGTGCCTGCCAGCAACCCTGCTAATCCGATCGCGGGGCAGCGCTACCCCTACCCCTACATGGCCCCCTACCAGATGGCCAATGGGGTTTACCCAGGTCAGTTCTGTGCCACTTACAGAAGTTACTCCCAGCCAGGAAGTGCTTTGACATTGGAAGAGGCAGAGCAACAAGCTAGAGGCGAGCTTGGCCGGCTGCTGAGGGCTGCAGATTCCCAGGAGCTCCAGCTCAGTAACCTTCTGTCCCGGGACAGACTCAGTGCTGACGGACTGGAGCGCATGGCCCAGCTCAGGTGAGGAATGAAAAATGTAAATGAAGGTACGTGTGCCTGCCTTGTTTTATTCCTCCTGTAATGTTCTTCACTTCCAGAGTGGATCTGCTGGGACTGTACGAGCGTGTGGTTCTGACAGACATCGAACTTGCAGAATCTCAGAATGTGGACCAGGCTCTGTGGAAGAATGTTTTCTACCAAGTCATTGAACACTTTCGTCAGCTCCTCAAAGATCCCGCCTCTGACAACACGCTACACATCAGGAACATGCTGCTCACGCTGCTTGATGAGGTGGAGCAAAATAAACATCAGCATGTCACTCAAGTATCTTCAAGGAATGTTGCCACATTTGTCATGCCACTCTGTTTTCCAGGGAGCACAGTTCTTTGACACTCTATTGCAGAAGCTTCAGACGGTCTACCAGTTCAAACTGGATGACTACATGGACGGCATTGCCATCAGGGCACGGCCCCTACGCAAATCTGTGGGTTTGGGAACACAATTTTATTTCAGGTGCTTGTTCTACAAACAAAATCCTAACGTCTCTGTGTTGTCTTGCAGGTAAAGTATGCACTCATCAGTGCTCAGAGATGTATGATCTGCCAAGGAGACATCGCTCGTTACAGAGAACAAGCCAGTGACTCTGCCAACTATGGAAAAGCACGCAGGTACCTGCAGAGGAGTAATCACATTAGTTTGTGTGCCCACACCTCAAGCTGGAAACTTTGGGAAAACACTGTATTAGCATTCATTCATTCATTTTCTACCACTTATCCTCATGAGGGTCGCCTAACAGTTTATATGATTTTTTCTTAGTTGGTACCTGAAAGCCCAGCAGATCGCCCCCAAAAACGGCCGGCCATACAACCAGCTGGCCCTGCTGGCAGTCTACACTGTGAGTGGTGAAATGTGGAGTTGGTATAGAAACATCTCGTGAACCTGAGAGTGATGATCGGCTAACTGTATTTGACAGAAGCGGAAGTTAGACGCAGTGTATTACTACATGCGCAGCCTGGCGGCATCCAACCCCATCCTGACGGCCAAGGAAAGCCTCATGAGCCTCTTTGAGGAAGCAAAGCGCAAGACAGAGCAGCTGGAGCGTCGGAGGAGGCAGGAGGAGCAAGGAGGAGGCTCTAGAGGTCCTGCAGTGAGAGGGAGAGCGAGAGGAGAGGACGGAGCACGTTCTGAGATTTGGGTTCGCCCAAGCGGACACGGACCGAAGGCGTCTTCCCAGAGAGGAGGAAGTGAGTCCAGTAGGGATTCAGAGCAGGACGGAGAGCTCAGCAGCCTCAGCGCCAGTGATGTAAGAACCATCTCTTATGTTTTCCTGTCTTTGTAGCAATTCACTGTGATGCGCCTAAATAGGAACCTCTCCTCCATGGCATGTTTGAACTACTTGAAAGACCTTCATCCTTTCAAAACATCAGCATTTAAACGTGACAACACCTTGAAATCCTCTGTGTTGCTTAATGCATGGTGAAGGCAGCCTGATACAATAATGAGAAACTCTAATAAAATAAATTAAGTAGGATTCCATGCGTACCTCAGTTTAAGGTCCCGGTTTGGTTGATTTGGGGTACAGTACTGGCTTTCTTAGATTTTGTTCCACCCTATTGCAAAAAAATATATAATATACTATTTGAATTAAACTTAATCTTTGTTTGCCTGCTTCATTCACACCAGTTGGACTCCCTCAAGAATTGTTTCTTGGCCTCTGATTTGGAGGTGCTTAGTCTTAGTCTCATCCCAGAAGCTTCACGCTCAAACCGTCCCAAGAAATGCTGAATGTCACATCCCGAAGATGCCATCAGAACCACACCTTCCGCAAGTAGCAGAAACGAGATCCCAAGGCCCCGAACCTGACTCCCTCGCCGCCTTGGCTGGGCCTAGAAATTCTGGCCCTGAAAATTATGAATAGAATTGGTGACAAAGGGCAGCCTTGGCGAAGGCCAACGATAGGAAACCTTTTTCAGCTTGACAGCAGCCCTCAGCACAACATCTCTGGTGTCCACCATCGGGTTCGGAGCCTGCCGCCATGACTGGCAAAAACTACTTCATGGTCGCAGGTCTAATCGGCTGCCTCAGCAATGGAGGTACGGAATATGGACCATTCGGACTCAATATCACCGTCCATCCCTCTAATGGACTCCAAGAAGACTGAGTACTCTGACCTGCCGATTAGCGCATACACACAAATGACGGTCAGGACCCTTTCCCCAAGGCGAAAGTGTAGGAAAATGACCCTTTTGTTCCCCCTGGGGTGACTCCAACTCACAGGCACCAAGCTACCTCCCTCTCCCCTGCAGCAATTCCAGAGTGGAACAAGGCCCAGCCCCTCTCGAGGGGTTTGGTCCCAGAACTCAAACTGTGGGTCGAGGTGAGTCCGACTACATCTAGTCGGAACCAGATTTGGTTGCCAAAGACCAGGTCTTATCAACAGAAGACAGTTTTCAAGCTCTGGCTTCTCCCTGGCATTATCGCTATCCACTGTCCCCAATAGCCATTTTTTTACCAAATAGACGTGTGATGCGAGGCACAGTTCCTGTCCTCCATGAAATGTGTACCTTGTGGGTAATGGGTATGCCTTTTGTACTGAACCCAGAGTTCCTGATTATGATCTGATTATGAATACACGTACCATTACACTCCGACCTTCTTTTTCTTCAGCTCAACAAGAGATTCATTCTCAGCTTCCTGCACGCACACGGAAAGCTCTTCACCAAAGTGGGGTGAGTTAAAAAGAACATTTAAACACTTGATGTAATCTGATGAACATACCACATGTCCTCCTTGCACAGCATGGAGTCCTTCCCCAGGGTGGCCAGGAGGGTGCTGCAGGAGTTCACGGCACTGCTCCAACACGGCCCCTCCCTGCTGGGCAGCACACACATGCTGCAGATCATCACTATCAACATGTTCACCATACACAACGCACTCAGTAGAGGTTAGCACACATGCACACATGGCGCTCAACATGTTCTGTTCAAATGAACATGATGTATCCATCCTTCAGGGGAAGAAGGAGAAACCCGCTCGCTCCTTCAGGAGCAGAGCACTGCACTGGGCCTTGCCATGTTTGCACTGATGGTACAACGCTGCACGGAGCTGCTGCGAGAGATTCCCTCAGGTACTCTATTATTATTACACCTGTTGCTTTCTTACTACAGACCTTCTACAAGGTTTGGTGGGTGTCTTTTAGCCACCACGGTCATTTTGCAAGAAGAGCAAGAGGAAAAAGGGGACGAGCTGGAGGGTCTGGTGAGGGTCTCTGATTTCTCACCGGACCTTCGAGAACTCCTGCCCAGCATCAAGGTGTGGTCTGACTGGATGCTGGGCCACCCGGACCAGTGGAACCCACCACCCTGTGGTGTAGAGTAAGTTCGACTCACCGTTCCTCCTGATGCCTTCCCTCCATCCCGACCTTCATTTCTGACCCCTCTTTCGTCCACGTTCAGCTCCAGTCCTGACGTGTGGCAGTGCTTGGCCAGCCTGTGTAATGTGTTGGCCCGTGTGGACCACGGCGAGGTGCCACTCTACAAGGTGGACACAGATGAAGTTGAGGGAGACGAGGAGCTGACTGTGCTGCAGTTGAAGGAGGACAGGCTGCTGGCTGGCTTTGTCCCCCTGTTGGCGGCGCCTCAGGAGCCGTGCTACATCGACCAGCACACTGACACGGTACAACTCAGGAATACGATTGTAACCATACGTTCACGTCCTGTAAATTTCACATTCTGTTTCCCCTCAGGCCATAGCATCAGACTGTAAGAGAGTGACAGTGCTTAAATACTTCCTGGAGGCTTTGTGTGGACAGGAAGAGCCTCTGCTGGCCTTCAAAGGAGGCAAATACATCTCCATAGCTCCTCCTCCATCCAACGCCTCTGTGGACATGAAGACCAGACAGGACTCTCTGTCAGAGAAAGAGGTGACCGTCTTCTGCTGTCTGGTGTTTTCATGCTACTATAGTCCACATTAAAACTAGTTAGACACACAAAGAATCAACAAAATAATAATGAGCTCCTTTTGAGCGACAGGCCGACGACGTCATCGTGGAGGCAGAGTCGTCTTTGTCTGCGTCAGAAGGTGAGGAAGATGAAGAGGAGGCAGGAGACAGTGAGAGTGACATCAAGCAGCTGAAGGCTCGACGCCATGCCCTTGCCAACAAACTGGCGCAGGAGCAAAAGCGCCGGGATAAAATACAGGTGACATAAGTAAAACCAACCTGCTTAACTGCATTTCTTCATTTGATGTGGTTGCATCTCCTGTGTGTGTTGTAGGCGGTGCTGCAGACGAGTGGACAGCTGCAGTTGGAGGTCAGACCTCTCTTTTTGGTGCCAGATACCAACGGCTTCATCGATCATTTGGCTGCACTCAAGAAACTCCTCCAGTGTGGAACGTACATCATAGTGGTGCCACTCATTGGTAAGAGTACTGTATTCAGTCAAATCGGTGCTTCACAAACGCCCCCACTGGACACACTGTTAACATGTACACTGATGGATGCTCTTCCAGTGATCACAGAGCTGGATGGTCTGGCTAAAGGACAGGACACTTTTGGTGGAGGACTGGGACATGGCGCGGGCTATCGTGGCAATTCCAACGTCAGCGCAGCTCACATGCGTGCCGTGCAGGAGAAGGCGCATTTGGCGGTGGCATTCTTGGAGCATGGCTTTGAAACACGGGAGCCGCGTCTCAGAGCGCTCACCAGCAGAGGGAACCAGCTGGAGTCCATCGCCTTCCGTAGTGAAGACACTTCAGGCCAGCAGGTGAGAGCTTTTCACATGGCTTCCTCTTATTTTTCTTTATCATTTTCACAATTTTTAGCGTACAATATGGTGCGCTTATTGTCATTTAATTTAAGTTTTTAAAGGGAATATTGAATTTCAGCTACAGCTGTATTTTTATGGATTTTGTGGTTCCTGCAAAAACCGCTGTGGTTGGTCACACTAGCGAGTTCTAAAAAGGAGTTCCTGTTTGTGCCGCTAGCTAACCGTATAGGAGTTGATAATAAATGGCCATTTGTCAGCCACATGTGTTGGATTCCAAATCGGATTCAGAAGTAAAGACTGGACAGTCTGAAATTTCTCAAGAAATGAGGTTACTTTAAGACGTCTCTCAATGGTAAGTAGCTTTAGCATTTTAGCGTTTGTGGTGGGGAAACGGTTATTAGCAACCCCGCTCCCTGTATGCTCCATGACTTACACAATATAAACACAGTTAGAACACTGATAAATTGTTACTTGGTCCACATGACCACATAACATTGGAAAGGAGCCAGGCTTCAGCAGCAGTTTGTTGGCTAGTCCAGCTCCATGCTGGCCAATGTTCATAAAATAGTTTATTTACTGCGCCTTTTCAAACCAGGATTTTGAGCCATCCCAAACTTCTTTTAGGCCTGACTTCCAAATACGCAAACCTCATTATCTGAAACTTTGGTGTCTTTTAACACAAGAATACAACATTCTAACTACATTTATAGGTAAGAAAAGTGGACAAAGTATAATAGGTCCCCTTTAACCTTATTCAGGCTGGTTTAGGCAGTGGTACTTTGGTCTACAGTAGATCATGCTCATCCAGACTCGCTAAAAGTGTTTCTTGTCACCAGGGCAACAATGATGATGTCATCTTGTCCTGCTGTCTCCATTACTGCAAAGACAAGGCCAAGGACTTCATGCCTGACCAGAGAAGTACATAACATGTGCTGACTTTTGTTTGCTGTATGTGTGCTCCACTTACAACCCGCTGTTTGCCCCCTCCCTGTAAACCACAGATGGTACAGTGAGGCTCCAGAGGGAGGTGGTTCTTCTCACAGACGACCGCAACCTACGCGTCAAAGCTTTGACCCGCAACGTTCCTGTCAGGGACATCCCCGCTTTCCTCAGCTGGGCCAAAGTGGGCTGAACCATGCTGGACTGCTGGATCCCAGTGGAACAACTGCAACTGCTAAAGCCCGCTTGCCACTCGACCAGGAGAGGGGAGACGCTTCAGCGGAGGATAGAAAAAGAGGGCACAGAAAATGATGAGAACAGCAGCAAATTAGTGAGAGAGCATGCTTGTTCCCTCCCTCTTCCTCATGATGAAGAGAGAGTGTGTGTGTGTGCGTGCGTATGTGTGTGCGTGCTTTGCCCAGCAGGAGCCATGAGACTTGACAGTGAGGGCTGTGAGCAAGTGCGGAAAGAAGGCAGTGAAGGTGTGCTGATTTGACATGGAATGATGTGTGACTGTCCTCTGTGAGCTGTAGCGAGCCTGGGGAAGGGAGTTAATGCTCTTGTCAGCTCACGAGCGCCACCACTGGCACCTCCACACTTCTCATCGGCTTCCCATGAGATCACACCACAAGGTGGTACTGCCCTCGGTCCAGGCATGCCACCATGGCACCCGCCAGCAAAGTGGCAGCAGGTGTTTCCTGCTAACAAGAAGTGTGAAAAACCAGCTTGGTAACTTCACCGTCAGGTTTGGTAGTTGAACGCTTGAAAAAAAAAAGGAGCTTTTGTTTGTTATTTTAGGCCTGTCCAGCAAATGAACTGTTTTTCTGTTTACTTTGTGTCCACTAAAGCTAACGTTACATTCCAGGAATTACCCGTTTGTTACAATCAAACAAAATGAATCGTTTTCTTTCATAGTGACTTTGTTGGGAAATAACTTTTTATTGTGTGGTTTTGCATTCTTTTCATGCGCTCATCCTGCAAACCACACAGCTTGTGATGCTTTGGGGTCAAACAAACATTTGTACCTTGTTAAGTGTCATTCACTCATGTTGATTTAAAGGCCAACTGCATGTAGTTTTTTCTCTGCTTGCAGTTTCCACTAGTCGTCACATGTTCACAGCTTTAGCATGGCTTATATTTGTTTCTTTATTGTGTGCAACTGGTGTGTTTTTTTTGCTTGTAGTTCACTGCATCATGAGATGGTGCTATTGTGTTTTAGTGGCAGAGCAAATTAAACACAGTGAGCTCAAACTGACTTGGTGATGTCGTTAATATGTTGCGGCATTGTCACAGTGGAAAAGTTACCTTTTGCACAGATAATTAAAGCCACATTTATTTGATGCCATGAGAACACAAATGTAATGATAAATCTTTCAGCTTCGTTTTAAGGATGCACACATGATACTATATGGAACAAATATTGTAAATAACAAAAGATCAATAATTGGCATGTAACTTTTGTATACAAATAGAATTTTACAATGCAATACTAAACCAATATGTCAGCAAGTTTGTTTTATTTGCGTGTGCATAGTCAACTGGGTGCACTTTGCTAAAATGTCATTCTTATACAAGGTAATGACATTTGGTAGTGAATTTTTTGTTAATGTTTTTGTTTTCTTATTTTGCAGTTTGTGTTTTTAACATTTCTTCCATCTTTAACATTCTGTATCTACGCTGTTACAGACATTGATATTATATATTGTCATATACAAGCTATGTAATGCAATATAAATGTAGCCTCGCCTCTCTCTATACTGTATTATGAGAACCTGTGTACGTCTGCATATGCGCGCGCACCTCAGAGGGACACGGCGTTCCTCTGTGATGCTCACGGGCTTGGATACAGCGCAAGCGCATCCACTGGCCGACTGCCGGCAGCATCATGACAACAGGGCGCGCGGGCAGCCAATCGTAGCACTCTGGGCGCCGTGCCGCGACCTGATTGGTCGACCGGTCTGCAGCACTGTGGAGGAATGTCTCGCGTTTTAAGCTTCATTCATGCAGATTAGAAAGAACATCTGGAACGTTCTAACTCATGACAACACACTTTACAACATCTGTGACATTCTAACGTGTTCACTTTGCTACACCCGGAACACTAACAGAACGACCCACTTTATGTATCATTTATTTAGCTTTTTTCTTTGTTATTGTGTAAAGTGGATAATGTGACGTCACATGTCATTATGTTACTGTTTACCTTGTCATGAAAGACCAATTTATGCTTTGGTTGCAAGCAGTAGAAGACATTAATTAAAGCGCGCACATTAACGATTGTCTATTTATAGCAGAGGTCACATTAATCAGGTGGTAAAGAGGAGGGTGTGGGAAAATACTGGACCCTCCACCATGTTGACACACACACACACACACACACACACACACACACGCGCGTTGTCACTTTTAGGAAGGAGACAAGTTTGCTTCCTCCTTTGGTACGAAGCCACGCAGCCTCCATGATCGCCCCTCTTTTTCTCTCTACCCCCACTTTGAGTCACATCTCGCCGCCTCTACTTTGTGATTCAATCACTCTTCGCTGGACAAAGTGGGAGCCAGGCCGCCATTTTTGCTCGACAGTCAGTGGAAGCAGAAACTTTGGTAGCTAGCTGGTTAGCTGTCGTTAGCTAGTAAGGTTAGCGAGGAAGTCGACTGACAACTCGCCATGAGCGCCCGAAGTCGGACAGGCTCGCCCCGACATGACACCGCTTGTCACGTCCAGCTAGCGTCGGTTTAAGAAGGACAGAGAGGGAGCTTTAAACTCAATTGAAGCCCGAGTGAAGAGCGTTTTTATCGGCTAGAAGGATGTCGTGTTAGCGTCGGCTAACGCGCGAGCCGACGAGCCCAAAGCTTTGATTTTTTTAACTGCACTGGCTTGCCTTGCTCAGCCTCAGCCCCGTGCCTCTGACTCCCTGTTCGGAGCGACTGGACCATCCTGCGCCCCCACTGCCACTCCTCAAACTGCGTGGATTCGCCTTTCCCAGGTGAGTCGGTGGCTAACTGTTTAGGCGGATGCTACATCATGTAGTGAAGTTCTATGTTGGAACGCAGCGAAGCGAGCTAGCTAGGGAAAGTTGCTGTCAATGTTGGGCAGTGTGTCGCAGTGACAGCTTTAAATACGGTATGCAAGGCTACTGCCATTGTAGGCTTTGTTTGCCCAAGTGGTTCGTAGTATGTCACTATAACAAACCAAGCGATTGTGTGAGGCTTGTAGTTAAAACGACGTGATTATGATTGTTGTGCTAGCGGCTACGTTAGCTTGCTAATCCGCTTTATGCGACTCGCCTGCCTGGAGAGAGAGCCACTCCCTCCGCTGTGCCTGCAGGACAACAGCACTCTGCTTCCAAGGGGGTCATGTTTGTTGAGTTTGAGTGTTTGAGAGAGGTGTCAGTGTGCCAGCTAGCTGTGTCACGGTAGGTGTCATTGGTGCCTTCACAGCAGGTGGGGGGGGGTCGCTCATCATCGGCGGTCACCGCTAGCATCCCTCGGCCGTGCGCTGCTGCTTTGTGTGTTTGTTGTCAGTGCGTGTGTGTGTTGTTATTGCGTAACAGCGACTGTCAGTCAGTAAGCTGCTCTCCTAGCTTCATCAATATCATAATAATACACCCATAATAATGCATGGTCATACTTTGTATAAATAGGATAAAATCCCACCGTGTCAGTGTGTTGGTGCACCCACGCATGTTGTGATGTTTGCGTGCAACACACACGCTCACATGCAGGCTCCCTTTGTCTGCAGTCCACCTGTTTGTGTTGTTGTTATTGTGGTCATAGCATACACACATTAATGCTGACGTTCCATTTGTTCCGTGCGCACATGACAAGGTG
The DNA here is from genome assembly GCF_037039965.1 of Doryrhamphus excisus. Taxonomy (NCBI): domain Eukaryota; kingdom Metazoa; phylum Chordata; class Actinopteri; order Syngnathiformes; family Syngnathidae; genus Doryrhamphus; species Doryrhamphus excisus. The sequence goes on from NC_136377.1 coordinate 14,435,607, forward strand.
TGTTTGTGGATGTCATGAAATTGATGGAGAGAAAAGATGATGATTGTTAAATATGTGCAGGCCGCTTGGCTTGGAGGTCTTTGTGGATTAGAGAGGCACGTCTGCATGTGTTGGAATGTTTGTGTTGCTCAACTATTGTTCAAATCCTCTCTGTGCACATTCACACTAGCACCTCTGAGCTCCAACTGTTCAGATTTAGAAACATTTCCTCCAAGGGAAGTCATGTTGATGGAAATATTCTGTTCCAGGGTCAAACTGTGGACATCATAAAATCTTTTAATGTTGTAAGTCACACTTCAACAGGGCTGTCCCAATACAATTTAATCACTTTCGATATATTACTGTAATGGCAACTTTGAATATCGTCCGAAATCAGTATTGATCCATGATATTACAGTAAGTATGAGGGAAAACACACCCATTTACTTCTTTATGCATGTGGGGTATAGTTTTATCCACAATGTAGTGGCAGCTAGGCGTCATATAGCAAAGTTCGATGTACTCAATTAAGCTTTTAAACCCAAAATTACTTATCAACAGGGGCTGGTCATCCTTGCTTTTATAGCAAAATACGTCTTTTTGCCTATTCTATTGACACATTTCTGGCCACTTCGACTTGCTCTCTGCTGTTTTGTTAGCAAGATAGCAAACACTGTTGTTGTGAGCAAAAAGATGCTTGCATCCATTAAGCATCTTTGGGTAGTTAGTGGTCGGCGGACAGATGTGTAGAAGGCAAGGCAAGAAGCAAGTGATGTCTGAGGTTCAGAGTTCTAGCTTGTCATGGGTTACAGAAGCCCATCTCGCTATTATTATTATTATTATTATTATGTTATTACTGTGCCTGGTGTGAGATAATTTAAACCTGTAATAAATGCCTTTCTGGTGATCACGTCCACTCCTTGCCTCAGCAAACGACACCTTGTGTCCAAAGTGTCTGCCTCATGTGTATTTTAGTTCATTTAGTTTATTTACTGGTTATCGAGCTTGATAGAGACCAAGAATAAGTACACATTGCTTAAATATGAATATATTTTTTGATTCAACCACAAAACAGCCATAATTTATTATTTATTTTATGATAAACCGAGGCTGCACGACGGTCGAGTGGTTAGCGCGCAACCTCACAGCAAGGAGACCCAAGTTCAATCTCACCCTCGGCCATCTCTGTGTGGAGTTTGCATGTTCTCCCCGTGCATGCGTGGGTTTTCTCCGGGTACTCCGGTTTCCTCCCACATTCCAAAAACATGCTAGGTTAATTGGCCACTCCAAATGGTATGAATGGTTGTTTGTCTATATGTGCCCTGTACCCTGCCTCTCACCCACAGACAGCTGGGATAGGCTCCAGCACCAGCCGTGACCCTCGTGAGGATAAGCGGTAGAAAATGAATGAATGAATGATAAACCGAGATACGGTGAAAGCGCGGTGTGCCAATGGTGACGTAGCGAGGAATGACTGTATATAATTAAAGGATGAGTAATAAGGCCTAAAACCCATATTGCTTTATATATTACAATATGTATGACAATATATTCTTTCATATAATTTCCAAAGAGGTTACAGCTTTTAGCTGCTGATATGTAAGATAACGTATTGCGTCATTTCTGCGTGTTGTATTATTCTTTCTGTAGAATCTTGCAAATCTACTTGCTAATTTCCAGTTCATAGCTTGTTACTCTCTGATGTAACGCCGTTCCAGGTAGACTTCTGTACTAAGCACTGCTGTTGATTTGCCACTTTACATTCAAGCGAGCTTGGCAGTTAGCAAGACTTCTTTTATGGCTTCTTCTCCTCAGTACTCAGTACTCCTCAGTGCTTAGTACGCTCATATAATGATAATTGCATGTCCAGAATCTTCTGGGACATTGAAGGCATATTTTCCACTTCTTTAGACAGCAAACCCGCTGAGACGGAGTGCCTCTGCTGGTTGCAGCCAAGTAGTGCACCTCTTTGAACCTTGACAGACTGTGTTGCACTTTCATTGTTGTGACGCTGAGGTTGTTGTCACTGAGAAAACTAGTGCTTCAATCCTCTTAGCCTTCATCCTCTACAGCAGCTCAGCCAATAGGACACCGCCATCATGTCATCAGGTGGCCGCCAGCTTCCTCCCTCGCCCCCTCTTCTTGGAGGCAGTGGGCCACACATGTACATCATACATAACGCTGTGTGTGTGTTTTTTTCCTGCCTCCTGCCACAGAAGGGTACTAGTGATGTCAAAGACAAAAAGGGATGACAGCCATAGAACAGGAATCTTATTTTCTATACCGCTTACCCTCACTAGGGTCGTGGGGGTATGCTGGAGCCTATCCCAGCTGTCTTTGGACAAGAAGCTAGGCACACTCTGGACTATAACAGTAATGTTGCAGGAAATTATTCCTTACATGTTATACAAATTGATGTTTGTTTTGCTGGCCACTGATTTAGCACTGGTAGCATTTAGCATAGTTTTTTTAATAACACTAGTAATGGTCATTGCTTCTGATGTGTTTCATGTTTTCAGCAGATTGCAAAATAGGAGGGATTTATGAGGAATATCAGGCTTATGTGGGCATTTTTGACATGAGGCCATAATTCCATAACAACTTGTTAAGTAGTTGGATACTTTGTGAGGAAAAAAGTGCACTTTGTTGAGCCTGGTCCACTGACAACACAAAAAAACCTGCACCAGTGTCAAATACTCTACATCATCTTTGTCCAAAGTGTCGCCTGGGGACCATATGTGGACAACAGCTTGGTTTTTTATTGGCTCTTGGCATATTGTAAAAATAAAATGAAATCATTATTAGTGAGATATTATTAGATATTCCAACTTATTTATTATTCATTTGCTTTGTCACTTATAACAAAGCACCCATAAGATGTGATCAGATGTTTTGCTCAGATAGATTAGCATATTGACCTCCATTGGATTGTTTTTTAGCATCTTTTATGCACAAAATGTATCAGTGCCCTCCCACCCCCACCCCCCATGTTCACATGCACATTAAAGCAAGTGTGAATCCCGCTTCATCATGTCAGATTGCTTTGCTGGAGTCGACATGAAAATCAATGTTGCAGCTGTTGTCACAGCAGCACACATTGCTTAACATGACTTTGACCTCTTTACCTCCTACATTGTTGTTGTTTAACGTCATGCTTGCATTTTTTGTGTGACACGCTACTCGTTGGCTCTTCAACATGTAAATGCCGCTTCCAACATTTGTCTCCACTTCCTCTCCTTCCCCTGCAGGTGTCCCTGCGCTCGTCCCTCAGGCCCTCGTACTTCCGCAGATGAATCTTCGGCTGCTCCGGTGTAGCTCAGCACCCACACTGTCTCGTCCCGTCTGCGTGGGCGACACGGGACCCCTATAACCAGGATGCCGTCCTCTGTCCGGGCGGGGAGCCTGAAGGATCCGGAGGTGGCCGAGCTTTTCTTCAAGGAAGACCCGGAAAAGCTTTTCTCCGACCTGCGGGAGATTGGTCATGGCAGCTTTGGCGCTGTCTACTTTGTACGTCTACTTATGACTTTTAGATTATCGTTGAAGGAGGTTTGAGTGTTCACATCCTGATGAAGCGAATAAAGGCTTTTTTTCTTTTTTGCTCTTCCAGGCGCATGATGTGCGCACCAATGAGGTGGTGGCCATTAAAAAGATGTCGTACAGTGGGAAGCAGTCCAACGAGGTCTGTTGACAATGTGAACAACTCATGTCAGTGCAACAAAACCCTGCTTGGTTCTAAATGTGTGTGTTCTCACCAGAAATGGCAGGACATCATCAAGGAGGTCAAGTTCCTCCAGAGGATTAGGCATCCCAACAGCATCGAGTACAAAGGATGCTACCTGCGTGAGCACACTGCTTGGGTGCGTCAAGAAAAATTCACTGTACACATGAAACAAACATGAGCAGCTTGGGGGTGTTTTCCATTTTTTTATTAGCCCTCTGCATATTCTGAAACAGCAAATAATTACCAATGAGATATACTATAAGATTGCTTATCGTATATTGATCTACAGTGGATTAGTTTTAGCATCTTTAATGTACAAAATGTACCAACCCCTGCTGTAACGGTTACAGTGGTGCCTTGGTTAACGTCATTCATCCGTTCCAGAAGGTCCAACTCAAACCAAAGTGGACTCTAACCAAAGTACATGCTACTGTTGAATCGGAGGCCATATATTAGTAATGTGATGAGATCGCTTTTCCTTTCATGAGGAACGCAACAGCAATGAGGAAGACATCGCACACATTTCTCATAGTGGAGTTTGTGCCAAGTTTTTTTTTTTGTGCTCTGGATTCCAAGTACCTCCAAATTACTGAGTTTCTTCCAGCACAGACACGGTAGCCTGTTAGCCTCAACGAACCTCCGGGCTTGTCTGCACCCCTCCTTCATGCAGACATGAGGGAGATACAGCTCACATTCAGTCTATATCAATATCAACGATTTGGTTGGTTTTGATAGGTTCGATATAAATTATATAAAAAAATATTGATTATAAAAATTCGATATATTGCCCAGCCCTAATATTAACATAGACTAGATTTGTGCCGTATCATCCTTATGCAAGTGGACTGTGATAGCTTAAAGTTGAACTGAAGCAGACTCAAATGACAAGATAACCAGCTATGTGTGTAACTTGTGTTTGATTGGCAGCTCGTTATGGAGTACTGCCTAGGCTCGGCCTCTGACCTCCTGGAAGGTGAGCAAGTGACCTGCCATGAGTCTGGTGTGTGTGTGTCGCCATCTAAGTCTGTAAGTGCATTTGTGTCCTTCAGTCCATAAGAAGCCTCTGCAGGAGGTGGAGATCGCTGCCATTACCCACGGTGCACTGCAGGGGCTGGCTTACTTGCATTCACACAACATGATCCACAGGTGCCCTCACATCGTGTGCACGTCACCTTCTGAACACCTTTTGGCATGAGCTTGACATGTTGCTCGTGATGGTCTGACAGGGACGTGAAGGCGGGAAACATCCTGTTGACAGAGCCCGGGCAGGTCAAACTGGCAGACTTTGGCTCCGCCTCCATCGCCTCGCCTGCCAACTCTTTTGTGGGGACACCATACTGGTCAGTGGTCTGAAGTCCAACGTGTCTTACGTTGGTTGGCTCTAAAGTAACACGAGTGTGCTTGTTAGGATGGCGCCTGAGGTGATCCTGGCCATGGACGAGGGCCAGTACGATGGAAAGGTGGACGTCTGGTCTTTAGGCATCACGTGTATAGAGCTGGGTAACCAGTCTTTACTCAGACACACATTCACGTTGTTAATTACTGTTTACTAACTGTCCCTGTCATTGCAGCCGAGCGGAAGCCTCCATTGTTTAACATGAACGCAATGAGTGCCTTATACCACATAGCGCAGAATGAGAGCCCCACGTTGCAGTCTAGTGAATGGTAAACACACACACACACACACACACGCACACACACTCTCCTTTGACCTCCGCTAAGCACAGATTGTTTTTGTTAGAAGGATTATGCAAAATGACATAAAAGGCTTGCGTGTGGCATGTTGTACTGCACACAACCATCTACAGGACTGGAGTACAACACATACTGAGCACTGTGTAACCGTGGCAGACGTCTTCACTGATTGTCACTTCTTTTTAAGTTAAAAGTGATTCTTTTAAATTTATGTGTGTTTCATTTCATCCTTCCACAGGACCGATTATTTCCGGAACTTTATTGATTCTTGCCTTCAGAAAATCCCACAGGACCGACCCCACTCTGATGACATGCTGGGTGTAAGCACAGACACAGTTCTGCGTTAAGCACATAGCACTACTTACTTTAGTACATTTTGGACCAAAGTGAGATACACAGTCTGTGTCGTCCCCCAGCATGCATTTCTGCAGAGGGAGCGTCCAGATTCAGTTCTGATGGACCTCATTCAGAGGACTAAGGATGCTGTGCGTGAGCTGGACAACCTGCAGTACCGCAAGATGAAGAAGATTCTCCTTCAGGAGGCTCATAATGGGCCTGCACCAGAAGCTCCTGATCCAGATGAGGTGTGTGTCCATGTGACTGTATTTGTGTGTGTGTTGAAGCTAAAGCGACGATGCTATTATGTTAGATCTCGGTGCCTTGTAATAAGCTGGTGTGCATCACTATGCTTGCATCTATGTCCATCTTCGTCCTGTCCGTCTGTCCCTCTGGATCCGCCTCCTCCCGCCCTCCCTGTGTGTCTTTACCGGGTGCACCTCAAGGAGCTGGAGCCGGGCGGTGGGCGCACGGGAACGGTGAACAGCGTGGGAAGCAACCAGTCCATTCCCAGCATGTCCATCAGCGCCAGCTCTCAGAGCAGCTCTGTCAACAGTCTCAATGAAGCCGCACAGGACAGCCGCAGCGAGCTGGACCTGATGGAGGGAGACCACACCGTCATGTCTAACAGCTCTGTCATACATCTCAAACCGGTGGGCACACAACAGCTATTACATCAATACTTATACAAATATGTTCCAAAAAAGTGCAATAACCAAGCTAAGTGTATTATGTATAATGTGCTGAGAAAGCTTGAAAGGAGCTTGCTCCATTGTCAGAAGATTGCCTAAATGGGTTTGTGCAGCTGGGTTGAGCACACGTTGATGTTGCAGGAGGAAGAGGAGGCTTTCACCGGTGATCAAGCGACTGGCGATCGGTCATCAGAGCCTCAGGCAACTTCGGCTCAGCCTCCCAGGAAGCACCATCGAAACAGAGAGCACTTTGCTACCATCCGCACTGCTTCACTGGTGAGAACACGTACACATGCTTTATACAGTAAACCTCGGATATATCGGACTCAGATATATCGGAAATTCGCTCACAATGGACAGATAAAAAAGAACCAATTTTTCTGTAATGCATTTCCAATAAAAATTCATTGCATATATCATACTTTTTCCGGTATACGCATATAACGGATTTCGCTTATATTGGACAAAACCAGTGTGAACAATTGAATCCGATATACAGTGAAGAAAATAAGTATTTGAACACCCTGCTATTTTGCTATTTCTCCCACTTAGAAATCATGGAGGGGTCTGAAATTTTCATCGTAGGTGCATGTCCACTGTGAGAGAGATAAACTAAAAAGAAAAATCCAGAAATCACAATGCATGATTTTTTAACAATTTATTTGTGTGATACAGCTGCTAATAAGTATTTGAACACCTGAGAAAATGAATGTTAATATTTGGTACAGTAGCCTTTGTTTGCTATTACAGAGGTCAAACGTTTCCTGTAGTTTTTCACCAGGTTTGCACACACTGCAGGAGGGATCTTGGCCCACTCCTCCACACAGATCTTCTCTAGATCAGTCAGGTTTCTGGGCTGTCGCTGAGAAACACGGAGTTTGAGCTCCCTCCAAAGATTTTCGATTGGGTTCAGGTCTGGAGACTGGCTGGGCCATGCTAGAACCTTGATATGCTTCTTACGGAGCCACTCCTTGGTTTTCCTGGCTGTGTGCTTCGGGTCGTTGTCGTGTTGGAAGACCCAGCCACGACCCATCTTCAATGCTCTGACAGAGGGAAGGAGGTTGTTCCCCAAAATCTCACAATACACGGCCCCAGTCATCCTCTCTTTAATGCAGTGCACTCGTCCTGTCCCATGTGCAGAAAAACACCCCCAAAGCATGATGCTACCACCCCCATGCTTCACAGTAGGGATGGTGTTCTTCGGATTGTACTCTTCATTCTTCTTCCTCCAAACACGCTTATTGGAATTATGACCAAAAAGTTCTATTTTGGTCTCATCTGACCATAAAACTTTCTCCCATGACTCCTCTGTATCATCCAAATGGTCATATGCAAACTTAAGACGGGCCTTGACATGTGCTGGTTTAAGCAGGGGAACCTTTCGTGCCATGCATGATTTCACATCATGACGTCTTAGTGTATTACCTACAGTAACCTTGGAAACGGTGGTCCCAGCTCTTTTCAGGTCATTGACCAAGTCCTGTCGTGTAGTTCTGGGCTGATTCCTCACCTTTCTTAGAATCATTGAGACCCCACGAGGTGATATCTTGCATGGGGCTCCACTCCGATTGAGATTGACCGTCATGTTTAGCTTCTTCCATTTTCTAATGATAGCTCCAACAGTGGACCTTTTTTCACCAAGCTGCTTGGTAATTGCTCCGTAGCCCTTTCCAGCCTTGTGGAGGTGTACAATTTTGTCTCTGGTGTCTTTGGACAGCTCTTTGGTCTTCGCCATGTTACAAGTTAAAGTCTTACTGATTGTATGGGGTGGACAGGTGTCTTTATGCAGCTAACGACCTCAAACAGGTGCATCTGATTCAGGATGATACATGGAGTGCAGGTGGACTTCTAATGGGCAGACTAACAGGTCTTTCAGGGTCAGAATTCTAGATGATACACAGGTGTTCAAATACTTATTTGCAGCTGTATCACACAAATAAATTGTTAAAAAATCATGCATTGTGATTTCTGGATTTTTCTTTTTAGTTTATCTCTCTCACAGTGGACATGCACCTACGATGAAAATTTCAGACCCCTCCATGATTTCTAAGTGGGAGAAATAGCAAAATAGCAGGGTGTTCAAATACTTATTTTCTTCACTGTATCCGAGGTTTACTGTATGTATATATATGTGTGTGTGTGAGTAAAATGAGAATTCATTTTTAAAAACTACAAATGAATACTATTTACTATATAATAAAAAAAAATAATAAATGAAAGACAAATGAACACAAAACAACACAAAAAACAAACAAAAAAACAAAATATTGGATAACGCATAAGTAAATGCTGGATACGTAATTATACACCATTGTCTGGATGCTAAGCTATGATGACTTGTTTTTTTCTCATGTGTGGCCCAAATCTCCCTAGCACATTATTTGCCATGTCCCTGCTGTATAAAGTATAGTAGAATGTTTATTGTACTGTATGTAAGCAATTCTACTCCTATATCAAGGCGTGCACAAATATTATTTTCTTCATGTTAAATATGACAACAAAAGACATAATGGAAATGTCAAATGGATAATAAAAGAATGTTGCGCTTGCAAGGGTGCGTTGTATCTCATGTTGACATGGACTGTGCACAATGAAACACCAGCGTGTTCTCCACAGGTGACACGTGAGATGCAGGAGCACGAGCAGGACTCAGAGCTTCGAGAGCAGATGTCAGGATACAAGCGCATGCGGCGGCAGCACCAGAAGCACCTGATGGCACTGGAGAACAAGCTGAAGGGTGAAATGGATGAGCACAGACTGAGGCTGGACAAGGAACTGGAGAGCCAGAGGAACAACTTCACTCAGGAGATGGATAAATTACTCAAGAAGCACCAGGCCTCCCTGGACAAGGATGTGAGCTTTCTCTCTCTCTCAAACACACACACGCACAGACACACATCCTTCTGCTGGACAGCATGCTAATTCTAACAAGCGGGTGTCTCATCATCAGCTGAAGACGTTTACTAACGATGAGAAGAAGTTCCAGCAGCACATTCAAGTGCAGCAGAAGAAAGAGCTCAGCAGCTTCCTGGAGTCTCAGAAACGAGAGTACAAACTACGCAAGGAGCAGCTCAAAGAGGTAACCATGGCAACGCTACAGCATGAACATGTTTCAGTGGCTTACATTTATTCTGAGCTCTCTGAACATTTAGGATTGTACAGGAAAGGTGAAAAAACGTGCACGGATGCACCCATTAAAATAAATAAGCCAGTTTTGATATTGTAAGCCTGGGGTGTCCTGATCCGATATTAGCCAAAAAAAAGTATATATTATTGGCCTCCATCTAAACATTGGTGAAGAACCATACCTCTGGCTCCCATAGACATGGACATGCTGTCTGAAACATTTGCAAAGCGTCCCAACTGGAGAGCGAAAAGCCATTAGCTATAGCAGAAAAGAGCTTATCCCCTGTCAGCTCCTGGTAAGTAATGTTGGGTTTAAACACTTCCTCGAGCCTTTCTACATTAGCCTATCCACCATTACATTGTGTATAAAACTATACCCCTCATACATGGATCCATTTACATCCATACCTAGTGCTGCTGACTATTGTTGTCACTTGATCAAGCCTGTTTTAATATATTCCACCCACGGTCCACCTCCAAGCACGCCCACTCCGCTGTGGTTGGTCACAGCCGTGAGTGCTTAAAAGGACTTCTGGTTTGTGCTGCTCGCTGTGAACAGTTTAGCAGTTATTAAACGGCCATGCATCATTTTAAAATGTCAGCTTTTAATATACAGCCATGTGTTGGATTCCGAATCCAAAGCAAAGGCTGTACAGAAAAGTGGGAAAAGCATCATAGAAGATTGTTTATCACGGTCATGTCTGGAACCAACTAATGACTATAAACATGGGATTACTGTATACCGAATTGTACTTATGAAACATGCAGTTACACCACATCACATCTTGTCCAAGCATCTTCTTGCTGGAAAATATGAATTTATAGCTGCCGACAGTGCAATCAAATTAATTTATATTGAAGATGCATTTAATAAACGTAATATTTACAATTTTTAAAGCTGAGGAAATAAATCAGCTAATAGGCTGGGATCTACTGTCTACGTTTGCAATGTGCAGCGTTTCACCTACTAGCAGCAGATGGCAGTCTAGTTATCTAGTTATCATAGCTGTTGTTACATGATTCAGCCAGTAGAGGGCACTCAAGTCAGCCTTTAACACTGCTTGACTTGAAACAACATATGATTGCTGCTGATGATCGTCAATGACAATGTCAGTCATCTTGTGTTGTGTCAGGAGCTGAGTGAAAACCAGTCCACACCCAAGAAGGAGAAGCAGGAGTGGTTGTCGAAGCAGAAGGAGAACATCCAGCACTTCCAGGTTAAAGATCGTCACGTGCACTTCACTCACATCATAATGGTGCTAATGTCACATGCACTCACAGTGATAGCTACTCATGCTAAAAGCTGTCAAGAACTGATGTTAAAGATGTTAGCTACTGGAGTGTTAAGGATGTTATCTCCTGGCGCTGAAGATGTCAGCCACTGATGCTAAAGATGTTGGCTACTGATGCCAGTGGTGTCCAGCCACTGATGCTCAAGGTGTGTGCTTGCAGGCTGAGGAGGAGGCCAACCTGCTGAGGAGACAGAGGCAGTACCTGGAGCTGGAATGTCGACGCTTCAAGCGCAGAATCCTCATCGCCAGACACAATGTGGAGCAGGACCTCGCCCGAGAGGTGCACATATACACACACACACTGCACTATTTCCCACAGGACTGCGATCTATATGTGGCTGTGGTAGGTTGCATGTGGGGAATTAATTAAATTTGTCAAATTTGTGCTTCATGTCAGAATTGCCTAACTTGGCAACATGGCACCTGAGACTGTACTATACATGCAGGCCTTTTAAGTTGTGATGCCATCATGGTTGCTCTCCAGGAGCTGAACAAGCGTCAGACACAGAAGGACCTGGAGCACGCCATGCTACTCAGGCATCACGAGTCGATGCAGGAGCTGGAGTTCCGCCACCTGGCCACCATCCAGAAGGCCCGGGCCGAGCTGATTCGCACCCAACACCAGACAGAACTCACCAACCAGCTGGAGTACAACAAGAGGAGGGAGCGTGAGCTCAGGCGCAAACACTTCATGGAGGTCCGACAGCAGCCTAAGAGCCTCAAGGTGGACACACACACACACACACACACACACACACACACATAGTCCTTCCAACAACCTCTAACACCTGTCCTGTCAGTCCAAGGAGCTTCAGATAAAGAAGCAATTCCAGGAGACATGCAAGACACAGACGAGGCAATACAAGGCCCTCCGCAACCACCTGTTGGAGACCACACCCAAGTGTGATCACAAGGCGGTGCTGAAGCGGCTCAAGGAGGAGCAGACTAGGAAGCTGGCCATCCTGGCCGAACAGTACGACCACTCCATCAACGACATGCTCTCCACGCAGGCCGTGAGTGCGCCACACCACAGACGCCACACTTCCTGTTTGCTAAGCATGCTAATGATGCCAAGGGTGTGTTGATGCTCAGCTGCGTCTGGACGAGGCCCAGGAGGGCGAGTGTCAGGTGCTGAGGATGCAGCTCCAGCAGGAGTTGGAGCTCCTCAACGCCTACCAAAGCAAGATAAAGATGCAGACGGATGCCCAGCACGACAAGGAGAGGCGAGACCTGGAGCAGAGGGTCAGTCTGCGGAGGGCGCTGTTGGAGCAGAAAGTAAGAGGCCCCTAAAATTGCTCAGCATGTTTTTAAAAAAAAAACATCAGCCTCAACATGTCTCCCCACCCTCCACAGATTGAGGAGGAGATGCTGGCTCTGCAGAACGAACGTTTGGAGAGGATCCGCTCTCTGCTGGAGCGTCAGGCTCGAGAGATCGAGGCCTTTGACTCAGAGTCCATGAGGCTAGGATTCAGCAACATGGTCCTCACCAACCTGGGCCCTGACTCGCAAGGGGGTTGGGGAGGAGGGGCCGGCGGAGGCCACGGCGCTCCAGGGGGTGGACACTGGCCCGGAGGAGGAGGAGGCCACCAAAGTCACCAGCAGCAGGGGGGTTCCAGCTCCCAGCAGCCCTGGGGTCCACCCATGATGGCCGGGGGCCCGCCCCCTTGGAGCCTCCATCACCCCGCAGCGGGAGGTCAGAGGGGGAGCGGGGCAGGTGCGGGAGGGGTGAGAAACAGCCCGCAGGCTTTGAGGAGGACGTCAGCGGGGGGGAGGAGTGAACAGGGCATGAGCAGGAGCACCAGCATCACCTCCCAGATCTCCAATTCATCACACCTGTCCTACACTTAAAACACACACACACACACACACACACACACACACACTTTACCGTCAGGAAGTGCTGGAACACAATCCAAAGTCATTACATTTTTACCTGCGTCAAAGTTAGCAACAGGCTACTGTCATGTTAGCGTCATGTCTGCCATGCTAGTGTCAAATAGCCTCATTTTAGTGCCATGCCAATGTCAAGCTAGTATCATGTCTGCCATGTTAGCGCCATGTCGTCGTTATGCTAGTGTCATGTTAGCGGCATGCTAGTGCCATGTTAGCATCTTGCCGCAGCCTGCCTCAACATGCATACACTGGATGCAACAAGCGAAGAAGGTGAGTGTCGTGTCAAGTGAACAAAAAAAACGCGTACGAAGCGAAGATAGTTAGCCAAGCATCGTCTACGTCCGTGCTGGACAGGAAGTGACATCAAATTGTCATGGAGGATGGGGGTTGATGCTGTGATCTTCACCGCTGTGCCCCTGCAAACCTTCCCCAGGGTGACACCCCACTCTGTCTCACCCTCGCGACCCGGCCCCGCTGAGTCTAAACCCTGCCCACTTCCAGTGTGACAAGAATGGAGGAAATGAGATGAACAGGTGAAGTGTATATATGTATGTACGTCAATATATGTATGATTCTATATAGGAGGCGCATCTTTAACAGTCACAGGTGGAATGTACAGTAAATGTGTTAATATTGTAAATGAAGTTAGAAAGAAAATGTTTTAATTTACACATAAAAGAACAGAGATGTGCTTGCGAGCGGCAGCGTTCCAGTCAACGCGCAATGGGGGCTTAGCCAAATGAAGCTCATGCCCTGACGCCTTAAGAGACGTGCTAGATTCCTCTGAGGCAAGTTCACCTGAGATCGTTTGCACTGATTGCACAGAGATAAAGCAGATCTACTGTGGCCCCGCCCACTCAGTGCAAGGGGCACGGTTAAGCATGTACAGTTTCATGTACAGTTTCATGTACAGTTTCATGTACAGTTTCAGTATTCTTTGCTGTCCTTGGTGGAATTTGCTGTCTTCAGTCTTCAGGTGGAAAAGCTGAATGTCACGTTGCCTAAGAGAGAAGTTATTCCTCACAAAAGGACTCGATGACAAACAAAAACATGTCTAGGGACATAAATGTAATATTTCGTTTGTAATTATTTTTTGTTGGAAGAGGGCTACTGGATTATGAATCATCTGTAATAAAGTAATTTTATTATTTGTTGCGTCTCTCATTTGATACTTGAATCAATTTTCATTTTATTTTGTTTTGGACTACACTGCAGTGAACTCCGGTGACCAATGGAAATACTGCTACTGTCCGACTACTGTACGGTCCTTCCACCTCTTTGCATCTACCGATGCTGCCGTTAATATGAATCAAAAACGCAGGATTTGGATTTGAACGATGTCAGCACTTGTAATTCATGATTGGCTCCTAATGAACCAATCACAACCATGTGACGTTTCACATCTGTTACTTGATTGCATGGACGCCTGCAAGAAGATCATGGTGCAGTGGATTGAAAGCTGGAAGCGTGAGTATTCATTTTCCATCAAAAATGATAGATAAAACAGATTAAAACATAACAAAAAGTGTCAACTTTGTTTTTATGTGGGAGTGGAGTCAAAATCTGAAGTTTGATTTTTGTTTGCAGGTCTGGGGGGTTAAGATAGATGAGCAGTGGCTCCATTAGTTATTGTTAATTGGGAGTATTAACGTGGATGGCGAAGAAATCAACGCCACAGGAAGCCACGTTTTGCCCCAAAGTACCAGTATGGTGCTCACGTGTTTACGATGGAATAGCAAAGAACCCGGATGTTCTTCCGCCATATGTGTGTAGTTTTACTATTGTTGAAAATGTTTGTTCCCTTTGCGATGGGGCGTAGAAATTAGTTTTCTGAATGTTCTTTTTGGGATTCTAATCCCTTAATTCACAATAGTTACGTGAAACGTGAATCCATATTTCGTTCCCTTTTCTGTGCATTCTAGCTCGAGAAAACGAGTTAGCTAGCTAGCAACAGTCGTCATGGGAAATACCTATTTTGACGCTAAAGACATCAAAACTTAAAAAAACGCAATTTACATACCTGACTTGTATATCAACCAAGTGGATACTTAGCTCTCAGCTAGGAATGAAGGAAATACATTCCTTCATTTTGACACTTTAATTAATAGCTGTTACCATTTCAACATTAACTAACTAATTAACTTTTTTTTTTTTAGATCAGGATCAATAATGTGATTGGTGAAGAGGTGACCAAAGGGAAGGAAATGACCAAGGAAGCACAGGTAATGAGAGAGAGAGGTGACAGTAGAAGTACAGTAATTGAAGGATTTGATCTAAAAAGTCTTCGATTTCTTTCATAAACACATCAATTGAGTTTTAACACAATAAGAATGAATGTCTGTGTTATTACGGCATAAATGGTTAAGTACTCAGCTGCAACAATGCTAAGTAAATCAGCGTATTTCTAATATCAGCAGGTTCCGTATTAATGCGTGATATATCAAACCATGCAGCATTATTACATGTTTTTTTTAAGAGGGCTTCATAGTCAAAATGGGTGTGTCCCAATGACAACAATGTGTATTGTTAGCCAGCTCATATTAACTCCTTTTCTGGTGTTATAATGCACAGTAATGGGAAAGAAATGTGTTCAAGTTTACCATAAGGATTATGAATGATGGGCAAAATTCCCCCTAAAAAGTGCAGTTCCCCTTTTTAAATGTAGTGGAATTTGACGGTAATTTTTTCATTCACACAAATGTCGTTTTCCAAACACCGCCTTTCCTCATTTTCTCACAAAGAACTGCCACTTCTTGTCTGTTAAGTTCATAGATATTTATATTGTATTTACCTTGTCAGTTTTCCACAACAGTCTGTTCTGGCATTATTCCGTTCTATAAATGTATGTGAAATTGATAGAATTTTATTTTTATGTACTTAATTTTTCTGTCTTCATAACAGCTTCCAACGAAACCAACCTAAAAAAATTAAACTTCCCAAAGCTGTGCGGCCTTCAGGGGTCAAAGGTAATATACAAAGTGCTTTGTTGTAAAAAGTTAAATATTGTTGATTAATCCTTACTAGTTCTATAGCCGTTGAGTGTTGCGTGTTATTGAGTTACAAACGGGCATTAACTCGGCTCACAAAGAGAAAGCCTCTTATCAACACACTCTTGCTACGCATCAATACTAGATACACATACATCTATTCGGTAGCTGGCCTTGCAAAGTTTCCAGTAGCTTGTTCGTTTACTTACTTTCTTGTGAATTTTTATTATTCCCGGAATCTTGGATATTTATATATATATTTTTTTTTAATTTTTGCGAAACGGTAGCCTGCACACATGACAACTTGAACGTTGTTGGTAAACTTGGAAAAAAACTGTCGACAACCTTAAAGCGCCTCAGTAGTCCCACTGACATACATATGTTCAACAGAGCGAACGTTAACTAAATAAAAACGGTCAACATGAACTTTAAAGTCCATGTTGACAGTTTTTTATTTACATTTTCTCAAACAACTACAAGGTGTGCAGGAATAGAAAAACACAGTAGTAGTAGTAGCAGTAGGAGTAGCAGCAGCACTGTGCCATGTACAGTACACTTACGTACGTCTGTGGCCTATGGACGGGCCAAATTGGACACACCTCATTCAATTGGATTTTTCATGAATTTTTCATCACTATTGACATTGTACATTCTCAAAACTATGAATGAACACATGGAATTATATACACAACAAAAGAGTATGAAATAAATTTATATATAGCTGCACAACGCACAAGTGGTTAGGAGTGGTAGGAGACCAGGGTTCAATTCCACCCTCGGCCATCTCTGTGTGGAGTTTGCATGTTCTCCCCGTGCATGCGTGGGTTTTCTCCGGGTACTCCGGTTTCCTCCCACATTCCAAAAACATGCTAGGTTAATTGGCCACTCCAAATTGTCCATAGGTATGAATGTGAGTGTGAATGGTTGTTTGCCTATATGTGCCCTGTGATTGGCTGGCCACCAGCTGGGATAGGCTCCAGCACCCCCGCAACCCTTGTGAGGATAAGCAGTAGAAAATTAATGAATAAATTGATATACTGTATGTCTTGTATATGTGTGTGTGTGTGTATATATATGTATGTATGTATGTATGTATATATATAAATAATAGTGCTGCAAACCTTAGTGTTCTCTCAATGAGGTAGTTACCTGAAATAGTTTTCACGTCATAGGTGTGCCTTGTCATGATTACTTTGTGGAATTTCTTGCATTAGAACATAGTTCCCAAAACGATGACACATGTACGTAGTATGTAGACGGTTCACTTCCTGTATGAGCAGAGCTGGGACTCGTCATTGAAAATGTTGATCTGAAGGCGTTGGTGAAGGTGGGCTGTACGGGTTGTGTAAACACGAGACATACCGTGAGAAAGGAAGTTTTTTTTTTTAGGCTTGCTTCTTACCAGCTACATCCTGGAAAAACAATAAATTTGTCTGCTTTTATAAGGAGATAGAATGAATATTCCGTATCTATTTATTTAAGATAAATAGATATAAAACAAACATATGAGCATGAATAATAATGAGCATGTTTACACGAGTGTGACATAACCTTTGAACTAAGACAAACCCCAAATTGTTTGGTCATCATTTGATCATTCATATTCGAACAAATATGTTCTTTGTTGACTCGATACGCTGTAATTTTGACTTCATCTCGATGGTTTTCAACTTTTGGCCAAACATTCCTGTGCCCTCTTGTCATTGGAAGGACGGTCCAACAAGCGGCATGCAAACTAACTGGATGTGGACACTTGGCTGAGTGTGTGTTTTTGCTGCCATTTCCAGAGGTCCTCGTCACAGCAAAGGCAACAGGTTGAACAGGTTCTGCGAGGCCCCGCCTTTGCAAAGCCATCCCATTTCACCAGCTATGTTGCCATAGCAATTGTCTGCGCTCAGAAGCCACCACAATTCAGCTTCATTCAGCTTCTCGGAACCGGCTTGCTGTCAAGTGTGCAACTTTGTGACAAGAAAAGCTCCAAACTTCCATCCTCTTGATGAGAGATCTGTCCTGAATCCCGCTGACTCAGCACTGACTTGGCAAGAGGCCCAGCGAGGTAAGGGACAGTGGATCAGCTGACTCCAGGCACCGAGGCTAAATACTTTGTCTTTTCTTTCCACGAGACGGGTCAGGAAGAGATGCCGCCCGCTTTGGATGTTTTGGGCTTCCTGTTGATTCTAACTGGAGCTCAAGGATTTGGAATTCTGCCAGGAGATTCACAGAATCACCTGGATATCACCGAGGCTGCCATTTTAAATGCCACCGTGCAGGTGTGCCGCGTTCTGGCTGAGAACGAGGGCAACGACTTCACATTCCCGGTGAGGTTCTCATTCGGGGAAGTTGTACTAGTAAAATGATGAACATGACATTAATGTGCGTGTGCGCGCGTGTGTGTGTGTGTGTGTGTGTGTGTGTACAGAGCCAGCCATTTACAGTCACAGGTGTGGCCACAGCTTGTAGGGCTGGAAACTCCATCAGGAGCTTCCAGCTATCTATCTTGTCCATCATATTCCGCAACGTGCGTGTGGACATCCGCCAAGCGTTCAATGCCAGCTTCCACTTTGATGATGAGTCGTTCAATGGAGGTCGGAACATCATCCTCACGGGCTTAGCAATAGTGAAGTTCAACATCCAGCAGGAGGACTTTGAGGTGGCCACCGAGAACTTGGGCACGATTCTTCATCCTTTGCAGGTTCTCCTCTTGTTCTCCTCCCAGCAGCATCGCTGAAAAGGGGAAAAAAAAATCTCGAAGAAATTAGATGTTGTTCTTCTTTGCCCTCAAGGACTTCTACAGCCACAGCAACTGGGTTGAGAACAACAACAGGTTTCCAAATTCCAACCTAATCAGATCCGACACCAGCATTGGCAACATTGCTGGTAGGCATGATGAGGAGATATGAAGGCGACACCAACGCCATGGTCAAGAAAGCATCGTGGTTTCGTCTGATCTAACCTGACATTCCCGTTTGGGCAGCTCAAAGCCAGGCCACCTGTCGCAGTTGTGATGGAGATGACTGCAGCAACAACATCCTAGAAGACATCATGGAGGGCAATATACTGACTTCGGGATACTTTGCAGTCCTTCCAGGGTCAACCAAACCCAATGGTAAGCGACTGCAGACTGGATTTGGATTATTTTGGTCTGCAGGGGTCTGAAACCTGCAAGGTTTGCCTGCCTTAGCCTCAAGTTGACTGGTTCTGCTCAAGTCCACTGAATGTGAGAGTTGTTTGTTACAAAGGAAAGTGCAGCCACGGCGGAGCTTTGGACGTGACCAGCAGGATCGACCCCACCGGTGGGATCAACAAAGACACGCTTGGCTCGGAACACGGGTTTCTCCATGAGGAGGCTGCAACTCTGGCAACGATGGCGACCAGCGAGATCCTGGAGAACATTCGTCAGGCGGTGGGGGACATCCTATTCCTGCAGTACGACGGCCAAGACCCTAAAACCATTCGGTCACCTTTTCAGCCATATCTTTCATCTTTGTATCTATCTTTCTCATCCATCAGAACGTTAGGAATCTCCAGAGGATCCGGGAAAGCTCTTTGCTTTGTGATCGACACCACGCAGAGTATGACTGACGACATCGCAGCCGTGCAGAATGCCACCTCTTCTCTCATCAACTCTGTGGCGGGAACAGACGATGAACCTTTGTCTTTCATTCTGGTCACCTTCAACGATCCCGGTAGGAGCTCGGATGGAGAGAAGATCCTCGTTTCTTTTCTCTGACTGTTGCCATCTTGTGTTCAGAGTTTGGGCCGCTGATGAGGACATCTGACCCGCAAGTCTTCGAGGGTTACATTGATGATCTGTCAGCCAGCGGTGGAGGCGATGAAGCAGAGCTGAGTCTCTCCGGCCTTCGGGTAGTAAAACTGTTGTCGTCTCACAGACCTAGTCTTCCTTTTCCACGTAATCTCCCTCTTGTGTTTCCGTGTGAAGCTGGCATTGATGGGTGCTCCTCGGAGCTCGGACATCTTCCTCTTCACGGATGCACCCGCAAAAGATGTGGAGCTGAAGAACACGGTCATCGCTCTCATCGAGCGTACACAAAGTGTGGTGAGCGTTCGCATGTTTGTGCTGCTTGGAGCTTCTCAGAAGACATCTCTCCGTTCCAGGTCAACTTCCTGATCACAGGAACGACGACGGTGAACAGGCGGCGCAGTATCAACCTGCAGCACCACAACAGGATCGCTCAATCAGACGCGCAAGTGTACCAAGACCTGGCCCAGGCCGCGGGGGGCGTGTTTGTGGAAGTGGAGAGCGACGAGCTCTTGGCCGCCACTACCATCATCAGGCAGATTGCCAACTCCTCTGTGGTACCGCCAACTTGAACTCGACTGACTGCTTGTCGCTAAGCGATTGGTTCAACGCGTGTGATTGGTTCTCTTAGGTGACGCTCCTGCAGGCTACCAGGGACCCAGGAATGACGGTCACATTCTCCTTTCTGGTTGACGAAACCACAACGAACGTCATAGTTTACATCATAGCAGATTCTGTTTCGTTCAGAGCCCCTGACGGTGAGAAACGGCACCATAACGCTATCTACTTGTTAGCGCCAGTCCCCTAGCTTGCTGAACTGGACCAAATTCACTTGACTGCTTTGGCGATGAATTTCAATTCCTTCTGTCATAGGCTCGCCGAACACCGACATGAACCCGCTTTTCACATTGACAACGGTGGGAAACTTGCAGATTTTCGAGCTGAAGAACCTAGTGGGAGAATGGACAGTGGACCTAAACTCGTTAGAGCGGTACTCGCTGAGGGTCACAGGTGAGACCTCATTGAAGACAAACAGAATTTTAAAGGAGCAACTCTAACTTTAGTGGAATTTTGAAGGTCAGAGTCCCATTGACTTCCTGGTTGACTTTGTGGAGTTTTTGCCCCTACTGAACGCATCTGATGTTCTTGACACCCGTCCCACAATTGGTAAGAGAACTTTCTCTTTCTTGCTGATGTCATCAAAGGGACGCTTGGGATTTTTGAACATGAAGTCATACAACATCGCCAGCAGCAGTGCAGTGCATCAAGTGTGACTTACGCCGCACTTGGTCCCATGAGTTCCGGAAAGTAGTTCCGGCTCGTTGGTGGGGTCACTTGAGTAAAGCGTTTGCAATACATTTGCATCACAAAACCACCGTCCACAAAAAAAGTCAGACCTCAAAATCCATCTGCATTATTTCCTCTCCACAGTTCATAGTTCATGTGGAAAAAATCCCAACTGTCCCTTCCAGTCAGTAAATGGTTCCTTTTGTTTGAAGGCACCAATGGTAGCCTGCTGGTGACGCTAACGGGTAGCGACACCGCCAGCGTCACTGAGGTCATGCTGGTGGAGGTGGGGGGTACGGGAGTGGTCGAAGGCACTGTGCTTCCGCAGGGGAGCGGTCAGTTCCTCGTTCGTGTCGATGAATTTCCATCCGTGCCATTTGTTGTGCGCATTACCGGAAGCGATGTCAACGCTGCCACTGGGACAACCTTCAACTTCCGAAGGCAGTCGCCAACCAACTTTCGAGCGTCCAATGTGACCATCGAGGTGAGAGTCCAACATCGCCATCTTCCATCCCATGACATGAAGTTTACTGAGCGTCATGGCTGATGTGTGTTTAGGCCAATGTCGATGGAAACCTGGTGCCCGGGACCGACCTCGCCGTGAATTTTTCCGCCACCACAAGGGGAGCCGGAGGTAATTTCTCCGTCAGGGTCACAACCAACGACCAGCGCTTCACCACCAGCGCTCCCAGCACTATACTGCTGCAACAAGGAAATACAACCAACGACACAGTCATCGTCTCTGCCCCGCTCAACACGCCTTCGGGTACTACCATCACCCTCACCATTGAGATCGAGGGTACCGGAAGTCAGGACACCAACTACATTGTCCTGAGGATCACCGTCTTCAACACGGTAGGCACCGCTGTATTTTCTACATCAAACGTCCTCTTACCACTTCTCTTCTCCTTTCAGGTGATGGACTTTAGCCCCCCCGTGTGTGAAGTCCTTTCCATCGTCAACTGCATTCACAACTGCAGCAACATCACATGGGAGGTGTCACTGCGTGTGAGCGACGGCACGGGCGGCACGGGCGTGGATCAGGTCACGCTCACCCAAGGCAACGGAACACTGGACATGGGTCCGTCGGACAGCAATGAGAACATCACGCTGGTGACCTACAACGCGACCTGCAATGCCCCCGACCTGGCGCTGCTGGTGGTGGACCGCGTGGGCAACGCGGACACGTGCACCGTCAACGCCTTCCAGACCACAGCGGGCGTGGCCTCTTTGTTCAATAAGGTGCACCTCGCATGTGTGCTCAGCCTGGCGCTCGGCCTCCTACAGAGCCTGTAGTGAGCTCAAGGAATCGTCGCTGTGGCAACCGATGCTTAATCGTCTTTGGGGTTCGTCTGCCCCTAGAGGCCAACATCGGTGCTGCAGCTTGAAATCATCTCGCTTGGATTGACGTGATTTTTTTATGTCTGATTTTGTCTGATCACTGAAGCCAAACTCTCTAAAGAACACGTTGACAGCAAATGTTTTACACAAATGAAAGGTTAATATTTAATAAAAAACACTTTTATTTTAGTCATGACTAAATCTTGACATTTGTTCCTTTTTGCTACAAGTTAAAAACGCTTTCTCTTCTTTGTCCTTGTCTATTTACACCTTGTCGTCATGATGTGAGACGAGCCGACGAAAAGCAGCAAAAACAAAAGGCTTCTTACTTACTTTCACGAGACGTTGGATTTTCCGGGCAGGAAGTCCTTTATGTTGACTTAGTCGGCTCGGTGCGTCCCTCAAACCTTCAGCCCTTGTTGCTCCTTCAAATAAAAACACTAAAAAGAGTTTCAGGTCCGTTATGTTCACACTGCAATGTGGATTATGTTCCAGCACTGGACCGCCGTGCCACTGCAGTTTTGCTTAGCACTTCAGAACAGTCCACAAGGAGAGGTTCTGCAGGGGGGGGGCTCAGGCTGTGCCGTTGGTGTACTGTGAGAGTTTGTTCTCCAAGTCACAGATTCTCTTCTCCTGAGACAAAACTGTGGCCTTTAGGTTCTGGATCTCCTCCACCAGCCTTTCAAGGAGTTGAGGCTGCACAGCAAAGAGGACACAAGGACACCAAGAGACAGGACAGATGGGGGGGGGGGTGTAAGAGAAGAAGTCAAGGTGCTGACGGAGCATAAAGAACGCGTGGAGGCAGACAACTTCTACTGTGACATATCATCTAAATTGTCATGAGTGTAGGTCAAGGGTTGACTGACCGGCAGGCTGGCGGCGTCACATGTGGACATGCTGCGTCGGGGGGCGGGTCTGGAATCGAGCACGTTCTTCCTGGCCACTTTGAGCTCTCTGCTCTTTGGTGGCACGTAGCCCTCCTTCATGGACATCAGAATGGGGTCTTCATCGCGGCCGTCCAGCCACTCTTCGGGCTCCATGGCGGGTTCAGGCCCCGCCGTGTCCGGGTACAGGTCGTCCTGGAAAAGGTCCGACTGCGGGAACGAGGGTGATTAGTGGAACCCTGTGTCTCAACGGGAGTTCTCGGAGGACAAAGGTCAAGGTGGAACTTACTTTTCTGGGCACGGTCATGGTGATGGGCTCACATTTCTTGTCGTGCAGCTTGTACAACCTTCATGCACAGGAGACACGGCGGCCATCATCATCATCATCATCATTGGATGGCAACAAACAACATCCCATTTAGTCTTGCTGCTGCTCTCACATTGAATGCAATCGCTCCTCCGCAGTTGAAGTGCTTGTGTGTGTGGATCAAGTAGTGTCCCAGTTTTCTTTCGATGAAGGGGTAAGGGCTAAGTGTTAAAGCGTGTACATCCCTAAATGTGACAGAATCGCATGATTTATGTATTTTTGTGTGTGTGTCCAGACCGCCTGTATCCTGTAGTCACTGGGGGGTTGGCGGCATTTCAGAGCTCACCTGGCAATCTCACACTTGCTGACGTCCACGCCTCTTTTGGGCATGAAGCCCATCCCCCTCTGTGGCTCCTTGCTGCTGAAGGTGTTGAGGTAGTGCACGTAGGGCGGCTCCTCCGTGATCTCAAAATAACGGATGCTGCTGTCTCCCTACACACACACACACACACACACACACACCAATGAATAAACACACATGTTACATGTTGTCCACAAAAGAGACGTCACCTTTCCACACAGGTAGACCATGTTGGCATCTGGGTCGTAATACGGAAATAAGACGCCGTTACTTGTGTCCAGCTCCAACAGGGCGATGGGTTCCTCAAAATTGGTCTATGGTGGACATAAAAAGGTGTCTTAGTGGGACTAAACGTGTGAGTGTGTGTGAGAGGGTGCACAGGAGCTGACCGGGTCCCAGAGTCCGAGTTCTCTTTGGCTCATCCTGGTGAATCCGGTGGTGAAGATGTTCCCGTCTCGGGTGAAGATGGCTCTCATTGGTCGGATGCCCTCGTGAGGCGCCAAACGTTCCTGATTGTCACCAAGCGCACGTGAGTAACCTTTGTGACACGAGACCCACCACCCCGACCTGACCGACGGCGTCACCACTCACCGCCACTACTTCGGCCTTGCGGGGGTCGCAGACGCGCAGGCGGCGGTCTTTGCAGGTGGTGCAGAAGAAGCTTCCGTTGCGATTCCAGCTGATGCTGTAGATGAGGTCAGGGTGGTCGTCCATGGACATGAGGGGCTCGCCCGTCCCCACGTTCCAGATAATGACCAGGTTGTCGCTGGCTGGTGGTTGGTGATGGAGCATAAAAAGTCAACTCGACACGAACCTCCTTCGTTGCGTGTGTGTGTACCTGCGGTGAGTAGGATGTTGCGTGTGGTCGGGTGCCAGCTGACGATGCCGACACGTTTGGAGTGGCCCTCCAAGACCACCACAGGTTCTGTGATGGGGCGGATCAGCGAGTGATCAGGAATCTGCCACACCTGCAGGAGAAGGTGTCCCATTTTAACATGGAGGCGGGACCACCCAAGATGTGTTTGACTTCGTGTATCTGTCCCGATACGATGTATATGTGACACAAACAACACACTGGAATGAGGCACACAATGATCGGCAGCAGCAAATTAAGCAACGTGATATGACATGTGGTCTTTCTGTAGCTGCCAAGTGTGGACAGCTGCAACACACACACACACACACACACACACAAGATACATTCACATTCAGTCCCTGCAATGTGCTTTTCTGGTAAGCACATTGATCATGTGTAACAAGTCCACACATGTTGCCATAGTGACCAGAACCACAAAATTAGATATCGGAGAGCAATAGATTGCGTACCTAATGAAGTGGCCATGGTGTGAGTTAAGGATCGACCGATACAACGGGCTGATATTTGCGTTTTTTTCCTTGTATCGGTATCGGCCGATGTATTTTTCCACCGCATGATTTACAGTCAGGCAGGCGGCAGACGACCCCGCAACACACGTAGTCGCAGTACCCCGTCCCCAGAGTTGAATCACATCAAGAGCGTGTTTTCACAAGTAATAGAGTTAGCTTGCTAACTTTACACTTTACTAAGCCCATCACATTTCACTGGGTGATCGCTAGGCATAACAGTTTAAGTCATGGCGGGACAACAAGAAAGCCCAAAAACATCACATTCCGAGCACGCACACACACACACACACACACACACACACACACACACGCACAGAAGAAATTGGAGCAGCCGTGTCTGCTTATGAGAGGTCTTTATCATGCACAACACCAACTTTAATGATGACAGAAATGTTTTATATATGGTACTAAATTGTGTCAGTGTGATGCGTTTGTGTGCGTGGAGGCGCGTGACGCGCTGCGGAAGAGCAGTCATCACATGGATGCTAGATAAATTTAAACTAGGACAGAAATGTTGGTTGAATATTAATTCCTTTTAAAGTTGATAGTGCCGTTGAAATGTGTGCTTAAGAAAGCTGAATCCTACTGTGTTCAGTGTTTACATTTCAATAAATATTTGTTTAAACATGAGACCTGGAATATTTGTTAGCATGGTCATTTTTTCATGTAAATTGAGGGCTCAACAGCAGTATCGGCCACAAATATCGGCCCAAGCAAAATCGGCCATTGGCTAAGGGTGATGGAAAAAAATCGGTATCGGCATCGGCCCCAAAAAAACCATATCGGTCGATCCCTAGTGTGAGTGTGTGTGTGTGTGTGTGTGTGTGTGTGTGTAGTTACCATAGCGGTGCAGTCCTCTGAGCCGCTGGCCAGAATGTTGTCATCATGGGGACACCAGTCAATGTCGAGGACAGGCCCAGAGTGTCCTATGACCAGAGGGTAGTTCTTGTCCACACGCCCTGTCTGTAACACACGGAACAACAGAACCACCTTAGAACATCATTGCATCATCCCACGTCTTCTAGCAAGACAGGACCGGGAGAGAGCCCCCTGCATGGAGCATGACCTCTCAAAGCCCTTTTCACCTTCCTATTGTTCCTAATGAGTCATATGATGACATCATTTGCTATAACCAATCAAATGTGTTGTTGCATCCTCCTTTGTGTATGCATGTGTGTCAGCATCACACACACACACACACACACACACACAGATAGGGGTGTATTTATAGGTGAGGGACGAGGCGATGAAAGGGGAGTTTTTCTGGTGGCCCATGAGACTGCAGTAGGAGGGGCTTGGGTGTGTGTATTAATAGCTTAAAAAGACTCCAGCATTTAGTCACGTCCAGCCTTTATGTGTATCTTAGTGTGCTGTGTGTGTGTGTGTGTGTGTCTTCTTGCTTGACCCCAGTGATGTCACACTGTCAAACATGTTGACTCCGCCCATTTCAGGGTTTGGTTGTTGTCTCAAAGTGTGACAAGAGTGAGCACACCGACCTTGGCGAGTGGTAGGACCAGGAAGGCTCCGCCCCCGCTGGACTCCACAATGACGGCCAGGAACTTTGGGTTGACGGCGCAGAAGGAGCTGTCCCACGTCACCTTGGACACGCGGATGTCGTCGTAGCCCTGCTCGGTCTTGACCGCCTGGCCGAAGACGTGGCGGAACTTGCTCTGCCGCACGATGCTGCGACTCATGGCTGCTTGGGGTGGTGGGGGAGGCGGAGACTGAGGAGGGGGGCGGAGACTGAGGAGGAAGTGATGAAATGCAACATGTGAGAAATATCAGAGGAGACAATCTGTTTTATTAATAGGACGGATTTGGACAAGCTGGCGGAGGAAGCTCTTCAGCAATGTCTTTTTAAGCTATGTCTGTCCACTCGACTGTATGTCCTTGTTTGTCCCATTTCTGTCCTGCCAGCCATGTTTACTTCTGTCCTGTCTGACCATTACATTTGTCCTACGTCTGTTGTCCAACTGGCCCACACATGTCCTGCAGTTGTCCCAGCTGCCCTGTCTGTGTCCTTTGTGTGTCCGACGTCCTGCCTGCATTTCCCCATCTATACAGTGAACCATGCATCCTTTTGTCTACTGTATGTCCTGTATTTACTCCCTCTGTCCTGCACCAGGACAGTGAGGGACCGTCCCCAAAGACAGCAGATATTCCATATCGGCGCCTGTCATCAGCTGAGATATTATTAGACAATTGTCCTAGCTCAGACCGCCACGTCAACACACGCGCACAATATAAACGACAATCCAATGTGGACCATGTCCTAAAGACATGTTCTGTTCCCATGTCTGTCCTATTTGAGGACAATTGCAGAGACTTCAGCTTTTGCCAGCATGGAACTTAACAAGACAATTCCACTTAATTACCAATTATGTATGTCATTGTGTCTGAGTGTAGCAAAGATGGCGCCACATCATCTCCTATGTGGGAGGAGTCACTCTAATTAAGTCAACTCAACTGGATGGAACATTTAAAGACGATTTTGGGGCTTTGACATATTGACAAGAGTACAAATTAACACGGGACACATCCACACACGATGCAACAGTAACAACGTTTTCGTTGGATTTCAGGTTAATTAGGTCGCTCCGCCCCCTCCTCCTGTGAGCGCGAACCACCTTCCTAATTTAGACATGCCCGCGCACAGCCACGCCTCCAACGGCGACCCCGCCCCCCACCACTCCTAAATAGTCGCAGGAGCTACCCAGTGCACTGCGGTGCGTTTGAGTTCACCATTAATGTGAGTGCTCAGCATATCATCAGTGTACTTTGAACATAATTCCATGTTACAACAGAAAGGATCTTTAATTGACATGGCGGCAAAAAGGCGCCATTCTCGAGAGTGACGCACAGTTTGTGAGCCAACACACACACATACAAACACAAAGAAAGCTGACCTCAGGTTTTGGGGAGACCCCTCTTCCCTGGCGGGTCCCGAGGTGTCGGTTCTGGTTCTTCTGGTTCTTCCCTGCTCGAACCTGCTCGGGCGACTGTGCTCTCACCTACACACTGAAAGACAGAACCAGCGGGCAGAGCCGGGCACACAGGGGGGTGGTGGGGGTCCGATGAGGGGGTGGACTGGGTCATCGTCTATTTTAAAACGAGCTTCTTGTGTTCGTGGAAACGTGACGCGCCACTGTCCAAAGGCCGGGGTGTGGGGGGGGAGGGTCCTGTCTCTGGGGGCCCAGCATGGCGGAAGACCTAGCTGGACCTCACTGGACTGCTCGTTGCTGATTGGAAGGGAACGTTCTAGAACTAGATCGTTACATTTCATTGTTCAGTTTTTAATCTCTGAGGCGGATTGTCTTCACATATTTAATAAATCAGCAGTTTGCTAACTCTAATTGGCTGAATACGTCACAACGTCTGTCCCAATTCAAACGTCTTCGTCTTCTAGTATGGCGAAAAAAGCAATTTCTGGTCTCACTCACTTGAAGGTCCAACTACAAAGATGTCAAATTGTGTCAGAATTTGTCAATATTCGGACAAAATGTCGACATTTCTGTGAAATTAAGTGCCTACCTTCGTTAAAATACAACCACCGAGCACATACTACTTCAGCTAACGTGTCCACGTGCTAAAAGATGTTGAATCCTGCTCACTGTTACCAACTCCTCAGTAAGAAAGGTAGCTATTGGATGTCCTAGTAGTAGCTAGATTACGTCATTCCTAATTTGCATATAGACAAAAAACGACTAAAAACCTTGTTTAAAACTACAAATAAACTTATTAATGTTAAATTGTCTATGACTTCATAAATATAAAATAATTATGATATGTTCTTTGACTTTAAGGCCCCAAACACCAGAAAACCTTCCAAGATGCCAGAAGAAGTAGCCAGATTTGTCGTTAGTTGCTATGTCACCAGATTGAATTACCAAATTGGCAATACTGCTGCAGCTGGACAGAACCAACACATTATACTGTATATTGTAAATGAAGAATCCTTCTTAATATTAGAATAGCAAAGGTTATCTCCATCAGTTTAATGGTCACAGTAGAAGGACATTATATAAAAGAACATTTACTGATAGCTTTAAATTAAAAAGAATATAACACACACACACGTAAAAAGCTTTCTAACATCACAACATGACCCCCCCCCCGCCCGCCCGCAAGTAGCAACCTCATAAAAACAGTCAAAATAAAAAAAATGGAAAGTAAGTAAAGTGCATGTGTGACAGAACACAAAAGCTTCACTTGCCACTCACACACACACGCAAAGTTTTTTTTTTTTTTAAGTTGTGCTTCTAACAGCAACTTGAAAAACAAACAAAAAAAAGTTTCCTAAAAAAAAGTCACATTTGACATCGCACTCACTTAATGTAAACACAAACACACACACACACACGCACACACATCCAGTGTGAGTGGCATCAGCACTTGGAGGCGATGTGTCGCTGATGGAGGTGGAACATTCCAGATGTGCAGGTCACATGTGCTTCCGAGGTATCGCGTCATCAAATAACTACTTAAAAAAAAAAACTGTACAAGCATGTGACCTGTGATTGGCCTGCCACTGACCATGTGACCTGACTGATTGGCTGGCTGTGCATCACCAAGTGGAAGAACATTCTGGATGAACCATTTTGGAATGTTACAATTAAAGCATTCCAGCAAACCACAAGCTTTAAAACCCCAAAAAGCGGGAAGAAGGGGAGGGAATGTGTGTGGATTTGTAGTTGGACCCATCTAACGGTCATACATCCTCTGAAGTCACAGGTCAAAAGTGGTTTAAGGCAATAGGCAATGCTTTGTGCGTGCACACACAAACACTAACACACGTGTTTACATGGTGTGGTAGAGGGTGCTGACAGTAGTTTTCTTGAGGCGCCTCACAGGATGACTTCTTCCATACTGCTGCCTAGTGATCAAGAGCGGTAGTGCAGGTGGACACATCAGGCTCAGTGGGCTCAGAAGGCCGTCTCCTGACGTGGTGTCCTCCAGATTGCGGAGGCTCTCCACGGCCAATGAAGGCTGCTGGTTGGCTGAAGAGGGGGTGTCGTGGACACGCTGCTTTTTGGGATCGTCTCCGCCTGCGTGGACCGGAAGCTCCATGGAGGCCGGCGTCGCTGAGCCCCAGCTGAGTTCCCAGTCAGTGAGGTCGTTGGCGAGCAGCTCTAAACAGCCCAGCTTGGCCAGCGAGGCCGAGCGCTTCATCAGAGAGGGAGGGGTCAGACCCGCCTGCCGAAGCCTGGCTTCCACCTCTCGGACGTTTCTCTGCACGCCGCCGGATCGCTTCTGAATGGCTGCAGTGCTCGACCCCACGACTTGGTCAACACAGCTGGTCCTGCAGGCTCCACCCACGCTCACCTGCTGCAGGAAGGCGCCCAGCTCGCACAGCGTCTCCCACGTCTCCTTCATGATCACGTCAGTGAAGGGACCCCCGGGGGGGCCGTCCCAGTCCGTGCCCGACTCGTGTTCCGTCACGCCTTCCAGACACAGGAAGTTGACGGAGCTGAGGGGGGATGCAGCGGAGGTAGACGATGCACTGTCACGCTGTTCGATGCAGACGGCGTCTTTATTCTCGATGTCGCTAGCTGCCATCGCTTGCTGCACAGTGAGGACGTCAAGGGGGGGTGCTGACATTGCTTCGGCACCCGTGCTGTGGGGGCGCCGCCGAGAGAGGGGGGAGCTTCCTGAGTAGGAGGGAGCAGATGACGGAGGTGACGGGGCGTCATGCTTTATCCTGCGCTCCAACTGTCGGGTAACACGCCGCACAGAACCTCTTGTCCAATCACTGCAGAGAGTGGCGCCCACCTCCTCTTCTTCTTTGTTCTTCACGTCCTGCTTGGCACTCTGACAAAAAACATCTCCACCCTCCACTTCCTGCTTGGACTTCCTGGCTTCCTGGTCTGCATGCTCTGGTTGGCAGAGCTTGGACCAATCAGAGTGTATGGTCGGCTTCAATCCTGTGACCTGCACAGGAACGACCACCTGCTCCTGAGGACACAAGAAGAATACCCGTGAGGAGTGTGGTACGTGAAAAAAATGAAGATTTAGGGACGACTAAGGGCTCTCATCCAAACTTCCACTCCTTCCAGTCCAAAGGTGTCCATATGAGTGGTGTGATGCACCTTTCAGCCACTAGGTGGCCCCCTTTAAGCTTGAACGAGACTTCCTAAACTGTAGTATTTACATTTAAATGAATTTTGTGTGTAGACATCCTCACCTTTCTTTTCTGCTCCTCCTTGCCGTCAGCAGTCAGGACTTCAGGAGGTGTCGCGTGCTTGGGCGGGGAATGTTGCTGCACGGCAGCATCCTGGGCCATCCCTTTGAACTTTTCTCTGGCGCTGAAGAAGTTGATGTGATCGGTGCTGTGGCCAAAGAGCTCTTGGGAGTTGGCACAGGGAGCTGCGGAACCATCCAGACTCGGGCAGTCTGATTTGTTGACCGGCACTGGCGCAGGCGGCTGCGTGGCGGGCTGAGGCACGTGCGATTGTCTGATCCCAGGCGGAGAGCGGGACGCCGCCTGCGACTTGATGACTTTGTCCAGGCAGGCTGGAGGGGGCGATGGAGCAGGAGAGGGGGGGAGATGGTGCAGGGCGGGCGGTGGGTGGGGCTGGCCTAATGCCACACTCTGCGCCACCGTCACAGTGTCCATGCGCTGAGGCTCCGGCACCACGGTGGCGGCTGTCGGCAGCAAGAGAGGAGGTGCAGACGAAGGCGGCTGCTCCTCTGGCTCCATCAAGCCGTTAGAGAGCGGCGGCGATAACGGTGACACATGAGGGGGCGGGTCCAGCCAACTGACCGGAGGAGTATTGCATGATAAAGCTGTTACTCGGTCACATGGCGGCGAGCTGAATGGACGAGACGGGATGTCCGGCTTCTTGGGGGCTTGTGCCACTGTGCCTGGTCCCAGCGGCTCCAGCAGCTCCTTCACGGAGGGGCCGAGCGGGCCAGCGGCCTGGTTGCAGGGGTCCGAGCGTCCCAGGCTGTGTGGTTGGGGGTAAGGTTTGGACAGAGGCTGGTGGTGCTCAGAGAGGTCGCTATCAGAGTGAGACCGCCAAAGTTTATTGTGCCTCTGTTTGCTGCAGGAAGAAGTAGGAGACAAAGTCAACAACTTAAATAGTGGACTCAGGTGGACTCAGTAGGTATGAGCTCACCTGGCCAGCAGGATGCCCTGGTACTCCTCCAGCTGCCTCATGAAGGAGGGGTTAGGTTTGGTCACCGCTCTGCGTTCCTTCACATAGTCGAAGGCCTTCCTCAGATCCCAGCCATACTCCTTCATGGCGTAGGCAATGACCGTGGCCGCCGAGCGACTGATTCCCATCTTACAGTGCACCAGACACTTGGAGCCGGCTTTCCTGTGTCGGAGAGGAACGCGAGCGGTCACATGAGCCGCTGGATCACGGGCTAACGCACACTGGGGATCACTCACTTGGCTCTGGATATGAACTTGTAGGTGTCGTTCCAGTAGGCCAGCAGGTCGGTGGCTTCCTCGTCGTACACTCGGATGTTGTGGTACTCAAACAGACCCGGGAAGAAGTTGTCAATCTCCCGCGTCACATTCAGGATGTACTGGACTCTGTGTGTGACAGTGCAGGACAGGTAAAACACACCTTCATCATTCATATTCTCACAAAACCTTTTTGTGTGTAGCTCCTCACCCGCTATTCTGCAACTCCTCCAAATTGGATGCATTCCACTCCGATCCCTAAAGAAAACAAAAGCAATCTATGGATCAGAAGATTTCATCAAAGACGTTCGGACATTGACACGCGTAAACCAACAACAAAACGTGTAGTAACTCCATCAGTGCACAAAATATTAGACACAGCACAGTACACAACTACACTAAGTGTTAGCGCAGCTTGTAGCCACTACCTGTATTCAACAGAAAGTTCAGAAAGAACAAAGGACATGCTTTGATTATTAGATTATTTCAACATACAGGTGAAGGAGTGATGAGCCCCCCCCCCCAAAAAAAAAAATCACACAAAAAGTCCTTGTCCTCTACCTACCAAGAATACATGATCAAAGATCTGAGTGGGACTGTCCATCTGGCCCAGGATAACGATCATTTCGTTGTCGATGAACTCTTTAAACTCCCTCAGGTTGCAGGTCATGTGCATCTCCAGCTCTGTGCGGATCTGTCAGGTACATATATTTATTCTACCCGACCCCCTGGGAAAAGGCACAATGTAAATAATGGATGGAGGTTCATGCAGACTGACCTCCTTACAGGTGACGTTTTCCAGATCTTTCTGCATCATGATTTCCTTCAAACTGCTTTTGATCTCACGCTCGGTCAGCTCTCGCTCTGTGGGCCTGCGTACACACACACACACACACACACATACGTTAGGTCCTGTGATCAATACTCAGTGATGCAGCATCATCATCGAGCATGTGCACACTCACGCGTCAGAGAAGAGGACTGGGGAGTCGGCGCGGTGCGACTGCAGGTCCTGCATGGCGTTCCACTCGTTGATCCGGGCCTGGTCCGAGGAGACACGGCTCTGGTAGTAGCTGACCCAGGTGAGGAACAAGCTTCCCGGGAAGTAGTTGTGACAGCGCGCCACCTCGCAGGCTTTGTGCAGCGACTGGAGTGCCGACCTGCC
Organism: Doryrhamphus excisus; assembly: GCF_037039965.1. Taxonomy (NCBI): domain Eukaryota; kingdom Metazoa; phylum Chordata; class Actinopteri; order Syngnathiformes; family Syngnathidae; genus Doryrhamphus; species Doryrhamphus excisus. Next base: position 14,469,227 of record NC_136377.1, read on the forward strand.
GGCCGAGAAGAAGAAGAAGAGCCACATTGGAGAAGAAGGGACACTTGGGGTGACGTGTTTGGGGGAAGCAATGACTAACCACATGGCTTGCACAGAGACGGGCTTGAACACGTGCACTCTGCTGTCTGTGGACACGCTGAAGCCCCTGAGAGGTGGGGAAGGGAAAGGCTGTTAGGAAGAGGAGGCTGCTGTCGATCAGCGATGGACACTTACCCGTCTCCATCCAGATGTATCATCGTATCGCTCCACAGAGGAAGAACCAACCCCACGGAACACGAGCTGAGGGGGGAGCGTACCTGGTGCATCAGTACAACTTCCAACATTGTGCCTATGCACGTGCACGCCAACACTCACCTGTCCACTGGACTGAAGTCCACTCCGAGGACGACGCTCTCCTCCGTGTCCTGCCGACCGTTGGTGGACACCACCACCATGTAGCGCGTCACCTGAACGTGGGCGCTCTCCAACCGGACCGCCTGGAGTGACAGTAACACAACTGACGTCTGACCCACAACCCTCAATTGTGTGTGTGTGTGTGTGTGTGTGTGTGTGTGTGTGTGCGCCCACCAGTTTGATGTTGTCCTCTGGTCTGAGGACAGTGAACATGGTCTGCAGATGCTGCTGAATGTCTCCTAGGAGGAAGAAAGCAACATCCTCATTTCATGAAAACACATTAAAAGGTTGTCAATCCAATCGGAAGCTTGAAGAAAGTCATTTCCGGAAAAGGCAAGAAAGCAACAATGGTGAATGGAGGGAAATGGGAATCAAATGTTGTGGGCTAGCAGCAAGATGGAATACTGGACAACATGAGAAAATATAAAAGAACACACGCATCCTCATCCTGTCCTCACCTGCATGTTTGCTCCGCAGCTGAGAGAAGCGAGAAGCGGAGGAGGAAGTGGAGGAGCCATTTCCTCGAGGTAAGAAGAGCGCCGCTCCTTTAACTGTCAGGAAACTTTCACTGATGCTGCAAAGAAAATAATGACGGTGACATTCATTTAGCCTTTTGATGGGAATATGAAAAGTTGGCAAAGTTGACTACATAGGTGCCAACTGCATTATGGAGGAATTTGTGGCGAGTTGTTTTAAACATTAAAAAAAAGTAATCCTGGACAGAGGTTCTTATTAAGAGACCAGGATCCAATAAAATCCAGACTTAACTGTCCTGGCTGTGGAAACCTTTGCACTCAACAGGAAATGACAACTTTAATGGCTGCTAATCTCAGAGACAAAGTTTCTGATGAAAGGAACATGCTGGTCCAAAAGAGGCACACACAAGTTCTGCGTCCAACCTAACATCACAATGGAGGACTTTCCATGCTGTTGTCCATGTATGACCATGCCACACACACACTTACATGTGCTGGATGTCCCCCTCAGACAGCATCGAGTCGTGTGTGAAATGAGGCCGTGGTCCGCGGCACGTGCACACGCACAAGCTCGGCGGCATGACCACAACACCAGGAGGCTCTCAGTCCGGCTGGGAAAAATCAGTCAATGGACGTGTTTCGTCGCACAGATCAGTGTCAAGTGGCACCGCGCAGGGTGTGTTTGAGTTGTTCTGCAGCACGCTCAGCTAAAAAGGTGCAGCCGAGAGGGGCGGGCACATGCACCCGTGAGTTGAGTCGTCTGAGGGGTGATTGGTGAGGGAAGGTTCGGTGTATCCTGTATCCGGTATACCGTGGATGCTTCATCAAATGTGTCTCAAAATACCCCATTTGTCAATGTTTCCATGACAACGAGGTCACATGGCGGCCACATTAAGTAAGCGACAGTGATGCCTGGAACGACACCTGACACCTGGCGACCGACACTTCCTCACAAGACGACAACAACAACACAGTGTGAGTAAATGTTGGGAAATCACAGTGGCAACAGCGTGAGGAAGTTGACCCCACGCTTGGCCGCTCTGCTTGTTGATCCCTGCTGGTTTCATATTATGGGATGGCGGTTACATGTGTCGTCACAGGTAAACAACTGATGTTTTCCTGCTTGGTAACTACGTCCACATGCATGTGATCTTTGTGTTATTAGGGTTAGCTTGTGCTGGCTCACGCCATGACACTTCTAATAATTACTGTATTACATGCCCCCCACCAGCCCCCTCCCCACCCCCACACACAGGTCAAGTTAACTTGATGTTAATATTATTTTTAATACCTTATCAAAAGAGAAGCAATTCACACTACCTTTCATATGGAACGGGCATATATATATTTTCTTCCCATTCATTTATGTGGTGGCCCGCCACAAATACATTTGTACCATGCATAGATTCCAGGATGAAACATTGTGTACCCCCAAACCTCAAAATCTACATATGAAAAACATATAAGAATTCTGATTTATTAAGTGTATGTTGGAAAATGACTATCATCTAACAAAATATTTTTCTGGAATCCACACTTTTTTTAAATCTTTAGCTTCAAAAAATACATTTTCACTGTGTTACTGTGTTCTCACCACCTTTTGGCACCCATATTAGACTAAAACACGCACCTCCCAAGGTATTTATACACTGCTATGGCATTCAATTAAAAATATTGAAAAATAAACTTCAATAATTCCAACCACATTAAAGCTGTATGCAAGCAGTACAACTGAATTAAATACATTTTTACAGTATATTTAGGCTCGAACAAATATATAGTACAGGATTACATTACATTACATTATGGGCCTGCATTGCAAAATAGATGTGGTACTTATGATTGCCAAGTCTATGAAATCTAAATAGGGGACACCTTGTTGGTAGTGCTATCCAAATTACACAAAATTTTATTTTGCCTCTTTTTCTCTTTGTGTGATTTTTTTTTAATTTCTTACACCTGAATTTAATTACAGTTAATGCAGGTTTTGTAATACAAATACAGTGGAACCTTGGTTAGTGTCAATAATCTACCCCAGAAGGTCTGACTCTAACCAAATTTTTTTTTCTCATAAGAACTCAGGTAAATACAATTAAGCTGTTCCGGACGGCCAACATTGTAACAGTTTTACCGTTTCAAAGGGATAAATGAAGATTTAGGTTACTTTTACCTTCATTGAAAACAAGATTCAAGATAACAAAAGCGCTGGGTTAAAAGGAGACAAATACACCTCCGCATGTTTAAATCTATTGTGCGGCGTACCCCAGGGATCAATACTGGGACCAAAACTGTTCAACCTATACATCGTATATTAATGATATCTCTAAAGTCACCAAGTCCTCCATCAATTATGACACCAATACATTAATACACGCATTATCTATTCCTCCACAGCTGAATTACTTTCCGCCGCCAGATGTAAAGGTATAATTAAGATGTACAGTCAGCTATAAACCTAAGGGCATGAAGTATGCCCAGATAACATGTCCAAAGCTTCAATTACATGCAAACACCTCAGCGTGTACACGCGCTGAGTGTATAGATTTCACTCCCAGCTGCACAAATACAGACCACCTCTCATTTCCACTGAACCCCACCACCACACACACACACACACACACACACACACACTTTGGGAGGGGCGACAACAAACCTGACCCACATTCCCAGCAGGGAGGCTCACACAGCCCGACTGCCCTCCAATGGACACACAGAGAATTACATTGACAGCGCTCACTGAACTGCTCACAAAAAGCAAAAGAATGTCAGTGCAGCTTAGGTGTGCGTGTGTCTGTGATTGTGTGTGTATGCGGGAGAGCGAGAGAGCGGTGGGAGAGGATTTGTGGACAGCAAACAGCTGTGAATGCGTGTGGAGTGTAACAGGATGAGCAGGATTCCAAACTGGGCTGGAGTGCCTGAGGCAGAGAGGGGCAGCGTGCACGAGTGGGACACACAAGCACAGGGACGCTTTTGTCTTTTTTTTGTCAAAAGGTACAAGAGGGGTGCAGGGAGATCTGCCAGGGACACGTGACCATCAGGCCTGCCCGGTCCAACTTGGCAGCTGCCGTGTTTGTTTCAGAGGGCCAAAGGCCAGGACTTATACTGAATGATTACATGACTTTACATATTACATTAAGTCTCACCTGCGAGGTTGAGAACGTCGATCATCCTCCCCACTGCCAGACTCCTGTAGAAGGAAAGCAATGACTTCACTATACTTGAACAATGACTCTCATTGCACTTCATTATTTTATAATAAAAAGGCAAAATGCAGCCTGTAGCTCGTTTTTCCATTGGACTGTGGCACATTTGAAAGATTTAAACAAAAAAAAACAGCAACAATTGGAAAGAAAAGAAAAGAGTATGATGTATTGCGAAATAATTTAAACATTAATACTACTAGTACTAATAATAACACCCTATGTCGTCCACCAAATGGGATGTTGTATCAAAATGGTCGCAGGCTGCCTTTATTTTTATGTCACCTGTGAGAACATGATTGGACGGGCCGCACGGTGTACTACTGGCTAACATGTTGGCCACACAGTTGAGAAGACCAGAGTTTGAAAGCTGTGTGGGTTTTCTCCGGACACACACACACATCCACACACATATCACAGCCAGTCAGAGAATAGGAACACCTTGTGATGTAATGTTTACTACTGCAGGCTTGGGAGTGCAGGATGTCTCCAGCTCACCACTGTGAAACAATCACAGTCTTAGTTTGGCTTAGCGTATCTTATAGCAAGGTGGTTTTGCATGCAGGGAAATGTCAGCAGACTTTGACACAGTTTATGAAAATGTGAGACACAGGCTGAGACTTGTGTGTGTGTGTGTGTGTGCGTGCGTGTTTTGTCTCCAAATAACCACAAAATGAAGTAGAAAGAGCAACAAGGGTAGGGCGGGTTCACTGTGAGTTAAAGTAAAGACATTGGTGGGGAAAAAAGGAGCCTGCAGATATCTCTGGAGACTCAGACATGCGCACGCACGCACGCACACACACATCATATGATGCAGGAAATGAGTGTGTGTGATGCATTAAGGCTGTATGTGAATACACACACACAATGTGTAACTTGAGAACATGTCGGACAGGACAAACACAATTTTTGTACACAATCTACTCCTTTTCTTGTCATCACCACCATCACTCAGAGCAGATGTTACTGTGACGCCTCAGCTCACAGAACCTGTTTGGTGCCCACGTAGGTAGAAGATGCCTTCGTTTTGACACGTCTGGGTGGAAAATGGCCTCAAGCCTCGACTTAGACAGCAACACTAATTTTTATCATGTCCTTTACATCAGATCTAAGGATGGGGGCAGGGTTGCTTTCATGCATTTTGTGTAATATCTAAGAATACATCTTATTAAAAATTAATTCATTTCGTTGTCAGCATAGGCAGAGGGAGAGCAGATTTGAGTTGCACTTTGGCTACATGTTTTTTTTACAGATGCTGACACTAGTCCACTACAACGGTGATGGTTTAGTTAGTTTGAAACATGCATACAATATTTCATTGAAGGACATCATCTTTACAGTGACACGATTGCGCATGTCTGAAAACGAGTAGGAAGAAGCAACATCTGTGTCCAAATCTGCACAAATAAAAAGGTGCCAATGACGTTAAACATGTCTTCGTCACTAAGTCCAGATATGTATTTACATAATTAGCTCCAGTGAACTAACAAACGTTGATGCTACTGCAGATGTATGATGGTTATTATTAGAAGTATTATATGGAAGTGTTTAGTTATTTGCCGTTTTGCGGGAATGGGCAAACTCCAGCAAACACCTGCCCCCCACTTTGCATGCTCGCGCTCTCGCACACACGCACGAGCTGTCTGGAAACAGGAAGCGTCTGACATGCAAACTTAAGAAGTTTACGAACAAGCGAGGCAAATCCTTCACGAAGCGAAACTTATTTGCTCGCATGATGAGACATAGTACGCGTCGTCGAGGCGCTTTTTGGCTCAACCCAGGCGGTTACACCGGCCGGAAGTGCGTGAAAGTCCCTCTCAAAACATCGACAAGAGCAGTACTGTTAAAACACGCAGATGGAGTTGTGTTTTTCCTACCAAAGATGCAACAGAAACACTAAATACTGCTTGCGGTGCAAATAAAACAAGCAATGATGAGCTAGTCGGTCGGCGCATGCGCATGGGCACAAAGGCGAGCCAATTTATGACAGCGCCGTCACACAAAAAAGAGCGGAAATGAGCAAGACCGAAGCGACGCCGACATTTAACGTAAGACATGCGGTAGGAATGTGGTGGAGGAAGGAGTCCAGATGGAAGCGGCTCTTACCGACACGCAGGGGCTGGAGGTGGTGCTGGGGGTCGGTGAACGTTGCACGGTAACCAGCGCCATTCAGCGACCGGGACTCGATCACCTGAGTGGAGGCGGCGAGACGAGCATAGTGCTGGAGCGGAGGATGGCGGTGTGGAGCGAGGGACCAGTCTGTGCTCTTTCATCGCCCTCTCAGCCTCTCCATGGTGGAATACTGCTTCACTACTGCTTCACTACTGCTTCACCGATTCACTACCGACTCCCCCTTCCTCTCGCTCCTCGTCCTCTGGCCGCGCATGCGCACACGGGCGTGTTCGCCAAAACCGGATTAACTGTTTAAGTGCTGGACAACAGAGAAAAAATAATTAACCCGCAAATAAATAATAGCTGTTATAAATTATTACAATTACCTCTGTGACCCCTTTATTAAGTACAACTACATAATGTAGTATTTAACCCCTTTAGCAGCATTATGTATCAATGTAATGCAATGGAAAAAGGGGAATAATGTCATTAAGCTCTAGGGAGAAAGAGTAACGGTGTTTGTTGAAGCCAGGATGAGAAGGAGATTGTGACACAGATAATGAGGTTAGGATTAAAAGTCACTTACAGGTGTCCACTGGTCTAATGACACACCTCGTTTATTGTTGCTTTTTTATTCTGATACCGTCGTTAATATTTGCACGTGATAATTAAGGAATTAGGAGGTAGTTGCATATGTTATAAACAACACTATTGTCAATTAATATGTCTTCATATTTTAATGTTTTTTCGCGTGGATAGCCAATCGCACTTTCGCAACATTTGAAAAAAACGTGTCAGAATAACAACTACAAATATGATCAAATACTGTTTATAATGATTTTTGTTGTATGTGTTGCATTAATATCCCCATTAAGTCATGAATTTAACTTAATGACGGAATCCAATACTGTGACGAATCTGCTACGAGCCCTCACCACCGGTACCACTGACAGACAAAGATGGCGGTCCCTGGTAAACAGTAAGTGGCTAACATGCTAGGTTTCGTAGATAGTTTGTGTTTTTAAAAGATTGGAATACCTGACTCGATTCGTGTTGCTGTTCGTCATGATGTTACTTAAACAGCGGCTATGTGACATATTGGAACATATATTCGTAAACTGCGCGGATTGTCGGTTGCTGCTCCTCAAGAAAGCTAGTTAGCTAACCAGCTAACGATGTACCGAATGTAAACTGAGAAGAGTTGTCTATTTCTGTTCGTTAAAGGCTTGTTCCACGTGAACTTCAAGTTCCTTTTCACAAACGTGTGGTTATATTTTAAACGGCTAACTGCCTCAACTTGAAAGCGAGGATCGTGTTTGTTGAGTCGTCATCAAAACAAGTAACAATCCACTGAAGACGTTGTAGTGGCGTATCGCTTGTCAGCTTAGTACTTGCACGTGGACTCGTGTAATGGTTTCTAAGGAGCTTCTTTTCCTCAGGTACGGGCTGATCTTGCCTCAGAAAAAGGGACTGATAAAAACAACGGGCCTGAAGAAGCATTGTGTGTTTGGAGATGACTCTGAAGATGAGGTGGATCAAGCACACTTCAGTAAACCCGTGCATGCATGTGTGGCTACTATTTTGTAAGTAACGCATAAATGCATGTATTTAATCAGACTTCTGTTGGTGAGAGCCTGCAAAAAGAAGCAGCCAAGAAGAAGACGATGAGGCAGGTGAGAGGAAAATGTACTTAATATGTCTGCTTTTGTTAAATGTCTTGTGATGTGTTTGTGCCTGACATCCATGGGATGCCCAATGTGTGTTTGTAGACTCAGTTGGAAATGAAGAAGGCCTTGGAGCAAGACAGCACAGTGTACGACTATGACGCAGTGTACGATGACATCCAACAGCAGAGGTTGGACAATAGCAGGAAAGTTCTATCTGAAGCAGAAAAAAAGGTAATGTCTTTGCTGAAAGAAGTCTGTCAGCCTGCACGCTGCTCTTTCTACTCTGTTTTGGTGTCCGAGCAGCCAAAGTACATCCACCAGCTAATGAAGGCGGTAGAAAACCGCAAAAAGGAGCAGGAGCGCAGGGAGGAGAGGAAGATCCAGAAGGAGCGGGAGGCAGAAGGGGAGCAGTTTGCCGACAAGGAAGCGTATGTAACATCGGCTTACAAGCTGAAGCTGCAGGAGCAGAAGGAGGAGGAGGAGCGTGAGAGGAGAGAGGCTGCCATCGAAGGTCAGAAAATATGACAAGTACACGAAAAATGCATGTGGTCAGGCCTCAGTTTGGACATTTGTGATGTCTATGTGCTACTGTCATGTTTATTACAACTAATACATTTTTGTTTTTCTCAGCTGCTTTGGACGTGAGGAAACAAAAAGACCTGAGCGGCTTCTACCGGCACCTTCTGAATCAGACTGTAGGAGAGGAGGCCATCCCGGATCGCTCCGCTAGCAAGTACGTGTTGTCGCAAAACGACAAGAGTGCACCAATGTTACTGATGATTTGTCTGTGTCGTCGAACAGAAGTCAAAGTTCAGAGGATCAGAAAATCCCAGAAGCATCACAAACAAGTAGCAACAACACGTTGAGTCCAGGAAGTGACGGTGAGGACGCCCGTGAGGAGAAACCCGGATTCAGCAAGTCAGCCCCCGCCACCTCAACACATTCCAAACGCCATTACAGACAGAGGTCGCCTTCATCAGGCAGTGGCGATGATGAGAGGGAGCGGGAACGACGTAAGAAGAGAGAACGAGAGACGGACAAGCGACGCAGCCAGAAAAGAGACGACGACAGAGACAGCCGGAGCCACAGAAGCAGGCGGGATGCAGAGCGGGATGCAGAGCGGCAAGACCGACGCAAGGAGAGGAGCAGTAAAGACGGAGCGAGGGAAAAGGAGAGGAGAAGGAGCAGGGATTCCGAGAAACATGAGAGGAAAGACAAAGATGATGGGGAGGAGAAAAGGATGAGGGATAAAGAAGAGAGAAAGATGGAGGATGAGGAGGATGCAGACAAGAATAAAGAAAAAGATGATGGGGAGGAGAAAAGGAGACAGTCTAAAGAAGAGAGAGAGATGGAGGACGAGGAGGATGCAGACAAGAATAAGGAAGTGAAGAATGAAGGTGAGGAGAAGGTGAACAAATTTGCTAAACGTTCTACTGAACAGACGATGAGCTCGGCCAGAGATCGATACCTTGCTCGACAGATGGCTCGCTCCGTCACAAAGAGCTACATAGAGCGCGAGGAAGACTGACCACCTCCATCCTCACTCTAAGCAAAGCTTGCTTTCCATGTCTGTGTTCATGTGGGGAAAAGATGACAAAATCATGTAAATACCAGCTAAAATAAAGACATACCATTATAAGTCTTATACCACTGATCAAGTCTTTTGAAATGGATTAATCAGGGGTGCCCAAACAGCTTTCATTGCTCCTCTGCATATTGTAGATGTGCTAGTTAACTTTGTCTCCTCTAAGTTAAGGGTTTGTTCAGATATCAGAGCATGTCTACACTAGATTGTGTTTTGCATTTTCTGTATGCGATCCTCACTGGAAGGTGAGGGTGTGGACCAAGGAGTCGATGGAACGGGAGTACTGACTTGGCCGCCATGATGGGATCAGAATCCAGAAACATTGCAAACATGTCCTCTCCACACTGCTCAGCCATTCATTGTGCTAATGGAAGCTCCAAAAGACCAGATGTGTCATTTAAGTTCCCCAGAAACAAAGACGTAGATTGATAACACTGGTTGTAAATAAACAAGGCATTGGACAAGCTGTGAACGAGTGGTTAGCATGTAGCTCCAGTCAGGCGGTGGGGAAGACCTGGGTTCGATTCTCGCTGTGGAGTTTGCATGTTCTCCCCATGCGCGTGTAGTTTTTGCCCGGGTTAAGGTCAGGTGAATTTGCAGGCCAGTCAAGCACACTAAACTAGTTCCAAGTGGTTTCAGCACTGTGGGCAGGTGCCAGGTCATGGGAGAATAGCATGAAGTGCTGCAGGATCTGGTAAGACAGCTGCATTGACAAAACAGAGTGGACCAACATGGCACCCTGAATCCCTGAGGAAAACTCACACTGGACCTCAGGCGGCTTGTCCTCATTGACCGCCGACCAACAGTCCCAATTATCCAAAGCCCAGGTCAGATTTTATGGTTTGGAGTTGTATGCAATAAAAACCTAAAGACCAAAAATTAGGGTTCAAACAGTCCACTACATCCAAAATGAACAGACTATGGTTTAAAAATTTGAATGGTAAAGTTCAAAATTCAAAATTTGACATGCTGTGTCCAACTCAGCATACCGCCCCTCATGGCAGACTTTCTCCTCCGCAGTACTTCACTGGTTTTAGGTCTCCATCGCTTAAGACTTAAACTACATCTAGTGTCAAAGTGAAAGCAGGTGTGCAACAGTTGATGCTGAATGCTTGATCGTCATTACTCAGGCTCATGCAACGTTCCCCCAGATGACATTTCACTGAGAAGAAGACCATGAGACAAATGCGAGCGCAGCATTTCTTTTTCATACATTTTATTGAAATATAAAAACATTTATATGCATTGGAGACCGTTCCTCTTGGCTTAGTGGTTTCTTCAAAGAAAAGAGACCGCCAGATCCACATCCTGTTGAAAACATTCAGCATGAAAGGCCGCCAATAAGTCAGTGACCATTATCTAACCTAACGAGTTAGTGTTCAGAAAACCAATGATCACCACTGAACAATCTGACGGTAATTCCAGCTGTTTCAGTTTAGATTTCATCACAACAAAAAGTTTCATCCATCTCTGCTGACACTCACCTGGTGAATGCTCGGTGGGCACGACTGATCCTGAAGCCAGCCATTCAGCTTCTTCCACCTCGTCTGGTCACAGGAACAGCCCCAGTTGGGAAAGCCAGATTGTCAGGAACCCTTTAAAAGAGGAAATGTTAGCACTCCACATAGTCTTGAAATGTTTTAACACTTACAGTGAAGAAAATAAGTATTTGAACACCCTGCTATTTTGCTATTTCTCCCACTTAGAAATCATGGAGGGGTCTGAAATTTTCCTCGTAGGTGCATGTCCACTGTGAGAGAGATAAACTAAAAAGAAAAATCCAGAAATCACAATGCATGATTTTTTAACAATTTATTTGTGTGATACAGCTGCAAATAAGTATTTGAACACCTGTGTATCATCTAGAATTCTGACCCTGAAAGACCTGTTAGTCTGCCCATTAGAAGTCCACCTGCACTCCATGTATCATCCTGAATCAGATGCACCTGTTTGAGGTCGTTAGCTGCATAAAGACACCTGTCCACCCCATACAATCAGTAAGACTTTAACTTGTAACATGGCGAAGACCAAAGAGCTGTCCAAAGACACCAGAGACAAAATTGTACACCTCCACAAGGCTGGAAAGGGCTACGGAGCAATTACCAAGCAGCTTGGTGAAAAAAGGTCCACTGTTGGAGCTATCATTAGAAAATGGAAGAAGCTAAACATGACGGTCAATCTCAATCGGAGTGGAGCCCCATGCAAGATATCACCTCGTGGGGTCTCAATGATTCTAAGAAAGGTGAGGAATCAGCCCAGAACTACACGACAGGACTTGGTCAATGACCTGAAAAGAGCTGGGACCACCGTTTCCAAGGTTACTGTAGGTAATACACTAAGACGTCATGATGTGAAATCATGCATGGCACGAAAGGTTCCCCTGCTTAAACCAGCACATGTCAAGGCCCGTCTTAAGTTTGCATATGACCATTTGGATGATACAGAGGAGTCATGGGAGAAAGTTTTATGGTCAGATGAGACCAAAATAGAACTTTTTGGTCATAATTCCAATAAGCGTGTTTGGAGGAAGAAGAATGAAGAGTACAATCCGAAGAACACCATCCCTACTGTGAAGCATGGGGGTGGTAGCATCATGCTTTGGGGGTGTTTTTCTGCACATGGGACAGGACGAGTGCACTGCATTAAAGAGAGGATGACTGGGGCCGTGTATTGTGAGATTTTGGGGAACAACCTCCTTCCCTCTGTCAGAGCATTGAAGATGGGTCGTGGCTGGGTCTTCCAACACGACAACGACCCGAAGCACACAGCCAGGAAAACCAAGGAGTGGCTCCGTAAGAAGCATATCAAGGTTCTAGCATGGCCCAGCCAGTCTCCAGACCTGAACCCAATCGAAAATCTTTGGAGGGAGCTCAAACTCCGTGTTTCTCAGCGACAGCCCAGAAACCTGACTGATCTAGAGAAGATCTGTGTGGAGGAGTGGGCCAAGATCCCTCCTGCAGTGTGTGCAAACCTGGTGAAAAACTACAGGAAACGTTTGACCTCTGTAATAGCAAACAAAGGCTACTGTACCAAATATTAACATTCATTTTCTCAGGTGTTCAAATACTTATTTGCAGCTGTATCACACAAATAAATTGTTAAAAAATCATGCATTGTGATTTCTGGATTTTTCTTTTTAGTTTATCTCTCTCACAGTGGACATGCACCTACGATGAAAATTTCAGACCCCTCCATGATTTCTAAGTGGGAGAAATAGCAAAATAGCAGGGTGTTCAAATACTTATTTTCTTCACTGTACATGTTCAATGTTCAGAAAACCAATGATCACCACTGAACAATCTGACGGTAATTCCAGCTGTTTCAGTTTAGATTTCATCACCACACAAAGACTTTGAAAGCGTTTAGTGTTAGGCCTACCTCAGACGGAGTGGCGTCCATCTAGGTCTGAACCATAGAGGGCTCCTAAAAGTCACATGTGAGACCTGTTGGGAATAAAAGAGGCACATTTCAGAAAGAAGATCGGACAAGAGGACAGTTAAGAGTGATGCCATGGAGTCTCAGAAATGTGATTAAGAAACATCGTCAGTTGTCGCATCAGACGGCACTTCCTATTTAGTTTTCATCACAGACATCTTTTATACTGTAGATTCAAAAAACACTCACAGGCGTAGAAGGACGTCAACCAGTTTGACTTGTGGCATTCATCTGTAAAAAAAAACATTTACTCGATCACATTGACTCAATGGCTTAGTAAATAAAATACTGTTGAAAGTCTAACATTTACATGTACCTCAATAAATTCAGCTTCAGTTAACTACACTATGTGGAGTAGAATACATAAGTAGGACACTTACAGTGTAATCATGTGACCCATCTTTGACTCCACGTGGCTCCTCGCGCCAATGATTCCATTGCAGCAATAATGTTGAACTTTTGTGAGCAAACTTGACGATTTAATTCTAAAATTACACTGTAACGTTGAACTAACATCTCGTTTAAGAATACTGGCCGGAAACATTAAATAATGAGGTTGCCTTCAGTCCTCTTGAACGGTCTGGCCCTTGCTACTGGCAAGCTGCACCAGCGTTGAAAGGACGAATCTTGTTGAACGAGGTCTTTATATAGCTTGAGTCGCATAAACATGACGTCACAGAGAAAGTCGTCCATTGGCGTTGTGTCGTCCCCTACTGTCCTATTGTGTAGAAGAAGTAAAGGTCATTTACCGTTTACACTGTGACGTTATTTTTGTACGAAATCATTTTGTAAATATGTATCACGACATGTTATTGTAGATAGATGTAGGTAGATAAGTAAAGATCTATTTCTGTGTATTTCGTTTTTTGAACTTGATGGACAATGCTAATAGCTTATAGTGTAATAATCGTGTTTGAGACACTTGAATAATAATTTGAACAGACAGCAATCATAATTTAATAAACTCGTAACAATCTAATAGTATTTCTTAAAAATAGTCTTTATGGGGCTTCCGTGCAGAGAATTACACGAGCATGTTCAACAGTCCATTCTGCTGCTGTACTCGTAGCAGCCACACGGAGGCGCTATTGGCTTGCTGCCTGCTACAACTTAGTTGACGTTAATTACGAGAAAAGAAGTCTGCTGACTTAATTTTTTTTCTCTCAGTTGCTCGGCGTTTGTTTTGTCGACACCCACTGAAAGGTCTGGAATAACTACATCTTTTAAAACAGCCTGCATCGTCACGTAAGCTTATTAACATGTTTATTTATTGCATGTTCTGTTGATATATTAACTTTGCTACTGAAGATGCTCTTTTATACCTTATGCACTCATGTCCGAGTGTATAAAAGTTATGAAATTCAGTAAATGTAATAAGGGAAAGAATGCGAAAAGTCAATCAGCAACAATGTGACATTTACATCTTGTTTTGAAGAAAAAAACTGTAGTCCATCTCCATCTTGACACGCGTGCGTGTGCGTGCACGGGTGCCTCCATGTTGCCTCCGGCGAAGAATGACAGAATCATCAGTCACCTCCCCAAGGTGAGGCACACGGCAACCGCTCTGCTGCTGAATGTGGCTGAATGTTCTTCTCCACGCTGACTGCAGTGCTTCAGTCCCCGAGCGGCGCTGCACACCGAAGATGTCTTCCATCCCGACGTGAAGGCCGCGTGCCGTGACCACAGGGAGGATGCCGTCAGGTGAGGTTAAGGGTCGAAGGCCTTAGTCGCATGGGGTGTCAGAAGCTTGCATGACTGTGTATTTCCCACAGGATGGCAGTCTATTTGTTTGGGTGTAGGGTTGGGGGCTATTTGACATCATCATTTGGTAATGGTAATGGTTTTATTTCATTTCAACATGCATCAGATTACATTTGAGTGCATCCCATAATCAGTTCCCAGTTCCACATGTCCAAAAGGAGTAGGAAGAAGCAAAGCTTATTAAATCCTACCCCTCCATCTGGTACTTTTACAATCAGTAACTGTTACATTTGTTCACTTCCTGCTTTCCATAATACAGTTTAAGTTTTTTAAGTACGAGGTGATATGAGCATACAATGACATAATGGGTACCATAGTAACTGTCAATATAGTGATATGTATGTATTTAGCATCAGTTCTAGACGATCTAGTAGTAGAACATCGGTAAGTTTCAAGAAAATATTGGTTCCTGACTAAAACAGGGAGAGTGTGTCAAGTGTGTTTTTACATGCAAAAGATTTTTAATAGCTTAAAACCGCTCTAAACGTGACATCCATGAAAGAAACCTAATATTTAAATACATATAAATACATCTTTGGTATTTAAAGCATCTCTGTCTTGACCTCCTGATTAAATTTGTTACATTTTTCAGCTTTAATGTGGCCAAAGTCATCGTGGTGGGCGACGTCTCCGTTGGGAAAACATGCCTAGTCAGCAGGTAAGATGCAGTAGGCACAGCCTATACTTGTGGGAAAGTAAATCTATCTGCCAGGAATAGTGAAACTTTCTTGTTTTAAACTGTTTATTTCAAGAATGACATAACAAACTGATAATGAGGTGCTAAGGGATTGGGTACAAACCCAACTAAAGTTGTCATACAGTAAGTACTATACAACACTGGAGGTAAAACCTTAGTACTTGGTGTAAAGCAGTGTTTACACTGTTTACATTTGACCTCTGCATTGTCAACAGCAGGCACCCCCCCTCGTTCATTTAGGGGCCTATTGTGCTTTTTCCACTTTTCTGACCTCTAAATATAGTTAGAATGTTGTATTCTAACATGTTCCTGGCAGGTTCTGCAGGGGCGCCTTCGATAGGAACTACAAGGCCACCATCGGCGTGGACTTTCAGATGGAGCGTTTCGAGGTGCTGGGCGTCCCCTTCAGTCTGCAGCTGTGAGTATGATGGAGGACGCTGGTCGTCGTCGTCATCGTCGTCTAGCGATGAAGAGGGCGGTAGCTGAGCACAGAGCCTCGAGGGACGTCTCAGAGCGTCACCGACTGACATCCACTCAAATTTTGAAACTGTTCCAGGTGGGACACGGCAGGTCAGGAGCGCTTCAAGTGCATCGCTTCCACGTACTACAGAGGAGCTCAAGGTCAGGTCTCCAAAGTAAAAGCACATAAGCGTCAAGCAGACCAAGACAAACCGTCTCTTCTTTGTGTGTGTCCTCCAGCCATCATTGTGGTGTTTGACCTGAGCACAGCCAGCTCCTTAGTGCACGCCAGGTAAGACAAGCACCTCAAGTCGTTTTGGGGGTGTCCAAACTGCAAACTATATTTTATTTGAGCTGTGCTGGGAATAAGGAACAATGTCATTATGTCATTTGTAATATAATCATCCCACGCGACATTCGATCATTGCACACTCACTCTATTGCTGTTAATTAATAAATGATGGCTCTTTTGTGTTTGACTATATCCCATTATTAGTGAAAAAAAATATATTGAGAGACAAGTTATATCTAGTATTCTGGCCATTAGGCATCAGTAATAACACACAACGTAATGTAATATCTCAACAGAGACATAATATAACATTACTCCTCTCGTTCCTTGTGGAAGTGGTAATTTTGGCTTCCTCTCCACTCTGTTTGAAGCCCTTTTGTAAGTTTAGAATAAACAAATTGAAGGCTAACTAGTCAGCCTGCTAGCTTGCTATGCTTAAAACAGTTGCCGATCTTGTAGTGTGCGTATTGGCAATGTGGTGTCAACAAAGAATAAGTAAAGGGGACTAAAAGGGTGTTATTTCATGTCTAATAACGGTAAAATAAAGTCATAAATGGGTTTCCTATGCTGCAACAACACAAATATTCATAATAATTAATAATAATTATTTCATTGCGTTTGTGTCTGGAAACGAGGACGACTGTTCTCCTTCATTGATTATTTATTCTCCATTACTGTTCTGATGTGGGTTTATGTGGGCTTTGGACACCCCCGGTTGATTGATTGAAAACGATTGCAAATAATACAATGTTGATGAGCACATGATTATTTTGCGTTTGTAGGCAGTGGCTGGAGGACGCAATGAGGGAGAACGACCCCTCTAGCGTCCTACTCTTCCTCGTGGGCACCAAGAAGGACCTCAGTGTGGGTGAAAATGATGCTAAACCATATGCATTAAAATGGCTACATGAACTAAATGTAGGTCAAATGTGGTCACGGTGGAAAAGTGGTTAGCACGCAGACCTCACAGCTAGGAGACCAGGGTTCAATTCCACCCTCGTTAATTGGTGACTCCAAATTGTCCATAGGTATGAATGTGAGTGTGAATGGTTGTTTGTCTTTATGTGCCCTGTGATTGGCTGGCCACCAGTCCAGGGTGTACCCCGCCTCTCGCCCGAAGACAGCTGGGATAGGCTCCAGCACCCCCGCGACCTTCGTGAGGAAAAGCGGTAGAAAATGAATGAATGAAGAAGAAATCGCAGTTAGGTGTGGAACTAAACAACTGCAATAAGCGAGGGATTCCCTGGCTATAAGGTTAGCTGCAGCACTTTTGGCTGGACTGGGGCAGAACATCTTGTGTTTTGTCCTCCTCAGTCCTCCGAGGAGCTGGCTGACGTGGAGCAGGAAGCCATTAGACTCTCCGAGGAAATCAGGGCAGAGTACTGGGCCGTTTCTGCCAAGTCAGGTGTGGCACACTCACAGTAAATCATATGGTTTCAAAAAGAAATGTCGAAATGGACTTTTGTGTTGGTTACCTCAGGTCATGGCGTCAGAGATTTTTTCCTGCGTGTGGCCGCTTTGACCTTTGAGGCCAACGTCCTGTCGGAGCTGGAGAAAGGCGGCTCAAGGAGCGCTGGTGACATCATCAGTGAGTCTTCACACTAATGTGCTGCTGGGAATAACCAGTTTATAACCAGGAAGAGCTTCTGCCTTTCTAGGTATCGGATGATACCCGAATCGGTAATGAAGTACTCGACAATATTGGATATTGCTAAGAAAGTCGATATCGAGCATCACTAGAAAGAACTGTGCTCCAAATGTCACCGATGAGCCTAATGGTACGAGTGTACTACTGTATGAGACTGACAGGCGTGTTTGTCCTGTCAGAGATCACAAGCGGCAAAGACGACGAGCGCAAGCTTGCAAAGAGGAAGTCCGACTGCTGCTGATGAGAGGAGTGGAGTATCATGGCAAGCGTGGACTCGGAAATGGACGCATAGCAGCTACCTTCATGTGTAAATATGATAATAAATGAAAATTGATTTAAAACAATCATGAAAACCTTTTCTGCTTTTCCTGACAGGATTGTTAACTTCCTGCTGCTGCTGGCGTGTCATGTGTCACAGCGCGGCTAATCTCATGACCAGCATGAGCGCGTTGCTCGGCGCTGACATCACGCGTCCTATCATGTGGCGACAAAAAAAGAGGGATTGTTTGAGGATGCCTGAACTTTCTTTCCAGCGTCAGACAGAATGTCTTTTGTCTGTCTTTCCTCAGCTAAAATAATGAACATAAACACTTCACTTTCACAATTTCAACACTTTAATTAAAGGACCTATAGGAAGAAAAGGTCATAACCTTGTCCTTACCGCACGTATGTGCACGTGATGCTCCAGAGGCACGTCACTGCTTGTGTTGCTACAGCGACGGTAATATACACTTCATAAATGGCGTCTGTCACATGACATCGATGATAGCTTGTGATTGGATGTTAGACAGGAAGTCATGCATGCCACAGTGCACTGCAGCGCGTGAGATGATGTCATCCAACGTGGATATGCTCTTTGTCGTCCTCGCTATTGTGCGTGCACATGCACGTGTGGCAGAGATGTGCACGTCAGACGCTTTACGGTTAAACAAGAAACAAACGTGTCTTTGACTGGTTCCATAAAGACTCCAGGAGTGGCCCCGTCCCTCACAGAGCAAACTAAAAGTGATTGACAGCTGGCCTGACATGCAGGTCCATATTTAGACGTCACTTCCTGTTTGAGAATACTGCAGCGACCAGATGATGAAATGTGTCATAATGGCAGACTGATGAAAGAGTCATGAGGGGTTAAGGTACAAGAAGGCGAGCTGTGGGGGCTGAAGGGGGGGATGTGGACGCCCCCCTCGATGTCCTATCGATCCATCTCGTCCAGGAGGGGCGTGGCGTCTCCAGCGATGGACATGGGTGTGCTCTCGATCATGGGGCTTGGTGACGGACGCGGCGTCATCCTCTGAGCTTTCTTACGCCCCTCGGCTTCTTTCTCTTTCAGCCACTGCGCCGCCATCTTGCCCCAATCCACGGCCGTGGAGCTGCTGCTGCTGCTGGGCCTGAACGGGGGACAGGGAGGGGGGCGTTAGCGCCTACTGGTGGATGGAGGAGGTCATGTGATTGACTTGTTGGTGGCTGCCCCACGCACTTTGGCTGCATCTGCTGCGGCGTCCGCCCTCGGGAGGACACGGAGGACGACGGCGTGCTGGAGGCGTGTCCGTGCTGGCTGCTGTGGGCGCGGTGGTTGTGGTGCGACGTATGGCTGCCGTGAGCGTGCGTTGACTGTGGGGTGGAACCCGGGTACTGCGGTGTGCCGAGGGCCTGCTGGCTGGGTGTCGTGTACGAGTAGCTCGGTGTCATCATGGGCGTGGCCATGGGTTGCTGGGGCGTGGCGAACACCTGCATGGGAGGACGTGGAGATGGCAGAGGACACGGCAGTGCTACGTGTCACCATGTGACTAAGCTAACCACATTCACGTGCACTCACGTGATAGGCCGAGGAGCTCCCGCCGCCTCCCGTGCTGCCTCCGCTGTAGCCGTACTGGCTGGAGCCCCACTGTGCTGGCGTGGCGTTCGGGTTCTGACCCTGGCCCGTGACCGCCGCAATGGCATTGAACATCTGAGAGGTCATGTTGCGGGGGAGAGCGTTGACGGCTCGTGTCAGGTCTGAGGGGAGGGAAGGCAGCTGATCAGACCAGAAAGCTGCAAAACAAAAAAAAAAGGCGAAGGCGGGGCTGACCTGCGATGTTGATGTTGGCGGGCGTTGCGTTCAAAGATGCGGGCGTGCGTGTGCGGCTGCTGTTGCTGTTAGTGGGCGTGATGCCTGTGGACAGCAGAAAGGAGTATGACGACATTGGAGCTGGTCTCATGAATGAAGTCTTTCATAAGCAGCAAACTCGTCATTCAGTAACGAACTACGCCCTCTGCTGGCCATATCATGACTTCAACATGGACATAAGGAGCTTATGGCTCCATTCTTCACCATAATGATACATGATGAAGGGGAGGGTGGTCCTACCCGGCACAGGCTCTTGGTAGTGGTCCTTAAACCAGCGGAACAACCCATTGACTGTGGGGAAGATCTGTGAACGGTACCTGAAGCCATCAGGGGTGATGGTCACATACTCCACCCTGACGATGAATGGAGAAAAAAAAAGACATCAATCAAACTGTGAGGGATATGTCCGGACAACAGTCATTTACAGTACTGGGGAGCCTAGATGCTCCCCCTCCATGGATACACTCCCCCCTCCATGGATACACTCCCCCCTCCATGGATACACTCCCCCCTCCATGGATACACTCCCCCCTCCATGGATACACTCCCCCCTCCATGGATACACTCCCCCTCCATGGATACACTCCCCCCTCCATGGATACACTCCCCCCTCCATGGATACACTCCCCCCTCCATGGAAACACAAAGAAGTTCACCGTGGTTTCCCCCGCGGCTGGTAGCCCAGTAGGAACTTTCCAGGCAGGGCTTTACAGGCAGACACAAAGTAAGGAATGAAGGTTGGCTTCTCCCTCTTGGTCTTGATCAGCAGCTCCTCCATTTTCTGTCGGCAAAACAATAAACGGATAGGATCATCTTCTTGGTTCTCTTCCCTGCTTCAGAGAGATAAGCAACATGATTATTGCCTCTTTCGCTCCTCCGTTGCAGTCTTGAAAGTACTTGTGGCCCAGCAGGTCCCGAGCAAAGGCGGCCATCGGTTGAATGAAGCGAGCTGTGATTTCATCCAGGTCTTCAAACTCCTGCAGAGTGAAGGTAGCCATCCATAACATCAAATACGGTCTACATGCTAACATCTCATCAGATTTACGGAGGTGAGCATCGTACCTCATTGTTGATCCACAGCGTGTGTCCTAAGCTAAACGCGTTCTCTTTGCCTTCTTCTCTCACGTCCACGTGCTGGTAGATGCCATCAGCCACCTGAGAGAGCAGACATGATGTCAAGTGTCAAAGCTTTGCGACCGATATCTTGATGTTCCGCTTCGGGTGTTCTTCTTACCTTCCAGGTAACAGTGAGGTGATTCTCTCCCTTGCTGCTGGGTCTGATGATCAGGTCTCCCTGGTCCAGGGTCTCCATCATCTTCTCAGCCTGGTTGAAGCTGATGTTGTGGAAGTTGGGGTGGGCAATGACACGCTTGATGTACGCTGCACAGAGAAGGCACACATCAGCGTCAGCAAAGAACCGCTAAAGACGCAAGTGGGCGTCTTCGTGGGACTGACGTGTCCGCTGCTGTTTCTTCTTCAGCTCCTCCTCCTGCTTGTGGTCTTCAGCCTCAGCGTCAAAGTCGTAGTAGCTATCTTTGGGCAGCTTCCACTCGTTGGCCTTGTCCAACAGGTCCGAGGTGCGACATGTGAGGTCCACGCTGAACTTCTCAATGTCGATCTTCATGATGCGACAGTGAACCGTCATGCCCACCTGAGGGAGGAGATACGTTGAAAACATGCAAGAGCGGCAAACCGAGCGAGACCTCGAGATCTCACCTTCACCCTCTCCTCTGGGTGTTTTACCACTTTGTCACTCAGGAACTTGGTTGGAATAAAACCCTGAACGCCATTGTCCAACCTACTCCGCACCCCGATGGCCTGGCCAGGACAGGAGCCGCTATCAAAGTGGTTCCACACCTGCAGAAAGAAAGACAGGATGTGATGTCATACAGAAGGTGACGTCATGAGGACAGAAGGTCAAGAGCCCGGTACCTCGCTGAGCTCCGGAAAGTTGTCCTGCTGACAGAAGGGACACTGCCACAGGCCCGTGCTGTCGTTACGGATGGCCTGGTCGTAGCTCTCCCCTTGGGGGCGCCGGTGAGCGATGCCGGTCACCACGCTGGTGATCAGCTTGCCTGCATGACATCACGTGTGCAATATTCACATATTTGACATTTTTCCACATATTTTTATGTGATTGTGAGGCATCTTACCAATATAGAAGGTCTCGGGAGTCTCCTTGGTGAGCAGGTTGAAGACTTCCTCGGTGTTGGGGACCCTGTATGGGACTCTCAGGTCTTTGTACCTGCAGCTCAGCTCAGCTCTAATGTCATACAGCGTGATGCCCTTGTTGCCGTAGCCCTACAGACAAGACACTCATGAGGATCTGATCCACAACGCCATTGGGATGGGGCGGGAACATCCCACAGACCTGTCTCTCCAGCTCCTCAGCAAAGGCGTCCAGGTCCAGGTCTTTGAGACGCTCCGGGTTCTCCAAGATCTCTTCCAGCGCGCCAGAGGGGTTGGCGTCCTCAGCAGACTCGTCGTACTCCAGGGCGTCCACCGCCATCTTGCGAGCCCAGTCGTACGTCTCAGGGTGAACACGAGAGCCATCCAGAACCTCAATGTAGGAGTCGGTGCTGGAGTAAAACCATAAACAAAGACGAGCCAAAGTGAGAACAGGCTGAGGGATGCAAACATCTCAAAGAGCCAAGAGGAGATGCAGACCTGTCTCCAAGCGACGCCGTGTCAATCTTGATGAAACCAGCACAGTTGATGAACACTTTTGGACCCATGTGACACATTGTGACCAACTGGGTTCTGTTCTCCAGGCGGGTGTTGTTCTGCTTCAGAATCTGCAGAGAAGAAAACCAAAGAGACTGTTAAGTTTGTGAAGAACACGTGATGTCACGCCCACACAAACACAAACCTTGAGCAAGTGCGAGCCCTTCCTTGGTCCCAGACCACATACATACTGGACCAGACTCTGAGTGTGAGGGTGGGCGATGGCCCGGTTCACATCCACGCCCACCTCGTTGACCCGATTGATGAATTCACAGTAAAGAGCTGAGAGCAGATCCTCCTTCACCACGTGTTCCTAAGAGGAAAGCAGACACTCTGCTGTTTGGGTCATGTTGGACCTTGGACACATTATAATGGGACCGTCTGCCAATGTAGCTCGTCGTTACAACTCTTTACACCAAGTGCAGTAGGCATTGTAACGCTGCCTCTTAACACGCTACACGTTCACCTAGTCTGTCAAAGATAAGCGACAAATCTAGCGACATTTACCGGTCTTTCTGGCGACTGACATGAAAGCAGCGCTCTACAGGTCTCCCTGTTTGCCTCACCTGCAGGGGGTGCAGCTTGAGACAGATGATGTCCTCGTCTGAACTGCAGACCTGAGCGTACTCTATCAGAGGGTCTTGGATCTTCCTGGCGATGGACACCGCCTGGCGCAGCAAGGGGGGGTAATCTCTATAGTCAGTCTGTGCGGAGCGAGAGCAGTTTGTCAGGGAGGATGCGAGTGGCCGGTGGACTAAGAAAGGTTGTGTGATGTGGAGTCAGGTAAGTACCTCAGACTTCTTGCTGTTCATGTAGAGTGTGGCCAGCTCATTGTCCACCAGCTCCACGCCAACGGCGGGCAGCGAGGATTCCTGCTCCAGCTCGCCAATTGTCCTCTTGATGTCCTCCATGATCATTTGGCCATCCCTGCACACACAGTCACATGACAGACTCAAGTAGAGGACAAAACAATGGTGTAGAGGTGTTCAAGTAACATGAATAAAGGGCTAAAACACAGACGGTCGTGTGAGGACATGTGGTAGACGGTCGTGTGAGGACACGTGGTAGATGGTCGTGTGAGGACATGTGGTAGATGGTCGTGTCTCACCTGCTCTCCCCTGCCACAGCAACCACATGAGGCTTCTTGTTTGATAAAAACTTCTTGAGATTTTCAATGTCGTTGGCCTGTGGATGACACAAATGAGTGGGTGATTCCTCCGTCCCACTGATGCTGTCCCACTTGCTCATTCTCATACCTTCTTCTCACGCTCGTCCTCCCTGAAGGCGTTCCTCCTCTTCATGAAGTACGGCAAGCGCAGGAAGTCCACCACCTCACCCTCGCCGTTAATCAGAGC
This sequence comes from Doryrhamphus excisus, assembly GCF_037039965.1. Classification (NCBI taxonomy): domain Eukaryota; kingdom Metazoa; phylum Chordata; class Actinopteri; order Syngnathiformes; family Syngnathidae; genus Doryrhamphus; species Doryrhamphus excisus. The sequence continues at coordinate 14,493,138 of NC_136377.1, forward strand.
ACAGAAGACGGGCGTGTCTCTGTCAAGGGGAAAACATGTACGCGTTTATAGCTGTGGGTGGTGGAGCAGCCAGCTCTGAGAGAATCGCTCTTCTGTTACAGTTTTTGTATTTTGTACACTACAGCTACAGTATAATTTACAGTCAATTGAAGGCAATTACAGTTGTAGTTGACTTTTTGCTTTTTGGATGCAGAGGTGCAGTTACCTGCTTGGTGCATACGCCACCCCGAGCACCCGAATGCCTTTGCCCTGACTCTCATCCATCAGGTCGTCATCTTCCTCAAGCTGCTGGTCTGGTCTGTAAGGAGCCACCTTCAACCAGTTGTACAGTCGACGACAGCACGACTGAAAAAAAAAACAAAAAAAAACACCAGTGTGTATTAGTACACAACATTAAATTCTAACATATTTATTAAATACAGCTAGCCTATAAATTACTGCACAAATGATCCAAGAGGAGGAAAATTGGACAGAAGTCAGAGCAGAGTCTTTTTTGTCTTGTCTTTTTTCATGTCTATCACAGTATCAAAATGCTGTCGTTATATGAAGGTACACCGACATTACCAGCCCTAACTCCCACAACTGGATGTCTCCAGCAGCCCCCTGGTAAATTAAGTTTGAGAACCTGCCATAGAGTGTTCCCATGCATATTTAATGTACCCACCCGTATGATGCTCTCTTTGGCTTCAGTGAGGAGTTTGCTCTTGAGCTCCTTGGCCATCTGAGGGTAGAGGAACTGGTTGAGAGCTCTCTCGATGGCCAACGTGCGCTGCCTGTTCCACTCCTGCACCTGGTGACTGAACTCGTCACGATAGTAGAACTGCTTGATCTCGTCGAAGTACGTCTGATCACCCGCGTACCTGAGAGAGGGTGGAGGGAGGGAGTGGAACTACGCTTGTATCTTTGAGGATCTTTCCAGAAAAGGACTTGTGAGCATGCTTAACTCACCCTTTGACTCCAATGAGGTCAATGCAGATGTCGATGGACAGCAGTCCCTCGTCCTCGGCCAGACACATCTTCAAGAACTGATCTCCATTCAGCTCTTTCACAGCCTTGTTCTTCAAGTACTTGAAGGAGTAGGCAAAGTGGGCCTCGTCTATTTCCTGCAGGAGTCCAACAGACAACCCGTGGTTTTAAGTTCTGCTCGTCAGAGATTCAATATGTCGCTGGTGAGACAAAACAAGACCTTTTTGCCCTTCTTGGTGGGCTTGATGTTGATCTTTGCCCTCTCCTGGAAGGTCTGCCGCAGCACGTGTCTGACTAGGGGTTCCCGAGCGATCTGCATGGCCACCATGTATCGGGTGCCCTCCAGAACTGTCTCCGGGCTGGAGAACTGGCTGCACACATAGTCCTTGGCCAGCTCCACGGGCTCGGCTGGAAACTGCTCGGTCTCGTGGCGCTGATAGCTGTCTCGCAGGTTCTCTCCAAACTGCTCAGGGGTCAAGCCAAATTTTTTGGCCAGACCATCTGCCATGAGGAGCGATAATAATGATGAGGTGCTGTCGAGGACTTTAAAGTTAACCTTGGAAAAAATGCTAAACTTACCGAGTCCTACACTCTGACAGATGCTGTACATGTCTCTGCGGGATGCCAACTTGAGGTCTGGACCTTTCTGCTCCTCTTCCTCTTCCACCTCCAACTCCTCCTCCTCACCTTGAAGGACAATATCCACATGACGTATTCTGTACACATTGCAGCATGACAGCAGTTTATGAGCTCCAATCACCGTCTTCGGTGACTTCCTTGATCTTTCGGAGCCTCTTCTTGCTGGTCTTGGCAGCGTTCTGCATCTTGGGAATGTCTCTGCCATAGTAGAGCAGGAAGTGGTTGTACACGTCACCGAGCTCCTCCAGAGTCTGAACGTCTTTCAGCCTACATCATATCATTCATGAAAGTGACTGTTGGGCTTCACACATTAGCACACTGAAATGTAAGTGCAGCACTAGCTGGACGGACCTCTCCATGTCCGCCGTGTCCAGCGGGCGGATTCCGTCAGCCAAAGGTTTGTCCGGATCGGCAGAAATCTGCTCAAACTGGTAGGATTGCATCTTCTGAAAGAGGCGGGTCAAGTTCTGCTTGCGGGTCTTCAACTGAGTCCACTAGTGGAGGGAAAGTAGGCATGAACAACAGTGGCTTGATTTGAAGTGTTCTTTTAAGTTAATGTAAACTGTCTTCAGAGACCACGTGATAAGTAATTATAAAATGTAGGCACCCTCGTCCGAGGGGAAACACTGGATTAAGGACATTTGAGAACTTTTGAAAACTAGGATACCTTTTCATCCCACTGCCACACCTTCCACAGGTCGTTAATGTTCAGTTCTGGCTCCACATATTCTTTTCTGTAAAAAGCTATGAAGGGAACCTGAACAAAAACACATCAGATAAGCTCAGTGATCATACCTGGTTGGCACTCTTCCACTGATACAGGAAAAGCCTGCAAACAAACCTCAAACTGTTGATTCCTCATAAAGTTCAGCGCTTCTTTGATTTTGGCGATGGTGCTGGGGCCTTTCCTGCTGAAGTTGGCCGTTGTCCCTCTGTCCAAGTAATCTGTGCTCTCCTGTTCCCAGAGAGGGCAGTTAGTGGACGCCATTCTGCACAAAGCTACCTGTCCAGGAAAAAGTCGCAACCTGAATGGAGATGGTGAGAGTGGAGAAGCCGTGTCTGAAGATCCACTCTGCCTCCTCTTCCAGCTCGTCATCCTCTGCTGGTTTGACTGGGATAGATCGCAGCTGAGAAACAAAAACAGAATGTCAGTGTACACCAGGACTGCACGATGCTGGAAAAAATATGAATCACGATCGTATGGAATTATCTATTTCCATTCTCTCACACACACAATGCATTGCATGTTAAAGAAATACGTTTTTAAAGTTATCATCATTATTATTAGACTTCAGCTTTGAAGAAACGTCCAATGGTCTGTGACAGTCAGTGGGGGATTTTCTTAACAGAAGTCAATAGCAGACTGAAAGTAACACTTCAAGGTTGAAAAAAAAAAACTTGGCACACTGGCTCAGTCCTCAACATTAGATTAATGCACATAATAATTCAAGTAATTCATGCAATGACAGCTCGCCCTGGCCAGCAAGGGGGATGTCGGGCTGAGTGAGGAGGAAGTGTTGGCCACCAAACAAACGACAGCAGCATGAGGCCTTGAATAAAATGGCAGCTCGTTCAGTAAAATTTTGAAAAATGGTCAGCACGTAGAACTGCGATCACGTTAATGTGGATCAAAATTCTTGTGCAGCCGTATGGCAGCGCTGCTGAAGTAGCTTTTGGTATTCTAACACAATGTCAATAAAGTAAGACTAAATTACAGAAAGACACCAGTAAGTCAAAGACACAAAATAGTAAAAAAAAAAAAAGCGTTTACCTGGAACCTCTCAGGCATGTCCGTGGTGCGGATCTCGTTGTCCTGGTCAGTCATGTGACTACTCTCCAACTCGCTGGGCTCGTAGATCTCGAAGATGCTCTTTCGGCCCTGCCTCCTCTTGGTCTGCTTTTTGGGCCGGTCCCAGCCCTCTTCATCCTGGTCCTCCTCCTCCTCCTCGCCCTGGTCGTAGGTGTCGGCGTCAAAGTCGGCAAAGTCAAAGTCGCCGCCAAAGATCTCCTGCGCCTCCTGCAGGGCTCTGCCGGAAGACACAAGTTTCAGGTGAAGCTGCACCAGGTGGTGACAGAACCCAAGGACGGAGGACTCACGCGTCTGTGTATCCAGAGAATTTCTTGCCCCTTTTCTTGGTGATGGGTTGTCCATCATCATCCACAATAAAGTCATCTATGTCTGTTGAATAAAAGAACATTGTGCCGCATTGTTTCCACATATTCAATATGGCTGCAGATAACCTTTGACTGTTCATACCCGACTCCTCATCCTCTCCTTCCTCGTCGTCCTCTGCTTGATGGAGGGGCTCGTGGACAGCCTCGCCCTCCTCCAGCTCGCCATCCCCATCCCCATGAAAGATCTCATCTGCGATCAGGTCCTTCTCATCGTCATCTTCCTCGTCATCGTCCAGTGTCTTCACGCGGTCATATTTTTTCTTCTGCGGGAACAACACCATCACATGACCACTAAAAATGTGCTAAAAGACACAGAAAAAAGACAAAAAAGATCCATACCCTCCTCTTCACTTTCACGCCCAAGTTCTCCTCAATGAGGTCGAGATCGTCATCGTCCAGGTAGTCGTCGTAATCTTCAAGAAGGAAAAAAGTTGGAAGGAGTTTAGCACATGAAAAACTTTGTAAGCATGTAAGTTACTTACTTCGCTTCTTACGCCGATGCCTCACTTCCTCCTCTGAGTCACTCCCTCCTCCACTTGCACTCTTTTTCCCATCCTCCTCTTCTTCCTCCGGCTCCTCGTCTCCGTCATCGATGAGGCCGCGTAAATTGCCCTGCTCGTCCTGATCCTCCATGTTCTCCTCTTCCTCCTCATCTGCAGACAAATAACAGATGAGCATTCCACACTCCACGCATATGTCCACCCAGCCATGGGACATCATGTCAGGCCTCACCGTCATCCTCCATGAACCTCTGGGTCTTCTTGGGCTTCAGGTCCTTCTCTTCAAACTCCTCCTCAGACTCCTCCGCCTCGCTGTCGATGAAGTCCGACATGACTGCTGCTCCTGTGGAGATGTGCACGATCCCAGTTGAGCACTGAGCACATTGTCATCGCCAGTGTACACAGCACCATTCAAACGTTTAGACATACTTGCTCATGTTATTTAAAAAGTGTGTAACAAATATTGCCCGATACTATACATTATTCAATATGCCGGAAATGTTTATCTTACCAACTGCGACTCAAATCCTGTATTCTAAATAACAACCAAACAATAAGCTTTACAAATGTGAATGGATGGAATGAACTGATAAACCATAGAAAAAAATCAGCAGCGCGCAATGACGCAATGCGCACACACTATAAACAACCATGTTATTCGAGCACAATAAATGCTTGCGCTTTTGGTAATTAATGTGCTAAAATGACTTTACGCAAAATAGCTCTTCGAGTGGCTACCGCTAACCCATTTAAAGCAAAATAACAATGAGACAACTACCTTATTTACCAATGCATGTTTGGCTAGGTAGCACGCTAGCAGCCCTAAGTTAGCCTGTACCCTTTGCCGTGTTAAGGTAGCTAACATTTAGATGATTATTTATCTCTCTGGGTGTTATTTTAACGAACATGAACAACAAAATACACGGTAGTGGAACCAAGGGCCTCGGAGCTTGATCCCCCCGCTAGCACTGTTGATACAAAAGCGTAGCACAGTGCGTTAGCTTAGCGTAAACTCAAACGACAACAGCCATCTGACTTAAAACGCTAAGATTGTTTTGTCAATAATAACACGGCCGCGGGCGAGCATCGCGATCGGACTTACACGTCTCACCGCGAGGTAATGCTCCGTCAATATGTACAGTAATTTGGTGGTTGTGCAGTGTTTAGAGTCGGGCTGTTGTACTTGGAAAAGATGGCCGAGCGGCGTGATGACAATTCCGGGATGCAGTAACACTTCCAGACACTTTAGCAGCACGACTCTGCCCCCTGCTGTTTACTTTGCGCTGAACAAACAAACTAAAATTGTATATGGATCGATATTGTAGTCTCTTTGTTTACAATTCTTATCATATCAAAATAGAAAATACAGGAATGTTACTTTAGGGGCAATTTTAATAACAGACAGCATATACCAACGTACCCAGTGCAGGATCCCCTCCGCGCCAAGGGGGGCGCTGTGAGGCCACTGCAACCTCAGCGCGCTACGATGACGTCGCATAGTGTGACGTCAGCACAGCAGTGGTAATGGATGCGTTTAATGTTGCTCTTCTTTCGCACACTTTACTGTGTATTTTATTGTCTTTAGCGTTTTTATCGCGGACCTGTCTCGGCACGGAGCTGAGTTTCGTGACATGCGGCTCTGTCATCAAACTTTTAAACGTAAAACACAACGTGAGGCTGCATTCTCATGACGTACGCTACGGCTCCGGTGAGTTTTTATTACTATTTATTGACATTTGCTTAAATTCCCAGCATCGTTTGTAAGGAAATAAGTCAATGCGTTGCTAACAGAGAACAGCCTCTTCTTTGTCTGCATAACGACATGAAATAGTCAAATGTGTCTACAGATTCTCTGATTTCAAGTTGCCCTTCTTCTATTTGACAAGAGGATAAATATTTTGTTTGTTTAGTAAAATGCATGTATGAATGTGAGTGTGAATGGTTGTTTGTCTATATGTGCCTTGTGATTGGCTGGCGACCAGTCCAGGGTGTACCCCGCCTCTCGCCCAAAGTCTGCTGGGATAGGCTCCAGCATTTGTTCGCTCGCCTAGTGAGGACAAGCGGCTAGAAAATCGTATCGATGGACGATAATAATTATGTAGAAACGAGTGGGGTCAGCACTTACTGAGTGTTGTGTTTGGGGGGTTGGGGGGTACAGGAAGTGGACAGCAGTCAGTGACAGGCGTCATCAGCATGGAGGACAGCAACAGCTACTGGAGCGTGCGCGGGACTCGTGACACGGCCTGCCAACGAGGCAACGCAATCAAGTGCGGTCAGACCATCAGACTGACGCACGTCAACACGGGGAGAAACCTGCACAGCCATTACTTCACCTCGCCACTCTCCTCCAACCAGGTGCACTTCTCCGCTTCTTTGTAATGTTTGACCACTCATTTTGGATTATGTTCTCATCATCATTATTCTTCCTCCATAGGAGGTGAGCGCGTTCGGCGAGGAGGGCGAAGGAGACCACCTGGACGAGTGGAGCGTGGAGTGTGGCGGGTCAGTATGGAAGCGCCAGGAAGCGGTCCGCTTTCGCCACAAGGCCACTGAAGCGCTGTTGTCGGTGACGGGGGAGCAGTACGGCCGACCCATCCATGGTCAGAGAGAGGTCCACGCCATGTCCAGCAGCACTCAGCACAGCTTGTGGAAGGCCATGGAGGGCATCTTCATCAAGCCCACCGAGGCCATGCCAGGCCAGAACCACCACTACATGCACACGGAGCTCTGAACTTTGTCAGTAATGGCGACATGTTGCAGATGCTATTCTTCTCTTCCTCAACCCTCCCTTTCTTCTCCCAGCTTCTTCTACTGAGGAAGCTCAATCACTCACTTCCTGTTTCTGGACTTTCTGTCTTGGAGACCAGAGCAAACGCGCTGTGACATCATCACAACTACTTCCTGCTGAGGGGAACGTGTGCCTTGTTCTGCTCTTTGTAGTAAACACATATTTATGGAACAACAGCAACAACAACAAGCAACTCTTTATTTTTTACCATGGACTAAATTATCTCTGCAGACGTGCACACACACACACACACACACACAGTTTTGACATAGCATTACAGGACCTGATGCTATTTGTTGTTCAGTGTTGTCCAGCCATGCTGTACAAAAAAAATGCCACACATGGAACAAAACCGACAATAAATACCTCAAATTCAAAGACAGGGAACATTGGACTGGTTTCTAATATGCCTGATTTAAAGAAAAACACAGGACAATGATTTTAGGCAAAACAAATGTTCTTTATCAACTTATTTGTGAACAATTTCAACAATATTTAATACAATATCAAGAAAATAATACAATTATTCCCTTTTATTACATAGAGTTTGAGAAAAATAACATCCATAATGCAAAATAAAGAAAAGTAAAAACTACAATTGGCTCTCATTTAAATCCTTTGGCTTTTTGCCCCAAAGCCCTACTGTGACTAAGAACTTATTCCCTGAGTTTGTAAACAATACAACAAAATGTAAATACATAACCGTAAATAAATGTAACTAAATAGAACAATATCAACAGGATTAACAACAAAACAAAAAACATTGGTGAAACAGACGAGACGAGAACTGAAAAATAGCGATCTCACCATGCTAGTATCGATCATATATCAATACTCTTGGTATCGATGCTATATCGATTCACTCGCCCCAGCTTTATCGCAAACAAGCAAGCAAGCAGATACCTCTTATAAAACAAGGCTTTATTGCATAAACATATGTGTAGATATAGATATATATATATATATATAGTATGCGAAATAAATGATTGGATAACTATACAACTATTGCTCTTTTCCTTCTCTTCTTCAAAGCAGCATGCCGCGCTTGTGTGGTCATGTGATGAAATCTACATACCGTCCCGTGAGGCGCGCGTGCACGAGTCGCCAAGCAAGTGACGATGACGAGGGGGGGGGGGGGGGGTAACAAGACGGTGCTGAAGAAGCATCAAAAGCCGTGATCACGTGACCTTGCATATTCAGCACAATGCCCTCTCGCCCACTCTCGCGTCACAAAAAGGATGACATCATGCATTTACACCAACTATAGTACATCGATATGATCAATATGGACTCATTCATTCGCCTGTGAACTAGGTGTTATTATTACAGTGGAACCACCAAGTGGAACGCCCCTAAAGTGGTACAATTTCAGAGACAAGGACGAGTAATTAACCCTCGTTTTTACATTCAGTGATGCCAAATATTAAATGATGATAGCCATAGAGCCCTAATTAGCTTCACTTATTGTGAGAGGTGTAAAAATGCCTCGAATGTTGAACAAAACGTCCTCATGCAAGAATATGAACTTTTGCTTTTTTCTTTGAGTTTTTTGGAGTTGTCCCAGAGAAGGAGGGTGCCAGTTTAACTTCTTGTATGACACTTAAGAATGTTAAAACATTGCCTGTACATTTCATGAACGTGTTATAACACCTCAAACTACAACATGGGATTTTTATTCACATTATTTTCAGTGGGAAAAATGTATTAAAATGGGATCAACCTGGAAATCAAGCAGTGTAGGAGGTTCCACTCTATGAGGTCATGACCCTGTTTGCTAAAATGATCACTTCTATTTGTCCGACGTCTTTTATCCGTCACCTCAGCACCTGTTCAAACATGGCTGCAGTTTTCATAGGGGCCACTAGGGGGCAGCCTCCTCCGCACATCCCTAATCTAACAATGGCCTTCATACATTCTGTTGTTATTATGCGGTTACATAATACATTCGTATGATATATATAAATATCATCTATAAATATCTTATATACAGTACAATAGTGAGGGGTGTTTAGTGTGCTAGCATGCTACTGTGTGACCTACATTTAGCACACTGGTGGAATGACAATGAGATGTTTTCCCAGCGTCAGTCCTCGCCTCTGTCCTCCTTTCACCATCACACACTCCTCTCCTCCTCCTCCTCCTTCTTCTTCTTCTTCTACCAGACTTGGGGACAAGTTGTGCTCCATGTAGGACAGGAGAGGATCCATAATGAGTGTTCACTGACAAGAAGATGAGGAATGGCTCCAAGCACCTGATCAGTGTTGTCAATAAATAGAAAAGTAATTTAAAGGGTAGTCAGCAAAATAAAATCCATTCTTCTTAGTTTAGAAAAATTGAATTCTTTTCCAGTTCTCAGTGAGTCCAGTCAGTTGAAAAGGTGACATCCTCAAATGAACATCTCTCCTCATTCAAATCAAAACAAAGAATGACATGTTCTGCTCCATCTAGGTCCATCCTGGTCCATTGTGGTCCAACAGCCTCCGTCCTGGTTCATTAGTGTCCATGTGGTCCATGTGGTCCATGTGGTCCATGTGGTCCATGTGGTCCATGTGGTCCATGTGGTCCATGTGGTCCATGTGGTCCATGTGGTCCATGTGTCCCGGTGCTCACAGTGCTCACGAGTGTTTACTCCATGCCATTGCGCAGCATCTGATTGGCTGCAATCAGCATGACGCTGATGATGAACGCGATGGCGAAGGCGCAGATGAGACTTTTCCTGACGCACGTCTGACGGTTCTTCTTCATGGGATGCACTGAGGGACAACCGGCACACAAGGACGTAAGACATACCTGACTTAATGAAAGATGATGCAATATGAACACAAAGTGTGATCCGTGACAAGACAGAGGTGTCTCTTCTCTACAACCCGAGTGTCATCGATAAGTCAAGCTGGTTCCGAGTTCTGGATCTAACGGGATCAGCGGCAGTGGACCGCCACGGAATGGAAGCAAGCATCAAGGAAGGAGGCTGGCTTCTTTTTTACTAAAAACATCACAGGACCAGAATCTAGACCAGAACCAAACAAGAGGTCCATCATCCCTCATGTGTCTCCTTGGGTATTTTCTTATGTGTGTCCTCATGTGTTGATTCCCCGCTTGGCATCTCTGTGTGGAGTTTGCATGTTGTCCCCGTGCATGCGTGGGTTTTCTCCGGGTACTCCGGTTTCCTCCCACATTCCAAAAACATGCTAGGTTAATTAGCGACTCCAAATTGTCCATAGGTATGAATGTGAGTGTGAATGGTTGTTTGTCTATATGTGCCCTGTGATTGGCTGGCCACCAGTCCAGGGTGTACCCCGCCTCTCGCCCAAAGACAGCTGGGATAGGCTCCAGCATGCCCGCGACCCTCGTGAGGATAAGCGATACAGAAAATGGATGGATGGATGGATGTCTCTTTGTATGAGTCCTCATGTACGTCCTCATGTGTCTCCATGTGTGGGTTTCCTTGTGTGTCTTCAGCCTTCTCTTTGTATGAGTCTCCTTATATGTCTCCCTGTGTGTGTATTTTAATGTCCTCCTGTGTGTGTCCTCACATGTCTACCTGTGTGTGACCTCACGTGTCTCCCTGTGTGTGTCCTCATGTATTTCCTTGAGTATGTCCTCAAGCTCCTCCGCCCCTTCATGAATCTTTGTCACGTTGACGAAATGAATATTTCAGAACAGACAAGTTGGAAGCAACAACGGCTCACATTTGACTGAGCGGTAGAAATAAGCAGAGAGTACATTTTAAACACATGCAAGATTCACGCTGTCCTGACATGTCGGGAACACCACCAGGACCAAGATAGTCATGAGCGGCTTCTTGTCTGACGTTCAAAGGATTGTGGGTAACGGGCTGTGACACTTTTCCACTTCATTTCCTGAACAAAGACCCGTCATCCGGCTTAACATTTGTCTGAACATTTATAATTCACTTTTAAGGGAATGCCATTCCACTATACGGATCATCTTGACACAAAACATCACGGCCATAAGTTAGACTGTTCAGCTCACACAACTACAGAAACATCCTAGATGTGGACAACCTTCATGCTAAGCTATATAAACAATGTCAGCGTGGCAAGATTTCATGCTAAGCTAACCACTGTTTTGCCCCTGGCGGGCCATATTTGGCGTATTGTAATACAATTTGTGCAATAACGATGGTAAAAGCAGTCCAATATGAGTGAATTTATGCTAAACTATTTGTCTGAACAAAACAACCAATCACACTTCTTAGCTGTGTTAGTGTAATATCTAATTATACAGTAAAGTACCTCACTAAAGTATACTAACATCTCTCTATGATGTGTACATGGAACAGGCACATAAAGGAGTGTATTAGTAGTAAGTTGTATTGTGAGAAATGAAGGCCCCCTCACCTCCCTCGTACTCGGGACAGTTCCCTGAGGTCTCATTGAGGCTCTCCTCCTCCGTGATGATGATGTTCTCAATGTCCTTCATTGTCAGGTGGTCGCGGAAGGCGTGAAAGAGCACCTGCTTCAGCTCGTCCAGGGACAGCTGCTGCATGTCAAACTGCGGGGGGGGGGGCACACGGTGCACGCAGGTCAGTGCACGTACAACACACACACACACACACACCGTATCTGTAATCTGAAGATGCAATGAGGTCAAGGCTGAATTATTGATTAGGTGGTGTCCCTAATGAAGTGGCCAGCAGGTGTAAGCAGGATGACTGCGACGCTGTCCCCCATCAGTAACCTCCAAGACAGCTTGACAGCAAACACAATCAGGAAGTGTGTTTAACGTGCACACACACACACACACACACACACATTCATGCACACGGGGTGACTTTGCTTGTCACTTTTCACTGAGTAAGCTGCAGTGTGTGTGTGTGTGTGTGTGTGTGTGTGTGTGTGTGTGAGGACTCAGTAGGAGCAGCAGGTACTCACGCAGCAGGTACTCAGTGTGGACAATAGAAGCACATAGTTTGTTCCAAAAAAGCCACCCAGGTGATTTACACTTGAAATTTATGATCTCAGCCAAGGAGATTATGTTCCCGTTAGCAGGATTTATGTGTTTGTTTGTCTTAATAAAAGTATTTTTCCAAGGATGTCCCCATCATTACACCAGGTGACAGTCCAGGCACGGACTATTTCATCACACATGACATCAGCCTTGGTGGAGGTATTATAAAAGACAGATGGAAGAGATGGACCAAGAGGAGCCATCACCACCATCCTGAAGGACATCAAGCTGTTCCACTGAGCGCGCTCAGAACGTGCTCGTATGCTGCTGCCTTTTAGACGAGGCGTCCACCAAATGTCTCTGACAGAGGCACCATATTTTTGACGGTAGTACTTGGACACCATCGCTTGTCTGAGCAGATGAAGACCACTGAGACCAGCCTGTCACTGGATGCTCCATTCTGCTTCCTGCATCCGTCGCCACGGTTACCGTTTCTAGCGCCTAGAAAACTCATGGATCAAAAGGCCCCAAATGTCTCATTGATTCAGACGTTAGGTGTGCAAAGCCAATCGTATGGATACCAGGATGTATGCAGGCTTCATTGGCAGCCGGGATCACTTGTTTTTCTCATCAGATTGTCAGACTGTCAGCAGAATGAGACAACTTGAGTCAGGAATTCTTCAAAGCTCATGTCTGGATCTCCTCAAGGGGCCCAGAGGGGAAAACAAATAGAACCAGTGAAAAGTTTCGTGCTTATCTCACCACACACACACACAGAGTCAAAGATGCACGAGTCAAGTCGAATCCAATCTGAGAGCAACAGCATCAAGTTTCTGGGAACGACACAAAAAACTTGAAGTGGATGTCAACTCCATCCTTTAAAAATCCGAAGAAATACAACTTCCAAAAACTACATCTATGGTGCTTTTGGACAGCACTGGGGGCGAGGTGGGTGGAGTGCTTACCCAGGGACACAACAGTGAGTGGGTGGAGGGCGCAAGGATCAAACCCCCAACCTTCTGGCTTCTGAGCTCTACCCCGTGAGACATTTCATTCATTCATTCATTTTCTGCCGCTTATCCTCGCGAGGGTCGCGGGTATGCTGGAGCCTATCCCAGCTGTTGTCGGGCGAGAGACGGGGTACACCCTGGACTGGTCGCCAGCCAATCACAGGGCACATATAGACAAACAACCATTCACACTCACATTTGGAGTCACCAATTAACCTAGCATGTTTTTGGAATGTGGGAGGAAACCGGAGTACCCGGAGAAAACCCACGCATGCACGGGGAGAACATGCAAACTCCACACAGGGATGGCCGAGGGTGGAATCGAAATTGGGTCTCCTCGCTGTGTGGCCCGCGCGCTAACCGTGCAGCCCCTCCTGAGACCCAGTCACTCAAATACAGTGTTGATGGAGTGTGTTGTCTTTCTGACACTTCAAAGTGCACTTTTTACTACACCACTAAAGCGTCAACAGTCACACACGGGTGTGATGTGTCTCACTTTCCTTTCCTTCACACTGTGCCGGCCTGCCAAAGCCAAAACAATCATGTCTGCCACGTGGAACTTACCTAAAATTGATGAGAGTGAGGAAAAAGCGGTAGAAAATGAATGAATGAATGAATGATAGAAATTTTGCACCGTGTAAAACATACCAAGACAAATGTCTCTCAGGGATAGCACGGTCAAATTTGAAGAACACTTGACAGGGTATGGGGATTTTTGAGTCAAACGGTAGATAATGTAAGTAAATGCAAATAACCCAAAAACAAATAAATTCATCAGACGAGATGACCACCCTTCGCCAGCGGTGGAAGACACAGGGTTTGCTGGCTTCTTTCTTACGTGGAACCCACCAACGTGCTACTGGAGGTTCTCTTCTCTTGAAAAAGTATCGTAATTTCCAGTGTATAAATAAAAGGGGTGTGGCTAATTCATGGTCATGTTCTAATATTGCGGCATCTCCTTTACTTGAGAACGACTACAAATTGTTTAAATCTGAAACGTTGGCATCGTTTAACACGAGAATACAACATTGTAACTACATTTATAGGTCAGAAAAGTGGGAAAAGCATCAGCATCAGCATCAGTTTCCATGATGCATTTCTTCCCATGCAGCAAAGCTTTTCACTGGCATGGCTGCCAGGGTGCTGCAATGATTCATTCAGCTGCCTCATTCAGCTGCCTCTGGTGGACAGGGGAACAAAAAGAACATTAAGGCTTGTCTCAATTGTGCCAGAAAACATCTTGATGATCCCCAAAACCTTTGGGAAAATACTCTGTGGTCTGACCAGACACAACTTTTAATCTTTTTGTGTATACTGTATCCCAAAAGTCTGGGCATGTAATAGACACATACTGTATACAGTAATATACAGTGGTGTGAAAAAGCTTTGGGACTCCAGCAAACTACAGCGAGAGACATTATCCACAAATGGCATAAACACAGAACTGTGGTGAACCTTCCCAGGAGTTTGAACATGGCTCCCTCGCTCTGTTGCGTTTTTTTCAAAACTGTATTAATTAATGTTCATTGCAGTTTCGTGATTGGTATCCTCCCAGTCCATGTGGAAGTGGTACATTCTTGTCTTTTTTTACTTCTTCCCCGTGTACGTGGCATGTCTACAACTCCTGTAAATGTTCCCCTGTACTTTGACCATGACAGCAGTTTTCCTACAGCTGAGTCTTGTAATATAGGGACCCGCTTACGGAGCCCACTACCTCTGCTGATGGACTTCTGTGGCCATTACATGGTGAAAGTGTAAAGTCGACTAAGGGGGTGTTAGTTCATGTTTAGAGGGCTCTAATCATGGCAAAAATACATATTTTAAAGGTTTTCTATGCTCTAACTATGAAAATATTCCGTTTATTAATATTGAATCCTAGAAATTCATTTATCGCGGTCTGGAGGCAATTAACTGTGAATTAATTAACCTCCCTCCTCCAGCTGTGGAACAGCTCACAGCAAAAGAAGGTGCTTGTGACCTTCAACAGCCCTCACGGAGTCTTAGTTCACATCCAAGTATCTCGATGTGGGCCACCCCACCCGCCGCATGCTCACTTATCTCCACACACGCCTTCAAAGCCGCGAGCGGACCATGGTTCAACGTCAACATCAAGATGAGGGACATCAATGTGGACGTGTTTTCGTGTTTGCAAGCTGACACGAGATGTCCTCGTCTACGCCTGTTCTCCGCCATTGGGACTTGAGAGAGGGATGCCACGATGTTGAAGGACGAAGACGGCGTGTTGGCCAGCATGTAGATGAGGAGAGAGCCTGAGACGCATCAACAGCTCAGGTGGAGGGAGGACGTCACACGTGCACCAAAACACACACACACACACACACACACACACTCCCACAAGGGAACTGACTTAAAACTCAGCAGACTTGTTTTCCATGGAGAGGAAGAAGTCTTTGTTCTTATCAGGGAGCACAGGAAGCAGGTAGTGTGCCTGTGTGTGTGTGTGTGTGTGTGTGTGTGAGTACGTATGTGTGCACTGCAGAAACTAGGCTGCGTTTAAAGATTTGCTCTGATTGCAACATGCACAACGGGCGGGCGAGGCAGAGGAGAGCGTGAGCGTGAGCGGGATGATCAACATGGAGACGGCACCAGCGACATTATCATCACCTGCCAGAAGATGTTGTCGATGGTGTTGCCAAGGAAACCTTCTCTGTTGTCGGATGACAGCAGCTTGGGCCCCAGTATCGTCATAAACTCCTCAAAGTCCACCTGACCGTCCCCTACACACACACACACACACACACACACACAGAGCAAAACATCAGCTACTAAGATTTTCCTTTCCCAGAAAGTGAGAAGGTGCCCTGCAGAAAGATCAACAGATGGAGGTTCTCTCATCTGTGACAAACCATAAGGCGTGTGTAAGGTGCCCATGTCTTAACATTGAAGCAACAATTAGCATGAAAGAAACCGTGTCTGTGTCTAAACTGGCACATTTCCCGACTTGCACTAATTTTTGACTGTTGGCCACACTGTCAGGAGACTGGGAAGACCTGGGTTCCATTCTGTGTGGAGTTTGTACATTCTCCTTGTGCATGCGTGGGTTTTCTCCGGTTTCCTCCCACATTCCAAAAACATGCTAGCTTAATTGACGACTCCAAATTATCCATAGGTATGAATGTGAGTGTGAATGGTTGTTTGTCTATATGTGCCCTGTGATTGGCTGGCCACCAGCCCAGGGCGTACCCACGCCTCTCGCCCGAAGACAGCTGTGATAGGCTCCAGCATAACCCCACAAATATCACCCTCTTGGCCACGAAGGGGAGGGACTAACTTGAAATAATGTCCACATGACAGCAATATGAACTCATGTAGTCCGTATACTTATTAAAGTGTACATAAATTAATGTAGTCAAATGTGGTCACTAGCTGCTATCGTCCTGTGAAGAGAAAAGTCATTATAATTGGACGCTCATCAGGTCGAACAATTTTGAACCCCAACATCATTTTTGTTAAAAATACATCTCTAAAGTTCAGTTGGAACCACCGACGCACAATATGTCACCGTACGTCACCGTACGGCAGCAAGCATGCAGGAATCAGGAGGTTGTTGTTAGATTGTATGCTAATGTTAGTACTCTCCACTCTTAAAAGGCAACGCTTTATCTTGACTGTGACATTTGCAAAATGCAGTCTGGCATAAACAGAGGCTCGCGTTCCATTCATGAATAGATGAAGTTAAGTGCACAGCCGACACTTTGAGATGTCAAGGTTTAACATCAGCTTTAAATGTAAGTGTGGGCGGGGCAACGTACGTACTAAAACTTTTTTTTATGTGCTATAGTGACGTGCAGTCAATTAAATAAATGAATAATGATAACATAATATTAATATCTGTCCATTGAACTGTATTTAAATAATCCTGCCAGTTTCTGTTTGTCAGCAAGTCAACTATAATACATATGTTGCAAAAACCTTTATTATACACTATGACTTCCGACATCCTGTAAGAGTGACATCATTATTCTTGTACCTTGAACAATAAAAAACAAAGCTATCCTCGCTTCATCCTAAAGAAGTGGGGTTATGTGTGAGCTGGAAGGTGCTTGTCACTGCCGTCCTTCCATAGGAAAAAAAAGTGTTCTGTTTTGATTCTGTGCTGAATTACTGAGTGCAGCGCTGGGCACATCCACCCTCAATAGTCGCCAGCTTGGCAACACAGCAGAAGGGGAGGGACTATCAAAGAAAAAGTAATGGAGTCATCTCCCCACCATTTGAAGCAGGGGGTACATGCAAATGAGAACAAATCATAAGAAATGTATATTTTTAATCTCTGTTGTGTGTAAAGCGTCGGGTTAAGATTACGACGTTCATTTCCCGTATGTGCATAATAACGGTAACGGATTTAGGACAGCACTTTGTAATTTTTTCCCTGTCAGGGGTTACCACAGCGAGTCAATTGCATGAATGGTTTTGGCTTCGTTTTGAGACAGATGCCCTTCCTGACGCAAACCTGGCTGGGAATTGAACCCATGCCCTCTGCCATGAGAGGCAAAACACTGCAAAAACAGTCTTGAATCAAGTCCAAATGATCGTGAAAAGAGGCAACTTTTGTCATTCATTCATTTTCTACCGCTTATCCTCACGAGGGTGGCGGGGGTGCTGGAGCCTATCCCAGCTGACTTCGGGTGAGAGGCGGGGTACACCCTGGACTGGTGGCCAGCCAATCACAGTGCACATATAGACAAACAACCATTCACACTCACATTCATACCTATGGACAATTTGGAGTGGCTAATTAACCTAGCATGTTTTTGGAAAGTACACTTATCGGAAGTATTACATTTGCGACACAGCCATGGTTAGCTCTTAAAGCAGGCTGGCATCAAACGAATGTGTTTGTGCGTCATTCACAGACTGTCAATTTGTGTGTGTGTGTGTGTGTGTTTGTGTGTGTCGGTGCAGCCTCACCATCCATGTCCAGCCTCTGCATGATGATGGCCAACTCCACCTCACTGGGCATGTAACCCAGCGAGCGCATGGCCATTCCTAGCTCCTGCTTAGAGATGAAGCCATTCCCGTCACGGTCCAAAACACGGAACGCCTCACGGATCTCTGCCAGACACACACAGATACACAATAAT
This sequence comes from Doryrhamphus excisus, assembly GCF_037039965.1. Lineage (NCBI taxonomy): Eukaryota > Metazoa > Chordata > Actinopteri > Syngnathiformes > Syngnathidae > Doryrhamphus > Doryrhamphus excisus. The sequence goes on from NC_136377.1 coordinate 14,511,229, forward strand.
GTCACAAACACACAGGTACCCCCCCCAAAAAAAACACCAATTATGATGCGCCCAATCTCTCCAGAAATAGCTGTCATTTTCCACACTGAATACCTGTCAATCACTCTGCTCTGAGACAGAAAGGAGATAGAATTGATGCTCACAGTAAGGTAGGGGTGTCCAAACTTTTTCCAAGGGCCATCAGAAAGAAAAATTGAGGGACGTGGGGCATCCACTTTGATCAAATGTAATTAAGGCCAGGAAATAGTCCCAAACCTGCACTTTGGACACCCCTGCAGTAAGAAGAGAAGGAATAATTCCAGCACTCCTTCCATGGAGGAGCAACAGGTCGTCTCCCTGAGCCAAATCCTAATCCTTGCCCCAAATGGAACAAAGAATTATACATCAAATTCATGTTGATCTCCCACAGGTTGGATGTGATTAACATTCCCATCCCGACTGGCTGCTCCTTTCTATGAGGAAAAGTTCATTCCCTGAGGAGCGTCTTTGCCCTGTCAGCTGCCTGAGAGGTGACGTGCCTCTGCGCTCCTGACAACGCCTGGGCTCTCACGGCCCACCTCCATCCCTCAGGCCATTCATATTCTTACAGGAAGCACACATAAAAACACCAAAGATGTCAGGAAGTCTGGACACAGGCAAAAATCATTTATTATTCAACATTTACAGATATATATTAAAAACAGTAAAGGCTTCAAATGACAAAATAACCGGTTGGGCCACCCTTAGCAGCAACAACTGCAATCAAGCGTTTGCGATAACTTGCAATGAGTCTCTTCCAGGAATTTTGTCCCACTCATCTTTGCAGAATTGTTGTCATTCAGCCACATTGAAGCACCTTCTTAAGGTCATTCAGGACTTTGACTAGTCCACTCCAAAGTCTTCATTTGGTTTTTCTTCAGCCGTTCAGAGGTGGACTTGCTGGTGTGTTTTGGATCATTGTCCTGCTGCAGAACCCGAGTTGGTTTCAGCTTCAGGTCACCAACTGGGTGCAAAACAACCCCAAACCATCACACTACCGCCACCATATTTTACTCTTGATATGATGTTCTTTTTATGAAATGCAGTGTTACTTTAACACCAATTGACCAAAAAGTTCAACTTTTGTGTCGTCACACCGCAAAGTATTTTCCCAAAGGTCTTGGGGATCATCCAGATGTTATCTGGCAAAATTGAGACGAGCCTTAATGTGTTTTGGTCTTGGAACTCTGCCATGCACGCCGTTTTTGTCCAGTGTCTTTCTTATGGTGGAGTCATGAACCTTAACTGAGGCAATTCTTTGGACGCTGTTGCGGGGTGCTGCTGTTTTGTGACCTCTTGGATGAGTGGTCGCTGTGCTCTTGGGATCATTTTGGATGGCTGTCCACTCCTGGGAAGGTTCACCACTGTTCCACGTTTTCATCGTTTGTGGATAATGACTCTCACTGTGGTTGGCTGGAGTCCCAAAGCTTTTTCCAAACCATGACATGCCCAGACTGCGTTAGTATGTTAAATTGAGTAATGCTCACAGACACTTTGACTGACTGGCTTCATGCTGTTTAATAATAATTCTATCAATTGCAAAGTGAACCTCCATTCATCAAATTAGCACATTAAAAACATTTTGTGGTGAATAAAAGTGTTTCACTAGTTATTGTTGTTTAATTGACGTGCTAACTGCAAGGTACATTGTTGACTGACAGGTGAGCCTCCCTAAAAAAGATCCTTGAATGGCTCCTACCTCCTCCTTCCCTCTAATCCTTTGTCCGTTCCTTGTACGATAAAGTGAGGATGTGGAAGGCGGGTGAGTGTGCGGTCTCTCCAAACAAAGTAAGATTTATTTGTATGCAGCAGTGAGTGAAGAGTGCACGTTGAATGAGCAGCTCCCTAAAGTAACTGTGTGTGTGTGTGTGTGTGTGTGTGTGTTATGAGGGAACGCACACGCTGTGATTGATGAAATGCCTTAAAGAGGAGAGTGGCGCTCCTACATGGAATGATTAAGAAGTTGAGATGATCCTTGAAGAACCTTCACAACCTCAGTGAAGTGGGATTTGGAGGGTTCACACGCTGACAGTTTAAATCTCCCCCATCACCGTGTGGCCGCGCATTGCTTCGGTCTGTCTGGCGATACACTACAAAGCCCTTCATGACGACCTTGACCCACACCGGTGTGAAAAGTTGCAACGTGCGCAAGGGAGGAGGATTAAACGACAAAGTGATGCTTGATAACAGTGGCTTGGTCACAAGTGTAAAGACAAACAAACGTTGGATTAGCTGCTTCATACTGGAGACACGTGTGCTTCCTGTAGTGGGAATAGGCTTTGTTTGTCTGTGTGGAGAAAAGGAAGCTTATGTAAGAAAGATAATGACGTTTGCTGTCATGCTGCAGCGACCAACGCTTACTAGTGTGAATGCTGAGAGACACGCACTATTGTGTATATTATATATATATATATATATATATATATATATATATATATATATACACACCTTATTGTTTTTTAATCACAACCGCAAACCTAATTGGTGGTATAATATTGTTTTGCAAAAAAATAAGATCCAGCGTCTGATTTGTTGTCATTTTGTCCCAGTTAATCCCTACCCTTCTGCTACGTAGCCAATATGGCGACTATTGAGGATGGCAAGCGAGGACACTAGAAATGAAGAGGACTGCATCCACTTCCATAGTATGCCATAGTAGTTGGCCGCCATGATGGTGAGCAGAATCCAGAAACATTGCATTGTAAGCATGTCCAGGGCACAATGCTCAGATTAGATTTGTCATTTTCCAAGTTCGTCACAAACAAAGATAGGTACGTGTCATAAAAATGTTCTAGCTTTATAACACTGGTTGTTGTAAATAAACAGGACATTGGACAAGACTCACACAATTTACCTTTAAGCTACTCTGTTTCTCTGTGTGAATTTGTGTCAAGTTGGTGATGATAATTTAGGCTATACATCTTAATTGGTAAGTTTTGGTAAGAAACACTGTAAAGAAGAAAAAAGTCAAATAAAAAAAAAAACATTTCTGTCATACTGCTGCTGTTGTTTTTTGCCAGAGGTTGTGTATGTGTATCTTAGAATTATACCAAAGCTGTTTCAGGTACTACAAAATGGGCCCACAATTTAAAGCAGTTGTCCAGAAATGGAGGTTGGCAGGCCACATTTTCAAATTTTGGAGTACTTACTATCTCCTCTGTCCGCATAAAAACAGCATTTGGAGAACACTTTGATACTATAGCCTTGTGAACATCAGCTGAGCAGCATTACACAGTACAAGAGAAAGTCATTTGTTGTTACTAAAATGGAAAGACAAAGTGATATTAACAATGGAAGAGAGACAGACCATCTTAACTTTTCAAAATGTAGGTTATTCCTCCGGAGACATTGCAGTGTTCGAAAACTTTTGACCGATAGTGTCCATGTAGGTCATATTTCTAGAGTACAATGGATTTTTGCACATTTGTATACAGGATATACCTGTACAACCCACACACACTACACACAGGAATCAAACACTAGCTGTATGGTCTGCACGCTAACCACTCGTCCACCATGAAGTCTCTACACGCATCATATAACTTTATTTTATAATATCCATGTTTAGCTGATACATTGTACGCTGTTGTCCGCCTTGCTCTCTTGCTTACCATCATGGCGGACTTTCTGCTCCATGCTGTACTATACTCTTCCATTCATTTAGTGTCGTTAATATTAATAGCCAGTGTCCAGCACTGTGCACTCACCATTTTGAATTGAGTGCAACATTCAGGTACTGACAGTGAACCAGGTTTTGTCATATATCTCAGTGTGAACGCACCCAATTCCAATTTTTAGATCTTTTAGATTTTCCAGAATCTGCACCTATTCCGGCTGTATTTCCTTTGATTTGTGCTTCCTTCCAAAACGGTCTGTTTTAATTTATTCCACCCCCTTCATTGTGATTGGTCACAGACCCAAAGTGCTTCCTAACTATGAACCACATAAGGAAGTCTGTCCCTCTGTGACATCACAAAGGGGCAGTTTTACCACGCCTGTTGAAACGGAGTGATTTGAGCCATCCCAAACTTCTATCAGGGCTCACTTCCAAATGCCCAAACCTTATTATCTGAAACTTTGGCATGGTTTAACACGAGAATACAACATTCTAACTACATTTACAGGTCAGAAAAGTGGAAAAACACAATAGGTCCCCTTTAAAAGAAGTGCGCCAATTAAGTCACAGCAATAGTCTTTGTTCGGTGACATCATCTGTCAGTATTCAGACACTGACATTTCTATCTCAGAGATGAAAGTGAAAGTAATGGAGTTAATCGCCTGTGCTGACAGCTAACGACATGATGTCGTTCCTGTTTGAAGTGCATGCTTCATTTGTCAGCGTGGTGACAATCTCGCCATCATCAGTAGACTCATTACGCTTTGGTACATTTCCCAGCAGGCAGAATGGCTGACTTGGTGATGCCACAATCAATACCATCAATAACGCTTACTGGTGACCACAAGTCAGGCACTGACACTGGCACTAAATAGGATGAATGGAAAGGAGGCGTGAAACAAGAAGAACCGACCTCCGAGCTCCTCCGTGGAGATGCTGGTGAGCTGGAAGGCTTCAGAACCTTCTGTTAACGAGCTGGTCAGGTAGTTGTCTGGATAGAGAAGACCCGCACGCACATGATGGAATGGCATCTTCCTCCTGCACACACACACACACACACACACTGATGTTAGAGAGCAGACCATGACAACAGAGGACAACATTGTTCCTTGCCAACTCATGAAGCCATTAGTGCTGACATGCTAATGACAAATAAGCACATCCGAATTCAGTGGAGACCCAAAAAGATGCTGTGGCAAACACTGCACCAAAGTCCTACATGCTGCAGTCTAAGCTCCACCACTCAGACGACAAAGACGAGAAATATTTCATCCTGAAGATTTCCTTTATATTGTTTCCAATATATCAATCACCACGGTGTATTTTTGTACTTGGGATACTACTTCATCATGATTGCTACACTTCCAATTTGGGATTCAATTAAGATGGGACTTAAACCGTAGCCATCGTGTGTGGACAAAAAAGTGAAGGTCAAATTCAATGAATTCTGATGGAAGTGCCCTTGAGCATACTGACCCGTGCCCAGGCACAACACGCTCCCCCTCTTGGTGGGACAGGGCCCGGCCTGATTGCAGGTTGTAAATGACACATGACACATTTCATCAATTCATCATTTCATCACTTCATTTTTATGCTAGGGTCACGGAGCCTATCCCAGCTGTCTTGGGGTGAGAGGCGGGGTACACCCTGGACTGGTGGCCAGCCAATCACAGGGCACAAACAACCATTCACACTCATATTCATTCATCCAAAAGGTCACAAAAGACCCCACATTCATACCTATGGATAATTTAGAGTCACCAATTAACCTAACATGCATGTTTTTGGAATTTGGGAGGAAACCAATCTCCTGATTGTGTGGCCTGCATGCTAACCACTCGAACACCGTGCAGCCGACACATTTCATCATAGAAATAAAATAGGACTCAAAATGATCCAAAAGCATATTTGTTCTTCCGAGACTACATTAGTGAACGTAATAAAAAGGTGTGATTTAATTCTCGTGAGTAATTAATGACAGCCGCCACCTTGCACAAAATAATCAGAACGACTTGCTCAAAAAAGAATTAAATAAGTCCACAAAATCAGGGAAATTGCAGAAAAACAGCAGGAAAAAGTGATGGAACAAACAAACGGGCCAAGGTATGAGTTAGTGTAGACCAGTGGGGACCTGTAAAGGGATGGGGGAATCATACTCAAGTCCAGCACGGCACGAATGACCTTGTGACGCCCTAAATGCTGCATGGCAAAGGTATGAGTAAAGAGGTAGCGCTGGGCACTATGCAATGAGCTGACTGGATAGTGGCTACTTCCTGAGTGGGAGAAGGAAAGACGCACACTACCATACCTTCCTCTGGACTTGGACCTCTTGGTGGTTTTAAGTCACTCCCATGGGACCTTTGAGGCCAAGATCAGTGTTTTTCTCCTCTTCTTCTTTCACCTTCTCTTTTCCTCGCTTCTTCATATCCCTTTAGTCCCCCTTCTTCCTCTCCTTGTTTACATGTTTTCTCTCTCTCTTCTTCTCTCCTCGTGACTTAGGGCTATTGCAACAGCACATCATCAGTAGGGTGAAACGAGCCAGTCTCATGTTCCCTATTAGTGGCTGAACCATCCAAGGCTGGGTGAATTCTGCTTCACAATGATAGGAAGAGCCTACATGAAAGGATCAAAAAGTGACGTTTTCTCCTTTTCTTTACACCCTTTTCTCCCGGCTTTACTTCAATTTCTTTACGTCTTCTCCCTCCTCTTCCTGTACTCCCTTACACCCTCTCGATTAAAAAATGTAATCAAGTTAATTACATATCTACTCTGTGATTATAATTATGATAATCATGATTAATCACAATCATGATTGTTGGGTTTTTGTGAAACATTCAAGCATCTCTCTATCTATAGTATCTATCTAATCACACATTAAGCTGAGGCTTAAAGGGGGGAATTGTGCCCGTCATTCACAATCCTTATGTGAAACATGAACATATATTTATTTCCTTTTTCTATGCATTATAACGCCAGAAAACAAGTTAATATGAGCTAGCTTATAATGGGGACACACCTATTTAGACTATGATTTCCTCAAAAGAAAAACCCTCTTATAACATTTTATCGGTTTATGTACATGCTGTGATCACGCAGAACAGGTACACTGATGATAAGATGCAATAGTTGCAGTATCTTGTCGTATTTTGATGGTTTAAAACATTACCAAAACGTCCTTCCTCGGCGCATTGATAAACATCCACGCTAATTCCGTCAATAACAGAAGTATAGATACTGCGACAATGCTTATGATGTTCGCTCTCCTTGTGATGGCTGTGTCTTCCAGCACAAGATGTGCGCTCCAGACCTTTGTAGCTAAATTGAGAGCTATGTATCCACCCCTCCGTCTGCGGGTGATGCTGACACGAACGGCTAGCGAAGCGGTGTGTTAGCTGCAACAATAACAATAACAATCACTGTAGCTTGGGTGATATAGAAGTCCGTTATGTAAATGGAACACTGCTGGGTTTTTCTTGTGCGGGCTTTGCCGTCAAAATGCATATTTCCCATAACGGAAATATTTATTTTCCCATAATGGTAACTTGTTTTCTCGTGCTAGAAAGCACAGAAACGGGAAAGAAACGTGTTCATGTTTCACATAAGGATTTTGAATGGTGGGAAAAATCCCAAAACAATCTTTAACAATTGGCTTGAGTTTTGTCTTCACATAAAAGTATGAGGGTTCTGACTTGGAGACAGTACTTATTTGTGGCATGGGTAAACATATACATGGTGTGAAAATGTATTCTCCCCTCCCTGATTTCTTATTTTTTGTCACTGTGCTTCAGATCATCAAACAAAGTGATGTCAAGGCATGTTCAACTTGACAAGTGTACTTTTACTAAGATGTCAGTCTGCACTGAGCTTTTCCCGCTACATAGAAATTCATTGTATCAATCTTTTTCTTTCTCCTCGTCCTTCCATCCTCTTCCTGTCTGCTTCTATCATGTTGGACATAGATCCAGTGGAGGAATGCTGGAAGCAGGACAAGGAGGAGAGAGACAAAAACGGCACAAAGGTCGAGCATCTCGGGACTGTTCTTCTTTGGTCATGTGGCCAGGTGTGAACAAGACCGTCTGGCCAACAAAGCCCGTGCACGGCTGAGTGTTGTGTGTGTAAATGTATTCTTTAGTCCATCTGTTCCTGGTTCGGCTCCCATCGTCCCACCTGGACATTAAAGATTCCCATGCAGGTCACCATGGCAACACGAGTCCCTGCTAAGATGCAAACTCTTTCATATGTTTTTCCCCGCCCTCTTTGACCCTGCCTCCACCTTGCGAGCGCTTCCCATCTGGTCTGGTTCTCCACACGTGACCTGAGGACTGCGTCCGACCTTCCTCATCGCCACCACAAGTCAATCAAAAGTATTGGCTGTGGTTAGAAGTGATGCCTAATGAAGCATCCAGTGAGAGCGGGCCATAAAGAACATTAAAGTTATGCTCATAAGATGCAGTAGGCTGCCTCTCAAGTCAACACACTTCTTTAACGAGTGCAGAAATTAATTAAACATATCATATGGCTCCTAATCCCTCGCCACACACACATCCATGCTGAAACAGCACATCAGACATCTTACAGCGTGGCTTCTGTGACATTTAAAGCATGGGAGTGTATTGGGGGGGCGCGAGGGATGAAAGGTGCACATGAGGGGGGCGTGGGGGTCGGGAGTGCTTGAAAGAGGAAGGATGCGGGAGACTGAGAAGTGAAGGGGGGAGTGCTGGATGTAGTTGCATGGGAGGTGGGTGGGCAGCTGGGTAGGTGGGGGGGGCGGGGGAGTGATGACAGAGTGGCACAGATTGAGCCAAAAGTGGAAAATGGTGTTTCTTCCTGACTTGGCTGAACCTCCCCATGGGGAGGAAAAGCTGCTGTGGGGTGACTACGGCAACAACCTCCTCACTCCCATTCCAGGCACTGAGCCTCATGACAAGACAGCATCGGAGACAATTGCAGATCAACATGAAATATGTCTTGGATAAAGGCTTCCATCGGTCCTGAGCGGATGCAGCAAACATTCCCTACAAAGGCTTTTTATTGCATTTCTGAGTAAACCAATTACAAAAATCATCCAATTACCTCAGCCATCTGTGCTCCAAGGTCACTGTTTGATTCCCGCTCAGGTCACCTTCGCCCACCATTCCACCGCTTCGTGCTCTTTTTCAGCAACAAACCTCTTTTTTACCCACAGCTGGACTGTCGCTTGTTCAGAGACACAGCATGTGGCAAAATCATCATTCATTCATTTTCTACCGCTTATCCTCACAAGGGGGTGCTGGAGCCTATCCCAGCTGTCTTCGAGCGAGAGGCAGGGTACATCCTGGACTGGTGGCCAGCCAAACAACCATTCACACTCACATTCATAACTATGGACAATTTGGAGTGGCCAATTAACCTAGCATGTTTTTGGAATGTGGGAGGAAACCGGAGTACCTGGAGAAAACCCACGCATGCACGGGGAGAACATGCAAACTCCACACAGAGATGGCCGAGGGTGGAATTGAACTTGAGTCTCCTAGCTGTGAGGTCTGCGCGCGAACCACTAAATCTCTAAAGAACGTGAGAGTCCATACCATCATCATGCACGATGCAAGCGACCCTCCACAAGAATTCACTTTTTCTTCGGCACGGCTTGTTCCAAAAGGGTTAAGAGAAGAGGAGGAAGTTGAGTGAAGTAAGTCGACTCATTTAAAGCGGTACGACGCCAGCGTCAGCTGATGCTAACTTGTTAGCAATGTTAACATGCTATACCACTAACGATGGTTTACTCCTTTTTAGACTTCTATGACACAAATTAGGGCTGGGCGATATGAACCAAAACTCATATCGCAAAGTTTTATTAAAATGTAAGGAATCTTACAGAAAAATAGCAGCTGAAGTAAAATGTTATATTCACTTCAATAGAATTCAACCTTCAGTGCAATCATGCTGCAGTCACATTAGCCTCGGCAGCCGGGTTAGCACCGTTAGCGCTTCCATCTCACGTTCCCCATGACAACAGACGCTAGACATGGTTGATACCGTCTTCATACCGTCTTCGTAGCTAAGGGGTGCTCAAAGCTAACAGCTGCTTGTGTGTGTAAACAATGGAGCAAGCGGCAGGTTACGAACATAACAAAATGAACATCCATAGCTGCTTAAGGGGTCTGTACGGCACCAAAAAACAATAGTGAATAAATAAATTCATGAAATAAAGCACTATTAAACACACACATACAAAAAAAACACCACAGAAAACTCAGAGCTGCCATAACTAGCTTGCACCCAAGTGGCGCCATCTTGAAACACGCGCCGCATCAAATCTACTCTATAACGATATGAACGATTTGCTTGTTTTTGATATCAGCCCTAACACAAATGCTAAAAACTTAAAACATTACCAGTACTGCACTGAATAACGCTTTCATGATTGCCACAGTTTGACCCTGGAACAGACTCTTTCTATTCAACTCTGTGCCAAACAACAACTGGATCCAAACTACTCCACTTTGGTGTGAGTGTCATTCAAGACTGGACAAGGTGTTCCGCAGTCTTGGGTCAAGTGGGGTCACCGCATCATACTTCAACACGTGACCCGAGGGCGAGACATTGTTGACCTTGGCCTTTAACGAGGAAGGACGCAACAGCAGGACACGATGATGTGACAGCAGTGAGCATCATAGCGTCAATGGGAGTATGCACAAGGAGATGAATGAGGATACAATCAAGTAGTATAATTAGGTATAAGAATAAAGAATATATCTTAATAATAATTAAGAATAATTACCGGCAGTGTGCACGTGTCCTATGACAGCAATCAAGCCCACACATGCAGGGCGCATGACGACATAATGCTGTCATTCATCTCTGGGCCTACATTCACAGTTTACATGATCATCAATTATTATCACCATCAATTGATAGCCTACTATTACCATTACAAATGTGTTATTATTATTATTTTAATATCATAATCAATGAATGTTAAAATGCGCCAACTCGCGCACACCCACGCCCCCAAAATGTATCTTGATGACAACAGGTGCATCCATTCCGGGGGTGTCGCACCTTACCTGCGTGTGGAGTCACCGGGCCCCCCCCCCCGTCCGAGAGAGTCGCCCCCGGCTCGGTGTGCTCTGCGCCGGCTGGCGGGAAGGCTTGAGGGCGCGTCGCGGATGATGGAGGTGCTCTCAGTCCGTCCGCATCGGTCCGCTCCGGTTGAGTTCGATTCCACTCGCCCTGTCCGCGGGACTCACCCGCCTGTCACCTGACCACGTGACAGCAATCAATCAAGTGGTTCACGTGTCAGTCATGGCAGCGTCAAATCTTTGAATCTTCAAATGTTCCGTACCTTGTGGACACATCCACACGCGCCGTTGGTTCGAGTCCAGGCTGCTACGGAGAACCAGCAAAGAGAGAGAGAGAAAAGCGAGAGAGAGGGAGGTCTTTCCCGCCCTTACACTTAACCCATTTATATGTCTCCTGTCCTGCGAGGAGGAAAGTGGGCTCTGGAGGTGAGAAATAGTTATGTGTGTATGTGAGAAAGAGAGAGAGAGAGATTGATGCTGTCACTTCACTACATGACATCTGCTGTGTGTGGGTGGGTGGAAGTGGAGGGTATCATATATAACTGTTTGATGCAACCCCCACACACACTCCTCCACGCACGCACTGATTATGATATATGGACCACTTGAAAGTGTTTCCTCATGGCAATTACAAACATTACTTATTGTGTCTTTAATTGGCCCCAGGTTCATTGTGACATCTCATACATCACATACATGTGTTCATACATCATGTATGTGTGTTCATACATAATGCATGCGTGCATGTACTACATATATCATGTATGCACATAGCGTACGTATGTTCACACACTTTTAGTACAGAACAGGGGTGGCCAAACTTTTTGACTTGGGTGCCACACTGGGTTAAAAGCCACAACAAATCCACAGCAGGTTAACGCATAAATCATAAATCAATCACTACTACTTCATGGGTGAAGTAAACGTTACACATAACTTAAAATTCATGTAATAATTTTCAAATGCCCCATGGCATTCTGGGTAGTTCAGCTGCATCCAGTTATTAGTTTTTTCAATGTAGGTTTTACAAGAGAGAGAAGAAAGGCTCTCAATTTGCAGATTCATCTCCAGCTCACAGCTAAATATATGTATATGTATGTATTATTTGATGCCATATAGTATGGTGTGAGGCTGGAGGGCACGTGAAATAATAATGAGGTGCTAGAAGCCAAAGGAGGAGAAGGTTTCATGGTGTTTCATGGTGGTACCACATATGTACGAGTGGCAGTCCTGCAGCTCCATCCTGGTCACGATTAGCTTTAGCATATTAAAACTATAATATTTGTGTTCTTTAAAACACCTTTTGTGTTGGAATAATTGAGAAAGAGTATGAGTATGTTCTTTGAAAAGGGTTAGTGACGTGGCAGTGGAGATCATCCTTCCACACCCACTGGATGGATGATGATGACAGTGGAGACATGCACCAGTTCACAGGACAGTGACAGCAAGAGAAATGTAAACACAAGATCACATGAACACAAGCACATTCATAAAAATGAACATACAGAATTTGGTTGTACACAAGTTATGACTATCTTGTTCTATTTATGTTCATAATGTGTTATTTCTTGACATAACGGTAGTAACATCAAAGTCAAGTCTTTTTACGTTGTAGAAAAATGTATGACTTTATATTCAAAAGCTGCGCACACCAAACTCTGCTTACACAAACAAATCAATACTTATTCATTAATCAATACTCACGCTTAATCTTAATCTGTGAGCTTTGCATCGTAATGTTGATTTTTTTTAAGGGCTGGATTGAAGCGTGCAAAGAATGCTGGGATATGAGGGGCCACAAAGGTTGTTTTGAATGCAGACACATTTGTCGGCCACATTTGAAGGAGCCTTGACCGACTTTCTAATTCGGATAGCCTTCGCGCAGCATGATGACATCATGCAGCCTACAAATGCGTACTTTTAGGATGCAAAATATCCCCCAACCCTAGTGAATACTGATGTAACCCACCTGGTCCAACCAGAAGAGTTACACAGAACTATAGTGGAGAGCGCTAGCCATCTAGCTAAAAGATCACTTTTCTGGCCTATAAATGTAGTTAAAATGTTGCATTGTCGTGTTAAACTATGCCAAAGTTTCAGATAATGAGGTTTGCTCGTTTGAAAAGAACTTTGGGATGGCTTAAAATGCTCGGTTTCAAAAGACGTGGTAAAACTGCCCCTTTGTGATGTCACGCCGGGGCGGACTTCCTTATATGGTTCATTCTAAGCACTTTGGGCATGTCACCAATCGCAGTGGCGTGGGCATGCCCGGAGCCGGGCTGTGGGTGGAATTAGTTAAAACATACCGTTTTGGCAGGAAGCACAATTCAAAGGAAATAGAGCTTTAATAGGTGCAGATTCTGGAAAATCTAAAACATTTTCTGTACTGGTTATTGTGTGTATCTACTCTATAGGGGCCACGACTCAATTCAAAGGGTCATGAGCATAAAAGATGCCCTTCAAGATGTCTGAGAGTGAGGTTTACCAACGTACTTCTGCACAGCGACACTGGACGGCACCCTTAACAATGACAGAGGCTACAAAAGATATGATGTACAGGAACCTAGGTATTTGAACGCCACAGATTTTGTATGATTCGGTTTTTGCCTAGACTGTGTGGTGTTTGTTCTCCGGTTTCCTCCCACATTCCAAAAACATGCTAGGTTAATTGGCGACTCCAAATTGTCCATAGGTATGAATGTGAGTGTGAATGGTTGTTTGTCTATATGTGCCCTGTGATTGGCTGGCCACCAGTCCAGGGTGTACCCCAGCTCTCACCTGAAGACTGGTGGGATAGGCTCCAGCATACCTTTGACCCTCATGAGGATAAGCGTCACAGAAAAACGAGTGCCGTACACATTTAATTTTTCTGTAATTTTCCCCTTTTCTACCACAACATAACGCTGACATCTGTTATTTGTTCTGCCACAATACATGAGATACTAGTAAAAAAAACTACATTGTTGAACTTGTAAAATGACGGAAAGAACAATCTTGAAAGGAGGCCACATTTGAGAAGATAAGAGTTAATTTCAGACAATTAAAACAAAATTCTCACAATACGCAACATCATCACTCAACCAAGCTATGTTGCCACCATTCGCATTCCGTCAACTGCAGCGTCAGCAGCGTCAGCCGAGAGTTGACTACATATTGACTACTTTATTACAGAGATATGAGGGTCAAAATATTAGGATCAGTTGTCAGGATGATGGAGTGCAAACACTCTGATACCGACCATAGATGGTGTACCTAATGTAGTGGTTGCTATAATATTGTATAATGTATAACAAATACACCCACACACATACAGTGGCATGCAAATAAAGAATTGCCTTGTAAAACATCCAGCATGCTGCCAAGATGGAGGTAAAAGTTGCAGTTGTCCTCAGAGGTTTGTGTCTGCAGCACCACATGAATAATGCAACAGCCACTAGATTCATTTCCACATTTTGGGAAGGAAAGTGTGTGTGTCTTTGTGTGTGTGTGTGTGTGTGTGTGTGTGTGTGTGTGCGGCCAGCTGCTGGTGCATGTGTAAGCACCGCCAGTAAAGGAGACAGAGGAGACCTCCACCAAGGCCAAACAAAGGCCAAACTTCTGTCATTTGCATCACAATAGATGATGTTCACTGCGGTCCTGTAGGGGGCAGTGTAGAACGCTGGACAGTGCTGGCTACCCAATAACCCAAATGTAGCGTTTATAGTCGGGCCACGACAATCCACATTGTTCGATATCAACGTGTTAGTTCAAGGCGTGTCCGACATCCAGTCCAGGAGCCATGTTCAGCCCGGAGCTCGTTTTTTGTTGGGCTGTGGCATATTCTAAAAATACAATGAAACACTTTCTATGCTGCTTGTTCTCTGTTAGGGTCACGCGGGTATGCTGGAGCCTATGCCAGTTGACTTTGGGCGAGAGGCGGCGTACACCCTGGACTGGTGGCCAATCACAGGGCACATATAGACAAACAACCATTCACACTCACATTCATACCTATGGACAATTTGGAGTGGCTAATTAACCTAGCATGTTTTTGGAATGTGGGAGGAAACCGGAGTACCCGGAGAAAATTTGTGCATGCACAGGGAGAACATGCAAACTCCACACAAACGGATAACCCAGCTCTTCCAGATCTCCTGACTGTGTTGTCAAAATAAAAAGATGAGTGTAAAGGTGACTATGGGGGTGTTATTTCATGTCCAGAGGCTCTAATCACGTTAAAAAATGTATTTAGAAGCTGTTTTTCTATGCTCTAACTTCAAAAATATTCTATTCTATTCACTGATCATGGTCTGGTCTGGACCCAATTAACCACGATAAACAAGTGATTTTTTTATCGCATTTATATAACATATTTGCATATCTACCTGGTTGGTTTCGCTTCTTTACAACATAAAAGATATCAAAATGGCTGCCACATCCTCTATGGCAGCAATACGGACACTGCCATGTCAAGTAGTTTAACGGAGAGTAAAAATACAGATCCGTCTTTTCCCTCTTCAGCATCCCACCCAAGCATGAAGTTAAGACGTTTTGGTCAAATCGACTTCAAAGAGCGTTCCATCTCTTCACATTTTCCAGCGAGCACCTCGTACAGAGACCGTCTTTAAAGAGTGAGCTGATGTAAAGTGTGTGTGACAGCCTGTAATGACGTTAGCCACGCTAACTTGGACACATTTTGTCCCCGCCGGCGTCCAAACGGCAGAAAATGAGGAATTACTGCAACGTCCCCACGGAAACCCCAGGAAAAGGAAGGAAGTGCTAATGACTTATTGGAGACACCCGTCCATGATGGACATGGTGGGTACACACACACTCACGCACACTAACACACTAGGCATATACCTTCTGATGCTATGTATGCCCAAAAGAACTCCCCTGTGGTCTTTTCATTGTTCTTACTTCCTGATTTAAGTGCTAACATATAAGTATTGAAGTATTTGACCGGGTGGTATATGTATTGTTTTGAAATCAATGGAAAACGTGTGTCATTTTCAGGAAGAGTGCTAAGCAAGTAGTTTTAGTATGTTAGCAACTGGAAAAGTCTTACACACACAACACACACACACACGCTTGACATTCTTGGACAAGAAGAATGACATGCATTAGCCAGGTTCCCCCTAAATTGGAGATGGCTGCTTCATTATTGAAGGATATTTTGGCACATTTAAAAAGCTCCATTTAATCCTCAGCATTCCGTGGCACTACTTTTGCATTTTTTATGGACTTGGGGCCAACTTTGAGCAAATGACTCGCTGTCGCACCGCTGCTGCCGCATGAAAGAAACATGAGCGTGCATGAACGTGATCGAACCTACAAGCTTTGATTTTTTTAGCGTCTTACTAACACACGCACACGCTTATGTAGTTCCTCACATCATCTTCATCCTCCTCCAGCTGTGGTCTGCTCTCAGCGAGACAGACATCCACCAAGGTCAATATTTAAAAATCTATGTCATTTCTTTCTCTGCTAAACAGATCTGTTGACAAACTTTGCCCCCCTCCGCCCAACACAGACTTCACCAATAATGCATAAGTGCACAAGTTTTTGTGTAACGTGCCAACAAAAAAAAGAAACTACACAAACAATGCAAGCTTGGTAGAGGACACTAAACTTTTTTTTTTTTATTGGCGGCCAAAGCATATCTTTGTCTGGAATGACTTGGCATCGCAACAGGTCACAGGTTCAACACCCAAATAAATTGAGTGAGATGAACATCCGGCTGCACGGCGCCAGAGTGGATAGCACGCACGCCACACAGCTAGGAGACCCGAGTTATATTCCACCCTCTGTGTGGAGTTTGCATGTTCTCCCCACATTCCAAAAACATGCTAGGTTAATTGGCGACTCCAAATTGTCCATAGGTATGAATGTGAGTGTGAATGGTTGTTTGTCTATATGTGCCCTGTGATTGGATGGCCACCAGTCCAGGGTGTACCTGGCTCCAGCACCCCCACGACCCTCGTGAGGATAAGCGGTAGAAAATGAATGAATGAATGAATGAATGAAATAATGAACATCCACAACGAATTGAAGAGGGATATGCAGGAACATGCTCTTTAGAGCGATACTGTGTGAAAGGGATCTTTTGGACACTAACACTCATGCCCAAAATTTTGACTGCAATTGCTCATAAATAATGCAGCCACATAAAATAAATCAGTTGTTGTGTTCCTAACACGGTCAATGAACAAATAGAGCTTTATGTGCACCAACTAGTGGCCTGGCATGCACACTACAACATCAATAACTTTGCCTTATGTTCATCTGATCTGAAGAACGTATAGTAGACACAATAGAGAAGCTAAAAAACACAATAAAGTAATTGAATCTAACTGATCTGAGATAAAAGGGCTGTTTTAGCAACACACACAGGCAGCGAGCCAATGAGGTTTAATTAAAAGTTGATGATCAGACCTTTTTTTTTTTTGCCAGTGATAAGACACTGATTGCCTTATCACTGGCAATCAGTGAGGGATAAAACTAACAGGATTATTGCTTCTAAATCTGAGTTTAAAAGTTCACAAAGTAAACAATTGTGAGAAGAGCATCAAGCAGCTTCATTAATATTCAAGAGTTTCTGTGCACTACTTTTCTTTCTCCCTCTGGCGACTGTGATTATTATTTCATTGTAGTAATATTTGCTTGTGTACGTCTGATTTCATCATCCACTGAAGTAACATTTGACCCAATGTCGGACCCTTCACGATCGGGCCACAGCTTCATAAGCTATATGCTCAGGTCTCCATGGCAACAAGGAAAAGACTGGAGATGATAGGACGAGAAGATGATCAGCTCTCTTTTTAATAATGGATGCTGCCAATCACAATATGTCCATCTTGATTTAGCACCTCCGGGTCACCTATGACTATCACTTATTTATTTCTCATCACTTTTTCTTAGCTATATGAACAACATCATCCTTCCACGGCTCATTCCCACCTCCTTCCCTTCTTGGGTCCTACCTCAATGTTATTTGCATTTGCAATGCTATTTTTAAACTACCATTCGTCTTGAGCCATTTGCGTAATCAAAATAATTACGATAATCATAGGGGCTGCAGCACACCACCTCCGAGAAGAAGAGGCTTTGCTACAAAGCAGAGTGGGGGTTTGAATGTCACCGAGGCCTGCGTGATATACGGAGAGGCTACCTTGACATGACTGTGCATCAACGTGCTCGGCGTGTTTGGCTGGCGACCAGTCCAGGGTGTCCCGCCTCCGAAGACAGCTGGGCTAGGCTCCAGCATACCCGCGACCCTGGTGAGGATAAGCGGCATAGAAAATGGATGAATGGAGTTGTCATCTTTTTGGTGTACTTGGTGCAGACGTGGGCAAACTACCGCCCGTGGGCCATGCACAGCCTGTTAGGCTTGCAATTTGACGCATCTAAGGTTTCCAAATGATCATTTTAAATCTTTAAGGTCAAAGTTACAGCCGATAATATGTTTTGTGATGAGATTTTTAAATTACCGTATGTCTATGTAAGAACTATGGAAATAATTTTCATGGTTTCTCAGTGATTTCCAGTGATATGCGGTTCATTATGGTAATCATAGGGAGCAGTGTATGTGTGTGTTAATACAGGTGGCTCATTAAGAGGATAACAAGAAAAAGAGGAGAATATTTCACGGTTTTTACCACGCCTTTTGAAACAGAGCGTTTGGAGCCGTCCCAAACTTCTTCCAGGCCTCACTTCCAAAGGCGTTAACCTCATGATCTGAAACTTTGGCATTGTTTAACACGGGAATACAACATTCTAACTACATTTCTAGGTCAGAAAAGTGGAAAAAGCATAATGGGTCCCCTTCACAAGAAACGTAAACACACGATGACAGCAAGAGCCAGACACTGAAGACAGCCATGGACGATGCAGCTGAGAGCGATGCTTTTCATCACAAAGATGTGACCATTAAAGCAATAAAATATATTCAATTTTGCTTAATGCTGTGAGAAAAAAAAACTTTGTCTGTATAGTACAAGGATGGAGAGGTCCCCAATACGCACCTGTTGAGAACCACTGCTCTGAAGTGTCCCTGTCATCTCCCAATGTTCCTCCTGCCTCCCAAGTAAGCTCCCACTTCCCATCTCTCGTCTCTTAAAATAGGCGAAGAGTGTCTTGGCATCTTGCTAGTAAGTTTCTTTAAGTCTAGGCAGCAAAATCAAACAGCTCTGCAGCGCTGCAGGGCACGGATGTACACACACATATGCACAAACACACCAACACACACATAGCTGAATCCCTGCAGAGCCATGACAAGTCCTGAAATAAGATGAAAGTAAATGAAGCATCACGCGGGAACACAACGACCGCACAGAGGGAAAGTTTGATGTTGATTTACGAAGGTTGTATCGAGAAAGGCCGAGCATGTGAGTGTGTGTGTGTGTGTGTCCCAAACTCACCTTGGCTCACCTCTTCCTCCAAACACTTGGTCCAGCTCCTCCCAGCTAAGTGACAGGAATATTAATGTGAGCTGCCACGGGAAGAGTTGCCATGGTGACATATTAGCTTTCTGAGTCATTGCAGCAGATTGGATCAGAGCGTTCACTTCCAACATGATCAGATGTGGAGC
Organism: Doryrhamphus excisus; assembly: GCF_037039965.1. Taxonomy (NCBI): domain Eukaryota; kingdom Metazoa; phylum Chordata; class Actinopteri; order Syngnathiformes; family Syngnathidae; genus Doryrhamphus; species Doryrhamphus excisus. The sequence goes on from NC_136377.1 coordinate 14,530,493, forward strand.
TAGTGTCAGAGAAAGCGGAATAAAAGTTATCTGGAAGAAGGACAAGGTCAAAGTTCAGAGTGACAGTGGGGGCGCACCTCCTCCAGGGTCGGCTGTCAATTCATACCTACATTTAGCCTCTTTGCTGACTCCTTCTCCTCTTCTTCATCTGCCTCCATCTTCATCTCGCCCCCTCCCTCCCCATCCCCAACCCAATTTCCCCCGGATCTCCTCACCTGCATCCCCCCCGAGACGTCAGAAAGGAGGTCAGCCTCGTCACAGCACAGGTTCACTTTTCATTACCGCAGCAGCCAGCGTCTGCAATGGATGCTTGGGGGTGGTGCACGTCCCTGTTGTAATTGTAACCTGGCTTGGCAAAGCCAAACGTAAAGATAATAAACATGTTATAGGTGCTATCCCTCTTCGGCTCCATTCAACAAATAATCACAATCCAAAGTTACATTTTGTAAAAATGTAGCTGCACGGCTTTCACACACACTGCCATCTGGTATACATACACATACGTACGTACATATCCATGAAGCGTGCTCATACACAGAAGCGCTCTCTAAAGAAAGCCACCGACAATTTGGAGTCATTGTGTGCTGGCATGGGCAGGTTACCGGTTGTAGAAAAGTCCATCATACCCAGAGGCGCCGTAAAGGGGGGAAGGTTCCCACAATTCCAAGGGCCCATGACTGCTAAAACATTTTGTTGCGGCTGAGCAGAGTGAAACTATGATGTTTGCAGATGACATTCAGACAAGGTGGAGAATTTTAAGTCCACGGGTGAAGAAAAGTGTCGGGCGTGATGTGATAGAAGAGTTTCAGCTAAAGGTAAAGGAAACTTATACAAAACTGTGGTGAGACCAGCCATGTTGTTTGGTCTAGAGACAGTGCCACTGAGGAAAAGACAGGAAGCAGAACTGGAGGTAGCAGAGATGAGGATGCTGAGGTTCTCATTGGGAGTGACCAGGATGGATACGATCAAGAACAAGTACATCAGAGGGACATTACATGTTAGAGGCCTTGGAGATAAAGTCCTTTAGGCCAGACTGAGATGGTTGGGAGGCGTAGAGGAAGACCAAAAAGGAGGTTTATGGATGCAGTCAAGGAGGACATGAGGGTAGTTGGTGTGAGAGACACAGATGCAGAAGACAGGGTTGGATGGATGAGATTGATTTGCTGTGGCGACCCCTGAAGGGAAAAGCCCAAAGAGAAACCCAAAGCCAAAAGAAGAGCAGAGTGAGAACTACGTATGTCATCAGTGCCTGGTAAAATAATGTCTGGGACTGAAAAAAAGAAAAAAGACTGTCTGTCTGTGTGTCATGGAAATGTACCTGCTAGCTCTTTGTCTGCAATGAAATGAGTTAGCACAGTGTTAGCATGTTGTGTTAGCCTACACCCCATTCCTTTGCCTGCTGCCATTGCAACCCGACCTCGGACAAGCAGTGGAAGAAGAGCTTCGTAAATCGAAATAGGTAGGTCCCAATAATGTGCATTGTTATCTAGTTCATATTAACTTGTTTTCTCTCATCATAATGTACAGAAAAGGGAAAGAAATATGTGTTCATGTTTCTCACAAGGATTGTGGCTGATGGCCAAGACCCCCCCTCCCTAAAATGCAGTTTTCACATTACATCCATTTATAAAATTTGAAATTTTAAATACTATATACTGTAAAGCTTTGTTACCCATCCATCCATTTTCTACCGCTTATCCTCACGAGGGTGGCAGGCATGCTGGAGCCTATCCCATCTGTCTTCGGGAGCGAGGCGGGGTACACCCTGGACTGGTCACCAGCCAATCACAGAGCTAATATAAACAAAACAACCATTCACATACCAATTGACATTTTAGAGTCTCCAATTAAGCTAACATGCATATGTTTGGAATGCGGGAGGAAGCCGGAGTACCCGGAGAAAACCCACGCACAAACGGGGAGAATATGCAAACTCCACACAGAGATGGCTGAGGGTAGAATCGAACTTGGGTCTCCTAGCTGTGAGGCCTGTGCGCTAACCACTCGGACAATTTGAGAATTGATTTTTTTTAATGAAAAGAAAAAAAAAACCAATAACTTACGGCAACACAAGAGAAGAGTAAAGAGTATGGAGTGATTGTTAGTCCAGAACAAATTTGCTTTGCTTTACTTTGCTTTGTTCCGTGTGGGCTTTTTAGCCTTAAGTATGACATGTTTTCAAATAAGAAATGACAAGACACCTGAGACAGCATCGTCTCTCTTTCAGCGGCCACCATTCATGTCTGTGATTTCTTGTCTGTAGCCCACGTGTGTTTCCTGTTGTGTGTCATTGTGCTCGCTAACATCAGCATGACTAAAAAAGACTTCAAGGAGATGATGAAAGAGATGCAAGACTGCCACTCATTTGTGCCCATGAATGAACAGAACACACACACACACACACACACACACACACACACAAAGAGGGGAATAAAAGGAGCAGGCTGCTAGCACAAACAAGAGTGTACTAATGTAATATTTGTCTTGTGTGAAGTGGGCCAGCAGGCAGCGGTGTCCATCTGTTACTGCTTGTGTGACATGTCCACAACAGCAATAACACACTCTGCAAATATTATTACAGTGTAACATTCAACTCTGACACCAGCTGCACGTCTCCATCTGGCCACACGCTACATGCTAACATGCGCACATGCTAATGAGGATCACAAACACACACACACACACATGCTGTTGTAGACAAGCGTGTGTCCTTCATTGAGGACATTAAAGAGTCATATGAAGACATTCAAAAAGCTCTAAGTTCATGTCCTGCAGCTGTGGTGGCAAGGGGCGGCTGATAAATTGGGGGGAAGGGGGGGGGGGGGGTGTAGAGGCACGTTCTCACCTTGAGGCTATACAGCCAATCAGAAGGCCAGCACGTCCACGGTCCACGGTGGCTCTATAAAAAGACCCACAGCCGTCCTACTGAGCTGGGGAGAGAAATAAGATGAAATGTGATCTCATGATGTGTCACGTCACCAACACACACACACACACACACACACACACACACCTAAAGAACACACGTGTTTAAAAGTCCAAAAGAACTCATAGGAACAGGAAATGGCTTCAATCAATTTCCTGCTCATGCATGTTTGTGTGTGTATTCATGAGCGTGTTCCCAGCGTATCGATTGTCGGGGATCACAGAAGGGGGCGGAAGGATTCTCACAGAACAATGAAGATTCTAGCCTCCTCTTCCTCACCTTCTCATGCTCATGACAATGAAGATGAGGATGAAGCGATGAAGAAGAGACACGGGCGGCTAATAGAGTGTATGAGGAAGAGGAGCAATGCCATTAAATGTTGCTCAGCCTGTTGAATTTCTCTCCATTAGGAGATGAAATGAAGTCATGCTGAATGTGTGTGTGTGTGTGTGTGTGTGTGTGTCTAATGTGATTTAGCACTACACTACTCTCTTGAAGGACAAAAAGGTCAGCTGTCCATTGACTGTTCCTATTAATCACATGATCAACAAGAAATGTGTTATTGTACTGGAGTAGTACACACATTTATGAGCACATTATTGTATATAGTGGTATTAGTAGTGTCGTGCAGGGGTCTTAAACCTACCAAAGGGCTGCAAACAGAACAATTAAAGAAGGTGGGGGCCACTTTTCTTTATTAAACACACAAAAACCAACCCATACAAGGTCAGAACACTTGTCCCTCGCCACATCGCGGTTCAAATATTGCCACTTCACTCTGTCTTTGCTTTATTAATAAATAAATGATGCTGTTTAATGGTTGAATAAGGTCTATTAGTTTAAAATATGTGCATATTTAAGTACTTTTTAATTAGTTTTTCTTTAAAAAATGACCATTTTCAAGATTTAAAATGAACTAAAATACAATATTAAGCAGGAATGTCCAATTCTGCAGATAACCGATATGTTGATATTCATATTCATATGTTCTACTGTCAATCAGGTTCCAATTTCCAATTGTGGACTCCTATAGAGCAGCTACACACAACAACCAGAAAAAAGAAAGCTTTCTAGATCTTCCAGAATCTGCACTTATTCCAGCTGAAATTCTTTGGATTTCAAGTCTGTTTTGGTTGTCACACTCCCGAGTGCCCAGAAGGACTTATGGTGTTGTGCCGATAGTAGCGACCAGCTAGCGGCTGAATCCCAACACACTCCAATATGACGGTGCAAACAGCGTCTAGCATTGAAGGAATGAGAAATAACCAGGGTACTCACGTTTATAAACCCACACTGTTAGTTGAACATCAAATGTTACGACAACTCTTACCGTGTTATTTTTGACAGCCCTAGTTTTATGACATATACTTTTTTTTTTTTAATTCACAACCAATTCCTGGCCAATGTGATGGTTTTTAAATGATAATTGTAGATGGCAGACTACAAGCCTATGTTGTAAAAGTTGTATAATTATAATTTAATTATTTTGAAATATCCAAATTGACACCAATACCAATACTGTTTTTAATACTATTTTTTTTTTTATATAGCAACACGTTTTTTCTCACAGCTTTGTAACCATTTTCTTTTCAGTATGCCCCTAAAATATTCTGATGCAGGCCGTGCTTAATTTTATTCATTCATTTTTTTTAAACACACCAAGCCAACAAAAATGTGCTTTGGGCTGCAAATGGCCCCCAGGCCAGACTTGCACCCCTGTACTGCATTATTTATGACATACAGTAAATCCTGCACAGCTATAACATAATAAGTACAAAATAGTTACTTCAACTCACTGCAGTCATACCTGCTGCATCGAGTTTATGTTTGGGGGGGGGTTAAAGAAGGACATAAAGAGGCTATAGGAGGACATTTTCCTGTCTTTGCTTCCACCACTGGAAGTCTTTGTGAAGTCTGGACACGTCTGTGCTATACTGTCATCCTAATGATGACATTAACATCTTGTCACGCCTCAATGTGGGGAGCTAATTAAAGTTCATTAAACGTGGCATATCAGTCTGTCATAAAACACAATTTATAAGCACCTTAACCTCATCGGCCATGTCGTTATATGACGCTGATAACAATAAATAGATTTTTGTCACGTTGATGAGGTGTTGACATAAACGCACACGTCTATTGACATGCTATGGCGGTGCAACCAAACATGAGAACAACTAACTTGCGCAGTATGAAATGCCCTGGGCCTGCAACCCTAATGAGGACTAGTGGCTTACAAAATGGATGGATGGGTGCACGTATACGGGGCGTTGACACTTCATGTTTTACATACATAGAATTTAACCTTCTATTGGAATAAGACAATAAACAATGTGCTCATCACATATGCGACGCGCAGGCGCCCAAACAGCACGGCCACAAATACATTGATCACATAGGTCTGCAGAAGCAAGTGCATGAGAGCTCATGCACACATCCGCCCACGCAATCAATATGTAATCTGACACCACCTTCAGCAGGTCAGAGGCGTCCAGCAGAGATAAGCATGTGTGACATGAAAGGACGGGTATGCTTCATTGGGTTATTTCCACTAACGATCAGGATCATTTACATTCTGGAGGACATCAACACATTTTGGTGCAGATCCAGAAAAAGGTGCAGATTATTTTCTATTTAGTCCACTTGCATTGGGGCCAAGAGGGGGCGGAGAGCCACTAGGTGGCGGAAATCGTGGATGTGTAACAGTAGGCGTGTAACGCTTGCATCAGTCATGTGTTTGTACACGTTTAGGATTATTGTTTGCTGGCAAGTTAGCGTTATTTAGTCACAAATGTGTTATTCTGGGAAGAAAGTTCACTGTCAATATATATTCTTCCTGTCTGATGTCTTTACGATATTGGTGCCGGTGCACGCAATGCTACTTGATTGACTCACGAACTGATTTGGCGAGAACAAACATTACTGTTACCTTGCAAGCACGCTGCATCCTCTTCACTTATGGACACGCAGTCGCCTGAAACGAGCAAAAAAAAAAAGTTAGCATGGGCTCACTTCCAAATGCACAAACGTCCTTATCTGTAACTTTGGCAACATGAGAATACAAACACTCATTTACATTTACTCGTTACATTTATAGGTCAGAAAAGTGGAAAAATAATAGTTCCCCTTTAACACTTCTATGAAACACCATTATATCACATACTATGTTGAAACCCTCACACTACAATTAATAATAAATCACTATCAAATTCTTATAATGCTCTATTAAATGAAGTTATGCTAAAATCTATTCATGAGTGTCCCTCTGCTGTCAAATCTAGATCTGCCTTATGCTAACTCTATTGATACATGTCACTTGATTCATGAAACATCAGTAAAAGCATGATTTCATCAGACAGATGCAAGGCAACAATGAAACCAGTGTGTTGTGTTTCTGACCATATGACCAAAAGGCAAGACTTGAATGGACGCAGTCAAAACATTCTGGCACTTCTCATCTCATTGAACTATCATTCACAGAGCTAAAATGCAATATATTGATATCTTTCATTCAGCAGATCAAATCAACGGAATGACAGCATTTGGAAAATGGAATGAATTATTCAGACTTTTGTGGTCTTCTTTGAGGGCAAGAAGCGAATATAATGTTATAACAAAGCATCAAGTTCCATGTCTGCAAGGATGGACTGCTTCAATAACACAGCCTCATCCAATTATCCTCATCTGAATGAGGACGAATGAGGATGAGTGTGCCATTATTCCTCCAAGCGTAGTGTGATTGTTGTAGGAAAAAGGCGGTGGCAGCGGCTCAGCCTTGTCCATTCATTCATTTATTCATTCAGAAGGCCCCACAAATGATCGACATTCTGGCCGTGAACGTTCCCATTGTACCTGAGAGCTCCTGATCGGCCCGCTGCCAACAAAGACCCGGCGCTCTAAGTGTGATTTCACCGTCTGCTGACGTCACAGCCGGATTAGATACCATCATATCTTTCTTAAAAGCCTACATGACGATTCCAATTACCTGTGACGTCTTTGTGCAGGTGATGCATTACTCTCCAGCTTTATCCGTCCGCTCTCCAACGATGTCCTGCAATTACGCTCCAATACACACTTTTTTAGGTACAGTACTTGCATTGATTCAGATATTCCAGGCTTCTATCTTCTCCAAGGTCCACCTGTTTCTCTGCATTTCTGTTTGACCTCCAGCACATGCTGGGGGCGCTGTGTTCACTGACCTGCAGCCATCAAGGCCTACTTCCAAAGCTCTCCCCAGAAGCTGGGTACTAAAAACCACTGCCTTCTGGTGGATGTGTTGAAAATAAGGCAATTTGCTTCAGCTGCCTCTCGTGTATCAACATGGAGGAATGAAAATGGGTTAGAAAATAATTATACATCCCACTTATTGAACACAAAAACACAAACCATTGTGTTTCTATTCAATAACTTCTCCTACCTCACCACGCTTTCTGCTGCCCTCTGGTGGCGAAGAAAAACAACCACTACTGGTGTGCCAGCCTGCAGTTGCGATGTGTGTGTGTGGGGTGTTGGGAGTACCATCATGACCTTGCAAGGAGCAAACAAAAAATATGCAGAGCACACAAGCACTGTTATATTGAAATGATGCATACAGTATAAAAGACAATAAAAAAAATTCAGGTTGTGAAAATGAAGATTGTGGCAAAAAACAGAACAAAACGTTTTAAAGGCACCAATAAATACACGACAATTACAATTCAAATGATATCAAGCAGGAGGTGGAGTCCAGAGCGTTACGTACATGTAGCAAAGTCGAGTGAAACCTGCTAAAAGACACGCAACCACGTCAAAAGGCATCAACTCTGTCCAAACGTGAGACATGAAGGGACGTCAGAGTGTAGAAGACTTGAAATGTCAACTGGCAGCAAAGTGTCACATCAAAAATGTAAAAACAAAAAGGGCAAGAAAATCTGAAAAAAGTCCTTTAGTGTTCAGGGTCCTGGTCAGACAAGTCTGGTACACCAACCCTTCTCCTCCTCCTCCTCCTCATCATCATCAGACCTCCTCAAAGAAAGCCATCTGAGACATGTAGGCCGAGTTTCTCTGTCAAACACAAGAATTCCATACTTTGATAACAAACCACAGAGGTCCTCTAAAGCATTAATAATTCAATATGACATGACGGTACCATTGATCAGATGTCAGGAGTTGTACTGATGGGACATACAGTATAGATTATACTATGCTAGAAAGCACAAATTGTGTGGAAATTGCTCAACTGCTCCTTTATGATGTCACAGAGGCGTGGTCTTCCTTATATGGGCATGGCTGTAAGCTTTTGTTGATCATTAAATTTCATCAAAGCTTTTGTAAAGGTTTTGGTGTGAAAAGGCCAAAATCAAGAGAAAAATATCTAAAATACTATATTATATATTAAATTGTCCATGTTCGTATGGGTATAGCCTCATTTTTAAAGGGAATTTTGGCAATAGCGGGCAATTTTGCCCTGTAAGAGCTTAACATTTTGATGTTGGAATGGTTTGGTTTGATTGAGAAATGTAGACATAGTTTAGCATAAAAAAGCACGTAATATGAATAAGAAGAATTTTGGTGCAGAATAACATTCTCTCTTCAGCATTCACACAAAGATACGTACGTTACTGTGCGGAATGTAAACAGGTTCTGGGATGTATGCTCTGGCATCGCCATGGAGACCATACATGCTAGCCTGCTGTTGTTGCTGCTGCTGTTGCTGCTGCTGCTGCTCCTCCAGCTTCAGAGACTCGATCTCAGACTTGAGCTCCTTCAACTGGTCCTGCAGGTGTTTACTCTTCTCCATGTACTCCAGCCTGCAGCCAGCACACGCACACACACGAACACACACACACACACACACACACACACACACACACACACAACGTGATAAACACACACAGCAACAAGAAGCCACTAGAGACACTTGAGGCTACAACTCACCTCTCCCGCTCGATTTCCATGGAAAGCCTCTTCATGTCTGAGTCTTTAAAGTCGAGACGCGAGGACGTGGCTTCGTAGGCGAATTCTGCAGCTTCAGGGGGAGCAGGCGGAGCAGGGGGAGCAGAATATGCTGCTATGAGCTGGAAATAAAGTCAACTTGAACACTTTTGGAAGGCACATAATGAGACAACACTATGGACAGAGGTATTGGGATGGTGGTCATCGACATACAGGGTAGGTGGTCTTGGTGATTTCCAGCAGCTTCTGCTTGGCCCTCCTCTCGGCATCCTTGGCCTCAGTAAGGTCTTGCTTCAGGTGATCCGCCTCCTTCAGTCTGTAATGACAAAGTTGCAATGAGGAAGGGGAGGAGCAGGTAGCGTGTAAGGGAAGTGATGAGGACCTGCGCTCAGACTGCTCCACCAGTTTGACGGCCAGCTGCTCCGCCTCCCTCATCTTCTGCTCCATCAGCCTCTTCTCCTCCTTGGTTTTCATGGCGGTGACCTCTAACCTCTGCCTCTCTTGCTCGGCTTCGGCAGCCTTATGGGCCAGCAGCTTGGCCTCCTCTTCGGCGATCTGGGCTTTCTCGGCCAGCAGGTCAGCCGTCTCCTCTGAGCGCAGCTACAGGAGGTCACAGAGGAGGCAACATCCGTGTACTGACGGGCACTGCATTGTTCCTTACTTATAAACTCCATCGATTACGTGTAAGAACAAAAGTATGCCAATTGAAGGTGAAGACCTCACCAGTGCCTCGTTGGCCAGTCGCGCCTCATCCTGCAGCTGGAAAAGTCGTCGTTCCATCTCCTCTTTTGCCCGCTCCGCCTCCTCCCTCATCTGTTTCTCCCGTGCAAGGATCTGTCGCTCCATCTGGACCAGGACCACACAGAACGATGAGCGAAAGATCCAACATTCACTGCTGTATTTGAACTTCACAAGTTGCCATCCTCACAACCTTCTTACGGGCCTTCTCCTCTTTGGCCTGAGCCTTCATTTGCTGCACTTCAATGGAGTCCACCTTCCTCCTCCTCATGAACAGATCATGGTTGCCGATGCACAGCTGCAAGATCTGAAGAAACAACAAAGACATAGCCGTCATGTTCACAAGGGGTGCATGTCTTGGGAATCAGCTTTTTTTTTTGGTACAGAACTTTTTCTACCTCACGGTACAACGGTACAAAAGGTATACTCGGTTCCACTTTACACTTCCACTTTATGTGAGGGATAGGAAGTTTCACGCATCGACTGACTAATCAAATACAGATTAGTCCAGCTCTTAAAAGGGAGCCGCAATTATGGCGCACCGTTACCCGCCTAGTTAGCATGACCTGACTCACCAGCTTGTTGACACGCAGCTGAGAGGAGTAGAACTTGAAGACGTCTTTCTTCTTGTCCAGAGGTTTGATGGTGAACTGAAACATGAAGCATAGCGTTAAAGGGGAGCTATTGTGCTCATTTTTCAACACTTTTTATTGAATTGTGGATGGAGGCGGTTGATTTGCTGTGGCAAATCCTAAAGGGAAAAGCCCAAAGAGAAAGAAGATGTATTGAGTTGTGGTCTCCTATAGAGCAGCTACACACAATAACCCACAGAGAAAACTTTTTTGATTTTCCAGAATCTGCACGTATTTCAGCTGTATTTCCTTTGATTTGTGCTTCCTGCCAAAACGGTCTGTTTTAATTTATTCCACCCATGGCCCACCTCGGGCATGCCCATTCCGCTGTGATAGGAAGCACTTTTGAGCATTTGACCTAACTATGAACCATATAAGGAAGTCTGCCCCTCTGTGACATCACAAAGGGGCAGTTTTACCACACCTTTTTAAACTGAGTGTTTTTAGCCAACCCAAACATCTTTCAGGGCTCACTTCCAAATACGCAAACCTCATTATCTGAAACTTTCATGGTTTAACACGAGAATACAACATTCTAACTACATTTATAGGTCAGAATAGTGGGAAAAAACACAACAAGTCCCCATTAAAGTAAGTTTCAGGTCCTCTCCACCAATAAGATTTTATCAAAATATGTCCGGCTGTGCCATTAATATCTTTTGCAGTGTTTCCCCTACTATTTTAGGAGTCCTTTTCAGCCTGAAAATATGACCTGAATATGCTCCTGTTTCTTTCTGCCATCACAAAAATTATGCTGTGGCATAATAATGTGGATTCCTGCAGTGAAACCAGCAATCTCTGCAGAAAGGCTTAGAATGATTTATTAACGGGATAGTTTGGGAACTGTAAACCTAAAGCAAACACTATTTTAGACAACTGTTGCATTACATCTCTGTGGACTTGCCTCTTTTTCGCTGTAGGAGATGTTGCGAATGCCGCTCCACGGAAAAGACTTGTTGGGAGTCAGTTTGCTGTTGGGGCTGTAGATGTGAAGACCCTGAGCGTCCACCCCCAATAACAAATCTGTGTCCCTCTTGTTTTGCTGTCAGCAGCCATTGAGGGAAAAGAAGGTTATGACACACGTTAGCATAGTGATAAGCAATGAGGAACAACTGGTGAATGATACAACCAGCAGAAAGCTGATGTGGCCGATATGAAGCAGCAGTAATTAACACTTACAGTGATGTCAAAGTAGCTGACGCCGTACATCTCAAGGTCCTGAGCAATCTTTAGGTACTCCATCTCAGCTTCATCCCTATGAGGGCGAGATATTGCCATGATGCTGGATGACACAAGTTCTCTGGAGGTCCAAGATCCTACCTGGCAATGCCTCTGTGCTCGGCGTACCACGCTGTGATCTTCTCCTCCCACATGTCTGCTGTCATCTGGTACTGCATCAGAACCTGACGTAAAAACACATCAGAAGGTCTCAGGTCTCTTCCATAATTTATATGCTTCTGTTCTGTGACTTACTGTTTTTGGTAGAAGTTCATCCTGAGCCAGGAAGCCTGGCTTGTGAAAGTTGGGGTCATAGTCGCCGTACTATGTTTGAAGACAGGAGAAAGGTGAAAACGTTCATGTCAGACACAAATCAATGCACTTGGCTGCTCTCTTACCTTGGCTTGAACAGCATAGGAGGCCAGAAGAACAGAAGCTTCTGGAGAACAGAAAATCTCCTCATCTAAGATTTGTTTTTTCACCTAAAAAAACAAAATTAAACACATACAAGCAATAAGGTTATACTAAAATTTACTAAAATTTCAGCACCATCTAAAATGTCCACATAATTTCCAATCCCAGGGCACATATAGACAAACAACCATTCACACTCACATTCATACCTATGGACAATTTGGAGTCGCTTTATTTTAAAAGTATTAAAGCTGTTTAGGCAAAAACTAAGCAGTTTCATGTTTTGCAATCATGTTTTGGCCTGATTTTGGCCTCCAAAATACACGACACCCCGAACAAGCACATAAATGATTTTGACATCAGCTGATTACCTGTAAAAAGAAAAGGTGCTGTGTAATTTCTTGGACGAGTTCTTCTTCTACTTTCTCTGGGAAGAACTTGGCCAGGAAGTGAAAAGTTATAGGTGAGTCTTTGGGAACCTCCTGGTCCAAGACCTGAGTGGACAAGCCATTCATATTTAAAACACAAGAATGACTTCTTCCCTTCTGTTGCATCATCCACTCACTCGTTTGTCAGGTTTTAGCCAGGCGTAGGTGTCCTTCACCATGTAACGCAGTCCAAAGAACCATGTCTCCCTCAACCCCACTGTGCGACACACCAGGTCAAACAAGTCTTTGCCTTTCCACTTGACCTGAAGAACAAACATGCATAATCCTGTTTACATGGGTGAAAAAGATGAATTAAGGAAAAAAGGTCACACATTGTAAAGTATGATGGACTGCCTTTAGCTTGGATTACAGCATGCATAACAGGCGTCTCCAACGTCACAACTTTATTTCTTATTCTGTGTTGCATTCATTTTTCACCAAGATCTTGGGTTGGAGATTGGGATGATTGCTTCATCACTGTCATACCACTTTTTTATAATGCGTTGGACCAGGGGTGTCCACTGTGGGCTGCATACTGAAAAGTCAAATGATGCTTTCATATTTGTATATTTCTTATATTTTGTAAAAACATTCAACAAAAAGTACAGTATTCCAGACAAAACTTTGTGTTATTATTTGTTAAGTGTCAATATTCTAGTTTTTTTTCTCTTTACATAGTAGCTTTAGCTCTATTTTCCACAGCTTGGATGGAGTTGTTTTGTTTCATCGTTGTTTTCATCGTTCAAAGGGTGAACGAAAATACATTTCTGGGGATCACAATAGATGAAAATATGAGCTGGAAACCTCATATTACAAATATACAACATAAGGTTTTGAATTAATTTAATTAGGGCTGCAACAATTCATCATTTAATCGATGGTTAATCAAATACCCAATTGACAACTATATGTTGGTCATTGATTAATCGTTTTTTTATTTAAATATGTAAATGTCCTCTGATTTCAGCCTCTTAAATGTGAATATTTTCGAATTTCCTTAGTCATCCATGAAAGGGGACCTATTATCTTTGTGTTTAAAAGGTCCTACCTCACAGCTGAACTCCATCTCAGCATCCATAGTGGTAACTTTGACTTTGAAGGTCTTTGGCTGTTTCTTTTTTAATCCTAAAATGGACATTTTGTGGCGGTGATTTCAGTCAAACCTGCGAGAGAAGCACACACCTTTTTCCCTTCAACATTCAAGACAACAAAGCATGGAGTGTGACTGGCAACAAAGTACAGTATAATATAATATGAATTATCACTAAATAACTATAATAGACGTCCTCCACGTAGGCCAGGCTTATTACCTGAGAAAAAAAGTCCACCGTTTGTTTCGTTCAACGAGAAGCAAGAGTTTTTTTTGGCAGATCGATGCTAAGCTAACTAAGAGACAGCGTCAGCTTTAACTACAACACAAAAACACGCCAAATACGGCTGAAACAAGCCCCCAACTTTTCGCAAGTCTCCATGATTTCGTTGTAGCATACGTCGACTGCTTTGGCAAATAACGCTGGAGCTAGTTTATAGAAGAGAGCTACATGTGTTAGCTTTTAGCATGAGAGTCCAAGTTGAGGACTTTCCAGAATATTGTTTTGACTCAGAGTGAGGCCCTCTAAAGGCCGGATCGTGAACTGCAGCACTACCCGATTGTGACGGCAGTGCGCCTGCGCGACCATTTGGAAGACACCCCGTCGCGAATGTGACACTAAACACATAACGAAAACTCCTAAAGCTGTTGTGCTCTGGAGAAACGCCTCATCACCTTTGAACAGATTTGGAATGAGCACAATAGAGTTTTCATTCCAAATAAATGCACATTAGAACCATTCATAAATTCTATTGTTAGTCTGCACTGAGATTTCTGTTTTATAGGACTATGATACACCAATTCATCTCAAAGAAGAAATAATACAAAATAAAAAGGCAATATTTAGAAAACATTATAAAAACAAGACAAATCAAGTACAGTACATTTTTTTCTTTTTTTCTCTACAAGTCGTACACCTCACACATGTTTATACTTGTTTCATACTCATTTTTTCTGTCATGTTTTTTTATCCATCCATCCATTTTCTGTGACCCTTGTCCTCACTTGGGTCACGGTGTGTGCTGGAACCTATCCCAGCTGTCTTTGGTCGAGAGGCAGAGTACACCCTGGACTGGTCAATGTTCTTTTCATCTGGACTGGAACTGTAATTGTTCTCCCACGAACTAACATTTGGAGAACATTACCCCTGGTAAATAACTTTTTTAGCTAAACAGTACTTGTCAGAGTAATTATATTGCAACTAACTTTTAACTTTTAATAACTATTTTTTGTGAACGCTACTTTCCCAACGAACTTGTAACTTTTACTTAACATTTTTTTGCGAACGCTACTTTTCCACGGATGTGTTGAGTTACATTCCGTTTGCTACTTCTATTTCGACCAATTATTGCTCGTAGAGGGACTTCCGCGTCGGGTGCTGTCACGTGATTCTGTTCCACCAATCCAACGTAATCTGGAGTGACGTTTGACTCCATTTTGCCAATCAAACGGAGCCAGACAGCAGGACCGTTGTTTTCTATCCAGGTACGAGTCGAATACCTTGATTTCCCCCCAGAGACCCCTAAGTTGGATGTTCAGCCTTATCTGACCGTGGAGAATGAAAATGTCCTTTAGCTACCTCGCATGTTTATGACTTCCCTTAGATGCCTTTTCCCTTTTCGTCCCCAGTACGTTGTCTTGACCTTTACCCTTTTTGAGTGCACGTGGAGCTACACAGCGCACTTCCGCGTCTGACTTTGTATGGTGCTTTTAGACGGAGCTCCACACATACCCGTGGGATCAGAAGTACGCTGGTCGTCTTAATTTTCCCTTTTATAAAAATGCCCAGGTTGGTGGGTTGGCTTTGCTTTTGTGTGTTTGTTTGGTCTGTCTTGTTCTGCATTCATTGTAGTCGGTAGTTAATAAGTTTAGTTTTCTTTTGCTTTGCATTGTGCGCTGTATATTTCGCTTCTGTGTGATTTAGTTCAACAATTGTGTTAGCCATTGTTAGAAAGCACACATTTAACACAAATGATGTCAGTGAACGCACCATCATGTGTGCAAATACACTATATGACCAAACCTCACCTGCTGTGACCATCCCATTCCTAACCCATCGGGTTCAATATGATGACGGCTCACATTTTGCAGCAATTATGGCTTCAACTCTTCATGGAAGGGTGTCCACAAGGTTGAGGAGCATGAAATTTTTGACCATTCCTTCAAAAGCACATTTGTGAGGTCACACATTGATGTTGGTGGAGAAGGCCTGGCTCTAAGTCTCCGCTCTAATTCATCCCAAAGGTGTTCTATCAGGTTCAGGTCAGGACTCTGTGCAGGCCAGTGAAGTTCATCCACACCAGATTCTGTCATCCATTTCTTTATGGACCTTGCTTTGTGCACTGGTGCATAGTCATGTTGGAGGAGGAATTGGCCCGCTCCAAACTGTTCCCATAATGTTGGGAGCATGGAATTGT
The DNA here is from genome assembly GCF_037039965.1 of Doryrhamphus excisus. NCBI lineage: Eukaryota > Metazoa > Chordata > Actinopteri > Syngnathiformes > Syngnathidae > Doryrhamphus > Doryrhamphus excisus. The sequence continues at coordinate 14,546,290 of NC_136377.1, forward strand.
CCAAAATGTTTTGGTATCCTGGACAAGCCCATCTCCTGGAAAAACAACCCCACACCATCATTCCTCATCCACCAAATTTCACACTTGGCACAATGCAGTCCCAAATGTACCGTTCTCCTGGCAACCTCCAAACCCAGACACGTCCATCAGATTGCCAGATGGAAAAGCGCAGCTGTTTGCGTTACGTTGTCTCTCCTTCCTCCTTGACAGCTGAGTGCACAATGTCTGCTGTGAACAGCCGCACGTTTGAGGACGTCAAAGCTGTCATCGTGTCATGTCATCAAAGCTGCACGCCATCTGAGAAGATATCCTTCTACAACAACTGGGCCAATTTCTATGAGCAGGTTGTTAATGCTGCTTAAGATATTGCAGCACACCATAGTAATCCCCTAGCAGTGACCCCCCCCTCCCCACCCCTCGAGTGGCTGTGAATATTATATATGACAACAGAGTTAATATGATACAGTGTGACTGTTCCAACACATTTTTAGGAAGATGGCTGTCCTGTTTTACTCATTTGTAGTTTGTTTTTTTAGTGACTCGTTTGTTTTGAAATGTCAACTTTATTCAACAGGATGTAGCAGTTCTTGACTACCGTGCACCCAGTCTGGCAGCCAATGCCGTCGCGGCCCACTTTTGTGGCGAGCGCCAAGACGCCCTTGTGTTGGACGTTGCCTGTGGCACAGGAATGGTGGCCAAACTGGTACACAGCACGTTTATAAACACCTGCATGCAACAATCCATATTCTTTTTTTGCAGCATTTCATCAGAAATCACTCATCAAATACATAATTATCCATCCATCCATTTTCTATGCCACTTATCCTCACGAGGGTTGCGGGCGTGCTGGAGCCTATCCCAGCTTTCTTCGGGTGAGAGGTGGGGTACACCCTGGACTTGTCTGTGATTGGCTGGCGACCAGTCCAGGGTGTACCCTACCTCTTGCCCAAAGGCAGCTGGGATAGGCTCCAGGACCCCCACGAATGAAATGAATGAATGAATGAATATCAATAATGAATTTATTGACTTAGGCCTAAAGAGTTTAGATGGGACAGGTCACTTGGGCCACAGTATGGACAGGGTGTCCATTAATACCATTAGTTAATGGGATAACACTCACTGTCTGCTTCTGTGGTGCAGATGACGAAAGATGGATTTCAACATTTCGTGGGTGTGGATGCAAGTGAGGCGATGCTGCAGCAGGCCTCAGAGAGTGGACTGTACCAGGACCTGAAGCTGGCTCTGCTCGGAGAGGAGCCGCTTCCTGTTCAATTAGGTCATTCGTTCACGCTTGCCGAGCACCCACTCAATGGGCTGATTAAGTCACTCAGTGTTTCCTCCTGCAGGTCACTTTGACATAGTCCTGGTCGTTGGTGGTCTGAGCATGGGTCACTTAGAGGTGAAGGTCATCAGGGAGCTGTGCCAGGCTGCCAGACAGGGTGAGAGTGTTGGGTCCAAACATATACACCTGGTTCTGTGTGTAGTAACTCAATTTGTTGCATCATCTCAATGTCACGCAGGCGGTCTCATCTGCATGACGACCAGGAGTAACCCTGGCAACTTGAGCTACAAAGCGGCCTTGGAGGACGAGATAAAGCAGATGGAAGAGGAGGGACTGTGGTGTGGCGTCGACGTCACAGAGGAGAAGGAGTGGGAGCGAGCGGTGAACGAGCACGAGGAGGGCTACGTGTCTGGATGTGTTTATCTTTTTAAGAAGCTTTAACTGTGACAAACGCTGTCAGTGTTTACTGTACTCAATATGATGATGAATAAATGCCACGTCTATTTATTCAAGTCGTCTTCCACCTTATGTACCTTCTTATCTCCTACACACAATCATGCAGGGCCTTTTCTAGCTTTGTGGGGGCCCTAGTCAATTAAGATAAAGTTGGAGGGGCACCCGCTCTGTCAATCTATAACAAAAACATTCCCAACTCTTACATCATAGTGTCAAACTCAAGGCCCACAGGCCGAATGTGGCCCGCCATGCTGTGGAACTGGAAAATAGCATTAAAGCTGAGTCATATCACAGATCTTATCAAACAATGAGCTTACAACAAAATAATTCAATTTCAACTATTCCTGTAGCACAACTTCAGTGGCTAGTAAAGCTCTTTATGTCATTGAGACATGCCTGGAGTTTGGACAGCTGACTGGTTTGGTTCGGTTTCATTGATGAGTACAGTTGTGTGTCATCTGCATGGCAGTGGACGTTAATGGAGTGTTTTCAAATTATATTTCCTAAGGTAGCAATACGGGTCCTAGCACAGACCTCTGTAGGATGCCATGACTGACCTTCCATTATTACTAATGGATACAAACTGCAGGCGATCTGACAAATTGCATTGGAACCATTTTAATGCTGTTCCTTTCATGTTCTAATCTCTGTATTGGAATTTGGTGATTTTCATTCATTTTCTACCGCTTATCCTCACAAGGGCGGTGGGGGTTGCTGGAGCCTATCCCAGCTGTCTTCGGGTGAGAGGCGGGGTACACCCTGGACCGGTGGCCAGCCAATCACAGGGCACATATAGACAAACAACCATTCACACTCACAGCCAAAATCTTCTCCAAATTAGATGCAACATCAGCAACAACAGAATCATTTACACACACACACACACAGTACACAGTTTAAAACCCTGCCCACATCCACTTCCTTTTATTATCGGGCTGCATGGTGGTTGAGTGGTTGGCATGTTGGGCACAGTCAGGAGATCAGGGAGACCTGGGTTCAAATTTCTGCATATGGAGTTTGCATGTTCTCCCCGTGCATGTGTGGGTTTTCTCCGGGTACTCCGGTTTCCTCCCACATTCCAAAAACATGCTAGGTTAATTGGCCACTCCAAATTGTCCATAGGTATGAATGTGAGTGTGAATGGTTGTTTGTCTATATGTGCCCTGGGATTGGCTGGCCACCAGTCCAGGGTGTACCCCGCCTCTCACCCAAGACAGCTGTGATAGGCTCCAGCATACCTCTGTGATCCTAATGACGATTAGTGGGTTTTCATTATCTGGAAAATACAGATGATACCGATGTCTACTGATATATTTTTATGCAATGTCGGCCCGTTGATAACATCAGACATCCTGAATAAATATTGACAACTAACATCATATTTTAATGGGATGTTGGCCCAAATAAATACTCACATCCTGAATAAATATTGACGCCTAATATCATATTTCTATGGGATATTGGCCCAGATAAATACTGACAACGTACAAAAAGTGCTTAAGAACAGTCAGTAGTATCTTACATTTCACTTCCAAATACTCATTTAGAGAGACAGACAAACACTTTTATTTGTCTGGCAACTTCAACAATGTGGAAGTATGAATCCGCTGATCTTTCAACATATAAATTTGATTCTATCATCTTTGACAAACACAACAGTTCAAGCACAAATGCTAATGAATCGCTAATACATGCTAATAATGACACTAATAAATTCCCTTGCAAGTCTTTATCGCCATCACATTGAGCGCTGTGCATGCTCGCACACGTCCACCTTTGTCCCGTTGACACAAGTCCCTATATACTACTTGTGCTCGGCTATGTCTGCTCGTAACACACAGTTTAGCATGCAGTTCAAAGCAAAAACAAATCAGCCGAGAAACGGTTCACGTCTAAAAAGCATTATTAGTTGGGGCACTCGTATGCCAAAGTACCATTGTGTAATGACAAAAAAATACCTGCAGTGCTCAAGTGCCTTCTCTCGGGCATTTGAGAATCGATGTACTCGTTACAACTCAACTCAACAGCGACAGGTGATACAAATAAGTTGTCGAAAGAGCCGTCTCCCACCGCTTTAAAGCTGAACAAACTTTTTTTTGTCCATTTCTGCCCAATATTTGTTCCGACATGTGCTACCACATGAACTCCCAAACCACTGCGTTTCCGCCAACTACACTGTGGGCTGAGGGTCCCCATGTTTGTCACGCGTAGAAAAAATAGTGTCAGTAAAGAGCATTTCCGTTAAGTCATTAACTCTAACTTTGCCAGCCCTAATAAAAAAGACAAAATAATTCTTTGACATGACACATGGCATGATTTGTACTGTGTCAATAAAGATTAAAATGTCAACTTTATTCAACAGGATGTGGCAGTTCTGCCAGACTGTCTGGCAGCCAACTTTTGTGAAGGCGCCCTGGTGTTTGACATATACGCTATACACTAGTTTAGTCTGGCTGCCATCATTATGTACTGTTTCATTATGTACTGTCATTCATTCGACAATCACATAAAACACGATACGCCTTGCACTATGTATATTAAAACTGAATGTATACCGAAGAAAGATATTTCCATTATTACTGTATTCTGTTAATTGTTATTGTAAAAACACATTTATTGAAAAATTCATTTGTGAGGATTTGTCTGATTGTATTACACGCAGCAACTGAAATTCAGGTTTGTGTACTCAATTTGCCATCAATTCGGTGCATCCCTTATTTATTTTCAGGGAGTTGGCAAACCCTAATCCTTGCACAAACACTCAACTGTAAACTACTCTTCTATTGCTGTATTCATTCATTCATTCATTCATTCATGAATGAATGAATGAATGAATAAATGTATTCTCACAAGGGTCGCGGGCATGCTGGAGCCTATCCCAGCTGTCTTTGGGCCAGAGGCGGGGCACACCCGGGACTGGTCACCAGCCAATCAAGGATGAGCATTTTCAACCTGCGTTCTCATCAAGTCTAAATCAGCATAACTTGTTTGATGAGTTACACAGACACTTAAACAGTTGACAGGGAAAGACAGACGAAGTGAAAGATTTAGCTTATGCACACTACGTTTGACGACGCACAATAAATGTCATTTCATTTTTGCAGGTGAACTACAAAGACGCTGACGCTGACTTTCCGTAAGTTGTCTTTCTTTTACGTATTTCATGAGCATCATTATGATATCATTGATATCAATGACGTGTGAACTCATATTTTAGTCATAGGGCAGTAGTTTTGTGTCTTCTCATGGCATTTAACAACTACGTAAATGAAGGTTGACTTAAGGCTGAGGGGCCAAACATCTTCGAGGATAACCTCAGCAGTCCAGTTTCAATGCCCTGAGAATACAATGGTCTGGATGGCAATATCCATGGACCTATTTTTGGTGTAGTTGAATCATTTGTTAAATTGTTTGTTTTGTTGAGAGGGTTGCCAGCCATCTCCTGGAAAACGCTGGCCACACAGTCAGATCTGGGTATGAATCTCTGCTTGGGCATCTCAGTGTGGAGATGTTTGCGTGGTCTCCCCCGTGCTTGTGTGGGTTTTCTCAGCTTACATTGGTTTCCTCACATATTTCAAAAACATGCATGTTCGCTTAATTGCAGAATCTGAATTGTCTAAATTGCTAGGTTAATTGGCCACTCCAAATTGTCCATAGGTATGAATGTGAGTGTGAATGGTTGTTTGTCTATATGTGCCCTGTGATTGGCTGGTGACCAGTCCAGGGTGTACACCACCTCTCGTCCAAAGTCAGCTGGAATAGGCTCCAGTTTACTCCAGCAGCATGGAAGATGGATGGGATGGACAGCAATGAAAGAATGAAATAGCAGAATTCAAAACTGCACTTTTTTTTGGAATTTTGCCCATCATCCACAAACCATATGTCAGACCATCTTTCCCATTTCCGTGTGTTGCAAAGACAAAAAAACTGCTAGCACGAGGCAGCTAACAATGCATGTAATGGGTTTCAACTATTTTGCCTATAAAGCCTTGACCTGCATGATCACCAAGCTATAGCAACATTGTGATTGTAGGAACTAACACCAAGGAACTACTTTTCTGGTGTACTAGTGTGCCAAGATCTTCTGTATCACTATCAATAATCAATATCATGGTGACTTACTGGATGGACAGTTAACAATTGTTTGTAGGTTGTGATACCGTCTCTTGGAGACAGCAGAAACGTTCCCGATCTAGTACCTACATGTCTTGGCAAGATCCACATTAACACCACTAGGTCATGGTGGTCCTGACATGCCAGTTTCACCCTCTCTCCTTGCCCGCTCAGCATCTAAAACCTGAAGCTCCTCCATAGATTCAGGTTGAAAAAGTAATAGTTCTTGATCCTCATTTGTCCCGAATGAGTCGTTGTCATCGACTCTCATGTCGTCTGCCATGATGAGTAATAGAATGCCCTCTCTATGCTGCTGCTATTGACAAAAGTAGCGTTAGGTGTTATGGGCTCTGTGAAATCAAGTTTGGCTGAAGATGATTTGGTTTTTCCCCGGTGTCCGACTAGGAACCAGACGGGGAGGCGGCGGTAGACTTGTCCGTGTTGTTGCGTACCCTTTTTAAGGGGTCTGCATGTTTGTCGTGCTGCCGTTGTACGGCTTCTTAACACGGCATTCTTTGCAAATGACAGACGTTTTGTCGAGCTTTCCGTCGTTCTTTGCGAATCCGTAGTGTTTCCAAACATACCATTTAAACGTCGCGGGTGGGTTAAATATAGAAACTTCCTCACTGCTGCTTGCGTGCGAACGTCCGTGCTGTTTTACTAGTAGTTCCATGTGCCTCACGGCTTCCGTCCATATTCAACACAAAATGTGAAATAATGATCTGGGGAACAGCATAGGGAGCGAAGTTTAACCTTAATAAAACGGCGCTTCCATCGGATTTTACCGATACCCACAAATGCATCGCGATGAATCTCGATTTCACCCGTCAATTGCATCCATACCCAGTGATGAGCCGATGCACTGCATCGCACACATGAGCATCGATGTATCGACTAATATGGATTATTTTCCACTCTTAACTTTGAATACACGGAAAAGGGAAAGGCGTGTGTTGTGTCATGTCTCATAGAAGGATTGTGGATGGACAAAATTCCTCTTGTCTCGACAAATCAGTTGAACAAAAGTGTTCTTCGGGTAATGTGTCAAACAAAGCTACTGTTTGTGTTACGTTGTCTGCTTCCTTGTCACTTTCACAGGTGAGTGAAAAATGTCTGCTGCAGAGAGCCGCACGTTTGAAATTGTCAAAGATGTGGTCTTGACAGCTCACAAGAGCTGCACGACAGCTGAGAAGATAGACTTCTACAACATCTGGGCCAGAACCTATGAGCAGGTCATGAATGCTGCTTAATACATCACAGCAATCCCCCATCTGTGTGGTCTTATGCTATATGGTGACAGTAAGGCACACGACACATTTTCAGGCACACGACAGTCAGGTTTTATCGGGTCTGGGCGAATTACGTATTAATGTAGTTCTTTTATTGTGCTAATTTATGATCCTGTGTGATCCCGTATGATGCTGTACTTCTGAATCGTTTGAACCAACCAAACTAAACGAATTGTTTAAACGAATCATCAATACTGTTAAATAACAGTCTGACTAACGGTGTCATCTTACAAAGACAACTAAACTCATCACACGGCAACTTAACACTCAACAGGTGTCCATAAGAAATATACAAACAAGTACCAATACAAGTCAATAAAAGTAAATATAAAAAAACAGGCTGGTGGTCGAGTGGTTAGCATGTAGACCTCACAGCTAGGAGACCAGGGTTCAATGCCACCCTCGGCCATCTCTGTGTAGAGTTTTCATGTTCTCCCTGTGCATGCGTAGGTTTTCTCCGGGTACTCCGGTTTCCTCCCACATTCCAAAAACATGCTAGGTTAATTGGCGTGAATGTGAGTGTGAATGGTTGTTTGTCTATGTGCCCTGTGATTGGCTGGCCACCAGTCCAGGGTGTACCCCGCCTCTCGTCCAAAGACAGCTGGGATAGGCTCCAGCACCCCCGCGACCCTCGTGAGGATAAGCGGTAAAAAATGAATGAATGAATGGAAATGAATAAAAAAAACAACAACTATTTTGACATTTTCCCATAACGCATTGTGTCCGAGCACAGCAATGATGTCAGCCTTCCTCTGGACTCCTCTGCCTCCCTCTGGTGGACAGAGACAACATTGCAGCACCACCCATCCATTTTCTCTGCAGCATATTTGTTTTCATTTTTAACTTGAATTGTAAAATTTCCTAGGTACACCTATTGAGTGTTAAGTTGCTGTGTGATGAGTTTAGCGCTCTTTGTAATTGTACTTTACAAAGCAGGTTGTTATAAACCCTGGCTGGGATGTAAACACCAGAGGCCTAATCCTAAACCCCGATCATTGGTCACGACTATCTCATCGCCCAGTCCTTGGTTTTATAATGACTCCTTTATGGTGTATCAATAAAGAAGTGTTTGTTCTGGCATTCAACAGGATCAGGCAGTTCTTGACTACCGTGGACCCAGTATGGCAGCCAAAGCTATCTCCACCCACTTCACTGGCAACCGCCAAGCCGCTGTGGTGCTGGACGTGGCCTGTGGCACAGGACTGGTGTCCGACCTGGTACAGTGCCCCGTTAACATGTGTAACTGACTCCCAAGTTTTCTTATGGTGCAGAAGAGACCGCGCTCCAACTGATGTTTCACCACAGTTGATTCCCTGCGCTCTTCCGTGAAAAACTACAACAAGGCAATTATACAAGACAATAATAAGCATTTCACGGTTTAAAATAAATAAATAGCAGTGAAACGAAACATTACAAATATAATATAAAACAAAAATGAAACCTTCTGGCCATACATTGAGGATCATCAGTTATTAAAATCGTCTTGACAGTGCTCGTGTGCTGCTAGCATCTTCAATCGCTAACGAACTTTCTCTCTACCACGTGACCTCGGAGCTGTAAGCCTCCTCCCCGGTCATGTGACACAGCATATTTAACAATACACAGTTTGAACGGCAGAGGGCGTCAACAATCTATTACACAGAAACAACTCACTTCATGAGAATGGATTATCAATGAAATAATTATACAGTCATCCCTCCTTTATTACGGTTAATTGGTTCCAGACCTGGCACAGAAAATCACTTTCCGCAGTGAGGGTCATTATTTAGAAAGCAAATATTTTTGTACCTGGAGCATACAAAACATCTTTAGAGCTAACACATTCATCTTTAGTTCCCCAATATGGGAGACACAATAACAGAAAAGGAATTGGCGTTGGGGGTTCAGAGTTAAACTGTAGCTTTGTGTGGGTGTTTGTTACGGGTACAACAGTAGGCCGTGTTGTTATAACGCTTATTACTATTGTGTTATTATTACTGTGCCTGTTGTGGGGTCAATCAAACCTGCAGTGATAGCAGTATATATACAGTATATATACAGTATATATACACTATATATACAGTAACATTACCGATACCTAGCGACCTAATTTCTGATGCTCTTAAATAGCATCAGAAATTTAAGGAGTCTTCATTTAGCCATTTTTGTTCTTGAATTAATTAATTAATTTAGGAAGAAAAAAAGGGAAAAAAATTGAATACATTTTTTTCACTTTTAGGCAACCATGAAACAGCATTATTTATTCATTATTTTTGGAAAAACCATGATAGTTAAGCCACTAAATTTGAATTGACTTGAATAAAGCCATACATCAGGGGTGTCCAAACCACAGTGGGCTGCACTCTGAAAAATTAAAGATTAATTTTACAGTATGTGCTAAACTATCTGAACTATCGTAGCTTTATGGTATTAGCAACAAAGTCCTGTTGGATCTTAAAGGGGAACTGCATCTTTTTGCCCATCATTCCAATCATGAACAACATGAAACATGAACACATATTTTTTCCCCTTAACTGTGCATTATAGCGTGAGAAAACAAGTTAATATGTTAATATGTGTTTTTTTAGAGTGCTTTGCAGTAGGTGTGTCCCACTGACGTGCATTGTTAGCTAGCTCATATGAACGTTTTATGGCGTTATAAAGCACAGAAAAGGATAGAAATATATGTTCATGTTTCACATAAGGATTGTGAATGATGGGCAAAATTCCCCCCAAAAAGTGCAGTTCCCCTTTAAGGAAGTTAAAAGTAGAGCTTCAATATGCAAAGAGAAGAAATATGAGTGAGACAAAAAGAATTCTGAGCAAACAAGTTATTGCAAATAAACATTAAAAGTGAAATAGGCGATCAGCTGATCAAACGTTTAAGACCACAGCCTTTAAAGTATCCACTAAACATAAAGTGCCCATACTGATTCATTCTTCTGTGCAGCTGAAGAAAAATGGATTTCGACATTTTGTGGGTGTGGATGCAAGTGAGGCGATGATGCAGCGGGCCATAGAGAGTGGACTGTACGATGACCTGAAGCTGGCTGTGCTTGGCGAGAAGCCACTTCCTGTCCAATCAGGTCATTACTTTATTCATGTGTGTTGCGCTCCCTCCCAGTGATATGATAACGCCACATTGTCTCCCCATGCAGACCACTTTGACGTAGTGGTAATCGTTGGTGCTCTCAGCGTGGGACACATCGATGTGAAGGTCATCAGGGAGCTGTGCCAGGCTGCCAAACAGGGTGAGAGTTCTGGGTCCAACTGGTTCTCTGTGTGGTATCCTGACTTGTCACCCCACGTAACTTCTCGCCACACAGGCGGTCTCATCTGCATGACGACCAGGGGTAACCTTGACAATGCAAGCTACAAAGCGGACTTGGAGGACCAGATAAAGCAGCTGGAGGAGGAGGGACTGTGGCGTTGCGTGGAGGTCAGAGAGGAGAAGGAGTGGGAGCGAGCTGTGAGGGCGTACGAGGAGGGCTACATACGTGGATGTGTGTATGTCTATGAGAAGCTTTAACTCTTACATAAACACTATGTCACTGAGTAACTCTGAATAAACACCGCTGTTCATTCAAGTTGTTATCCACTTTCTTACTGTCCACTTTTCAGTGGACAAACATGAATATCCATCCATCTCGCCATCCATCCATTTTCTATGCCGCTTATCCTCGCTGGAGTGTATTCCTGCTGACTTTGCACGAGAGGCGGGGAATTCTGAAAACATGAAGCGAAACTGAAACACTTTGAAAAAGCACAAACAATCAAAATGCAGAATGAAACACAGGAGCCGTGCGGAAGCCGAAGCTGGACTGAAATGCTGTGGAAATACACTAAAACATGAGCTCTCTCAACCATCTCTGGTTGATTCAATGCATGTATTTACTTCTCTTCTCCTTCTGCTTGGCATGTGATTAGCATACACTTCAGTACTCCGTCCCCTTTGTGTACTGTCTGTTTGGACAGGTATGAAGGAGCCTACTCCAGTAAGCTTTGAGCAAAAAGTGGAATCAGCAGTCAATGTTAAGAATGTAGCGGTGTGCCCTTGCAATCCAAAATCAAAGTTGTCGGCAGGTGGCAGTGATTCTATTACAATGATTTCCGTCTATTCATTCATTCATTTTCTACCGCTTATCCTCACGAGGGTCGCGGGGGTGCTGGAGCCTACACCAGCTGTTTGCGGCCGAGAGGCGGGGCAATTTGGAGTTGCCAATTAACCTAGCATGTTTTTGGAATGTGGGAGAAAACCACAGGGAGTATACGCAAACTCCACACAGAGATGTCCGAGAGTGGACTTGAACTAGATTGAACAAGAACTGAATTAAATATATTTTGAAAAGTCTTAATATTTTGATGTTGGATGTTCATAGACAATAACAAATGACTCTAAATGTGGGAATATTTACAAAAGCCTGTTGGGTGGTTGCAATCGCAAATGAATGTTGTCAAGAAATTGTAATTTGTTGTCTCATCAATGAAGCCATTGCCCCAATTAGTTGATAGGTGGCAACGATAAGAAGGCAGTGACCGTAGTAATCTAACTGTACCCAATGCAGAAGGGGGAATTGAACCAGGTACCTCTGCGTTGGCTCATGTACTTTATCAACCAAGCCACCCTGTCACAGTCAAAGAAAGAAACTGCTGTGGAGAGTCTGACTTGTTGACACATTTCTTGGTCGTCACAGCAAAAATACCAGAATGAGTCATTTAAGAAATGTGACTGTTTCAAGGATTTTCAATAAATACGTACAGTAAGTCCAAGTCCAAGCATATTTGTGCAGAAAGCACAAATTGAGTTGTTTTTGAGATTGAGATTGAGATTGACCATGAACACTTAGTATACGGTATATGTAACTTAACACATCACACATATCTTCAAGTCGTCAATGTGTCCACTTGGTCAGTGGTATATCTTTCTACATGACGCACAAATGGCTCTCGGTCGTTATGGGTTAAGAGTCCCATGAGAGAGTTTAAGGCAAAATCAAAAACAAAAGGTCTTAAATGATGCAGGAACACCGTGAGTGAAACCGAGTGGAAAGACCACAAACACTTTCTGTCAAACCAGTTTGACCAGAAGAAGACAGCAGATGCCCTTAGGTTGCGGAAGGGGGGGTGGACCTGTGATGCTTACGAAACCGTGACAAAAAGCTTACGACTGTTGTTTAATGAAAACTTAAATAAAATACACACAAATCAGTCCAAAAAGGTGAAGTTCAAAGGTCACATTTACACATAAGTGCACATGGTTATTATTGTTAGTTACTGTCTTAATGTCTGCAGTCTTCCATCTGCCAGTGAGAGGCCAGCAAGTGTCTTTGTTACTAAATCGTCACGATTTAATTCATTTATATTGAAAATCCCACATTATGACATGAATTAAATACACTTAAAGATGTACTATATTATGTGCTATGTTGAGGTACCTGCAGAAGAAGTACTAAGAAGTAAATAAGTAGCAGAAAGACGACAAATAAAGTTTGTCCACATGTCAGAGGTACGTCTTTGATGGGTTGGCAGACGCGTCCTCCTGTTCACTCCTGGTGGAGTCTAAAGTCCGGTCCAGCTCAGCCCTCTGCAGCTGAGACTTGGTGGACAGCGCCTCGCTTTGCTCCGACGGTGCCGAGTCCTGTCGCTTCAACTGAGACTTGGTTGAGGCAGCCCAGGACCTCTCGGATGCTGGTCTGAGACCTGGCTCGGGTCCGTCTGTCCAAGTGGTCCTGGCGAGCGGCTCAGACTTTGCAGAGGTCCCCTCGTAGCTCAGAGGCCGGTTGTAAAGCGCCCCGGCCGGCTTGGCTGCCGGTATCCTGTTGTGCTGCGAGCCAGGCCTGTTGGACCCGTTTGAGGAGCGGACCACCAGGTATCGAACCGACGGGCTCTTGTCGGCGTCGTGCGCTTTGAGGGGGCACGTGGAGCTGATGAACAAGCCCCCTCCCAGAATGAGCAAGATGGATGCCCCCCAGCCGATGTACAGACACGCACCGATCTCCCGGCGCTGAGCATCGATGGCGGCACTGTAGAATTTCCTGACCACCGCACCAGCTGCCCACGAGGTGGGAATCAAACACAGTAATCCCGTAACGATCAGCACCGCCCCTGCCGCCACTGCCACTTTCCCTTTGGACCCAGGCCGCTCCTCATCCATGAAGCGGGTGCACTTCCCCCCAACAAAAGCCAGGATGAGGCCCGCAGCGCCGGTCACGATGGCGAGTACGGTCAGCGCCCGGGCGGCCTGCAGGTCGGCACTGAGCGCCAGGAGCGACTCGTAGGGCTTACACTGGATCTGCCCTGTGCTCTGGACCACGCAGCTCATCCAGATGCCCTCCCAGATGGTCTGCGATGTGACGATGGTGCTGCCCACGAAGGCCGTCACCCTCCACATGGGCAGCAGGCAGCTGATGATGATGCCCACCCAGCCCAGCAGGCAGAGGGCGCTGGCCAGCATCTGCATGCCCATGGACGCCATGGCAACGTCTATTAGATGTCTTCTCCCTTCTTCTTCTTGTTGGACCACATGTGACAGACGCCGCTCGTCGGTTTGAGTGCCTTCTTCTTAGCTTGCAAGTCTCCAGGTGCTTTTTCCCGGGTGTGTCTCACTTTGGACTCGCTTGTTTTTGTTTGGTTCAGCCCCTCCCCTACTGCATCTTCATGTTCCCCTCCTCCCCGGGCTTGCTGTTCCTGTGCCTCTTGTCACCTGAGCAACTACCTGACTGTGACTACACAGGTGGCGACACCTTCTCTTAGGGAGCTGAGGGGGCGGAGTCCTGAAACGATGACATCATGTCATCCACTCCTTTCACATTGTCTGCCTGAAGAGGTCACTTTGGGCACACAAACGCACCTGATTCGCTACATCGCCGCTTGAGTCGACCTTTTCAAACACCGAATCAAAGCACTGATTCGTGCCAAAGGAGCCACAACCAAGTACTGAATACAGGACTTAAACATCATTTTTAGCAGAGTGAGTGTGGAATATATTAAAACAGATCCTTAGGAAACCTGAAGATAGGCTCCAGCATTCATACCCCGACCCCACTGACGATAAGAGACACAGAAAATGGATGGACGGTTTACTTGTTTGTTGGACGTCCCACTTGAAGTATGCTGGCAGTTTCATTCATTCAGTTTCTACCACTGGAGCCTATCCCAGCTGTCTTCGGGCGAGAAGCGGGGTACACCCTGGACTGGTGGCCAGCCAATCACAGGGCACATACAGACAAACAACCATTCACACTCACATTCATACCTATGGACAATTTGGAGTCTCCAATTAACCTAGCATGTTTTTGGAATGTGGGAGGAAACCGGAGTACCCGGAGAAAACCCACGCATGCACGGGGAGAACATGCAAACTCCACACAGAAATGGCCGAGGTTGGAATCGAACCCTGGTCCTCCTAGCTGTGAGATCTGCACGCTAACCACCAGTTTCAGTGAATGTCAATTTAAATGTCTGGTTGTTTCGGTGCCTGAGGCTGAATCCACCACACAGGAAATAGGAGGTGGGGGGCGGGGGGGGACCTGATGGGGTGACCCCATCAAAGCCCTCTCTTGGGTCTAAAATCAGTGACCTCTGACCTCTCACAGATGCACAGGTCTTGTAGGAAGACTTACCAGAAGAGTGGAAACTGTTACAGGAACAAGCTCCACGTTTCTCATCCCAATAAGTATTTCCAGATAAATGAAGTATTTCATAGAAGATAGTTTATCAGATTGTTGTATTATGAGATCTCACAGAGTATTGTATATACACGTACTGTACTTACTGTACTTACCGCCCCCCAGTGACGGGGAGTAGCAAATGCTGAAGCTGTTTATTTCACAAGTCTTCATTTTCACAGAGTCGCTTTGCAATTATTATTATTATTATTCTTATATCACATGAATCTTTTTAAAGAAGCTCAATTGAGCATTTTATTAGAAAAAAATAAGTATCAAATTCAAGGAATCTCAAAATAGTCACTTCACTGAAACTAAAAAAGCAAAGCATCATAGCACCTATTCCTGATACATTTATGTTACGTGTGACACATTGCTATCCTAACCTCTAAAAACACAGCATTGAAAAAAAACAGAATCAAACACAACTATGATCACATTTCCAAAACGTCTTTACAGTCTCACATCAGTTGTATTCTACGTTACATGCTAGAAAATAAGGAAAAGGTTGCGACCAAAAGTAGAATCAAGTCAACTGACAGTAAACAGAGTACATGTGACCTTCACTATTCCATATTATCACTATTCCGTGTTGGCCGCCCTCAGCATCTGTATGTGGAGCAAATGAGAACACCCCCAATGACGAGCAGCGCCCCAGAAGCCCAGCCCACGTAGATGGAGGCGCCCAGCTCCCCTCGCCTCTCCTCGGTGGGCAGTGGGTTGAAGAAGCCTGTGATGATGCTGTGGGCCGACACGCTGACGGGAATGATGCACAGGAGGCCGGCGATCACAAAGACCACGCCTCCCGCCAGCCCCACGTTGGCTTTGGTGGGCCAGTCGTGGCGGAAGAAGGTGGTGCATCGAGCCCCGAGCACAAACAGTCCAACGGCCACCACGCTGACGGCCAAGGAAACGCAAACCAAGGCCCTGGAGGCCTGCAGGTCACGGGGCAGCGCCAGGATCGAGTCGTAGGCCTTACACTGCGAATGGCCCGTGCTCTGGATCACGCAGTTCATCCACAGGCCCTCCCAGAATATCTGAGAGGTGACGATGTTGGAGCCCACAAAGGCCGTCACCTTCCAGGCGGGCAGCCCGCAGATGAGGATGGTCCCCAGGAAGCCGATGATGGCCAGGCTGATGCCCACCAGCTGAGTGTGCATGTTGCTTCCGCACACAGCATGTGGAGAAGTTTGCAATCAACACAGCCAAACTAAACAACTCTCACCTGAAACCCTGCCTGCCGCTTCAGCACAAGACAAACAAGGGAGGGACTCGGCTAGTTTGGAGATCAGGTTTCTTGTTCGTCCTGATTCCTGTATTGTTAAACCAAGAGGAGGAGGAGGAGGAGGAAGTACTTAAAGATGAAAAAGTGCATGCCTATGACAGAGAATTAGTGCCACATCAAAAAATACATTTTTGGAGATTTTGAGAATAAAATGGATAAAAGCAAATTAAGCTGCTTGTTCAGAGTTTTAGGAATGCTAAACATTAGCATTCAAGAGGTGAAGCCTGTTGAATTACTTTGGAAAAAAAAAACTGGAGTCCAGTGCTTTTAAAAGGTTAAACCCTGGCTGCCTTCCATTAGCGGTTTGAGTCACTCATTGACTTTCCCTCGGCATGCACCCTCAGGGAAAGGTCTGCCGCCATCATAAGCGTTGTTACACTGCTCCGAAAAGCTGAAGCGAACTTGGTGAGATCAACTTTTGGATGGCTGAGGGAGCGAGCCAATCACAGGGCACATATAGACAAACAACCATTCACACTCACATTCATACCTATGGACAATTTGGAGTCACCAATTAACCTAGCTGGAGGCTGCACGTTGATTAAGTGGTTAGTGTGCAGGCCACACAGCTAGGAGACTGGGGTTCGAGTCCCCGCTCTGGCATCTCTGCATGTTCTCCCCGTGCATGCGTGGGTTTTCTCCGGGTACTCCGGTTTCCTCCCACATTCCAAAAACATGCTAGGTTAATTGGCCACTCCAAATTGTCCATAGGTATGAATGTGAGTGTGAATGGTTGTTTGTCTATATGTGCCCTGTGATTGGCTGGCGACCAGTCCAGGGTGACCCCGCCTCTTGCGGGACAGCTGGGATAGGCTCCAGCATGCCCGCAACCCTTGAGGATAAGCGGTACAGAAAATGGATGAATTACTTTTGAGTAGCAACAAAATGGCCACAATTGCAACTACACTAAAAACAAATTCTTAGAAAGTGACACTAAATTGAAGAAACTTTGGAAACAAAAAAAACAATATTGTAAGTGCAGTCAAGGGAAGCACCAGTCATGAAAAAAGTAAAAAAAAAACAAATATTTGTGGACTGTTGTACGTAGCAGTCCAATATTTCCTGATCAAGCCTGCCTGCCCTCCCTCGATTATAGCCTGGCCATTTTATCAGCATGTTGCCAAAGCGTTAGAGAAACATTACACACCTTGCCCTTCTACAGCCCGTGTAATGTTTTGAATTAAATGTCACATTCTTGCTAATCAGACAGTAAAATATCTGCAAATGTCAGAGGCATTGGGAGTACTGCTACATCCTGAAGGGGTCAGGCTTTCATGAGCTGGTCTGACATTCTTCCATGGAGGAAAAGCCAGGTCTTTTTGGACTGTTAGAGTAACAAGGAAAATGCAAGATATGCTCCGCTGAAGGAATCAATTTGATTGCCAAGGTGGAGAATTATCCAAACACCATGTGGTCAAGACTTTTGCAACAAAGACATTTTTCTGCAGAAGGAAAGGCTGAACGTACTTCTAGATAACATGCTTTCAGATGAATAAATGAAGTATTTCAAGGCTGTTGTCTTAATCAGCAACCTGTATTTACTTTGTCTCACCAGCCATGAATCTCACTGTGCTACATCTTTCTTTCGGCTTTTCCCTTCAGGGGTCACCACAGCAAATCGATCGCTTCCATCCAACCCATCTGAGCTGGGTTGAGCCAGAATCAAAAACATCTTCTGTATAAACATTTAAGTTAAAATTGGTTGTACCTTCAAGCCAGAATGTTCTTTAAAAAAAAAAAGCATATTCAGGTGTGGCTCATGTTGGAGCTGCCATGTTTGTTTGCATTGACCCAAGGCCATGATTACACCTTTACACACCTGCAGACACCAATTCAATCCCGAGTACACAAGTTTAAGTTCCATGCAAACATGGTGAATTCAAAAAGTGATGTAATGCCTTTCAAAAACAAGACAGAAGAGGTTGCTGGAATTTAAAGTTACATTTATTAAATATAAAAGTAGAAAATGAACTGGTTGAGTAAAACAGGGTAAAAAGAATCAAACATACGCGCCTCCGCTGGTAGCTGAGCGTGGTGCCGAGTATTTCACAGAGTATCTGCCGTCCCTGTGGCTGCGACACTGGCAGCACAGCAATGCGCCCCCAATAAGCATCAGGCCGGAGGCCCCCCAGCCGATGAAGAGTGCGGCACCGAGCTCACGTCGCTGTGCGTCGCTCATGATGGGGTTGTAGAAGTTGCGGATGACCACATGGGCGGACCAGGACACGGGGATGAGGCACAGGATGCCACCTGCCAGGCAGAAGACCCCCGCGGCGATGGCGACACGGCTCTTGGCCAGCTCGTCGTCGATGCAGTTGGTGCACTTGCCCCCAGCGACAGCCAGTAGGAGGCCCATGAGGACCAGCAGGATCGAGATGACCACAAGGGCGCGGGCCGCCTGCAGGTCCTGAGGAAGCGCCAGCATGGAGTCGTAGACCTTACACTGCATCTGGCCCGTACTCTGCTTCACACAGTTCATCCACAGACCCTCCCAGAAGACCTGCGCCGTCACGATGTTGTTGCCAATGAAGGCCGACACCTTCCACATGGGCAGCGCGCACACGATGATGTCACCCAGGAAGCCAATGGTCGCCAGAAAAATGCCAAACATCTGGAGGCCGGCAGACGCCATGTTCGCATGCAGCAGGAAATGCAAAAGGAAAAGTGTGAGAATGCTAGCATCACCCCTCACCTTCTTTATTTATGTGCCCATGTGACACATGTGGGGCGCTCTGATTGGCTGTTCTCCTTGATTGCAAGTGGAAACACTTGTGAAGACCATCTCACACATACACATGCATTTCCTGGCTGCCTGATTGCTT
Source organism: Doryrhamphus excisus (assembly GCF_037039965.1). Classification (NCBI taxonomy): domain Eukaryota; kingdom Metazoa; phylum Chordata; class Actinopteri; order Syngnathiformes; family Syngnathidae; genus Doryrhamphus; species Doryrhamphus excisus. The sequence goes on from NC_136377.1 coordinate 14,565,183, forward strand.
TGAACACATCTGAGATGCTGGTAACCTTTTTTTAAACTGATCACATGATATCTTGTTGACTTTTAACATCAACTATTGAGGGATGGAAGGTTCATCCAATCAAACTAGTCCACCTGCGCTCGTTAGTCTAATTTAGATGACACACCAAAAGGACGAAGGAGCCTTCATGGCTAAAATTAAAAACACTTGCAGACTGAAAATGTAATCAAATGTGATTTTCATACTCCGTACTCGACTGTCATGTAAGACCACTTTTGGTGCATTAGTCGTCCATCACCACTAAATTAAGCAATTTCAAGCAAAATGCTAAAGTAATGCTGAAGTAAAAGACTACGATAAGGCATTGAGAAGACACACAGTAATGTGAAAAATATGAATCATAACATATTCTTGTTTTCAATTGAACTATATTACAAATGTATTTTCTGTGTGATTCCAATCGTTTTCTTAAGTTAAAATAACTGCACATTGGCATTTCCCTGATTGATCAAACACAGGAAAGAAACCTTTTCTACTTGGTGCCCCACCACCAAGCCCCACCTACCGTCTGAGTGTACGCTGAGTCGGCTTGTGGGGCTTGCTGGTTTCTGTTTGTCACCATATAATGTCTTTAATATGAGTGTGATGTCATTTTTCTTGCTATTGAAGTACCGCTGCATCCTGAAGGGGCGGGGGCGGGGGCGGGGGCGTGTGTGAGCTGGGAAGTGCCTGTCACTGACACGACCAGGGCTGCAGTTATCAAATATTTCCGTAAACAAGTCTTCTACCGAATTTTTTTCTGTGTGGAGTTTGCATGTTTTTTCTGGGTACTCCGGTTTCCTCCCACATTCCAAAAACATGCTAGGTTAATTGGTAACTCCAAATTGTCCATAGGTATGAATGTGAGTGTGAATGGTTGTTTGTCTATATGTGCCCTGGGATTGGCTGGCCACCAGTCCAGGGTGTACCCCGCCTCTTGCCTGAAGACAGCTGGGATAGGCTCCAGCATGACCTTGTGAGGATAAGAAAATGGATGGATGGTTTAATTGGTCAACATCCTATCAATGTCCAAGTAGACTTTATAATAACATCTTTACCCCGCCTCTCGCCCGAAGACAGCTGGGATAGGCTCCAGCACCCCCGCGACCCTCGTGAGGAAAAAGCAGTAGAAAATGAATGAATGAATGAATGAATGAATGAATGATATTTATGGGGGAAGTATTCCATCTGAGAGACAGTGGTGTCTTTCTTTGATGACGGCTTGGTCACTCAGCTCTTTGTGGTCTCTTAAAGCCACAGCAGCTATTGAAGTGAGGCCTGGCCTCTGAGTGTTGGACCCTCTCGTGATGGGTGTTTAAGGCAAAGACCACCCACATGGGGGGTGGAGGGGTGGGTGCTCGTCAGATTCTGAAGGTGCTATAAAAGCTTCTGTGTGCCGTGGGCTTCTCACACTTTCACTTTGATGAGATGGCGTCTTTGGGCCTGCAGGTTTTGGGCATTGGACTCGCGGTGCTGGGCTGGATCGGCAACATCCTGATCTGCATGCTGCCCATGTGGAAGGTGTCGGCCTTCATCGGCAACAACATCGTGGTGGCGCAGGCCATCTGGGAGGGCCTGTGGATGACCTGCGTGGTGCAGAGCACTGGCCAAATGCAGTGTAAGATCTACGACTCCCTGCTGGCGCTGCCCCCGGACCTCCAGGCTGCCCGGGCCATGGTAGTCATCGCCATCCTCTTCTCGCTCTTCGGCCTTTTGCTCTCAGTGGTGGGAGGCAAATGCACCACCTGCGTGGAGGACAAGGCGGCCAAAGCCCGGGTAGCGATTGCCGCCGGTGTTTTCTTCCTGCTTAGTGGCGCACTCTGCTTGGTGACCGTGTCGCTGCCCGCCAACACCATCATCAAGGACTTCTACAACCCGGCCGTGCCTGACGCCCAGAGGAGAGAGCTGGGGGCCTGCCTCTACGTGGGCTGGGGAGCTTCTGGACTTCTCCTGATCGGGGGTGCGCTCTTGTGCTGTCAGTGTCCGCCGCCGTCGAGAGGAGAGCGCTACGGTGCCGCCAAATACTCTGCCCCCAAATCCACCAGCCCGGCCAAGGAATTTGTGTGAAGTGTTTATCTTTGTGACTAACTTTAAGGACTAACCACGCAGACTGGATGAGGTACGTTCATGTCCGTAGAATGGGACCTCTTTTGTCTTCCATTACTGTCCTTAACACCCCTTCATGAACATACGCACTTGAAGTGTTTCTTGCGTCAATAAAAGTCTTTTTTTTATCTCATCTTTGTTTCATTCTTTTCTAATGTTTTGAGCACCTAAGATCAAACTAAAACCGAACAATACTGTCTGTTTGAGGACGGAACGAAAGTGTTGATCCATCACATCCCGAGAGACAGCGGCGAATAAAGAACGTTGTCACGTGTTTGTAAAGAAGACATGATGGAGGCTGAGTATCCATCAGGCTGACGCATCCTGGCAGATGTGCTCCTACTGGACTTCGAGGCATCGCACATTCTTGTGGCACATCAAGCGGTTTCTTAGCAACGTGAGCGCCAGCGTGCACGGCTGCTGTTGTCTCCGTGACACCACGTGTAAATCACTGTCCTGCGCAACGGTCTTCTGTCGAAAACATCTACAGTACAGACAGTCGCCTCCCGGGAACGCCTGCATGCTTTGCACAAAGGCAGACTAGTGGACCTCTTGTTCTTCTTTGTAGGCTACAAAGTCAACATTATTTCAATGTACAACGTCCATTTTAAAAGAGACGAGGTTCCCACCGTGGAGCTGAGACTGAAGATCCCAGCCTGTCAATCATTTGGCTGTGTCTCGACTGGTGCATTTTCATCATTACACTTAGCATTTTGAGTGCATAGTGGGGCAAAATGCAGTGATGTTGCACACGCTAACGGTAACGGTAAAAGACTAGCAACCCGTAGTAGTGGAAAGTACTGCAAAGCAATGTGAGTTATACGTGTTTTATTCAAAAAATAAAAACAATAAAATAAAATGAATAAGTGGGGAAAAACACTTTTACAGGGCGATTGAAATTCATTCATTCATTCATTCATTTTCTACCGCTTATCCTCACGAGGGTTGCGGGGGTGCTGGAGCCTATCCCAGCTGTCTTCGGGCGAGAGGCGGGGTACACCCTGGACTGGTGGCCAGCCAATCACAGGGCACATACAGACAGACAAACAACCATTCACACTCACATTCATACCTATGGACAATTTGGAGTCACCAATTAACCTAGCATGTTTTTGGAATGTGGGAGGAAACCGGAGTACCCGGAGAAAACCCACGCATGCACGGGGAGAACATGCAAACTCCACACAGAGATGGCCGAGAGTGGAATTGAACTCAGGTCTCCTTGCTGTGAGGCCCATTAATAAGGAGAGCAGATGATAAAAGCAAAAATAGAAGAACGATAGAAGAAGAAGATGCGAGTGCTATTGTAAGTCAGTTATTTCCAAAAAGCTGAAACGTGACATGGAGGTAATGGTAAAACATTTGCAAAGAGAAACATGTCAAGTCTTGATGAGTAAGACCACTCGGAGGTGTAATAATCTTCTCTCGTCATCTCATCTGCAAAGTTGAAACAAAGGTCAGCCAATCAGGACAAACACACACAGTGTGAGTGAGACAAAGACACTCACACATAGTCCATGTTGGATGAGGCGCTCCTTGCGGACACAAACTTGGCAGGCACGTTGGGGCGCCCGTCCCTGGGGGGGCAGTTGTTGCAGAGAAGTCCTCCTCCCAGCAGCAGCAGGGCTGCTGAGCCCCAGCCAATGTATAGCGCTGCACCGAGCTCCCGCCTCTGAGCGGCAGTCACCAGCGGGTTGTAAAAGTCTCGAATGACGGCGTGGGCCGACCACGACACGGGGATCATGACGAGCAGCGCGCCGATGACGAACATGACGCCGGCCACAATGCACGCTTTGGCCTTGGCTGTCTCGTCCTCCACGCAGTTGGTGCACTTCCCCCCCACTGCCGCCACCAGCACACCCAGTACGCCCACCATCACTGAGATGATCACCATGGCGCGGGCTGCCTGCAGGTCCTGGGGCAGAGCCAGCATGGAGTCGTACACTTTGCACTGCATCTGGCCCGTGCTCTGGACCACGCAGGTCATCCACAGACCCTCCCAGATCACCTGCGCCGTCACGATGTTGGCGCCCACGAAGGCCGTCACCCTCCACATTGGCAGCGCGCAAGTGACGACTGCGCCCACCCAGCCCACAAACGCCAGCAGTACGCCCAACATCTGGAGGCCCTGAGACGCCATTGCTACAAGCCGGGATCTAAAGTGAGGTTCACGGCTGATCCGCAGTCTCTTCCAACGTCAAAGGGTGGAGTTTGGGAGCTTGCGTACAATGGACGAAAACTGACACCTGAGAGCTTTCTTTCTTCTCGTCTTTTGTCTCTTGCCTCCTTCTTCTTCTTCTTTGTTTTCACGCACACAGGCTGTATCACCTGCAGCCGGGAGCTACAATGGCCCACCTATGCACTCGCACACACATTCGTATATTATCTGCAAAAAGGATTACACACACACAGGCGAGGCTTTGAGCAAACATTTAATGTGATAGTTTCGGTGCTTTTATTCAAACTGAGAAAAACGTGGAATGAAAGCACTTTTTTCTGCGTGACTTTTTCTATATGTTGAAAAAATCATCACTCATTTGAAAGAACGACTTTACGTTACTATTCCTTACATTCTATTATTTACCTTCATTGAACAAGAAAAATGATAACACACGTCAACAACACTTGAAATACCCTAAAACGTGTTCTATAAAACCTTCTGATGGACATTAAGTCTACATAATCGAGAAAGAGTATGTTCTTCATAAATCATATTTAAAAAGGCAGAATATCCTCAATATTCCTCAGTCTTTGCAATGAATACAGTACATGAAAACCACAAGAGCAGTCATTTCAGCACAATATTTATTCATTTTCAGTCGTACATAAGTTTCATAAAAGTGAACTACCACAAACACACAGAACACATTAACACACATTAACACACAGAATTTGCCAATGAAACATGTCGGTGATGTAGACAAATAATGGTAATGGTAATGGTTTTATTTCATTTGAACATGCATCAGATTACAATTGAGTGCATCCCATAATCAGTTCCCAGTTCCACATGTCCAAAAGGAGTAGGAAGAAGCAAAGCTTATTAAATCCTACCCCTCCATCTGGTACTTTTACAATCACTAACTGTTACATCACTTCCTGCTTTCCATAATACAGTTTAAGGTTTGTTTTTTTTTAATAATGCACGATATGAGCATCCAATGCCATAATGGGTACCATAGTGCGTGTCAATATAGTGATATATATAGCACATCATGACTGGTTCAAGACTCTTCATCCTTGTATTTAGCAAACATCAACTGCTTGTATTGTTTCTTGAATTGGCTCATCGTTGTGCATTGTTTGATTTCCTTACTCAATCCATTCCATAGTTTGATTCCACATACTGAAATGCTATGGCTAGCATAACGTAGTCCTAGCATAGAAGTGTTTCAAATGTACTTCTTCCCTGAGATCATATTTCTTTTAGAGATCATATTTTCTATTTTTAGCTAATTGGTTGTTTTTAGCCTTATGCATTATTTTAGCTGTTTGAAAATTAACTATATCAGCAAGTTGAAGTATTTGTGATTTTAGAAATAAGTCATCTTGTTATGTTCATAATATGAAGTGTTAGTTATTTACACAACGGTAGTAACATCAAAATCAAATCTTTCCACATTGTGAAAAATGTATGACTTTACATTCAAACGCTGCGCACATCAAACTCTGCTTACACAAATAAATCAATGCCTACGATTTACAAACAATTTAATATTTATTAATTCACCGATACTTACGCTTGATTATGTAAGCTTTGCGACGTAATGTTGACTTTTTTAAGGACTGGACGGAAGCGCACAAAGAATGCTGGGATACGAGGGGCCACGAAGGTTGGTTTCGATGCAGACTTCTTCTCAATGGAGAAGGAGGACACATATGTCGGCCGTATTCGGACAGCCTTCGCGCAGCATGATGACGTCATGCAGCATACAAACGCGCACTTTCAGGATGCAGACCCCGAATTCAAACACAGCCGTAGGAAATATTACAGTCACGTGACTAACCCAATATGGCCTCCCCAAATGGCATCGTTTCAGGTAAGCTAGCTCATTTGCAAAACTCATTTTAAAGCCATTTTACAATTGTAATGCTTTAATAGTGTGTCTAATATGACAGTTCAACTCTTATTATTATATTTATTTGATGAACTTTTATAAAACAAGATAATTAGCCTTAAAATTGCTGCCAATGGAAATCATGATGTGGCTTTTTTGTCACTATAGCAAAAGTGCCAATAAGACATTCAATAATTCAATGATTTCTATACAGTCAATCCTCACTCTAGTTTTTGTATCATTCAGTTTTCATTGAAAACACTAAATATTGGCCTTGGTTTTTGTAAGTTGTGTCAGTTTTGGTCCAGTATTGAACATAACAAACTAGTCTGTTTACTTTGCCCTGTACTGTATGATCCCATGGAATGGAGTGCCCAAACAAAGCACCCTACGCGTTGCTGACTCACTATCCATGTATTTTCTTATGCAGTGTGGCTGCTTTATAACCCACCATGGGGACAAAGAAAGTTGGGAGTGCCAGCAATTTGATAAAGAATTAATCAGTTCCATAATTATTTTGCATTGTGTTTTGTCTGTAAAATTCTAATTTTAATCTTAGTAACGTTTCAATTAAAAAATATTATTAGGTTAGGTTTTCATCTGATCTTTTGGAAGAAATTAGTGATGAAAATCTATTTACAGTATGTTCTTGACTTCAATGGAAAGTACATTTGTGGTAGTAAGCACAAAAATGTGTCAAGTTGAGTTGTTTTCAAATAAGGAATGCATTTACTATGAACAATGTAATATATACATAACGTCTTTGTCGTGAATTTGTAGGCGTTTCTAAAATGGTGTGGCTTGTTAAAGGTATTAGTGATATGGACATTTTTCACTTTAACCTTATTTGTGTGTAAAAGTAGTAAATGATACATAGGAGTTACATCCATGAAGTATTTAGCAGACACTTTACCCTGGTGATGCAAACAAAGAAACGTGTGTGTGCCGCACCCAAACCTGATCAACAAGAAACACTGCTGCCCTCTTTTTATTAACGGCAACCTGTTGTGTGTGTGCGTGTGTGTCTGCAAAGAAATAGAGGTGTTGTGTGATTTGTAAACAAAATATTTATTTACATGGTACATCAATAAGAAATAAGCCACAAAAAGTTGAGGTCATGTTTACAAAAGAGAAACAATAACAAATATATCCGTACAAATAAGTATACATATATAAAAAAAACAACTTCCTGTGTGAGGTGTCTGCATCCATGGGTGTGGACTTGGATCACAGTGTCCCAGTAAACATGGCGTCCTCTCCCTCCTACACAAAGTCTTTGCCGGATGCCGGCGCCGAGGCGTCGGAGCGTGCTGCTTTGTAACGAGCAGCGTATGAGCCCTCGTCTTTGGGGGGACAGTTGCAGCACAGCATGCTGCCTCCGATGATCATCAGGGCGGCCGCCCCCCAGCCAATGTAGAGCGCCGCGCCCAGCTCCCTCTTTTGGGCGCTGACAAGCAACGGGTTGTAGAAGTCTCGGATGATGGTGTGGGCTGTCCAGCACACGGGAATCAGGCAGAGGACGCCAGCGGCGATGAAGGCCGCCCCGGCAGCCACTTCAACCTTAGCTTTGGAGGTCGGGTCTTCTACGCAGTTGGTGCACTTGCCCCCGGCCACCGACAGCAGGATGGCCATGATGCCCACCACGATGGCGATGACTATGAGGGCGCGGGCGGCCTGCAGGTCTGAGCTGAGCGCCAGCAAGGAGTCGTAGACCTTGCACTGCATCTGACCTGTGCTCTGCACCACGCAGCTCATCCAGATGCCCTCCCACGACGTCTGTGAGGTGACGATGTTGCTGCCGATGAAGGCCGTCACCTTCCACATGGGAAGGGCGCACACGACGATGGCCCCGATCCACCCAATGATTCCGAGGGCGGCGCCCAGGATTTGGAAGCCGGCTGACACCATGGCGGCCTTCTACTCTTCCTCGCGTTCTTCTTCTTCTCTGAGGAGCTGTGTAGCAGGCTGGGTGAGTTCGCAAAGTGGGGGAGGATTTGGAGGAGAGCAGGTACATATCACCTCTCTAAAGGGGCGGTGCCAATGCCTCTCCATCATGGAATCCACCCCCAGTCGGCCAGAACCTGTTTGCCCGGCCACCTCATTGTGAATTCACACTTAGAATAGTGTAAACACCACCCTGTGCACTCCACTTTACTTCTCACTAACAATTAACCAACCCCCCCACCCCCCCAAAGACTCCTCATGCCACCACCACCTCCACCCCCATCTCAGGTTTCACCTTAAGGTTTAGGGTGGACATCCTCAGTGACTCATTCTCTTCCAAATAATGCTGTTTTACCAAATATGGTCACTTCCTATGACATTGCTACAAAGTTAGCTCACACTGGGAAGTTTGACTAAAATGCCCTTAAAATGCTGAGTGTGCAATACTGGACACCTTCCACCCTCGACAGTCACCATCTTGGCTACGTGGTGGAAGGGGAGGGGCTAGTAGTCGTGAACTGTAATGGATTTGGGACAGAACCCCACTGTCCAATATGCGTCCTTTTGAGCACTTGTAAACTAAGTAGCCAGTGTACACAGTATACTTCATGAAGTATTCCAGTTGAGACTGTGACGCAAAAAGTCAAACTTGGTCACAGTTTCAAGTTAACAGAAAGACAATGCAGGACATAGACTCACTGCTCTTTTTTAAATATGAATACACACTGGTAGAAATAAAACTGGATCTGCTGGAGGTTCAGTCTTGTTTACACACGTTTAAATGCTTCACTAAGCAAGTCGGATAGGAACACATGAGGACGAAATGTTCCAAGCGTGACAACACAGAGAAGAAGAAAGTTTGGCCTTTGAAAGGAAAGATCCTCGGCCACAAATGAAGGCCATTGTGCATGTCGACATCAGAGCTGCAGACAACAGACGTCTTTTGGACATGTGGTGGGTGGCCACATGGAGGATGAAAGAAGAAGGTCACTATCACAGTAAGCCATACATCATCTAACTTGAAAGGGTGCACTTCTCTTCCCTGGCCAGAGGGTGGCGGCAGCAGCTGCTCAAAGGTGCATGAAGTATGTCCTGAGGTCACCTGTCGGCATGCAGGAAGCAGAAGATGCGGCCTTCTCCTTTTCTCCCTGCTCATTTATGGCCCACAGCACACTTTAGTCATTGTGTTTGTGGCCACAAAGGAGAAGAAGACTGTATGGTTGTAAAGTGGCGTCAGGCAGCCTACAAAGAGCCTTTCATGCGTCTATAAATGTCCACACAGCCATTAAATCTACCCCCCCAACCCCACTTTTAAAGTCACTTATTGCTTGGTAAAGTCCGCCCACACAACATAACCAGAAAGCAGCCTTCTGATTGGTCAGCACTCACATTTGAACAACAACAATAACAAAGGAGGCTTGTTCTAAATAATAAAACTCACTAAAAAGAGTATATTGCACAGGATTTGCGTTTCCCTGTATTCGCAGACTGCACACTAGTAAGGTAGTTTGTAGTCAGCAGCAGTGATAATGAAAGAGGTGTCAGTGTTTACCTGTGAGAGGTCAGGGTGGTGATAGCTCTCGTAAAGAAACTGTTCGCCAGTCTGTTTGTCCTTGCTTTGGCGCATCTGTAGCGCCTTCCACATGGCAGTAGGTCAAACAGGTGGAAGCCAACAATCTTCTGTGCTGCTTTCACCGTCCTCTGAAGCCTTACTCTGTCTGCTCTGTCTATGTACACGCACACATATATACATATACATATACTATATATACTTTAGGGACACCCTAGATAAGATTCCAAACAATGTGGTTGTTTTGTGCTTATCCACATCCATGGAAGAATATCCTGATCAAGATAAATGACACAAACAATAAATAACTAAGACTAAGGCGAGGCACCGCTTTGTTTCATTCTGCATGTTTCCCAGTTTCTATGATAATGACGTGCAATGAAGCCATCCCAATAGAAACCTCTTATCTTTAACAGGAGGGAGGGCCGAGTGTCTCACTTTTGAGTACCATCTCCATAAGTCCATGCATCTATCCGTCTATCAATCAGGAGATCCTACAGCAGGATGAGTTCCCGTGTCATAAATACAACAAGTCAGGAGTTAATCATTGTTCCTGTAAAGACAACTTTATTTGTGTGGAATAGTTTGTCTGGTTTGTGTGCTGAAAACAAACTCATCCGTTCTTGATGTTTGTGTTTCCATGACCACATTCTTGCTTCTAAACACTGAAAACAAGATCATTTTTGAACATGACTCTCATGTGCGGACGCCACTGTAATGTGCATGCCAGGCTACGAGCTGGAGCACTCACACGCTGAGGAAACACATATGGAGTGGAGTGTTATTTTTATATGTTTGATTGATTGCCCCACCAATCCAGGGTGTACCCCGCCTCTCGCCTAAAGACAGCTGGGATAGGCGTTATATTATTCTACTTCTGCACAAAAATGAAGCCATCCGAGATGATCAAGTAATCATTATGGAGCGTTATGAGGACTACTGCCAAAAGCAATACTGCCGCCACCAATAGAGCGAGGGAAGACAACAATTGTCTTGTCATTTTGTCTATATTGTTGTCATATTTTACTGATCTCAATATAAAACAACATTTTTATTGAAAGCAAGGCTTTCAATAGTGCACGATGAGTACCTCGTGATGACCACTAGGTGGTAGCGTTGATGTGTTTTGGGGCGACTTTGTTATTCCTCCAGAAAATATTGTAGTTTAAAAAGACCAACAGGCTGAGTACTCACACAAGGACGTCTGTGATTTACATCTGCATACTGCATTTTATTCCTGACGCTCTGCTTAAAAAGAGCGTATCTATCTAGCGTATTCCCTTGGCTGAAAATCAGGGAATCTTAAAAAAGTTGCTCCCGTTGTAGTGCTGTTGGAATTATTGTTGCTCCCATGTCCACTGGGTTCTCAAAGAATGGTGACGCCATTGCCAAATGAGTTCAAGAGTGAAACAACGGTGCTTTCATGGCCCATTTTAAGCTGAAAGTCCGGACATGGTCGGGCCCAGGTTAGGAGTTTAGCCTAAGTTACCATGGTGATATAGCTACATTCGTTGAACACGCAAGCCCAGCTTTACACTCAACACTAACGCTAACCCACTAAACACGCTTCGCAGAATACCCCCCATTCTCCTCCACGTTCTCATAATATTGATGAAAGGGTGAGTGCACATTTTTGACCAGTACTGTAATGAAAATAGCAAACGTCAGAGTTGGTAGCAGTTTGTAACTAAGACTTCAGGCAGCTGTGGCTAAAAACAACTCAGATAGCACAGAGAGAACTACTTATCACTTCTGGCAGTAAGTCATAAATATTTTGGACACAAAAATACCACAGTTTTGCTTCAAATGTCTTTTGGACACGATGGTTTATCTTCTACTGTGAAGCTACTGTTCACATTAAACGATAAAATATGAATGTAACATTAATATATGACTGTTTATGGTGTCAAACATTGGTCAATTGTTTCCCTCCAAAAGACGATGATCATCGGCGGTGAATGGCCTTCTATCTGTTTTTATCTTATCACTTCTTAGCGAGGCTAGCTTACGGCTAGCATGGAGATGAGCCGTTGCGTGTGTGTGTGGCTGTGTGGCCTAAATTAATGTGCGATTGCGATTGCACGTATAAGATGAAAGTGTGTCAACCTAAGACATTGTGTAAACTTTGACATGTGACCTACTTCACATTGAGCCAACGTGGAAGTAGTCGAAATCAGGCACGAACCACAGCTTCTTTGTTTAATTGCCATTTCCTCAAATGTGCGTGTATGTCGAGTTAATGTCATCAATGATTGTCACCATGAAAACAAACTTCTGCTGACCCATGTAGTCCAAAACGAGGAAGAATGTTGGCAGCGGGCAAACGTGTAAAAGGTACTGCACATCGGGTTTGTCATTAACTAGTATGTCCACTCTGTGGCACATCCTAGCATCAAAACAAAACAGACTCAGACTGAACAATAGCCATAAAACATCCATCTTTGTTAGCTTTAGAACAACACTGAGGTGATACTGTCCAAGCTTGACACTTTTGCAGTATGGGAACATTACTGTAGCATTTTGGACCTGGAAAAGGTACAAATACTCACATTGGAGTCCAATAGTTAGCACTATGTCGTACATTTGTTCAGATTGGACACAAAAGGACTAAAGAAACTGGTACTGTATGTCTATTTGTGAGAGTAAGCGATGTGGTCTTGTGTGGTCAGCCATCAACACATACGAATCTTGACCCTGGCCGATCATTAGCCGCTGACGGCCATAAAAACGACACACCTGCCACTACCACGGGCGAAAGGTTCAGCCATAAACCAGGTCTTTATTTGAGAAGCAGCTCCCACACGCCCAGGTGGTAAACCAGGCCAGAAGCCTCTGATTGGATGACTGATGTCATCTCCAGGGAGGGTCGGATAGCAATAAACACTACGTCCAGATAAGGATTGTCGTCTTAGAGTCAAAATCAGAGTGGACACGTCGCAGAGACCAGGAAGAACTTGACCAGGGAGACCTTCAGCAAGAACGGACATTTGTTCTCCAGGTGAAAGCATCAGGATCTTTGGTGTCAACGAGGACCTGAAGTGTCAAAGTGTGTGATCCCCCCGTGTGCGCCATGTCGTCTTTCGGATTGGAACTGGCCGGCGTCTCTGTGGCAGTTGTGGGATGGATTTTGAGCGTGGTCAGCTGTGCGCTGCCCATGTGGAGGGTGTCGGCCTTCATCGGCGCCAACATCGTGACGGCGCAGGTGTACTGGGAGGGTCTGTGGATGAGCTGCGTGTTCCAGAGTACGGGACAGATGCAGTGTAAGGTTTACGACTCCATGCTGGCGCTGCCTCAGGACCTGCAGGCGGCCCGCGCCCTCACTGTGGTCGCCATCATTGTGGGGGTGCTGGCCCTCCTCATCTCCTTGGTGGGGGCCAAGTGCACCAACTGCATCGAAGACGAGGGTGTCAAAGCCCGAGTGATGATTTCCTCCGGCGCCGGATTCATCACGGCGGCTCTGACGCAGCTGGTGCCAGTGTCGTGGTCGGCCAACACCATCGTGGTGGAGTTCTACAGTCCCATTATCCCGTCGGGCCAGAAGATGGAGATTGGGGCGGCCCTGTACCTGGGCTGGGCCGCAGCCGCCCTGCTGCTGATCGGGGGTTCCATCCTGTGCTGCAGCTGCCCCCCTCGGGAAGAGAAGCCCAGCAGGTACAGCGTTCACCCGCAGAGCCGCGTGGCCTACTCCGCTGCTCCCAGATCCACGGCTCAGAGCTCCTACAACAGGAGGGACTACGTCTGAAGACTTCTGATAGTCACGCCTGCTCACACTTTTGTATTCTTCAGTGGACTCATCTTGTTTTTAACTCTTCTAGCATAAAGAAGCAGCAAGCTGAAGGACCCAATGTGAAGTTGTGGACATCTGGAGACTGCGTACTGTGTATTTATTTCAGTGTTGAGGACACGCGGAGGTTCTAACGCCATTTCCTGTCTTTGGGGACTAAGGCTGTGTTTCGGATGGAATACTTCCATTAGTACACCCCAATAAGTATACTACGCACCTGATTGCGCCAATTTGGACAGTGCAGTGCTCTCCCAAATTCATTACTGTCATTGCGCACTTTACCTACTGGAAATGATGATTTACCCACTTCTGTCCACTGCTTCCCACCGTTGCGGGTTGCTCATCAGCCACCGTTAAAAGTGGGTGGGAAGTGTCCTGAACTGCGCACTCGCCATTTTCACTGTTTTGAGTGCAACATCCCGTACTGACCTTGTACTGCATTTTGCCGTGCTCCCCAGTGTGAACACATTTATAGGCACTCAAAAGACTACGTGTAAGTACACAAGTGCGCCAAATGAGACACAGCCCGACAAAATGAAGCACAATGTGTTTTAAAATAAATGTAATGTTTTGTACTGTTTCTATTTCTATTTTGGTTTTGTGTGAGTGAAATTGTTTGATGAAAAATAGTACAAGTAAAGATGTTTTTTTATTTTGTTAATTTATATAAATCACATTTACAACATCTAGATATATTTTAAATGATTTTTTAAAAACATAAATAGAACTCAACAAGACTACAGTTTATTTTGTTTTTGTATAAATTTATATACATTTCTTTGCCAGTTAGCTGTTTGGCCATTTTTATAAATATATTGCCTTGTTTTTTTCTAGAAAAGAAGCTTTATGTTTCTCATGGCAAGGTGTACATGTGACTCACAAAGAAAATAACCTCCTTGGGGTCATGGGGGCATGCTGGAGCCTATCCCAGCTGACTTCAGGCAGAGGCGGGGTACACCCTGGACTGGTGGCCAGCCAATCACAGGGCACATATAGACAAACAACCATTCACACTCACATTCATACCTATGGACAATTTGGAGTGGCTAATTAACCTAGCATGTTTTTGGAATGTGGGAGGAAACCCACGCATGCACGGGGAGAACATGCAAACTCCACACAGAGATGCCCAAGCGGTGACTGCGCATGTATTATTATTTTGTCTGTAACACCTAGTGTCCCTCTGACTTGTATTTGTGTGGAATAAACCATACGTATGTATATAAAACACCAAATGTTCCCGTTTGAGTCTATACCATGTCAGCAGCAAGTAAGGAACTTTTCCCTGCTTTGAAAGTCAAACGAGGTGAGTCGAGAACATGGAATGTACGACATACGTAGATTGCGGCGATAAAACGGATGCCTTTGAACGCTACTCACATTCACAGCGATGTCATTTAAATTCCACTATATTTCACGTGAGGTTTTTTATTGTAACTGAAAGGAGATATTCTAGTTAGTCATACAAGTGTAAAAAGAAGTGAAGCAGCAGTGTTTGTTTATAGACTAAATATTTGGCATGTGGTAACGCTTACACTTCACTTCCTGTCATGGACCTTTTTGAATTTCTAGTTGACTTTTTGGTTGATGAGTTGAAGCGTGACTATTAATTGTTCACTGGTGGATGTATGTAATGTAACGAGTCACACTGTGATGATGTACAGTACATGTGGTCATGTGGTCGCTTGCTGATTGGCTGACTGAAGGAGCCAAACCGATACCAGGAAGATGACTGTGTGCTGAAGGTGTCGCAGGCGACCCATTATGTTTGGACCCAGCTCATGTTTACATTGGGAGTAGTTATTCCGGTTTGTAGCCAAGGGACGTTTTCCCAACATGGATACTTTAGGAGGCAGGGAGCTGCTGTCTGTTTGTCCCCAACAGGCATCCTCGCTAGATTTTATTTGAAGTTCATACGAAACGTTCTACTCAGCTGTTGCTTTTGGAAATGAAGAGCGAGACAGACATCCTCCTACCAACAAACACAAACACGCACACACATACGTAGCCCCTCCCCCGCCCCGTGTACAGGTGCAGGAGTGTGTTTTCAGTAGACGGCCCCTCCTCACATCACAGCGAGGGGCCTCCTCCCATCTCACCTGCGCTATAAAGCGTCTGTTTCCGTGGTGGCGCCTCAAAGGAACATCCCGCCCTCCACGCACCCCCCATATCACTTCCTAACAGCTGTCAAGGACAAAGAAGGTTCTTTGCCGGGGACCGAGCGCCGCCATGTCGATGGGCATGGAGCTTATAGGTATCTCGCTGGGCGTGCTGGGCTTCCTGATGGCCATCGTGACATGCGCCCTCCCCATGTGGAAGGTGACGGCGTTCATCGGCGCCAACATCATCACAGCTCAGACCATCTGGGAAGGTCTGTGGATGAACTGCGTGACGCAGAGCACGGGCCAAATGCAGTGTAAGGTCTACGACTCGCTGCTGGCGCTGTCCCAGGAGCTACAAGCCTCCAGAGCCATGATGATCATCGCCATCATCCTGGGCGTGATCGGGGTCCTCATTTCCATCATGGGCGCCAAGTGCACTAACTGCATCGAGGAGGAGGGTGCCAAGGCCAAAGTCATGATTGTCTCCGGAGTCTTCTTCGCCGTAGCGGGCCTCCTGGTCCTCATCCCGGTCTCCTGGACGGCCAGCGTCATTGTGCGAGACTTCTACAATCCCATCCTGACCAACGCACAGAGGCGGGAGCTGGGCGCCGCCCTCTACATCGGCTGGGGTGCCGCCGCACTGCTGCTGATTGGCGGCGCCATCTTGTGTAGCAGCTGCCCCCCCAAAGACAAACGCTACAAGCCACCCAGGATGGCCTACTCCGCTCCCCGCAGCACCAACGGCCCCGCCGCTGGATACGACCGCAAGGACTACGTCTGAAGCTGGATCTGTGTGTGTGTGTGTGTGTGTGTGTGTGTGTGTACACTTGTCTTTGTATTCTTCAATCTTTTCTCCTTTAATGTAGACATGTCTTTTCGTGGGGACACTTTTTTTGCCCTGTGTGTGTACGTGTGTGTGTGTGCGTGCGCGCATGTGTGTGTGTGAAGGTCTCACTCACAAAGACTCCGACATGAAGTGATGTAAAATGTTTCTCCTTTTCTTTAATCGTCATTATCTTTCTCGCATGTGTGTGTGTGATGTATAGACAATACACTGTGTGTGTGTGTGTGTGTTTGGTGTTGTGTTTCACTGAAACTTTGGTTGCAAACGTGTATGAGGAAGAAGAGCATGCTCTCATTTTACATGGATTTGCTTGCGTGTGTGTGTGTGTGCGCACTATTTGCTTAGAGCGTTCCTGCTGAGACTGAAACTGAAAACGTATCAGTGATGCTTCAGGCCACTCACAGTTTCACTGTGGGAGGAACCGGCAGTTTTGTTTATTTTGTACATTTTGAAGTGACTATATTATATTCTCTAATTGGCATTATTATTGTTTGTGAATGTGTTTGTGGTGTTGTATCATCAGCCTGTGAATGATTGAATGGGAGTGTTTATTTCCTGTGTGTTTGTATTTTACATACCTGGTCACGTAAATACTTAGAACACAAAACTATTTTCCAATGTGTTAGTAAATTATTGTGTGTCGTCCATTTCAATAAAAGTTGTGTGGATAAACTTCTTTCTTCGTAGAAATAATAGTCATATATGGACGTGAGACAGTCAAGCAAACAGGAGGAATCATGTGACCTTTAGGCAAATAAAGAGATGTCTTTGCCGTCATGATCTCATAACATACTGTAACTACACCACTTAGTGTACACTGATATCACGGATGATAGCAGATAAGAATGAATATAGCATTGAAATAAATATAGTTCATAGGAATATTCTCAACTATGTCTGTGAATGTACCACAATTGTGAACTTAACGTACCATCCATCCGGCACACAGCAAAATAGTAAGATATCCGCTGGATACGTTGAGTTGTATTGGGGAATTCCGCCCACAATGAAGACTCACAGGTACAGTTTCATGGCCAGTTGGATCTATTGACCCAGACACAGAGCTGGTCTCAAGATACTATTATTATTAAACTTGGAAAAAAAGAAAACACATATTATTTCACTTTTCTGTGCATTATGACATGAAAAAAACAACGTAATATGAGCCAGCTAGCACGTCATTGGGATACACCTATTTCAACTATAATGCCCTCTCAAAAAACCCTCTTAACAACGTTGCATGGTTTGATATACATGCCATGATCATACATTAACACGTACACTGATGATAACATGTACTAGTTGCAGTATCTTGCCTTGTTTTGATGATTTAAAATTGATACACATACTTATGCTAGTTTTGTCAACAACAACAGCTGCGACAACACTTATGATGGCCGCTCTCATTGGGATGGCTGTGTCTTCCAGCACAAGATGTGGGCTTCAGTTTCGGCTTTTTCCTGATTACGCAGTCGCCATACAGATTTTGGCTTGAGACCTTTTTCTCAGGTAAAAATTGGTAAAAAAAATTTGGCTACAAAGACCATGTTGAGTCTTTCTAGCTAAATTATATCCACGCCGAGTCTAGCGATTAGCAAGGCATCGTGTTAGTCAGAGAGATAAAAATAGTTTTTCATGTTACCTGCTACAATAATAATATCGCTGTCTCTTGGTTCATTAAGTCAGTTCTGCAAATGTGTTCTTTTGTGAGCGCTTTAGCGTCAAAATGGGTATTTTCCATGACACTTGTTGCTAGCTAGGTCATATTAACTCGGTTTTTCACACTAGAATACACAGAAAAGGGAAATGAATATGTTTTCATGTGTGACACATAAGCATTGTGAATGATGTGCAAAATTCCCCCAAAAAGTGCAGTTCCCCTTAAATATGTGATATTTGTGACAGTTCCATGATTTGGGTGGCTGCTCCTCATTGGAGGTGATGGTGGGTCCCGCTGCCAAAGTAGTCGAGAACCACGGGATCCCTCCAGGAGTTCTGAACATCTCCCAGCTTATCAGTACACAATTGCACAAAGCAGCTTTTATCAGGAAGAAGAAGATGATGGAGGCGATCTCTATGTGGAATTTGACCAATTTGCCTCACTGACAAATGTGTGACTCACTTTCTACTCTTCACACTATAACGCCTGATGAAACTCTTTATGAACCAATAAATGTATTCATTAATGTACGTAGCGCTTGGGTAAACATGTAATGGCCGACCTACGCCCACACATGTTCCGTGAAGATGACTCAGCATTACTTTTTACCTGACTGAACACAAGCGGGACTTCCCATGATGCACCACTCACTTACTCCTCATGCTGGCCGCCAGCTCCTCTTCTCTTCCTCGTCTGACTCATCAGCACCATTTCTCACTTGAAAACAAATCAATAATCTTATTATTCTTAGTGTGCATTAGGAACACGTGAAGATGAGTCGAGAGCAGCAAACAAGATGATGACCTTGCTGCAAAGTCCAACAGCTGATAGAGAAACCAGCGAGGCACAGAGTTATCACGCTTTTTTTTTAACCTTGCTGACCCTCAAGCGGTGCAAAACAAAGTATTTTTTGCTTGCTCTAATACTTGAATAAGGTATCAAATATTACAATTTGATCGTTCTTACTACATACTTTGCTGAATTCATATAAAACAAGCTAGGAAAATATCACTATCACTATTTTAGCCTTGCCAGATTGCTCTCCAAAATGGTAATAAGCCACCTTATAAATGTCACAGTTTTGAATGTGTAACTCTTCTTTGGTTCAATACCAAGTACTTTTGTACTCAACACAAAGGAAGGAATACATGTATCCTGAATGATGTAGTCATGGTCTGTAGTACATCCACTATCTATTTACTATTGTCTCGCGTTTCCTGTGCGTTCATGTGCATATGTAATGCTCATATTTGATTGCACACATTCAAATGTCAGATTTTATTTTCATGTTGTGAATGAATTTGCTTAAATCACACCTCCTAATTCCCCCAAACCAGGACACTTTTACTGTGAGCTGTTATAAATGAAGCTGAAGTGAAAGTAAGTGTTTTTTTGTGTGTGTTAGAAACAAAGACCACTACCAAGGAATCCAAGTACATCAGGATTGTACCTTGTGCTCCCCTGGACCTCTGCATCATGCCGTCGTCATGGTGACAGCCGTGCCCTGTCCCAGCAGACTGGTCTCCATAGCAACGAATGCTTGGAGTAAAGTAAGAGAAGCACACACATCAACATTTTTAAATGAGGGTGAAACTATCCTGAGAGAACATTTCACAAGTGTTATGGAAGGCCAAAATAACTTTAGTCAGTTGGAAATACTAAAATAAGTAGTTAGGTCTTGTTTAGTTGGTCAGAATGAGATTCTGAGCGTTCAATGTCAATTACATTATAACACTGGGCTGCCATCTAGAGGTTTTAGACAGTATTGTATCGTCGCCGGCACGCTAGTACATGGTATTTTTAAATAAAGTGGAATTGAATAGTTATGATAACAGGAATTTAGTCTTGCCAAACGAATCGAATGAAGATAGATTATAGAATGATCAAAATAGCATTACATTATATTACATTATAAACTGAACAGGAACGCGCTAGCGTCTGAGTGTGACGTCATCACGCAAAATTCCAATCATTCTCGTTGTCGCCCCGCCCCCAGGTCTGTCCGCCTCTCTCTCTCTCTCTCGCTCTCTCGCTCTCTCACTCTCTCTCTCTCTCCTGTCATTGCTGCATCCTGGAGGCTTTACATGCCGTGGTCACATTTCCTTCAGCGGAGCTAACGGTACTATGACTGCCCTGTGTCGCCTGGTCCAAAGGACACTTCTGAGCGGCTGGACGTCGTGTCATCCGTGTCGTATATTGGCCGGACAGAAGAACGTGCGCGCGGCCAGCTCGTCCAGGTACGACTACTAAGCTAGCTAGCTAGCTAGCTAGCTAGCTAGCTAGCCGACTGGGTGGCTGCAAAGACCTACTCGCCTTCTTACTTTGTGAGCGGACAAGTGGACATATTTGACTCTTAACAAACACTGTGACATCACCTTAATGTTGTTTTTTTAACACTTCTCAATGACAGTTTTGACCTTTGACGTAAATGACATCCATATGTTAGCACATACTATAGACATAAATAGGCGACGCATCGACTGGGTTTGTCCACTGCTGCTATACGTCAACGTCGCCGCCATATTGGATGGGTCAGGCTGTGCTGTAAACGAATACAAATAAACGTACTAACGTTCATAAAGCGTTTTATAAACGTAAGTACATTTACTTTTTTACTTTATCGAAGTAGGTTAAGGTCAAGGCTGCACTGTAAATAACTACATGTACTAATGTACTTGCATTCATGAAAACTTTATGAAAGTGCTTTTTCATAAAGTGCTGTATGAAAGTTAGTAGTTAAGTACTGCGCAACCTCGACCCATCCAATATGGCGCACGGCTTTGACCGGCTCGGAGCTCGATGCGGCACTTATTGTCTTACCAGAAGTACATATGTACAAAAAATATTATTTTTTGTTTACTGCAAATGT
The DNA here is from genome assembly GCF_037039965.1 of Doryrhamphus excisus. Taxonomy (NCBI): domain Eukaryota; kingdom Metazoa; phylum Chordata; class Actinopteri; order Syngnathiformes; family Syngnathidae; genus Doryrhamphus; species Doryrhamphus excisus. The sequence goes on from NC_136377.1 coordinate 14,586,138, forward strand.
AAAGGCTGAGGTTTTGGAACCCAAGTTTCCCCCTAGTTGTTGGAGAGAAGTATATTGTTAAGGACTACACGCAGTGTTGTCGTAACGAATAGAGCATCAGATTAATAAAGTCTTGTGTTGGTCCAGCCCAGTCAACTTGACCTATGACGTCTTTGATGGGAAGGGGGACAGCACGCCGCTGGTCTTCCTGCATGGCTTGTTTGGCAGCAAATCAAACTTCCACTCCATCGCCAAGTCGTTAGTTCAGCGTACAGGTCGAAAGGTAATGTAGACATGACGCTGATGTTTGTCATCGCCCGCGCCAAGTGTCCTCACTGTCCTTTGTCCAGTTAGGTGTTGACGGTTGATGCTCGTAACCATGGCAACAGCCCCCACAGCTCAGCACTGACATATGAGGCCATGAGCAGTGACTTGAAGCACCTCCTCTCCCAGCTGCGCATTGACAAGTGCATCCTGATTGGACACAGCATGGGTGGGAAGACGGCGATGACCACCGCCCTGATACAGGTCAGCCCAGCACGCCACTTGACCTTCCCACCTTTTGCGCTCGCTGACTTTGTGTTTGTGCTGGCAGCCCTCACTGGTGGAGAGGCTGGTGGTGGTGGACATCAGTCCGTCTCAGACCAACACCAGGACCAACTTCCACTCTTACATCCACGCCATGCAGGACGTGAAGATCTCCACAGACCTCCCACGCTCCACCGCCAGGCGCATGGCGGAGGACCAGCTCCGCAAGACGGTCAAGGTCAGAGCTGGACTGGCTTAGTCGTGAGTACCCGTTACCTGACCCTAACAGCACCGACAACATGTCCGCAGGAACACTCAGTGCGTCAGTTCCTGCTCACTAACCTGGTGGAGCACAACGGTCACTACACCTGGAGGGTCAACCTGGACGCCATCTCGGCTCATCTTGATGACATCATGAGCTTCCCCAGCTTTGACGCCGCCTACAGCGGACCCACGCTGTTTCTGGGCGGAGCCAGTTCTGCTTACATTAGGTAAGCTCTTGTTTCAGGAATAGTCCGATACCAGGGTCAACAAGGCCAATTACAACGTTAAATACGCTTGATAAATTCTAGTTTATAGCTTTTCTAACCGTGTACTTTCATTATGATGCCATAATTATCATTACAAGAATTTAAAAAGGGTCTCAAAATAATGCTGATAATAATATCGTTTATCGGAAATAATTTGCTACAGGCCTAGTAAGTTGCCAAAACTGAAAAATGATCATTAATGTTGCTATTTTCTGTTCATAACTTTGTTTCATGTGAATGAAACCACTTTTTACATGAGTCCATTGTTTGGGGTTACACTGAAATGATTTCCACCAGAAACAATAATAATAATAATACATTTTATTTGTATAGCGCTTTTCAAGACACTTTATAAAAGAATGAAGTTGAATAGAACAAGTAAACAGAATGAAAGACCAACCAAAATACAACATTCATTGGTTATACACAGTTAAAAAAGCGGGGCGGGGCACAGCAGTCAGATATAAAAGACCTACGATGTAACGTCCTGTGATGACATTCATTCATTCATTCATTCATTCATTTTCTACCGCTTTTCCTCACGAGGGTCGCGGGGGTGCTGGAGCCTATCCCAGCTGTCTTGGGGCGAGAGGCGGGGTACACCCTGGACTGGTGGCCAGCCAATCACAGGGCACATATAGACAAACAACCATTCACACTCACATTCATACCTATGGACAATTTGGAGTGGCCAATTAACCTAGCATGTTTTTGGAATGTGGGAGGAAACCGGAGTACCCGGAGAAAACCCACGCATGCACGGGGAGAACATGCAAACTCCACACAGGGATGGCCGAGGGTGGATTTAAACTCGGGTGTCCGAGCTGTGTGGCCTGCACGCTAACCACTTGTCCACCATGCAGCCCCATGATGACATTTCTAAGTCTCTGATGAACGTATTGGCCAATTAGAAATTTGCCAACTTGCTTCTATATGTTGTAGGTTTTTGAATGACATGTCACTCATTCATAACGTGTCACACGTGTTGTTTCTCTTAATCCAGCTCTGAGGATTACCCAGAAATCCAGCGGCTGTTCCCAAGCGCAGACATCCAGTACATTCCAGACGCCAGCCACTGGATCCACGCAGACAAACCTCTAGACTTCATCAGCTCCATCATCTCCTTCCTTCAGTCCTAGCCGCACCTCAAGGATGGAACCTTTAGAACCGCCCGACAAAGCACCGAAACGTGAGGTGAGAACTCACATGGAATAAGTTGACGAAGTAGACAGCAGCTGCTTCAATTAGTGACAACATGTTCTGATCCAGTCCTGGTTCCACTGGACCACCGTGCTGACTGATGATGACGGCTCGAGCCTTGTACGCGGTCAGAACGGGAATTTGTTTGACTTTTCTTAAAGTCTTGTCAGTTGTTGCACAGTTCCAAGTGCAGGGGTGTCCAAAGAGCAGCCTTGGGGCCATTTTTGGCACACAGCTTAGTTATTTATTATTAACCCTCAGCATATAGTAAGAATAAAATGTATGAATTATTAATGAGATATATTATTAGATATTACACTTTGTCATCTATAATAGAGATAAGATGTTGGTGTTTTGTTTTGGGTTCTTTCATTTTCTGTATGTGACCCTCATTACACCCCTGACCTAGTGCATACTACCAAGTGCATGCTACATGCTACATGCTACATGCTACATGCTACAGCTTCACTACGCTGCTGAATTTTAAGACCAGTTGAGAAATTGCAAGAATGACATTTTGCACTGTTGGATCTTAACGAGGTTCTCAGTACAGCTTCAAAATGCAAAAAGAAGAAATGGGAGGAACCAATTTCTTTTGCAAACAAGCATTCAAGTGAAGTAGAGAGTCGGTCAAAAAGTTTAGGATCACATGTAGAAATACAAATAATATACAATAATATACAATAGTTGCTGTGCCATTCTTATTCAGTATCAGCTGAAAAGTTGGTTTTGGCATGCTTGATGCCTGCGTTTCCTGGAGGCTAGTGGGAATGTTGCGAGGAGTGAAGATGGCTTTTGTGAACTTATTTTGCCACCCGTCTCCAAATGTTGTCAGTTGGATTTGGATCAGGTGAAGAAGCAAGGAGGGTCCAAAAGAATGAGGTTATTCCTCTGAAGTCCCTTGTCAGGTGGGCATTGAGAACTGCTCCATTGTCCTGTTGAAGAAGACAGTTGTTACCACACAAACAAGGGCCTTCAGTCATGGGGGATGCTCTGCCTTTTCACGCCCCTGCACAACCTGAAGATCCCTTTACTGTGCCGTGTGGAAAACATCTCGTGTTGGATCTCCTTGTCATGCTAGTAATGTTGGAAGCCATCAGGACTGTCAAAGTTCTCTCACCAGAGAATGAAACCTTCCATGTTTGGTGTTCTCTCGCAAATTCCAAGCAGGCAAATTTTGTGGCATGAAAGGAGACGAGGCCTTTGAGGATGCTTTGTGTTCTTCTGCTGACTGTCTTACTGTGTCCAACCTCAGCAGCCATGGAACGCTGCGAGAAGAGAGAGAAAGCTTTTGGCCTTGTTGTGAATACCTGACAGATGACATCGAATCCACATTTTTACCACGATTTTGGCTTTAAACGGTTGTGGTCTTCAGCTGATGGACAGTCTATTTCCTTTTACTGCTAGTTTGCAATAAATTGCTTTCTCAAAAAAATATTTTAGCATTTCGACTTTGGACTTATAACCTCCTAAAGATCTAACACTGAAATAAATTCTTGACGTTTTTCAACTGGTCTTAAAATATTAGTCAGGAGTGATTGTTACTTAGTACCGGGTGCTTAGTTCCTTAGTAGTTAAGGGCTACTTTGTAATTAGGTTTGTGCTACAAACATTGGCGGTGACGTGCGGTCAGGGTCTGGCTGGTGGGGCACTGACTGTACTTAGGTTGATACAGGTGGATCATTAAGAGGATCCAATAGAACAGACCCTTTTGATGGATGAACTGAAAGGCTGATTTACACACAGCCTTTCCTTCATGAAAAGTCCTGGTACTTTGTTGTAAAAGTCTCATCACCTCCTGGTTAGTTTGGGTAATCCCCCGCCCTGGCAGTCAAATTCATTCATTTATTCACAAGAGCATAAAAGATTTTCAATCATGTCAATCATACCGTAAAAGTGGACAGATATTTATTTCGGTTTTGTATGTTTCGTCCTCGCCTCCCCTGACCACACGTCACTGTACATACTGTAGGTCGATTCCAGGAAGGCCACGCAGCCCTATTTTACGTGTCTTTCCGTGTTCTGATGTGTTGGCAATGTTTATAACCAATATATGCTGCATACAACTTATCCGTCTATAGTATTTAAATGTGTTTCCGTGCGGATGAAAAGTGCTGTATTTCCAAAATGCAGGGTGTTGTCAACTAACGTGCCTCTTTGTCAAGACGTCCTTTTGAACAATGTCGCTTTTATTCACGATCGGCAGCTGGTTTGCCTGTTTTGACATCTACCACAAGGGGGCGTACCCTGCAGGATGCATGCTTGTTTCCCGTGAATCCAACTTGATATGAATTCTATATTATGAATGTTCACGTACCGTTATGTGTCAAAGATTGTGTTCTAACAGGATGAAGGATCAGTGAATGTTCAGGCTTGTTTATTTACAGGAACGTTAAATTAAAATGGAAGCAGGTTAAAGGTCCAAAGCAAAAGGAGATATGCTAATTTCATGTAAACAGTCATTTGTTCCATGGTTACAATATTGTTCATGTGCTGCTCATCCCTCTAATAAAATTTTGTTTCAAAGCATTGTGCAGGATTCATGTCGCTGTTCGATTCCTCTGTAGCGCTCATGTGGATGCCTGAAGATTCCTGAAGCACCAAGAACCTTCAAGAGCACCTCTCTCAGTCCAGCGAGACCACATGGAATCCATCGTTCTCTCTGTGCTCCGCCATGTAACCTGCAACGTCCTGCTCTCCTCGCCGTCCGCCATTGCTCCGTTTCCACTTGTCCCTCCATGACGGAGCAGCAGCCGAGGGGGACAAAGGTGTCGCGGGCGCCGGTGCCGTTGTCATAGGTGATCTGTTGAAGAAGTTTTGAGTTGTACTTGTAGTGGGCGAGGCAGGTGATGGCGGGGAGGCACGTGTGGCCACCACAGGGAAGTTGGTGGGCCGCTGGACGGGCACTTTGTTCCTCCTCAAGATGCCGACGCGTGAGGTCTTCTTCTGGCTCTGCTCCACTTGGTGTTGTAGAAGCAGCTGCTGGTTGAGCATCAGCTGGACATCCTCCTGAAGACCAAAAAAAGGTCAGTCGTGCCTGCACTTTTAATGATGCCTCCTTGGGTGTGTCGCTAATGGACGCCGCCCCATGAATAACATCTCGACTATGTGGCGGGCGCGTCTCCCGGCTCACCTTCCATGCCTCCAGCTCCAGCGACAGTTCCAAACGCTTCTGAGCAGCCTCCAGCAGCTGGTTGTTCAGCAGCATCATCTCCGTCTTACTCCGCAGAAGCTCTGCCTCCATAGCCTTCTTCCTGTACGCACAACACAAACAGTGATGCACGGCGTTAAAAAAAAAAGAAAAAAAGCCATGCATCCCCGTCAGCCTCACTTCTCTATGGCCTCGTCTCGATCCCGCAGCGCCTGTTGGAGCAGGGCACTGTCCTCTGAGCCACTTCCTCCTTTTGACTTGACGTCCTGGACACACAAAGGATTGAGTCACGCAAATGTTCCCATCTTCATGACAATCAGACACCACATGACTTTTTTTTTTAGCTGCCCGGTCAGCAGGAACTGGTCCTCCCACATCACCCAACCAGATATGGTACGTCTATATTATATATATATATTGGACTTTGTTCCAGTAACGGAGTAGAAGCACCCAAACACAAGTAATAGAATATTGGAAGTACACTACACATACGGTAACGACTACCAATGTACTGTTGTAGCTAAATCTGAAGTACAACATGGAAGAAAAAAGTTAAAATAGACCATGTAAATGTGTAGGAACATTACAGTTAAAGCAACTATGTAGAAACATACCATCATTAATTATGGTATGCCACAAAAACTGATATATTCTCAACTACAACAACACCAGGGGTGTCCAAAGTCCAGCCCGGGAGCCATTTGTGGCCCACAAGTTGCTTTTTGGCGGCATGTACTGTGAAAGTTAGTTCACATAAAAAGAAGCCATATGTACAATATGTACATAGTTAAGGAGTGTGCAGACCACCAAGTGATCACTACTAAGGGGGCTGTAGTTTTGTCGGATCCAAATCTTTAACAAAATCTTTTTTTTCACTATTCTGGTGGAAACCATCGCAGCAAAATGGACAAAGGAGAAAAACTGCCAATTTGGGTGCTGCCGGACCCACCCCACGTGATGAGGGTGTGGGCGTGTATTCAAAGTTAACTTTTAAGGACTAACCCACAGCATTGTACTTCAATTGAAATACGACATTCTTCTTCACAAATACAAGTCCACCATTGTGCACAATGTAGTAAAGTCAGCAAGAGCAAGAACCTGTGTTCCTTTCATGGCTAGTTTTCTGGCGACATCCTGTAGTTGCGCAAGCGCATCGTCCAGGCGGTTTCCTCCATGGGGGGGCTGAGCTGGGCGGGGCTGCGGGCCTGTCATCAGCTGCAGAAGACTCAAGATGGAGAGAACCTCCTCTGTCACCTGTTAAATGTTTTTAAAAGTCATTAAAACAGAAGAATTGAAAGTTAGCTCCATAGCTAGCTCACCCTGTCTCTGTCTCGACTCCATCCGGGTCCTTCGCGGCTCTCCTGCAGCTTGTCCACCTGAGCCTTCAGCTTGATACTGCGCCTGCGCGACAGTTCCACCTCGCGACGCACTTCCTTGAGCTGCACCGCATTGATAAACATCCATCCATTTTACACAATCTTATCCACAAGCGTCAGAATGTATGCCGCAACTTTATTTAAAACAACTTTATGCTAAGACAAAGACCCCTCCAACCGGCAGATGCCATGTTTGGCCGCGCCCACGTGTTCGTGTTGGCGTCACAGTGAGAACTTTTAAAGTGATTCAAAAAGACAAACAACGCCCACCGTCTCATTGACGTGTCCGAGGGTCCTGCGTCTGCCGAGCGGCCTCCCGCTGTTGATGAGGTCCGGCAGGGTCATGCAGCTCCTTTGGAACGGGGACACGCCCTCGTTGGACGGCGACTCGGGGCGATCCGGTTCGTCAGAGTTCTGCTCGTCTGTCCCGTCCTCCTTGGCCTCCCCAGACTCCATGGACTGAGTGGAACCGACGGTCATTTCCTCTCGCACCTCCTTCAGGCTCAGCAGGGCCAGCGGTCTCGGCTCGGTGTTGGTCCTCTCCTCCTCGCCATCGTCCTCGGGTTCGGACATGGAGGTGGAGCGGCGCAGCGCCAGCAACGAGCCGCGCTTGGTCGCCTTAGACTGGACTCTGCTGAGGGACGAGTAGAGCTGCTCCGTGGGGCTCAGCGGAGGTCTGAGGCGCTCGTTGAGGAGCGAGAAGGGCTGCGAGTAGTCCATGATGACGGAGGTCCTAACGTCCACTGAGCAGCCCGAGCCGGCACTCTGAAGACCAGCTAGATGAAGAATGTTTCCAAACTGGCTTTTCCTGAAGACGCTCGGCGACGTGACTTCACTCGTTTGTTCCGCATGACGCACACGGGCATACCTCGGTGGCAGGCAGTGGAACAAAGCACGCGGGTTTTTCCCTCCCACTTAACAACCTGATCGTGACGTCATGTGACGTCAGCAAAACTTTTGAGTTGGAGGCTTGTGACAGTTAAAAAAAAACAGTTAGCGTTGCAGAATGACAAATGTGCACATTTACCTTCCATGAAGTCAAAGTGTAAACAAACAGGCTGGCGGTAAAACAAGAATTCCTGTCAACAGATCAGCAGCATCAAACATCGCGTACAAAAGTCTTGGGCCACCATGACATGTTGTCAATGCTAAGACCGCCACCTCACAACAATGTAGAGTGCAGACCTCCATCAAGGGTCAAAGGTTAAAAGTGTAATATGAGTTACTCTTCTGCATTACTTCCTGGTTTATGCAATATCTGGAAGATGGGCTGTACCATTATGATGCAGGGGTGGGGCAAACAACAAAGCTCATGGTGGCCCAATACTTTTGCACACAAGTATTAAGGCCACAAAGGAAAATCAAATCTGATTTTGAGAATAAAGCATAATAATTATTAACAATAATAAACTCAAACTCTAAAAACTCTGTTACAGGCATTGTCTGAGACAGCTATGAAATGGGGAACTCATATGACCTTTGCCCTTGGGCAGACAAAGGGGGCGTGGTCATTAAGGTGAAAGCGAGAAATGCAAGACATGCTCATCTGTTTGTGCTCAACTGCTCTGTTTTGCTGCCACAATATGAATTATGAAAACGTTACAAAATTTATAACATACTGGAAATTTTCAACTTCATTATTGTACATTTCAACTTTTTTCTTATAAATTTATCTAGTAAATTTCCAATATTTTCTTGCAAATTTACGACTTTACGACTATTGTAAGTTAAAACTTTTACGACTTTTATCAAGTAAATTGTGAATTTCATTTTTTTCCCCATACCTTTACAACCATTCTTGTAAACTACAAACTTTTTCTCAAAAATTCATCTCATAAATGTACAACTTTGTGCTCAGAAATGTACGACTTCATTATTGTGAATTACGACTTTTTTCTCAGAAATTTACAAATTATCTAGAAAATGTTCGACTTTCTCAGAAATTTCTGACTTTATTCCTGTAAATTACAACTTTTTTTCTTATAACCTTTGCGTTATTCCTATTATTATGACTTCTTGTAAATTTGTGTTTTTATAAATACAACTTTCTCTCGATATTATTACTTCATTCTCATATTATGACTACTTTCTACTAAATTTTCTACTTTTTTTATAAATTACTTTTTTCTAGTAAATTTACTACTTTAATCTTGTAAATTTACACCTTTTTTTTCTCGTGAATTGAATGCTTTATTTTCGTAAATTACTGTTTTTTCTAGTAAATATACTACTTTAATCTTGTGACTATACAACTTTGTTCTTGTAAATGTGCAATTTTTTTCTCGTAATATTACAGCTTTTCCTCATAGATTGACAACATTATTCGCGTAAGTTTACAACTTTTTTTCTCTTAAATTTCTGACTTTATTCTTGAAATGTCAAATTTTGTTTGTTTTTTTTTCCCAATGTGGCCATAATACTCCATCGTGTGTGAGAGACTTCCTGGTTCAAGTCATGTGAGTGACAGCAGAGCTGAGTCAGCAAGTTTCCTGGATGCCATCATCATCATTCTCATGGTCATGCCCATTGTCACCTCATAGTTCCCATTGTCACCTCATAGTTCCCATTGTCATCTCATAGTTCCCATTGTCACCTCATAGTTCCCATTGTCACCTCATAGTTCCCATTGTCACCTCATAGTTCCCATTGTCACCTCATAGTTCCCATTGTCACCTCATAGTTCCCATTGTCACCTCATAGTTCCCATTGTCATCTCATTGTTCCCATTGTCACCTCATAGTTCCCATTGTCACCTCATAGTTCCCATTGTCATAGCCCTTATCATCCTCTTTCTCAGGCATTATCCTCATCATCCTCGATAGCCTTCTCGTCATCGTCATCGTCATCCTACAGTTCTCTGCGCTGTTTCCTTTTCCCGCCACTGGAGGCGCACCTGAATCCCAGGTTATCAGAGGCAGAATCGGGGGTGTTACCCATTCTGGGTAATGGGGGCGGGGGGACAAGCCCACACAAGGAGATTAGAGACAGCGGCCACACAGCAGAAGATTGTGCACCCTCCCTCGCCCACCTGGTGGTGACTGTCGCCCTGTGATTGGCCGAGCCGTCCGCCGTGTCAATCCAGGAACCGCCGCGCAGCACGAACATGGGTCGCGCCCCCGGGAAGGAGCTAGATGTCCACTCCCACGTGTTTCCGATCATGTCCAAGAGACCTGTAGGAAACAAGACAGCGTCAGTGTCTTCATCATCATCATCATCATCATCATCTTCAGTCAATGTTACCAAAGTTGTTCTGAGGAGGGAAGGCGGTGACGGGGGACACGCCATGGTAGCCGTCCTCTGCTGTGTCCCTGTCCGGGAAGGACCCCTGTGACATTGAGGGGCGAGATGAAGCTTCATCTCATTAATGATGCACGCCATGACGTCATCGTCATCATCGTCATCATCGTCATCATCATCATCATCATCATCACCTGCCACAGGTTGCTTCTGTTGGTCTGGTACTTGTTCCCCCACGGAAAAGTCCGCCCTGGAAGAAAAGACAGGAAGACATCATCAATGTTTGGGACCAGAAGGTGGCAATATTAAATATGGACGTTATGTCAGACGTTACCTTGCAGCCCCCCGCGTGCCGCCCACTCCCACTCCTCCTCGCTGGGCAGCCTCTTTCCTTTCCAGCTACAGAAGGCCTGGGCATCATTCCAGCTCACCTGAACCACCGGGAAGTCCAGGCGCTCTCCAATGCCAGAACCAGGACCTGAGGGCTGCATGGGGGTGGGGGTGACAGCCAGTGAGGACGTACAGTACATGACATAAATAAATATAAAATACAAAGGCTCACCTGTCGCCAAAAGACTCGTTGAACAGGAAGCCACCATGGAGCTGACTGCAAAGATAAGTTCATTTCTTGAAACACGACATGAAAAACAAATTCTTCTTGTGACAGCTTAGACGTTTTCTATGCTCTTACTACTAAAATATTCCATTCATAAATAAGGAATCCTTTCTTTGTTTCTTTTGGCGAGACACAGCTCACTTCACAGCAATCTAGCATCATTACAGAAAAACAAAACAAATAAACATTCTGCACGGCGACCGAGTGGTTAGCACACAGGCCTCACAGCTAGGAGACCCGAGACAAATTCCGCCCTCGGCCATCTCTGTGTGGCGTTTGCATGTTTTCTCCGGGTACTCCAAATTGTCCATAGGTATGAATGTGAGTGTGAATGGTTGTTTGTCTATATGTGCCCTGTGATTGGCTGGCCACCAGTCCAGGGTGTACCCCGCCTCTCGCCCGAAGACAGCTGAGATAGGCGACCCTCATGAGGATAAGCGGTAGAAAATGAATGAATGAATATTCATTACCTCAATCCTCTGTGTTATTTTGCTCTTCAGGTCCTCAGAAACAAAATCCTGGAAGACAAAACTCCATCCAAAGTTCTCAGCTTCCGTTTTATACTTCTGTTCCCTTACAAAGGCTCTGTTCAAAAGTGTGTGTTGACAGAACAGAATAGATGCTGCTTGTCATTGCATCATGTGATATGTTCAACAAGGTTAAAATATGATGTGGAGCTTCACTTGCTACCTGAAGGCAGAGTTGGTGACAGGATGTTTGTCCAAGAAAAAAGACTCAAGTTGGACGGACTCCTCCTCATTGGCGGCCTTCATCACCATCTTCCCTGCAGGGATGAGCACCATGCCGTCATCTTCTTCTGCTGTAACAAACATGAACATAGAATAGAATAGTTGGGTGGTTGAAAACCGTGACACTCGGACGTTTACTCAAATACCCTTTATAGAAGTAATTGTTGTAATTAAAAATGTTGTATTATTTAAATGTCTCTTGATAAGTTCCAATGGTGCAAAAACCCGAATCTTTGGAATAAAACTACGATATAAATGAAGTATGAGGCTGTAAGAAAACAATTGCCCTCTTTTCCAGTTCAGACAACTCTCAAGTTCTTACCTGTCGCGGTCACGAACAGCAAACACACAAGAGAAACACAAAAGAATAAACGTAACATTTTATGGGCCTTGTTGCCTCCACGTTTAAATGTCAGCACAGCTTTAAATTAAGTAAAACATTTAAGGTTAGCATGTAACTAGATAACATGCGCTGCTTTCATTCTGCTTATTTGAACACAACCGCAACAAATTGTGCCCGACGAGAAACACGACGCAAATGAAAGTTCCGTTTGAAATAAATTATTTGGTTCCTACATGAACGATAAGCGTTTAAATGAGAATAGTCCACGTTTGTCTGAAATAGTTATCCATGTTTGCAACACAATTTATCATGCTCTGTGTGACAGCTTGACTTTGTTAATTTCCCGTTCACCGCCTGCTGTTTGTTAGTTCCTGTTTCAGTCCAAGATGGCTTTACTTCCGGTGGTTGGTGGGGCAAGGAGACACACCTCCGAACACCTCAAAAAGTTTAGCTTGAAACACCTGAAAAACTTCAGAGAACATGTTTCAATGTGAATAGTTTTCAAATTAACTTTATGTACATTGGAAAATGACAGCATTAGATCAAAAAGGGTCTGACTTCTTATGATATATGACGCTGTATGTGCCCTGCGATTGAATGGAGCCCAGTCTATGTAACCCGCCACTTTCCCAAAGTCAGCTGAGATGGTCTCCAGCATTCCGCCACAACCCTGTTGTGGACAGGTGGTATAGAAAATGGAAGATGTATGAAATGTTAAGGACGTGTATAGAAATATTTTATTTACATTCTGTATAGTATGACTATGGCCATGACATTTTTTTAACTGCACACTAGCAGTAGTTCGGATATTAGGCAGCATACTTTAAAGAGACAGACCAGTGGATATAAAAGCGTATTGAGCTTGTCAGGTGCCAGGGTGGGGTGTGAATGTCAGTGAAGCGTACCCATGGGCAGCCTCCATCACTATTGCTGCGCAAGCAGGCCCGTAATGAAAGTAGTCAGCGTTGGAGGCGTAACATCTTTAATGGACACACAGAGAACTTGCTGGCAGAGGTCAGTGCTTTGGACATTTCAACAAAATGTCATAAATAAACAAATCCAATGGTTCTCAAGGAGGAGTTGATTTAAAAAAAAAAAAAAAAAACAGAAAAAAAAACTAACTAGCGTGATGATGTTTTGTCTACTGCTTCACTTGACCATGACCCTTTAACCTTTGAGAGAAGACATTCCGGCCCTCATGATCTCATCCACCAGCAGGATGTTGCTGGCGATTACCGTGCTGTGGAGACAAAGGACAAGTCAAAGGTTGCTCCGGTATTTGGCTGTGGTAGATGTCAGCCTTGTTCTCACCAGGAGTGAAGCAGCTGCTTCTTCACGCTGTAGTTGTCCCACACACCGGCCTCCCCCGCCACCATGGCTTCACCTAATCACACCGATAACCACCACCATCATCATCATCATCATCTGTTGTTGTAAACGACATCACATGACAGAGACATGTTCTAACCTGTGCTCAAGTCTACGCCCACCAGCTGACCGGACTCTTTATACTCCGTCTGCAGCTTGAGCAGCGTCTCCTGAGGGTCATAACCTGAGTTCTGGGCCAGAACCTGTACAACCGCAGCAGAGGTCACCATTTGAGTGCAGTACACACTTTGGATGACTCGGAGGGATTTCCCACAATGCAACCCTTTCACGTTATGGTTGACCAATGTGTTTCTCTCTCGCTCTCTGCCCTGCAGGAGGCGCACAACACTGGCACACTGAATTTAGTGGGTGCAGCTTATACACGGTGTCTGAAATTACGGTAGTAAAATGTGCATTCTTGCCAGCCCAGACCGTATATTCCAATGGCTATGTACATATCATGTAGTAATATTATAATTACCTTGGGAATGACCAGGAGGGCGTCAGCAAAGGCCTGTACGCCAAGTTGAGCTCTTCCTTTCACGTTAGCTTTGTGCTTGATAAGGGCGTCAGCCAGGGCCACCTCCAAGGCGCCAGCGCCAGACACCACGCAGCCTGAGAAGACACCAGGGGTTCGCCAAAGTTATGAACATGTTCATGTTCACAGAGGTAAAAGTTCTCTTTCTCACCATCTTCGATGGCATTCTTGACGGCGCGCAGGCCATCTCTGACGGCGTCTTTAATCTGCGTGAGCGTGTGTTTGTTGGGACCTTTGACCAGCAGTGTGACCGAGCGAGGGTTCTCGCATTTCTCGATGAATGTGTACTTCTCCTCGCCCTGACAATAAAGCAGGATGTCATCCACGGAACGTTTTGGCAGGGGTGACCGCAGAGACAACTCACCAGCGTGTGCTCGTACACGAGTCCCGCGTGGCCCAAACAATCTGGCGTGAGGTCATCAACCGAGTTCATGGCGATGCCGCCACATGCCAGCGTCAGCCTGCCATGGAAGAAAAAACAAGTCAGGCATCTTCAACCCCCTTCTCATTCTGGTCAGCCAACATAGCCAACGTTTCATTGGCTAGTTAGGATGTCACAAGAGCAAAACATTTTAGTTCTTCACAATTTTTAACGTTTAAATAAATAATTAAAAAAAAAAAAAAAACAGTGGTAAAAGCCATGAATATTTTCCAAACGTTTAGACCTAGAAATGTATCAAATGACACGTTTACTGTGCAAGTACAATTGCATCCTGGAATGCTGTATATCATCATTTGTCATGAAACAGAAGGGGCAGTCTGTTTAAAAAGGATTACAACCAATGACTTTGTTTTGGTCAACTGAATACGCTCTGAGAGACAAGGGCTCTCGAATGCAGAGGATGAGACCAAAGTTATTGTTGCACATGCATGAGAGGCCGGAAACACCATCATGGTGCCCCCGGGTGTTCGCTGTGCCACGTTAACCTGACATTCAACTCACTAATGAGATGAGAACAAGAAGATGTCACCTTTCCATGTTCCTCCTCTTGGCTCTGCGCAGGGCGACGATGCCCTCCTTGGCCAGAGCATCCAGAGAGAAGGGGTCCACTCCCTAAACAAGCAGAGGGGCAACATCAGTACACAAGGAGCAGAGTTGATACTAAACTTTGTTGTGATCCGTTGAATACATGATGGGGAGGGCAGGCATTCCCTCATGCAGAGGTACAGATCACAGTGACTCTGGCACAGTCTTATGACCAGGACGGGCCACCCTGGCACCCCTGGGTGTTCACTGTGCATTACAACACACGGCATATCGGTCACATGACTGGCTTACCTTCTGGTTGATGACGACAAAGCCCTTCTCTCCGTTGGGGCACACTTTGTTCTTGAGGTCGATGATCTTATGGACGCGCTCCGTGATGAACTTCCTCTCTGCAGCCACAAACTTCTCCCTCTCCTCGGCGCTCTTGTAGAAAAAGCCAGAGTTGACCTCTGTCTTCTCGTACTCCAGGGACACGTTACACGTCAGCACGTACGCATCCTCCACGCGCTTTTTCATGTCAGGGTGTCTCGCCCCATGGTCCAACACGAGGCCTTTGATCAGCCTTGAAAACAGACACAAATGTCAACAGCACTCCGAGGTAAGCGGGCAGCCAAGAAGTGAACTCACTGAGTGTCACAGTCGGTCTTATGTTTCATCTCCATGATCTCCACCATGTACAAGTCGATTGGCTCGTTGGGCTTCGCGATGGTCAACACTGCATCCACCACAGCCTGGGGGGGGGGGGGGGGGCAACACATTTACATGCAGTAACCTTCATCAAGGCTTCTAAAGACCTGTTAAATAGCATCTTCCACACGCTGTGGTGACTCTAGGTAACAACATCTGACCTCAGTGAGGAGGTCAGCCAGCTCAGCATGAACTTTGGTCCTGAGGGAGGTGCGAGCTACGTTGATGAGGGTCTCTCTGTCCATCTCACACGTCACCTTAACCTCCTCCAGCACGGCTAGAGCTTTTTCTTTGGCGGCGTCGAAGCCCTCAGCAATGATTCTTGGATGAAGACCCTAGTGCACAAAAACAAAACAAAAATGAACTTTGTCAGAAAGTATTCCCAATACAGCTTTGTGCTGATTATATATTTTTGTATACAGTATCTAATGTTTTATAGCAAATGCTAACTGGACGTAATACATGAAGTGTATGCATAATGACCGCTACGTAGCTATGTTTACTAACATGCAACCCAGTCTATGTACAGAACTATTGAGGAATTATGTGTAATTATCTTTTTTGCTATATTGATTTGAATTGTGAATTACTGAATGAAAACCCTCGTAGACCCACCACCTACAGGGGCAAGCATAAGGGTCCGGTGCATTGTGTGTTGGGTGGCGGTCAAGGGCGGGTGCCTGGGGCCAAAATCTGGTTCTTGGGACATGGACCCGGACGCCTCCCTGGTGAGGTGTTCCGGGCATGCCCCGCCGGGAAAAGGCCCCGGGGCAGACCTAGGACACGCTGGAGGGATTATGTCTCACAGCTGGCCTGGGAATGCCTTGGTGTCCTCCCGGTGGAGCTGGAGGAGGTGGCCGGGGACCGGGAAGTCTGGGCTTCCCCACTGAGACTGCTGCCCCCGCGACCCGGATAAGCAGAGGAAAATGAATGGATGGATGAATGATAACCATTTTGATGACCTGTAAACTCTGAAACTGTGAAATACCAACAGGCCTGTCATAATAAAGGCTATATCAATTTATCAAATCGAATGTCGAGTTATTTCTGTAAAAATATTGAGATATGTTGGGTTCTCTCTTGTGGGCAAATGATGACGACGGGGTAGCGGTGGGTGGGTGACAGCATTGTTTTCATGTGACACTTCCTATAAAGGAAGTGTCACTCCCAAGACGAGCTGAGGAGAGACGTGTTGGAGCAACATACTATATGGCATTGGAAGTGCAGAATAAAGTTATTTAAGAGCAGCAGACTGTGGGAATGCTATTTTGCATCACAGATGATGCATGACATGATGCAAAAAATGTATACATCAATAAATGAGTTTCCACCATTCGAGTCCTATTTTTGACAGCCCTAATTGTCACATATTTTTTCAAATTCAGCTAATTGCTTGCTAACTACATAGCTGCCACCAATACAAAGTACAGCCAATGACAGCTAGGCAAACATGTAAACGAAAGGAAATAGTCAACCTGAGATGGATTTGGTAAGGAAGTAATCAAACATCCCTGCATAGATTAGAGTAGCCTGTGTCAGTTAGGAATTAATTTAAACTAAATTCTCATCAGTCTAACCTCTGACACGTAGAGGTCGGCCTGCTTCAGCAGCTCCCCAATGATGAGAACATTGGAGGTGGTCCCGTCCCCTGTGATGTCATCCTGGGCGGTGGCAACCTTGGCGATGAGAGACGCTGTAGGGTGCTGAATTTGCTAAAAAAAAAATCCAAACAAACGATTTAGCATGCTGCTCTAACAGACCTGTCCAATAGGGGATGAGGTGCATAAACAGCAATCTAAATATGCTGACGCAATCTAGGAGGAGAACATGGTTAGCAGAGAGAAAGCTGTAAAACTTTTACCATCTCGTGTAAGAGGACGTTGCCATCTTTGGTCAACTTGATGTCTCCTGCTCCAGAAACCAGCCTGCACGTCCACACAGAAGCATCATGTAAAAAAAAAAGTGTATAACAAGCTTACATTTGTGCTTATTTGAATAACGACCGATACTACAGACTACAGGACCATGGCTGATGAGCAACAAATCCACCAGACAGACTATTGAATGTACTGCTTTGTTAGATTTCTCCGAGGATTTGACGCCTGTCTGCTTGCTTGGTAACATTAGCCGGTGAAGGCGGATCACCATGACTGGGCAGGGCAACGTGCGCGGCTGTGGTAACCAGAAGAGGCCGAGAATGAGAGCAACTAGAGTTAACTTAAGATGACATTGTCAAAGTGCGTGTAACTACAAGGAGACGAGCTTCTTACTGCAATAGAAGCAGGATGGAGTGACAGAACGACAGATAACAAAATAAAACCGCGTGCATAAAAACACAGCACTTAGCTAGCTAGACAGTTACCTTAGCTTAGCTTAGCCTAGCCTAGCATAGCATAGCACGCAGCACAAAGGCTCTTCAGCGATACTCACATCTTCATGGTCCCCTTCGGTCCCAGGTTGCTCTTCAGCACGTCCTGAAGCCCCCGAGCCGCGCTTATATTCACTGCCAAAGCGGCCTGGGCCCTGGCCACCTCTGCTTTCGGATTCAGAGCTTTTACGGCGGCCATGGCGAGCTAAGAGTGGAAAGCGCCGCTCGAAGTGAAGCTCAGCGGACTGAAAGGAAAGAAGGAAGCTTCCAGAAGCTGCACATGTGCTGCCCGACTTGTTCAGGGAACACGACTAGGCTGGGACATTAGCATTTCTTCTGTTTATTTGAAACAAGAAATGCATTTTCTGTGAAAACAATGGTGAATTCACCAACTATGACGAGATAACTATTATATCGATTCAATATAATTGATAAATTAAAAAAATACATAATTGTCGTTTTCTCCTTTATCAATATGTTGTTCGTGTCACACATTACGTGTTCTTTGTGTGCTTTCATGTAGTCCAGGAGGATGATGTTTAATTGGATAAACACTATTTACATTTAGGAAACCAGCCTTGTCTGCCTTCCGTTGAAAGGCGCTCTGGAAAAGTTGTGAGAATTCTGACATCTTTTGAAGGCAACACAACACGTCACACCCACAGCTACTCGGCTACATATCACGTGGTTATCACGTCATAAGTAGACGTTGATGAGACTATTACGTTTATGTGCCTACAAATATTAGAAATACAAGCAAAATTTCACTCCCATGAGAAGTTTAATTCATTATGTACAACTTATTTAAACTCAAAATATCACAATTTACCACAGTAAATCTCTCACCCACCAAGACAGCATTGACCATGTGACCTAAGTCAGTAAACCCATATACCATGTGACCTAACAGTCAGTAAAGAAACAACCACTCTGAAGTCCCAAGCAGACACCACCCTGCTGACATAATCTTTACAACTATTTAAAACAATTTCCATTTTTTTCCATCCCAATAAGCTTCAAGTGATGGTCAACATCCGGATGGAGAACAAAGTGGCACTTGTCAATCTTATTTTAGATGGTTAAACATCTATGTTAGTGATAAGCGCCTGTCAATCAAACAATCAATCAATCGGTCAGTTGGTGTGTCTTCATCAAAAGAGGACAAGGATGTTGGTGATGAAGATTGCAGGTCAGCTTCTAGAAGCAAAAGCGTCTCTGGTGATCACGATGGGGGCGGGGCTTACTTCAGGGGCGAGCTCTTCATGGGAATCATGACTCTCGACTCCATGTGCTGAATGAGGGGCACTGCCAGCAAGGTAGGGGAGACAGTGAGACACATATTTAGGTTGCATTTGCACAAAAGAGGTGTGGTCATGTGACGTCCGACCCACCCACCTGTGTAGTAAACCACCTCGTCCCAGCCTTCTCGCTGCCAGGCCGCATTTCTGATGTTTTCCCTCGACTGAAGATCTTTGTAGGCTGAAGTACAGGATGTAGGATTCAAATAATAGCAACTTCAGGACGCGAGCTTCAAGACGCGTCATCTCACCCCATAAGTGGTGAACTTGGTACAAACTTCCGATCTGGGAGAAGAAGCCACCCACTGCCTCTTGGTTCTGCTGACGAATCTCGATGGCGCGCGCCCTAGAGCGGTCACACGGCTCATTTATTCATGAGTACAACATTCACATGATGCCCCAATCAGCTTTGAGCATCCTGCTGATGTCTTTGTATGATTCCATCCCAGTCAATCACAAGCAGGTGTGTGCGAGTGTGTCCAAATTAATAAGTCAGTCACGTATCACATGACAATTATGTCGCATCGCTCATGCGTTGTGTTTGAAGTCATGCAGAGAACATAAAAATACCGTAGACTCATTGTCTGCTACAATCTGAAAAAGCAATGAAACATTCTTGATGAGGGACACAAAGACAACAACAATGGCTGCTCTCAAAGTACATCAACACATCAAAGAGCAGACGGCAACGATAAAGAAGAAGACCAAGCAGGAAGGACTCACCAGTAGTTGCCCCACTCGATCATGGTGCCAGGCTGCAACACACAAATACGCAGTCAAGTCAGGTGACATGAGGACATTAAGACGCTGCGCTGTGAGGACACAAAGACGGAGTCACCCTGAGTTGGTAGGATCTCAGCTCGTAGATGTTGGGTCCGGGGCGAGGAACAGGTTCATTCCAAAAGCTGAACTCCAGTAGCAGCTGATTCCTGCGAGACAACAACATCTTCCCACGCTCTTGTCTGAATTCCAGAAACATCTGCCCACACATAAACACGTTCATGTTTCCTGTTTGGTGGGTGCCCCGTCGACACTTGATGACATCAAGTGTGAAGATGCAACAGCAGCAACATTACCTTGTTCTGCCTGAGTTTGCTCATCACCTCCGTAAGGGCGGGGTAACCTCCTCGATACCTCCACAGGTGAACTAGACCACCAGAAGAAACATTCTTTAACAGGTGTACATGCAGGTAACGCTTCGAGCAAAATCCCCAGTATGAGAATATTTACGCTTCAAAACCCAATGATGCAACGTATGTAGAAGGGACAGTCACCTGCTTGGTCCTGTTCTCCATACCAAGTGTTCCATGTTCCTACAAGCTCACAGGGGTATTCGGGGTCAGCGTGGATAGAGGGCAACACCCCCTCACTGAGAACACACACTCATACAGTTAAGCAGACGTGTGCTGACGTGTGAGCGTCATCAGCAACAAGTTTGTTACCAGAGGTCGTTGTAAGCATCGAGGCACTCGGGCTTCACGTTGTGAACTACAAGAGCGACACATTTTTTGGTTTTTTTTACTAAATGAACTCGTTACGCCCTGGTGAGACGTTATACGTTGCTCCTGGCAACACTCACGCTGGATCTTGTACAGGTTGTTGTCCTCCTTCTTGGCCAGCAGGTGTGAGTGGGCGTCCTTTCTGGGGTCCACCTTTCTCACAAAGAGAGACTTGAACCAGCTGTCTTGGAACGCAGACATGTTCCTGGAGTGAAGACACACAAGATATCAAAATGGAGGAATTCATAAACCAAGCTGATGCTGCTTGTTTATTCCTACAATGTTACACCTAGTAGTCTAAGGGTGCTCATTAGTGTCCACATCAATAAGAACATGACAGCAGAGGTCAGCATGTCTCCACTTCATTTTTTAGCTGCTAGCAAGGCTGTGAGCTCCACAGCAGATTCTCTTGTATGGTGCTGGCAGGGGGCAAACACGCAGAAAAGTGCATACGATCCAACAAAACACCATTTTGAGGGTTTTTTCATTTGCATTTTTGATGTTGTAGCATCGATGTCATTTTCATTTCTTTGGCTAACTTCGGTGTTTGCAGCGTTTGTACGTTGCTTCTCTTTTGCCCCCGTCGGCCGCAGTAGCATAAAGGCTTCATTGTGCTACAGTGTGACGGTGCCCATATAATGCTAAGAGTCCACTGGGCTGGCACCAGTTGGCGCCAAAGATTGTGATTGGCACATAGTGGCTCGCTGTGGCGCCGGCCCAGTGGACTCCTAGCATCATTGGCAAGACTTGGCTAGTGCCATTACATTCCAGTGGATTCCAATAGGCGGATTGTTTGTGACATTTGGTTCCACTTGGTGGACACTTTGTGTGGATTGCTTGTGGCGCGTCAAAGATTTTAAACATTTTGAAATTTTCTTGCCGCCAAACTAAATTTTTGCCGCCGTTACGGGCCACCACGAGCCAGTTGGGAGGCAGTTTGAGCCACAGCACGCCACTAGGCACCACAGCAAATTGCATTGGGGCGAACTGGCACCGGCCCAGTGGACTCTTAGCATAAGCTTCTTCCCCTCCAAACCTAGTCAGATCTCGAGGTGCACCTTTAAAAAAATCTAACCTCACGTCAATGGCGACACGGTGTGCAAAAGTATAATTGATCTGTTTTTTTAATTACGTAATTTCTGCTATGTAGCCTTTCCTGTATTTCCTTCCTGCAAAACAGCCACTTAAATCTGCCAAAACAAAAGACACAATGAGAGGAGGAGCGTCTCAGTGAAGAAATTTGCAATTATGAGCAGTTATATAATCTGCACTTATATAATATATTGCCAACATTGTCCATTACTACTACAATGGAAGCTAATTAGCAAAGTGGCTCTCAATTGGTGGTTTGAGACCCAGAAGGGTTGACAGGTCTTTGCCTAAGAAACAAGAAAAAAAATGTAATGGCCCAATGTCTGTGAATGCACCAAACATTGTTGTCTGCGTTATGCGCTTGCTACCCTGCCGCAAGGTGCAAGCGATGTTTCGGGGAGACTGTTAAGCCTGAGTGGGAGAGGAAGGATATTGAGGAAGTTGTTCATTGATCTGTGTGCAATATACAGGGTCAGGCAAAATGATCTGACACATTTGTAGGTTAAATAAAAAGTTACATATAATGCCATTTTTTTCATATAATACCATTTTGCTTTGTTTCTTTATAATGCCATTGTTTTTTCGTTTTTTTTTCCCGGTTGCTTCCATGAATTGGACTGGTGGGCATTGCGCTTTCATTGTGGAAAAATTATCAAAACAGACAAATCTGTAACTTCAATCTGCACTTCAATCTTGGTAGACATGATCCCGTCCCTGCTCGAAACACCATCGCACCACCAGAACTGATTTAATTTTTAAAACATAATGAAACACAATCACATTATATGTACTTTAAAAAAAAACAAAAAACTTTTTTGTTTCTTTACTTTATTTGCCTTCTATTTAACCTACAAATGTGTCAGATCATTTTGCCTGACCCTGTATGAACAAATAAGTAAAATTCACGATTATATTGCACTTTAAGTGTTTACATCTGAAGATTTCATTTATACTGGTGTTGGCAGCGCAGCGGTAAAAATCTGTCACTGTGTGTGCGCGTGTGGATGAGGGAGTGTATTCGAGAAAATGATGCTTTATTTTTGGACTTTGGATACCGGTTTATCATGTTTGTTAAACTTTTCCCTTCAGTTTGATGTGGAAAAAAAGTTAAATTAAAAGGCAGAATAAGAAAAAAAGTGAAGTTCAAATTCAACCCGTTCAGATGAAAGCATCCCCAATTCACACTGGAATAAAACATGTGTCTTACAATTTTATTTTATTTTTCTTTAATATCATTTTCTCACCTGGAAGTAGAATTAATCATGTTTAATGTTTCAAATTAATTAACATTTAGTTAGTGTCCAATAGTAGGGAGTACATGGCTTCAAGTCAAATGTTTGGAAACCACTGCTCTAGTGTTTTGGCAGACAATTCCAAGTCGCGCGCTCACCCCCCACCACAGCGCTATAGCCGGATCAAGACGCCATCAGAAGGCATGATTGTGCCTAAAGCTAAGCTGCTTCAGCACGTGACAAAGAACACATTGACGATTAAGTAGCGTCCCTGCACTCGCTCGCCACCCACTGCTCCAATAGTTTATAAGCGGATACTAAAACTCGCAAAGTTGACGTTTGGGGGAAATGTCAACAACGTGTACATATCAGTTTCATGTGTGTTATTTACTAACACTCAGTGACCTTGGATATACTTTACATAAACTCCATTTATGCAACTTCATAACGCAATCACTCTCAAATTCACGAACAAAACAACGCTGACTCCAAATGGTGCTAGAAAGACTTTTAATAGGCAACGGTTTAAAGAATTATAAAGACTTGGTTGAAGTTGTCAAGTTTGAAAAGACGGCGGCTAACAGTACGTCACACAGACGTGAGCTAGCTAGCTTTAGCCACTTAGCATGCTGGAGTTTGACATTGCTGATCATCCGCATTAGAATAAATTCATTCAAGTTACGTTAGTTCGTCGCCCATGGCTGAGGTTATCTCCAAAAACACCAACCTGACAGAGACACGGAGCTGGGCGTTCATCCAAAGTCCATGTTTGATGTGTCTTAAGTTCTTTGGCACTGTGTGAAGGACTAGCGACGCCATGTTGGCTGTGGCAGGTCGCGGAGGAAGACGCCGGCGGAAGCATCGAGTTCTCTTGGGAACTACTTTGTTTCCAAACTTTAACGCTCAAACGTTACATCGTAACACCACATCAGTTTTGACATCAGTTGCCTTTGCATTCCCAAACTATAGTGTGAGCTACCTACAGACGGATAAAATGCCAACTCCTCTATTCAATCATTTTCAAAGTCAGTCATCTGTGATGACGTCACATGCTGTTTTAAGAAACACATGCGGGCAGACGCCATATAAACATTAACTCTTGAATCATTTTACATTTGTATCTTCCAAACATGAACACTTTGATGTTTCTGACACCATATTACGTCAGTCATGGTTTAATTCCAAGTCAAAGTACTGGCAAGATGAACCTATAAAAACATTAATGTGAGTTGTGTGTTTCAGAGGGATCAGCAGAGATGTTCAAGTCCTGCAGCTTTTGGGACAAGGGCGCGTGATCTGGAGAGGGAAGGACATCGGTCGGAGGATCCAGAAACTCTGTCCCTGCCACACGCTTTCCCGTCAGCGGGTCAACCACCTGACCCACCTTGTAGACCACCTCAGCCAATTCATGTTTGACGTGTTTGGCTCGAGGCTCAGCCAGCGCTTTGAGCAGTACGACATCACCCACCGTGCACTGCTGCAAAGCATCGTGTGCAAAGTACGTCTTCCTCCTGTTGTAGTACTGAGGACAAAAAAAAGAGGTTGTTGGATATATGACTCATCATCACTGAACACAGTTCATGTCAAAGATGCTTTTACTTCAGGCTGTGTTCACACTTGTAGTCCAATACTCTGGTCTCGACCAAAAATAATAAACTTTGGTGCGGTCTGGTTTGCATTCATACATGCATTTTTGTCAGTGGACTAAACAATGCTCTCAGTTAAACATACAGTCACGCATCCACGAGTAGCGTATTTGACTTGTACATTGGCCCGACGACCTTGTGCAGCCACAAGATCATAACTTCTTCTGGGTCATAAACACCCGTAGGACTTTCCTTTCTATGGTGGATGTTTTATCTGGTAACATTTTACCTCCTGAGATGCAACCAAGAGTATGTAAATGATATAAAGACAAGGGGTTGTGGCATAAGGAAACTCATGCTATGGAGGCAGTGTTAACTTTTTGTTACTGCATCTCTTGACGTTCCAACCACCCTTGATGACATATTTTCTCAAAAAGCAACGAGTGACTTTTTCTGACGTTGTTGGGATTTTTTTCTTAATATGGCGAAAGCACGTGTTGTTGTGACGCACCCCCAGTGCAGACGAACTGCTATTACATATACTCACCAGAAGAGTGTGCTACTCACGAACCACATCTGTCAGTTATAATAAACGCAGCATAATCTGTTATCAGGTGTTCAGTGCTAATTTATAAAAGTTATGTATGGGAAAACTTTGAGAGGTAATTGGCTATTTATTTAATTTTGATGGAATTATGGAAAATGTTTAATTAACGAACTAAGAATCAAGTTGATTTGTACTTCCAAAGGTAATCAAGGTGTTTTTACTCATTTTGTCTAAAATGTGAGAAACGCAAACTGCACGAGGACGTCACCTCGCGACTTCTCAGGCAGCCAATAGCTACTTTTCTTACTGAAACGTTGGCACAGGACATCGAGGGAACACACTGCAGGCTTTCTTTCCAGCTGGCCACTAAAGCAGGTAAAAATCGACACCTCCTTCAATTTGAGGGAAGGAGCGCCTCAATGAAATAAATCACCTAGTTGGCGAGAAACCCACAGTGTCTTGGCTCTCATTTTCCACACTCAAAATGGGATAACGAGGCATTTGTCTGAAAAATCTAATATTACACCTTTGTTTCTTCGTGTGCTGTAGTGAAAGTGAGTGTCTGGTACTTTGGTGAATATTCACCTTCAGCAGGTATGGATCTAGCACCAGCCTGGTCACACGCACTTTGGCCGTCTTCTGCATCTTGGTCCCGATGACCCTTCCGATGATCCATTTGGCGTGGACGGACGCCTGTTTCACCGACATCCTTCTTCGACAAAACTGACAAGTCAAAGGTCATATTTTGGTCCAAGTTGGCAACACACACAGGCAACAACGACAGATTACTGACACAGCAGATGCTAACGTTAGCTTCGGCTAACTAACGAGCTGACGTGCCGTACCAAAATGACGCCAATCGTCACATTATAAACACCTACAAGTGTATCAATGAGTGGAAAATAATACCCGCTCTTCCTTTTAGGAGTTATTTAACGGGAAGGTCACAGTCACCAACATCCTCTCTTCATCAAGCTGCCATGCTCGGCCGCGTTTGATGACGTCACTATGGCAACCGAAGAGGGACAAATGAACGGCTTATTTTTGTAACGCTACAACGAGCACATGTCAGTTGTGAAAATGTTCAAATGACATCAGACTACATAGCTGTGTACAATACATTTATATTTACAGTCCAAAAACACTTATTAGCTAGTGACCTTGTTAATATCATTTATTTTTAAAGTAATGAGTAACATTGTTGCCACTACAGAGGAGCAGAGGGGTGTTTTTAGAAATGGAGAAACCCATTAGAAGGCTGAAAGACATTCTAATGTGACATTCAAATGGTCCATTGTGAGTACACAGGAAGCAGTAAGAGGGCAAGACAGGAAGCAGTGAGAAGAACATCCTGGTTGCCAACGTCTGGCACCGTTTGTCCGGCCAAGTTGGTCCCTCCTGGCCGGGTTTCAGACGACAGGAGAGTGGTGTGTATGTGTGCGCTCTAATCAGAAACACGTTGTAGTCCGGCAAATGTTTCCCATTTAAGGCAGCGAGCTCACCGCTGATATGCTTCTTCTGCAATGACTTCACTTTTTGCTCTGCAAAAAGGTCTGGACCTAATGTAATCATGTCATGTGCAAACGTCATGCACTTTTGCTTGCTAGTAAAAATAGTCTGCCGTCTTCAGTGCATTATCAAAGCTTTAAGGGCCATATTACAATATTTATGTTTATCCGCACATAATCTCATACGTGACAAATGCTGAAAGTATTTGCAAAGGGGAGAGCTGACAGCACTTATCAGTCTTAAATCATTGGTGACATGACACATGTATGTTTTCAATGACAACACGCTAAATAACGCTGTGTATCGCACACTGGCTTTTGTTGCAGGGTATTACTCCCAGTGTGGAGTGTTTGTCGTTAGATTAGAATATGAAACTTATCATTAACATACCAGGAATGTTTGTTTTGTCGAGATCATGTGTGGGCCAAAGACTGATAGTCCAGCCACAGAGAAAAGGCTGTTTTTTATATAACTTCTTAGTGGGTCTACATTTAACTGGTTCTATCACACTTTGATTTTCAATATCCATCATATAGATTTTAAGATAGCCATAGGTTGACCCTGGAACAGATTATTTCTACTTCCATTATAGTTTCAATGAGCTGTGTATTAGTATTATACATGCTTGATTAGTCAAATGAATGTGTCTCATTCAGCTTCCTGGTTTGAGGGGTGTGGGCGTGGCCTGAGGTGTGTATGAGTCATAGGTTTCAAACATGTCAGCCTGATATGTTTATTTTCCCAGCGGATGGAGAACAGGCCGAATCAAAGCGTTGCCATTTGAACTGTGGTCAAAAGTCAGAAAGAGCCGAAAGCGATGGAAGCCCTGGGATCCGCTTTGATCTACTTCTTCATCTTCACAGTCAAACATCAGCCAGTGGTGGTGATGACAAAGTGACGTGTGGTGACGTCGCATTGACACACTTTACTAAGCCTCATCGCAATGTGGACCAGAAAACATATTTTACTATTGCTATTATGTTTGATGTTATTGTCCTGAATATGGCAGCCCGCAGCTGGATTTTTATTGGGATGAAACATTATGAAGAAGGATGAGGGCCATATTGAAAAGACAAAAAAGATTGAATCTTAACAAAAGATATTAACAGCGAAGCAGTCAAAGCATTCAGAGAGCACAGACCTCTGCCAAGCACCATAGCCCCCCCCATTTTGTGATTTATACCATAAATATTAGTCCTAAATTTATTTTATCTGCATATTCCTGCAGAGTCCTTGACCATGACAACCATGGTTTTAATGACTTAAAGAACACCTAGCATAATTATGCTGTTTGTATAAGTGCCTGCCTCTGTAAATGCTAAAAATAGCATGCTAACACCTAGCATTATAACGTTAAATGTCTGCTTAAGTTCATATTAATAATAATTGCAAATAATGCTAATATGCTCATGTTAGTATGCTAGCAATGCTAACATCTTGATGGTAGCATGCTGACACCCAGTATAATAGTGCTAAGTGTTTATATAAGTGTCTACCCATCAAAACAGCTAAAACTGCTACTATGCTAATATTAGCATGCTAGCAATGTTAACGTGCTAACATTAGCATGATGACACCTAGCACGATAGTGCAATGTCCCAAATAAGTGCTCTGAACGTTTTTGGTGGAGTTAGTATGCTAGCAATGCTAACATCTTGATGGTAGCATGCTGACACCCAGTATAATAGTGCTAAGTGTTTACATAAGTGTCTCCCCATGAAAACAGCTAAAACTGCTACTATGCTAATATTAGCATGCTAGCAATGTTAACGTGCTAACATTAGCATGATGACACCTAGCACGATAGTGCAATGTCCCAAATAAGTGCTCTGACCGTTTTTGGTGGAGTTATATGCACAAATACCAGCCCTCTCAAATGCTAACCCCTCGCATAATAGTGTCTACCTATGAAAATGGCTAAAAATGCTACTCTGCTAATGTTAGCATGCTAGTAATGCTAACATGTTAATGTTAGCATGCTAACACCTAGCATGATAGTGCTAAGTGTTCATATTACCCCCCAAAATTCATTAAGTTCGTCCATGTCTCATTTACAACAATTCCTGAGAAATGGAAGTTATTTTGAACACAGACAAACAAACAGATAAACGGCAAATAATAAAAGTGCAATAAAAGTGAACAATATCAAAAGTGGGGCCTTTAATTTGTCTGTCTGTGGCCCTCGGCACAAAGTCTGAACACCCCTGTCCTCAGTGACAGCTTTGTCTTTTCCACTGATGTCTTTCTTCAGGCTAAACGGTCTGGCTATAGCGCCACCTGTTGCTGTGACATGTACTTGAACACTTGTCAAAGTGTTTTTATGTAAACGCTAACAGGTTTAACGCCCCATGATCCCAACGCTGTGTTGTTCCCGCACAAACAGCCGTTGCCCCCCCGGGACCTGGCGGCCGTCTGACTGAGTTAAGCGTGAACTGGCCGTCGCCAAGCTCCGCCCTTTATGGTGACCTTGTGTCACATGACATGGAGTCCCTCCCAGGTTGGATACAAAGAGCAGTTGTAGCGGCTCCAACATGTGTCGCCACAGCTAATGATGGCCATTACAAGCTGTTTATTTTGTGGTTAGTGTGCTTGAGTGTGTTGTTGTTGTCGCTGTGCACAGTGCCAAGTGTGTGTGTGTGTGTGTGTGTGTGTATATGTGAGCACACTGACGTCAAGGTGTGACATCACCACGAAGCTGTGGCCTCATAAATCATCTCAACTTTGTTAGAAGTGTAACATGTAGATCACATGTCATCCATCTATGTTTACGTAGAAGAAGAAGATGAAGAAGCCTGTGACATCACACATAAACACAAATATACTATTGAAAAATACAAGATGAATCGCAGTGGTTGGACTTCCTCACTGATGCCCATTATTTTTATGGACACAGTTTGAAGGCATGGCCAGCAGTTTGAGGGTGGTCTCAGCATCCTGTTGGCTCCATCAAGGCTGAGGGAGGCCTCAGAAGAAAAAAGGTGCCATTGAAGCTGCTATGTTCCATATTCTGCCACAAGTGAAGGAGTTCAAGTATCTCCAAAAACCTGAACTGCCTGGACCTTGCTTTATGCACTCGGAAACGGGAAGGGTCTTCCCAGAAGGTTGGAAGCATAAGACTGTCTAACATGTCTTGATGCAAAGATGTATGCTTCTACTTACACTTTTAAGTACGTCTTTTAAGTACATAACTGCAATGACACTGAAGTACAGCAAAATGCAGTAAATGGCACTCAAAATGGTCAATGCGGTCTAAACAGCACCTGTAAACAGCTAATAAGTCACATGTTTTGAGTTGTTGGTTATTTTGCATTCTTCATTGGTCTGTTGTTATCTACATATTATCAAACATATACGTTTCAGCACTTGAAGGCACCATAAGAATGGTACTATGTGGAATATTAACTTGCCCACGATTATTTTTATGCTGATAATT
Organism: Doryrhamphus excisus; assembly: GCF_037039965.1. Taxonomy (NCBI): domain Eukaryota; kingdom Metazoa; phylum Chordata; class Actinopteri; order Syngnathiformes; family Syngnathidae; genus Doryrhamphus; species Doryrhamphus excisus. The sequence goes on from NC_136377.1 coordinate 14,615,992, forward strand.
ATGGGTGGCTGATATTATCAGACAACCCTACAAAATACCGCAGGATGGAAGTCGGACTGCCTCAAGTTGTCAGGTCTTGGACCGGTACGATACTACAAGTAAGGACATCTCATGGCTCACAGAGGTCCATAGAATGTGTGTATACTCAGAGGGATCATTGATTGTATTCAAGTACTCAGGAAGTACGCAGTGTCCTCAGAGTACTGCATTTGAGTATTGCATTTGAGACCCAGCCTCAGTCTAGCCCAGGCTCTGCATGCTTTATTCATCTTCAAGATGGCGGTGCATCCCAATGCTTTAGTGCCTATTGCTTGTGGACCGGTACCACATGTTGGAGCACAAACACACGTTAGGCATCGAAGTGGGTCAGAGGTAACAATGTGGTATCACTTTGCTGTAAATCAAACATCAGGTCAGGAGGGATTGGGAGATATTCCCAAGTTGTGAAATCATCTCTTCCTGAATGGGCTGCCACCCCATCAACCCCCTTTTTGACCGAGGTCAGGACGGGCTCAGGCTGCTGCTGCTCTGTCGGTTTCATGGAAGGTTTTCCAGGTTTAACGTGGAGAAATTCCTTGTCGGAGCTCTGGAAGTAAATCCCTGTGCTATAAGGTGACCTGCCGCCAATGTGGTTTAAATTGAGCAAGTAACAACGCCATTGGCCCGTTTGAAGTCTTCTCCTCTTCTTAGTCTTTGCTCAAGACAAACACGGTGATGTCACGCAGCGATGTCTGATTCCTTCAAGGCTCGCAAATGACGAGTCAGCACAAACAAGGCAGGTCAGGAATGAAAAACAGACTTCCTCAAAACCACGCTCGCTTTTAGGAATGATGATCATGGTCGTCTTGCATAAGAAAGAAGTAAAACACCTCTCATCACGAACGTCCCAATCCTCTATGTCGTTCAAACAAGCCACCGTACGGTAGGTTTGTCATCCAAATCGTTGAAGGGTTTAGATTTATTGTTGACTTTCGGAACCGTTTACTGCTACTTGTAAACAAATAATGTGGTGTCGTGCAGCTTTAATGTTTCCATGCAGGCCAGTCTCAAATCACCATCCATGTCCAGAAAAATCACGGCGAGGTCAGCCAGTCCTTGAAGGGGTCCCATCCCACTCATCCCACTCAGGCTTTTAAAATAAAAAGATATTGGATCTCAGTGCAGCACTATAGTAAATTTATTTGAATAAAATACGCCATAAATCTCAGATTTTGCACGCCAACTCTGTTACCATTGGTGAGGGGTTGAGGGTTGGACGCCCCGCCTCCAGTGGTTCCATCAGCAAAGAGTAAAGAAGAATGGATATAACTGGCAGAGAGTCCGCATGTAAAAATCTCCTCCTGAATTCCTAAAAGTCTAAGTATGTTGATAAATGAAAAGTGGATGTATGTTCACCAGTCAGACGCCATCAATTCTGCTGCCAAAAGTTGAGTGGCAACTCGCTCCAATTGTTGCTTTCCCTCCTGGCAAAGTCATCCAGTACTCCACTCTGACAGGACACTTGGCTTGGCAGTCATCAATGTGGCATTTACAACCAACACACACACACACACGCACACATGCACACATTGTGTACGTGTGCATGAAGTCATACAACATTGACTTGCCTCATGTCTGCTACATGGACTTACATTACAACATGTTGTCGTTAACTCCTCAACATTGACAGTACCTGATGAATTGACCATTTTGTACAGTAGAAGTTGAAGAACTGCCAAAAACCTGTTGCCTATTTTGCCATTCTAAGCTCTGTATGTTATGTCTCACACACTTAGTAATTAATTATTAAATAAGGGCTACACACCACTAATGAATGATAATGAAAGATGATCAGTAGAGCATCGGAGTCACGGTCCAGCCGAGGGGTCGGCAACCCACAGTTCCGTTGTTCTTGTTGTGGCTGTTGTTTTTTTTTTAATTAGTTTTGCCTGCACGGCGGACGAGTGGTTAGCGCCCAGGCTTCACAGCTAGGAGACCGGAGTTCAATTCCACCCTCGGCCATCTCTGTGTGGAGTTTGCATGTTCTCCCCGTGCATGCGTGGGTTTTCTCCGGGTACTCCGGTTTCCTCCCACATTCCAAAAACATGCTAGGTTAATTGGCGACTCCAAATTGTCCATAGGTATGAATGTGAGTGTGAATGGTTGTTTGTCTATATGTGCCCTGTGATTGGCTGGCCACCAGTCCAGGGTGTACCCCGCCTCTCGCCCCAAGACAGCTGGGATAGGCTCCAGCATCCCTGCGATCCTCGCGAGGATAAGCGGTAGAATATGAATGAATGAATGAATTAGTTTTAAAAATTCAAATCACCGCAAGTCTGACTGCATGGAGACTGCCTTCTGGCTGCTGATTGGATAAGCAAGGGAGGGGTGAGGGGGGCCAGTGTGTACAGTGAAACAAGAAGAAGACATCTTGTTGAGTGCGTCTGCCCCGTGTTAAGCTATTCATAACCAGGAATACGACGCTGAAGAAATTAGCATACAACAAAAAACGTAAGATTGAAATACATTTTTAAGTACACAGCTTTTTCTGAAAAGTACCCAACTGCAGGTGGGCGTCAGAGAGCGATTTAGGAACTACTACGGAAAGTTGAGCAGAGCAAACATACTTTCAAGTGAAATGATATTTGAAATGATATCAAAGTAACACTGTTGTTGTAACACGTTATATATAAAAAATATTCAAACTTGTAAAAGTTAAAAGTAAACAGTGTAATGTTTTGCAGCTCTAGACTATTTTTCTTTACTGGAAGAGGTGGTAAAATGGCACCTTTCATGGTAAAGGGCCTAACTGATTAGTTGATCTAAACTAAAATCTCAGCCCTGGCATCAAACGGGAAATGTAAGCCTATGGCCACACATATGTTGCAGCGGCATACCACTTTTTTGGACTGGAAAAAGGAGATAAATGGCTCTTTTGATGGTAAAGGTTGCCGACCCCTGGTCTCGACTTTAGCCTGGTCACCAGACTACCGCAATAACCATGCTTGCCGTCTCCTGGGGTGTCACTCCCATCCCCCAAATATCAAATCACAAATACACGAGCAGCATTTACTTTTTAGATGGCAGAAAGTACTAAACAAAGTGGTATTTCATTGGCAGCTGGTGCATAAAATTAAATATTGTGGAGAAAACCTGACCACCCCCACCCCAACAGCACTACCACAAAACACCACCCCGCCAACCCCCACTCCCAAACAACCCCCCGCCTCCCATCCCCGGTTTGTACTGCTTGCACATCATCACGTTAAAGTGTTTACAGAGGTGTCGTCATTGTGCAGACTGGCCAGCGGTGTTGTTCTCACACACACACACACACACACACACACACACACACAAGGGACCCACGTCCTCCTCAGTCGTCCACATAAAGCTAAACGTGAAGAGTTTAAAATGTTACAATGGCAACATTGAAAGTGGCGTTTGAGTCAAAAGGAAACATTTGAGTCAAAGATGGTTTGGGTCTTCATCACCTGGTCCAAACACACAAACTGAACAGTGTGTGCATGAGAAGCTTCTAGTGAGACTCTCATGTAGAAATACAGTAAATAAGTCATTTTGTGGCTCCAGATAAGCGTGAGAGTATTTAGTTAAGAGATATGCTAATGACACGGATGATAACACTGTCAGTTAAACATTTCATTTCCCCCCTGAGGATGAAACGTGGATATTCATTTTACATGGCACCATCTAAACCTAAAATCTATCCAATGCAGGTCAAAATATGACGACAATGAATTAGGCTTTGTGGTTGAGTTACAGTATTTGGGGTGGAAAACAATGGTCAGTCATACTTTGTAGTGGACATTGATTGGTTGTCATTTTGTTTTGGGTTGTTTTGTATCAGCTCATTGTAGTTGGGAGGGCAAGGTGAGGAGCACCGAAAAGCCATGAAAACGGGAGGAGAACAAGAGTTGTCAACTTGACACTTTCTTGATGGTGATGAACAATGTTATTTTTGGTGGGCTAACTTAGCACCCAGAGATAGGAGAGACACCGTAGAGTCCCCAGGCACTCTTCCCTCATTGGGAGGACATGTGGGCAGAATTAAGGAGGTATTTGGAGAATTCCTTCTACAAATCCACAACATCTCATGTTGACAATGCATTACATCCCCTTCCTGAGAGAGGAAGATTTTTTCCACATTCCAAAATTCCCTGTTTTCCCAGAATTCGACAAATTCATTTTTTCCACTTTTTTCAAACAATTCCACCAATTGAATTCAGTTTCTCCACAAACTGGAATTGTTTCCACAAACTGGAATTGACCATTTAGATTTAGATGTTTTCTGCCATTTGAGTTGGCAGGCGCATTTGGGCCATTTTTTCATTATTTTCTGTGGAATGTCCGAATGCAAGCCTTTTTCCATTTTTATCAGTAGAAACAAAACATGAGCTATTGGCCGCATTTTGGCCACCACTCATCTATGCAAACACGGCGCGCACACACACACACACACACACACTCACACACTCAGCTATTGTATTGTTTCAGCTCTATTACATGACATATTTCCTTATCAAAGTCTGGCTAAATAGAACCTCAAATGCTTCCAAGCCCCAAGTCAAATATCTACACCCGAATGGGCCGTCACGTGGTGTCAATCTTGACTGACAGGTGGCGATACTTGACTCCGAACTGCTGTGGCATTCAGATGTAAAGGTACTTTTCCAGTCAAAGTTGAACCGGCAAGCATGAATCTTGTTATTGTTGTTCTTAGCATGTTGCTAAGGTGCAGCAGCATGATGGATGCAGCAAATAAAGATTATTATGACGAGCATGAATCACTTCAGCATGAGACTTTCCAACGTGAGTAATAGTTGACTATCAAATGTCGGTCTGCTAGTAAAAGCTTACATTTCCTGTCGCTGCCTCCGTCGTGTTCTCACTGGGCATGAACCTGACGCTGGTTCACTTGGATGTGGACCAGCAGCTGTGTGGGCTCATGTGGGCTGGATGCAGCTTGACTGACACTTTGAGCACCTGCCCAAATGAATGGACAGACTAATAAAGTGTATGAAAGCAGCCTTAGACACTGTTGGATGCTGACTCACTCCTTGCTGTCACTGCAGACGGGACCAAAGCTCGGGGGGGCAGCCCCCCACCACCAAAAGCATCAACTAACTCATCGTGGTCTCTTAGGCTGGGCCCAATAAGGCCAGATGAGAAGTAGGAGGATGCCCGCGGTCAGACCGGTATTCCAAGTGGATGTGGACCATCACTGAGGACGTCCTCCCAAATACTGGATGACCTCATGAAGACTCAGGGTAGGGTTGTCCCCAGTGTGGAGCATCAACTCATGCATGTGGAGGAAGAGGACTTTTCCAACAAACCTTGTCCAAAAAGACGTTTCACAAAACACATGAACAAAAGTATTGGGACAGAAGTCATCACATACAGGAAGTGAAAATAGGTAACACTTTGAGAAAGGTCCTTTTCTGCCCCCAATGCACAGAAGCATGCTTGGATGAGTTTGGCATGGAAGAAGTACAGCTCCTAGTGACCATCTTCACTTCCTGTCGGTGAAATGTGTCAGGATTTATCTTTCTCAGCTCTCAAAGACTAACGACCCAAATTGCAGGAATCTTTCAACCAAAACTTTCTAACACAGGGGTCGACAACCTGCATTCGATTCTTTAGCCCCCTCCTCATTTTGGATGATCTTTCACGTGTATAGAACTTTTCCAGCTCCAAGGCACTCCAAGCCCTTTGACACTGTTAGCACATTGACCTACTCGTGAAGCAGCTTCAGGCGCAACTTGCCCAAGGATATTTGAACATGATGGCAGGAGGACGGAAGATCGAACCCACAACCTTCAGGTAGGGCAAGGACCACTCAACCGCCTGAGCCATGCCGCCCCCTAAAGGCTATATAGTAGCTGTTAAGTCCACACTCAATCCCACCTCATGGTGGCATATCAGGCAAATACCACAGATGCGAGGTGCATTCACAAACATCGGGTCATTCCACAATATCTTTTGTCAAAGGCCCGGTAAAATGGCTCCATGACCCACCAGTTGAGAACCCCTGGTCTCAACACAAAACATTGGAACCTGTTATGTCGACAATCAGTCTATGTTGACCAACTCAACTAGTCCCGGTCCACCGCATTTTTTTTGACTAAAAAGTTCCTGCTCAGGCTGAAGTGGACAAGCAAGTGCAAGCAATGGCTGATTGTGGTTTTCGGTCTGGTTTTGGCCCTTCCAAGGGACGTCAACGTAATCAGGTTCCACTGTGTGTAACAAAGTTGCTGATGGATGTCAGACTACAGCCTGGGAAACATGGACGTGCGCTGCGTCTGTGCTTCACACAATTACACATCACAGCAAATTGATTCCTAAAACACAAAAACCTGGCATGCAAACAATGCACTGAATTTTCTTTACGGCTTCACTTTTATTCCTGGAACTCCCCATCCTGTTATGACGCTGCTACGAAGCTTTCATAGAAACCTTGGCCTGGACTTATCAGCCGTGGATGCCTGGAATTTATTGCAAATTGTGAAGATTATTGCAGGGGGATGCTGGCCGTTACCAGCAGACCCTTCCCATGACTCATAGGGACCCTCAGACCCCACCCCCTCCCCACAGAACGTTGAAACAACAGCCAGTCTACAACAGAGCCTTACACAAACACAGCATGACTAACATGTGAGAGAACATCCATCAACATGTGACAACATGACGACAAAAGTATTGGGCCACGCTAATAAATAAATCAATCAACAGTCTGACATCATGGCGTGGCCCGAAGGAGTGTAGCGGTACGACATACAATAATCACAATTCGGTATGTACGGTCATTCGGTTGTAAGGTCACAGTTAGGTTCATTTTGCGTACGGTACAGGAAAACAAATTAGCTTTGGTGTAAACCAGTGCTTCTTAAAAACAGTGGGGCGCAAGAGGCTTTCATTTCAATGCAGACCTACCAACATGTACAAAGTTATAGTACTCAACATGCAAACTATGAATATGCTTGCATGCGCTCCAATCTGTCGCATTTTCCTGGTTTCATTTTTAAGTTCAGTCTGTACAGTACAGATAAATGAATAAATATGATCAGTTTCTCTAGTATTTCAAATAATTTCTGTCTCTTAAGGGAGCATAAAGTAATTGAGAAGCGTTGGTGTAAACAGATCATATTTTTACTTTGATCTTGTAACACTGCAACATCCATCCATCCATTTTCTATGATGCTTATCCTCACTGGAGCCTATCCCAGCTGACTTTGGGCAGGACACAGGGTACACCCTGGACTGGTCAACACTGCAACATTTTCTCCGAATATTATTCCATTTTCATATAAAATTAAGACTTCTTTCTTGTAAAATTGCCTTTTTTAGTAAAACTTTTCAAATGAAAAAAAGAAATGAAATATGACATACTATGGGGCTGCACCATGGTTAACATGTAGGCCACACAGTCAGGAGATCGGGAAGACCTGGGTTTGATTCTCTGCTTGGGCATCTCTGTGTGGAGTTTGCATGTTCTCCCCGTGCATGCGTGGGTTTTCTCCGGGTACTCCGGTTTCCTCCCACATTCCAAAAACATGCTAGGTTAATTAGCCACTCCAAATTGTCCATAGGTATGAATGTGAGTGTGAATGGTCGTTTGTCTATAAGAGGCCTGTGATTGGCTGGTGACCAGTCCAGGGTGTACCCCGCCTTTCGCCCTAAGACAGCTGGGATAGGCTCCAGCATACTTGTGACCCTAGTGAGGACAGGAGGTATAGAAAATGAATGAATGAAGTTCCTTTTTGGCTGAAGTGCAGCACTAAGAGTTCCAGCTTGTAGTCTTGTTCTCTATTGGAAAATGGCGGCACGCTTCTTTTATCTCAGGTTGGATTTCACCGATTTCGCAAACAGCAAACTTTAACGACGTGTTTCCAAGCTCAGGCAGCTCCTTGGCACGATCGCTAGCCTTGACTCCTGCTAGCCTTGACTCCTGCTAGCCAAAGGCTGGGGTCATTGTATTTGTTTACGGAGGATATTCGTGATGCAAGGCGCACTTCCTATGGGAAATTGGTATCTCACTGTACCGTACTGTATGTTCTGGAAGAAAAAATCTGACCACTAATACTGTACATGTACCGTTACACCCCTGGTGGCAACCCAGTGAAGTGAAAGGCACCAAAAAAACAACAACAACATCTTTCTTCTTGTTTTTTGTCTTCCTCGAAATCAATGAACACACTGTGCTTCTTCGAGATCTGCCCCTGCAGGTATCCCACCACTATACTTGGTACCCCTATGGTGGGTCACTTATTTTGATCCCCGATTGTACTGTACCATACTCCTGGATGTAAACATGACTTTAATGACCCTAATGAAGATAGAAAACAAATAAGTAGATGAAGCCACGTGACATTAGTGTGACAAATAAGGTGGACGTTGACGAACGACACAATCGACACTCTTGTTCAAATGTTGTGTGTTTTCTCCATGTTTGCAGACGGTGACAAACATGGAGCAGGGTGGAAAGAGAAGAAGTGGAAGCAAGTCACTTCCTCCATCACAGCCAATGTTTGTTATTCCCACTTTATTTTGCTCCTTAAACTACTTTTATGAGACAATGTTTCACTTCAACAAGGTGAATGAGTCTCTGTTGTATCCGCACACGACTGCGCACACGCCATTTTGGAATCAGCGCGGGCATCCCAGTGTATATTGGCTCGAGGGCGCCGAGACCGTCGCTGTGTGGCGATCAGCGGGACGTGAAAACGCATGCTGGGGCGACGTGCACGAGGCCGACATGTTTGTCAGTGTTGACTGGTGCAGGTGTGAGTGCCATGATGTCACAGTGAAGGATATGAGCATAGTGGAAAGCCGCGCTCACACTCAGTCAACACACACCTACACACACACACACACACACACACACACACACACACACACACAATGTAAGTCGGCAACACATTGCTGCATGTGAATAGCCTCAGTGTTTCTATTCTTCTGAATTTTAACTAAGGAGGAAAGTTGTGAAAGTAATAATAATTGTGACCATGACATGCGTCTATATGTAAATGACATGTTAAGGACAAGGCTGTGGCTGCGTCTCAATTAGTGCACTTCCATACGTACACTTAGTCTTTTGAGTACAGAAGTGCATTCACACTGACAACTTCTGCAAAAATGCAGTGTACTGTTAGTACTGTTAATCCTTTAGTAGGATGCACTCAAAACTAGAGCTGTCAAAGGACTCATAATTAATCTGTTTTTAAATGAATTAATCATAATTAATCACAATTTGCATTATGCCGTTTTACTCTATTTTACAAACAGAAAGATAAATGATCGGACACAATTATATATATATTTAAATATCCAAATTAATTGAAATAAAAATGTATTTACCTAACACTCGCCTCTTTTAGACCTGGGTTTGATTCCCTGCTTAGGCATCTCTGTGTGGAGTTTCTTGATGCTCATGAAGTTCTTTTTCTGAAATGCAGCGTTACTTTTACGGACGATGTAATTCAAGTTTTGTCTCGTTAGACCACAGAGTATTTCCCCAAAGGTCTTGGGGATCATCAAGATGTTTTCTGGCTGAATTGAGATGAGCCGTAATGTTATTTTTGTTCAACAGTGGTTTTGCCATGCAGGCCGTTTTTCTCCAGTGTCTTTCTTATGTTGGAGTCATGAACACTGACCTTAACTGAGGCAAGTTCAGTTCTTTGGATGTTGTTCTGGGGTCTTTTGTGACCTATTGGGTGAGTCTTTTTGGTTGGCCGGCCACTCCTGGAAAAGTTCAGCACTCTTCCATGTTTTGGCCATTTGTGCATAATGGCTCTCACTGTGGTTTGCTGCAGTCCCAAAGCTTTGGAAATGGCATCATAACTCTTTTCAGATTTATAGATCTCAGTCTCAGTTATGTTTTAACAGGGAGGGTAATCGCTTTTTCACACAGGGCCATAAAGGTTTGGACTTTTTTTCTAGAACCTGTAATTTGTGTTCAGCAGTGTTATTATTAACTAATATTTAAATTTGTTTGTTGATCTGAAACATTTAAGTGTGACAAACATGGGAAAAAAAAACTCATGAAGGGGGTCAACCCATTTTCAGCCCACTGCATAGTATCTGCAGATATTCATTTATTCAGCATTCACAATGAATGAAGTGAATGAAGTGAATGAAGTGAATGAAGTGAATGAAGTGAATGAAGTGCTTGTGCTGTGACCTCCAGCAGCATCATGTGTAAGTGTGAGCTTCACACGTGTATTATAATGAACACAAGACTAAAACATGCATATAGCTCCAAGCATATACTTTTTTTTCTCCTTTGTTCTTCCGTCTTCTCAGCACATAACTATGCAGTGAAATCAACACTCAAAACAAAGTATAGCCGTAAAATACCTCCACACTTGGTTGAGCAAATCAGGTAGCGACATACTTTGTCGCGCACACGCACAGACGCAGACACACGCACACACACGCACACACACGCACACACACGCACACCTCTGAACTTGAGTGGCCACAAAGTCAGACATCAGTGAACTGCACAGACTCAAAGGCTGCGTCTCAAATGGAATACTTCCATCAGTACACTTCAATAAGTATACTGTGTACAATGTGTGACAGATGAATACGGTCCCACATCCATTACTGTCGGATGATTGCAATATTTACTTGCTGCTTCCTCTTCTGTTCACCGCTACAGGTTGCTCCTCAGTCGCCAATATTTCAATTTAGTCTTTCCTTGTGGAACGAAGCCAAGATGGCGACTATTGCAGGTGGTGTACATGTCCAGTAGTTTTTGACCATTTTTGAGTGCAACATTCAGGTGCTGACAGTGCATTGCATTTTGCCATACTTCACAGCATGAACGTACTCGGGCACTCAAAATACTAAACGTAAGTATGGAAGTGAGCCAACTCACAGTCTTTGTGCACTAGAACAATTAGTTCCAATTAGGCTGTATAATGTCAGTTTCAACCTGGAGGCCTCACGCAGAGGATGTTGTGACCTTCTCATTTCAAGGTCAAAGAGGCCAAGCATCCATCATTAGACATAGAGGCATGTAACTCTGGACTCAAACAAGTGTTGGCTGCAGTCCATTTGTCTTTGCCAAGAGAACTATGAAAGCCAGGACCCCCAATTTGACTCTCTCCCTCGGACCCCCACCTGCCTGCAAACTTCCTATTTTTTGGCAAGAAAGAAGCAAATAAATGTAGCCAGTGGGGGCTGGGGTGGAGGGGGCCTGTTTTAATGAGGTGATCCAATGTGTTTTCTCTGCCTGTCTATCTTGGTCTGAGCGTCGCTCAGCCAATTAAAGCGTCCCGTCTAGCACCCGCTCTTTGGTTCCGTTGGTTCCCCCCCTCGACCCTCCCTCTAAAGGCCTGGCGGAGCCCTGGGAGGCTTGCTGGGGATAAAACGTGCAGCTGCAGAGAGGCCTGGGACATTTGGGAGCACGATGGCCAGAGGGACGGTGTGCACGTACCTCCGAGGGGTCGTCCTCCTCACCCTGTGGAGGCCGGCGCTGCAAGGAGGTGGGTCACCTTTGCTTGGATCAGCTCTCTCACTCACTGCGGGCAGCACAGACACAACACCACTTAGTCTAATGTTTCATGCTCACATTTGACAGATGGACATGATGCAGTCATTTAGCAGACATCTGCCAAATAGTGACCATGTCTGCATGACTTTGCTTTGAGGAAGATGTTATTTAAAAATTGCGCTTTATGGAAAGCTTAAGAACTTTCTATGTTTTTAGATGACATCATGAAATCCAGGTGTAGTTTGTGTCTGGGCTTTTGCTCTACTCAGGCTTTTTCCACTTGCTGCAGCTCATTAAAAACATTATAAATAGCATGTACCGCATACTGCATACTATCACAACTTTTGTTTGATTCCTCATACGCCTCATCTTCATCATCAGAGGACAGCACACATGCTGCCAGTTGATGAAGATGATGAGTCCGACACTTTTGGTTGTGATTGCGGAGAAGAGTTGTTGCTTCTGCACTAATATTCAAAATCCTGAAAAATCCTAACCAATTTGTACAAAGAGCTGAGATGTAGTATTTAAGATATACTACTTGCAATTGCTTAGTATAGCTTCAATAAACTTAATATATATTTTTAAATAAAACCATTGATATGCAGGTGGGCTGCACGGCAGTCGAGTGGTTAGCGCCACGAGACCTCACAGCGAGGAGACCCAAGTTCAATTCCACCCTCGGCCATCTCTGTGTGGAGTTTGCATGTTCTCCCCGTGCATGCGTGGGTTTTCTCCGGGTACTCCGGTTTCCTCCCACATTCCAAAAACATGCTAGGTTAATTGGTGACTCCAAATTGTCCATAGGTATGAATGTTTGTCTATATGTGCCCTGTGATTGGCTGGCGACCAGTCCGGGGTGTACCCCGCCTCTCGCCCGAAGACAGCTGGGATAGGCTCCAGCACCCCCGCGACCCTCATGAGGAAAAAGCGGTAGAAAATGAATGAATGAATGTTCTGAATGGACCAAGCCATTACCAAGACCGAGGGTAAAGAATACCCAAGTGGTTCTTGCAAACTAACATTGTTAAGTACTGTGCGCGGGCCTCTTTGGAAAAAGCTTGGACATCCCTGGGTTATAGTTAGGACAGTTAGACAAACCTTCTTGCATAACCTAATTAAAATGCATTGTTGGATTAAAATCATTCCCATTCTTTAGGAATCCCTACAGACCTCATTTTTTATATTTAAGCATTTCCTTTTATAGTCCTTCATTGCGCAGGTTTCTATTTTTGGACCTTGTGCTTCATCCCAAAACTACATAGGTGCAGACAGCTCTCATTACAACCAACCTGAGCATGTGTTTTGGATGATTAGACTGAAGACTGATAGTTTTTAACACACACACACACACACACATTCCTGAATGTGTAACATCTGATATTTATTTAAATTCTAGGTATTTTGATGAATTAAATGACACCAGTTAAGAGCTAGCAAAGCCATTAATGAGTGATGAGTCATCCAGTGTGAAGAAATAAATTCCACCATTGCAGTGATATTTTCTTTTGTTTGGGAAACAAAAACGTGTTGAAGGAAACAACCACCTGAGCATGTGAACAGAAACAACAATTCATGAAGTAATCCACTCGGGCTTGACGAGAATGTTGGGTTTTGTTCCGATTGTGTCAAATTTTTCAAGAGCTAAACTGTCAAGCCACCCTCGGCCATCTCTGTGTGGAGTTTGCATGTTCTCCCCGTGCATGCGTGGGTTTTCTCCGGGTACTCCGGTTTCCTCCCACATTCCAAAAACATGCTAGGTTAATTGGCCACTCCAAATTGTCGTGAGTGTGAATGGTTGTTTGTCTATATGTGCCCGGTGATTGGCTGGCCACCAGTCCAGGGTATACCCCGCCTCTTGCCCAAAGACAGCTGGGATAGGCTCCATGAATGAATGAATGATTAAACTGTCAAGTCCTCCTCACTTGATCCATTGGTGAAGTTAAGGGATGCTTCAACTTTGAACTCGTCTAACTATCCACCCAACGGATTCCATGCAAAGGTGTGTTCATACCTGCGGGTGGTGCTGGAGGAGCAGCTGGAACAGGCGCTGGTGCTGGAACTGGATTTGGTCCAGGTGGAGCAGGAACTGGATTTGGACCAGGTGGAGCTGGCGCTGGTACTGGATTTGGTCCAGGTGGAGCAGGAACTGGATTTGGACCAGGTGGAGCTGGCGCTGGTACTGGATTTGGTCCAGGTGGAGCAGGAATTGGATTTGGACCAGGTGGAGCTGGTACAGGATTTGGTCCCGGAGCAGGAGGAGCTGGTGCCGGACCAGGAGGCTTTGGACAAGGAGCTGTAGGAGGTCGGTGGTGTTGGGCTTTAGGACAACAAAAATGATTTTGCTGGTTGCAGTATTAGCGTCCACTCTGTCTCTAAAACTGTACCCCTCAGGTGGATTTGGTGGTCAGGGGCCAGGAGGGTTCAGGCCTGGCACCTATGGTCCAGGGAGTGGTGGAGTCGGGGGTGTACCTGGAGGTTTTGGGGCTGGTAAAACTAACTGGACTTAAATGATTCTTCTTTCATACAAAATGATTTTCTCTTTGAATCATTTGCATGATTATTTCATTGTTGTTCTTCCTGCAGGTGTCAAGCCTCCTAAAACAGGTGAGACTTGCTGGCCCAACTTATTTTTCATCATAAAATACTATACCACGTACATATCAATATACTATATATCATCTTGATCATGATGTTTACTTCTAACACGGTTGAAGGTGGTGCCTATGGTGGTCAAGGAGGAGTGAATGGAGGGTTCGGAGCAAGACAGGGAACTGGAGGTGGAGGACTGGGTCCAGGTGGAGTTTTGCAAGGTGGTCTTGGTGGCTATGGAACTGGGCCTGGGGGAGCTACTGCTGCTGGTTTTGGTCCAGGAGGTCAAGGAACTGGTATGTTAATAATAATGGAGGAATATTGTATTGCACCATACTTACCTTTTGAAAACTAATGAGATGATGATGCGCGGTTCCTGTACAGGTGCTGGTGCCATACCTGGAAAGTCAGGTAAGAAGTCTCATATGAAGCCCCCTGCTCAGCACACATAGATCAGTGAGTCACCTTAAAACCGAAATAAACATTTTCTTTCTTCATCAGCATTGGGAGGCCTGGGGGCAGGGGGCATAGCTGGAGCAACTGGATCACAAGGAATAGGGGCCGGCAGAGGTCAAGGTGCTGGAATAGGTGTCATACCAGGAGGTCCGTGGTCCATTCAGCCACATCTCGTTTTTAAACATAATCCAACAAAACAATTTATGTAGAGTTAATAAACTCTATTCCCGAGTTAGGTGGCTTTGGAGGGGGTTTTGGTCCAGCCGGTGGCAGTCAGTTCCCAGGAAGTGGTGGAACAGCACCCAAACCTCCTAAAACAGGTATTGGATAATCTGCAATGTTAGATCAAAAAAGGAATAAGACTCTGAATTTGGTATGTCTGATTTTGCTGGACCTGGATCAGGTTATAGCCCGGGAGCAACAGGATTTGGTCCTGGTGGTGCAGCAACTGGTTCTGGCGCAACAGGATTTGGGCCTGGGGGTGCAGGAGTAGGCCCTGGGGCTGCAGGATTTGGGCCCGGGGGTGCAGGATTTGGGCCCGGGGGTGCAGGAGTAGGCCCTGGGGGTGCAGGATTTGGGCCTGGGGGTGCTGGAGTAGGCCCTGGGGGTGCAGGAGTTGGGCCTGGGGGAGTAGGAGTTGGACCAGGCGTAACTAGGTTTGGACCTGGTGGTGCAGCCACTGGTCCTGGTGCAACAGGATTTGGACCTGGAGCTACAGGAGTAGGGCCTGGGTCCGCAGGATTTGGGCCTGGAGGTGCAGGATTTGGGCCAGGTGGCGCAGGAGTTGGGCCTGGTGGTGTAACCACATTTCTGCCACAAGGTGGGGCTGCAGGGGTGGGACCAGGTGGGAAGAGCAGTGCCAAAACATCAAAACAAGTTCCAGGTAAAGTCCATTGGTTTTTTTTCACTTTAAAACCAGTTCTCATATGGTTCCTTGGCGCAAACTCTTATATGGTCATAAAGGTGTTGGGGTCCCTGGACTCTATCAAGGTGGATTTGCACCAAGTCAAGGTAAGCCATTGAGACACTTAAACTAAACAGGTTGTAATTCAAATCAGAAAAACACAAAAATACTTTTTCGTATTTGTCCTGGATAGATTTTGGAGGACGTGGCGTTCTCCCTGGAGTGGCAACTGGATCTGGACTTGGCCCTCAGGGGGGTCGGTACTTGGACATGAAATTAGACATGTCTTCATGTACTTAATAATGAAATTGGTGTCTAATTCCTTGCAGGTGCCGGAGTGCTCGGCCAGGGTGGTGTTGGCCAAGGAACTGACAGTAAGTGTGACGATGGTGCCATCCATGAATGGGGGCTACTCCAAGTATTACTTTCAGTATTTCTAGAATGGATTTCTCTCTTTAAGATGGTCGAGGACAGCAGCTACCAGGGGTTTTTCGTGGGTACCCACTCATATCCCCAAAGTCTGGTAAATCATGTCTGTAAAAGTGCTAGTTAGTTAATGAAAGAGAGAATTAAAATGTTTATTTTTAACAGGGTCAGGGAAGTCGAAAAGTCCAGCCAAAGCTGCAGCTAAATATGGTAAAGGACTTTAATGCGGCTTTGTGGCATGTTTGACTGCATTATCCATTAAATGGCAATGTTGTCCACCAGGTGGAGCTGGAGGCGGTGCACTTGGACAAGGTGGCACTTTGGGAGTTGGCACAAGTGGACTACCTGGAGGAGGACTAGGTCTCCCTGGCTTTGGAGGTGGAGTTGGAACAGCTGGTGGAGCTGGAGCTATTCCTGGATTTGGAGGCGGAGCTGGAACAGGAGGTGGACCTGGAGCTGTTCCTGGATTTGGAGGCGGAGCTGGAACAGGAGGTGGACCGGGAGCTGTTCCTGGATATGGGGGTGGAGCTGGAACAGGAGGTGGACCTGGAGCTGTTCCTGGATATGGGGGTGGAGCTGGAACGGGTACTGGTCATCAAGCAGGCATATGTGTTTCCAGAGTAAAACGTGTTATCAAGGAAAGCATCCTTGGCATTGAGGTCCCTCAAGCAGTCATGTTTTGTGCCCTAGGTTATGGTCCTGGATCGGCCAAAGCACGCAAATATGGTGAGAGACAGTGGAAACATTTCATACAATTAAACAACCCCTCATCAGTCACTGAGGGCAGGTTTGACTTCAATTCATGTCCAGGTCAGCCTGGTGGTGCCGGAACCGGTACAACTGGAGGCCTCGGAGGACCGGGAGGAAGTGCTGGTGTTGGCACAGGAGTTCCTGGATATGGTCAAGGTGGCGTTCTCACCAGTCCAGGTGGTGCTGGATATGGTCCAGGTGGTGGACCAGGTAGTACTGGATTCAGACCAGGTGGAGCCGGAGTAGGGTTAGGGGGAACAGGGGCAATAGGATCTGGAGGTAATTATGATGCTTTGGATTTGTAATCAATAGACCAAGATACTATAAAATGTCATTCCTCATTCATATTTCAGGGTATGATGCCAGTGCCAAAGCTCGGAAATACGGTAAGAAAAGCCGTAATTCAAAACATGTGGACGGTTGACCTGTGTGTTTCACAAAAGAGCAAAACATATCCTTCCAGGCATGCTCAGTGGAGCACTAGGAAGTCAAGGAATAAGTACCGGAGGACTTGGGCCTGGTGGTGCTGTCACAGGCCTTCGACCAGGAGGTGGAGTTGGACCCGGCAGTGTTGGCACAGGTTATGGACCAGGGGTAGTGAGACCTGGTGGTGTCGGAACAGGATTTGGACCAGGAGTTGGACCAGGTTCTGCAGGTAAAAGCTATGGACCCGGTGGAGTTGGAACTGGTGGTGCTGGTACAGGCTTTGGACCAGGAGGAGTTGGGCCAGGTGGTGCTGGTACAGGCTTTGGACCAGGAGGAGTTGGGCCAGGTGGTGCTGGTACAGGCTTTGGACCAGGAGGAGTTGGGCCTGGTGGTGCTGGTACAGGCTTTGGACCAGGAGGAGTTGGGCCTGGTGCTTCTGCTGCAGGCTTTGGAACAGGTGGAGTCAAGCCTGGTGGTGCAGGCAAAAGCTATGGACCAGGAGGAGCTGGTGGACCCGGTGGTGCTGGCACAACATATGGACCTGGAGGAGCTGTGGGACCTGGTGCGGGTGCAGGTTATGGACCAGGGGGAGTTAGGCCTGGTGGTGTTGGTACAGGGTTTGGACCAGGAGTTGGTCCTGGTGGTTCAGGTAAAAGTTATGGACCAGGAGGAGCCATTGGACCCGGTGGTGCTGGTGCAGGTTTTGGACCCGGTAGAGGATATGTGCCAGGCAGTGCAGGAACTGGCTATGGGCCCGGAGGTGGAGTCGGGCCTGGAGGTGCTGGCACTGGATTTGGTCCAGGAGGAGTAGGACCTGGAGGTGCCGGCACTGGATTTGGACCAGGAGGAGGAGTAAGGCCTGGAGGTGCTGGCACTGGATTTGGACCAGGAGGAGGAGTAGGGCCTGGAGGTGCTGGCACTGGATTTGGACCAGGAGCAGGAGTAGGGCCTGGAGGTGCTGGCACTGGATTTGGACCAGGAGCAGGAGTAGGGCCTGGAGGTGCTGGCACTGGATTTGGACCAGGAGCAGGAGGTAGGCCTGGAGGTACTGGAAGTCAGACAAAATATTAGCATAGAAGACATGGATATAAATGTGTCATTCTTTGTTTTTGTCATGTTCCAATTTTACAGGTTATGCTGGTGCCAAGTCTCGAAAATATGGTGAAAAGAAACTACTTTGTACTGTTTGATGCCCCTTCAAGCCTAGAAGCCCCACAGTAACTGTCCTCTCTCTTAGGTCTTCCTGGGGGAGCAGGTGTTGGAACTGGACCAAGTTCTGGCCTTGGAGTGGCAGGAGGTTTCCAAGGACAAGGTCCTGGACAAACAGCTGGAGGAGGCGCGAGTGCAGGACTCGGAGCAGGTGGACTGCCTGGTTCTGGTGTTGGAACTGGAGGAGGAACTGGTGGTTTTGGACAAGGCAGCACAGGCGGTATGAGAAGTGGGACGTCATCTTCAAACATTTGTGCTGCTACCTTTGCCCAATGATGGCTTTTAACGTCGTATGGTCATTATTTCAAGTATTACTAACATCATGAACCAGTCTCTGAAATATGCTAACTTCCATCTTTTCAATAAAATAGTTATTAAAATGATTTCTATATAAAGGTTATATTTCAATTGACACTAATTGCCGGCGTTCTTGACCGCAGGTCTTCCTGGTGGCAGTGGAGCTACTGGGTCAGGTCAAGATGGAAGATTAGGTGGCCCAGCAGGGGCTGGTGGAACGGGATATGGACCTGGGGTTGCACCTGGAGCAGGTTTTGGACCACAAGGAGGATACGGTGCAGGGACAGGGACTGGATATGGACCAGGTTGTTATGGAGATATCATTTACAGTGCTCCAACACATAATTCTAAATATAACTGAACCAATCAATTTGCCATTCGTAGGTTATGGAGCTGGGTCAAAGGCTGCCAAATATGGTATCCATATGTTTCTTAATGTATTTTTACATTTGATTGATTATGTCAGATACAGTCTCCAGTCTTCCTAAATGTTGTGTCTAATCCCTTTGAAGGTCAAGGTGGAGCCGGTGGTGGCGCACTTGGAGGTGGAGCGGCACAAGGTGGAGGACCCCTTTTGTTTAAAGCATTTGAAGTGTAATACTGAATATGACAAGATGAGAACATACTGTATATCATTTCAGGGACTTCTTCTAATTTGAGTCTGCTTTTAGTTATTCAATTAACTTTTGCTCTATTTAATAGGTGGCTATGGAGCTGGAGGTTTTGGAACTGACACAACAGCTCAAGGTTTGTGGCAATGAGACAGAATAGTCCATTATTGTCCTCTAGTGGCAATTGCAAGAATGGCAGCAAACCAGACCTTGCGTCTACCAGACATGGCCAAGCTTTTATCAATGTTGCATCCATCACTACAATAATTCTATATTAAGGTATCCTGTGTTCAGGTTATGGGACAGCTGGATCCAAAGCTGACAAATATGGTAAGCAATCATGTTGATTACAATCAGTCCAAGTAACAAAAGCACATTTTGTATTAACGCCTTGACACCGCCATCTAGGTCTATCTGGTGGAGTGTCACCTGGAGCAGGAACTGGTATGAGCGGCCCAATGAATGGTACCCACATTTTGATGAACGGAACCAGCACGGGTGGGGGTGCTCGCACAACTACCAGACCTGGTGGTAAGGTTCTGTCTGAGTGAAAGCTGAACGAAAACATTTGAAAATCCTATAAGGAGGCTGAAGTCAGTAATGCAAATTTCTGCCGGGTCAGGACGTGATGCTACACGAGGCACACTAGCTCCACTTCCAGAAGGTATCCACATGGGTCACACAAGAAAACAGCTTCTTTGTACTTTGAAAATATATGCCTGACATGTTATTTCATCCAGGTGGACGTGGTGCTGAAGTGGGAAAGGATGGAAAAGACATTGATGGAGGTGTGTTTCCAAGAATGAGGACCAAAAAGGAGAAAATGACATGCCCAAATAGTAAATGTTAAATTCTAGTCAGTGAACTTTGAATGAACAATGAATTTCTAGGCGTTCTGGAACTTATTTTAGCTGCCAATATGATCATGACATTGCTACTCTAACAGTCAATTTTAACCATTTTTCCTATTCCATCCAGGTGAGGGTGGTCCCGGCAGTGTGATAGAGGGGTCTGGCATTGCTGCAGGAGAAGGTGTGTTTAAAATGGACTAAGTCCTTCTTGGTAACCTCTTTTTGTATTGAAACAACCTTCTAATGGAAGGTCTGATCCACACCAATGGAGAGGGAGACAAATCATGTTTAAATCTGGAACAGATTTATAAATAAGATATACACTGTTTGATGAAAGTGTGCACATGAATTCACCACTATTGCAACAGGACTCACCGGGGGGGTTGGTGGACGACCATTTGGTGCAGGAGCTGATGGAGATGGTTTGAGGGGAACAGGAATTCCGATCCTTGGAGTAAAACCAGGTACTTTGTCACACATTTGAAATGTGTTGTCTTGCTTATGTTGTCCTAACTGTTCTTACGCAGGTCTCGGTGGGACTCCACTTCCAGGTCAGTGTTTATTTTGTAGACTGGGACTTTGGATGTGTCTTCGTCTTGCTGGTCTTTACATATGTGGCTGTGCCGTTGTTTTACCCTACAGGTTCCACAGGAGCCGCACCTGGTAAGATGGCATCTAAACTTTCAACATCACACTGGTAAAAGACCAAGTCTATAAAAGTTGCATTAGATGATCTTTGTCTTCCATCACTGCAGTTGGCAGAGGAGGTGTCCAACCCACTGGTATGTACACCCAACAGTTTATTTCTGAACTTTAAGACCATTAGTGGCATTCAGATTGGAGATTGGAGATCCCACTGTATTTATAATCAGAAATCTCAAAGATCAAAAACTTCATGATCGAATGTTTACAGGTGCAAGTGGGGTACTGCCTGGTGCCAAACCACTCAAACCACCAGGTGAATGAAAAAACAAATCTCCACTCGACTCTCTCTACCATGTGACAATTCTCATAGGTCTATATACAGTAGATCTGATGTTCTACTGTGCTCTACCTGAAGGAGTGCCTAGAGGTGATACACCTGGTGAAGGAGAGGGGGAAGGAGGTCTTGACAGATTTGGCACAGGAGGAAGATTGACGGGGGTAGAAGGTACTCCTTCTAGTGCAGGAGCAGCAGGAGGAGTTTCAGGCGGCATAAGAGGAACTGGAAGAGGAGGTGGTCCTGCGACTGGAACTGGACTTGGACCAGGAGGCACAGCTGCAGCAGTAGGAACAACACAAAAACCCTCCAAAGGTGCCTCCTTTGCCTTTCAAATATTTACTTCCTCACAAAACATTGGATACTGATCTACTAGTCTTTTTCCGAACACAGCATACAACCCTGATGGAACCAAAGTTGGAGCTTTACCCGATGGAGTAGGGGGTGGCACTGGGATATTTGGAGGAGGTCCAGGAGGAGTTGGCACAGGAGCTGGTGTAGGTGGACAGGGTCCAGGAGGAGTCGGGTTCGGCCCTGGTGCAGCTGGAGGAGGCCCGGGAGGAGTTGGGTTTGGCCCTGGTGCAGCTGGAGGAGGCCCAGGAGGAGTTGGGTTTGGGCCTGGTGCAGCTGGAGGAGGTCCAGGAGGAGTTGGGTTCGGCCCTGGTGCAGCTGGAGGAGGTCCAGGAGGAGTTGGGTTCGGGCCTGGTGCAGCTGGAGGAGGCCCTGGAGGAGTTGGAACTGGAACTGGTGCAGTTGGAGGAGGTCCAGGAGGAGTAGGGTTCGGTCCTGGTGCAGTTGGAGGAGGTAGAACAGGACCTGGCACAGTTGGAGCAGGCCCAGGAGGAGTTGGGCTTGGGCCTGGAGCTATGGTGCCTGGCGGAGGAGCAGGTCCTGCAAAACCTGGAAAAAGTGAGCTACTTAAGAACTGATTGTGAATGAGAAGTACATAATGAAGCTAATATTGTGAAAACCAGTTTTATATATCGGCTTTGCACATTATCTTTGGCAGGTTATGGTGCTGGTGGAGCTGGAGCATTACCAGGTGGAGGTATGCTAATGATATTTTACTTGCTAACTGAAGTGACTGACCTAAAAGGTTTTCTAAAATCGTTTCCTCCTGCTCAGGTGTACGCTTTCCGACAGGGGCTGGAGTAGGACAAGGAGGAAAACCAGGCAAAAGTACTTTCTGGAAGGATTTACTTGCTTAAACAGGAAAGAATTTGATAATTTTTATATTTTTGTCTCTTTATCAGCATATGGGGCTTTTGGAGCAGGAAGCCAAGGTGGAGTTGGTGCTGGTGGCTATGGTGGTCCTGGAGGGGTTGGTGCTGGCACTGGAGGATATGGCACAGGACTGGGGGGTTATGGACCCGGACAAGGAGGTTATAGTACTGGACCTGGAAGCTATGGGGCCAAAACAGGAAGCAAGGGTGCTGGTGGTGGTCCTAATGGAGCTGGGACCCTTGGAGTTGGAGCCGCTGGAGTTGGTCCTGGAGGTTTAGGAGGTGGAGGAGTTGGTTTAGGTGGAGGACCAGGTTATACTGCTGGTGGACTGGGGGGATATGGCGGTAGGTGATATAACAAGGTGCTGTATCCTTAAAAACATTCAGCATTTATTCCATGGTTGTTGTGTGTGTTCTCTTAATCAGGTTCAAGATATGGAGCTGGAAAACCATCAAAAAGTATGCAGAGACAAACATATCCAAGCCTTCTCCAAGACAACATAAACAGAACCATTGTTTATTTGTAGATTATGGGGTAGGAGCCGGTGGTAACGGAATTGGACCAGGTGGCTATGGAGCTGGACCAGGTGGAGCAGGTTCCAGTCCAGGAGGTTTTGGAGTAGGTGGCACTGGACCTGGCAGTTTTGGACCTGGCACCGCAGGAGCAGGAATAGGTCGTGGCGGAACTGGAATGGGTGGCTATGGACCAGGTGGTGTTGCCACAAGACCTGGCCTCTATGGGAATGGTGGAGCAGGTCAAGGACTGGGCATAAGGAAGCCACTCAAATCTGGTAAGATGACAAATTTCACATCTCTGACATTTAAAAATGTCAAGTGAAGACATGTTAAGACTTTTTTCTCTCTCCCCAGGCTATGGTTCATCCTCATTGGGTGCACCTGGGTATGGCAATGGTGGATTTGGCCCAGGAACTGGTGGCTTTGGACCAGGTGCTGCTGGTACAGGAACTAATGGCTTTGGACCAGGCAGTGCTGGCACAGGAACAGTTGGATTTGGACCACGTGGTGCTGGCACAGGGACAGGTGGATTTGGACCAGGTGCTGCCGGGGTAGGACCCGGTAGATATGGACCTGGTAGTGTTGGCACAGGAACTGGTGGCCTTGCACCTGGTGGTTTCAGACCAGGTGGTACTGGTGCAGGAACAGGTGGATTCAAGCCAGGTGGTGCTACCAAAGGAACGGGAGGCTTCATGCCAGGCGCGACAGGCATGGTAAATGGTGGATTTGGACCAGGAGGTGCTGGAACAGGTGCCTTTGGACCAGGTGGTGCCCCCACAGGAACTGGCAGCTTTGGACCAGGTGGCTTTGGTCCAGGTGGTGCCGGCACAGGACCCGGTGGCTTTGGTCCAGGTGGTGCCGGCACAGGACCCGGTGGCTTTGGTCCAGGTGGTGTTGGCACAGGACAAGGCAGCTTTGGAGCTGGTGGCTTTGGTCCAGGTGGTGCTGGCACAGGACAAGGTAGCTTTGGACCAGGTGGCTTTGGTCCAGGTGGCCAACAATATGGAAAAAGAAAACCACTTTCGCCTGGTAAGTTACATATCAATATCATTGAATTTACACATAAAATGAAAGAAATCAGAACTGAGGATGGAAGAGGTGACAGGTTTTATAAAGACGTACCAAACCCTAGCACCTGGTCCCATTTATCCCAACAATTCAACCTCAACTAGTTCTCCTCTGTGCTCCGAGTGTTTCTCTGACTGACCATTAACGTACATTTAAAAATCATGCATTCATTTTCTATTTCTTTTTTTTGTTTGTTTTTTTAGAAAGTAAGTGATAGTCTACATGTTATTCCAACAGGAGGTGCCGGTTCTGCTGGTGTTGGACTTGGTGGTTACGGCCCAGGGGCATATGGCCCATCAGGAACTGGGACAGGCGCTTTTGGCTATGGGCCTGGGGGTGCCGGACCTGGAGGCTTTGGCCCAGGAGGGACTGGAAGTGGACCGGCGGTGGGTGGAGCCACTGGATATGGACCCGGTGGACAAGGAACAGGGAAACCGGCGAAATCAGGTTACGGCTCGTTGCTAGGAGGAGCAGGATATGGACCAGGTGAAAAAATAATGACTTGTAGTACTGCTGGTATTAACGTCCATTTGAGCATCAAATGCAATACAACTAAAAGTTCCCTGTTTACCAGGCGGTGCTGCTGGCGGTCTTCAAGGTGCAGGAACTGGAGGACTCCAAGGAGGGGCCCAAGGTTAGTTAGATTGCTCCAAACAGAAATAAAAGTTGAAATAGACACAAACATACAACATGAGATGAGTAATGAATAATTTGCTCTAAAAAGTCAAATGTGTGTCTTTGGCTACAGTTCGGGGGGCTCTCAATGGCTTTGGTGGAGGAGCAGCAGGAGGCTATCCAGGTAAACACTATCGTCATCATGCTTAGTCTTGTCTCACAACATTCTCTTCCATTGGTATAAAAAGTAATACAAGAGATGGCTATAGAGGCACACCCTGATGACATTGCTGGGCAAAAAATAATAATTATGACATGACTTTGTCTTGTCTCCTGTTTCTCTCCTGTAGGATACATGGGGGCTGGACAGAAATGTAAGATATCCAATTATGTCCTCTGTACCTTTCATTCACTAAAAGAACAAATTGTATGGTCTAAAGTATAGGGACGCAACTTCTAAACACTTCATCAATCTGAAATGTTCTTCTGTTTGAAAGAGTAGAATTTACCAACATAAGAGTGGGAACTGCCTTAAGACTTGTCCCAGTTCTTTTGCCCATATAGTGAGAGTTGCTATTCATACAACACATCTTGGTATGGTGACAGAACGCTTCAGAGTAAACGTCCTTGCTTCCTATGTCCTCCAGCAAGTGCACAGAAGGCTGCCAAGTATGCAGCCATGCAGAACTTCTTGGGAGCTGGAGCCTACAGAGGTAAGAATCCCACCGACTATAAAACTTTATATAACTGTAAACGTTATGCCGATACTAGGGGTGTAACAGTAGTCAATACTGTAAACATCAAAATGGCTACATCACTGATAAATGTTAGTCACAGTGTTTTAGAGTCACTTCAATAGCATGTTAGTGTGATAGCAGTATATCCAGGAAGAGGTCAGCCTGTGTGTGTGTTCATAGTGTGCGTTGTGACTGTAGGCGCTGGCTGTCAGAGTAAATACTGCGGCCGAAGAAGGAAGTGAGAGAGAGCGGCAGACAGGATGTGACCTCATTGCAACAACAGCGGTGCTAGACTGATTCCATGATCCCAGGCTGTACACGTCCTACCTTGCATTGGAGCCAGAGCTTCAGCACATCATGAAGATGTTGTGAACTTCGAGGCCATGGTTCTCATCGTGTCGGCGTCATGATTCCGTTCAAACTTGAGGAATCTTGACATCCATGCTGAGAACCATGGGAAAGAGGACTAAATATTTCTTTTAGGAACATGTATGAAGTACTGCTGATGCTAGCCTGATGCTAACTGGGCTTGGAGGCAATGATGTGCTGAGGACTTGGCCTACCTTTGACACTGCTGATGAGGAACAACACACAGTGTGAGATGATAATGTAACATACAAAACACACTAAATGTGACGTGAACATATTACGTACTATAACAACACCAGAGGAGCCTCCATCCATGACTGTGTGTTTGCTGTCTACTGTGCATCACTGTACAAGTCTTTAAATTATACTGACAACTAAGCTTGTTATCTATTTAGTCAAGTGTTACAATTGTGTATTATTTTGTGTTACGCTCTACACAAGTGCATCGTTTGTTTCCTACATTGTTGATGAATGCGTGTTTCATCAAAGCGCTGTGTGTGCACTTTTTGGGGGGAGTAAATGAATCTCATCTTACACTCAAGTCGTGACTTCATCATGTAGCTTATTTTTAATTAACATATGTGGCCAATGGGCAAAACACTTCCTGATAGTGCTTTTCAATAAAAGAAATGGCTAACAAATATTTGGACGCTGCGACTTTATTTTGCAAGACTCTCTTAAGACATTGGAGAGAGAAGTCAGTCTGTTGTTGTCACCAAGGGTGCGTTTCTGAAATCATTTGTACACTTAC
This sequence comes from Doryrhamphus excisus, assembly GCF_037039965.1. Classification (NCBI taxonomy): domain Eukaryota; kingdom Metazoa; phylum Chordata; class Actinopteri; order Syngnathiformes; family Syngnathidae; genus Doryrhamphus; species Doryrhamphus excisus. The sequence continues at coordinate 14,642,266 of NC_136377.1, forward strand.
ATGTTTCAGATCATCACACAATTTTAAATAATTGTCACTAACAACACAACTGAACACAAAATACACTTTTTATTACTAAGAGAAAAAAAACACTGTTTTTGGAAGGTGTGTGAAACAGTAAAATATGGTGGTGGTAGTGTGATGGTCTGGGCCTGTATTGCCGCTTCAGGACCTGGAAGACTTGCTGTGATTAATGGAACCATGAATTCTGCTGTCTACCAAAAGGTTCTAAAGGATAACGTCCAGCCATCTGTTCATGACCTCAAGCTGAAAGCAACTTGGGTTCTGCAGCAGGACAATGATCCAAAACACACCAGAAAATGAATTTGAATGAACTTGACCTGAATCCTATTGAGATGCTGTGGCATGACATTAAAAAGGCTTCATGCTGGAAAAGCCTCTAATGTGGCTGAATGACAACAATTCTGCAAAGATGAGTGGGCCAAAATTCCTCAACAGCGCTGTAAGAGACTCATTGGAAGTTAACACAAACGCTTGATTGCAGTTGTTGCTGCTAAGCTTTTCACTGAGGTAATCGCTTTTCCACACAGGGCCATGCAAGTTTGGATTTTTGACTGTTTTTCTAGTCATTGTTAGGACTTGCTTGTGCTATGAATCTCTCCTATTGTTTGTTGTCTGTGATGAATAGCGCGCATGATAGAAGGCTGGGGGCAGGGAGGCGGAGCATTAATTGGGGCGTTCATAACACTTTCGTACTGCTGGTGGGAACCTAACTGGTGTAAAACACACACACTTCAATGTGACTTCCTGGAAGAAGCACACAGATGTGACTGCAAGCTGATCCTTCGCAAGACGACATACTCGGAGTAACAGGACCAAGAAGGAGGAGCTTAAGTTCTATACTGGGACAGTTCCACTTTTTGGCAGCCAAAAGAGTAAGAGCGACTATCTGGTGTCAGTGGGTCAGGGTTTTTTTTCCCCCCTCACACGACCACTCCTGCACATTTGCAGGAAGTCTCACACACAGTGTGACGTCACAGGGCAAGAGACAACTTGTGCTAGCAAACAGTGGCAGCAGCATATGTGCATGCACGTTTACCACACATGTGCACATCCGCATGCGACCATCAAGCTGCTGGTGTCTTTTGGGGGACCACCGCCTGCACACTGACACTGTGGGGAGACCATGTCGCGGCGGGACCAGAGGTTTCGAAGAGGGATGAAAGGACGGTAAGAAAAGTCATTCTCTCCTGAGGCGCGCACATGCAAGTTAGAACCAGAAAAATAAAACAAGCAAGCAGCAACGCGGCAAAACCCTCACACTTCCTGGATAGATGAACAACATTGTCAACGATCTGCTTTTTCTTTTGGATGAACGTGAGATGTAGCCCAACTCGTGACTGTTTTATATTCTAAACTCTACTGAATAAACCTCTACATGGGATACTGTGCCCAAAATCAAACAAATTAAAAAACACATATTATTTGCCATCCATCCATCTTCTATACCGCATATCCTCACTAAGGCCGCGGGGTGTGCTGGAGCCTATCCCAGCTGACGTCAAGCGAGAGGCAGAGTACACCCTGGACTGGTCATTATTCTTTGCGTTATTGTAAAATACTCCTCGATCCTTGATGTGGCACGATACAACTAATGATGTTATTTTTATTTAGTCCACATCGCTTATTTTTGTGGCAGCAGATTGAATTGATCTTATACATTCATACGTGTCCTATCATTCCTTTCATTTCAAAAGGACGGGGAACAAGTGAAGCCATGTCAACACGACCCAAACCACGTTGCGATAACAACTAGCATTAGTCACAGATCAATTAAAAAAGCGCTTCATGTTGTTTTAGCGCTCTTTGTGCTAGTGTGACCTGTAAGGTTCAGACCGGAAGAGGAAACATGGAGTTGTCCAGGAAGTCACCGCCCACTCTGCTTGTGCTGCTGCACAAAAAAGCAACAACTCTTTCATGCTGGACATCAGCATTGTTCTACAGTCTACTCACAGATACTGTACACATTGGTGTGTGCAGTATTTGTGTCAGCTATCATCCCACATCCCGATCACATCCCGAGCCTCAAACTCATCACACCCTGCCAAGTACTCGCCCCAAATGCCTCACCAATCTAAGCTTTTCAAAGCGCCACCCCGGTGAGGCACTTTGTGAGAGTTCAATATGCATATTTTTAACTAATAATAGGCTATATTGAACCATATCAAACAGCATGATTTTTGAATTAATATATATTTCAAAAAACGTGATGAAGTCAAACTGTGTCACTGAAACCAGTAAGTGGTGAGGGACGACTGTACAACATTTTTGATTATCAAATACAAGTACATTTCTCCACACATAGTAGTCTTTTACAAGTGAATCACATGCTGAGGAATGATGTCAAGTCGCCTTCATGATAATGTTGTTTTTCATATTTACAGTGATTGGTGAGTGACTATTTTTAGACACTCATATGACATGTGACTCATCGTGACTATGTTACTTAGTGAGAACACCACCAAGAAGCAAACAAATCAATAGGCACCTTGTTGACAAACGAACACAGCTGGAGCCTATCCCAGCTCACTACAGGCAAAAGGAGGTCTTACGCCCTGGACTGGTCACCTGCCACCAATCACCGTGCACATACAGACAAACGTTCGCACTGTTAAAAGTCCTCCTAGGGGAGGAACAAGGTCAGGCAGCATGTAAACTCCACTCCAGTTTTCTTTCTGACTGGCACGCTGCATACTTCCTTCTGGTGTGCAGGTGCTGGGACTGTGGGTGCATCCTGTCTCACTGGTACTACGAAAAAGATGGACAACTCTACTGCAAGAAGCACTACTGGGAACGTTATGGAGAACACTGCCAGGGATGCAAGGAGACTCTTGCCACAGGACTCGTGATGGTAATGCGATCAATTTCAATTTCATGTGAAATCAGAGGGTATGCTTGATGAAAGAAAGACTACTGCCAACTAAGTCCACTTGTAAAAAACATTGATTTGGCATGTTGACATTTGTTGACAGGTCGCTGGAGAGCAAAAATACCACCCTGAATGCTTCACCTGCATTAAGTGTCAAATGTTCATTGGAGATGGAGACACCTACACACTTGTAGAGCGTTCTCAACTCTTTTGGTAAGTCAGCTGATGTCAGTGTTGTCCTAGCAACAGGTTATTTAGTGTCTTATTGGCCCATATTGCATCATCTTGCAGTGGCCACTGTTTCAGTCAGGGTGCAGCAACATTACCGTCATCACCCATCAAGAGCCCCCACATGGTGGCGCTAGTGTCACTTCCTCCACAAACAGGTGGCCATCGAGGGCTGACCGTCACCACTGATCTCAGCCAGGAGACTGGCCCTCTCGTTACTGTGACGGCGTGAGTCACAAACCAATAATAAAACATTGGGTTACTTCATTTCTTATTTTGCTGAATTTCTGTCTTATTTTCCATCCTTCTTTATCCTTCCTCAGGCTAGACTCAGAAGCCCTCGGCCCTGACCTCCTGTCCTCTGTCCACATTGGGGACCACATCCTGGAGGTCAATGGCATCTCCGTCCACAGCGTTTGCCCTAATGAGGTTAATAGGATTATCCATCCATTAATGATTAATCAGGCAAATAAAGCCAATCTAAGGTTATTCTTCCTGTAGGTAAACCTTGTGATCCAGGACACTAGCAAACCACTACAGCTTACAGTTGAACACAATCCACAGTCCATGAAGTCAACTAAAGTTCAGGAAGAAAAACTGGCTTCGACACACGCACTGCCAAAACTGGAGGAGGAGCCTGGATCAGAGGGGGAGGCATATGAATCAATCAGAACAAGTCTCCCCTCGCCTCAGAACCAAGGAACCATGGGAATGCGATCCAGACACATCCTGTAATGTTGGTTCTAGAATAGCTCTGATTCCTGACCGTCTTCCTGGCTCAGTTTGCTTTCTTCACTTAGGCGGAGCTGTAGCATCGAAAAGTGCTCCTTGTTGCCTGGAGCGCTGACACTCCTATCCCAAAAGAGGGACATGGTTCGGTCTGAGTCCCTGCGCACTGATGCCGGAGATCGAACCCATCGTATCTTCAGGCCATCAGACCTTATCCACGGAGAGGTGCTTGGCAGGGGCTTCTTCGGACAGGCTGTCAAGGTAGTGCTAGTGTTTAATGGTCATAACATGGCTGATTGTACTTTTAATCAAAATGCACTGTAACCTTCATGGTGCTGTCAAGGTGACACACCAGGAGACAGGAGAGGTGATGGTGATGAAAGAGTTGATACGTTTTGATGAAGAGACACAGAAGACCTTCCTGAAGGAGGTACTGAGAAGGTTCTTAGTCAATGTGTGAGGAGAGTTGGAGATGAAGGTTTGATCATGCTTGTCTTCAGGTGAAGGTGATGCGCTGTCTGGACCACCCTAACGTTCTCAAGTTCATTGGACTCTTTTACAAGGACAAGCGGATACACTTGGTCTCAGAGTACATCCAGGGAGGAACGCTCAGAAAGACCATCACCACGATGGTAGAGTAAGAAAAATGAATGGTCGGTGAAATCAATGTTCATGTGTCAGGTCCGTGCTGTTGTTTTAGGACAAGAATTTCTCATGGAGTGTAAGAGTGAGTTTTGCCAAGGACATTGCAGCTGGAATGGTGAGTCTTTTGCCACTATGAAAAATAAGACAAACAACAACTTATAATATATTGAACACATCTTATCTTTTAGGCTTATTTACATTCCATGAATGTCATCCACCGAGATTTAAACTCACACAACTGCCTGGTCAAAGAGGTAAGATTTACATTTACAGTGGCCTGCCGTTTTCGGTCAAACATGGTGCCTAACAAACTACTCATTCATTTGATTTCATTTCGACGCAACAACAATGTCATATAATTAATGGGGCCTCACTCAGTAACATGTTCAGTAACATGTAAATGTTCTGCAGCACATCCATTCATCCATTTTATTTGCCGCTTAATCCTCACTAGGGTCACAGGGGTATGCTGGAACCTATCCCAGCTGACTGTGGGCCAGAGGCGGGGTACACCCTGAACGGGTTACCAGCCAATCACAAGGCACATACAGACAAACAGCCATTCACGCTCACATTCATACCTATGGACAATTTGGAGTCGCTAATTAACCTAGCATGTTTTTGGAATGTGGGAGGAAACCGGAGTACCCGGAGAAAACCCACGCATGCACGGGGAGAACATGCCAACTCCATACAGAGATGCCCAAAGGAGATTCAAACTCAGATCTACCACATTTCCTGACTGTGTGGCCAACATGCAAACCACTAGGCACCCGTGTGGCCTGTTGTCAACAATCCCAATCCCAATGTCAACAAGACAAACACATTCAACAGGGGAAAAGCACTCCTGCATCACATCCACAGAGAGGTCTATCAAGGATGACGTCTGTTTGCCACATGTAATCATTCCGTGGAACAGAGTGACCAAACAAAGAATCCTCTCCAGAGCTCATTCACCCCTCTATGATGTCATCACCAGTCGACTCTGTTGTTCTTTGTTAACTAACAAACTTACACCACAAAATGTTTTTTATTGAGTATAGCTGCAAAATAACCAACCACGGGGCCAAAGAAAATTGCAAGTGTGAAGGTTTTAGATCAGTTTCCAACTACACGATGCAAAAAGCTTTCTAGTCATCTAAAAAAAACGATGACTTCCTTTTTAGAATCAGTCTGTAGTGGTGGCAGACTTTGGGCTCGCACGTTTGGTGAGGGATGAGAAGAACTGGAAAAGAACATCTTCTCTGGAACAACCTCCAAAAGGGATGTTGTCGGAGCTCCGTAAACCCGACCGTAGGAAGCGCTACACAGTGGTGGGGAACCCCTACTGGATGGCCCCCGAGATGATCCGTGGTGAGAGCGCACACACTCAATGTAATATCTTAGCGTGCTTACATCATGGATGGATATGTGTGGGTTGTAACTTCACAACTGGAAATTCTACCATCAACCTTTATGGTAAACAAGTTGACTTCTTTCAGGGAAAAGCTATGATGAACGAGTGGACGTCTTTTCCTTTGGAATCATGATCTGTGAGGTAGGAAAGACTTTCTTCGCGTCTGTGTGATGACTGAAGATGTTTCCATGGACACTGAGGCTGGAGGTTCATAATGAATATCAAATGTCATTTTATCAACTGAATCTTTAGATCATAGGCAGAGTGAGCGCCGACCCGGACTACCTTCCACGGAATAAAGACTTTGGGCTGAATGTTGCTGCTTTCATTGAGAATTACCAGCCTGCAGAGTGCCCTTTGACCTTCCTGCCATTGGCTGCTCTCTGCTGTGACCTGGATGCTGACAAGCGGTATGAGCTCACATATTCACCAAACATTTTAACTTTGTAACGCCCCACCTTTAAACTCTTCCAGGCCTGCCTTTTCAAAGCTGGAGGAGTGGCTGGAAAACTTATTGATGCACATAGACATCGGCCTGCCTCTTCTCTCAGAGTTAGGGCAGCTCTGCAGAACCTTCTGGAAGAACCACAACCAGAACACAGTAGTTGACTGCCACAGCCAAAACCAATCTCCACCTCCAGAGAGGTCCGGTCCCATACATACTTCCCCAAGCAATGCAAACAACCACACTGAGACACATTGCCTTCCTCAAAACCAGAAACAAACAAGCACACCTCCTGACCAGGCGGACAGTGGCCACACACACCTCAGCCAAGCGTATCAGGAAGAAAGAGCAAACACTAGGCAGATGTGCTGCTTATCTGCAAACAGTTTATCAGTGTCGGACACTTCTGAAAACGATGGACATGACCCCTCAGGACAAAACCAACTCAAACCTCTACAACCCCCAAAGACCGACAGCACATCTCCAGGACTGTCCAGCAAGACCGGAAGGGTCTGCAAAGCTTTGTGGAGCACAACCACAGAGGACGACTCTTCACTATGACTGCTTCATCTTTGAGGGACTGAACATAACATGAGGCTCAGGACAAACAAAAATGTATGATCTATATTAATAAGTATTTCAAACTAAAGTCTTTGTATGAATCCTCATCGTAATAACTGCATATATTACATTCGCCAAACAACAATAAATAATGTCATACAACAAGCCAGATGTAAGCGAATTAAAACATTTTGGACTCCCAACAGTCAGTCTTCAATGTCTTCAATGCTAAGCTAAGTTAGCTTGGTGTAAAACTCACCTTTGTGTCCCCAAGCTTGTCTTTGCTGTTCGTCCTTCCAAGAAAAAAAAATATGATTTCTTAAACATAATAAATTAAAGGCAAAAATGCTGAGTCATGACATAAGGACCTCACACGTGTATTTTTAGGACTACCTTACATTTGCCTGTGCAGGAAACATTAATTAAATTCAATAACGTCTTAATTGTATGATTATCTATCACCAACATTATATTGACATAAATCAAACATAACGGTATGTTATGGGCAGTATCGTTTACGTCTTGTTTAACCGAGCTAACAAACGTCACGCTAGCTGCTGCCTTTTTTCATGTAGCTAGCTGCTACCTTAACTAGACGCTAATTCGGAAATGAGGCATCATGAACTAAACGGTTCATTTATATCTCATTTTGTGGAATGATACTGTTGGCCAAGAAGTAGTTGTTAAGTTGTAGTTGTACATAATAACTGCGCTGCCAGTTAAAGTGCAGTGTACTCTATCTACTACAGTATCTGTAGCGTTCGCCATGCTCATACTCACGACCAAGCTAGGTCAGAGTGACGCGCGCGCATTCCACGGGACAGGGAGGTGTGTGCACGTGTGTGCTGGCGTGTGCGTGTGCGTGTACGAGAGCGTGTCAGTGTGTTTGTTGTAAGCACCATGGAGCACATGTCTTCACCCGTTCGCTTCCGCAGCAACGCCAAAGGTATGTTTACACCTGTTCATACACTACAATGTTTACACGTTTACTAGCAGGTTTACTTACACATTCCTCATGTTGGCATATGTACACCGCATGTTTATACCTTCTTATAGCCACCTTATTCTATACTTTCACCTGTTGTACTATATACCTGTGTGCATATAAGCAGGTAGTGTTTAAGCCAGACATATTTAGATGATTGATGTATGACATGCAGTGGAGAAAGTAGCCGTTCATGTTTGTTAATGTTACTTTTGTTCATGTATGTGCATCACATGTGCGCATGCGTCACACAGAAGCTCCATGTTTTGCATTTGTATCAGTACAGTAATGTGTGTGTGCATGTGTATTTGTTCCCTCGTAACAGCTGCAACTTTATCAGAAAAGGAGGTAAGAGACGTTTGTGTTGTTTGTAGCTTTGTGTGTTAAATCTACACCCCCCCCCCCCCCCCAACAACCCCATCCCTTCCAGCGCATTAGAGGCGGGATTAAGCTGCTGCTGCAAAGCTTTGTGGGTATTGACAGACAACAGGTAAAGAGAGGCCAGACGTGTCCTCATCAAGCCTGCAGAGGTGTGTGGGGGGAGGGGGGGTTCTGATCCATGATGTCCCAGGATGTGTCACAGGTCTTTCAAGGACTAGCAAATGTGTTTTTGTGTTAGGAGAGGATTTTGTTGGTGGAGATTGTCCATCTGACAGAAGGATTAGGACATAATGGAATCATGGGATCACTGCTCCACTAATCAGCCAAAAAAGACAACATGGCCACCAGCAGGCAGTACAGATCTGATTATATTTGGGTCAAGCTTGTAACCCCGCCTCTTCCTGTCCCAGCTGGCCAGTCTGTCCGTCAAGGACCAGGACAGCATCCAGTTCCCATACGCCATGAGGGACCTCCCCCCGGGCCACCCCATGTTAATCAACAATGAGGGGGCGGGGGCAGCCACCAGCAGGCGACGCCCCAGCCTTCCTGAGACTCCGCCTCCTTCTTCCCGCACCAGCCCTTGCAACCCCGCGCCTCCCAGCGTCCCCATCAGGCCGAGCCGTATTGGCTCCGACTCGTCTTTCCAGCCCGTAAGGAGACCGCTCGTGTCTCAGGGCTCTCTGGACTCGCCGCTTAGCCCCGCCTCCCGCCCACGCAGCCCCTGGGGGCGCTTCGACCCATACGACTCACCAGAGGTGTGCTTGTTCACGTACTTGCATCTCACAGACACACATACACACCCATGCACAAAGACATAACATCTGTGTTGTGTTTGTGAAGGACCAGGATAAAGAATATGTTGGTTTTGCCTCGCTACCCAATCAAGTTCACAGAAAGACAGTGAAGAAAGGTTTCACCTTCACTCTCATGGTAGCAGGTGAGTATTCACACAATATCAAACATATTAATAACATTTAAGAACTGCGTGTTGTCGCCGTCTCTCTGCAGGAGAGAGCGGCCTCGGAAAGTCCACTCTCATCAACAGCTTATTCCTGACTGACCTCTACAAGGACCGCAAACTTCCCAATGCAGAAGGTGAGCACAGCTTCTGGAGAATGGACTTTAGTCAAAGGCCTGACTCGGATCCATTTCATGCTGGAGTGTCCGAAATCTGGCACGGGAGTCTCGCTCGGTGCCTTTAGCATGAATTATTCATTCATTCATTTTCTACCGCTTATCCTCACGAGGGTGCTGGAGCCTATCCCAGCTGTCTTCGGGCGAGAGGCGGGGTACACCCTGGACTGGTGGCCAGCCAATCACAGGGCACATATAGACAAACAACCATTTATAGAACATTTATACAGTTTCATTTATAGAACATACAACTTGTGTTTTGTACAGGTAGCTTAGCATACATTATTCTACATTATATTGGCCACATGTGCAAATGAGATGATAATGTCATCTGTTTATTGAAATTCACTGTTTACTGTGTGCATATAGAGCGGATCAGTCAGACTGTTAGCATCGTCAAGCACACTGTTAGCATAGAGGAGAAGGGCATCAAGCTGAGGCTTACCATCATCGACACCCCAGGCTTTGGAGATGCTGTCAACAACATGCAAAGGTCAGCGGCACGTGTTTCTCCAGAAAAATGCATCAAGTTCACATTTTGAAGTAGTTCCTGCCTGCGTGTCCCCGTCAGCTGGAAGCACATAGAAGACTACATCGAGCAGCAGTTTGAACAATACTTCAGAGACGAGAGCGGCCTCAACAGGAGGAACATCCAAGACAATCGAGTCCACTGCTGTCTCTACTTCATCTCTCCTTACGGACACGGGTTTGTGCACCAGCGTCACTCCATTTACCCTCAAACAACACTTCTACCGTGTCTCAGTTGGCAGACTTACACATAGTCCTTTGAGTGCATGAGAAGTTCCAAAATAAGGCGTTGTCTCACTCAAGCGAAATAAAGTCATTCGTATTTTTAGTGAAGAAGTAGCCATCTTCATTTCCGGTTAGTGCACAACGACAGCAATGGATTAAGGACAGTACCCCATTCACTGTGCAATATCTGATCAACCTCCATGTGCAATATTAAGGGCTCTAAATGCAATATACTAAGTTCTATAATGCCTCATATTAACTCACTAGCAAGATCTCAGCGTATAGACTGGTCATATATCTCATCTCGTGTCATATTATCTACATACTGTATTGTATATAACTCTGGGACAAACTGTTGATTTAGTTCATATTTGGGTTGTTTATATTGTTTATTTTTCTATATTGTGTATTTTGTACTGCTTAACTGATTCTGCACTCTTGCTGCTGTGCAATTCAAATTTCCCCACTGAGGGACGAATAAAGGCATATCTTATCTTATCTTACTACACTGTCAAGACGTAGAACAGTGTACACAGTAATTAGGGATGTCTTACAACAGTCAACCATTCCGAATCGTATTCGAGATGGGTAGGAACGGCGAAGTGCAGCCTGGAAATGGTGCCTGGAGCCTGGAGCCTGGAGCGTGGCCGCAAAGGCTATTTCTTCCAGTCGGTGGACTGGGTGATCAAAATGTAAAAAGTTGAACCGGTTGAGAATCGGTAGTGTTAGTCCAAGTTGCCATTGATGCTTGAGACTCAATGCCCAACCCTACTTCCAGGGTGTGGATTATACGTAGATGACAGTGATAATCTGCATCAACAAATGTTGACGATTAGTCGTCTGTGGGCAAAAGGTAACGAATCAGATTCCATGATGAAAGTCCTGAGTGGAAGACAGACCTACACAGTCTACTAATTGACTTAGTCAACATTCTGCTTGTGGCAGGCTGCGTCCTTTGGATGTGGAGTGCATGAGGGCCTTGCATGAGAAAGTCAACATCATTCCTGTGTTGGCCAAAGCTGACAGCCTGACGCCAGCTGAGGTCTGCAGGAAGAAGATGAAGGTAGGACACCTTTCGTGCAACAGTCCAAAGTTAGAATATGTCTTGTCAGGGTTGACATTACGGTTGTCTTTAACGTTCCAACACTGTCCAGATCCGTGAGGAGATGCGTCGCTTCGGCATCAACATCTACCAGTTTGCTGAGTGCGACTCAGACGAGGACGAGGACTTCAAGAGGCAGGACCAGCTTCTCAAGGTTCCTCAGCCAGCTCCCGGCTTTCATGCTCTCAGTCACACAGCGGCTGACGTCTTTGTGGTCTGCTTTGAACAGGACAGCATCCCCTTCGCGGTGATCGGGAGTAATGTCCTCGTGGAGATGAAAGGTCGCAGGTTCAAAGGTCGCATGTACCCCTGGGGCGTGGTAGAAGGTATCCCGTCGCCACTCTGGTGTTTAACTCTCACTCAGCCGCTGCCACGCTGCTCACGGATCTTGTTGCTCATCCAGTGGAAAGTCCTGCTCACTCGGACTTCCTGCTACTGAGGGACATGCTGGTGAGGACACACATGCAGGACCTGAAGGACGTGACCCGCGAGTGCCACTACGAGAACTACAGAGCCCAGTGCATTCAGAACATGACACGCATGGTGGTCCAGGAGAGGAAACGCAGGCGAGTCCGTGCATGCTCAACTGCATGTAGGCAATGCATTGTGGGATTGTTTTGGCAAATACCTCACTTCCTGTTTAATTTTGCTTTAGTTTGCGGGAGAAGTGTCGAGAAGGAAGTGATGTCGATGTCCCACTACCGCTCGCTGCCTTGGACTCCGAGAGAGAGAGGCTCATTTTTGAGAAAGATGAGGAGGTACGTTCATCATTAAGTCAACGACTCACTCACTCATCAATGGCTCAGTCACTCATCAACGATTCACCATTTTTTCAATGACTCACTCACAAAGAAATAACTCACTATAACTCTCTCACTGATGGAAGACTAACAAACTCATCAATGACTCACTCATCAGTTATCACGAACTTATCAATGACTCACTGACTCAACAATGACATACTCTCTTGCTCATCAATGACTCGTTAACTCACTCATCAATGGCTCACTATTTTTTCAATGACTCAGTCACAAAGAAATGACTCACTGCAACTCTCTCACTCGTGAAAGACTCACAAACTCATCAATGATTCACTCATCAGTGGTCACTAACTTATCACTGACTCAACAATGACATGCTCTCTTCCTCATCAATGACTCGTTAACTCACTCATCAATGGCTCACTTACTCATCAGTGACTCACTCATCGATGACTTACTCATCGATCAATGACTCAATCATGAAAGACTCACTAACTCGCTCATCAATGACCAAGTAATTGAATGAGTGAGTGACTTACCCCTCATGAATGACTCACAAACTCAGCAGTGACTCACCAACAAATCAATGACTCACAAGCTCATCAATGGCTCGGTGTGTCAGGTGGGGACTTACATCCTGAACTGAACTTTGTGGCTTTGTCCGTGTTGTGGCTTAACTGGGCTCGTCTCTGCAGCTGAGGAGGATGCAGGAGGTGCTGGAGAGGATTCAGGAGCAGATGCACGGCAGTCAAACATCAGGAACATGAAAGAACGTGAGGATCAAACTTCATGGAGGATGTCAGTCAACTTACAATTTGATCTACTGGCCAAAGCGCTGTAGGCATCAGTCATCATTTCCTTTCTTCTTCTGCTGTTTTTGTCATGACCTGGCATTATGATTGTATGGATGGAACGACCACTAACAATGTACTGCCCCCTAGCGGTAATAGGAGGATGTGGTCAAAATAAACAAAGCACTGAAATGCAAATGACACATTTTGAATCACCACACTAGAAAACAGGAATGTTGTAAATGTAATAAGATTTATTAAGAATCTTTATTATTTCACCAGCATAAATCATCATTTATATTTTTTTATCATTGTTATGTCTTAGAGTGGACAGTTGGACCTAAAAGGCAGCCCACAGTGCACAGGCCTTATATAACTTAATACTTTCTCCATAGGGAAAACACTATTTATATTAATATATAATATCAATATAGCATGAGGTCCAAGATCCCACCCACGTTTTACAGTATTCTACATGGTCCCGCACAGAAACAATCTACATGCACAACAACTAAAAAGAAACAAGCATTAATAATAAAAAGTACATACACTCAAACGCCCCAGCGTGCATACGATCATATTTAACAAAAAAGTTCATACATACATTACAAAACTTAATATTAGACATTAGGTTAGCAAGAAAAGAGCAACATCTTTTTTTTTAACTTCTATTTCCACTTGATTTCAGTCCAAACAAGGAAAAATATGGGAAACTGAAAACATTTGTCTTTTTCAATCACTCGTTATTGTCACAGTGTTTAAGAAATATGGAGGCGCATGCAACCAACAAGCAGAAACAGGCTGCAGCCACACACACACGCACACACACACGCACACACACACACAGAAGTGGGCGTGGCTTCCATTCAAGCATTTTGAAATTGTAAAGAAAAAAATCAAGATTTTTGGGAGCTGGGCATTGGCAGCATTGTTCATCCTCCAGAAGCTTTGTGGGTATTCTTTCATCACTCCAGCTGCTTACCTGTGCAGGTAGGTGGGGTTGTGTTCTGGCCTTCCAGCCTGCTGCTTCCTGGTTCATGACGAGTGACATCATGGTGTGATGTCACCTGATGGTCCACTGAGGGCTGAGGGGATGGGCGGGGCTTGTTAGTGCCGCTTGGAGGGATAGGAGGGGTGGGGCTGACATCTTGACCGCCTGCTAGAAGTCCCCGTCCTCGTTCAGGCGAGCTTGATTGTGCTGACGGGGAAGGTTGGGACTGTGACCATAGTGACGGGGTTGAGGACAGCCGCCTGTCCAACTAGCTGGGGGTGGGGCGCCAACACCGCTGTGGGCTTGCCGAGTGACGACGCCCCCTGGCTGACAATGTTGGCGTTGTTGACCTGCGCGCCGATGGCGCTGGTTTGAGGATTAGCCTGCACGTGCGGTGGCAGTGTGTGGTGGGCGAAGGTGTGAGTGATGTGGCCCATCACGGCAGGCTGCGACACAGAGACGCCCTGTGGGTACAGTGTGGGAAGGCGAGACGGGAGAGGCGCCCCCAAGTGAGCCACTGGGTGGACCGTGATGTGTCCGATGGGCTGGGCGGAAAGCGGCTGGTGGGCCGGTGAGGCCGCCGCAATGGGCTGTGGGGTGGAGGAGGCGGGGCTGGGGGAGGGTGCGATGTGCGTTAGGTGCTTGTGATTGGTCGGCATGGCGTGACTGACAGCCTGAATGACGGATGGGTGGGACACGGCGGCGTGGGCAATGACGGTGGGCTGCACCTGCACAGCTGGCGTCGGAATGCCCGGCTGAGAGGGAGGAGGGACCGGTGTCAGGCTGGGCACCATGGCCTGAGCGGGCGGCGGGACGGCGGAAGGGGGCGTGGCCAAAACCCCAGCGAGGGGCAGCGGAGTGTGTTGTATGGACAGGTGAGGGGCCATCAGCGGCTGAGTTTGCAACATGGGGGCTGCTGCTCGAGGGAGCCGGGGAGGGGGGGCGGGACCGTCCTCGTCCAAGTCCTGCTCCAGGTTGTCCTCTCCTTCTGTGGGCCACAAGAGGGCGCTCAAGTCAGCGTGATGACAGAAACATGAATCGGCATGTTTTCACGAGTCAGCAGTACCTGAGGCAGTGGACGTGGACACCTGATCGTCCTCGGGCTGGATGGTCTGTCTCAGGACGCGATCGATCTCCATCACGTCCATGCACTGACTCAGCTCGTTCTTCAGCTCGGCGAGACGCTGCTGAGTGGCGATCTTCTCCCTCGCCAGGCGCTCCATCTCATGCTCAAACTCCTTCTCCTTACGCTTCAGCGTCTACGTCGACAGACAAATCGTATTCATGAGTGCACGATACCTCAGCCAAGGCTTCAAAGTCACTTCCTGTCGAGGACGGCAACATGACTGCAGGAAGCTTTTGGGAGAACCGGCACTGCTCCGTTTGTGTGACCCACTTTCTTTTTGGGAGGCTGAACACTGCGACGGACTAAGAACATTAGCACAGATTAGCAGTGGGGGGGGGCGGGGGAGGGTTCAGTAGGATCACAGGAGGAGAAGCTGTGGTGGTTTGTGACTTGACGGAGGCGGGACTATAAGGGCGTCTAATTTACATATAACATTTAAGCCACCAACGTATGAAAAGGATAGGTTGTTTACACTCTGTCAACTGTGTGACTCCGCCTCCTCTAACTCAATCTCCAAACCGTTTGACCATCAGCTCGTTACCATCAGCTCGAAAGCGCCCGCCGTTCCTCTCCGAGCACGACGACGTGTCAGTGAGCATCCTGAGAAACACGCTGCTGCAGCAAATCACCACAGCAACAGCTGCCTCCATGTGCGTCACCATAGCAACCTCATCTGGCAGGAGCTGCTGCTTTCTTGGTCATATGTAGTCATGTGACGGTATTCAAGCACCACCCCCTGTTCATTCCCATCACACACTCACTTCCTGTGCATCCCTCCCCCTCTGCTAAGCCCCTCCATCAACATGTCCCCTCTGGCGTGACTAGCTTCGCCGGTGACATCACCACCTCCACCCGCCAACACAAACTGATCCAAGAGCAGACTGAAAGACAGAAAGTGCGCCTGTTGCCATGGTAACCCCATGCGGAGATAAGGGAATGTGTACTACTTCTACTAAAGAGGAGGCTCAGCTCATCAGATGACGACAAACGTGTCCAATCAAGCGAAGTAGACCGTGGTCCTACCTGGATGTAGCGCAAAGCACTGCGCAGGACGCTCAGGTTGGAAGTTTTCTTCTCGTCCACATTTGGGACGTTCTTCTTCAGTGTCTCGAAACACTCCTTGAGGTGCGCCCGCCTGAGGAAGACAGAAGGTTCTAGGAGACCAGAATCAAACATGTTCTATAAGACTTTAACAAGGAACCCACCGGTTCTTCTCCAGTTTGTTGTGCACCTCCCTGGTTCCTGCCCTGAACACACAAGGACACACACACAGATCACGTAATGAAGTCAACCCACACACACTCACACACGCACACGCACACGCAGACTGACCCTCCAGGCCTCCTCTTTCCCTCCATGCCCCTCATGTCTTCCAGTGTCACTCCATTGGGTCTCAGCTGGGACGCAGGTGGGGCTTGATGGGGCGCTAGAGCAGGTTGAGGGGTGGGCCCATTGGTGTTGATGGAGGGCGGGTATTGAATGTGAACTTGAGGCTGCGATTGGCTGCATTTGACCAGATGGTTACTCGTGTCAACCTTCATCTGGGGGGCGCACAGCAGCTGACTGGACGCCAAGGCGGGCGTTGGCTGAGACAGCTGGGGAGGGGAGGAAGCGGTCTTGGCCGCCGGGGGACTGGCGAGCGTGGAGACGGCAGCAGCTATCTGTGTGGTGAGAGGGAGGGGCATGACCGAGGGGGTGGTGACGACCGGGACCATCGGGATGACGGCGATGGGCACTTGAGGCGGTGGGAGAGGGGGCGGCGGGGGTGCCGGTGGGTGGGGCGGCTGTTGCCGGTGAGGGTCGTCAACCCAGTTGACATGGTTGGCTCT
Organism: Doryrhamphus excisus; assembly: GCF_037039965.1. Taxonomy (NCBI): domain Eukaryota; kingdom Metazoa; phylum Chordata; class Actinopteri; order Syngnathiformes; family Syngnathidae; genus Doryrhamphus; species Doryrhamphus excisus. The sequence goes on from NC_136377.1 coordinate 14,659,013, forward strand.
GATTGGCTGCGACAATGACGTCACAAGCTCCACGTGTCTTAACTCTGCTTCCTTGTTGATGAGCGCCTTCTCTTTGCGCTGCTCTTCCTCTGGAGGGGAAAAGAAAGCGTGACATTGCGTGTGAATATTCTCACTCATCCAGGTCTGTGTATTCCCCACTGGACAGTGCAGATGAGGCCTGCTCCAATGAGAGGTGAAACGTCTTCTAAGACAACCGGAACTGTTCACACATTAAACAGGATTTGGATTTGAGAATAAAAAATGGCAAAGATGATGTCATCAGGAAGTGAAAAGATGTGAAGACACGCACGCACACGCAAAGAAATCAGTGCGGAAAACCCCAGGTTGCCATGGAAACGGCAGCACGGTGAAGGGAAGATCCCTGGGATTCCTCGAGCGTGTGTGTCGTGGCCAGCACGCCAACAAACACAAACAGGTTCACATGCCCCGGGCTACCTGTCAATCATATTTGATGCAGGCGCAACTCCCACACTGAGCATGTGCATGGCGACCATGCACTCTCACACACAAATACTTGAAATCAAAGTGTCTTGCTTTGACTTGAAAGGGAAGTGACTGCAGTAAAGTCTTTGGCTTCATGGGGAGTCATCTGTAGGTCATGTGACCACTGAGCATAAAGGATGTTGTTTAACAATAAAAGAAGACTAGAAAGACACCTTTCAATCATTCAGTTACTGAATAAATAACCAGGGTGCTAGTGAAGGTTAACAGATTTTAAACCATCATTGTCATCATTCAATCGTCATCTGACCTAAGCCCCTCCCATTCCTTTATACCTGGCAGGCCCCGCCCACCTGCTTATACAGCTGAAAGCACGTGACATATCTATACAGTGGTATATGTATACATAGATTGATATATGTCTAGATAGAAAAGTGCATGCAAACGTCAATTACGTAACCATGTAGTGGAAGCCCGATCGGCTTGTCGGGGTGGGGGGTGGACTGGGGGGGGGGGCAAGCTTGTCTGCACTCACTCTTCCCTCTTGTAGTTCGTGCGCGTGGCTACGAGCGCACATGGTCGTAGCGGTAGGCGGGCCCAAGCACGGGGTGTGTGTGTGTGTGGGGGGGGGGGTGTTCTGACTGGTCTGTGACACGTCATCAGAGGGGGAGAACCCCCCCACACGTTCACGTTTATGGTGCGTGCTCGTTGTGAACAACAAACAAGAATCACAAGAGAGGAGCGCGCGCGGAGATGGGGGCGTGCACGCCTAGGGAGGGGGAGGCTCCGCCCCTGCGTGTGTGTGTGTGTGTGTGTGTGTGTGTCATAAGACCGGCCGTGTCAGGCTATTATGTAAAGTGTGTGCGTGCTCGCCACCGCCCTGCCGTGTAAGACCCGCTAAAAGTGGGACAAGTCGATCGTGACACACTTCAAAACACACATGGCGCCTGTGACGTCACATGTGTTTTAAATCCAACTAATGAAGACGTAAAAAAAAACCCAAAAAACTCCTCGTAGGTGACGTGCGCGTGCGTACGGTCAGTGTGGAAATGGTCACGCGGCGAGGGCGCGCAAAGTAGTCGCGTGAAGAAGTATTTCCTCGTTTAAAGAAGCAAATAAAAGATGGCTTTGAGCAGGAAGGGAACATTCTTATGGTCAAATAAAGCAGACATGTTGCCGAGGAGCGTGTCCGTCACGCCGAGGTCTCTAACTTGTAAGATCCTTTGGAGGAACGGAAGTGATCTTACCGTGTGTGAGCTGCTGTTGGGCCTGCCATTCCAGATATCTGGCCGCCTCCAGTAGCGTGTCGATGCTCATGGTGCGGCCGAGCCGGTAGCCCCCGGGTCGGAGGGCGGAAAAGGGCCGAGTGAGGGGGGGGTCGTTAGTGTCCCGGTGGGAAGTGCGCGTGCACGGTTTTCACTGCCACACGCTCGAGCCTCTAGGTCCCCGTGGATCCCTCGGATCGGGCGGCTAATTCGGAAATCCGGGCCGTCAGAACGAGGATCCTCACATAGGTTAAAAAACGGGATAGCAACAAGATGGCGATGCGAGCAGGAATACACACAACAAGGATAGTGGTGTTCTCGTTAAGCCACGCCCCTCTCGCATTCCAACCACGCCTTCTTACTACGGCTTCTGGAAGACACGGAGCTAAACGTCATCTGTGGTTCATCGCTTATTAACCCTGTAAACCACTGAAAGTCACTTAATCGAGAACCTTCTGGCCTTACCCACACATATAAACGTTGCTGAAATCTGAGTAGACAAGATGGCGTCTTGTTTTGTTGTTCTGGTCTATAAAGGTGATGACGAGACGCTCCCGTCCAGGCAAGCCGACTTCCGGGTTTTGTATGACGCCGCTCGGCCGCAGCGCGTGAAGGCTACCATGGCGGCGGACAGCCAATCAGCGAGCAGAACAACAAGCATGGTGCTGGGCCACATGGGCACGAAGCTGCCTCATTTGCATGGCGAGAGCGTGACCGGACGCCCCGCCCTCAAGCAGCGGAGTTGTCAGTCAAAGCATCAGGGGGTGGAGCTCGTCGTAATTACGTACCGCTGCTAGAGAAGGCCAATGATGGCGTCAAATTTGATTTGTGAAAAATGTCTGTCACGCGACCGTGGATCATTGCATTGTGCTCTATTATGATAATCTAACCGTATTTTGTAGTTGAAGTACATACACGTAAATGCATGTGCTGGACAGGCAGGAAAAAAGGAGGGAAGTGGTGCACATGACAAGCACGAGCTGCATAAAAAAGGGGTGTGTACATCTGAATAGGAAGGGGAAGGAGTGGACAGGGGCTCCAAGGAAGTGGGGGCGGGGCTGTAGGCGGCTGACCCAGATAGAAGTGCTGCATCACTGGTAGATCTGCAGAGAAAGAAATTATTCATAAGACAAGTAGGAAATTAAACAATATTTTAACTTAGAGCATCTGGTTTAAGTCTTTTACCAACTCATAGTTTAGGTGAAGAAATTAATGCCAAGGTATTGTGACATCGTTTCTCTGACTTGCGGTTTGTCCTCACATACTTGCACATCTGAAGCCAGTGTTTACTACATGGACACCAGAGGGCGCCATATCCCTCAGTGTAGACTACATGGTCGAAGGTTGGGAGTAGAGCAGTGGTTCTCGAATGGGGGTCATTTACCCTGGGGGTGTATACCCAACATATGAACTGTACAGATTGTGCATACTTACAATAAATTAAAGTTAAAGTTAATTAAAGTCGATACATACTGTATATTCACACATCTTTGATTGTAATTATTACTTTGCTTATACATTTGTATGTATTTTTTTTGATAACTGTTTTGGACAGTAATGAATCAGTTAGTGATGCTAGAGCACTGTGCTTTAAATCTTTGACATTGATTGGAGAGTACGTGACTGGAAAAAAGGTTAGGAACCATTGGACTAGAGGTCTTAGTTGTCCCTGAACCTAAGCTGTTCATCCTAGAAAGACAATTCTGTGCTTCCAACTTGGTGGCAACACTTCAGTGAGGGTCCATTTCTCTTCCCAGTGCATAAAGTGAAGTCAAGAAAGTCATGAAAGGAATACTAGGAGTTTGCTGTGAAATAGCCTTTCAGATGATAGTTTTTAGGTAGAATCGACTGTTGGCCCTAAAAGATGCATTAAGATTTTAATTTGCACGAGGAGAGTTGTCAAGAAGAGGATGTAGGTCAACGTTTTTCCTCCAGTGCGCGTGGAAACACAAAGTCCCCTCTCAGCATCAGAGTAAAGCGTTCATAAAATGATTCCCCCCACATCTCCCTCATCTGCTTCATTCTTCCTCATCCCTTTCTGTCCGTGAGTACGTGAAGGACAGGGCAGGTGTGGCGTTTGCGCACTAGTCGCCGTGGCGACGGTTGCCAGGATACGGTGAACCCAGGGAGCTGCAGTGTGGCTGAGCAGGAAGTAGGCTGGGGGCACTGTCCATTATTGATGAAGCACCTCAGCTGCCTCCTCTCCACATCCAACACGATGCCACTGTATGGTGCAGATCATTCTGCCTGAGAACCAGGGATCTGTCATGTGACTGTTTTCCACCTCTTGAAACAGGATGACTTTACGCTGTCACATTTTCTCAAGGGCCAAAATGTCTTATCATATTTGCAACATAGTCACCGCTGGTAGCAGAAAATAAGGCTGGTGATATTTACATTATTTTATTTCATTATGCTGCAAACAATGACATCCAGATATACTGATACACAACTTTTACTGTGCGTGTATGTGCGGTGTGTGTATGTGTATGTAAAAGTGAGACCACAGTAAATAATTAATGAAAGTCCCGTGTGAGGCAGCCCTCAAAGGGTTAACAAGGCAGATGGCGAAAGAGAGCACTGGACGACAGGCGCGCACAGACGGTCTCACTCACAATTGACGAGGAGGTCTTTTCCTCTGGTGGGGGGCATGTGCTTGTGCTGTGGGCAGCTTAGGTCATTAAGGTCCTGTGGGTGTTAACTAGAGAGCAAGTTAATTAAAAGATGATGCAACACTGGGGCATGAGGGGGATCATGGGGGTGTGACCCCTCAAACGTCCCGTTGCACACACGCACGTACACCAGCTGGTGCGAGTCTCTCTACAACCTGTCAGTCAACTTACATCTTACACTTCCTGTCCCCCACATGCACGCCCTCGTACACACAAAAGATGGCGTCGAGGAGCAAAGGAAATGCTCACAAGCGACACACACACACACACGCATTGTAGCCTTTGAGGAATTCAATCAAGTGTTGTTGTATTGGCCATGCAAGGAGAGTCTCATCTTGTGTTTGTGTGACATTTAGTAAGCGTACCCTACATCCAGAATAATTTACATAAAAGGATAATAGTCATCTTCAGGAAGCAGGGCCAATGTGGAGGAAGCAGGAGCAGGAGGGGGTCAGGCGGTGAAGCACCGTGGTCACCTAGGGGTGGAGATGAAGGTTGAGGATGGGGCGGTTGGAGGGGTCCTAAGCAAGAAGTGAACTCAGCGGCACTCCCAGACTTTGACTGTCTGGTCCACGCTGCCCGTCACCACATAGGGGGCGCTTTTGTGGAAATCTAAAAAAGGTCAGTGCAGACAAGGAGACTCAGTGTTTGCCAACCTCAGCGTTTGTCAACATGGAGGATGAAAATGAGAAAGTGAAGCCTCACCCAGAGAGGTGACAAAGTGTTCATGGGCACACAGAGTTTTCATGCAGCGTTTGTTCTTGTAGTCCCAAATTCGGATGGTCTTGTCGTCTGCACAGCTCACGATGAACTTCCCCCCAGGATGCACCAGCACTCCACGTACCCAGTTGTCATGGCCCACCTGAAACAAAACACCACGGCAACCACATCACTCAACTGGTATTCTGTACTTGGTGGTCTACATGTTCAGCGTTTCCCTTATCGTGACATTAAACATTATTTTACGTATAGTGGCGGACCACTGCCTCTACTTCTGCTCTCTGCAGAAGTAGAACCCAAGAGCCCAACCCCACCCATGCTCGATTGCTGTAGAGGTTTCTAAGCCGTATCTGAAGATGTTTTATGCTCACCAGAGTCATAAGACAGATTCCGATGCTGACGTCCCACATTTTTATTGTTTTGTCTCTGGATCCAGAGAGGAGGAAAGGTCCAGGCTTTCCACTCTTCTTGTTCTACAATCAGACAAGCGTGAGGAACACTGAGCTTCCATGCCTGTTAGACTGTAGGTCTACTTGGTGCAAAGTAAATGGGGTTAAAGGAAACGATGGAGTGCATTCACCTCTGAGCCTGTGGCCTCCAGGATGGTGGGGTGCGCACTGTCGGGGGCCCAGGAGATACATTCCACCACGTGTTCGTGCTCACGCAGCTCAGCCTTGCACTCTTTGGAGGAGACCACCCAGACGCGGACTGTCTGATCATTAGAGCAGCTGGCAATCAAGGAGCCGTCCTGGTTGGGACGTACCATCCTCACCCACTCCCTGTGGCCCGTGAAAGTCTTGACACAGTACCTGCATGTGCACACGTGTTACGTTAGCACAGTGGCGGGCCTACAGTGAAGATCTTGATGGGAGTGCTTGGTACCCAGTGGCCACCTCCCACATCTTGATGGTCTTGTCTCTGGACGCAGACACTATGTGGTCGGCGTTGGGCATGATGGCGACAGACGACACATTGTGATCGTGGCCTACCACAAAGCACACACAAGTCAGCACTGCGACAACACTGTTTGTGACGCCCCGGTGTCCTACCGTGCATGGTCCTGATGCACTCAAAACCCTGGAAGTCCCAAAGTTTGATGCTCATGTCGGCAGAACAAGAAGCCAGCAGCTTCCCGGTCTGGTCAAAGGAGATGTCCTGCACAGAATCCGTGTGGCCCTTCAAGGTCCGCTCAAAGTCCCCCGCTTCATAGTCCCACACCTGACACACACACACACACACGTCACTTCAATTCAACTGAAAGCTCATGTAGCTGTTGGGAGATGGTTGCCCATGACAACAAGAACATCAGCAAGTCTGCACAAAAATGAGCGATGACAAAGCCGAAAAAAGGAGAAGGGGGAGGAGGAGTAGACAAAGTAGAAACACTAAGTAGAAACAGTAATGCGAGGGGAGAGAGGGATATAGAGGTCATGTGGTGTAGACGGTTACACGGCACCATGCACCTTAATGGTAGCATCCTCTGAGGCTGTGACCATGACAGAAAAGACGGGATGGAAGATGACCCTCGTGACAGGCGCACGGTGCCCACTGAGGGCGTATCTCTCTGGGGGTCGGGGGATCCACTCCTTGGGGTCTCTCTTCTGACCTACTGGTCCTCCGTGTGTCATCTCCTCCTTGGCTTCATTCAGCTTTGACTCCAGCTCCATCACCTGAAAGCAAGCTCACAACATCAGCACCCCAGCTAAAATGCTAACTACGACATTGTTACCTTCTTCTGTAATCTGATGACAGATGTCCATTTCTTTTCCAGAAGTCCTGCATACTTTTTGTCCACTTCTTCATTCTGCCCATTGACACAGACACACATCGGCATCATCAGGGTGATTTATTCATTTTACATTTATTTGATTTTATTTTTAAAAAGGTGCTTGCTGCTTACCATGTCTAACTCGGCTTCTTTCTTGAAGGTGGAGTAGGCTCCATCGTAGCCATTAGAGCGTAGATAGTCAGCTATGGCACGGTTTCTAATCAACACATGAACACCACATGACTTTGTTGTCGCTGTGGGGACCAGAGACGCGAGAACACCGTGTATACAGACCACAGCTGTATGCAAACACAGTGCAACAGATCCTGGTTGAATATTTCATGAGACAGCACTAAATTTAGGACGCAACCCGAAGCTGATGAGAAGAAAGTTGAGACAATAACAGCATCCAACAATCATGCTCACTAAGTTTAGACAATGTTGTGGTTAGGGTTCATATTGTCTTTAAGGCATGTCTGAATCCACAAGCAATCAGAATACTGCAGTTTACATATTGCCCAAACTATTGGTAATAATGTCATGACGTCAAAACAAATTTATTTTTCCCCCCTGACAAAAAGCTAGGACCCTCAAAGAGAAATGCTTGCCTTTATGTGAATACTTGTACTGTATATTAGGGATGTGCCAATCAATGAGTGAGAACGGCCGATAGCAGTACAGATCACCTTTAATTGTACATTTTTCAGTTGATTTGTGAGTGCTATTGGCCAGAGCCACCACTTGACCCCCAGGAAAATGGGCAATTGTAATGTTATCTGTAATGTTTTCTGTACTTTTTGACACAAAACTGAATTTGATATGCATAATTTTGAGTAATATGAATACATGGAAATAATTTCATTTGTGGTTTTCAAAAACAACCTTAACAGAATAAATACAAATAAATTAGTTTATTAACTAATTCAATCCCAGCCATTTTGCAAAAGTACTGGCCATTTTAGACGACTTTGACTGATTTTTCAAGACATAGAATATTGTGTTCTATGGTGATGTAAAGATGGAACCTACCTAAAGATTAGACTGTTGTCTTTCACCAGAAAAAAATACTTTTTTGCCTTTCGTTCTTTAGTAATCATCAGTGGAACATAGGTACGATTGAGGAAAATATCAGTTCACAACAAAAAAAGAGGGAAAAAAAACAGCTTTTGAGCATTTTGCTTTGCTAAAACAAAGTCCGAAGTAACTGCATAGCTTGTTTGTTTTAAAAACAAAATGTCACTGTGGTAAGCCACATGTTGAGCCCAATGACCAGAAGCTAGGCGAGTAATGCTAGCTGCCGGCAGTGACAGCTATGCAAACAAAGATGCAAGAAAAGTCAAATGGCAACAGATTTGATAAGGGAGTGATCAAACATGCTGGCATCGATTGGTGTAGCCTGCGGCTAGCTGTCCAAATCAGGTTTTTAATATCCAGAAAAAAAGTGTTCCTTGGTACAATATACACTATATGTATAATGGATTATATTCTGGTAAATACAGGAATATTGTGTGCTTGTCAAAGTTGTGACTGAGAGAAGATACACAATCTCAGTGAGCCTGCTAATGTTACTCACAGTTCATCTCTTTGTCTCTGTGACAGCACCATGATGGCGGCGGCAGCAGCAGCAGCTCTCGCCCTCTCGGGGAGCCGAGGCAAGTCAGGTGGGGGAAAGTGGGCGGGGTCAAGAGGGCAGCTGGAAGGTGGACTTTGGAGATGGTCTGTCAAAGGCACAGGAGGAGGCAGCCAAGTGTAGGACAGGAGGTGTTCTCGTCAGACTTTCTCTCACGACTCAGTAGTGGCCATAACCTGGGAAAGATGAAAGTCCATTAGTTGGAAAATAATCTCCAACACTGTAGACTGTGGACTATGGCCACACAAAAAAGGACATTTTCTGTACCTTTACATCCACATGCAACTCCAGCTTCAGCATTTGTGTATGGACGGGTTCTGAGCTTTTTGGCTTGAGTCATAAGAAATGTGCAAGATTATTTATGACAGTATTTAAACCTCATTTACTAATAGAACTTTACAGAACACAGGTAATGGGGTATTGATCTGCTATGGTAAAATATGTATGATTTCTTTTGATATGACATACATTACATTTATGAAAAAAATGGCCTCAAAATAATGTTGACAATATAATTATAATAATGTGTAGGACAATTATCATCCAGCAAAATTTGTTATGACAGGCCTAGAGTGGACTACAGCAAACAGGATTAATCACAACAAGTCACTACATGACGCTTGTAGACTGCCTGCTGCTGAATAATTGTCAATTAGTGATAATATTCCTTCTCATCAACCAACATTAGAACTGAGCAACATTAAGGCGGCAGAAAGTGTTCCCAGCACTGGGACATTTCCTTCGGTAGTATGATGTCTAATCTTTTATAGAGTTGAATACTGCAAAGTGAAACCAGTGATAGAACCACGAAGAGTGATAAGCCGCAACATTTATCAGAGACTATTCAATCGATTATTTCATCATTATGTAACATTATTGAACTCTGCTCCTTCATGACCTGGGCAGCTCAAACTTATATGAAGTTGAAGATAATGAATTTTCAATGAGCGTTGTCTGGCAAACATAAATGGCTAACAATGGAGACATAATAGTATTGTCTTATATTAGTGCTGGGTGATATAAGGATATTTAAAAATATACATTTATTTTAAGCACTATATAAGAAACAAGCCAATACCATTCACATATATATACTGGATTTGGTGCGGAGGTGTCATGTGTCAAGATGGCGCCGCCGGAGTGCAAGCTAGTTATGGCAGCACTGTGTCTTTTGCTGCATTTTTAGTGCTTAATAGTGCTTATTTATTACTTGCCGTTTTTGTGCCATACAGACCCTCTTAAGCAAGCATACAGCTATGGATGTTTATCTTTTTAGGTTTGTAGCATGCCGCTTGGTCCATTGTTTACACTGGCGAGCAGCTGTTGGCTTTGAACATCCATTCGCTGCACCGAGCGATCTGAGATCCCCGTGGAGATATTGAGGAGAAGCGGCATAGCGGCAGTGAACAGCAAAAAAGACGGTATATAGGTTGCTGTATAGACGCTATCAACCATGTTTACCATCTGTCGTCATGGGTAACGTGAGATAAAAGCGCTAACACCATTAACCCGGCTGCAGAGAGATGATTGCACTGAAGATTGAACATTAGATTTAACTTTTTCTATATTTATGTAAAAAAAAGACAAAAAATAAAATACAGTTTTATTTCAGCGGCTATTTTTCTATAAGATTGTTTAAATTTTAATAAAGCTTTCCACACATATTTAGCTTTGACTTTTGTCTAAATTCAGTTTATGGAAAAAATATCAGGGTATTTATATCATATATCTACATTTAACCTAAATATATTGGGATACTAGTTTTGGTACATACCTCGTATGGAACAAAAAATATGCAAACATTACAAAAAACCAGCATGTGTTTCATTAAATGCAAGACACTGCAATGTCATGTCACTTCCAAACGGCAACAATTTATTCTGCTGTTTACTACATGCAGGCCTCTCATGATGGAATCCATTGGCGGCCACTCCACATCATCTTTACATGTGATGTATCACACATCTCTATAGATGGACTACTCAACATCACGTTCCTATACATATTTGCACCACTCCATATTATGTTTACATATCACCATATTGAAACTGGCAGGAAAGTTCAAACCTTTCAAAGCGCTGAATGTGTCTTGTTTTACCTACAGTATCTTATTATCTATTTTTACATGCTGCAAAGGTTGCACTTTAATCTCATGGTACAATGTGTGCAGTGACAAAGTTGTATTCTATTCTATATTCATGGAGGCTCTTGCTCCCCAGTGAGAGTGTTTACTGGCTGCTGCATGATGCATTTAGCGGCTCCACCCTGCTTCTTCCAGTTTGCCAAAATCACCGAAAAGTCGTCAACAAAAGGCGACAGCAAGCTTTTAGATTGGCTCTGTGCTTCATTTGCTGCCAGGCGGCTGACGTCTTAATCAGCTTGGACGACCACAAGGGCAAAGTTGCAAAGTTGCAGTCATGGCTCAGCAACGCCCTTTTTGTCTGACGTTAGCTTAGCCGCTAGCCACACCTGTCAGACCATACTGATTTGCTCCAAATAATCACACTCTGACTTACCTGATAAACACGGAGTGGGTAGTGGCCAGAGATTACAATTAGTAGTCCATCATGGAGTTTGTCAGCGTCAGGCTAAATTTATTATACATGACAAGTTGAATCATGTTGTTCGCTGTGCACCAAGCAGGACGTCACTCATTTAAAAATCACCAGTGTCTCTAAGCATAAACAGATAACGTCATCCTTTCTAACATTAGTCGATAGGTTTGTAGCAGCCACGTCAAACATTACAACGATGTCAAAAATATTAGCAGCCGGTTGACAGCACCTGTTAGCATAGGATGCTAATATCCCAACACAACTTTACTAAAGCTAGCGTTAGCTGTCTGTTGGCCTCGCAAAACAAGTGGTGACAAGCCGCACATTCAGCCAAGAAAACTCATAACATGTGATAAACAAGTGGTCAAGTTTGATGGATATGAGCCATATCACCATGAGAACCACTGAATATATAAAGGGCGTTTAGTGAATGACTACTTCAGCGCCTAGCCTGGCTTGGCTTAGTTTAGCTTAGCTTAGCTGGCGGCCTCTCCGCCATTTTGAGAAAGGGGCGAGAGAGCGCACACACTGCAGGCAAAACGTCGTCAAAAACAAGTCTGACAAAGTCTCCGTGGAAAAAACACACACGAGCGGGGTGGACACTCACCCCGGGACAAATGGCGACCGTCATGTCCTCCAGAAAGCTCTCCACTGGCCGCAGCAAAAACTCAGCTTTGAGGCTCTAATGAGACTTTCTCATCAGCCGGTAGCTCACATTAGGGATCCTCTTCTGCTACACGTGCGCGCGCACAGACCGGGCTAACGGTCGCGACACGCGGCGGCTGGCGCGCGCACGCTGAGGTGAGGCAAGCGCGTCGCAATTAAAAAGAAAGAAAAATTCACCAAGAAGCTAATGTTATTTTGTTGTTTAAAATGTGTGCCTTTTGTCATTGTTTCATGGCGAATGAGTTCATGACGTCTAACACAAATGTCTTCACTTTATGGTAAAATCTTGACTTAGACTCAGCAATGAAATGACAAAAAAGTAATTTGATAAGCAGTGGACATTCTCCTCAACCAGCTTGACGGAGAACAACAGACACACTCGTAAAAAGTGATGTGTAACAGTTATATTTTATATATCTAAACACAGTGCTATATCCATAAGCATTTACAATATATTCTGTACTTTATAAACATTTTATTTGTGTTAAATCAACCACCATCATTAAAAGGAAAGCATTAGTTGAATGATGTTCTGATTTTCCGCCAAGAAAGAAAGAATTACCATGGCTATTGACAAATGAAATTCATTATATTTGAGTTACATAATGTGACTTTAGATCATAATCAAGTCATGTTATCCACTGCGAACTTCATGAACCCATCATGAAGCCTGGTGGACACTAAAGGGACTGCAAAAAGACTGACTGACTGACTGCAAGCTGTCCCAATACGTCTGTGTCCATGAAGGCAGCACGATACTGTATATTTGTGTTTGATGACAAGAGTTTCTCCAGGTCTTCGTCTTTGACTCCCCCCACTCTCTGACGTGTGCTTTCTTCGGGTCTAAAAGGGGAAAAATTATTCTTAACAACCCTTCTTTCATATAGGAAGTTTCCCACCTGAGAGGAAGGAGGTCGTCTTCACAGGTCACGTTGAGATGCTGAAGCATCGTATGGAAGCACTGGAAAGACAGGTGCATCACAAGTGTATGTGTGTATGTGAGTTTGAGTCTGTGCAGTGCCGCGTATTTGCATGCACACACCTGTGGAGGCGGAGTCAATTTGCTGTCCTGCATGAAGCTTCTCCCAGCCTGCTGAGTCAGAACCTTCAGGTACTCGGAGCTCTCCTTGCTCCTCTCATGGATCTCCCCCACCTTCACCAAGGGCATGTGACAGACTGCTGACCATGAGACACAGACGTCATTAAACTCACCTGCGTCTCGTATATCGAACACGCCTGGCTCTCGTGTCGTAGCGCTGACTCAAAGTCTCCTTTGCTGTGGTGCAGCAAGGCCAGAAGATGATGGCTGCATGAGGACACAAACATCTGAATGTTGAAAGAGACCTCCACCACGACCCACCATCCTGTACCTGTGTGCGTGCTTCATGGATGTGGCACCATGGTACTTGGAGGTGAGAACTGAGGCATTGTGCAGGAACTTCAAGGAGAGGTCCAACTCCATCAGGCCATGAAGGACCACACCCAGCATGCTCTGAGGACAACAGAACGTTTCATCTCTCTGTCTTCAATAAAACATTATTTTGATGACATTTGAAATGCAAACATACATCCAGCTGTGCGACGTGTGGATGATCATCTCCGGTCACCAGCAGGCTGAGGTAGCGAGCACGATACAGCAGATGCAGAGAGGTGCAGTGTTGGCCTGCAGCCACGCAGTACAGCGCTAGCCGCGTCTGCTTTACACAGGGGCAACATTAGCATTAGCTAGCATGCACACGAGAAGCTAGTGGCTTGAACAGCGACACGTAGCGAGCTGGAGGTTCAGCGGCACTCACGTAGTCATGTATGGTCTCCGGATGATCGACGCCTCGTATTCGCTCACTGCTTATCACTGCCCTCTCCTGGTGGCTAACAGCCTGATACAGACACAGCATTTATACTGCTCACAGCCACAAGGGGGCGTACATTCATGATATATGGAAATTGCTATGATTGATTGCAATGGCCGCTCTGGACAACTGGGGTTCCCCGGCAAGATTTGTCCCAGACGCCCATAGCTAGTTAATAATTGATGATGTTAGTGTTTGGGGCTTCCTATTGCAGCCACTTGGGTGCCGTATCGGGAGAAAGGCCACTGATAGGCTGAGACCACTAAGCGGTCCTAGTTAGTGCATTATGTACTTACATGTGCATGCTGTCCTAGCGTGTGGCTGAGTCGTCCCAGCAGACGCAGGCATGTGCACGTGTCCTCGTGCAAGGCCCCACACACACTAGTGAAGAGTGTCAGAGCTTTGCTGACCAAGTCTAAGGCCGCACTGACACGCCCTGTAAACAATCCCACCACACCACCGTGATGACTGCTGGAGCCTACTACGTCATATAATGCACACATGCATGTGACCGGCCCCGCCTCTCACCGCGCTGCACGGCGGCATAGGCGTGCTCCAGCAGCCAGGTAGCGCTGTTAGCCGTGTATTTGACATGCTTGACCCCAGGCAACATGTTGACCACATCCTCCTCTCCAAAGATGGCACACGTTCGAGAATCCCATGTGTAGTCCCTCATGCGCACCTGAGGGGACGTTATGAAGATTCGAGAACTTCTAGGGTTTTGGTTGACTTTGTGGATCAGACCTGAACGCCAGTCTTGATGGTGAATTCTCTCAGCAAAGAGACCCTCTGCAGACCATAGTCCTCCATGACGGCACTGAGGATAGAGAGGACACAAGTCACACTTTGTCACAGTGTCTCACGGACACGGACGCACACCTATCCAGTGTGTAGTGGTAGTAGTCCTCGGCATCAGCCCTGATGCTGACCCACAGCTCGCTTGGGGTCAGTCTGGCCCAGGTTGCGCTCGCGGCTCGTCTGCAGTGGCTGCGGTGGCGGTGGCGACTCCTGCGGCGAGAGAGTGTCTGGTCTGAGGAGTCGAGCGTGGAGGACGTGAGGAGACAGTTGAGGAAGTGGCTGACGGCAGCAGAGAGAGTCGCATGTTCCACTTCCTGCTTGAAGACACCAGTGACCTCATTAAGACAATGTGGACGAATCAAACTTACGACAAGACATTCACCTGAAGATACGTCCTGAAGACGTGCTTGGCACTTCTTGTGACCATGTCGCTGACACACAGCCTCTGTGAACAAGAAGAAATGTGTTCAAACCCCTCCAGGCATCACTTTGTACACTGAGAACAGTAATGTGTCTTCTCACAAACTTGGATGTATGAAATTGTCCAACAATAGCTTAGCTTGATGGCTAGCGCTCATTGAGCAGACCCTGGTTTCACCCTCAGGTTTGTGCGGGGGCAGACATACCTGGACATGATGGTGTTTCCGGCTGTCCTCCATCTCGTCCAGCTGCCTAAGCAAGGTTCCCAAATAACGAACGTTCACGCCCCGCCGATGAAGCGCTGATGTCAGAGTCGCTCCATCCATTGGCGCCGTGCGGTGGTCCAGACAGTCCTGCAGCTGCACACACACACACACACACACACACACACACACACACACACACACAAATGTCCACTTTGTGCGTGGACATGAACATGACACAGGTGGAGGTGACCGAGACAAACCACAAGTGGAATCTGGCTGGAAAGAAGAAAAGCAGCAGCGTCCCAAAGCAGGCGACGCTGACAGTTGAGGTCCTCAGCAGGCACAAAGCGGACACCTGTGGTAGAGACACCTTAAAGACAAGAAGATGCTGATGTTCTCTTTTTGACGTCATGACCGTACCTGGGGAGCAGAGGTCAGGGTTGAAGCGGATGTCAAAGTCGCTCGCTGATCCTCTGTCATGATCTACAGAACAAAAACATCTATCATCTATCAGGTAAGATGTTCCCCAAGGATGTGGACGTTGTAGTTGTGATCAGGTCTAGTCACTTGTGTCTTTTCGGTTGTCAAGAGGTTCTTCCCACTCTGAGGCCCCTCCTTCCTGATGCTTTCCCGCCATTTTGCGATTCCTGTCATACCTGAAACAGAAGGTGCTAGATAAAAAGATCACCCAGCACCGTGATGTCTCCTCTCACCTGTGCTGGACAAAGGCGTCCATCAGTTCTGGTCTCAGGTTGGCCAGGCTGTGGTGATGTCGCTGGGGATACCCAAAGCTCTGGCATTCCTTTGGAACCTCCTCCATGTTGACTTGTGTTTCCTCTGAGTACTGGAAGTTAAGGTCCGCAGGGAAGGTCCTCAGAAGGTCCAAGATATAGTGTCTGCCATCATTACCCAGAATGCCTTTAGTT
This sequence comes from Doryrhamphus excisus, assembly GCF_037039965.1. Lineage (NCBI taxonomy): Eukaryota > Metazoa > Chordata > Actinopteri > Syngnathiformes > Syngnathidae > Doryrhamphus > Doryrhamphus excisus. Next base: position 14,674,951 of record NC_136377.1, read on the forward strand.
TCCACGCCAGAATAGAGTTCAACTGGGGTGTCGTCCTGGTCCAGCACCTGGTGGGGTTGGACTCTTAGAGGTTTGCTGGCTTTTTCCAGAAGCTGCACAAACCTGCAGGAGACATGTCCATCAGGATGAAGAAGCTAAGCTGCCTGACGTCAGTGTGTCCAGTTCTTCACCTCGGGTGCGTCATAATAGTTTTGCCATGGTCAGTAGAACCATATAGGACGCTTTGCTCCTGGTTCTTCTCCAGAATCCCAGGAACAATCGTCTGGGCGATGACACGGAATCCACGATAGTCCACCACCGCTGCCCCAAGAGTGTGTAGACCATCTGTGTCTACAGAGGTGTACGCCTGCAGGGGACATGTCCTAGTCGTCATCCCATCACCACAAAGGACATGAAGTCTTGTCATGACTACCTGAACTCCTCTCAGGTCACAGCTGGCAGCAGCGTGTGCGGCGGCGTCGCCCCCTAGTGGTCTGTAGTGCTGCGCTATGTCACGGGCCAGGCTGAAGAAGATGTTGTTCCAGATGAACATCTGCATGTGAGGAGGCTCGCCCGGGTTCAGCGGCATGACGTGACCGTCAACAACTGCCACTGCTCCTTTTCTGGAAGCTTCTACAAAGTCTCTGTTGGTCTACAAGAAAGGACAACACCTCGGTCTGCACTTCAAGGACGTCTAGATGGACCATATGGGCATGATACATCAGAGAAGACGTTTAAGAGTCAGGACCTCACCTTGAATAGAACCCTTTCCCGATGCAGACAGTCCTGTGGGGAGTTTCTAGGAAGTTCTCTCGCTCTCTGCAACTCCTCGTTCCAGTCACGACTCTGCATACACCCCATGGTCAGCATCGGCACCAGAACCACCTCCAGCATGAGACCACTGAGCTTTTCCAACCTGTCCGGCCATGTGCTGATCTTGGCCGACGCGACTGCCGTGGACATCTTCTACCCTGATGCATTCCCTACTGTGGTCTTCATGAGGGGCCATCCAGGTGAACACTGGGAAAGGTGCAACCATCCGCTCAAAAGGATGCTGCTGGATCCTGGTACACAGGAAATGGTTCACAGACTTTGACTCTTGTGTGAGGGTCACGTGATGCTGCTTCCTCACCTGCACTTCTGCAGACTGCTGAAGTTCTTCTTGAAGGCGGGACTGACCTGACTCAACAGCTCCACTAATGAGTGGCAAAGGATTGTGGGAAGTGCGGGTTTGGGGTTGAAGGTGAAAGCCGTTGACCTGCAGGATGAATCCCGTGATTTCTGTCCTCGAGCAAAGATTTTATAGAAGACTCACTGGTTGAGATGGAAGCCGCGTGTGGATGACGTGATGTTGACTTCTTGTCCCTCCATGGTCACAGCATGGAGGTACATCAGGTCTCCATGCATCTTCCTGAACCCTGGAGGAGGGTTCCAGCTGCTGTATGTCAACACCCTCACACAATGGAGATGCTGCTCAGAGCAGAAAAGCCTGAGCTTCATTCAGCCCCGATAAAAAGATCATCCCTTCTTTAGTAAGCCACAACACACCTTGGAGTCCTTGTGGACAGGATGCAGAGGAAGAAGAGGGCGTTCGAGGCCTCCAGGAAGAAGGAAGTCAGGAGGAGCCCATCTGGGTCCCTTATTGTTACCATCTGGAAAGTGAATATGGAGGTCAGGACATGCATATAAAGAGAGGGAGCTGCAGGAGAACGTTGTTACCCATGCTCCTATCTTGGGTAAAGCAGGTGAGGTGAGACACAGAGCGTCCATTAGCTCCATTGAAGGCCTCTGTGGGGTCCAGGCTCCTCAGAAGCTCCTGGACGCGCCTCAGATGGAAGCGAGCATCCCGTACGGAGTAACTCTCTGAGTCAGGTGGTGAATAGATGATGATGAAGTGATGATGTCCTTCCCACTCAGAAGTTACAATGTAGAGAAGAAGCAGCTACCTTCTACCACCTTGACCATGCCTCCACGGAGACCCTCAAAGGAGCTCAGCTGCCTGGCAGGGTCCAGCACGGTGTTGTTCAGACGGAGAGAGAAGCACGTGCGATGGCAGGTCAGGTCATGATCCATCAACATCTGCTGAAGCTCTGCCACAGACATCTGGCCTAACACCTGAAAGTCCACAACTGCACACATAGCTTCAAGCTTCCTGGTGGAAAGGTGGAAAGGAAGATCTCCTTTCAGTCATGAGAAGACATGATCAGTACCTGAAGCTCTAAGATGTCCGATCTAGGAGGTTGAATCCTGACAGTGAAGGTCATGTCTTGAAGGTTGATGATGTGGTCGTCCGCATCTTCTGCTGGCAACCTCTGCTCAGCTCTGGCCACCTCCTCATGTGACGTTTGGGTCTTGGACTGTAAAAGGAAAGATCTCTGCTCTTTTTCTGTCTTGTGGTCTCCGTGAGTGTCTACCGTTTCTTCTTGACTGATGTCCTTTGCACCCGCTCCTGGCACATCTTCAGACCACAAACTCACTGCTGTTGTCTTGCAAGCCAACTTTCTGTTAGCATCCTCATGATCTTCTTGCACCATGAAGATCTCCTGTGTCACCTTCTCGACTACAGTCGCCGTGTGGACTGCCAACCCCACCTGTGGCTCGTGCTGCGTTTGTGTCTCCACCTCCGTCCGTTTCCCCTCCTCCTCCTCAGACACCAGCAGACACACCATGGGTTCCACCATGGTGGCGTCCCCCTCAAGGTGACTGCTCAGGACAATGTCCGGGTAGAGGAAGTGCTCAGGGTGAGCCACATCTGGGACGTCGGTGGAAACGGTGAGGATGTCGTCCTCCGGGTCGGCAGGCGTGGTTGTGGAGGTGGAGCTGTGGTCGCTGTCTGGGCTGGACAGCAGGGGAGACCTCTCGGCCACCCCCCCTGATGGCTCATCCTTACACCTACAGAACCCTGAGAGCGTGTGGCAGCACTGGACCACGTTACCCATGATGCTTTGGGGGCAGACAGGGGACTTTTAACAGCAGCTGAGGTGTTTTTTTACTTAACTAGTGAGGGGGCGTGGTCAGTGGGTTGTCACATCCGCGGTGGGCGTGGTCAACAGACAGGGACACGCGCACACCCTGCTGAGCAAGGTCATGCCCATTAATCTCAATGACTTAGCTGCGCTAGCTAGTGACTATTATGGGATATTGTAGCAGAGATCAACTTACAAGTCTTCAGAGGCTAACGGTAATCACTGCCGTTTTGAACGTGTGGAAACCCTGCAACACACACACACACACACACACACACACACAAGTTGAATGACGCATAAAGACTTTGTGTTGACAAAAAGTGAAGAAAATCCAGCATGAAACCTACCGAGTCATCTTCAACATGTCTGCTATTCTTCATTAATCATTCCTCACCATCAAGCATGTGTGTGCGCGTGTCAACCTTTCAGGCGCATGCTCGTTCGCGTCCAGCAGGGGGCGAACTCTCAGCAAAACACGATGTAACTTCCTGTGTTCGTCTCTCGTCAACCTTGAGCGGAAGCGCGTACAGCTCGTCTGTCAGCGTCCCGTACCGCCAGGGCCGTAGCACGTCGCCGTCCCGCCTACTGTCACTCCCACTGGAAGGCCGCTGCTCGGTTACCATGGCAACGCTGCAGCGCCGCATTAGCAGTCTGAGCACAGCGTGCGAAGCCTCAGCGGGAAGGTTCTAGAAGGGGACGCTGGCTAAGAGACAGGGGAGCACGTGGACGCTTCCATGGCGACATCAGCTGTTACTTCTCGGGTGAGATTTCAAAATAAAAGCAGCAAAATACCTGAAAAGTCCTCATTTTAAACTTCAAGGCTTTTCATTAAAAGTCAGCAAAAACAACAAATGAAGTATCGTCACGACTTTTCTTCAATTTAATAAACTTCCTGCTAAAAAGCGCTCACTTTGCTAACACCTGGGAGGCGGGGCTTCTGCTACATCATCAGCCAATCAGCACCCTCCTTCTCCATGTCAATCACTCCCAAGACACTTCCTGAGCATACATAAGTACAGGAGAGTTCCTCTTGTCACATCATGCTTCTAGAACGTTCTAATTAGGCGTGGCTGGAAGTTGACTCCGCCCATTCGCCATCATCAACAGCGTCACAGCGCCGTCTCTCCCTCTGCAGCACCCATGTCCACCCTCCCGTGCAACCCATCCTCGTCCATGTCCTCCCAGTCATCCTCCCCCTCCTGCAGTCTGATTGGCCGGTTCCAGCGGAGGAGGCGGTATCTGAGGGGCACTAGAAAGAGGGCAGGGTCGGGCATGGAGTGTGGCCTCTGAGGTGATGTCACTCTCTCCTGGGGGACACATGCTCGGACCCGCTCCTCCCTTATACTGTGCCTGGCTGAAGGGTGGCTGGGAGAGGCGGGAGGGGGCGGAGTCAGAAGCCAGTCGGCAGCCTCCACCTCATCCCCTTCCTCTCCTCTTTCCTCCTCCTGAGGGGCACCCCCTGTGCTGCTTTGCTGCTGTACGAGTTTGGCGCGTGCGGCGTGCAGCTGATGGTACAGGGTGGACGTGGCAGCGTTCTGCCGCTGCAGCTCTCGACTCAGCACCGTGATCTTGTGGCTGCGACGCTTCAGCTCTTCCAAGAAGTGTCGCTCCTCCTCACGCAGGCTTCGCCCCAGCTCAAGTGCCCGCGCTCGTCCAAGGTGCAGCTCCCCGCGAGCGGCCACCATTATGCATTGCTGCTCCTCCAGGAGACGCTGTGCCGCCTGGCAGCGCGCTGCTAGCTCGGCCTCCTCCTCTGAGACAGATGCAGACACGGTAAAAAAACAGAATCAGACATTTCTGCATCAATGAACCTGGGAATGCCAATCATAGGAATGATGACGATGCATCATCATACAGTATCATTGCAATGCCCAGGTGCCATGCAGAGATGCCCCCTAGTGCCTGTGTGTAGTATTGTGATGACGTCACAGCACCCTGACTGGATAGTAAGTGCTTTTAATGTTGCAGCATTGTGTGATTATATGACCTCTGACCCCCATGTTGACCATGTTATCACTTCGGAGAAAGTTGCTTGCTCTGTTGTCATGACAACAAGGAGTCAGAGTTGATGTCTCTCACCTGTGGTGATTCTGTCAGGGAACCTGGAGTCCAGCTCTCGACTTAGCTCTGTCCACGGCGGGCAGACACACACAGATACAAAGTCATGAATGACTGCAGTGTGTGTGTGTACGTGCACTGTGTGTACGTGCACTGTGCGTGCGTGTACCGTGGCAGCGCCTCTTCAGGTGTGTGATCTCCACGTGCAGACCAGCCAACAGTGTCACGTGCTCCTGTTTGAGGAAGACTATTCCTCTGTGCACACTGGCCACGTGCTGCTCCAGCTTGCCCGCGTCCATGACGGCCGCGAAACGACGTGCACGCGCAGCTGCTGGTGGGAGAAAGGATGCGCGTCCGTGTACGCACCGCCAAAAACAACACGCGCTCACGCTCCTTTGTTTTGTGCACGAGAGCCGTTCACGTTGATAATGTGTGTGTGCGTATGCGCGTGGCCTACCTGACGTGTCGTTGTCCTACCGTGGCAGACAAAAGGTCCACGCTAGACGTCGCGTGTGCGCGCTCCCGAGCGTCGGCGGACGCGCAGCAGCAGGCTGTCTTCGCGTTGAAGCGGCTGAGGATGAGGCACATGAGGGTGATGAGGAAGATGAGCGTGAGGACGAATAACCTCGTTTTCACCTTGTGTGCACGCGCCTAGGTGACACAGCCAGACCCGTGCACGATGAAACCGTGATGTGTGCCAGGAGGAGACTAGTGCCACCCAACGGCAGGAGGAGGCACTTCACGTCAAGGTTCCATCAGGTCTGGTATGGAGATCACATCACATCAACTCCATAAAGAGAGAAACGACTGTAGAGGGGCAGCTTCCTTTAAGGGTTTAATATGATATATTAAACAGAAAATAGAACCATGCAGTGTACCCCCCCCCCCCCCACACACACAATACTGCTTGGAAGACTTTCAAAGGAACAGTATGTGTCTCTCAGGACCGTCCAGATGTGAAGTGTTTGACCAGGCTGGGTGACTGAGGACCAACATGTGGACCAACATGTGGACCAACATGTGGACCAACATGTTCCTCAGTCACACGGAGTAGAGGCACAGGCTGACTAGGCATGGTGGTCTCATAGAAAGGGCAGACTTTAAGGTGGGCAGACATCGGGGGCTCGTTCTTCATCTGCCATGAGTCCACCGAGGAGAAGAGACGACTGAACTCCCAAACCTGGACAGACGAGTAAGAGGTTAGCCTCAGAGTCCTGAAGGATTCAGTCAAGCAGAGGGTGGTCGTACAGGTTCAGCTGTCCACCTGACAGCCCCCTTGGGGCCTAATGTCCTCTGCCAGCGCAGCGTGACCATCCCTCGGCCCGGCAGCAGAGAGGAGCAAACCTGCCTCATGAGGCGGGACACCAGAGCCAGCTGGGACAGGGACAGGCTGTCGAGGAAGCTGGCCACGTGACACAGGACCTCGTAGGGCAGTGCGCTCAGAGCGGACCCCTCACCCCCACCAGCAGTTGCCGCTGAAGGTTCTTGTGTGGGACGCAAGTTGAAACTGCGTAGGTGCTGACTGAAGAAAGAGAAGCTCAAAAGTTGAAAGAGGAAATGACCTCTAACGCCACCCAGTGGTTTGTAAAAGCGTTGACGCTGACATCGTGATAGAGAAGGTCAAGTTGAGAAATGTATTCCAGAACTCCAGAAGTTATGTTAAAGACCACGAGCATCACATGAGAACATCACATTAGGGGACACGTTAGTGGTGTGTACAGACATGAAGCAATGTGTATTAAACATAAAAACTCTGACTTGTAGGTGACGAAGGCGTCATGGTTGGCAGGTTGGAACCTCCTCCAAGTGTACGTGCAGCCCAAGTAGGCCAGGGGGCACCTCTGCTCGAACCACCCGCTCAGACACGACTGAATGTCAGCGTGGACATTCCTGAGGGACACAGGACGCAAAAATAAGATCATCATCCATCGGGAAGACCGCCGCGTTCGCCATTCTTACTTGACATGTGAGGAGAACTCCCTACGCAGAAAGCTGTGGCCGCACAGGAAGTTGAAGACACAACTGGTTCGGTTGTGTCGGCCGCTCACGCTCTCGTCCTGCAGTCTCAAGTAGAGCTTCAGCGGCCTGCCAGATGTTACCTCCGCCAAGGTGATGTCACGCTTAAATGGCGCAGAGCGGAACGAGTATGTTTGTGTTCCCACGTCCACATAGAGCCCGTCTGCTGCTTTGGACTCACTGATCTGGGAAAACATCATCATTGATGTTCATGGTGTTCATAAATGTGGTTTAGCTGTGTTGCATTGTGGGTCAAGACGAGGTAGTCACCTAACCTTGTGCCCTCTGACCTCCCTCTCTGCGTATCCCAGCAGAGTGTCAGCTGCTTCGTCGCTAAAGAAGTCTTCCTCGCTGACTTGGAGCTCAGACGTGTCCACGCTGCGAGTCTCACTGAGGGCTCGGGCGGCGGTGTCATACAGATGAACTCGACGCCGGTAGTGGTAGCTGTCTGGAACCTACAGGAGAGAGAATGTGAGCGTGACATTCTTCCAGAAAACATGATGCACGGCGATGGAGATCACCTTGAAGGAGCGCAAAGTCTGGACGGGAATGGGCTCCAGGCTCCCGTAGACGAAGTCCTTCTCTCGGGGCGTACACGCCTCAATTTGTCCAAAAGCAAGTAGCATGCGGCCGTGATGGACCACGTACATGTTGTACTCATGTGGGCTCAGCTCCTGGCCCAGACGCTCCAGAACCCCCTCCTGCCACGGCGCCAGGCCTGTCTTGCTTGTGTCTGGAGGTGCGAATGTCTCTGCACCAGCAGCGTCTCCTTTTATGTCCACACTCATGTTCTTCCCACCTTTCTCTGGATCTTCGTCTCCTTTATGAAGCAAGTCTTTCTGGCGGGGTCGAGAGTTTGGTTCTGATTGCATTTGCTTTGCCTCAGCCAGCGCACAGCCGCCTTTGTCCATCCCAAACATCATCTCACTCAGCTTCAGTTTCTCCTTGCTGACCACCAAAGACCCCCTCGCTTCACCTGCATCTGTCTCCATGGTGACCATGTCCTCACAAGCGCTGTCTTCTTTAGTGAGTGACCCTGTGGGACACCATCAAGTTAGAACAGGGGTCGGCAGCAGCTCTCGGCTCCAGAGACGCATGCGGCTCTTCAGACAGAGTTTGAAATGTCTGCATGCGTGGGTGTTCTCCGGAACTCCGGTTTCCTCCCACATTCCAAAAACATGCTAGGTTAATTAGCCACTCCAAATTGTCCATAGGTATGAATGTGAGTGTGAATGGTTGTTTGTCTATATGTGCCCTGTGATTGGCTGGCCACCAGTCCCGGGTGTACCCCGCCTCTCGCCCAAAGACAACTGGGATAGGCTCCAGCATGCTTGCGACCCTCGTGAAATGAATGAATGCTATTGAGAACAATGCTAGGGAAGATCACATGAGGTAATGATTTACCTTCATGTATGTTTGGGCAGTCAATCATCTGTCTTATGGCGTCCACCTGTGTCTCCTCCTGCTGTTCTTGAGGGTCCATCAGTTCAGGGAACAGGGGTTTCATCTTCAATCGGGCAAATAGGTCTTCCTGATCCACCAGCGCCATGGCGACATCCAGGGCCTCCTCCTGGCACTCATTCTCTTTCAAGACGTTCTCCTGTAGGCATTGCGGGCAGTGCGGGTCGGTGTGGTCGGCGGGCCATCGGTTCCACTCCACGCTGCAGACCACCACGCTGGCAGGACACACCTGCAGGTGGGCTGCCTGCTGGGAGCGTCTGAGGTGGGCCGGGCAGCCATAGGCGGCATTGAGGCAGGGCACATTGACTTTGGGGCACAGCAGCAGGTGCTCCTCTTCTTTGCACAGGTGGAAATGCGCCCCACAGAGCAGGCGGCACGAGACCAGCGGGCAGCACACACCGGCCTCCACTGGCGCCCTGCATCGTCTGCTGTAGCAGGAGGTGCAGTGAGCATGTTGGCACCCCCTGCTGGCTGCACGGCACCTACTCTGAGATGAGAGGAGACACAAAAACGATGGGCGGAGTCAAGGTCATGTTTGACACTTCCACAATAAAACTACAAAGCAACACGTGACACAACAGGACAACATCAACAGCAGGAAACATGCAATGGCGACATGAAGCAACACATAATGACACGTAACATGACAGCATAGACACAAGAACATGTAACCTTACCATCGCTCGGTCCTTTCTGCCTGTCCTGTAAACACAAAGACAACAAGGAGACACAAGAGAGAAGTTCCTTATTCTCTGACCTGTAAACACCGTGTGTGTGTGTGTGTGTGTGTGTGTTAAAAATAGAGGAGGCGTGTAGGGAACATGAAATGCTCCCCAGGAGGTCAAAAAGTGGCAGCAGGAGGTTTATGTTACCAGCCTTGTTCAAATCGAAGCCTGTGTCCTCACTAAAGTGGTAAATTCAAACATGAATGTATGAACATATGAATGTATGAACATGTGAATGTATGAACATGTGAATGTATGAGAAAGTGAACATATGTATTATTAACATGTGGTGAAAGGGTGAGGCCTCAGGCGTGTTTATGGCAGCTGTCAAACTGGAGGGAGGAGTCAGTGAACCTGCCGAGCTAATTTTAAGATGAACGAGATTCCTGCTGGAGAACCTCAACAGCAAACGTCTTTAAACCTTTTCCCTGGAGACGTCCTATGACTTCCTGTTTGCACGTTTGTCTTTCTATGCAGATCTATCTAGACTGGATCTACTCTGAAGCAGCTCCGGCAAAACTTTGAGCTACTCTGAAGATGGTGAGTCACACTTTGTGTAAAGCAAAACGTCTTGTATTGTTTATTATTTATGTATTTTCTCCTCCTCCGCCCAGAGTGGGTCCCATGCAGCCAGCAGGGGGTGCCAGCATGCCCACTGCGCCTCCTGTTGCAGTAGACGCTGCAGGGCACCGGTGGAGAGCGGCATGTGCTGCCCGCTGGTCCCATGTTGTCTGCATTGTGGGGCGGTCTTCCACCTGTGCAAAGAGGAGGAGCACCTGTTGCTGTGCCCCAACGTCAACGCCCCCTGCCTCAACGCCGCCTACGGTTGCCCCGCCCACGTCAGACGCTCCCAGCAGGCGGCCCACCTGCAGGTGTGCCCCGCCAGCGTGGTGGTCTGCAGCATGGAGTGGAACCGATGGCCCACTAACGACGCACACTCACACCCCAACCCAGAACTGCACTGGAACCTGCTGAAGGAGCACCAGCAGGGGGTAGGCCAGGACCCGGAGCTGGACCTGGACCTGGCCTTGGCCCTGAGAGACCAGGACAATTTGTTCCACTCACTGAAGATGAGGAAGCTTTTTCCTGAACTGACACGGAGCGTTGGCGAGGAAGAGGAAGAGGAGAGGAGGAAGGAGAGGGAGAGGAAGAAGGAGGAGGAGGAGAAGAAGAGGAAGACCGCCAAGAAGGAGGCATCAGGAAAGACTTGGGAGTCTTTCGTCACCTTCGACCTCAACACTCCACCTGAGAAGGAAGATGAGGATGATGAGGAAGAAGAGGAGCTCACACAGGAGGAGAGGGAGGCTCTGGCCAGGGGGGGTCTGGGCGTGAGTGACGCCCTGCTGGAGAACTACAACGCATGGGAGAGCATGTTTAGCATGGCCATGGGGGGCTGCAGAGAGGCCCGAGAGACGGCAGCGACAGACAGGGGCCACCACCAGGCAGCAGGTGGGGCCAGGAGGCTGGGTGCCACCATGGCGGCGGAGACAGCCGGCACCCGCACACAGAAGGGCTTTAACTGGGGGGGGGGCTCCTTGTACCGCCCGCCCAGGAAGAATAACTTTGAGTACGGACACCTGGAACCCATGAAGATTATCGCCGTGAGGACCTTCAAGGTTCCTAGCAGCTTTTCCGCAAAGCAGAGTCGCATCCGCAACCCAGGGTTCTACAAGCGGGAAAGCAAGGCCGTGGACACCTGCGACCTGGGGGGGTTGCCAGAGGACATGCCCATCTGGGAGGAGGTTCAGGTGAGCCTTCAGAGCTAATCGACACTATACACTCCAGATCAAAATTTTAGTTCTTAGGTGGTTCTAGGTTCTAGATTGAAAATGTAAAAGAAAAAATGGGAGTGAGACAAAAATGTTGAAGATTCATTCATTCATTCATTCATTTTCTACCACTTTTTCCGCACGAGGGTCAAGGGGGTGCTGGAGCCTATCCCAGCTGTCTTCGGGCAAGAGGCGGGGTATACCCTGGATACCCTGGTTGCCAGCCAATCACAGGGCACATATAGACAAACAACCATTCACACTCAATTTGGAGTCGCCAATTAACCTAGCATGTTTTTGGAATGTGGGAGGAATTTGGACTGATGCATGCAAGGGGAGAACATGCAAACTCCACACAGCACAGAGATGGCCGAGGGTGGAATTGAACATAAACTGTAAGGTTCCTAAAATATTGTGACAGGTCAATAACACTCAATAGGTTATTACTTAGGTCTGTAAATATTTTTTTAATCGTACAATAAATATTTTACAATAAAAATCATTTTTAAAATAATATTTGCAAAAGGGGCTGCACGGCGGGCGAGTGGTTAGCGCGTAGACCTCACAGCTAGGAGACCAGGGTTCAATTCCGCCCTCTGCCATCTCTGTGTGGAGTTTGCATGTTCTCCCCGTGCATGCGTGGGTTTTCTCCGGGTACTCCGGTTTCCTCCCACATTCCAAAAACATGCTAGGTTAATTGGCCACTCCAAATTGTCCATAGGTATGAATGTGAGTGTGAATGGTTGTTTGTCTATATGTGCCCTGGGATTGGCTGGCCACCAGTCCAGGGTGTACCCCGCCTCTCGCCCTAACACAGCTGGGATAGGCTCCAGCACCCCCGCGACCCTCGTGAGGATAAGCGGTAGAAAATGAATGAATGAATGAATATTTGCAAAAAATAATCATATTTTTAATGACCTCTCATGGCCCAACTGCAGTACCACCACGGCAACACCGATCAGCTGATTAACATCCCATTTCAGTTTCATGGTTGCTTGCCATAAATTGCTTAGTCCAATTTTTTCTACATCACACTCCCATTTCTTTTTGCATTTTGAAGCTCTACTTCGAACTTTGTTAAAATGAAAAGGTAAATGCTTTAGAGTTTTCAACTGGTCTTAAAATCATCCTCCATCATCATCGTCATCATGAGACTTACATCAAGTGTGCTCCTCAGGCCTCCTTGCTGTGCTCGCTGGAGAATGAGCAGCGAGGTCACCTGATCGCAGAGAAGGTGTGCACGGATGGTCTCCTGCAGGATGAGGGCACGCAGACGTACAACTTCCTTTCAGCTCCTTTCGGTAGGAACACGTCGCTGGCAGACCTGATGGCCAAGAAGACGGCAGAGCTCCACCTCCAACTGCAGGTGGAGAGTGTGAGCAGCCGCCACCACAAAGCCAGCTCCGCCTTCACCTCGCTGTGTGGACACGCCTTCCACAGGAGGGAATATGCTGCACATTACAAGTTGGTTACCTTGTGGTCACTGCGTGGATGTGACGTCAGTCTCCGTCTACGGAGTAGCCAGATGAATTCCAGGAGAGTCATTTGCATATTGCTGTTCTGATGGTATGATGCAGAAACGTGCACAGCGACATCCAGATGTGCGTGAATGGCTGGTTCCAGCAGAGATGTCCGCTGGCGTATTTGGGCTGCACCTTCAGCCAGAAGAGGTTCAGACCATCTAGTCAGGAGGCCAGCGTCATCTTCACGTGAGAACTCATCAAAAATGACCTGTAAAAATGAACGTACCTGACGAAGCTTTTGATGATGTGGATCATCTTCTTCAGGGAGGATCTGGGCTGCTTCCAGCTGCGTCCCACCATCCCACCCGTTGGATCTCCCTACAATTCCTCAGGCGGACCCACTCTGAGCTTGCTGCCATACGAAGTCCTGTGTCATATAGCCAGCTTCTTGGACAGCCTGTCCCTGTCCCAGCTGGCTCTGGTGTCCCGCCTCACGAGGCAGGTGTGCTCCTCTCTGCTGCCGGTCCGAGGGATGGTCACGCTGCGCTGGCAGAGGACGTCCGGCCCTCAGGGTAGGGTCAGTTGGAAGGCTGAGCAGAAGGTGAGAGGAACATGTCAGATGATGTCTTCAAGCTTTGTGGACAGGCGGCGAGGTGGTACTAACATGTCCTTGTCTGCAGGTGTGGCACTTCAGCACAGCCTTCTCTCCCGTGGACAATTGGTGCTTCCGGGACGTTCCGTCCATGTCAGAGCATCTGAGGGTGTGTTCTTACTACGAGCGAGACTCCAGGCTAGAGCAGGTGAAGCTGCCACCCCTTGAACAAAAGTGAAAAGGGGTGCAATCCAGTGATTGAGTTCATAGACTAGTTAGTCACAATCAAGGGACTTGAATGTCTTCAATCACAATATGACATGACGTGTCATTATGTGTCAAAATAAATCATATATCAGCATTTCCCTAGATATCAATGCTCACAACACAACCTCAATTTTTATCTACAACAATCATCCATCAACATTCGTGAGTGACAAGGCTGGGGCCATGCTGCCCCGCTCTCACGGTTCATACAGGTGGTACCTGGTTGAGAAGTGAATGTGCAACCCTGGACACTTGGACAAAATGGAGTTGTTGCAATACACCATTAAAAAGGAGAGAATGAGTATGATATGTCTTGGATTTAGCATAGCACTACACTTCCAAATGTCACTCCTTTGAGAACTAAGTGCACAGTGTACACAGTACAAGCCTCTTCCACTCATTTCCACTGCTATGGGTTGCTAATTAGCCACCAGCATGGCAACTATTGAGGGTGGTAAGTGTCCATTACTGTACCACTTTGACCGTTTTGAGTGCAACATCCGGTTACTGGCAGTACATTGCATTTAGCCATACTCAATGTGAACGCACTTATGTGTAAATACGGCAGTGTGCTATATCTACGTATGTATATACACTCACTATAATGTATATCTCTCTTGGGATCGCAATACTACTACAACACAACTGTGTTCCCTGTGTTGAATACTGTGTATTACTACTGCTATGAGTGCTGCTACTTGATGTGTGTGTGTTGCATTATAATGCCTTCAGGGAAGTGTTTACATTTGAAATGAAACCACATGTGAGTCACCTCCATGCAGGTGGTGAGCATCTTAAATAAAAGTTGGTACCAAAGCGTGCAGGTTGTTCTTTGTTTGGCTCCATTCACAGCGATCGCTGCCTGGTCAGCATTTTCCACACAAAGCCGGTTGCCTCTGCCTGGAACAACAACACAGTCGCAACGTGAGCACGGACATCAACGCTTCACTCGCTCCGTCAGAAGACACTTTTTTTTTTTAAAAGACACGGGTCCAATAGTCCACACTTTGAAGGCCTGGAGGCGGATGAAGCTCAGCCATAAAAATGTTGTCACAGACACCATCTGGGATCCCATCACTGAGCTGATGAGATGAATGACGTGTGACGGACGGTCAGACTGTGTCAGTGAGAAACATGGCTGCCAACCAAGCACGTGAGTCACCCGGGTCAGAAGTTGTATGGACTTTCATTTGACACTACTCCTGTATGTTATGTGTTCAGACCATCAGGACTTTGTCAACTCTGACCCAAACGACTCATCAGAGGAGCTTGTCCAAGCCGTGTGTCTGGAATCGGACCTGAAGGATGGACAGTGAGTGTGAGATGGACCTCAAGGTTCTGTGTTTACTAAAGGGGCTTGCTAAAAAAGTGCGTGTGTGTACTGTACATGTCAGGATGTTAGAGGTGGAAGTCGGTCACCACAGTGTTCTGCTGACCCGCAGTGAGGGTCAGTACAGCGCCACAGGGAACCAATGCACACACTATGGTGCTCCTCTTAGTAAAGGTGAGTGCACATCCATACACCATCTTCACGTGGAAATATACGTATATGATTATGTGCGTGTGCTCAGGCGTGATTTCAGGGCACCGTGTGCGCTGTCCGTGGCACGGCGCCTGCTTCAACGTGCACACTGGTGACGTGGAGGAGTTTCCTGGCATGGACTGTTTGCCTTGCCACAAGGTGCACATGCCTCTCAGACCCCCCCCCCCCACCCTCCCCCACCCTCACACTCACCATCATCACAACTTTTTGTCTCTTGAAGGTGATGATCCACAACAACAAGGTTTATGTGTCCGTCAACAAAAATGTGAGTTGTTTCTCCAACTTTGTGTGTGTGTGAGTGTACATACGTGCTGATGTGTGTGTGATGCTGGTTCAGATGTTAGAGCAGCAGAGAAGAATGAAGAAGATGGGTGCTGCTGTGTCAGGGGTCACTCATACCATGCTGCTGCTGGGGGGAGGTGAAATACACACTTTCTGTGAGCTGCTGTGGTCACCTTTGACCCTGCTGTTTGACCTCTGGTTACACACACACACACACACACACACACACAGGGGTGGCGTCACTGATCTGCGCTGAGACGTTACGCCAGGAGAACTTTGGAGGAAGAATTGTCATGGTAACCAGAGACGATCTTCTGCCTTATGACAAGACACGGCTCAGCAAGGTGCGAGTGTGACACAAGCGTTAAAAAACTACAACACAACTATTGGTACACGGGTGTCCCCTCCCCCAGGTGATGAACGTGGACAGTGAGAGCATCCTGCTGAGGAGGATGGACTTCTACCACAAATACGACATTGAAGTTCAGCTACAGAAGGAAGTGAGTCTACTTTGTGTGTGTGTGTGTGTGTGCAGTGCACATCACATGCACACTCACTCTGGCTGCACAGGCACTGTCTGTAGACACGAACGAGAAGACGGTGACATTTGACGACGGCTCTGTGCAGCGTTACGATCAGCTCCTCATCGCGACGGGCTGCAGGTAACAACGTCACAACAAACACACAACGGTTATTACATGTCGTGCATTTGAGTCCGTGAGAGTGTTTTATGTAGAGCTAAAGGTCTGGACGTTCCCGGAATGAAGCTGGACAACATCAAGAAGCTGGAGTCACCAGAGGACGCACGTCAAATCCACACCTCCTGTCTGGGCTGTGATGTTGTCCTTGTGGGAACTTCCTTTGTTGGTAAGAAACAACAACAGAGCCACAATAGAACCACGAGTGGAGCGCTGTGGAAAGAAAGACCACCACAGCTGGGTCTCCATTTGGGCACTTCTGTACTCAGTTAGCTTTTAAGTGCAGCAAAATGCAGTGCAGTCAGTACCTACAGAATGTTGAGTGTGATGAGTGAAAGGTGAGCGGACACCATCTTGGCTACGTAGTAGGCATAGCCAGTACGTGCAGTAATGGGTCTGGGAGCATGTGACATTGTTAGAATGTGTACAGTGTATACAGCAGACTTATCAAAGTACAAGACTCCACTTGACACCACCCATGTCGACCTCAGGCATGGAGGTGGCTTCCTATTTGATTGACAAGGCTTCCAGTATCACGGTGATCGGCAGCAGCGAGCTCCCCTACCAGAACACGCTGGGACCTGAGATCGGCCGAGTCACCATGACGGTAAGCACGACGCAGAACAATGTGTCATGTGACATCACAGCAAAGCCTGACTGAGGGCGTGTGGCTCCAGTAGATGTTGGCCGAGAGGAACGTAACCTTCTACATGAATGACAACGTCAGTGAAGTCAGGGGCGTGGATGGAAAGGTAAGTCACACTCATTTGGGAGAGGTCACCCCCAGGGTTCAGAGGTCATCGGTGTGACTGATTCTTCAAGGTCAACCAGGTGGTGCTGAGGAGTGGGAAGGTCATCCAGGCTGACATTCTGATCGTGGCAGTCGGTACGTAGATTCTCAAGCACGCAGTGACCGCCATCACAGACTCAGCCTTTCTGCTTTCTGCCTGCAGGCATCCTCCCAAACACGGAGTTCCTGCGAGGAAGTCCAGTCAAGTTGGACTCCAGGAACTTCGTACAAGTGGACAAGGTCAGCGTCAGGTTGATGATGATGATGGGTGACCTTCACCCCCTCTTACAAATGTTCTCTCCCACAGCACATGCGCACCAACGTGCACGGCGTGTTCTGCGGCGGTGACGTGGCTACCTTCCCTCTGACCATGGCACGGGACCGACCCGTCAACATTGGACACTGGCAGATGGCGCAGGCGCACGGTGACTCTCAGTGTGCATACATTGACACCTTGAGGATGATGAGATTAATCAAGATGGCTATGATAAGGGTGACCGCGAGATTGACAAAGAGAACGATGATGACCACAATGATGATGGCGGAGAGGAGGAGGATAGTCATGATGATGGTAATGAGGATGACAATGATGAAGCGGATGATGGTGACAATGAGGGTTATGATGATGAGGCTGATGGTGGAGACGATGATGATCATGGTGGTGATGATGGGGATGAGAAATATGATGATGAGGACAATCATGATGGTAATGATGGTGACAATGAGATGAGAATAGGGGTGATAATGATGCTGGAGGTGAGGATGAATTGCGATGAGGATGATCATGATGGTGACAAAGAGTGGTGGTGGTGGTGGTGATGATGATGGGGATGAGAATTGTGATGAGGATGATCATGACAATAATGATGGTGACAATGAGATAATGGTGGTGGTGATGATGGGGATGAGAGTGATGGTGATGTTTGTGGTGATGATGATGTTGGTGATGATGGGGATGAGAATTGGGATAAAGCTGATGACGACAATGACGTTTATGGTTACGATGGCGGTCGAGATGTTGGTGTTGATGGTGATGACAGTGATAATGATTGGAATGACAACTGTGATGAGGATGATAATAATTATTATGTTGATGCTGCTGGTGATGATGTTGATTCTTGTTTAGGGCGGATAGCAGCTCTCAATATGCTGAACAAAAATCTTCCACTCAAGTCTGTTCCGTTCTACTGGACCATGCTGCTGGGGAAGAGCATCCGCTACACAGGTGGGCCATCATAGCGTCTTACACAACTTGTAGATAACCATCAATTTGTTTATTATTGATTGATTCTTATTATTATTGATGGGTTGTGACCATGTGACCCAGTGGCCGTCCAAACGCAGTATGTATGGTCAATGTTTGGCAGATGAAAGCAAGTATGTTAAAGCATGTTACAAAGATGACCTGATCCAATTGTGTGAGTGTGAATGGTGTGTTGCATAAAGACAGGGTGATCAGCAGTGAAAGCTTATCTTCCGCATCCGATAATAATGATGCAGAGGAAAATAATGCTTTTAAGTAGCTGGCTGACTATCTGTGTTCTTACACTAAGTCAGTGTGTATGAATACATTCTTCTACGTGTCAATCATTTCCCTGCGCAGTTTTTCCAAGGGAGTGTAATAATTTGATGCAAACAACAAAGTCGCGACTGTTACCTTGCTTCGCGGTTTGAATCGGCCATTTATTTCTACATATATTTTAGACGAATGAAGGTGTGTGCTCTGATATTCTTGTGTTAATGACGAGTGGAGACTAAAAACACTAAAAATTAATTGGACTATACATCACACCATATTATGGAAAATATGCCCACCATTTGTAGTGTGAGTAATGCAACTCCTTTTGCTGTAGTTATGTGTTTATCAATAAATGCCTTGTAGCATGCTAACGTAGCTGCGTTGCAATGTGCAGGCTACGGGGAAGGATACACTGAAATAGTCATGAAAGGAAACTTTGAGGACAGGAAGTTCCTGGCATTGTACATCAAGTGAGTGCTGAACAAACACACACAGGTACACAAACATTTTTACCGTGATGCTCTAATCTGCATCCTTGAGCAGGAACGATGAGGTCATAGCGGCGGCCAGCTTGAACTATGACCCGGCGGTTTCTGCGGTGGCCGAGAGGCTCGTATCAGGACGGGCCATCACCAAGGACGAAGCTCTGTGAGCCAACACACACACACACATTAAAACATGGACACACACGTAAAGAAACATTACTGTCTGTGTCAGATCTGACGACCTGAGCTGGCTGCAGTTGTCTTGATGATCACATGCCTCTAGCTTGGCGTCCTTCACCAGGTGGACTTGTGGACTGAAAGAGTGCAAACAACACATACCTCACCTTTTTAGAACTTTTTGTTTAGACAACATCATCTTTGTGGAGCGTTACACTTCAGGGACATGGAGGACGTCACTGCACGCCCCTCCCCAACACTACACTCAACCTGCCGGGTGCTTTTTAGGAGGGCAGGGTCAAAAATGTGCAGAAGGCAAATCTCTGTATGATTGACAGTCAAGAGAATATACAATGTCATTAATGTCTCTTTTAGGCTGTTTCATCGAGTCATTTCATTTTAATGTCCAATTATTTATTTCTTTATGCTCACTTTGAACATACGATAACATGAATTCAAACCCGTTGTTGAAACATACCCAGTGGACACTTTATTAGGCACACCACCTAACTGCATCCAATAAGAAAAGACCTCAGATTAACACTGTATGATTACATTGGTGAAGCAAGAATTATGAATGCCAAATAAAGTAGCCACTTCAAATGAATGTGATTATTTGCTACTTTACCAACCCCTAACTTATAAAATATATTGAAGCTTTGTTAAAGTTCAAATGTTTACTATGAAAAGCCCTGCTTTGTTTCCAATCAAACTAATGTTGTATTTAATTATGAATTAAAACAACAGCACTGTTTCAGTGTCTTTATTTGCTCTTCTACCACCTACCGTCCAGCAGTGGTACTGTAAGCTGGGAGTTAAATAGCATTTATAATCAATATTCATTCATTTGTTCATTTTCTACTGCTTATCCTCACTGGGGTTGCGGGCATGCTGGAGCCTATCCCAGCTGTCTTCGGGCAAGAGGCGGGGTACACCCTGGACTGGTCGTCAGCCAATCACAGGGCACATATAGACAAACAACCATTCACACTCACATTCATACCTATGGACAATTTGGAGTGGCCAATTAACCTAGCATGTTTTTGGAATGTGGGAGGAAACCGGAGTACCCGGAGAAAACCCACGCATGCATGGGGAGAACATGCAAACTCCACACAGAGATGGCCACATGGGTGGACACACCTTGAACACCCCTGGAATAAAGCTTGAAAGTTGTACACCAATGCTCAAATAAGCTTGATTACCATAAGCTTCCTGTGGAGGACGGTCTTGTTACTCCTCCTCATGATGCTGGTTGGGTCATTCCACAAGAATCGCCAGTTTTTTAGAAGAGGAGGCTGTAGTGTTTCTTGTGTCTTCTTCTTCAAGCATCTTAAAATGTGTTTTCAATGTGAACAAATAAGAACATGTCACAGTCTGTCTTGGCTCAAAAGCTGCGATGTCTCAGCCAGCATGGACAGCTTTTGCGTCTCTTGCTGAGCAACATAGCGCCGCCTCCTGTTGGCCCGGTACACCTTAAGCCTCTCCTCCTCCGCCTGGGGGTCCTCCAGTGCACCCTCCCACCTCAGACTCTCCGTTACCTGGACACTGAGCTGGGCCACACAGGCCGCTGTCATGGCGTCATCGCTTCTGCTCCAATCCAGCTCTTTGGGGGGTTTGTCTACCAGGGGTCGGTCTTTGGTCTTCTTGCAGGCCACTTGCAGCTTGCATGTTTGACCTCGAGGCCTCGTACATGCCGGCAGCAGGGACAAGTGCACGGCTTCAGGTGGCTTGACTGCAGATGACATTTAAGGAACTTTCATGAAACACATGAATAGTTCTGAGCCAACTTCCTCTGCTTTACAAGATACCATCTAAACAAACTAAAGGCATCTCTTACATTATTACACATGAAACTCGACAGTGAAGCTGTAGTAAGTCCTCAAGTATAGCCACGTTAACCAACCGTTGTCACTATGGCAACACATGACCACTTCATCTTTAGATTATATTGTGATTTACCTGGATCCTGTGGAGACGTGTGTGGAGCAGCAATGCCGTTCTTCCTCTTCTTCCTTTTCTTGCTCTTCTTTTCTAAGCTACTACAAGTCTTCATCTTGTTGATGTCTTCCTCCGACATGCGGCACAAACAGGCTAACAAGCTAAAGCAGCTAAATCGTATTGTTTCCTGAACACAACAAATGAGTTAGTCGGCGAAGACAATTAAGTTTTTTAACTATGTTTTTTCTTCCGCCACTTTATTTTAAGCGACATAAAAAAGAGTTGATGTTATACGACGCCTTATCTATGTGGATATCTGAAGCTACAGAACGCGTATCCATGGCAACAGCAGACGTTAGTAGAATGACAGCGAATGGGGCGGAACAATTCTTCTCTAATAATGTTTCTACACGACACTTACGGTTGACACACCAAGCAGCCGACCTAGATCGCACTGGACAAATTAAACGTTTGAAAACTAAGAGTTGATTGTCCTCGTAGTAAGAGGCCAGAAAAGTTTGAATGCCCTTAAATGACCTTTATTGGCTACAGTTACCTGTATCATGTGTTCGGTCATGTGTCGTACCGTCATGGACTCGGCAACTTCAATTGGACAATTGGACAGTGTGTGCGGAGTTAAAATTGTCTCATGACTGATTTTTCTAAATATCAAATCGTCATTATAGTAACACTATTTTGTACCAATCCCGTGGGTTACTTCGTAATTACGTTATATTGTGGTCCTAAAATGAATTGGAAGTTTTGCTTGAGTTAGTGAAAAGCAAAAAAAGTTCTATATATAATTTATGAAGCTTCCACTATATATAACTATACTGTATAATATGGTCACCCCCTTAAACTGCTGCCTCATTAAAGTCATCTGACGTCAGCCAACTCCTGACCGCCCACGTCATCACGCAGCCAGCTGATCGGCGTGGGAAGCCGGCTGATTAGGACGTGTGTGTGTGCGTGAGCGTGGGGAGGGAGGAGTTCAGGGGCAGTCAGGAGTTGTGTAAAAGGAGCTGAAGTCCCACTCTGTCTCCTTCACAGCTGCAGCCTGTGCAGTGGCTCACTTACGTAAACGACGACCGAGCCGGATGAATGTTCTGGATTCTACCGGGCCGCCGAGGGCGAGGCTCCCGCGTCTTGCTGGACCGAACCGAAGGTGGGGAGAGTGTGTTTGCTTAGTCGTGGGCAGATTGCGACATGACTGATTGATTTGTACTGCATGGCTGACCTCAGTGACGACATTTGACAATGGACCGGTGCTGAGACTTCCCAAATCCAGTTCCCCTCTACAGGTCTCGGAACCGCAGCAGTGCGCGTCACATAGGAAGAGAGAGAGCGAGAGAGGGAGGGGTTAATGTGGTCCAGAATCAGACCTGGAAGTCCTAATGTAACGTCAGCAGGCTGGAAGGCTGCAAAGGAACATGTTGGCTTCATGTCGTCTTGAATGCATCTTGAATGCACCGACATTCCTCGTACTGTACTACTAACTACTGCTAATAGTAGTCATGTAATCATGGTAAAAAGTGCTGACTTGACTCCTACAAATATATATATATACATTTTTTTATCAGCAGGCGATGTCCTTAAAAACAAGTGTCTTTTATGAAAGTGTTTGACTGAGTGAAGATACTGCTTACATAATTCAGCACACCAGTAATGCTGTGTCACGAGCCCCCCCAACCGTCGTGTGACATAATGACCATCACATGGAGGCCGTCGCTTCAACTTGACTCCTATAACAATTTTCTGTCACACCCTCATTGCTCGTGTGCATGTTCATTTGAGGGAACAGAGGATCACCTTGCGCACGCTCCTCACGAGGTCAGGACAGAGGATCAGATGGAGTCTAAAGTAGGTGAGCACCGGCAACTGGGCAGCAGCAATGGGCAAGACAAACTGAAGATGTGAAGTATTTGCAGCTGACATCAGCTTCCACTCTTCTGTGATGACTTTCGTCAGGATTTTGTAATGGGTCCATGTGTGTTCCAGTTCTTCCACACCAGACTCCTTCAAGTACACCTTTATGGTCCTTGATTTGTTCATTGTGAACAGGTTGGGGCCTTCCCCAGAAGTGTTCCTGTAAAGTTGGACATGTACAATTGTCGGAGATGTCTTGGAAGAAAAATGAAGATTCGGTCTACTCAGAGGTGTCCAAAGTTCATCCCCAGGGGACATTTGTGGTCCACAGCTTTTTTTTTTTTTTTTTAATGGTGTACCACAATATACTGACCCACATTGGAAAATGTGGCCCCCATATGCTAACATTTTTCTGTATGTGGCCCTCTGAGGAAAGCGTCTGGACACCCCTTGTCTAGTCCAACCTGACCGATTCATTCATGCACCATGACTCAGCAGGTCAAAGGATAGAGCACACGCTCAGCCATCTTTCTCCCGAGTACCCTGCTCATTAGTGTGCTCTGTGGTGTGCACGTTGAAGATGTGTACATGGTGTGCTACGTTACTTTGCTCCGGCGGATGACGCCATCGTCCACCATCCCTCCACCTGACCGAGGAGGAAGCAATCATGGCAGCCACAGAGCATACAGAGCCATGACATCGACAAATGGGATGTTTTAAAGGCTGGAAGACAAGGGGTGGAGGAGGCGAGGCTGTGTTTTGGACATCCACAGCTGGAATGTGCGGAATGCTGGACTGCACTGTTGGGAAGGAGGGAGGAAGGAAGTCGACAAAGGAGGAAGAAAAAGAAGACAACAAAGCAACAATGGTGCTCCTTGTTAACACAGAGATGAAACAACGGATGATGGTGTGTCAGTCAGAAGTCGGGAAGGTTGTGAGCACATTGGACCAACACATGCTGGAAACAACATCCTCCAACAGGATTAGCAAGAAGTCTGTGTTTGAATTTGCGCACTTCCGTACTTACACTGCGCTAAGTATACTGTGCCGAGGGTGGTTAGGCTCCATTACTGCTCTGTTGAGTGCACATCATGACGGCACATTTTGTCATAAGTGGCCAAGTGCACAAATAGAATGTGTTCCATGTGATCCAGGGATCCTTAAATGTTGAATGGTTCTGGTCAGTCTTCAGGTCCAACATCCTCCCTGAAGACTTGTTTGACTTCCTGTTTACCTCTTCTGGCTGGAGTGCTAGCATGTGCTAATCAACACAAGTTGTCATGAGGGTACAAGTAGTGGCCGAGACAGAAATTTTTCATTGGGGTAGTCACGGTGAGCCCATTACTCACATAGGGGTGGGAATAAGTTGATCCCCGAAATGTCTAGATGGCCAGTAGTGTGGCTGGAAAGTGACCAACCGTGGCCACGTAGCTCCGCCACTGGGTACATCTGTAGCTGACTTAAATGAAAGTACATAATCAGAACACACACACGCTCAAATAGGTCTTGGTGCGTAACCATGGTAACCAACGAGTAGTCGAGATGGGACAATGAGCCTGCAGAGATGATACACAAAGCTAATCTGGCAAATCATCTCATGTTTCATCAACATCACGTCAGTCGTCAGATGTGACACACACACACACACACACGCAGGCTAGAGTACTGTAAACAATGTTGGTGTCAGGGTTAAAGTCTTTCATAAATACATAGTGTTTTTAATGAATACACACCATCTCATAGCCACACTCTTTAAGTTTCAAATATCCTTTCTTGTCTTTCTACAGGAGCCTCTTCACCACGGAAGATAAACAAATAAAAATGAAGTTTGCACTCCTGACCCCTTCTATCATAATGTCAAAGATGGCTGACACACAGCAGTTCTTCACTGGCAAGCTTTATGTTCCTGAAACATGCTAAAGCTGCCAGCTGAAGAACTGTTCTGGTCAGAACTGACCCGCAGGTGAGGAGGAAGATGGATATACAATATAGAAAACAGCTTTAATATGTGCAGTATTTCTGTATTGCTGTTTGTCCTAAATAAACCTTTCTGCATTTTGATTGTTTGCCTCTTATTTTGATATTAAAATCCCTTTCTTTCACCATGCATTCATGTTAATTACTGTACACTTATTAACATGGAAGGAACATTGTCGAATAGTCCAGTGAGATGTTAAGACCAACTCTGGCTTCCTCCCACATTCCAAAAACATTAACATAAAACATGAATTAAACACATTAATTGGCGACTCCAAAGTATAAATGCGAGTGTGAATGGTTGTTTGTCTATATGTGCCCTGAGATTGGCTGGTGACCAGTCCAGGGTGTACCCCGCCTCTGAGAGCTAATTAAGGCATCAAATAAAAACACATCATGTCTGTTTAAAGCCAGAAGGCATCACCTGTTGATATGACACCTAAAGGGCGAGGAGCATCAAGTTTGTAAAATGTATGAGAAGTAGTCAAGTAGGGCTGCACGATTACACAAAAAATGTCTTATTTTGCTTTAAAGCAACTTTCGTATGCTTCTTCCTGGAAAGACAGTTGACAAGGACTTTCTTGACAGAAGTTAATAGAAAGACTGAAAATAATCCATCAAGTCCCATTAACGCAGTTTAGTGGATGAGTTGAAGCACTAGCACAAAGGTCATGACGCGGTGTCTCACTACGACCACTTGGTGGCGCCACATTTCCTAGAAAGCGCAGCTGCCAACCTGCTGGTGATTGTTGAAATTTGTTTTATACCTCCACAAATGTGGCTAGCTTAGTCACGTGTGTGCATAACATGGCGGGGGATATTGTGCTATACGACCCAAACGAACAATTCATTGAAAATATCCTGAGCTTCTTTCCTCGTTTATACAATTAGGAGGATCACAATCGATTTACGTGGACATTGATATATCTTTGTCTGAGACATGACGTCACGGTCTACACGTGCCACTAAAGAAGACAGGCAGGTCTGAACCTTGAAGTGGGTTCCTACGGATTTGACAATTCAAAACTCCATATACTTTTTCCCAGACTCACTGCAACACTTAAGTGATGAACTGAATACTTTTCCAGACCTTCAAATTTAGAAAACCAAATTCCATGCTTCCGTACGAGCCCTAAAGTATAACCGTGAAGTCACCCTCTGTCATTTGTCTTAAGAATGGAGAAAAGTATGAAAAAAGTATGCTCCTCCTGGTCATATTCCCGCCCCCTCCAAGTGTGCTGACTAACAAACAAATGTCTTCCTTGGCGGAGGTATGGGCCATTAAGAGAGGTTCTGGTTCGACTGAGCTCTGCACTTTTGGACTCCAGCAGACTGAGTCAGCAACGCGCGTGCGTGTGAAGCCACGCGCATATATGGAAAGCTTTTACGCACCGCGTTGCTGCGTGCACGCTACCACGCACGGGGATGGGCTGATTGCTCACTCCATCTGAGCAGGAGGACATTTGGACCTGGATGACACCACAGACATCACACTGATGGAGAACCTCTGAGGGAGACTCCTCAGAACCAAAGAACCTTCCGTCCAGACCCAAACGCACAACTTTTTTTTTTGTTTTAACCATGGCTATCAACACCGACGCTTCCTTCGCCAGCAGCGCCCTGGTCCAGAGAGACGCGTCCAACCCGGGCGACTTCCAGGACACGGAGAAGCTGCTGAGCGTCGGTACCGTCGAACCGGGCGGCCAGAGCAACGTCAAGACCTCCGAATCGCTCGACCTGCGGGGCAGCGTTCGCTCCCTGGACGCCGAGCAGAACGGACACAGGTCGCCGCTCAAGTCCGGCTCGGTGGGCCAGCTGGCGGCCGCACCCAGGTCCTTATCCCGCCTCAGCTTGGCCTCCCCCATCCCGCCCGGGTCGGTACCGCCCAGCTACCTGTGGCTGGCAGTGCTGTCGTGCCTCTGCCCCGGCGTGCCCCTTAACGTGTGCGCGCTGTGGTACGCCAGCGTGGTGAGTTCGCAAGTTTTGCTGTGCGCACGGGGATGTGTGCGTCTGACTGGGCGCGTGCACTGACACCTGCTCTCGTGTTTCCCGCCAGTCGAGGTCGGTGCTCAACAATGGCGATGTGGAGGCAGCCCGGAAGTACGGACGGGTGTCACTTCTGCTCAGCTGCTTGGCCATGCTGTTGGGCGTGGCCGTCATTATCTTCATCGTCTTCACTATAGGTACGGACTGACACGACCGCTTGGGTGAGGGGGGCGCATCACCTAACCATTGTGTGTGTGTGTGCGTGTGTGTGTGTGTGTGTGTGCGTGTGTATAGAGCTCCAGCAGTGACGTCACAGCAGCCTGTGGACTTCATCAAGACTACTTTGCACAAGTCAAGGAAGACATTGAAAAAGCACAAACTGATGAAGAAAATCCAAAAACACATTGGAGAGGTTCTGTCTGGCTCCGCTTGACCCAAAATAGCCCTTAAGGTCAGAATCAGAGGAGGGAGGGGCTGCACTCACACATGTCAATTAGAGATGTACACACACACACACAGACACACACACGCACGCACGCACACAAACAGCTGGGATGAACAACAAGATGGTTCTCTTGGTACCATCTGACAGGCGTGACTTCTTTTGAGGATTTCCTGCAAGTTTTTTCCCTCCAAAAATGGCCGACTGCAGTGTGAACTTGTTATTTTTTGTTTTTGTTTTGTTTTTGTGGCCGCCAAAAAGACTAACCGGGTTCTGGTCCGGACTGCACAGAGCCGGCCCGATATCTGAAGCTGTTTGCGATGACCTATACTGCAAGACAATTCCCTTTGACCTTTCTATGTTTGTACTGTATGACTGGTTTACCGTGCCATACGTTTGTTTGCATGTGAAATAAACTTGAATGAGCATGATGACCATCAGCCACTTCCATCATCTTAACAACATCTAACATCTGTCCAATAAATCGCCATGGCATGAGTAGGTACTTTGTTTCTAGGTAGAATTGGTGAGAAAACAGGAGGGTGGGTGAAGATGTCCATGACTCCGCACACAACCAGAAAGTCCCGCCATCTTACGCCAATAGATTTTCAGATGAACGAGTTGATGGGAGGAAAGCTTTCTTGCTAGCAACAAGAGATTCAGGATAACACTAAAAGTGTTTAAAGAGATACATGTAAAACTAAAGTATAGAAAAGTCAGGAAACAAAACAATGTCAGGAAGTGATAAAATAACTAATAAATTAACCCAATAAAATGATTCAAACACAATAAATGACATTAAAGCTGAGAGAATGAAGAGACTTGTTTGCGAGCAGAAGAAAAGAGCAGCACTTTCCTGACTGACTTCACTGGAGAGAAAAAAAAATCAATAATGTTTTATTCTTGCATCCTGCCCCCTCCCTCGCTTTCTCCTTCCATCTATGCTTACTCCCCACCCTCCTTCCCAACCTCAACACACCCACCCTTCCTCTCTCCATCCATCCATTTTCTTATGTAGGAAACATCTTCGTCTTTGTTCATCATTGTTCTTGTCTTTGTGAAATGATTTCATCATATTGGCTTGGGTGTATAAAGTTGTCTTTATTAAAGAGCACATCGCTAATGACATGTCTACAAATGTATGACACAGTAATAATATGACGCGTTGCAGCCACTGACCTGACTTATGTGGAGACGTTTGTGGAGACTTTGGAGCATCCGTCCTTTCCTCCTGCTTTGCAGTGTCACATGATCAGTGCTGTAGGAGACGGGAGACCCAAAACTTTAGAGAGGCACCAACTACTTTGCTACATTTTGCTATTCCACACTATTAGCATAGGATCATGTGGATGGAGTGACTTGTATTCACACTAGGCCAATCGCACTCATCTAAATCATGCTACGTTTGGCTAGTGTGAGCGAACCGATTTGCGCCCATGCACGGCATTCGTCCCCTCTTTTGAGGTGAGGTGGGCCAGAGCCCGGCATGATTTTATGCACATGCATGTGCATTGTAGCAGAGTCAAAAAATGACTACAATGCCATTGTTCCTCGCAGGTTATTAATGATAACCACCACAATTCATAACATAAATAAAATTAACTCAAAACAATCAGCACGCTTGCTCACCTGTGACTACATTTGTGTATGAAAAATAAAGTCACTTAATTCATGCGATCATTCCTCTCGTAAGCAATTACTGACAGCGGCCACCCGGCACCATTGGCCTGGTCTGAGTATACCTTTGTAATGACACATTGATGACTTCAACTTCCATTTCCTTCAAAATATATATACAAATATGTGATTTGTCTTCACATCTGCAGTTGCCACCAAAAAACAAGCATCCCTCGAGTCTTCGCCAACAAACTGATGACTCCTCACCGATTCCGGACTTCCTGCATTAAGGCTTTTAAGCGATTAGCGCTGCTTAAACCCGCAATTCTGCCCTCCATCTCTTATTTACACCACCTCCTCCTCCCCGTTCGGACCAATCATCTGTTCACCACGCCGCGGTGTCACTCGCTGGCGTTCACGGAGTCGCCTCAGTGGTGTTTGTGATCAATCATTAATCAATGCCTCAGTGGATGAGACAGGCCACATGTAAACACTCTTCTGTGCTCAGCCTAAGCCAGCGTCCTGTGGTTTGATTTACTGGAGGAGGCACTTAGAGGCAAGCAGACCCCCAGAGAGGGGAGAGAAGGAGGAGGTGGAGGGGGCGGCGGCAGAGAGAGCAGCCTCCAATTACAGGCTGAAACATTTAAGAGGTGGTGGGTCTAGAATGTTCCCCCTCTACTGGTCAAGCAGAGAACTGCACAAATCAGGAGAAGACGGGAACAATAAATATTCAGGAGGGAAAGACTTGAGACACGTAATACCAATTTAATCCTCAAGGGGCTGTGTTGAGTCACTGCTGTGTGAAGCACTGTCAATCAAGGACAGTAAATGGATACGACTGTAAGCGTCCTTAATATGCCTTGTGCGGGTTTGGCCGCCATGATGGTAAGCAGAATCCAGACATGTGAACATGTGTGACACCTGCAGTACCTTTGATTTTTTAGGTATTTATTTGTTTACATAACAATATATCCATTGTGTTCAGTAAATAATATTTCATTATATTTCATCAAAATGTACACTGTTGTGCACTTGGCCCCGCCCAAGTGCTCCATTTACCGTCATGGCGGACTTGCTGCCCCACGGTGTACTACACTCTGTTACATGCATTTGCGGCTGAGTCAACAGTCCTATTCATTTGGAGTTTTTGCTGTCAATCACTTTAAATGTCCACTGAAAGCTAAGAAACATATTATAGCGAGCAATTACAAAGAGACAGGGTGAGTGCCATTGGAGCTGTAGAGGTAACAGTAACCGTTATTGTAAATGTTGATATTGAAATTGAAGACGGTGTTTGCCCTGTGAACAAGTAGTATACAGGAAATGAGGAAATTTAATAAAGCCGTCCTGTCCCAGCCTTTACAGTCCACATTGCCATGATGCAGTTTTTTTTGGAGGTGCATGTCAAGCTACACAGGAGCGTTTGGAGAAGTCGGGGGGCGTAGTGTATGCTTACACCAGGATCATTATCTCAGCTTAACTTGAAATAACGGCAGCTGAGGAGCAACTCATAAAAATGGAAAATAGGGAAGAACAAGATGCAGGTAAACATTGTGATCGTCATTTCCGGTAACGATAGTAGTGGATTTGGGACAGCACTACACTGTTAAAATTAATGCACTTATAAACTAAAGTACACAGTGTGCTTGTTGAAGTGTACTGACAGAAATATTCAATTTGTGACACAGCTAAGACATTTAACAATCACTGGGAAAACAAATTAAATGACTTACTACTTTGTGAACAGATGACAGCAGATCTTCTGAACAAGTAACATTTAGTTTTGTGCAGTTCTTCAATGTGATCCTGGAAGGAAACAGATCCAAGATGAGACATGACACACAATCTAGTAATAATGTTCACTTACGATCAATACTGTCAGAGAGCTGTCCATTTAACAATATTTTATTATTCTGCTTGTACAACTCTACTGTATCACTGTTTCCAATATTTTGACTCTCTAAGGTAGTTACATTAGGTTAGAAAATGCCAAAACTTGCGAAGACACTCAAATAAACCTCTAGTGTCACTAAATGAGGTTAAAAAAATGACTCAACTCAAAGTACAAAAGCATTTATATTACTGCTAACCAGTGCTTTAAGACATTCAGCGTTTAAAACAACAGTTCATTTGAGAAAAACTTTTCTTTATTGTTTATTATTTTTATTAAACAATGCCGGGCCAGAAGCAAACACCAGACAGTGATGACAACTTGAGCGCCAGGGTGACAACTTGGGCTAAAAAAATCTAACCTGTTAGTTCCAAGCGTTTTAAAATAACTCTACACAACGCAAAATGTATTTTTAGAGTCAAACCAACTGGTGTACATCGGTAAAATATATGAATGTTTAAAATTGTCACTTTCGCCTCACTTACCTAGCCAAAAGTTGCCGGGGGAAGCCATGTTTGCTGACGTCACAGTCACCAAGCGCCGCAAACTGTCGCGATTCTACTTTTTTACGGTCTTTACACCAAAACAGCACATCGCGACCTCCAGTGGTCACTTGCCGTAGCACATTTAGTGAATGTATCTACAATATGTGTAACATGTAGAAGACTTTATACTTAAACTTTATATAAAGGACTTTCTATACTTCTATATTCTATACTAGTGAATATTTATTGTCTTAATACTTTGCCAAATGTTGCTCTTTTTACACATTTCTAAGGATTGCCATAAAAAAACGACTTTATCCTTTGTTGTTAATTAACTTCTCTGTGAAAGTGAAATATTGTTGAAGCCTGCCCAAAGGTACGGTTGACCGTAACCTTTGGCCCTTGTGTCATGTGATGTGCAAAAGACAAGATGAAAGCGAGCCTGCTGACATTGAGAGTGTTTGCTTGTCTTTATTGAACAGTAGAAGTCAGTTGGAGGTCACAGTAAAAACTTGGATTCTGTCTTCCTGTCCTTACATTTCTTTCATGATGTTTCTTTAAAAATACAAAAGTGCTGTGGACAACAGCAAAGCACCTGAAGTGCAGCCCGGGGTCCCGCTTAGACCAGTCGGACCCATGGAGCCAGAGAGATGGAGGAAAAAAAGGCGGTGAAGGAGTCTGAAGCTGATGACCCCTCAGTGTTGGATCCTCCTGATGGACTGGATTTGGGGGGTCTGAGCTTGAGAGCCAAACTCACGATAAGACTTGTATTCTCCTCCACGACAGTCCGACTCCACGATGTACTGCTGGCCTCTGTAGCCTGGATACTGGTAGCACACAAAGCTGCAAAAGCAACACGTTTGATGAGGAGGGACTTATATATGTATTTTTTCACACTAACAGCCACAAGAGGGTGGTGGACTTACGCTCCGCTCTGGATTTGCATGGATCCAACCTGGTTGTTCAACCAGCCCATGGCCTGCAGGGAGGGGTAGTCGTCACACAGCTCAAACTGGCGGCCCATCATGTTCTCCATCTCGTAGATGGTCATACGAGCATCTTTGTGGTTCTGGAAGAAGAAAAGGAGCTTGAAAGAAAGTTAGAGCACGAGTCGGTAGAGTGAAGTGAACTAACAGCGCAGCAGACGGGCCTGAAGGAGATCATCCTCTCGATGCGGTAAGAGTTGCTTCCGCTGTAGGCCTCAAAGCGAGGATAGTCTCCTTTCTCGAGGATGAACTGCTGGCCGCAGAAGCTGGAATGCTCGTAGCCGACCCAGCTGCAGAGCAGACAAAGCCCACGTTAGTGAAAAACCATTGGGGAGAGCCTGCTCATGAGGAGTCCAATGGCATTTGAGAGGAATACATACGCGCCGCACTCCACCTTGAGGGAGCGGATGTTGTCCATGCCACATTCCATGATGTTCTGGCAGCTGGCAGTGAACTCCATGCGCTTGCCCTGGAAGTGCTCCTGGTCGTACACCGTGATCTGAACACACAGGAGTAGAATTGGTCGAATGCAATTGGACAGCGCAAAGTACCAAAAATGCTAAGGCTATCTATATCCATGTCATCATGCCGTCATGCCGTATAGATACTGGAAACACTAAATGCTAACTTAGCATGTTATCGTCGACTAAAAGTACCAAAAAGTCTTATGGCAGTTCTCTAGTGTCGTTATGCCATGTGGATTTATACAGTGACTAATTAAAACTAATAATCATATTAAAAAAAATACGGATGTCTGATATTGGCTTTTTAACCGAAAACCGATATGCTGATATTGTCCAAACCTCAAGTTCCGATACCAATATCAGCTGATACCGATATGTGTAACATGACATATCTCCGGTGGTGGAATGAACACATACAGAATGTGTTGTATCCAGAATTCCGAAATTGCATTTTTATGCTGATATGTCCGATAATTATCAGTATGGAGCCCAATTCCAATTTTGAATTATCGAAACTATCCGACATCCCGAAATAAAAAAATATTTTTCCAATGAACTGTATTCTAAATTAATTTCTGTGTGAATACACTAATTTTTTTTTACATTTTTAAAGTAAAAATCACAGATTTCCTGATCAAATACAAACCTAATAGTTTAGCGAGCCAAGCACTCAACGCTCAATGAGTGCACTGAGGCGGGCCGTGGCGCCTGCCAGTTTGTGTTAGTCAACATGTCGGCAATAATATATCCATCCATTCATCAATTTTCTATGCCGCTTATCCTCACAAGTGTCGCGGGTATGCTGGAGCCTATCCCAACTGTCTTAGGGCGAGAGGCGGGGTACACCCTGGACTGGTGGCCAGCCAATCACAGGGCACATATGGAAGATTCCATACCCAAGCTCACCAGGACGTGATCAGACTTTTACAGCAGAGCTGTTTCCTTGTAGAAACATTCTTTTTTTTTTTTACCAAAATGAAATATTCTCTTCTATTTCGTGTTATTCTCTTAATGGCCAACAAATGGCCAATTAACATGAAAAAAGTCATGACCTTCACCACACATCATTATGTTTGTGATCATTTCCAACGATTGGCAGGTGATGAGTCCAGTGGGACAAACTCACCTTCCACGGGCCCATGGGGGAGGGGTTGGTCATGGCCATCTTGTACCTGTGGAGGATGGTGACAAATGTTACTCAATGAATCAAAGTACTGTGTGATTCTGCCTCTCAGGTTTGGTCCAGCATGAACTTTGACCTTCTGCTGTTTGTCCGTGGTCGACCTACCAAAGTGCTGCTCCACGTGTCGCAGGGTTCCACTGATGGGACTGCTGCAAGGGTGTGCTCCAGGCTTTATAAGCACCCTGTGTCGGTGGGGTTTGGGGGGGGGCACCCAGCAGGGGCAGACTGGCCGGTACTCATGTCAGCACTTTGCTTTGGACCTGGTCGTTTTGTTGTGCGGCACAGAGGGGTTAACACACACACATTACAAAACAAAGTTACTTCTGTAGCACACACACAAACCCATGACCACAAGGGGGCGTGGCTAATCTTGAATTATATTTTGTGTTACAGTCATTTGTGATACAACACACATTACACTTGCTCAAGCAAAACTTGTGTGTGTGTGTGTGTGTGTGTGCATATGTGCTGATGCTAGCGCCTCTCAGACGTGACAAAGAGACATGCAAACTCAGCAGGCTGACGTGTAACCTCTCTCTCTCTCACACATACACACGTACATGCACACACACACACACACACACACATCTTCAAAACAAAGCTCACCTAAAAAACTCTCGAGGGCACACAGTGTCACACGCATACACATACAAAGAACAGTTAGAGGCGAGATGCTAACAGCTCGAACATGGTCAAGAATGGGTAGAGTGGATACTTGGTTACTGTGTGCGTCGGTTAGTGTCTTTTTTGGTCAACGTCAAGTGTAAAATATGGCCTGCGTCTTGTCGCATTATTAATATACCGCATCAGTCCAGATGTGTTATTATGTATTTTAATGAGATATGTCCGATAATCATCAGCTCATTATCAGCATAAAAATGTGATAAAAATCAGTCAGTATCTGATTTTTTTATTTTTTTCCTAGATCATTCATTTATTCATTCATTCATTTTCTACCGCTTATCCTCACTACGGTTGCCGGGGTGCTGGAGCCTATCCCAACTGTCTTCGAGCGAGAGGTGGGGTACACCCTGGACTGGTCGACAGCCCATCACAGTTTTCCAGATCATGAAAACCGATATTTCAAAAATGTTAATTCCACCACAGAAGATATGTCATTATACACATATCGGCATCTGTATCAGAAATTGAGAGTTGGACAATATATATCGGTATTTGTCAAAAAAAGCCAATATAGGACACCCCTAGTTTGACTATATTTCTATCACAAATATCCTTGTTAGCATAGCTGACTAACAAAATGGCATGGCATTATGATGGCATCAGCAGTTCAAACAAAACAATTCTTGATGCATATAACTGAGGAACGAAAGGGATAATTATGTTCAACTGACAATGAAGACATGTCTGTTCCCAAAGACAAGATGTGGCAGTGGGACACCACATGGACACCAGACACAGAGCGGGATGGACTCATGACCCTCTTCCAAGCCTTACTCCACCTGTTCTTAGTTCCGGTTTTGGAAGTGATGGACATCTGGAATTTGTCGTTGGACATGGGGGCTAACACCATCAGCTGTGCGACTGGGAACGCACAGCTCACTCCTCCTTCTCCTGCTTCAGGCCAGGCCGGCGACAAGTCACCTCCTGCTTCGCCTTCATGCCAGACAGATGAACCACTTCTGCTTGTCCTTCCTTCTTTCCTGTCAGACCGATGACAAGTCGCTTCCTGCTTCTGCTCCACACCTGGCCTGGTTGCTTGCGGCTTCTGCTCCACACCAGACCAGGCCAATTCCCATCCGGTTCCTGCCATCGTCATCAGTTTCTTCCCTGGCTAAAATCCCTAAGCAAGCCGAAGAACCTCACCTGCTCCATGGTGGCAGTGGTGAATGTCCTGTGGCTGCTCTGCCAGGCTCTCTCACCTGGCCGTACCCTGTGGGTTCCGGCCTGAAAACCGCCGCCTGTCCGCCCTCCACCCACCCAGTGTGGCTTCAGACTTGGGAACATCTGAGACTGTCCCTAAAGGGGGGTACTTTCATGCTCTGTGTGACAGGTCGGACCGAAGTGATGAGATCCAAACTGCACATGTGCTGAGTGCCATGTGAGCAAGGCGCCAGGGAAAAGGCGGCATATGGGCATCTCATAATGACCTTAATGAACTTACCATGGGGGTATTTCATTCAATGCACGGTGGGAACAGCCGTCCATAGTGTTCCAACTGGTGTGTGGTATACATTATCACCCATCTTCTTCCTCCAAAAGGCTCTGGCTTCTGATGGGTTAACCCAAATCTGCCGCCTCTTTTTCAAATGCATTTCTCACGCTGCACTCATGCACGTCGCTGCCACGCACAGTGAGGCAGATGCACACGTTGCGCATCATCTGCGGACACACATCTGAATGTAAGGAGGGCGGGAGGAGGAGAGAGACAGTCTCACACAGGAGGAGGAGGAGGATGCGAGGCAGCAGCCAGGAGCCGCCGAGCTCCAAGGAGAGCGATGCAGACAGAAGCCCCAAGCCCAGCATGAAGGTGAGGAGGGCGGAAGAGGAGCTGCTGGCTTCCTCGGTCATCACGGTGGAGGACGTGCTGGGCTTGGACAACATCACCCACAGTGAGTCCGACTGCATGTGTGCATGTGTGTGTGTGTGTGAGTCACATCAACGCCAATGATGTCATCACAGTGTCCCCGCCGTTATGTAAGACATACAGCTGCAGACTCAACATCGAACGTTGAACGTGTGTGCGTGCGTGTGTGCGACTGTGTGGTCGGGACACTCATGGGGGGTGACAAGTGTGTTACAGCATGAACACAACATGAAGTCCACATCACTAGTGATGACTGCAATTGTTGACATAGTCTGCTATGTGTGTGTGTGTGTGTGTGTGTGTGTGTCCAATGTAGGTCAATATATGTTAAGCTAAAACTGCTTTGTGCTTTGGGTGACAAAGCATATTAGAAATTAGCCTAATTAATAATTCATTCATTTTATTTACAGAATATGCTCAGGGCCAATATAAACGGGGGCCAAAAATGCCCCCCCTCCCGTGGGCTGCACTTTGGACACCCCTATTACGAGGCTAAAAATAAAGCAGATACATGTCGTTGTGTGTGAGGTCAATATGTGTCTCTGTCAGTGGACTTCCTTCTTTCTGTCTCGCTGCTGGAGGCAGCATCACCACGACAGCCTGTGTACGCACTTGGATCACCGTGGCAACATGAGATGACATGGGATCCTCATTAAGACCTGGTCCGCAGCATGAAGAAGACACTCATCATTGTTCTGAGCATCACTGGATTGAGATGGACACGCTGGCCTCTCATCAGCCCACAGAGCTCACTGAAGACATCATGATGCACCTCCTGGATGATGCAGTTCTCCTGATTGTCAAGGAAGAGGAGAATCGGGCCTGGTCTGTTCAGGCTGATCAGAACTTGGTAATAGTAAGCCCACCATGGATGTTGGGCTGCAGCTTCAGTGAGACCAGCAGGAAAGAGCCACTAATAAGCCGTGACAGTGGCTGTGAGGGCGGGAAGGATTAGCGGAGTAAAAATAACCCCTGTGTTTTTTCGTGAGGAAGATGTTCCAGAGGCTCTATCCACATGGGCTGAAGGCAAACAGCACTTGATGACTGTTTGGAACATAGGACTATATTCATAGGATGTTCCTAATCAATAAAACAATCATCAATAACAATGTGTTGTGACTTGTCAGACTACCTCTGCGGCCCCGAGCACAACATCTACAACATCGACTTCACCAGGTTCAAGATCCGAGACATGGAGACCGGCACGGTGCTGTTTGAGATCACCAAGCCGCCCTCTACAGGCCAGTCCACGCACTGCATTTTCCCATCTTTAAAGGGGACCTACCATTTCAGATTTATGCATATACAGTGGGACTTTGGTTAGCATCATCAGAATTCATTCCAGAAGGTTTGACTTAAACCGAAACATTCTCCTAACGAAATGTGCAGACACCACTTTTGTGTTTTGTGATGAGTTAATTGAGTTAATTGTTAATTGTGATGAGACTTGTGGCATAACTACGTTAGTTAGTTAGCAAATAAATGAGAGTCACCTGCGCGTGATGTCATAGATGGGCGACAGAGCCCATTCCAGTTTCCTTTGTCAAGGACGTTTTGTGATAGAAATACATGAAGAACACATTTGGAGTGAATTAATAACGTTCCAAAATGCACCATATTGTATCGTAACCACAACATGCTAACCAAGATAAAATGTTCCCCACCGAGATCCAATAACATTGTTAAAGCAACTGAAACGAGCAAGACAGGCCTTCGTTTGGTCATGTGACATGTCCACTAAAAGACAGTGTTCTCCCTCAGATAAAAGCGGCGAGAAGAAAGACGTGGATCCAAACGCGGGCCGCTTTGTGCGGTACCACTTCACCCCTGCCTTCCTGCGACTGCGGCAGGTCGGCGCAACGTAAGTGTCAGCACTAACGACGCAACGGTTCAACTTCCTGTCCGTGGCCCTCTCATCACTTCCTGTCTCGCCCTCCAGCGTGGAGTTCACCGTAGGCGAGGAGCCCATCCAACACTTCCGCATGATCGAGCGCCACTACTTTAGAGAGAAGCTGCTCAAGAGCTTTGACTTTGAGTTTGGCTTCTGCATGCCCGGCAGCAAGAACACCTGCGAGCACATTTACAACTTCCCACCTCTTTCTGACGACGTCAGTGAGTGCACACACACACACACACACACACACACAGAAAGGGATGTCATCAATACATGTGTTATGCTGTTGTAATGTGTGTGTGTGTGTTCCCAGTCCAGGACATGATCCTGCATCCATATGAGACCCAATCAGACAGCTTCTACTTTGTGGACAATAAGCTGGTGATGCACAACAAGGCTGACTACTCCTACAATGGAGGCACGTAGGCCGGGAGGAGGCAGGACATTGTCTCCCTCCTCTCATGTGTGGCTGAGATGGTTCTGATCAACGAGGACCAACCAGGAAGTACAAAAAAGCTATGATGATGATGATGATTACGAACGATACTTCCTGGTCTTTCATTTTCATCCACCGTGTGTGTGTGTGTGTGTGTGTGTACGTGTGCGCCTCATGTCACTTTGTACTGGAATAAAATAAGTCATAAAAGATTTATAATCGTCTAATAAAACTTTTATGTCAAAAGAAAAAATGTCAATGAAAATGTTTATTTGTCACATGACATGTGTCTAAAGACAGAGACACTGTGCAATAGAAAACTAACTACTAACTTAAACGTACTTTATGAATAAAGTTATTTTGCGAATGATGAAAGCAGCAAAAATAAAGATTGAATTTTGGAAATAATGTGTAACTGTTTTTTTTTTTAACCCA
Organism: Doryrhamphus excisus; assembly: GCF_037039965.1. NCBI lineage: Eukaryota > Metazoa > Chordata > Actinopteri > Syngnathiformes > Syngnathidae > Doryrhamphus > Doryrhamphus excisus. The sequence continues at coordinate 14,713,892 of NC_136377.1, forward strand.
ACATATTTTTTTCTTGTTTGTTTGTGTGGCCACTTGTCAGGCAGAATTGACAGGGCTCCATGTCTTTCAATCATTGCTCTGTATGAAATAGAAAATACACTCAACAAAACTATGAACTATATGTACTGTACACGAGGCCCATTTTGTCAAAGATTGTTGACAAATCTGTTTCCATCTGTGAGCACTTCTCCCTTGCTGAGATAGTCCACCTCACAGGTGTGGCTTATCAAGATGCTGATTAGAGAGCGTGATTATTGCTCAGGCTGGCTACAATAAAAGGTCGCTACATAATGTGCAGTTTTACTGTATCCAGGGATTTTGGAGGTTCAGTGAGCCAGTCATTTATATTTTTGTTGAGGTTTAGTAAAAAAAAACCAAAAAACATACAGACAGAGTCACTGTCTTACTGTCCATTTGTCAGTCGTCCTGTCCGTCCTGCAGTGTGTCTTCAGCTAAGGCAGAGAGACGTTGGCCCACTGAGGAAAGGTGCCCATGTCAAACATGGCAAAGCCCCATGTGTTGATGCCTATGTTGATGGTTAGAATTCCAATGATGTTCAGCATGAAGCCAGCTTTGACCTGCAAGGACAGGAAGTTGCTGCATCACAACATCCTGCTTGAGTTTGACTTGTCACTGAAAAGCCATAATCTGTTTGTTGTTCATGCGTGGCTCACCATGTCCATGACTTTGAGGTTTCCAAAGGAGAAAGCGATAGCGTTGGGGGCGCTGGCCACAGGCAGCATGAAGGCGAGCGAGGCGGCGATGGTGCAGGGCAGCATCACGTACAGCGGGTGGATCTTGATGGTGATGGCCTGTCAAGAAACTTACGTCAGCCACAAGTCGGACCTCTGCTCGGCACGGGAGTCTCACCATGGAGGCCAGGATGGGCAGGAAGAGCGTGGTGGTGGCAACGTTGCTGGAACATTCCGTGAACGTTGCCACCAACAGGGAGAGCAGCAGAGCGATGGCGTAGGCGGGGATCTTCTCCAGGGGCGCCAAACTCTCGCCGAGCCAGGTGGAGAGACCTGACACCTGTCAGACAAACGTCTTATGGTCGAGAAGACTACTGATGTTGACCTCCATCACATACGTAGCTGATGTAAAAATACAGTAGTTATTGAGTAACTAATGACCAAGGCATCACCTCACTTCCTGTGGCCAGCGCGTAGCCTCCTCCGAGCAGCAGCACGATGTTCCATGGCATCCGCTTGTGGACCATCTGCCAGTTGAGGAGCGTGGCGGGAGCCTTAATGGCCTTACCTGCAAGAATGCACATGATGTTTGAAGCTGGCACCGTGATTGGTCAGCAGCTCACGCATCACCTGTGTCGTCCCAGCCGTAGCTGCCCCACCGCGGCAACCGCGAGGGAATGATGAAGAAGAGCAGAGACATGAAGACGGCGACAGTCCCGTCTGACACAAAGCTGACGCACACATAAACATGAGCAATGACTTCATGAAGAACGTTGAACATCCAATACAAGAGTTTGTAGTGATTTAGTCACATTACAGGCCAAGGAATGCAATGACCCGAATCAACCAGCTGAGGGAGCTGTGGTGACTAAAGCTTACGGTTTGTTCCTTCACGTGCTTAAAACGACCCAAACAAGCAAGAAGGCGGTTCTGGTGGTTCTACTCACTTCATGTTGAAGAGCACGGTGGCCCAGCCGTCGATGAAGCCAGGGTCTCTGGTGAACCACAGGAGGACCAGCAGGACAAAGACGGTAAGCACTGCCCCCTCTGCGAACTTCATCCTGCCCAACTTCCTGTACTCCTCCTTCATGACAGCGTAGGCCTCCCGGTCTCGCTCGCTTGATGCGCCGCAACCAAACGTATGCCGAAGGCTGAATGCGTAAGATGCACGTGATAGGTGGAACATGTGGAGAACTTTTGGGCCGAGTCAAGATGTGTTTTCTTACTTGAAGCCCAGGAACATGAACTGCAGCCAGATCCAGGACAGAACCAACATCAGAACCATGTTGGGGAAGGCGAAACCGAACCAGCTGGCGAAGTTGATGGCATTGTTGTTACCGGGAAAGAGCCTGCAGACCAGCAAGGACACAGGTTTTGAGTTCAGGAACACAAGGTTCTGTTTGTCGGGTATGAGTGTCCTACTTGTCAATTTGACCCTTGAGGATGAGGTTGGGTGTGGTTCCGGTCAGCGTGGCGGTGCCTCCGATGTTGGCCGAGTAACAAACACAGAGACTCATTCCTTTGGAGAGCCGCTCATAATCCTCCTCCGCCAACGTCCTGCTGGTCTCCTGCTGTGGTTCTTGTCCTGTTGATAAGAGGAACCTTTTGTTCACAAAAAGAACATCAAGAAAGCCTCTCATAAGACTTCATGTCTATTTACCCATGGCATCGTCCTGCGTGGCGTCCGGACGCTTCTCCTCTGTCACTTCCTGCTTTGGTGCTGAGGTCTCCAGCTCAAAGGCATTGTTGTCTTCAGCCCGCAGGTCATGGCGCTCAGCCCGAAGCTCGGTGGCCCTCAGCTGCAGCAGCACGGCGTGGGAGATGGGCAGCATCATGGCGGTAGTGGCCGTGTTGCTGATCCACATGGAAAGGAAGGACGTCACCATCATGAAGCCCATCATCAGCCTGAGAAAGAGGAGCACATGAGAACTAATGCTTTGAGAAGGAGAAGGAGAAGGAGGAGGAGCTTCATCCAAGGGAGGTTCTTACAGCGCTGGACGGACGCCCACCAGCAGCAGAACGCGGAGAGCGATGCGCTTGTGAAGGTTCCACTGCTCCACCGCGATGGCTACCAGCATTCCACCAATGAAGAGCATGTTGGTGTCCTTCAGGTATTCGATGCTCACCTGCAACAACACAGTATCGCAGCATGAAAACGAGTTAATATGAGCTAGCTAACAATGCACGTCATTGGGATACACCTATTTCGACTATGAAGCCCTTTAAAAAAAACGTTGCATGGTGTGATATCCATGCTGAGATCATGCATTAACACGTACCCTGATCATAACATGTACTGGATTGAAGTAAAACACTACTCAAACTTCTTTCAGAGTATTGATACACATACTTAGGCTAGTTCAGCGACCACACTTACAATGTCCACTCACATTGAGATGGCTGTGTCTTCCAGCACAAGACGTGTGCTCCAGTCCTCACGTAAAAAAAGCATCTCGTTGTGTCTTTGGAGCAAAATTGCGAGCTAGGTATCCACTCTCTGGTATCTGCAAGGCGTCGTGTTGGTCAGCCAGATATAAATAGTCCTTCATGTTAGCTGCTACCATAATAGTATTGTTGTAGCTTGGTAAATATACTAGCCAGTTATGTAAATGGATCACTGTTGGGGTCGTTTTTGGGAGGGCTATAGTCAACATAGGTATTTCCCATGACGTCCATTGTGAGCCAGCTCATATTAACTTGTTTTCTCGTGCTACAATGCTCGGAAAAAAGAAAGAAATATGTTTTCATGTTTCACATAAGGATTGGGAATGATGGGGAAAAATCAGTTAAAGCGCAGTTCCCCTTTAACTTCTTTTTACACTTGTATGGCCGTTACCTGTCCAGCCGGCATGATGCCCATCATGGGGAAGAGAACCACCGGCAACATGGCTGTTACTGCCAGGGGCAAACACTCGGTGCACCAATACAGCGCCATCAGGAGGACGGCGTAGCCGCAACGTGCCTCCTGCACACACACACAGTTTAAATGGCCATCATAACACTTTCGACAAGTAGATAGCAGTCACCTTTGGCCATAAACACACATTACATTTTATTACTGCTCTTTTAACACTAAACTTTACATTCACACACCAAGAACACCGCCGCTTGTCCCACCCTTTACTAATGGGTATATGTACTCTGCGTGTGTGTGTGTGTGTGTGTGTGTGTGTGTTGGGGCGGGGTCTAGGTGGGTGCAGCTTGTGCGAGATGTCAATAAAGTTGTAAATAGTAACTAGTATAAATGTGACGAATGAAACAATCTCTAACGGTCGACAGTGAAAGCTTACGCGATGACATCACTTCTTCAAAACATTGCCTTGTTGCGATAAAAGAGCTATAACACAATTCTTACCCTGAGCTGCCCCAAAGCCCATCGGGTTGGATTAGCACCAAGTGGTACACAAACAGGAAATCATGTTTTTTTTACCTTAATATATTTTTCAGCATAATTGTTCGATTTATTCGATTCTAAATATAACGAAATAGCACATACTGTATATATACGATTGAGTCTTCATTGTCATTGTGCTCTCCTGATTGGCTGGCATAAGTCACATGATTGTCTTGTCAAAGCTAAGAACATGAGAGAAACATTAGAAAAAAGAGAGCAGGCTCACCGATGTGGCGCTGACAAGGGGAAGGGGCAGGAGGGCGAGCGGCGCCCCCACCGTGATGATGTAGTTGCGGTGATACCACAACCACCTGGCGCAGCCTCCCATGATGACGACCTCCACGGGTGAAGGAGGTGAACAAAGTCAAGGAGACAAAGTGAGGAGACTTTTATACGAAAGCTGGCATCAAACATTAACTCATCACTGCGGGGCGGGGGTGACAGTGAGAAGGAGGGACATCAGGCCAATAGGTCGTCTATATGGTTATTAGATTCTATTTATATACAATATGATACAAATGTACAAAACTACATGGAATTTGACAAAATACCAGTTGAACCATTTAAAAAGTGGACAAAATGTGATTTTTTTTTTGCCTAATTCATGATTCCTTATGTTATGCATGTTTGCCACACTTACAGTAAATGTTTCAGATCATCAAACAAATATTAGTCAATGCCATTTCTGAAACGTTGGGACTCCAGCAAACCACAGTGAGAGCCATTTTCCACAAATGGCAATAACCTAACGGAACAGTTTTGAACCTTCCCAGGAGTGGCTGGCCGACCAAAATGACCCCATGAGCGCAGCGAGGACTCATCCAAGAGGTCACAAAAGACCCCCACAACAACATCCACAGAGCTGCACGCCCTACTTACCTCAGTTAAGGTCAGTGTTCATGACTCCACCATGACAAAGACACCGGGGGAAAAAAGAGTTCCAAGACCAAAACCACTGCTGAACAAAAGGAACATTAAGGCTCGTCTCAACTTTGCCAGAAAAAATCTTGATGATCCCCAACAATCCCCAAAATACTCAGTAGTCTGACAAAACAAAGGTGTGTGTCTCATTACATCCGGTGTAAAAGTACCAACGCATTTCAGAAATACAATATCATACCAAGAGTAAAATATGGTGGTGGTAGTGTGATGGTCTGAGGTTGTTTTGCTGCTTCAGGACCTGGAATGGAACCATCAATTCGGCTTTCTACCAAAAAATGCTAAAGGAGAATCTGTTCCTGACCTCAAGCTGAACCACAGACCACAGAGCCTTTTTCCAAAGGTCTTGGGGATCATCAAGATGTTTTCTGGCAATACTTTGATACTAATCAAAAGCACCATGGTAACTTAGGCTAAACTCATAACCTAGTGTAGATTTTCATCTTAAAATCGGATATGAAAGTGCTGCTGTTTCGCTGTTTAACTCATTCGGAGATGGTGCCACTTATGGAGAAGGGAGTGGGAGTGGGAGGAAGAATAATTCAAGCAGCAATACAAGGGGAGTGGGTACTTTGGCGGAAGTAGAATAATATGACATCAAACGGGTATTGAGCACAAAGCCGAGACTTGAACTTGTTTGTTTGTTTATTGAGACACTTTTCCAAGCTAGTACCTAATACCTACTAGTACTACTCGTCAGGCTAGTGTGCAACACACTCAGCAGGAAGTGTGTGTTGAGTCTCCTTCATCAGATGACGTCCAAACTTGGTCACATGACCTAATGTAAGACAACAACATTTCACTTATACATCCAGTATCCATATTGTACATGTATGTATATAGATATACGCAAATGTTTGTGATTGTCGTTAGTGTAGTGCTTGTTTGTGTTGTGTGTGTACTCGTATACGTGTATGTTGTTATTGTACTATTTCTATTATTTCTTACATTGACAAATAAAAGTATCTTGTCTTATCTTATCTTATCGAGGGGGCGTAGCAGAGTGGCGCGTCAAAGTGATGAAGGTCATTCTGTTATGCTGCTCTCGAAAGATCAATAGTGTTCTGATTGTGCAACGACCATCACTTTCATAACAAATGTCAACGTTTTCAACACTATTTAGGACCTATTCAGCACATTTTTATTTTGTCAACACCGATATATCTTCCTCGTCCTCATCGTGCGCATAAGACATTTGGAGAACATTGTCATCTCACACATATCCTACTTGTGCTGATATGACCTTTGGCGTGGCAGCGATCAATGCTCATCACCATCGACCAATCAGAACACGCAGAACACGCGGTCTCACAATGTCAATAATGTTTTTATCGACCTCCAGCTCGCAGCTTTGACCGCTCGTGAGCTCGTCTTCACTCAGTCCACTTTTTTAGTTCGGACGTTTGAAGTTGCTATGAAGACGCCGCCGCCACTGCTGCTGGGCCTGCTGGGCCTGCTGGGCCTGGCGGTGATGATGGACACCATCTTGGCTGCGGACGGTAGGTCCGTTGTGGTCTATAGTGGCTACATTGTAGCATGGAGTAGCGGTGGTAGTGCTGGATGGTTGTGGTCAAAAAGCTGTGCTGTTGTTTGTGCAGAAACGTGTGTTGGACGCTGTGGTTCCTTTGACGCAGTCAGGAAGTGTCAGTGTGATTCCATGTGTGTTTACTACGGAAGCTGCTGTCCAGACTTTGACACCACATGTCCGAAAAAAGGTCAGCTCCAAAACAAAACACTGCCCTTCAGTTGTGGCCTTCATTTCTGTGTGTTTCCTTCAATTGCGTGCTTCATGTGTTCTTGTGTGACTCCCTTCAATTGTGTCCATCATATGTGTCATTCAATTATATCTTTCCTGTTTGTGCTTCATTTGTGTCCTTCCTGCTTGTCCTTCAATCGTGTGTCCTTCACATGTGTCCCTCCTATTTGTGTTCATTTGTGTCCTTTGTGTTTCCTTCAATTGTGTCCTTCATGTGTCATCCAATTATATCTTTCCTGTTTGTGCTTCATTTGTGTGTGTCCTTCCTGTGTGTTCTTCAGCTGCGTGTGTCCTTGACGTGTGTCCTTTCTATTTGTGTTCATTTGTGTCCTTTGTGTTTCCTTCAATTGTGTCCTTCATATGTGTCATTCGATTACAGTGAAGAAAATAAGTATTTGAACACCCTGCTATTTTGCTATTTCTCCCACTTAGAAATCATGGAGGGGTCTGAAATTTTCATCGTAGGTGCATGTCCACTGTGAGAGAGATAAACTAAAAAGAAAAATCCAGAAATCACAATGCATGATTTTTTAACAATTTATTTGTGTGATACAGCTGCAAATAAGTATTTGAACACCTGAGAAAATGAATGTTAATATTTGGTACAGTAGCCTTTGTTTGCTATTACAGAGGTCAAACGTTTCCTGTAGTTTTTCACCAGGTTTGCACACACTGCAGGAGGGATCTTGGCCCACTCCTCCACACAGATCTTCTCTAGATCAGTCAGGTTTCTGGGCTGTCGCTGAGAAACACGGAGTTTGAGCTCCCTCCAAAGATTTTCGATTGGGTTCAGGTCTGGAGACTGGCTGGGCCATGCTAGAACCTTGATATGCTTCTTACGGAGCCACTCCTTGGTTTTCCTGGCTGTGTGCTTCGGGTCGTTGTCGTGTTGGAAGACCCAGCCACGACCCATCTTCAATGCTCTGACAGAGGGAAGGAGGTTGTTCCCCAAAATCTCACAATACACGGCCCCAGTCATCCTCTCTTTAATGCAGTGCACTCGTCCTGTCCCATGTGCAGAAAAACACCCCCAAAGCATGATGCTACCACCCCCATGCTTCACAGTAGGGATGGTGTTCTTCGGATTGTACTCTTCATTCTTCTTCCTCCAAACACGCTTATTGGAATTATGACCAAAAAGTTCTATTTTGGTCTCATCTGACCATAAAACTTTCTCCCATGACTCCTCTGTATCATCCAAATGGTCATATGCAAACTTAAGACGGGCCTTGACATGTGCTGGTTTAAGCAGGGGAACCTTTCGTGCCATGCATGATTTCACATCATGACGTCTTAGTGTATTACCTACAGTAACCTTGGAAACGGTGGTCCCAGCTCTTTTCAGGTCATTGACCAAGTCCTGTCGTGTAGTTCTGGGCTGATTCCTCACCTTTCTTAGAATCATTGAGACCCCACGAGGTGATATCTTGCATGGGGCTCCACTCCGATTGAGATTGACCGTCATGTTTAGCTTCTTCCATTTTCTAATGATAGCTCCAACAGTGGACCTTTTTTCACCAAGCTGCTTGGTAATTGCTCCGTAGCCCTTTCCAGCCTTGTGGAGGTGTACAATTTCGTCTCTGGTGTCTTTGGACAGCTCTTTGGTCTTCGCCATGTTACAAGTTAAAGTCTTACTGATTGTATGGGGTGGACAGGTGTCTTTATGCAGCTAACGACCTCAAACAGGTTCATCTGATTCAGGATGATACATGGAGTGCAGGTGGACTTCTAATGGGCAGACTAACAGGTCTTTCAGGGTCAGAATTCTAGATGATACACAGGTGTTCAAATACTTATTTGCAGCTGTATCACACAAATAAATTGTTAAAAAATCATGCATTGTGATTTCTGGATTTTTCTTTTTAGTTTATCTCTCTCACAGTGGACATGCACCTACGATGAAAATTTCAGACCCCTCCATGATTTCTAAGTGGGAGAAATAGCAAAATAGCAGGGTGTTCAAATACTTATTTTCTTCACTGTATATCTTTTCCTGTTTGTGCTTCATTTGTGTCGTTCCTGCTTGTCCTTCAATCGTGTGTCCTTCACATGTGTCCTTCCTATTTGTGTTCATTTGTGTCCTTTGTGTTTCCTTCAATTGTGTCCTTCATATGTGCCATTCGATTATATCTTTTCCTGTTTGTGCTTCATTTGTATCCTTCCTGCTTGTCCTTCAATCGTGTGTGCTTCACATGTGTCCTTCCTATTTGTGTTCTTTGTGTTTCCTTCAATTGTGTCCTTCATATGTGTCATTCAATTATACCTTTCTTGTGCTTTGTGCTTCATTTGTGTGTGTCCTTCCTGTGTGTTCTTCATTTGTGTCCTTTATTCCCATCAATATTGTCCTTCATTTGTGCATGTTTCATGTGTCTCATTGTGTCCTCTGTGTGCATATTTGTGTATGTTCTTCGTTTGTGTATCCTTTATGTGTGTATGCTTCAATTGTGTCCTTCAATTGCGCGTGTCCCTCAGTGTGTCCTTCAATTGTGTTCTTCATGTGTGTCCCCTTTTTGTCCTTTGTGTTTTTTATTTGTGTGTCCTTCATGTGTGTCCTCTTTTTGTCCTTTGTGTTTTTTATTTGTGTGTCCTTCATGTGTGTCTCCTTCAATGATGTCCTTAGGGTGTGTATTTCATTTGTGTCTTCAGGAGTATGCCCTTCTATTGTGGTTTTCATTTTTGTGTCATTCATGTGTGTCTCATTCAAATACTGTATGTCCTCTGGGTGTGTGTCATTTGTTTTCTACCAGTTGTGTTCTTCAGCTGTGTGTCCTTCATTTGTGTCTATTTGAATGATGTTCTTCATGTGAGTATTTCATTTGTGCCAAATGTCCTTTGTGGGTCCCTCAATTGTGCGTCTTTCATGTGTCTCCTTGTGCATATTCGTTTGTGCCTCAATTGTCTTTCATTTGTGTGTCCCCTTCATTGTGTGTCATTCAATTGTGTCCTTCGTGTGTGTGTCCTTCCTTACATGTCTTTCAATTGTCTTCATTTGTCCCACAGCACGCGGTGACACCTTTGCCGAGCTTGAAAACAACCTAGCCACAGAGGAGACGCCACTACATGTGCCCATCCCCACTATGGTGCCCACCTTCAACACGACTACCATAACCTGGGTGGAGATGACGCAGACGGCGACACCCACAAACACCCCCACTGAGGTACCTGCTGACAGAGACGTGGTGGCCTGCAGTGCTCGGCCCTTTGACGCTTTCCTGCAGCTGAAGAACGGATCTGTGTACGCATTCAGAGGTCGGCTGATGTTGATGCTGAGGTTCGCAATCTTTCCTGCATGTTTACATCTCTGCCGTCCTTCCAGGTGAATATTTCTTCGAGTTGGACGACAAAGCCGTGCTTCCTGGTTATCCCAAACTAATCCAGGACGTGTGGGGAATGGCGGGGCCCATCGACGCCGCCTTCACGCGCATAAACTGCCAGGGAAAGACGTACATTTTTAAGGTACTTATTCATTCTCGTCCTGCTGCTGCTTTGAGAAGAAGAGTCTGACCTCATGGATGCTGCCCTCCCCAGGGAAGACAGTACTGGAGGTTCGAAGGAGATGTCCTGGATGAGGGCTTCCCTTTGGACATTTCTGATGGCTTTAACGGCATTCCCGATGACATCGACGCCGCATTCGCTGTGCCTGCACCGAGTCACAGGGGCAAGGAGAAGGCCTACTTTTTTAAAGGTACAGTATCATGGTGGTAAACGGTCAAGATGCCCCCCACCCGAGATCTGCAGACACACAAAACATCATGTCTTCTGCAAATGTAGCCTAGTAGGACATACAGACATTGATTGTTTATCTGACGCGTGTTGTCAGGGGACCGCTATCACATGTACGAGTTTGTTCATCAGCCAACCCACGAGGAGTGCGTCCAAATGAGCAGGTCTTCACCCTCACTCTTGTTCTCGCGCTACACGGACCTCTTCTGCGACCACACGTGTGAGGAGCTCTTCTCCAAGCTCTTCAGCATCTCAGGTGAGGCTCATGAAAGTGTGTGCACGGCTACTTTCTTCTCCATCTTTATCCTTATCTTCATCTTTATCTCCATCTCCAATCTTCAATTCCATCTTCATCACCAGCTGTTATCGGCATCTGCAAAATTAATCTCCATCTCCACTTCTAACCTCCATCTTAATCTTTATCTCCATCTCCACTTCCAATTCCACCTCTACCTCCATCCACAGCTCTACCGCTACTTCCACCTCATCTCAATCTTCCTCACTCAGGGGGATTCCACCACTCAGGTCCACAGCTCATCAGTAAGAACTGGATGGGCATCAGCCCCCCCATAGACGCCGCCATGGTGGGACGTGTCTTCCTGAGCCCCAGACCCTCGCTAGCTCCTCCCCCTCACGCTAGGAGGCGGGGCATGTACAGGAGGACGAGACCCAGCAGGAGGTACCGAGCGAGACAAACCCGCCAAGCTATTTTTGATGATTTCTTCCTGGACTTGTTTGACTACGGCGACACATCTGAGGAGGTTTCTCAGCCGCCCCCGCCGCCTCCTCCACCTCCACCTCCTCCACCACCCAGGAGCACGCCTGTCCAATACGTGTACCTGTTCAAGAGAGGTAAGAAGACACATGGAAATAAATATGAGCATTGTTCACGTCTCTGCTGTGTGGCACGTACAGATAAGTACTACAGAGTGGACCTGCGGACGAGACGAGTGGTCGCCGCCCTGCCGCCTTACCCCCGATCCATCGCTAAGTTCTGGATGGGCTGCCAGCAGGAAGGCACTGCTGAGACGTCACGCGCTGAGAAGAGATGAGAGACGTCTTTTAGCCAATGAAACGCCTGAAGAAAGTCTTGTGTGGAAAACACACAATCACATTTGAACGTTTATTCAAGTAGATGAGCCATAAAGTTATCCACAGATGTTTAACTAGACAAATGTTCTCTCTAAGCGTGAATAAAGTCAATACATCAGCACAGTTCATCTATTTACCTTCCTTACATGTGTGTGTATGTTACATGTATGTATATGTTCAATCTATGCTAAACCAGTTATGGCATTGCAGCGTTAATTGGCGACTCCAAATTGTCCATAGGTATGAATGTGAGTGTGAATGGTTGTTTGTCTATATGTGCCCTGGGATTGGCTGGCCACCAGTCCAGGGTGTACCCCGCCTCTCGCCCCAAGACATGGGATAGGCTACAGCACCCCCCGCCACCCTCGTGAGGAAAAGCGGTAGAAAATGAATGAATGAATGAATGAATGAATGAATGAATGAATGAATGTTTACAACATATTGTTCAACAGGCAGAAACCGCTAGCATAGCAAGCTACCAAGCTCCAATTTACTTACTCTAACCTTAAGAAAGTGTTTCAAACGGAGTGGGAACTTAGTGACAACGCTAAAACTTTACTACTTCCACAAAGAATGGGAGGAGTACTTTGTTGTGTTGGACATGCCATGGCTGACTACATAGCCAGGGGTGTGACGCCCAGTGGACAGAATACATCATGTGTAGAACTTCTTTTTCAATATTTTTGACTATTTGTCCATCGTCAAGCAAGAAAGAGTAGTAATTTATTAGTTCAGAGAAAATCCCGATCGTGTGCGGGTGTGTAGGGAGACAAGAGTATCAACCATTTTAATTGTCATGAAACCGCTTGATATCTGCGTGTTTGTCTGGGTCATGACGTCATAAAAGGCACCGCTGGGATTCGAACCCAGGATCTCCTGTTTACTAGACAGGCGCTTTAACCAACTAAGCCACGGCGCCAGTTACGTTGTGGGTGAAATATTGTGTTTATGAAGGATGCCAATGTCATCATAATAAGATAAAAAGTAAGATAAAAAGTTCTGATAAAAACGTATTCAACATAAATCGTGCTTAACGTAAGTTAAGTTCAGCGATAATTAACACAGCAATAAAAATAGTGCCTCTACGGCATAATGACGTAATTCAACTGAAAGGAATATCTCCTATGTAAACATGATAATGACGTCATTTAATTTCAAAGTTCGATATAGCAACAATGTCAATGAATAGCGCTCTTACATGATAGTGCCGCCATTAAACCAAAGATATTTAATACGTAAGGTGACCACTAGATGGCAGTATTTATCACTTTAAGTACTGTAACAAATAGTTTATATTTATGATAGCATTATTTATTATATATTATTTATTATACTATTATTACATAATTATGTATATAATTATTATTATTTATTAGGTAAAAGATATATTATTCGACAATTCTTATTCGTATCAACATTTCACATTTTTCTCTTTACATTCCACTTTTCTCTCTTTCTTTAAATGTGATCCTGACGTGTTTTGAACCAGGAGTGTACACAGACAGGTGTGAAGGACGTCGCTGCCACCCCTCTGTCCCTTCTCGAGTCTTGTAATGCGTTAAGAAACTATTTGTTATAGTTAAAAGGTGTGATGACGTCACATAGTGGTTCCTAGTTCACTACTTGTCACATGATGAGGACGTCAATATCCAACAATATTAATTTTAATGTCACATAAACACAAGAAAGACAGTAATACCAGGAAGTAGGTAGGTACTTAAGTTTAGGCAAATGGCAAAAAAGACAATTGTCGAGACATTGGAGACCACGCCCACCAAGAGGCGGGACTAACGGGGCAGCCTGTGCCGTCTTCTGCTGCTGTCAGTCAAAGTCCAGTCGGCCAGCTCGCTGATCCCACCAACACGACCCGCTAAAGTCCCCTCCACAGAACCGGAAGTGTCCGAGGTAAGACCAAGACGGCCACGCGACGTGTTTGTGTTCGATGTCGACTCAGAAACCGGAAGCATCGTGACGCCGTCAAAACAAAAGGCTAGAAAATAATACCCGCTGCTCACATTTCGTCCCCTTTGTGCACCGTTAGTGTGCGTGTGCGTGTGCTCGCTCTTTGTGACGCGATTGTTGGTGTTAAGCCGGCCCGTAAACTCTGCGAGTGCGCACAAGAGATCAGCAGTCCAGAACAAACGTCTTGAAAAGTCAGAACCACTGTCATGTTCAAGTGTGTTCTTGAGTCCGCTGCTCCTCAGGAGCAAGCGTTTTCTCTGCCCTCACCTTGTGGTTCTGACTGTGTGCCAGGATGTCTCGGGAGCAGCAGGCGGTCGCCCGGGCCAGAAAGGCCTTCCAAACGGGTCGGTCCAAATGTTTGGAGCACCGCATCCGGCAGCTGAAGAACCTGCAGTGTTTCTTCACAGAAAGACACAGGGAGATCTCAGAGGGCATCAAGAAAGACCTCAACAAGGTGAGTGGACTTCCAGGTGGCATGGTTCCAATAACTGGACTTCCATGGCTTATTACTGCTGTGTTAACGGGCTATTAAACAGAGGCCGGCACAGACCTGGTTCTGGTTGGGTCTCATTAAGATGGTTTCTTGCAGAGCGATGTAGTGGTCCAGCTGTATGAGATCCTCGGGCTGGAGGAGGAGATCAGCCTGGCCATCAGGAAGCTGAAGGAGTGGGCGGCGCCTCGGCCTGTGGAGAAGAACCTGCTAACGCTGTCGGACACGGTCTACATTAAACCAGAACCTCTGGGTGTGGTCCTCATCATTGGGGCCTGGAACTACCCGTGGGCTGTCACCTTGCAGCCCCTCATTGGCGCCATCGCTGCCGGTAAGAATGGACTGCCTCCAAACGTGTGTGATGACCTTTGAGTCACATACACACTTCGCACACAAGGGATCAAATAGTGTTAATATTTTATCACTAGTGTGTCCGCTTGTCATGTGATCATGTCACTTCCTGATTCTGGCCAGTGTTCGTGTGACTGGGTCAAAGGTTGGCCAGTGGATTTGAGTGATAGGGCATGAAATGAGCCGAGTCAGCACAAAATAGCTGTGTTGGTGTTGAGGGCAAGACAAGGAACGAGCGCATGCATAACGACGCTTTGTCATGCAAACACTAAGTGTGTGTTAGCATGACACTGCAGGCTGTGGTGCGTGGGGCCTCCATGTGTGGACTTCATGCTAAAAAGTCACACTGCACTAAAGTATTGGGACACAGCTCTGGATGTGGATGGAAGTTGGTGTGGTAGAACCAGCCCCATCATCATCACTTGTTTCCGAGACCCCTAACCTTACAAACCTACCAGGAAGAGTGTGTGTTGTGTGTTTAAGGAAATGCATGAGTGGGAAATGGGAGGCTAGAAAGGCAGCCTGAGGCTTAGGAGCTAAGAAAATAGTAAATGAATAACTGTTGTAATGCTGTATGTCAACATGTGACACATGAAAGCAACATGGCTACCTGAGCTGCCCGGGGAACCTCAGTACTTGTTCTTGTGGTACATCAGGTAATGCTGCAGTAATCAAGCCCTCTGAGGTGAGCGCGCACACGGCCAAGGTCATGGAGGATCTTCTGCCGCTCTACATCGACAAAGTAAGAACATCTTCATGTTGCTGCTGTAGTAGTAGTGGTAGTATTAGTCATCTTTTTAGTATCTGTGTAGCAGTTGTTGTATTAGTTGTATTTGTATTAGGGCCAGTTTTAGTAGTAGCAGTAGTAGTTTTAACTGTAGTATAACATCGTAGTTGTAGTGGTACTAGTAGTAATAGTTGTAATTGGAATTGTAGCTAGAGTAGGTGTAATAGTAGTAACATAGTCTTGTAGTACTTCTAGTAGTTATTGTTATAGTAGTAGTTGTTGTTTGTGCTATGCTGACGTGTGACACCCACCTAGGAGCTCTACCCGGTGGTGACCGGCGGCGTGCCAGAGACCCAGGAGCTGCTGCGGCAGAGGTTTGACCACATCTTCTACACGGGCAACAGCGCGGTGGGAAAGTTGATCATGGCGGCTGCCGCTAAGCACCTAACGCCCGTCATACTGGAGCTGGGAGGCAAGAGTCCGTGTTACATCGACAAGACGTGCGACATCAGTATCGCTTGCAGGTTTGCACACAGAAACTCTAGAACGTTCCAACATGGCGGCCTACTCGTAAGGTTGTTTACTTTGTAGGCACGGGGCGAGTACACCAAGTGTGGTCCAACATGTTGACTATGTAGTAAGGTAGTGTGTACTTTGTAGACGTGTGGCTTGGGGCAAGTACACGAACTGCGGTCAGACCTGCATCGCCCCAGACTACATCCTATGTGAACCCGCCATTCAGGACAGCGTCATCGAAGAGCTGAAGAGGGCCATCAAGGTACTGCATGATCTTTACGGTCAGTTCCAAAACCCAAAGTTTTGACGTTTTCTGGCAGGAGTTCTACACGGATGACCCAAAGACGTGCTCGGATTATGGACGCATCATCAACCAGCGCCACTTCAAGAGGATCATGGCGTTCATGCAGGACAGCACGGTCGCTGTGGGCGGAGACAACGACGAGGACAAGTGCTACATAGGTGATGGTCCTGAACCACGAGCATGTGAACCCACACGGTCCAACTGGCTCCTAACAGCACATGTGCTCTAGCTCCCACCGTGCTGCGGGATGTGAAGCCTGACTCCAAGGTGATGCAGGAGGAAATCTTTGGACCCGTCCTCCCCATTCTTCCCGTCAGCGGTCCGGAAGACGCCATCCAGTTCATCAACAACAGAGAGAAGCCACTTGCTCTCTACATCTTCTCTTCCGACCAAAAGGTAACGCTGACTCTTTGACTTGTTATTGTGCAAGCAGGTCCAATGAGGGCGTTACACAAACATGGACTTTGTTTTTTTCACGCACGGGTGTCAAACTCTAGCCAAGGAGGGTGGAGTCACTGCAGGTTTTCTTTTTTCGTCGGTCATTAAAGCAGGTGAACGATCAACACCTCATTGAATTTGAGGGATGGAGCTCATCAATTAAATCATCTTCTGGAGAAAACCTGCAATGTGGACTGAGAGTCCACTATGGCACGAGTTTGACACATGTGCTCTAACGTGTCTGTTATCTGGGCCAAGGTTATCCAGAAAATGAATGACGAAACATCCAGTGGGGGTCTCCTGGCCAATGACTGTCTGGTGCACTACTCTGTCAGCTCACTGCCTTTTGGGGGCGTTGGTGAGTGCACACGCACACACATAACTTGGTGATAAGAGTTCAACCTTCAGACTGCCGTGGAACTTGAGTCCACTTGTCCTGTTGTCAGACCTTCAAACTCAAGAGACTGTAGTCCTGCACTTTGTTGGAATGTTGCCCACCATCCACGATCATTATGTGACACCTGAACACATCTCTGTCTCTTTTCTGTGCGTTCTAAAGATACAAAAACAGATAAAAAGAGACAAGAATGCACTTAACGAGACGCACCTATTCCACCTATAAAGCCTTCTGACAAAAAAATTCAAACTGCCAAATACATCATGTGACCTGCTTCTTCCCCAAGCTACAGCTTGTCATTATTGATATTAACATTGTTACACCGAAACGCTACACTACTGGCATACACCTGGCAACACCACTAGCTAGCTATTTGCTTCACCAAACTCACAGAATCAAGCCACTACCGAGCGTTAATGTTATATATTGTAGCTGTTTTGCTGCTAGGTGTAGCATACAAAACGTAACTCCCTGCTATTTATTTAAAGTATTTCAAGTTCTATCAAGTTCTATTAAGTTTTATCATTAATGCTAGTAAAATAAGGCTATTTTCCCTTACATTATTACCTTATTCTTGTAAAAGTACAACTTTTTCTCTTAATATTTTTTTTACTATAATCTTGTAAAATTCCTGCTGATTTTTTTGTTAGAGATTATTGTTAAATTCTATTTTTAGAATGTGCCGCGGGCCAATAAAAAAATTAATTTGCTATGGGCCACTAATGGCTCCCGGCTGCACTTTGGACACCCCAGGACTAGCGGCCTGAAGAAGGTCTTCAAGCCTTCATGTTTTTAGTCTTGTCCTTTGAAGCCTCCTTGTACTCCATGTCGTGTTGAACAAAGGATTTCTCCAGACCTTTACTGCTCCCAACGTTGTTGAGAGGTGCCGCCATGCAGCGTGGACTGCTCTTCAGTCTTGTCATTGAGGTCCACGTGGTGAAGGTGTGTGATGTCCTGCAGGTAACAGCGGAATGGGCTGCTATCACGGCAAGTTCACCTTTGACCAGCTGAGCCACCTTCGAGGATGCCTGATCAAGAAGCTCAACATGGAGAGCATGAACGACATGCGCTACCCTCCTCACACGGCCAAGAAGCTGGGCTGGGCGCGCTTCTTCATCCTGAAGAACATCAACCTGGGCTGGATTGGCCGCATGCTGCTGCTCTCCGTCATGGCCGTGGTTGCGGCCGTGGTCATACAGGTGAGGATGTTGCTGCTCAGCCCCCCCCCCCGCAGGTGGAGGCAGGAGGTGACTCACGATGGTGCTGTCTTTCAGAAGTATCTGCGTTAAGATGACCTGCTGCTTTCCAGCCGGCCCGGCCCTCAGCACTCTCAACCGACTAAACCAGCTGATTCGTATATTTGCACAAATATTTAGCTGCTGTCCTTATTTTACATTTCAATACGTAGCTCATCTTAAACTTGATTTCAACTTTGAACTGACTTTCTAATATAAAAACCTGCGTGAGGAAGACGTTTCTAAGTGAAGGAACATAGAGGTTTGTTTGTTTTAAATCATGAAGTAAGCTTGGTTCTTGGTTCTGAGTCCGTTTCATTTCATTGGCATCTGGTCTGGAGACACCAGAAGGCTCTGACCCAGCACTAGTTTGTCTTTTATGTCAGTAACTGTAGTTACTAACTTTTTACCACAAAGGAAAAAATGGGCTTTCTATTTTGATTTTTAAAAAGAATGATAATAATGCTTAGGATTAATATTTGAATAAATACTGCCATGCATCAATCTCCAGTCTTTTTTTTTAAGGTAGACATCTTCATACCTAAAATAATGAATTAGACAAAGCCTTTCCCAGCAGGTGTGTGTGTTTTTGTTCCACCCACCTCCCATGCAGGATGACGAGCCGCTCTCCGCCCTTTTGCAGCTCCTCTAAAAGTAAGCAGGTTGCCGGCAGAACCATCAGTGTTTTGTTCTGAAGCTGGAACCTATCATGGATCTCCTCTGCCTGATGGTTGGTCTTCATCTTGTCTCTGTGTGCACAGGTAGGACAATGGAACACCTTCTGTCTATAGATTAACTTTAAGCGGCTACATCACAGGAGTCCAACATGCAGACCTGGGATGAGCTTCTTAAACGACCCTCAACTTATTACATGAACACAATGAGATATTAGCTAATAAACAAATTAGCTTTGTCACCTGTATTATAAAGACGTGGATCTTTACCATATATGGACCTATATTGGATCGCTCTACTCAAGACATGGCATTGGGATTTGTCCCAATACTTTTGTCTGTAGGGTGGACAATAAAGGGCACAAAAGACTCCTATTTAGCATGCTTTCAAAAGGTCTTTAAAGTGTCACATGACCAAAGACAAGAGGGCCGTGTTAGCATCCGAGGGACAGGTGTAGATTGCACCTTAGAGCTCATAAGTTCTCACCAACACACAATGTCATGTTGTGCGTGGGAGGTCAGGGGTCAGTGAGAAGGTGCCAAACATCAGTCATTAACCAGAGAAGAACAAAGCTCATAAGTTCTCACCAACACACAATGTCATGTTGTGCGTGGGAGGTCAGGGGTCAGTGAGAAGGTGCCAAACATCAGTCATTAACCAGAGAAGAACAAATAATTGTATGTGTGTGTGTGTGTGTGTGTGTGTGTACAGCTCAGCGGTGCTACCAGAACCAGTACTCCTGTGATGACACCTGCAGAGGTAAGACCGCATGGATGTGTCTTACAATTACCCGGATGTGCATTTGCCCGACTTACGTTCATATATGTAGTGACACTTTTACACCAGAGGGAGGCGCTATATATCTCAGTTACCTGACAGTAACCGCAGCCACTTCATTAGGTAGACCAGTGGTGGGCAAATACTTTCACTTGTGGGCCGCATTGAGGAAACAAAATTGTCCGGGGGGGCCAGAACATATATATGTATATATATATATATTTAACTCACACACTATTTAATACTTATAATTTTCCTTGAATTTTTTTTTGTCTAATTTTATCTGTAAGTGTTATATACTATCAGCTGTATGTTTTCATGTCCCTTTTTTTCAGGAGCACTTTAAACATCACACCACATCTAACTACGTCATTTAATTTGACAGTTTTGTTGTTTTTTTTTTACTAAATAAGACTTGCAAGTCATGTTGCCAGTTTGTATGTTAAAAGTTGAAATACTTAGAAAGCAACTGGCGGGCCGGATTCAAACGCTTGGTGGGCCGCATGTGGCCCCCGGGCCGTAGTTTGCCCACCCCTGAGGTAGACAGTCCAGTAAGCTCATGAACACTGACACATGATCTGCTTGTATGACGTTAGCGTGTTAATGCTAATGTTATGTAGCATCGGTCTGTTTTTGACGCATGCTGTCATGCAGACCCGGGCCACTGGGCGGCCCAGTTTCCTCGCTGTGGAGGACTTCGCCAATCTCCCATCAACATCGTGAGCAGCAAAGTGCACGTGAACACGGCCCTGCCCCCCCTGGAGTTCATAGGTCACACAGACCGGATCAACATCACGGTTGAAAACAAAGGACACTCTGGTGATGCGCCGTCCGCCATCTTCACTCACCATTATGGCTCCTCATTCTTCTTCTTCTTCTGTTCCTTCAGCTCACTTTCACCTTCCTCAGTCGGTCAGGCTAACTGGGGGCGCTCTGCCGGGTCACTACAGGGCCGCTCAGTTTCACTTTCACTGGGGGGCCAGCGGGACACCTGGATCAGAGCACACCATCGATGGAGAGAGGTTCCCTATGGAGGTAAACAGACTGTGTGCAAACTACCAAGTACACTTAAGTTAGTAAAGTGTACTAACTGATGTATTGTATTTAAGACATGTCTACATAGCTATACACACAAACAATGACTTGTGTAAAATATGAGCCAATCATGAGGTTGCTTGTGCATCAGCTTCACATCGTACACATCAAGGAGCCCTACGGATCTCTGACAGAGGCGGAACACGACATGTCAGGAATTGCCCTGTTGGCCTTCCTCTTTGAGGTACTGCTACCTTCTCAGGTATGTTAGCATGTGTGGACAGATGATGGGCGTTCCGTTCACAGGAAACGAGCGAGGATCATCCTCACCTGGACGCCGTCATAGCAGCTTTGGGCCAAGTGCAGCACAATGGTACACATGATGCCAACGCAGGAGAATTTCCTTCACTTGTACTCATCTTCTTCACCAAGGCACCACAGCGGTGATAGCAAACTTTCAGCTCAGCGACATCATTCCCTCCTCCAAGGACCTGCACGCCTACTACCGTTACGTGGGTTCCATGACCACGCCAGGATGCGAGCAAGCCGTTGCCTGGACCGTCTTCCATAAGAGGCTGGCAGTCAGCAGTCGGCAGGTGAGACCCTCAGTGGACGCTCACCTTCATCATCATACACACACGAACATATGGATAGGTTGTGGTAGTTCAACCTTCATGAAATATCCCATTCTGCTCAGCTGGATGCTATCGTCCAGCAGTGTCGCTTCTGGACAGGACAGCCCATGATGGACATCTTCAGGCCCACTCAGCCCCTCGATGGACGGGTTGTGTACCGCTCCAACTTGGCTGCGACTCTGAAAGGAACCTGCTCGTGGTTTGATCTTTTCTCTCTGGTGCTCACAACATTGGTTCTGATCGAGTAATAAGCACACGCCCTCATACACACAGCACACTGATCCTTATTTTTTCCACTGATCCTTTTAATATACATATTTTATGACATGAAATTATAGAAATGTTGACTGATTAGCACTTTGATTTGCCTTAGTGCAGCTTCATGTGTAATTGTAAAGTAAATAAACTGTGATTGCAATATTAATAATAAATGTACATTTTCCTGCTTCAATCATGATTTGGGTCCAGTCAGTCAACCTGATTCAGAGTTCAAAGTTGTGAACGTTTTCTGTTGCGCCAGCCACGTGCGCATGTGTTGTACCTGTTCCCCAACACTGCTCCTGGCTGTGCCGCCTGTGGCGCTGTACTGTTCCACGCTGCTACTGTAGTCCCACACAGACGCCACGTCGCTTTCAAACAGCGGGCTGAAGACACAGACAATGTCATGACCGACTGCGTGTGTGTTCGATAGTGTACGTGTGTGTGTGTGTGTGTGGTTAGAGACAATAACCTGATAGCGGTGAGGTCATCCAAGGTGAGTTGGGTCAAGGTAACATTTCGTGACTCAGCTGTGAAAACGACTTTACCCGACAGAGCGTGAGCATCCCTGAACGGCACCTGGAAACATTTAAACACGCTTCATTAGGTCAACTCTATACGAAGCATTAACTGAACGTGTTTATGATGGACATGAGGAAGGAGCACCTCACCCCCTTCCTGACAAGATAGTAGGCAAGGTCAGTCGCCAACATATCCGCACTCAACGCCGCCTCCATCACGCTCGCATTGATCTGAAACAGAAGCACACACACACCACCTCCACCTCTTATTTATCATGTGTAGGTAGTAGAGAAGCTTTGACCTCTAACCTGAAGGGTGGAGATGACCCCAGTGGTGACCTGCAGCACGGCGTGGACAGAGTCATAGCAGTCAAACATGGCCTCCTTGTCTTCCTGAGGAAAACGCCCACCACACAAACACGTCACAGAGGTCACATGGAGAGGTGAAGGTCATGTTGGTACCTGCAGGTCCTTGTTGTACGAACTGGGCAGGCCCTTCAAGGTCATCATGAAGCCTGCACACTGCAACGCCACTGAACATTCAATGCATCGCTTTTGGAGAAAGGACTTTGAGACGTGTGAAAAGCAAGAGGTCTTACTCTGCCAAAGACTCGTCCTGCCTTGCTTCTGATCAGCTCCAGACTGTCAGCGTTCTTCTTCTGGGGCATCAAACTGCTGCCTGTGCTGGACGTGTGCACATGCAAACAATAAGGAAGAAGGAACATTTGTTCTTTGTTGGCTCCCCACTGCAGGTGTCAAGTGACTGCTAAAAACACACAAACACTTCAGCGACAAAGACGTGGTGAGGAGATAAAGCACTACCACAACGTGTGTGACATCATGTCATTGTACCTTTTACAAGCTCTGTGCACACAAGCTAGAGAAAGGACACCCAGCTAAAATGAACACATTGTTGCTTTGAATCTATCAGAACCTTTATCTGTTCATGAAGTTGCTCTTGTGTACACACAACAAAGATAATGACAAACTGACCTGTAGGCATCAGACAGCGTGACGAATGAGAACTCTTTGGTGCTGTAAAGCAGAAGGTCCTCAGCCATCTTACTCAGGTGAGTCAAACACAGCGAGGCCCAGAACAAGAACTCCACTAGCACAAACACAAACACATAATTAACGTAAATTTCACAGACAGCTCACTGACTTGCTGTTAAACGTACCAACAAAATCTCGTTGTGCTGTGGCGTCCATGCTGTTCAAGCTGATTTCATCAAAAGACAACTCTGTCAGCAACAAACGCTCCTGTCACTCACTTCATTCAAAAACCACGAGTGAAATCAAACACCAACACTGACAATTTTTTGGGGCGTTTCTGACCTCTTCGTAGCAGCTCCCTGTCGATGTTAAACGGCGTTCCAGCGATGGCGCCGCTGAAAACAGCAGGAAGTGACCACACATTGCATGTGTCGTTAAGTTACCCAAGGTGTGCGCGTATACCTGCCCAGAGGTAAGACGTTCACTCTCTTCTTGATCTCCTGCAGACGCTCCACATCCCGCCTCAAAGCCACAGCGTAGCTTCACGTCCCACAGGACGCAAGGAGGAAGATGGGAAAGATGTGAGCCGCTGACTGTCACATGAAGACAGGAGAAGACTTGAAGCTGACCTCAGCATCCAGTGGCTCCATCTGATTGGCTGAGCTCTCTGCATGTGTGTGTAACCAGGAAACAGTACGTCTATCTCCCTGGGGTTCAGACGAGCATTAAAGAGATGTCATGTCAACATCTGAGAGCGTCCATGTGCTGTGGCCTTACGCAGCAGCCCGCTCCACCGTGGTGGAGATGAGCAGCAGAGCGCTGTCCGTCAGGGTGGAGATGGCGTCACGCAGCCACAGGCGCATGTCGGTCACCACCTGAGGCACAAACACTTGAGAAGGAGCCAAACAGAAAATGACATACATTCCCCTAGCCTTGCCCCAACCTGGTCGTTCCTGCTCCTTCCTGTGTGTAGCTTCCCTGCAGCGGTGCCAATCAGCTCCTGCAAACACACACACAGATGTACTAAAAACCACACACACATATACATACACTGTACAGTCGTGTGAAAAAGTGTTTTCCTGTCTTCCTCATGCACGTTTCTCACGCTTATATGCTTCAGACCATCAAACTAATTTAAATATTAGTCAATGGCAACAAAACTGAACACAAAATGCTGTTTTTAAATGAAACGTTTTCTTTTTAAACATAAATATACCTTCACTGAAATTAAGAAATCTAAAACCATTTTTAAAGCTTTTGGACTCCAGCAAACCACAGTGAGAGCCATTAAGCTGTTATGCACACGTGGCAAAAACATGGAACAGTGGTAAAACATCCCAAGAGTGGCTGGCCAACCACAATGACTCCAAGAGCGCAGCGAAGAGGTCACAAAAGACCCTACAACAACATCCAAAGCACCGCAGGCCTCACTTGCCTCAGTTAAGGTCAGTGTTCATGACTCCACCATGAGAAAGACAATGGACAAAAACGGCCTGCATGGCAGAGTTCCAAGAACAAAACCATTGCTGAACAAAAAGCACATTAGGCTTGGTAGGTAAGGTAAGGTAAGGTAAGGTAAGGTAAGGTAAGGTAACGCTGCATTTGAGAAAAAGAACATCATACCAACAGTAAAATATTGTGGTGGTAGTGTGAAGGTCTGGGGTTGTTTTGCTGCTTCAGGACCTGGACGACTTGCTGTGTTAAATGGAACCATGAATTCTGCCGTCTACCAAAAACTCCTGAAGGAGAATGTCCGGCCATCAGTTGGTGACCTGAAGCTGAAACCAACTTGGGTTCTGCAGCAGGACAATGATCCAAAACACACCAGCAAGTCCACCTCTGGATGGCTGAAGAAAAACAAATGAAGACTTTGGAGTGGCCTAGTCAAAGTCCTGATTTGGATTTTCTTTTCCTCTCATGATAATGAAAAGTTTCATTAAAAAATGAAATTTGTGTTCCGTTTTGTTGTCACTGACTTACATTTACATTTGTTTGATGATCTAAAACAAAAAAATCAGAAAGGGGCAAACATTTTGTTTAGATTTTGGCTTTTCAAGGCTGTTGTACTAATCATTGATAACTGCGTATTTCACTTTAATGTTTTTATGTTGGAAATAAATTGCTTACTTAAAGGGGATCGACTATGCAAATTTCTTCGACCCTTTGTATCGAGTTGTGGTCTCCTATAGAGCAGCTACACACAATAACCACAACAGAAAATGTTTTAGAGTTTGCAGAATCTGCACCTATTCCAGCTGGATTTCCTTTGATTTGTGCTTCCTGCCAAAACTTCCATGCGCAAACCTCATTATCTGAAACTTTGGCATTGTTTAACACGAGAATACAACATTCTAACTACATTTATGGGTCAGAAAATGGAAAAAACATAAAAGATGTTTTGTCTCACTTCCGTCTCTTCTTCTTGCATTTTGAACCTTGACTTTGAACCTCATCAAAATCCAACAGTGCAAAATGTAAACGCTTGCAATTTTTAAACTGGTCTTAAATGAAATTACCTTGAGTCTGCGCTCATTGGCAGTGTGTATGTCTTCGTCATCAGCTTTGATCACAAACACACCTTTGGTCCACTCCTCAGAGATCTGCACATGCACATGTGGACCGCACTCAGTAAGACCAGAACCAATAAAACCATTAATAACATGTACATGAAAGTGATGGTCCCAACATCTTGTGAGAAAAGTGGATTTTTGCTTATTATGTGTCCCTAGATAAACAGCAGCAGGGCCCCTAACCTTTCAACTCAGACATGAATGTGTGAGTCAAGCATCTGGCCGCTGCCACGTGACCTTGTTGCTGTTGTCCAACTCCCTTAGCATCAGCAGAATGTGGAGGAATGCGGTGCCACTGCATCTATTAACTCCCTACAGACCCACACACACTGCAGGGAGTGAGTTGTACCTACTGTGTGTGTGTGTGTGTGTGTGTGTGTGTGTGTGTGTTTGTGTGCAAGTGTGCGCACCTGGTCCAACCCTTGTAGAATCTGTGTCTTCTCCTCTGTGGTGACCAGCTTGGCCCCTTCCAGAGCTTTCACGTAGGCTTTGCTGCCTCTGATGTCAGCGTCCCACATCCTCTGGTCGTAAGCGATGGACGCGTTGAAGCGCTCCATCACAGGGTCAATGGCGCCCACAAAACGACCCCCCCACAGTTTGGAACCCTGACAGGTTGACACACAAGCACAGTCTGTTAGTATAATAACACTATTGAGTGCAAGTGAAGGATTTTAATCAGATTACAAAAACAGACAGAAAGTTTGCAAAAGCAGCTGAACTTCTGGCCAAATATGGACCCTCAGTGGTCACATTATTAAGCACACCAAACGTTCTGTTGTTCGATGTAAAAAAAAAAAACTTAGTTTTTGATTAGTTTGATGTTTTACCTCTGCAGTTTCCATCTTGAATTCAGATAGTTTCTTGAGCTTGTTGTTGAATGCAGAATCTTGTAAATCAATGACAGTCAATAGCAAAACGTTTCACACAGTCAAACCACCAGTCAAACTCGTTTAGCGTGAAGGTGTCAACATTTAAAGACCTTGTTATATGGAACAAACCACCCACCCTTACTGCTAGCTGGTACTACTATTACCGATACTATTAGCATTTTCATTACATACATTACATACATTACATACATTACAGTACGTAGCTAGCTAACAGTATGAAACAAATGTTCCAAACGTCTTCACCCCACAGACATGGTGTTGATAAATGTGAATTAGCACCAGAAAACATAACATACGACAATTTATAAATACATTAGAATAGATAACTCACCTAGCGACAGACTCAGACAGACAGGCTCACGTCTTGCTCCGTGGAGCGAAATGCATTCTGGTATATCGTCATCAAAAATACCTTTGCGTTATCCAGATGAGGAAAAAAGATTAAATCAATCAATTTGATATATGCCATTTTAGCAATGACGTGCAAAATTGTGATGTGTTTTATTTTTTGAGTTAGTAACAGGTAGTAGTCACCAACCGCGGAACCAAAGAGGTCTAACCCTTTGTTTCACACGGATATTTTTATGTTGGACCATACTTACAAAAAGCTTCGCAACATGGAAGTGTAAGAATATATTGTTTTATTCTGTAGATTTCATTTTTTACCTGTAAGAAAATGCGTTTAATTCATGTATAGATTGGAATGTTGTAGAAATAGTAGTTGATATTAGATTTCTTCGGTTTCTGATAGTTGATCTATCGAAGCACGAAATTAACTCCCACCCATTTTCTATACCATCTTCATTGGTGTCACGGGTTAGCTGGAACCTACCCCAGCTGACTTCGGGCGAGAGTGTCGCCAACCTATCGCATGAAATGAACTACATTGTAGCGTAATACATTGTGTCATAGAATAGAATAACAAATTATATTAGTATGACTAATAGTAGACAAAATGAGGGTTTAATCATGTATAATACTTTTTTTCATAATTAGGAAAAATGCAAATGCTGCCATGCTCAGTAACTATGAGGTAAAGCAATATTTAATATATATATTATATATCTTTATTTGAGATGTTTTTTTCAGTGGAGTGATATTTGTTTAAATGTGTGTCAGGTGTTCAAGCTCCTGACAGACCTGAAGGGACAGAGGAGCGAAAGCGGAAAGAGCAAACACAGCATTGGGCAGCAGAACCTCAACACCATCATGTATGAGGTGAGTGCATGACGTCATCTGCTGCCAGCAGGACTCTCATCAAGCTCTTCTCTTGTATCTTACACACACACACACTTACTTGTCTCTCTCTTGTCTACGCATGGCAGACGCTGAATTATTTGTCCAAGAGTCCATGTAGCCGACAGAGTCCAGAGATAGTCAAGGAGTTTCTGTCCACCATGAAGCACCAGAAGCTGACCAAGTCAGTTGAAGCGTCTTCCAGAGATCAAACATGAGACGTTGTCATGTGATGTTGTGTGTTTATTATCAGGGCTGAGAAACTGCAGCTCATGAACCACAGACCACAGACAGCAGTGGAGATGCAGCTTGTGAGTGAATGTCTTCATCGTGTCATATTGTGTTCTCCGGTAGTGAGCTCTACATTCCATATACAATGTGAGTGTACATCATGTTGTCGTTTGCTGCTCAGATGGTGGAGGAGAGCGAGGAGCGCCTGTCAGAGGAGCAGATTGATGAGCTCATCCAGACCATTTCACAACTTTTACCTGGTGATCCCGAGCAGGAAGATGCTGCTCCTGCTGACGCGGAGGTAGCTTGAGGACCGCCGGAGCAGAATTTGTGACTATTTTGTGTTGCTGCTGAATGAGACCGCCACGTAGAAGCATGACGGCGGCGCTGTTAAGCAGGCTAAATGGTCTGTTTCAACAATACGGATTGGCTGAGCCGACATTTGACTAGAGCCACCCAATGTGCAGTCAATTTTGGGTCAGGGTGGTCTTTGAATGCATCACAAAGGTGAGGGTGTTTTTTCTGTAAGATGGGATGGTTTACAAAATAAAAAAATATCCAAATGACCTGTGCTCACTTTGATTCTTCCATGTGTAGCCCTCTGTAGAAAAAGTTTGGTAAAAAAAAAATCAATTTAACATTTTGTCAGGAGTCTATATTCAAAACATTAAAGTGTAGCTTTAATGAACGACTCGATGAACAAGATAGTCGCACGTGCACTAATGATGTCACATCACAGAACAATCGGTTTTGAACTTCCTGTTGCATCATTTTCCTGTTTTCACACACATCTCACTGTGAGGCAATGTGAAGGTTGCAGGATTTATTCCCAGAAAATGAAATGACAATCTTGAAAATGTCAGCCATTAGCTTCCTGTTGTTGCACACAACAAATAAACTGCACTCGGTTCACAGTAACAGCTAATGTGTTTGCTCCTCACACACACAAATCAAACAAGAAGCCATCAAGCCAGCCAATGACAGAAAAACGATGCAGCCCTTATCCATCTCCATTATTTGCACCACATCCTGTGTGGCCATCTGCTGGTAAAATCAATCATTTATTATTTATTGGCATGTATTATTTAGCATGATTCATATCAGCTGCATGCTACCTTGTTGCTCTGCAAAGCTCATTAAAAGGCTAAGGTTGTAACATTAACGAGGAAAGTGCATGACTTTAGGGGGTCTTATCGCCCGTGGGGGCTCTCAGTGAACATAATCGATGAGGTACATTATTTTTTTTTTATCTCCAGCGCGGAAGTAGAAAAAAATATGTACTATGACGGAATACACTTTAAAGGCCTCCACCAATAGGAAGGGTCTATACAGATGTGCTCGACCAATAGGCGCCTAGCTCTCCCCGGGCTGCGTTGGTCTTTTCTTGTGTTTTTTCGTCCTCCATAGTGAACTGGACCCGAGCCTACTAGTCTAAAGTTCCACACGAATCAGGGTCTCTTCTTCGTGACTCAATGGCGCAGACATTTCCACGGATAGATTCGCTGCAGCAGAGGAGCTGAGAGGTTCCGAACGCTTCTGTGCTGCTTTTTTTCCTCCACATTTTTCAGGAGGGGGTGAGTCAAGTCCATTGGAACGGTTCCGATGTGTTCACGACGCTAGCTAGCCAGTATTATGTCGTCTCTCGTTCACCTGGTGGCTCGGTGCCGACGTGGTGATGATGATGTTGCTGGGCCTTCACGAGATGTTTGTGTATCACGGTGGACTTGTTGATGTGTGTGTGTTGTGTCCATGCATCAGAACCCTTTCCTCAGAGGAGAATATACAAGCCCATTTGTGAGTGTGTGTGTGTGTGTGTGTGTGTGTGTGTGTCACCCCCCCCCCCCCATGCCGAGTCAGTAGCAGAACCACAAAGCAGTTCAGGAGATAGTGCTAATGGACCTTCCCAGTCCAAACAACAAAGTTGGGAAAAAGGGGAAGTGGATCCAACCTGACAAAAGCGCCAGTCAGCACTTAGTGGGGAAGAAATGAGGAAGTGTGTGGTTCTGTTGGGTCGATAGTAACGTGAGCTGCTAGCTGGGCTCAAACTGTCAATGAGAGTGAAAACACCAGAGACGTTTAATTGGTGGCGGCGCCGTGCGTGGGTGTTGTGAACTCTGATCCGGTCCAATTCCCCGAGCATGCCGACGAGCACTGAAGCGAAGGTTCTGAAGAGCTTTTAAAGAGAACTCGGTGCACACTGGTGGTCACATGATGTGTTTCTGTTGCTCCAGGTGGACAAGATGGACTCGACCTGGCCGACGAGTGCGGCGGGGCCCACCCCGACTCACCCCTGAGTGCGCCTTCTGGACAACAGGACTTATTGAGTGTGCCTGTTGACCTTGAAAAATGAGAGTGAGCAGGTCTAACGTCCTCCTAGGCTGTGTCCTCCTTTGCTCTGCTTCCTTGCTCTACCTGGGGCTCAGCGGCCTCGACTGCCCCCAAAAAAGCCACCGCTTGCGCTGGGCAGAGCTCCATCGAGCCTCGGCCAACCACAACACGTCGCTGATGGAGCATCTCCCAGAGGACACGCCCCTCATCTTTATCGGCGGCTTCCCCCGCAGCGGCACCACCCTTATGCGGGTCATGCTGGACGCCCACAATGCCGTGCGCTGCGGCGAGGAGACCCGCGTCATCCCACGCCTCCTCACCATGCGTGCCTCCTGGAGCCGCTCGGTCAAGGAGCGCATCCGGCTGGACGAGGCCGGTGTCACCGACCAGGTTCTGGACTCGGCAGTGCGCTCCTTCCTGTTAGAGGTGACATCATCACAGGTAGAATGTCCCGGACTATCCACATCTGACATCACAGTGATGTTGTTGCAGGTGATCGTGGGTCACGGAGAACCCGCTCCTCGTCTCTGCAACAAGGATCCTTTTGCCTTGAAGTCGCTGACCTACTTGGCCCACATCTTCCCAAAGAGCAAGTTTGTCTTGATGGTACGAGACGGACGAGCCTCCATCCACTCGGTCATCTCTCGTAAGGTGAGGTCGTGTTGTCTGAGGCTCAGCCTCATGTTGCTATGGTGACATCATGATGCGTCATCCTGCGTCCACGCTGACGACACGTGTCTCTCATCCTTAGGTCACCATCTCAGGCTTTGACCTCAACAACCATCGAGATTGTCTGAGCAAGTGGAGCGGCGCGGTGGAGACCATGTTCAATCAGTGCGTGGCGGCCGGCGAGGACCGATGTCTGCCCGTGCGCTACGAGCACCTGGTCCTCCACCCCGAGCAGGAGATGAGGAAGCTGCTACACTTCCTGGAACTCCAGTGGGATCCAGCGGTCTTGCACCATGAGGAATTGATTGGCAAAGCTGGAGGCGTGTCTCTGTCCAAGTGAGTATGGACCAATTTGTGTCCGGGATCCACCTGATCCGCTAAACTAAAGCTGTGTCTCAATTGGCGCACTTCCAGACTACCACTTAGTGTTTTGAGAGAAGTACGTAAGTGCAGGGCAGGGCAGACAGTAGCTGAATATTACACTCAAAACTGTGATAATGCCGAGTGTGCAGTGCTGTACACTTAGCACCCTGAACTTATTCAATACTACACGTTTACCTACACGTTTTTTAGCAACAACAGTCATAGATTTGGGACAGCACAGCACTACACCGTCAAAATGTGTGCACTCAGGAAGTAACAAACATTCTCATTTTTCATGTTTCATTCTGACTTTTTGGAGTTTTGGTCCAATTGAATACTTCTGTCCCTGTACTTGAATAAGTATACTGTGTACACGACGCACTTAGCGCACTTAGCGAACATTTGAACACTAATGTCATCCCAAGTCTATTACTGTCACACAGACAATGACTATATTTACCCACTCCTTTTTAATGGTGAATCACAACCATTCCAGTTGGTCTCCCCTTCCACTACTTAGCGAAGATAGCGACTATTGAGTGTGCACCGCCCACTCAAGTTTGGAGTGTTTTGAGTGCCAGTGTACTTACAGTGTACTGCATTTTGATGTACTCGTCAGTGTGAATGAACTTATGTACTCAAAAGTCAAAGGGCTGTCCACACAGGAACGTTTTTCAAGTCAAAAGCAACAAATTTGATACATTTCTGCCTTTCAAGCACCTTGAAACTGTATTTTTGGAAAAATGACCTCCATAGTGAGAAGATGTCATAAGGCCGGCTTGATGTTGCCGTGTCGACAAGCAAACCGGTACTGATAAGTATAGTTTTGGTGCCACGTGGTTCTGTTTTATGCCTCATGTATTCCATCGTTTTCACCCAGTGAGCTCAACTGAAGATGAGACAATTTACTGATCTGAAACTGTGTAATAAAAATGAGTGTTCCTGTATGGACGCTGTGCAACACACACTCAGAAACAGTCCTTCTGTTGACCTTGTTGTGACCCCGGGCAGGGTGGAGCGCTCTACAGACCAGGTGGTGAAGCCGGTCAACACAGACGCCCTGGTCAAGTGGGTTGGTCACATCCCAGATGACGTGGTGGATCACATGGCTGAGATTGC
This sequence comes from Doryrhamphus excisus, assembly GCF_037039965.1. NCBI lineage: Eukaryota > Metazoa > Chordata > Actinopteri > Syngnathiformes > Syngnathidae > Doryrhamphus > Doryrhamphus excisus. The sequence continues at coordinate 14,746,208 of NC_136377.1, forward strand.
CCCCATGCTGGCCCGCCTGGGCTACGACCCGCATGCCAACCCGCCTGACTACGCGAGGTCGCCATCGCTGTCCAGTCGCTCACGGGTGAGTACACGGTTCCCTTCACTGCCTCACAGGAAGTATGTCGTTCTTAGCGAGGGACTCACCCTCTTTACCTTCTCTCCTCAGACTTGGAAAGTAACAGAACCTCCTCGACCGTCTTAGAGGACAAAAAAAAACGCTTTGGGGTTTTTGTTGATGCACCTTAAAGGCAGACTTCCTGTCCAGAGCTATAAATGCCTCACCGCCATGTTTTTAATTTTTTTGTGGTCGTCAGCGTCTGGACAGAACGCCATTATGGACCAGGTGGTATCATGTGACCCCCCCTTCCTCCATTGTCACCTCACCAAGAATGTGAAAGTTGGGTTAACTTGACTTTTAAGATGTTTGACTATTTTCTTAATAAATTATTTTGGTGGTCCTCAGCAGGCGCCCTCTAGTGGTGCACACTGGTATGTCATCCTAGCATAAAGAATGTCAACTTCATTAAACTGCTGTTACGACTGCAGATCTCCAATCCATTGCTTACTGTTGATCATTCCTCTGACGTGAAGTGACCTTTCATCTCCATCAGCAGATGACGTCATCATTGTGTGGTCGAGCAGGCAGCTGGAGGTGGCACATTCTCACTGACTGGAAGGTTGTGGCGGCCTGCAGGGGGTGGGGCCTCTGTGTTGCATCCCGTCATGTACCAGAAGCACCTGGAGAACTTGGACAAAACAAAAGTGGACCTTCTGTAGGCCAGAAGTGTGGCATGCAGGCATTACCTGATGGTTGAGCGTGATGTAAACAAGCGGGTTCAGCACCGTGCTGCTCTTCGCCAGCAGCGATGGGATCAAAACGGCAGCGGGCGGCACCGCACGTCCAAATGATGAGAGCATTGCCACCATGGCGTAAGGTGTCCAGCACAGCAAGTAGGCCGTCACCATGGCAACCACCAGCAGTAGCACACGTCCCTCCCTCCTTTCAGCCGAGTATGGGCCAGTCCCAGCGACCTGCAGCTCACGCAAATGCACCGCTTATGGTGGTTACATGATCAAAGGTCAAATCAAAGGTCACACTCACCCGTGTGTCCAGCGCCCGTACGGCCACCAGGATGGAACCATAGCAGAAAATCATCAGGCCCAACGGTAGAAGAAGGCAGAACACAAACAAGCACAGCACGTAGGAGCGAGCCCAGCCCGAGCGCTCGCCCCACTGGACCGAACACGTGGCGCCGGCACCCTCTGGTCCATAGCTGCATGCAAACATGCGATGTGAAAGAAGATAACAAGACTGAGGAGGTGTGGTACCACCAACCTGCTCCAGCCCAGCAGAGGCGGCACCGTCCACACCAATGAGTAGAACCACGAAGCTGCCACAGCGAGCCGGGCCCTGCGGTATGGAGAGGAGCCAGGGCGGGTGCTGCAGCGTGCCACCCAGTACCGCTCCAAGGACAGCAGAGAAAGAGAAACAAGAGACACCATGCCTGTGGGAAATAGCATCCTGTTGCCATGACAACCAGCATATTTCCACATGATGCAAACATCAGCCTCACCAAAGAGAGCGTTGGAGAAAGCATACCAGCGGCACCCGGCCGACCCGCTCAGCAACCGTCCCCTCACACTGGCCGCCAAACTGAGCGGCGTCCCAAAGACGCAGACGAGCATGTCGCTGGTGCTGATGTTGACCAGCAGCAGATTGGATGGCGTGCGCAGCGCTGGGAAGCGTGCAAACACCACCAGCACCAAGAAGTTAGCCAGGAAGCCCAGGAACAGAAGGAGGCCCAATGCCACTGCTGCTGCTGTATGACCCGCTCGGCTCAGTGCTCCACTGGCAGGAAGTACCGCGGTGCTGCTGTTGCTGTGCTGCAGGGCGGTCTCCATGGCAACCTAGGCCTCTATCATTCCATCTCAAGACCATCTGAGGTTCTACACAGACCCACTAACACATGACACTTTCATGTGGTACAGTTTAGAGGGGCGGGGCTAATGGGACATATTTAATGAGGCTCCACCCACTACAAAGTCAGCCAACCATACACTTTGTTGGCTTGACTAGGTACACCAGCACAATCTAATTTGGTGGATTTATGTTCAAGGGTAGGTAAAGGAGTGGTCACAGAAAAAGTCAGATTGTTTTTGATAAATTTATTATTTATCCCCTCTTCCGCTTTGATGACACGAGACATATTGAGACCTCGTTAGAGAGCCAAGACATCAATAATCCATAGCGAATTACATATTCATTAGCTCAGCAAAGCCCAGTTAGAAAGAATCCCTCACGTGGTTCTGGTTCTTAAAAGCGGACTTTAAGTCAGCTGATAATGTCAAATAATAAAAGGTCAAAACAAACTGTAGACCGTCACTATTTTACTCTTCTACAAACCTCTGAAGCTTTGCCTCACTTCAGTCTTGACATAGTTGCCGCGGCGACCCCGGAGCATCTGGTCAGCGTCTTATGCGTCCTCATTGTCACTTCCTTCCAGGCTGCTGTCAGTGGAGCCCGCCTCGTCGTTCTTGCCAGGATGCTGTGATGCCTGTGCTTCTGTTTCTGCTTCCCTTGAGGGCTCCTTGCTGCTGGACGCTGCTGTGGTGCCCTCTGCTGGCTGCTTAGAGGCAGTCTGTGGACCCTCCAGGAAAGACGACCACCCCTTCAGCCGCTCCTCACGCTCGCGGGTCGTCTCCTCCACCTGCAAACACAAGCACACCAAGTATGACATCAGCACTGACATGCGTGTCGCAACATCATCCATCAGTGTGATCACGCAGGCGCTGATGTTTCACCCAGTTCAAAGGTCACGTGCACACCTGATAGTCAGTGGCTCCGTCCCAAAGTTGCGCTGACAGTTGGCGTCCTCCAAACCAGCGTCCGTTGAAGGACTGGATGCAGGCATCCGCTGGCTCCTGCTCCTTGAAAGCCACCGAGGCCACGCCGTCAGGATGCCTCTGCCGCACAAACACACACACAGCTTCCTTAGCGGCTACATCCAATCAGAACAGAACAGCCTGGTGTCACCGTGGACCACTCACATCAAAGAGAATGACCTTCTTGACCTCGCCAAACTTCTCACATTCCGATCGCAGATCGTCACGGTACTCGTTCAGAACCAGCGGATCCTCCTGCATGGATCACAAACATACATACATACGTCAGGCGACAAAGCCAGGTTAGTGGGTTAGCGAGCCATGTTCAATTGAATGTTCAGCCAAGGTAGCACTTGGTAACCATGGTAACTTAGGCTAAACCCATTATTCTGTCAGAGGTCCTTCCTCTGTTGTGTTGCTTTTTATCAGTCATAACCTTTTGGGAAATCCTCATGGCGCCCCATAATAATTACGTACAATTGTTTTGGGATTGCTTCACTTTTCATGGGGAAGTAGAATAATATGACGTCACACTCCCGCTTCCATGTGAATGCACCGACAACCGGACTTCACAAAGTAAGTTGATCACCATCGTCGCAAGACCAATTGAAGTCTGGTTGTGGATTTTGTCAAGTTGCATCTGGGTTGGTTGAGCCATTTTCGCCGTATACCCCCCAAGTGTGTGTGTGCGCGCGTGTGTGTGTGTGTGCGCATGCCTGCGTGTATGTACCTCAAAGTCACTGGGATGAAACATGTTCCTGATGATGACCACCTTCTCATGTCTCTTCCTGGCGTCCCCTTGCTTCTCAGGTCTCCAGTCCAACTGTCTGTGCATATGTACACACAAACGTCAGGTGCACTTGCGGTCACACACATCCAGTCACACGCGGCGCGTACTTTTGTTGCTGCTGCAGCTTCTTGCGATACTCTTTGTTCTTTTTCTTCTTCTTGCTGGCGTCATATTGTCCTTTCAGCTCAAAGCGTGCCGCTTCCACGTGGAGTCTGTAACCTCTGACCTCTGATTCGTCAATTAGACGCATGGCCAATTCCACAGACTCCCTCTAAAACAATAAATACTTCATGTTAGTAGCTTTCTATGTAAATACAGGCTCAGGCAAAATGATCTGACACATTTGTCGGTTAAATAAAAGGCAAATAAAGTTATTATTTTCGAAAAGTACATATGCCATTTTGCTTTGTTTCTTTATAATGCCATTGTTTTTCGTTTCTTTTTCAGTTACTGCCATGAATTGGACAAGTGAGCACCGCGCTTTCATTGTGGAAACGTTAATCAAAACAAACAAGTCTGTAACTGCAACACAACGAGCCTTCGTTGGCACTTCAATCTTGGTAGACATGATGCCGTACCACCATCTTGTTAGCTACTGGACCTGCATTGAAACCGGGCTGACCTCGAACTGATTTAATTTTTAAAACATAATGAAACAGAATGGCATTATATGTACTTTTCAAAAATAAAAACACTTTTTTGTTTCTTTACTTTATTTAACCTACAAATGTGTCAGATCATTTTGCCTGACCCTGTACATTGTTCGTCTTTAAAGTTGTACACGCACTCAACAAGAAAATATATCAAGTCAATAAGCATTATTACAATATTACATTATTATACGTCAGTCTCCCATTGATTAATATCAGCAAAAAACAAACAATATTGCATCTAAATTCTCCAAAATGATTATTAATATCAGTTTTCTAGCCCGTTTAGAAAGGAGTAGGAGTGATGTCAGATGTGTGGCAGTCTGAAAAAGACTTGCACTAGCTTCCCATGGCGGCACAGAACTGGGAAAGTTTAATACGACAAATATGTAATAAGAATAAGAAGGATTTTCGCAACACCACGGCTTCCTGAAACATCCACCACTGTTTGACACATTTGCAAAGCATGAGAAACTTTCACGGGATGGCAAAAAGTTATTGCCTGAACAAGAAAAGAACCCGTCCCTGTTGGTGGTGAGAAACGTTAGCTTCACTGAGCATGTTGAGCATCGCTATATTATGCCTGTTGTCGATCAAATAAAGTCAAATACTTATTGTTTCTGACTATTATTCTCTGTTTGAGTAATATCACTTGACCAAGCCTCTTCTAACATTCCAGATTACTAAACAGGCAGTACATAGACACACTGACCTCTAATTGAGTCGTATTTAAACGTATATTCTCCTTGCAGAACTGACCTTGAGGTAGCAGCAGAGTCCGTCTCCCTTCAGGTTGCCTTCTTTGTCCTTGTACAGTTTGACCTTGAACTCCTCCGTAATGGGGTCCCGCATCACAATGCCACACTTGGACATGAGTTCCACAAACTCCTCAGTGCTGGTGTCAGGGGGGAGGCCTAGCGAGGACAGTAACCAATGAGACGAAGCCCCGAAAGGCAACAAGCGGAGATGTGTGAGCTACTAACCTGACACATATACGTTTGTGTTCTTGTTGTCCTCTATATCAAACCATCCTGGAACACAACAGTGGCACAATTAAGGATGGCTGCTTTCAACACAACTTTAACCACTAATGTCAACATCCCTACCTGGATCAGCTTTCCTCTTTTCTGCTTTCTGTTTGCCATCTTTAGCTGGACTCTCATGGTGGCCTGGGATTAGGTCTCCTCCTCCTCCTGGTTTCTCCTGAGCTGGAGGCTGGCTCTCTGTTGCCGTGGCGACAGGCTGAGCACTGCTGGCATCTGGGTCACCCTCATGAGTAAAGCCATAATTGGCCTGGTAGGCTGCCATAAAGTCCTCTGTAATCTGAACATCAGTTCTCTTTCACACAGTGGTCCAGTTTACACCAAAAGAGAACCACAAGATCAACATAACGGTCATACTTTGGGGAACCAGGCCTTCTTCTCATGGTCCCAGTCATACACAGTGCCATCGTTTGGGTCAGTATAGGTGTACGGGTCGGAACCATCATTGTTTCTTCGGCTGTAGAGTTGCTGCATTCTCAGCTGCTCCTCAAATTCTTTATTGGCTTCACTGCTCATCTGCATCATCATCATGGTTATCAACAATAACAATTATCAACAGTCAATGGATGTGTAGTTGTAGAAGAGCACACCACAGAGTCTTGCGAATATAAGACCTTCATTACAATGGCAAATTATATCTTCGACTATCTTAAAGGCAGTAGGTTTAAATGCAGTACTAGACAGGACAAGTGGTGTGAATAAACAGCTATCTATTTCTGACCAGATGCATGGTGGCTATTTTTAAACAGTGTTGTGCTGCGAGTGCTATGTTAGCATTCAGGATAAGCGATCTTAAGTTACCTTTCTGCGGAGTTAAAAGCACAAATCAAAAGAAAATGCGCAGGAGTCGGCGTACAGAGCTAGCTAGCGACCATGCTCTCAGAGAAAGTGCGTTATAATTTGTAGCGAGGAAGGCAATTACAGTGTGCTAACGTTTCGCCACTACGATTTAATTCGCGGTGACGCTTGAATGAAGTACTTCCGGTGTTAGATACCAACTACGCATGCGTGTTTGATTTGGCGAAGCACTCGATTCTGTTTTGCTACCTCTCGCTCAGTACATGGCAAAAAGTTACCATTTCGCCCGCTTTTCTTACCCAGGTAACTAAATCGACCGTGTCCACAGAAGCAAAACAAACTCTATCGGCAGCTAACTGTTACTGCAGCTAGCTACTAGCTGCCCCTTGGTTTGAAAAGCATTTATTTGAGTTGGTCATGGCGGAGGGCAGCGGAGGCATTAATCACGCAAGCCTGCCTCCGGGGGACCCTCAACTCATCGCGATGATTGTGGAACACCTAAAGAACCGGGGCCTTTTCGACGAGTTCCGCAGGGACTGTTTGGCAGACGTTGACACGAAGGTATCCGGCTAATGCTAACATGGCAGCTAACAAAGTTACTTGAAGAAAATGGATGTAGTTTATCACTTTCGTAAATGTACTTAATGTGTATGCTGTGCCGAATGTAAAATTGCAATTACACCTTTTAGCTGATATATTTTAATATTTAGCTCACGTTTCTTATATTTAAATCAATCACATTTGTGAGGGTATACTCTACTATATACTATACTTGTGGCTGACATCCCACCTGAGATGCTTTCCACAAGGCACAGTGGAGGGGGTCGCAGTCATATCCTGGGGTGCTTTTTCCACCAATGGAACAATGGAGCTTTGGGTTGCGCAGGGGCGTCAAACGGCAACTGGTTTGTGGAAATCTAGCAGGGGGGCAACCCTTTTTTTCAACTGGTCTTAAAATTTTGAGCAGGAGTGCATACATAAAAAAATTATAATTTGCTTGATTGTGCTGATAAATGTGTTATTGCTTCCAGCCTGCTTACCAGAACCTTCGCCAGAAAGTGGACAACTTTGTCACATCCCACCTGAGCACTCAGGACTGGAACCCGTCCATCAACAAGAACCAGATGAGGAATGGATTGAGACAAAGCGTTGTTCAGTAAGAATCCCCTTCCCTACTTTTCTCATCTCCATGGGTTATTGTAGCGAGCATATGTGGTTTGTTTCATGACTATGTGCTGTTTCAGATCTGGCATGTTGGAGTCCGGAGTGGACAGGATCATCACACAGGTCGTGGACCCAAAGATGAACCACACCTTCCGACCGCACATCGAGACGGCCATCCACGACTTTCTGTCAGGAGAGAAGAAGGAGGACAGCAACTCTGGCCCTCCTGAGCAGACAGAGCTATGTGAAGCCCAGTCTGCTGCTGCTGGCCCCAGGACCCCTTAAGAACTGTCACAAAGCGGAGGTCAGGTCAAATGTTGATTTGATGATTGACTGATGCCTTCACAGCTGCACTGGCCCTTTTAAGAGGCGGAACACAGGAGCATCATGATGGTGTTTGTGTAGGAGCTACAGCAGACATGTTTGATGCTGCTCAGAACTTTTCTTATTGACCCCTTCCTGCCCAGCGTGAGGTCACATGACCATCTGCAAACATGTTTACATGTCATGTTAGGCCTTGTCAACAGGAACAGGCTGCTGCGGTAGGCTTTTGTCCTTAAAAAGTAAGCTTTCGGGAAACTCTGGCTTCAGCGTTGGTGTTTAAATAGCATTTTTTTTATAGATCCATGTTCATGTTGACATGGCCTGAGTGTGTGTGTGTGTGTGTGTGTGTGTATGTGACAATGTTTAACTTTATTAAAAACAACTTTGACATGACGCTCCCCTTCAATTTTAATGATGCTCATTATCCCGATGTGGTAAAATGTGACCAAACAGAGAGCTTACATTCATCGCTGATGTTTGGTTCACTCTGCTTGTGTAACTTAATCCCCTGAGTGTGTGTATCACAGTCAAGAAAAACAGTGTAAAGGTTGCATTTCTATTTAATGACACTTTTTTCCTCTTTAAACTTGAGCAACTGTATGTTCTAGAGGAGAAGTCACTTGAGTCATGTTCCCAGCAGTAAAAAAAAACATCTGCGGCTTAGAAGAACATTACTGTTGAATGAATGTGTCTTCTTCCAATCAGCTGCAGCCTCCATGTTGTAAACATGACAACTTGTGTGTGTGTTTAGGAGGTGAAGGGTCACTGTGTGGGTGGATTTTGGCGAGCTGAGGGAGTGAGTCCTAAAAATGTCCAAACAAGCTTCTGAACACGCGTGATCGCATGCACACGGCATCGTAAGATAGTTAATGTTTTGGTTGGCTCACAGGCCGACATTGATGTGACTGGATGTCAGGGGTCATGGCGGTCAAAGTCAAAACAATGCTTTGAAGCAAAGACGACGAACGTTGACCCCCAAGGACAAACAATAACAATACAACGCAGATAACACATTGAAAAACACTCTTTGTCGCCTCAATCATGACTTTAAAGTACCCAGGACAGTAAAACACAAGTGAAAGGTATAGGCTCCATAGTAGTGTTCATGGTGGCTAATGCAGTGCTAATTCCCAACTGCTAATGTAGTATCTGTTGTAGCTATCACTGCAAGTAAAACATATACTCCTCACACCACAATATTAGTGAATGTTACTGTTGTGAATATGTCACCTTCCGTCCGTGCGTCCATTGTTGTATTTGCACCTTGTTGCCACTGCAAGTGTTCTCGACGTGAATTGCTCACCCTGCTAGCTTGTTTTGCAGTCAATCTGTGGATTTCAGTAAGTCAATCTACATTGTTTCTCTAGATTTATTCTAGGAATAACAGTATGCGGTTTCATTCCAGGGCTAAATGAGGAGCGATCGCTGTTCACTAATCTTTTATTTTGCAGTGTCACTTTCTGACATACTTGTGGCCAATATTCTGGGTGTGTTCTTTCATAGCTATCACAAAACAACAATTACTTTGTTATTGTTGTGAATATGTCACTTTCTTGGCTGCATATGTTTGAATCTGGCCCCCGGAAAATAGTCTGGCGGTGACGTCACAGCCAAGATGGCGTCGGTTCGACCAACTCGCTGGAGAGCCACCACTTCATTTCACTCCCATTTCATGATTGTTTATGACAGTCGTACGACTAAAGATGTTTTATTACTTGAGTACTTTCATTTTGTTATTGTTTTTTCGAACATCTTTTGGTGTCACGAGCATTTTAAATGTCCTCTCAGTGACCTCAACGTTACGGTCTCCTCCCTAGTATCGACACTTCAACCTAGAACACTCAGTGGCCTGTACTAGGTCATGTGCTGAAGTTGTTCTTCACTCGGGATGACTTTATATGATCCGCTTCCTGTAGATTTCAGTGCGAAAACGCATCGGAATTCGTGTTCCAAAACTCTTCATAGCCGGAGTCTCGCGTCGGCCACCACGCGCACAGGGGGCTGCTCTGTGATTGGCTGTCGTGAACGCGCACGGCCTCCGGGAGGCTGTATAAAAACCGAGCGCGACTTGCGCCTCACAAGCCACACTCTTGGCCAGGCAAACATGAACACGCATGCGCCGCTCGTGCTCCTTCTTCTTTGGCTTTCAGCGTGCGGGCACTCGCGCTGTTCGGACCCGCGCAACCTCACCGATAAACACGTGACTCAAGCTAAGCGTCGCCTCTCTCTGCAGAGCACAGGTGGGTAGTCTACGCGGTCGCTGCTCGAGTCCTCTCACCGAGGGTAAACGTGACGTCACGTCACGTCACTGCGGTAGTGGCAGCTGACCGTTCGATGACTCCCCGCTCTCTCACACCAGCTGATATCCAGAGCTGCCTGCTGAGTTCAGAGGACGTCGGCTGTGGGACGTTTCAGTGTTTCAACAACAACTCGTGCGAGATCCACGGCCTGCATCACATCTGTGTCACGCTGCTGCACCACGCAGGCCACTACGACTCACAGGTGGGGCAAAGGTCATGACTTTTAAACCTAGACTAGGTCCTTGACTACACATGACTACAACACAATCTGCCACCTGTGTCGTCACTCAACTAGCAGTAGTTGTGACTAAGGACATCCATTTAGAGTAGTTATTGAAGAACTAATGAGTAGTGGTTACGCTCAGGTACTGTAGGCTGATTCCTCGTTAACTAGTGTCATTTTGTGTACCTTACTGTAAAGTGTCACCTGGACCTTCATTCACTGGTGTCGCCGCTCACCTGTGTTGCGCAGGGCAAGTCGTCTGTGAAAGAGGCGCTGCGTTGTTTGGCGCTGGGCCTCCGTCAGCGTTTCAGCTGTGTCAGTAGGCGCTGTGCGGCCGTGAAGGATCTGGTCTTCTCTCTCCAGAGGGAATGTTTCTCCAAACATCAGCTTTGTCTCGCTGTGCGGGACCACATGGACACCGTGGGGAGCCTGGTCAACTTCCACCTGCTCTTCCCGCCAGGGTGCGTTGACGTGTGAGGTTGTGATTTCTATTGGTTCTGGTGTTCATGTGATCCTTTTTGCTATCAGGCCCTACGCCGAGCTGATGAACTTCCTGTTGAAGTGCGGCGATGAGGTCCGGTTTTGGGTGGGCCAACGCCTGCAGGGACAGTGTGAGCATCACTGGGGGGCGCTGTGTGGCAGCCTCAGCACCACCTGTCCTGACGGCCCACCCATCAGCGGCCCCTCCAGCACACCAAGACCACAAACCAGAGAGACCAACTTGGCAGACGGAGCTGAGCCCAACCGGCCTGACAACGTGACGTGGTCTGGACTTAACTCCACAGAGAACCACTAACCTCTTTTTGTTTCACGCTTTCTTTTGGACTGAGAACCAAGCCAGATATCTACCTCACCGCCAACGACCAGCAGGGGGCGCCAACACACTCTATGCTACTTTATTTTGTATTTATAAAGCCCGTACTCGTTTCCTTCAAAGAGCATCTGACTTTACACAAATCTATTTTTCATCGTATACTCCAACACTTTCAAGTCAAATGTGACATGTTTATATTTAAATAAAAGTGGAACTAAATGACAATGACGTCAGTGTGTAGCGTACACTGCCACCTTCTGGCGGAGGAGTAGTGCTGCACATTCTATTTGAAAACGTACATCCACCTTTGAAATATTTGCTACTGCTTAGGACAGACAATCGGGTGCTATATTTACACTTGCAGGAAAGTCCAGGATTCCACTCACTGTGTCATTATTGTTCCTTCGGGGGCGGGGGTCTAAATGAAGGGGAAGAGGCGCTTCTTGAGGATGTATAGCACGGTGGCGAGGAACAGCGCTAGCGCCAAGAAGATAAGCAGCTTGTCTGTCAGCTCTCGTCTGTTGTACTTGAGAATCAACTTCCTGCCAAGATGGATGGTTCCCGTCATGTTCTTAAACTCCTCGTTCGTCTCCTGCACCGTGCGGGAGGAGGTGGCTGAGAAGTGAGAGAGGAGTGCGTGTGACGTAGACATGAAGGAAACATAAGGTGTCCTGCGCCTCCTCACCCAGCGTGCTGATGCTGTCCTCACTCTGCTTGACCTGCTCCGCCATCATCCTGCTGATGGACATCAGGCTCTCTGTGATGTTGCTGCTATTCTCCACCAGACTTTCTTTAGTCACCTTCCTGAGGACACCACACTTACAGCAGCAGGTCAAAGGTCACAAAAGCCCCGCCCTGTAGTGAAGACAAACCTTGCTCTGACGCTCTGACCTCCTTCACGCAGCAGCTCGTCCTTCTCCATTTTGTCCATGGACATGACATACGCCACGTTGGCCTTCCTCCACGCCGTCTGGTTACTGCAACACAAAATGTCAGCATACGAACACAACATGTTGGAAGATGACACAAAGTTTAACCTGAGCATTTGTCTTCGCTGGCTCTCTGCCTCTGCTTGGATGGACATCCTGTCTGACTCTTTGTCTTGCTCTCTGGCCATCTGCTCCAAATCCTGCAAGCACACAATCAGACGGTAACAACAACAAAGCAGGCGTCAGGCATGCACTCACCTGAATTCTGCGTCTGAGTTGGTTGAATTTGTCTTTGACGTGATAGTTGAGCTGCATGAGAGCACTCTGAGGTCCAGAACATTCTCTGATGTCCTGCACAAAACACACACACACACACACACACACACTTTGTTTTGGCTGCAGACATGTAATCAAGACAACAAAGAAAAAATGTCATCTCATATAATATCAACATGCACTAGTTTATTGTGATATATATGGGCTTTGACTGAGGACCATTACATCCATCCATCTTCTATGCCGCTTATCCTCACTGGGATATATGCTGGAGCCTATGCCAGCTGACTTCAGGCAAGAAGTGGCGTACACCCTGGACTGGTGGCCAGCCAATCACAGGGCACATATAGACAAACAACCATTGAGCTCACAATCACACCTATGGACCATTTAGAGTCGCCTAACATGCATGTTTTTGGAATGTGGGGGCAACCCACGCACGGGGAGAACATGCAAACTCCACACAGAGTTGCCCGACAGGGATTCGAACACAGGAAGCAAACAAAACATTTTTCAAATTTCCTGACTGTGTGGCCATCACGCAGCCCATCACGAAATGTCTTGAGCGATCATTTTCCTAATAGCGACTATTTTCACTCGAAGCAAAGTTTTTTATTTGGCCTCAAAACCAAAAGTGGATTTAAGAACAAAGAAATTGTATGTATTACCTGAATGGCAGCTTTAATTTCTAGGTCATACTTGATCATTTCTTGAGCACAAATTCGAACATGAACGTCAGCCGAAGTCGCCATCTTTGTTTTCATACGGAAGCCTCGACGGACAGAATAGTTATGAAACGAACATATTGATACTTAGACACTGTAGTCAATTCATGTATATAATTAACACACAGTGCAATGTAAGTAACTGACTGTGATCTTGTTTAAAGGATGCGCGTTGGGTGGGCAATAATTTTTGTGTGTAATGCGGAAGCACAGCGGCAACTTCTCAGTCAGTCCGTGAAACTAGGAACACGAGACAAATATACTTGAAACACCATTCACTTCCGTTTTGGTTTGTCCGCCATGATGGTAAGCTGAATCCAGAACTACTGATTTGTAAACATGCCCTGTCCTCGGTACACTGTTTAGTTATTAATTTCTCTAATAGACCAGATTCCCAAAAGACCAGATTTGTCGTTTTTTTTACATTCCCCCAAATCACAGATGTTGTAGGTTTATAATTATGGTTGTTGCAAGCCTTTTTTGTGTATTTGATTGAAAACGATGCAACAATGTTTGAATTAGTTGTCTTTCTAATTTTTAAAAAGAGTTTTATTCGTTATTGTTTAAAACACCATTCTCACACATTTCATATGAGCGTGTCCTCTTTTTTCTGTTTTATATTAGCTTGGCTATACAGAAATGTAAATCACTCCAATAGCCTAATGATGTCTTGTATTCTTTATGCTATGATTTGAAATAAACTACTAAAATTCACCTGACATATACGGTGTGTTTCCACAAAGTACTGTCTTTGCCAATACCTGCATCATTTTACTCAGCGTCAGATTGGAAAGAAAATCTGAAGTACAGAAAGCAATGTGACATTCATTCAAGTGGAACTTACAAATAGAACTACAATTTACAATATAAAAATGTATGTATGTAACACAAACACATCATTAGAATTTATCATTTGAGCTGCCAACATCTAGTCAGTCGTAGGATTTGCAAAATAAAAACAATTTTAAATGACACCACATATAGGGACAGCCCACAGCCACCTGAACAAAGGTGATACCACCCAAGCGACCATGGTAGACGGGCATACTCCAATGTACCCTAACAACAGCACTGAAGATCCCACCATTGCCGCCTCCTTTAGAGGGTAAACAGATTGGCTTTTGCACTAAGCTCTCAGAATAGAGCTGTCCTATCTGGCTTGACTAGTTGTTGAATATGAACTGGATGGAACACAATGACCTGGATATTGACTGCAAGGGATACCAACCAAACACAGTGACGCAGAGGCAGTGTTGGGGTGCTAATGGTTTTATTATATTTGATATTAAACTCAATGAAGAAAATGGGACTATTGTGATTACAAGCAGAGGTGCGGTACCAACTCCTGGCTGATACAAGAGCGAAACAATGATTGTTGGACAAATCAACAAGAGGCACAAACACCACAGAGATTGTGGGCGAGTGTCGAGCAGCCAGACACCAAATCTTTTGCAAGAAGCTCTGATACACAATGACTTGTTGTTACAGTACAACCATTACAAATAAAAAATTATAACAATAAAAAAAAACATCCGTTAGATGACCATGCGTGTGGCTCCAAAAGAAAGAAAGCAAAGTTGAGTAGCACGACATTTCTTACACAACATAAATAGAACAAGTGTACTTGTATAACAGGCATATATGTGAACTACAAAGATAGACGTGGTCGCTAAAGAGAGGAAGTTGGTTTCAGCAGGTTGTCTTTCTGGATGACAAGAAGTAGAGCCATGAAGTGGGCCGTCCTAGCGACAGCGGGTGGGGCTGGTGGGGAGGTAACTACAAGCACGCAAACATCCCACGCTGTCCGCTAAAGTCACCGTACAAGACCACGAGCATCACAACCACGGCGGCGTGTAGCGCTGGACTTCCGAGGAAAACTTGAACGACGGAAAAGCTTCTTCCTCAATCGCGGAATTGTGTCGCCGGGGAACTTGGATCAGGTTGGGAAGTTCAGTCTGCACCAGAGGAACCATGATGGACGGGGTGGGATTTAGGGTAGGGGGTTGGGGGACGGGGTTGGGTGTCTCTGCCCACCGGCCTTCACTTCACTCACCTCAAAGCCCTTTTTGGAAAAATCTGGAATAAAAGAAAAGCACCCGAAAGCTTTTCCAGAAAATTCCTAAGACTTGAGACAAATTTATGACTTAATTCTTTTTTTTTTTTTTTTTAAACAAAATGAGGCACCTTTCTCCGCCCTGCTGTCAGGTATACGTGAACAGAAGTGGCCGTCACTACGTAATCTGAACCAGAAATGCAATCCGTTCTACGCATGTGCAGAATGCGTCTATTTTTCGGCAGGCACGTGCTGGGCAAGCGATTTGCTCTTCTTCGCACATGAAATGTACGTCATTTGTCGATCTATTTTACGACAGTTACATAGCGTAAACGTCAAGCACCAACATTTGTACGACACATGTGCAATATATGTTAGCCCTCCACTCCCAAAAAACGTACAAACATACAACGTAGCTATGAGCTATCTTTTCTTGGTTCCATAAATAAAGTTTTTTTCGCCAAATGCGTTTGCTAACAAGTTATGTTTGGATTAGGGATCACCACCAATCAGGATCAGCCCATTTCCGTAAAAATCGGCATATGCCAAAATGCCGTTCAAAGCCGATCAGCTGTGGATAGCACTATTGCAGCCGACGGCGACCATCATGTCTGCGGTGTGGTACCGAACTGCTAACACATGCCACGAAAGCAATCTTTACAGGGGTAGCACCTTAAAAAGCTTTAGCCGACACTCGATCGAGTATAGTATGGTGAGCAGCTCACGTAACCATGTGGCTAACACTCAACTGTATGGGACAGTCAGACGGCTAAGCTAATAACCCGAAAAATAATTCAATTCATCGGACGAGCGCAGTCTCATCCTCTGGAAATTTCACAAGTTAGTAAAATATATTTTTGTCTAAATGAAGGTGATTTTATTGTCTATATCAGATAGGCGGTAACAGGAATTCTGGATCCCATGAAAAAAATCGACTTTGCCACCCCCCTTGACTACTTTTTTGGAATTGTCCAGACTCGTATATCACTCATCATGAATACATAGAAAAATGTATAAATAATACATTAATCGTTATCAGTCGATTTCTGTCTTGGATGATTGGCTGCATAAAACCCTGATCGGAGCATCCCTACTTGGTATTTCTACGTTTAAAAAAATAAAACCTTCTTAGCTGAAGCCTCTAAATGAATCCATTATTGCATTCAAATATAACTGCATTTAATGGGATGTATTCATATATATGTAACCGGATATGTGGCGCATGCGTATGCGCTACGTGCATAGTGTTTAGTTTTTACGCGGTTCAGTCTAGAAACATCCACATGCTAACACATTTCTTTTAATAAGAGTCACTAATAACATGACCCGCCAATATATTCAATGTATGAAGTACGGTCAACTACCGTTGCACATGACGTCGTCAAAGCACTGTTGTAAAAATGTGCGAAAGCAGGAAGTGATGTCGGTATCGCGCATGCGCAGAACCGATTACGTTACCGATACGGATTGCGTCAGCGCCATTAAAAAAAAGTCGTATTTTTGATTCCCCTCCCATGCTGGAGGGGCGCTAGCGAGCATGCGTCGCTCCAGTCACCGCAATAGAGCTTCTCCGGGCCAATGTTCACTGCTGCTGCTGCCACCTGGTGGCTGCGTCAGAAGACTAAAACTGGCACCAGCGGCACCAGACCAAATATTCCACAGTTGATGTGTTAATAAATGAAAAGGAATCCAAAGAAGATAATATGAACAACAGGACGGAACGTCAATACAAAGACAATCAAGGCCTGACAGGAAGTGGGAGGAGGAGGGCTTGACATTCTTCATCCTCCTTATCTTTGTAAGATCAGCAGCAGCAGCACATGGAACTCAATTAAAACAAAAAAAAACATTTGGGCCATGTTAGCACTTAGCCGCGGACATGCTAGCACCATCTAAAGCGAGGCCTGGCACTTTGCTTCTAAAAAAAGTGTAAAGCATGACATGATTCCGAATGCTTTGAGGTGGCGTAGTGAGCAGAGACGGGCAGAACAGAGCCGGGTTCCCCAAACGAAATAAAAGTTGTGGGAAGCCCGGCTGGAGGTTCTGACTGACGGACGGAGGTGCAGACTGGTGTTCTGGTATCAGATTAAGGCACCGGGTTGAGCAGGCCTCATACTGGAGTTAGCATGTTCTGGTCCTAGTGAGTGCAGGTCCATTACACAAAGAGTCCAGAACCCTTGGAGCTCGTCCCATAGCAGCAAGTAGAAGTCTTTCCACTGAGAAAGTGAGTCCAACGAGCCCTGCGGTCACATGACCACACTCGCTCAAACTGCTTTTCCAAATGTTTTGGAGCAAAAGTGTTGTACGACAGGACAGGAAACTTTTGAAATGCTTCGGAAACATCTGGAAGCAAGACTCACGTCTGACCACGCCGCCCGATGTTAGCCTGAGCTAGCTAGCTAGCTAAGCGGCAGTCTTGACAGAAAGCCACACAGCGAAGATGCTAGGTGCGCCGCTAGCGTCGTCAGTACTTGACGCCATTACTCGACCGCTCGCAGCCACCAGGGGTCATACTTGCACGGTATGTGGGGCTGCTATGATATGCCGTGATCTTTTCTTATCGGGTGGCGCTGGCGAGGCGTGAGTCTTTGCTTTTACAAAGACAACTCCAGGCACGCTCAGAGAGGCCGACGGGAAGCAATCAGCACCATGTAACCGAGCCGCACCGGAGCACGCTGGAGAAAAAGTCTGTTGGCCTGCTGGGGGTGGGGTCGGGTGGGGGGGGGCGTTGCACCATGTTGATTGACACTGACTAGTCACAGGTGGCCCCGCCCACTTTCACACTCCACACGTCACACAGAAGAAGGAAAAATTACCCTGATTTTCTGAAGAGCGTCGCCATCAACGTTTGTCGACAAAGTAGCACAAAGGTACACGTTATCGCTAGCTCGGTGGCGGCCATTTTCTCTCCTTTCATTTCCTGGACTGTAAAAATGCCACAGAGTCTTTTTACGTTCCCATGCCTCTACACACATACACACACACACACACACACACACATTTGACAGCCAGTCTACTGTTTGTCAGCCAGTGGACCGCGAACCACAGGTTGACCCCCTTCCCCTGCAAAACTGACAAGGATGCTACTTCAGTCGAGGTGGTTCTGAGCCAATCAGGCTGAGTGGGTTGGTTGAAGTTGACCAGATAAGGGCAGGGCCGGCCCCCGTGGCCACGCCTCCTGTCCATGCTTTATTGTTGAGTGGTGAAAGTTGTTTAGGAAGGCAGAATAAGTCCACATTGAGTCTTCATGGTTGGCTTGCCATACAGTACAGTGATATATATATAGAACTTCTAAACCCCGCCTCCTTGTTAAGTCACAAGTAGAAATCAGTTTACAAATGACAATGTAGCCGTCTACACTGTACATCACCCTGAAGAGGAAGTCAAAGCACAATCTGTTTTTCCATAGGAAACTTCTACTCAAGGCAACACACTGTCCAGGACATAGACCCGGCCCGTTTCACTCACACACACACACACACACACACACACCCCGTTTGCCACACAACAAGAACATTTTGGAAACGTTACTCATGGACCGGGTCCAGACTGGGCCGAGCCATGTGAAACACGGGGTGAGGGGAGGTGGGATGGGGTGGGGTGGGGTGTCGCCCTAGCAAGTAGTCGTCTCGCAGCATTCACACACCAGGCCTTTTAGCAGCAAATGGAAGAAAAAAATCTTTTTCTTTTCTTTTTTCTCTTTTCTTTTTTTGGACAAAGTGCTTTTGCTTTAAACATATAGTATTTTCAACACATATATATTTAGATATATATAGACTGTAGATCATCTACCACGTAGTTTAACTTCAGAAATATTTACAAAAAATGCAAACTAAAAAAATGGAAATGGACGGGATAGGAGAGCGAGTCAAATAAGAATCTTGGATCATCCTTCCCCAAAAAAGCACCAGTTCTCCCTTCTTTAGACGGAACCACATCATTAAAAATAGAAATATTTATATATTATATATACTGTATATACGTGTGGAGCACGATGAAATCTACAAATGATTCATTAATAGTTCAAATTCCTGGGAATGTCAGCATGTCCCGCTAGGAGGAACACCACACACACGCACACGGCAACACCCACAAGGCGTGTGGTTAGAGTGTCATCTACAAGCTAATCGGGGAAAGGTCACATGACTTCTCCATGACAACAATCCTGATTGTGTGTCCAAACTTTTGACACCAGCCGGCGGCTAAAGTAGAAAAACAGACAAGGTGTCGATGCAGAGGGGACGTTACAAGGTGCCATGCTGGAGGAGGACTCAGTTGCCACGACAACCAGCTTATGTACATCTTCAGGACAAACGCGGGAACATTTTGGTTGTCGACGTTAGCTTATCTCGCAGCGCTCGCAGGTTCGCCAAAGACTGAAAGAAATGAATGCTCCTTTTGTTGGACCCAACTAGTTTCACAGTTCTACGAGGTCCCCCCAACCCCCCCCCCCCCCCCTACAGACCCCCGCACGCACTGTGTTACATTCAATACGGCGTCAGGTAAGCTGTGCAAAACCTTACGTTGACTGGCTGGTCGCCATCTTGTTGCATGTGTCTTTGGTACAAAAACAATCAAAATAGAGTGTGCAAATATTCGTTCGTAACTCAAAAATAGCTCTCAGTAATCCCCGCCCCCTCCCCCAAACCCACACACTGCCCCTCCTCACTAGAGAGAGTACCAACAAGCAAAAGTCATCTATTGCAGAGGCCACACTCGCACACACACACGCACACACACACACACACACAGTGACTCTGTGGCATCACGCAAGCAGAGCGCTCATATTAATATACATTCAGATCTTTGAACACATCACAACCCTCGCAGGCGTCTCCTCCCACGCACACACACCAAGTACATCTCCCGCCGTCACACACACACACACACACACACACACAAACACACACGCACACAAGGCACAATGAATAGAAGTGGGATCAAACACGAGTATGAACACACACTCTGAGCGCTCACGTCTACTGTACAGGTATTACACAACGGGGGTGGGGAGCCACCTTCCTCCCAGAGGAGCTTCATCTTCATCCATTCCATCTGATGCCGTTACACTCCATCCACGTGGAACGTCCCCCTTCGATTTGGGAACACGTGCAGGCAGGCACGCTGTTCTTGGCGGTCGCCGTGGCAACCAAAGCTGTTGACTTGACGTGCTGCTGCGTGACATGCATGCTAACAACACGCTCGCCTGTGGGGGCGCAGTAGACCAAAGACAAGACGAGCCAGTCAGGGGGCGAAGCGGCGGCGTGGGGTGCGGGGAAGCGAGGGCGTCATTCAGGTGCGACAAGGTGCTACAAGAAGCACACACACACACACGCACACACACACGTACGATGTGTGCTCGTGTGACTAAACATGTGCATGTACTCTGGGCAGGAGGGGCATGCAGAGGGGCGTGGTTACAAAGGGACAGCACGGTGGGAACGCTGAATCCACGCCGCTCGGTGGACCGCCGTCTGTCTAGATTTTAGAGGTGGGCACTCGCAGGCCCACCAGACCACCGGTGGGGTCGCCGCATCCCGTGTTCTCGAGGATCTTGTTTACGAAGTCTGAAGTCTGCCCGGCAACAGGCGGTGCCACTGCACACACATAGAAAGTGAAATCTGAATGAATTTTGACTTTACCTTTACCATGATGTTAAGGGGGCGGGGTGTAACATGGCGTACACGGTTGCGTCTACAAAAATCATCTGTAAACACTGGAAGGGAGACACTGTACTAGACTAATAATCATGACATGAAATACACATTATTATTACAATTAATTATGAACATTGTGGAGCTTTACTGCCCCCTATTGGTGCTTTCCACTATGACTTGTATGTAAATTAGCAGCAAGAGGCTCCGCCTCACCGAGTGTCTCCTGGATGAGTCGCTCCAGCGTGTCGCTCATGCTGCTGGACCGAGGGGACGAGTCCTCCACGCGAGCGACGATCTCCTCCTTGATGGTGTTGATGACGAACAGCAGGCGATCTGAAGAGCGGCAACAGGAAGTGAGGCAGGAAGTGTAAAATGCCGCAGTTACCATGGCGACACAAGCCAACTCACCATACTCTGTGCTGAGTCCCCACAGCTTGACCTTGTTGGCTTCATACTGAGCTTTCTTCTTCAGACGACACGCCCTGCACACAGACGACAACCTTGTGGTCATGTGACACATATGCGTGCATGTTTATGTGCACTCACCTGGATGCCAGCTTGTTTTTCTCCTTGCGGGACCAGGGGCGGGCAGTGATGGGCAGCTCGCTGACAGGCGTCAGGTCGCCGATCACCTTGTTGAGTTTTCGTAGCTCTGTGCCGATCTGAAGAAGTTTCCTGGGATTGGGAGTCAGGTCTTCCACGTCTGTACGCCGAGACTTCTTCAATGTGTACTTGCCTGCGTGAGGACACCGTCACATGACCATGAAACCGATTCTTTCATGGTTATCAGATAAATAAAGTCAAAGGACGAGGTCTAGGTTTGGAGAAAAGCTGTCTCGTGACAACATGGCAGACTGTCAACTGTTGCATGGCTACGAAAGATGATAATACACATCATATGGAAGTGGCACTATTGTAAGTGCACAACCTTGCACCCTACTTGCACACGTTGCACCGCTGTCGCCATGTACGTATATTGTCCAAGCAGAAGATGTAGTAATTCTACATTTCATCAAACTGATTCAATCCCAGCCACCCGTCTCTATACCGGCCATTTTCAATGATTCTGACTGATTTTTCAAGGCACACAGAATATTGTGTTCTTGGGCTATGAACACTAGTGATTAGTAATCAGCAGTAGAATAGTAAGTTTCAGAAAAATATTCAATTCATAAATATAATTTCCAATCGGCTTTCAGTGAATAATGTGAGAAGACTAGAAATAAATGCATTGTGAAATACAAAAGGTGAGTTGTGGATACCACGTTTCACATTTTGATGAAAATAAATGTTACAAAAATGAGTACCTCTTGGCCATTTTTGTTCCATTTTCAAGAAAAACCTTGGTGACCCCTAATATAGCCATACATACATTTAAACATTTACACTCTATGTATGTGATCGGTATTCCACTCATGGATTATGGGGATCAGGATTGGCAGCATAAAACCCTGATCGGAACATCCCTAAAATTTAGCCATAATGTCTACACAATGATGCCACAACATAAACAACTCAACAATGGTTGTTTTACATGAAAATAACTTTTTATATAACATAATAAATATAACACAATGAACTCATTCATTCATTTTCTACTGCTTATCCTCACAAGGGTCATGGCTATGCTGGAGCCTATCCCAGCTGTCTTTGAGCGAGAGGCGGGGTACACCCTGGACTGGTGGCCAGCCAATCACAGGGCACATATAGACAAACAACCATTCACACTCACATTCATACCTATGGACAATTTGGAGTCACCAATTAACCTAGCATGTTTTTGGAATGTGGGAGGAAACCGGAGTACCCGGAGAAAACCCACGCATGCACGGGGGGAACATGCAAACTCCACACAGAGATGGCCGAGGGTGGGATTGAACTCGGGTCTCCTAGCTGTGAGGCCTACGTGCTAACCACTCTCCGCCGTGCAGCCCACACCATGAACTATTTTTCATATTTGCAACTGATCTCCGTGTGTGTTGTGTGTGTGTTGTGTGTGTGTGTGCATGTGTTAACATTTCCTTTCAATGCATAAGCTCCCTCGTGCAACACGGATCCAAGCCTTTTCACTTCCTGGTTGCTGCATAGTGCTCTTTTACAAGGCAACGATGCAGGCCGTGCTTTTATAAAATGCACTTTTTTCCAGCTTAATACTGCATAAAACGCACTCCCTTCCATTGTGGAGTTGCATCATCACCTCTTTGTGCCTTGCACAAAAAAAAACGAAAAGATATATAAATACGTCTTCTATTAACGCTCTTAATATTTGGCTGGGCACCAAGTTGAAACGCTCCAGCGATCACTGGTTTGGCTTCATAGCACACTTCATACATAGAAGAGATCCGTGTTGACTATTTAGATGTCGGTTACATTTAGTGAGAAGGGGTGAGCATCAAAAGTGAAAGCCAGGAAGTGTTTTCTAGCATGAATCATCCGCCGTGCTGCACCTCCGATTGTACTGTACATAAATACCGCCGTGCAACAATAACAA
This sequence comes from Doryrhamphus excisus, assembly GCF_037039965.1. Taxonomy (NCBI): domain Eukaryota; kingdom Metazoa; phylum Chordata; class Actinopteri; order Syngnathiformes; family Syngnathidae; genus Doryrhamphus; species Doryrhamphus excisus. The sequence continues at coordinate 14,769,331 of NC_136377.1, forward strand.
TGTCTTCCTGGAGAAACAGAAATGGCTATTGCAATATTTACCCGCTCGAGTGGCCGTCCCAGTACATTCAACATTTTGAACTTTTTCAGGGCAACCATTGGGAAGGGCACCGATATTTAGACAAGAGGGGGTTTTACCGTGCAGGGGTCCGTTCTTCTGGTACAGGTTGCTGGGCAGTGTGTGTCGGTCCCACTCAGAAGGTTTGAGCATGCGTTCCTGCTTGGAGGGTGTCAACTGCTCACTGTATTCCCAGAAGTAGCGGCGCTTCGCTCGCTTGCGGCTCGACACCCCCGCTGTCAAATCCTTGACGTCATCCATCAGTGCCACGTCGCAGCCTGATGGGGGCGGGAGAGGACGGTGAGACACGTAAAGACGATGATGACGAAGGTAAGCGTGTACCTGGCTCGGAGAAGGCGTCACTCATGTCGTCATCCTTGTCGGCTTCGTAGTCTTCGTCCTCGTCCTCCTCTTCGTTGTCAGAAAGTTCATGCTCGCTGCCAAAGCCTTCGTCGTGGTCTTCGTCATCCAGCTCCAACCCATCACCTTCCTCTTCCTCCTCCTCCTCCTCCTCTTCCGCCTCTTCTTCCTCCTCTTCCTCCTCCTCTTCCTCTTCTACCAGCTGGGAGTGGCTTCTTCCTGCCAGGCGGCTTTGCGTCAGGAAGAGCGAGTAGTTGTGCTCTTCTTTGCTCTTCTCCGTGCCATCGACGACATCCGTGCCCTCGCCGCTGGCCCCGCCCACAGCCTCAACGCTGCTCGCTGCTGATGCTCCACCTTCCAGGTCAGGGCTGGCCTCCACCAGCTGGGGGGCAGCGGACCACACCGCGGTCGTCTCTCTCCTCCTGCTCGGCTCCGCTCTCCTTTCAAAGCTGCCACTGCTGGAGGTGGAAGCCATGTTGTCATGGGGAGCGTCTGCCCTCTCAAAGTAAGTCTGGGAGGGGGCGTCAGCCTGACTTTTATAAGGGGCACTCACGCGCACCTTAGCCTTGCGCACAAAGTCACAGCTGCCAGAGGCAGGAGCGGCCATTTTGCTTGCTCGCCCCTGGACTTTGACTGGAACGTGGGTGTGGTCCGGGGTGGGACTCAGGGGGGGCTGCGTCTTTGTCATAGTCTCAGTGTTGGAAGGGACCGGCCTGGTGGCCTTCTGGAAGCCTTCTGGAAAGTCCAGGAGAAGATTCCGGCAGTGGCGAGACGAGGAGGAGCTCGCGGAGGGCCGAGAAAGGCCGGGGCCTGACCCAAGAAGAGGGGGTCTCTTATAGGGGCAGGAGGGTTGCGGGGGCGGTAGCGGTGGTGCCGGTGGGGTGAGGTCAACAGGGGGGCCCAGCGCCTCGCAAACGGGCTGTGAGTCTTCGCTGTTGAGCTGAGCCAAGGTGGGAGTTCGGCCGATCACCTCCTCATCCTGGTAAGGACTGGAGAAGTCGTCGATTCCCAGGAAGTCCACCTCCTTGGTGCCCCAAATGTCACAGCTGGCCAAGCGAGTGTATCTGACACACACACAAATAAGGAATGTGTTCAGCCGTCTCTCCGTATGAAGTAAGACGCTGCAGAGGGAGTGGCTCCACCAGGTCAGTCTTACCTGGTCAGGTCTTCCCAGTACGAGTCCCACTGTTCAAACGCCGAGTTGCTGTGCATGGTGTCACACTCGCCCGACAACATCAGCTGCTCCGTGCCGCCGCTGTCAGACTCCTTGACTCCTTCGGTAATGCCCACCATGCCATCGCTGTAGGGGCTCTGTCGGTGACTCATATCTCTGTCCTGTGGGGGTGGAAGACAGGATGTCTCACTCTGTTTGTTTTTCAGTGTGTGCTATATCTTTCAACAATCTTCATGACTTCAGACATGAAATGATTTCGACTTCAGGCTAGCTATGGTGAAGAAGATGATTTATCACTGCGTTGTGACAGGATGTCACCTGCAGCTGACAGCTGAGGAAGATGTCACAGTGAAGGGCAAAGGTCATGCAGATGGCACAGGTTTTCAGTTTGAAACGCTAGCTACCAGCTCAACACGCCACAAATAAACGTTCAATTCTTGCTACCAGCACTGGATTTACCACTTGTAAGTTGTCCAGTGAAGGTTGGGAAGTGGAACAGTCAATCAGCACGTGTCATGTGTGGGCGGAGTCAACTATGTAAGCACAATGACATCAAACTCTGACCCTAATCAGTGCAAAAAAACAATAGGCAAGGTGGAAATCTTTCTTCTTGTTGTCTTCTTCAGTACACGCATAAGTCTGACATAAAAAGTGCTTACTGAGCTGCACTGCTTGGTGAGAAAAAGGTCAGCTGATGAAAACGTAGTAAACATGGGGATGACTTCCTGTAGCTCCTTTGCAAACAGGAAGTGTTTACAGCAAGAATGCTAGCTTGAAGAAAATAGTCCAGAAACAAAGTTTATGAACACTCTGCATGTGTGTGTGTCACTTACCAGTTCATACATGAAATCTGGGTCGGAGGTGCTGGCTAGCAGCTCAGTGCTGGTCAGCGCCTGGTCAGCAAAGGAGTAGTTCTGAAAGTCGTCCCCAAAGGGAGGCTCCATCCCACTGACGCTGGGCTGCAACACAAACACACACAAACACATCTTATATTTAAAAAAAAACACAGAACTTGTAGTGACAACACACCACCCCGAGGTGGCGTTGTATGTGACTCACACAGTATCTCTGGTCACCATAGCGACATCATAACATCATGCACTCACACCCGCTCACCTGAGGCATCGCAAGGCACAGCTTAGAGCTCCAGCGGGGGTGGGGGGTGGGGGGTGGGGGGAACCTCCGGGCCTCCTGTCCAGTCCCAGTGGTGTGCGGGGTGCCTGGGGGAGGGGCGGGGGACGGGCGGCGTGAGTGTGGTGGCTCAATCCGATGTGGTCAGGCGTGTCACCACGTGCACGCGTTACTTTTGTGCGGGATCAAGTCTGGAAGAAACAAAAGTAGAAAGTTCAGAAACAACAAGCACACGGTCACTGAACGATGACGATGACGTGCAAGGTCACGGAGGTATTACAGTGGCAGCAGACTTGTGTCCTCGGATGCTTTTATTGTTTATACAATTTAATATTAACTTTACTTGACTTCTTTTGACACTTGTAGGACAGTTAACACAGTGGGGCACATTGTTTCTACACCAGAACAAACTGTACTGTACGCAGAACAAGATCTGAATACAGGATGTCTTGATGCTCTAAAATCAGCATTTTTAGGCCACGGTCATGTGACCTCCATTGCATACGTGTGTCACTGAATGATGACCGCGCTCACCTCCTCCTTGGCTGCTTTTGCATTGCAAATACATGTAAATGTTTCAGCGTCAACACATCCTCTCAGTGACTTGAGTGAACTTGTCACGCTTGATGTGCGGCAGGAAGTGACGGGAAGCAACCGGAAGCACACAGAAACACCACGGCTACACGCTCGTCTGACACACAACGACATCGGTCGGTAACATTTGCACTCCAAAAATACGTCTTTCCTCCAATGACAAACCTTGAGGCCTGAACAGCGCCACCACCTGGCTGCTGTGAAATCACACCATATATGAGTGCAAAATGATCCAGCAGTGGGCTGAGGAAGTGAGGCCAACAATCCCTCCATTCTAAAAGACAAACACAGGTGGATTCCTGGAGTATTCTTGCAGTGTCATGCTGACACCTCAAAAGTAATCTGATTACTCAGCAGGGCTCAAGGCTGCTCTACACCAGAAACATAAAGGACCCATTTTCGACATTTTTAAAGGGCTGCTATCCTACATTTACAATTTCTCATGCTTATTTCTATGTTAAAATATTGTTCTCTTGTTCGACGGGATGTGGACGTGCCATATGATGGGCTTGCTGTGTTTTTCATTTCATTTCTCATTATAACTTTAGGAAGTCCTTGTATGGGGGCCACTGATTGGTACCATCGGTCACTTCTACTGGAAATGTCAGCCAAAAAGTGTATTTTCAGATGTGTGAATTGTGTATCTAAAGCTGAGTAAGACAGCAATGAGAAGGTTTTTTTGTTTTCAGGGGCGCTAAAGACCTACTGCTCCTCAACAGTTTGCAAAGAAAGCACAGTTTGACGCCAAATTCGCCAATATTCATCCAATTCTATCCAATATTTAATTCTTTATTATTGTTTGCTGATAACCACTAGCACGTAACCACTTGAAGATGGGGGTATATGCAGTTCTGAGCGGTGGTCGGGTGGGAGGTTTTTGCCGAACCTCAACCCCTGACCAGTCACATCAGAGCAGGTGTGGCTGGAGAGGAGGCTGCAGAATCCAAGCATGTCGTCCAAGAGGAGAGGAATGTAGATTGGCCCTGTACTTGACATTTATGGAGTATTTGATTGAGAAAATGTACAGGTACTACAGTCCCCCCGGGATCAAATGTTCTTAAAAAAAATGAAACAAGCACTATAGAGCCACTTTAAACTGTCATTTCCACCATCTCCATGAGTTAGGGCAACTCCACTCCAACTGAAACACATAAAAAGCACAGATATTGTTGCTATCTGTGTCTCTCCTTAAATCTTAGAAAATGAGCTTCAAAGTGGTCAATTTTAGTTGGCCTTTCATGGCAAAATGTGTGTAGAAAAATCATCCAGCTAATTTAAGTAAATAACAGAGAGAAGACAACACAAATGTTGTCTATTTTGGATGTTTCCAAAGCAAACTATTGTATCATGCAAGCAGCTCAAACAGGCCTGCCTTCAAACGCTGGATGGCGTCCAAGTAGGCCAATCAGGCGAGCCACGTTTGGAATGTGCTGCCAACTGATCCTGATCCCATCCCGGATAACGAGCAGGAGATGCCGACTTTCCTCAGTCGCGCTGGGCTATTCATCTATGAAATGTGAAATATGAGCTAAAGCGTGCAGACGTTAGCTCACTGCTCGTCTGAAGAGGACGCAGGCTTTTCATGATTCATGACATAACTGACAGCAGGATGCACAATTCAAAGTCAGTATTAATATGATCAACTGCTCCCATCAATTGAATATACTGATTAACATTCAATTCAAAAGACATTTCATTTATTTCCTTTTTGTTGCACCGTCAGTGTGACTCAGCAGACAGCGGAGACGGATGGGGCAAATGTGCAGCAAAGACCAAAACAAAATAATCCAAAAACATACAAACACCATAAAACATAATCACTGCAGGGATTTGGTCAGCGCAAAAGAAATATTCCACAAAATATCCTCCAACACCCCCCAAAAAACAACTGCTTCAGAAAAACGCTGCAAGTTAACTAAACAAAAGGGAAATTGGTCAGACTACCAGGGGCGCCAGACCTGAGGGATATATCTGTCTTTAAAGACAGACGAAAGAGGTGGAATTTGTGTTTTATCTCTTTGTTAAACACTTTGTCCCATTGGAATGCTAATATTACCCATGTAAATCGATTGCTCTGTAATATTGTAAAACATTACAGTGTGTTTAACGACATGAAGAAAAATGTAGCTTTCTCTTCCGTAAACTTTCTTCTGAGCATCCCCACTGGCCCACTGATACTGTAAAAGATAAACATCACCGAGTGCTTGTTTCGTTTGCTCATACATCAACTGTAAGGCGCACAGCAAGTCTATTTTTTGTCATGTTCACTGAATCAGTGCAAGGCGGATGCAGAAATGAAAGTTCAAATGTTGTAAAAGCATGTGAAAGCACAGCAACATCTGGACATCTGCAGCACCCCCAGACAAAGACACTTACAAAAATAAACAAGTGTTTACAGCCACATGAGGCACTTAATTTATTGTTTAACATACTGAATAGTGTCTACAAACACAGGTTGCAATAGTTCAGCCTGGAAGGTTCAAGACTCACTATGGACGTAAATAAATATGTGGTTATTAATAATGCGTGTAACGAAAAAAACCCTGAATGCAGCTCAAAAAGTTTGTATTAAATATGATTATTTCCTTGTTGTGGTAGAGTCAGAAAATAAACTTCCACATCATAACAACAATCAACAGTTATGAAGATGAAACCCCTTAGTAAAGAACAGTGACTGAGTTAAAGTAATGTAATATATCAGGGAAATCTTATGGTCAGACGACCCTCAACGAAGCAAAACAGAACCGCAACCGAGTATGGGGCGCCAACACCCACGTAATCCTGTTTTCCTATTGGCTGAGAGACAGTGACAGCCCGCCTCCAGGCTTACCTGATTGGCCGTCGCTGTTGTCAGTGGTACTTGCTGCTACATAATAAAGAGCCAATGCTCAAGCTCGGTTGAGGCTGAAGATAAACAAGTTGGAGGCCTCCATGGCCGTGGCCTAAATACAAACACTGAAAAGCATTTACTGACTAAAACACGTTGACCGTCCACTAAAAACCAACGTAATAAACAACTACAACTACAGCCATGCTAGCTGTTCGCTGTTTGCATCAAATATGACTTCCAACTAATGGTAATAGCTAATGGTTAGCCTGCTAGTAACGTCAAGTCATTTGATGGAAAACGAAAGTGTAACTTAAAAACTGTCCTTTAATGGTGTGTGCATGCGTGTGTGTGCATGTGTGTGTGTTTAATTTAGCAACAGCACCGCGAAAGAAACCAAGGGAATGTTCTAGCATCGCAAGTGTGTCTGTGTGTGTGTGTGTGTGTGTGTGTTGGGGGGCGTGTACCCGCTAAGGCAATGCTGCTGGAAAAAGTCAACATTTAGCTTCACTACACGAAATCAACACACTTTAACGCACATGTGATGGCAACACAAGCGTGTGTGCTATGTGGAGACTAATATTGACGATCCAGATGGCGGTTTTTGATAGTTTAAAGTGACAAGTCACTTCTTACATAAGTGCTATTTTGAACCAGCAGGAATTAGACGCTGCAAAGCGCTAGTCACAGCAATGATGATTAGACACTATTACAATGAACACACGGGTTATTTTTAACATTAGCCACGGTGATGGGTAAGGGAGCTGACAACATGCACGCAAAAGTCTTCACGTAATAACAACAACGGCAACAGACAAGCAACACGCCGTTGTGTTGTTGTCGTATGTAATGTTGCGTTTGAATGCGGAAATGGAAGCGCTCGACTCGGCTCAGAATGGCCTCCGTCCGCCCCTTCCTAGTCCAACAACAAGCGAGCCGCTGCTAACTCGACAGCTAACCCAACGCCAGTGGACAAGCAGCAACACGGTGTGGACCAAAGTGGCCCAAAGCGAACACTGGCCTGGTCCACTTACCTCTAGGCGGGCCGTGCCAACGTCTCGCTGCGTGCAAAAAGCTCTCAAGTGTTTTGTGGGTCGGAGCCTCTAGTGGAGTCCTCACGCTGTCACTGCTAGCAAGGCTTTGTTTTGTTTTTCTTCTTCCTCGATACTTCCTGGAAAGCGCGTGACTGCCCACCCACGTGATGTGCGGCTGAGCCAATGAGAGCGTGGCATTTTCACGACCACTGTAACATTGCAACAGCCCAATGAATATAGACTATATACAGGTGCATCACAATAAATTGGAAAATCTTTGAAATTTTCATTTATTTCAGTTGTTAAAAGTGGTACTATTGTGCTATATAGAGTCACCATACAGAGTGAAATATTTCAATCATGCATTTTTTCATAATTTTGATGATTATAGCTTACAGTTAAGGAAAACCCCATATTCAGTATCCCATACAATTTGAAAAATAGTCAAAGCCTCCATCCTCTGACCTGGACACAGAAAAGGTCAGGAATCATTCATCAATGTCGAGAAAAGATAACTGATTTATACAAAGCTACGCCACTTAGCTTCGTTTGCATAAATACGTGTTGACTGAACACAAAGAAACAAACAAAACAAAAAGAAAAAAGGCTGTTAATAACACAAAGCACTTCCTTTCTTGGCCAAGTTACAGTTTTTCTATTACTCGGCTTGCTGCAGTCATACAAGTAATCTACCGGGCGGTCACATTAGTAATCAAACCAAAATAATGGCAGAACATTCACCCTTTGTGGCTCAAATATTCAGCAGGAAATACTCCTTGCGTGGATTACAGAACAATAGAGTCACGGTCCACTGGAGTAAGGCTGGGCCATCTGCACGATAGACTACTCGACCACCTTCATGAAATCTTAAATCAGTCATAAATTGGCCTGCTTGAGGTCAAAGTTCAGTCTTGACGCTGTGCATGAGGTCCTTCTGGTCCACCATGTCAGTCTGCCTGTTCCAGCGGTGGTAAGCCAGCAGGGCGATGTTCTTGGCTGCCACCGAGCTCATCTCCATGGCACTGCCGGCCCACTCGATACCATTGAGGTGGTAGAGGTTTGGCTGGAGCTCCACGGGGGGCAACGCAGGACTGCTGCCGTAACGAGGGTACGCCTGCCACTCCGTCACCTGCACCGAGTAGTAGGACCTGAGGAGGACAGGCAGTGTTGAACACGGCTGTTAGCATGCTAGCATTAGCACAAAGTAGACAAGTGCTGACCTGAAGAGCATCTTCAGTTGAGCCTTGGTCAGCGGCTGCGACGAGAACACTTTATAGACACCAGCCTCTTGCGCTTGTTTCCGCCTGAAGCCCGCCGAGATGTTGACGGGACAAATGCTGGCCACGCTGTTGAAGAACAGGCCAGGTGTCTCTGTGGTCAGGACACAAGCGTAGGGGAAGAGGCGGGGGTCTGGGAAGCCAAAAAGCGAGGTGTTGAGGTAACCGTGAATGACGGTGACGGCCGTGCTGTGATAGTCGCCCGCTGGTTGCACAATTGGTGGCGTAAAGTCTCTGAAAGAGATGCCTGATTGGACGCCGGCCTGGAGCGGTGTCGCTAGCACCACAATGTCGTACAACTCCGATTTTGTCTCTGTGGCCTCAGTGAAGCTCAGTCGGTACTGAAGTGTGCCCCCTGCAGGGCAAAGATGCACATGATTAGCTACTGGAATACTACAGTAATCCTTGGATTTATAACGGTCAATTGACTCCAGACCCAAGCGTTTGAAGTCATTTCCACAAAGTAAGGGCATCGAAGACTTGTTTACAATCTACAGTCGCCTTTATATTACCCTATATTGCAGATACAATTAGAGAATATAAACCATTTTAGGCTCATGCTTGTGTGGGTATTCTTGTGGACATGTGGAGGACAGAAAGTGATGTTGGGGTTCAGAGTTTTAGGGCCGTAACCGTATCCTGTGAAATTATTATGATGTTATTATTATTATTATTATTATTATTATTATTGTGCTTGTTGTGAGATAACTCAACCCTGCAAATAAAAGCCTATTGTTCCGGTAATCAAGTCTGGTGCTTGTCTCACCAAACAACGACTGACATCTAGTGACCAATGCAGAATACTACATTCACAATTGTATTCCTAATTTAGTTCATTTAGCAATTTTTTATGCCTGAAAATGCTTAAGAAAAAAAACAAAACAATAAAACAATAAAATTTTGTTAAATATGCATTTTGTTTACCAATGATGTCTCAATGTCAGGACTTTGAAGTCAATAACAAAGTTGATGTCACAATGACAAGACTGTGACGTCACATGAAAATGACGCCACAATAATAGGAAGTAAATGCCACAATGATAAGAAAGTTGACTTTGCAACGAAGGGAAGGTGACATTTAAATGACAGGGAATTGCCTTCACATTGATGTCAAGTTGACATTACAATAATAGGAGATTGAACGGGGCAAATGAAAGAGTCAATGGTCGCACCAGAGTGAAGCGGGTCCACAGACGTGACCTGCGCTGGCAGGAGGTTGGCGTTGGCCATCTTCAAAAGGCCTGAACACACCAGCTTGTTCCCGCCCTCCACTGCCCACAGGTTGTTCTGAACGCTCACCAATGACACAGCACCTGAAAGCATGAAAATATGAGCGCATGTTAGATGGACTCATAGCAGAGTATGTTGGACCAATCAGAAGTCTACCTGACCTACGAAGGCAGGAATGCTGACATTCTGGCCATAGTTGTGCCTCATGATGGGAGCGATGACCTCGTCGATGAAGCGCTGAGACACGCCCAGCTCCAGCAGAGAATCAGAGAGCGGCCTCCGCGTCATGTTGATGAAGCCACTCCCCCCCAGAGAGCCCAGCAGCTCCTCCACAGAACTGAAGGCATAGCCGTGGGCCTGGTACTTGTAGACCCTACAAAGGTGCACATAATGAGTATCCTCATTCTGATAAAAATCAGCACGTGCGGAGGCACACCTCATGAATTTCTCCATGATCTCCTCCACCCACATCTGCAGGCGGATGAAGCTGATGCCATAGCGCCACCACAGGCGGAAGAGGTCCAGCAAGTACCAGTCAGTCTCCTCCAGGATTACCTCCTCACTGTTAAACACCGCCGTCTTTCCCGCCACGTTGCGGCGGTACTTCAGTCCTGGGATGGCATAGATAGGACAGCTGCACACATGCACATCATGACCTGTGTGTGTGTGTGTGTGTGTGTGTGTGTGTGGTGTGTGTGTGTGTGTATGGGCTTACCCAGCTGTTTGACAAAGTCCTGCATGTGGAGATTGAGCGAGTGAATGACGGAGCCTCCAGACTCGTAGTCGTGCTGGTTGACCATTACTGTAGCAAGACGACCTCCGACCTCACCCTTCTCATACACGTCCACTTGAACCTCTGGACCAAAGTGCTGACGCAGGAAATGAGCGGTGGCGCTGCCCCCGATGCCGGCCCCCACCACAGCTGGAACCAAATATAATCACCAATGTTAATTTTAATCAATTTTCTTAATATGTACGACATAGTGTAGAGACTTCCTTAATTAAAAATTCAGATTTATGTGTATTACAGGACACTACCTGCTATCATAAGTAATAATGATCGTAAAAGGTAAGAGGAGTAATTTTCTTGCCGATTTTAGAGGGCGGAGCTCCATCCGCATGGGTCGACGCTGCGGCCGAGCACAGCGTCATCAGGGCGGCGAGCAGAGACCTCGGACGACCGCCCATGGTGATGGACGACGAGAGAGCGGAATCCGCGATGCTTTTAAATCTTTGCGAAGCTAAAAAGCCAACAGAGATAGTTGGCCGCTAGCTGCTGGATGGACGGGCATTAGACGGAGCTACCAGTCCAGTCCATTGTGTTGTTGAAGCATGTCCCTCACTGACTAGCTAGCACACAGCGCGGCAGAAACGTCCGGCAATATCACGTGATCCAGAGGTCTGATTTGCACTGACCAATCGCAGCAGACGTAATATACGACGGCGTCATATTTTCAAATGTCAAAGGTCTTTCGAGTAGCAAAGTCACAAATCCCATATTTTGAAAAAATCTGACAGTGAGCGTGAGTCCTTGTGGACGTCCTTAAAAATGCGTTTTTTCATGTGATATCGAGTGTATTTTCATTCGTATACATGTTTGTTAGGTAGATTACTTTATCTCAAATTTCCTATCGGATGTATATTGAGTGTTGGACCATATCAAGTCAATTCGTGCTTAAAGGTAAGTAAAATAAGAATCAGAATCGCCTTTATTGCCATTGTATTGCACTTCATACCGATGGAAGAAGATAAAATATTGGGGTATTTATAGGGGTCGCCATCCATAGCATCCTTCACTCCGCCACTGAGTACGGTTGTCCGTGGGTCGATCAGCTTTTGTATTGATTCAAATGCTAAAGCAATGGGGACCAAAAGCACTATTTTCTGGTATGAAATCTGCTCTAAGTTGTCTAACTTGGGGTAACACTCTAATACTAATAATGCTCTAAAACTTGGGGTAGAGAAGTGAGGCTTCATCTGCTGATTTTTGCTAATTTCCTATAAATAAATAACCTGTAATTTTATAGTTCAACTGTTAGTTTCTCCAAAACATCGGATGATATTTAAATATTGGATGGTGTTGCAGGCATGACTGTAAATTAAGATGTTTAATTCATTTCCGCCTTTGATGACATTATCTCACAGGATGTACGGGTTCTTGTCATCTGAATGTACACACATACAGTATACTTGTACATACATATAGACATGCATGTAGAATGAAAGACAAAAAGGTGACAACAAAGTGAAAAAACATTGGAAGTTTTGTTTATTTCGATGTCGAGACAAACTGCTGCTGCTAGTTGAGCAGAGAGGAACATTCCAGACTTTGAGCGGCACCGTGGATCTGTAAGGCTTCAGCACGCCTCACACACGTGCACTCACACACGCGCGCACACACACACGCACACACACTAAACATGATTTACATTATCTATGGTACACGTGCAGCTGCTCAGGGTGCAGCCTCATATGATCCTCATCCCGATGCAAGTCAAGGGTGATGGGTCAAAAGTCACTCTGGGATGAGGTGACCTCATTTCCCCACATTTGCCACAAACCGTTAGGGGGGGTCTAAGAAGAGACGTAACACAGAGTGGGGAGGGGAGTCCGTCTCTATGGTACGCAACCAAGCGCCAACTCCCAGCGGAAATACTGCTTGGGAGGGGTGTGGAGGCGCCGAGGGGCAGGAAATTCTCTTGGCCCAATGAGGAGGTCACTTGGTGGAGCGTCGTGTGGGCTCCGAGGCTGTGGGGGGCGGGGGCGGTCCGCGGCGGTCCAGGTCTTCAATGTAGAACATGATGAGCTTTCTGCGCTCGTCAGGGACGCATTCCAGAACCAGGTAGCGCTTGTCGTTCTGTAGGATCTTCTCCACGTCTTTGAGGTGCTGATCTGACTCCTGGATCAGTTTCCTGGACCTGATGGACAAAGGACACATGTGACAGCTTCAGAGTACTTTTAGTTAAGGACATTGTGACCACTTGAAACTTGGTCAATTTAAATGTCTTCATGGAAATAGAAGAAGACCACCATAGATGAAAATGAAGCTAACCTGTATGTGATGAACTTTGTCTCCTTCAGGAGCGTTCTGAAGTCAGCTTTGGCAGTGATGTACTTGTCTTTGATGTAGTCCTCAAACTCTCGCTGTCTCTTCTACAAAGTGGAGAACATGATGATGCTGTCATTAAGTCAGGGTGAGGGACAGTGAAGGTAGACGCGTCAGGGTGGTCTTACTCGGTCGCTGGAGGAGAATTTGATACAGCGAGGGTCTTCCTTGATGACCTTCTTGACTTCTTTCCACGTGGTGGTCAGCGTGATCTTGACAATAGACAGACAATGAGCACCATACGCTCTTGCTGGTGTTGTAATTCAAAGCTCACCATGGTGGTCTCGTCCAGCAACTGCCTGAAATGTTCTTTCTTCTTCTTGGCCAGTGCCTCCACATGCTCGTTGAACAGCTTCTCCTTCTCCTCTCGCTCCAGCAGAGATGCAGACTCCCAACGGTGATCCTTGCGAAGGTTCCTCCTTGTGTCTGACCACATAGCGTCTGAGGAGCGCACCTGAGTGAATGATAGAGGATGTGTCAGCATTGTGGACCTTGTTTTGTCTTCAGTAGTGCAGTTTGGTGGTGGAGGACAACACAAACACGAGGGCCACCTTGAAAGGTCCTACCATGTCAGACATGAGAGCTTTGAAGTGCTGGATGGCTTCTTCACGCTTGTGCTGCTCTCTTTCTCTGTCGATCTCTTTGGTCTGTTCCGATCGGGCCTTCTGAACCTCACGCTCCCTCTCTCTGAGACTGGCTTCGATACGGGCCTGACGTTCCAGCTCGCGCTCCTTGTCCATGTCCAGACTCTGTGGAGTCGTCAGGCCAGCTTAGTTTGGTTGGTTGGTTCAATTAAATGCTGGATCTCCCGTTTAGGGGGCATGGAAACATAGCAATGTGTGGTGGCACCTTAGCCTGCTTCTCCAGGTACTGCTTGAAGAGTTCCTCTCGGAGGGCAGAGCTCTCAACGGCCTTGTATCGGGGGTCCGTCTCCATCCTCTCCTTGACTTTGCTCCAGCGCTGGCCTCCTTCCACATGCTGATCACTGAGGAGCTCAAAGAAGTCCAGCCTCACCTGTAAGAGGAAGAGAGCACCATCTTAACAGTCAGCATGGACCACTTCCAGGAGGCTTCATGGGTGGGGGGTTGGGAGGTCTCCTGACCTTCTCTCCTCTAGACTTGGAGTCTTCCTTGTCCCTCTTTCTCAAGGCGGTCATGAATTCAATGAAAATGGCTTCCCTGTCTTTCATCTTGTCGATGCTCTTGAATCGGGGGTCTCGACCGTGTTTGACAGCAAACTCGCTGAAGGTGGTCCTGTCCATGTGAAGACAAATTCAGCAACATACTGTACATGACTGACTGATGTGAGTTTGAGTGTGTGAGTGTGTGCGCGTGTCAGACAAGAGCATCACCTGGCTGTCAGCTTGGCTTCCTCCATCATCCTCCTGAACTCCTCTTTGGCCTGTAACAGCTTGCTCTTCTTCTCTTTCCTCTCCTCCTCCGCCCGCGTCTTCACATACTGGTCGAACACCTGCAACCCGACAGAACCGCTGTAGAACAATGCCCACTCTGCAGATGCACAAACAGACGTAATGGTGCACATAGAGAGAAAAAGAGAGCGGGAGAGCGAGCGCTTACCTGTTTGCGCTCCTTGGGGTTGAGCAGAAGGTAGCGGGGGTCAAAGACGATCTTATGAAGCTCCTTGTCCCACGTGGAGAAGGCCGACACCTACACGCCAATTAAACGTCTAGCTCGTAACACAGTCACACAGCCAAGAAACAGCTGACATCAAGCATATGAATACCCCTCTCTCCAGCAGCATGTCCTTGAACTGGGTCATGCGGGCCTCAAGTGGTACCACAGCTCTTTCTCTGGCGGCTCTTAGCTCCGCCTCCATCACAGCTTCCTTCTCAGAGTCTGCTTCCTTCACGTCCTCCTTCCTGTGTGCAAGAGAAACATGCGTGTAGTGTCAGAAAGACAAATGTCTCACACACAACTCACTTTCTCTTCTTGGCTTTGGTGGGCTCCTCCTCATGCGCGTCGTCAGTGGCGAGGCCGAGCTCATGATCCTCTTTGCTGAAACCTGCATGTACACACCAATTTTTAATCACAAGGCCTTCAAAATGAGTGGCAGCATGGTGGTCATGTGACTGCCGAGCGTGGTTATCACCTGTCTTCTTGCCATCGTCTAGCCCTCTCTTGTGTGGCGGCTCTTGGATGTGCTTGTCCACATCAGCGCGGCCCACTAGCTCTTCGGGACGGTCCCACATGGAGAGTCGCGTGGTGGGGTTGTAGAAGAAGACACGGTCATCACCTGTCCACACCACACACCTGCAACACGTGTGCCCACAGAGAAGAAGAATGAGTTTGGAATGGCAGTGGGGTTAAGGGCTTGGCTTAGGCTGTGACTGAGCTCACACACCATGGTGTTCCTGGGATGGGGTTGGTGGCAACCGGTCTGGCTTTCTGTGCCGCCTTCTCTTCTTCGGTCATCTCTTCTTCTTTGCGCTCCTTCATCGAGAACACGCGGTTTCACACAAGTGTGCTAGAACATGCTAGAAATTTTGAGACATCACAAGTGTGATGCCTCCTACCTGCTTGTCAATGTTAATCTTTACTATTTTGTGGTCTTCATCCTCCATCTCCATGGCCTCAGCTTCCTCTTGTGCAAGACGCTCCTTTGCCTTCTCCGCTTCTTTTTCTGAAGGCACGCACAAACACACACCGTCTATTATAATTGCTCGTTTAATTGATATGTGCCAAGTGGGTCGTGTGAAAACATGAGTTGTGCACTTGTCTCACCTCTCTCCAGCAGGGCCAGTGGTTTCTCCCAGGTAGATTCCAGCGTACGGGTGTTATAGTAATATGTCTTCCCGTCTGCCGTCTTGTACTCAGTCCACTCAGGGAGCTGCAGAGCTCCGGCCATGGAGGCGGGTGGCGCCGAGAGTGCCAGCTGAGGGTGCATCATGGAGACCAAAGGTGGGCCCATGCCAGGCAGCATTCCTGTGTGGAGAGGACGAGCATATAGTTTTGTTTTTTTTTAAACACTAGTATGTATTGACATTCAATGGGGAGCAACAAACTGAAATGAATTGTATATTTAGCAATGAACCCATCCTGACTCCCACATGAGAATTAGGAGGACATTGTAAAAAGGTGCCCGGCACAAACGTAAAAGCAATCAGAAACAAACACACAAAGCAGTGAGAACACACACAGATATACTGTACATCCATGCTTCAACAACAAATGAGCACATCTAAATCTACACGCCTTTTAACAGGCAGCCTAGACGTCTCGTGCCCTCTGCTGCTCTCCACAAGCACAAACCTTCAACAGAATACACACACGTGCGCGCAGACACTCAGCTCTGCTGGCTGTCAATAGGTAGGAAACACTCAGCATCACTAAAGTCAAATGTTGTGACTTCTGTGCAAATGGAGGCCGTGTGTGACAATGCGTGTCTACTGCTGGGGGGGAAACAGCGGATGGATCATTCAGCACCAAATGACTGCTGTGGACATCATACACTAACATGCCATCTAGTGGGCGACTGAGAGGCGATCGGCCGGGTGTGTTTACCGTTGGCGCCGGGGCCCGCCTTTACACAGGGTGCGCCTACTATCTGCATCATTGCTACACCTGCAAGAACAACGGACAAGCAAGCATGTGGTTGGACATAGCGGGACACTGGACACATCTGCTACCTGTGTGTGTGTGTGTGTGTGTGTGTGTGACTCAGACAGACTTGCGAATGGAAGTCATGATATAGACATGACAAATCGTCCTCAGAGAAGACAGCACTGTCCACTGAGTGAGACAGAAGTAAGAAACAAGGAGGAGCAGCCAAGCAAGCCAAGCAGCACACTTAAACTGTTTGTCGAAAGCAGTGATACCAAATTAAGAATAATTTGTACCACCGTGTATAAGTTGCTAAACGGGTGGAGCTACACACAGTGTAGTGTGTTCAGATAGATGGACAGAAAACCGTCACTTGCAAATTGGAGCAAGAAGAAAAAGAAGTTCCTCCATTGCTGTCCTTTGTTGAGTTGGCTGTGGCCTTACACTGTGTGTCTGCACTACATGTCACACGCTAGTCATCAACATTTACCTTTCCTAACCCAACCTGGAAACTACTTTTACACTTAATTTGAAGCAACAATACTAGGGCTGTGTTGGTGTGTTTACTGTTGTGAAGTGGAACCAGTTTATGTTGACGCCCCTTGGACTGGCTGACAAAGACCAAGGATTGGCCCTCCCAGACATGAACAAAAATGAGCATGTTTGGGGCTAGGAGGAGGAGGGGTCATTGCTTAGACGTATGGATGGAGTTCTCCGAGATCATGGAAGACACATACACTCCCTGACTTTATGTTCTGATGATTTTGTGGCATGTTTGTTTTTTTCCCCCCCAAAGGAAAATATAATTTATCGTACATTTTGGTATGCAACACGACCTTTGTTATAAAACTTAACACAATACTGTACACAATATTTTTTAGTCACTGTGTGCATGTTGTAACCTGACAGTAATGTGGCTTGCTGCTTAGCGATAATTAAGTTAGCAATTTTCATACAATGATCCCTTTGGACACAGGACCAGGACTTAATGAGTTGGTTGACACAGACAAGTCGTCAACATAAATGGAACTACTTAGGTAGGTTCCACTGTATGCAAGTTTCAATGTAAGCCATATGATGGTCTCCATCTTATTTTTGTCTATCTGTGACTACAGGCATACTCACACTAGGCCATTCATACCAAGACAGACTTGGGTGGGATTCCCCCGTCCTCTCCTGTGCTTTCCTGGGTTAGTGCGCCCACACTAGCCAAACATGGCAGATTTTAGGTATGAAGTGTGCCCAAGCAGGGCATGACTGGCCAAGTGCAAGTACACCCTAAAAGCAACATACGCAGTACAAGTGACCAGGGTATAAGACACAAAAGATCTCACCTGGCAGGGGGATGTGCATGCCTGGTAAGGGCACCCTGAAAGGCGGTACCATGACGGGGGGGAAGGCAGGGATGGTTGCGGTGGGCTGGGCCACACTGTGAGGCAAGGCGGTGGGCAACAGGGGGACGGTCTGCACCGCTGTGACCGGTGACGGCACAGTGGAGACTGTCACCACAGTGACTGGAGACACCGCAACTGATGAGGTCACTGTGACAACAGGGGTGAGATCTGCTACAACGCTGGCTTTTGGGACAGAAAGAGAGATTTGTATTTAGTATGCAGGTGTGTGTGTGTGTGTGTGTGTGTGTGTGTGTGTGTGTGTGTGTGTGTGTGTGTGTGTGTGTGTGAGTGAGTGCGTGCGTTCGTTCTCTAACCTGCAATGGACACAGATGGGGACAGCGTGGTCGTGGTGGTGTCAGGACTGGAGCTGAGTGTGCGTGAGGGGGTGCTGGAAGGGGCAGCAGTGGGCGAGGCTTCAGCCGGCGTGCTAACTGTCGTGTTTACGCTGCTCGAGCTGGCAGCCCCCGTCACGCCCACAGTGGTGCCCACCGCTGCAGTGGCAGCCCCCGCCACAAGTAGAGGGTTAAGTTCAGCCTGCTGGATGATTTTCACGCCTTCTGGTTTTGTCCACGCCGATTCTCTGGTCCGAGCATTGTAGTAATATGCCTGTGTGATATAGTAAGTCATAATTGTAGGTTTCGGAAACAACTTCTCATACATTGTAAAATTTTAGCTGTGCAGTACACGTATAAGTACAAGAGGAAGAATAAAAAGACCAGGATAGGGCCAGATATTACCTTTCCCTCAGGTGTCTTGTTCTCTACCCAGATCTCCTCGGCAGGGTTGAGGGAAGGGCTTCCAGATGCAGGTGCTGGGGGCATGCCAGGGGGAAAGAGCATTCCTGGAGGGGGTGGGAGGTTGCCGATGGGAGGGGGAAGAAACGGAGGTCTCTGCAACAAAGAGAACAGAGCCTTTAATTGCATTACTTCATTCAAAAAGAGTGAAATACCCCAATTTGACTACTACTAGACACCACAGTCAACAGCTCTATAATACACCAAATACAGTAGATACTGATATCAATCAACAATAGTTTAAGCCTCCTGTAATACTTGCAGAGGAGCTAAAGAACTCACCTGCAAGTGTGGAGGGGCGATGGGGGGAGGCATGCCTCCTGGGGGTGGGATGGGTGGCATGTTGGGGTCAAAAGGTGGACGTGCAAATGGGGGGCGAGGTGGTGGCGGCCCCCTCATCATTCCAAAAGGAGGCGGCGGCGGTCTAAGTAGAGGTGGTGGGCCACGCAATACAGGGGTCTGAGCAGGAGCAGGCACTGTAGCGGGCGCAGGGGCAGGCGCAGGGCCACGAAAGCGCACGGCCTGCTGTGCCATTCTGCAATACAAAAATCAAATACCGTATTAAAAATAAATATTAGTGTGACAGAATATCAATATATCAAATTATCGCAATATTTAACCCTACAATAAATTGTCTATATGCTCTCGCCATATATTGTACTTCAACCATCTTCTTGAACAGGTCTTCCCTCTAGCGTTATATACTCTCCCTATATATCTCTCTATTGTATAGATTTCCATATTTCCTTTACAATGTCCAGCCATTGGTCCAGGGTGGGCGCTTCAAGTCAATAACAGTTTCTAGTGATGATCCTCCGTGTACTCCACTGGTTCAATATCTTACAAAGCAACACATGTCATCATAATCTTATATCCCGGCACAGTGTTTACATGACAAGACTTCTGTGATGCCAACTGTCTCGTGTTGCAGCAGTAATGAGACAGCTCATTACTGCACGGAAGTACACCTATGAAGCCCACAAACACTGCTATTAAAAAAAAAACTCCAAAATCCCCAACAAGGTGTTATGTTTGATATACATGCTGTAACTGTGTAGTAACAGGTAAATTCATGATAACATGTATTACTTACAGTATTTTGACATATTTTTGTCCTTTACCAGAACTTCCTTCCCGGCGCATTGATGTCACATGTGACATAGAAACAAACGCCTACATCTAGTGTTAACTTTTCCAAACTCAAAACAAAAAACACAGCAGCAGTGACGGCAGCTCCAATATGTAGCCTTACCTTTTGGCAGGGGACGATATAGTAATGCTTAAAATGACCAAAGTACGACAAACTACTGTAAATATTTCATGTTGTCATGTATCTGCCTATTATTACATGGACACAGCATGTATATTAAATGATAAAATAATGTTGCATGGTTTTGGATGTGTTTTAAGGGTGGGCTATGTAGGTGGAATAGGCATGTCCCATTACATGCAGTAACTAACTGCTACTTTACAGCTGTTTTTATAGTTTTAGAATGCACGGGAAAGAGAAAGATGTGTGTTTTTGTGTCTCACAAAATTAAAAAAGGTGCAGTTTTCCTGTAAGTGGAAGACATTTACAGTGACATACCATACCAACATATTGCAAGTAATACAGATGACAATGAAAGACAATGGTTTAAACGTGTTATGCTGCTCTGCCACTGCATTCCCCACTAACACACAAGAACCTGCATTAGTTATGTTTGTTGCCAGCTAACAATAGCCATTTGGCAAAGTTTGTTGCTAACGTTAGCGATCGTTGAATGTATAGCCTATTATAAGACTACAAACTGTCGATGGCTTCTCTGCATATGCACGCGCCAGGGATATGTAAACGTAACCACATAGCGTGAAAGTCATGAACACCATTCATTTTATTCGGGTCGAACAAACATGTTTACGAAGTTGAACTAGGAATTGTGACAAATATATACATGTAATTGTTCTAACCAACCACTATTGGTAACCTATGCTAGCCAGTGTAATTTGTGACAGTATAATTTGGAACCGAAAACAGACAGCACTCAAGGTTTAGCCGTACTTCTTAAGCATATGGAAATTGGGGGTGTTTTTTGTTTAAATAAGTCAGACATTCATCCGCACAAGTGGACCAATTTGACTTCAAATTGCATCCATTTTGCACTTGACGGCTGAGGTCTGCGAGCAAACAGGCTAACACTTTAGCCGAATTGGGCATTCAAAATACTGGATGACCAACTTGCAACCACTGCCCCTGCTAACAAACGTGAGCAGCATAATGAAGAAATTAGGCGAACTTGTGGTGGTAGTCCAGGCCGGTTGAACACAACATCGGGTCATGGTGAGTAGGAGGCCATGGTAAACGTAAATATGTCAATGCAATGAGGACAACAGCCTGGCTATTGATGTTTGCCGCGTGCCACGAGCAAAGCTAACACACACTAGCTAGTTAGCGAACAGCACACTAGCTTCGGTGGCTATATCCATAAATAGCGCCTTTGTTTATCAAACTCTCACGGCAAAAGAGCCGTCCGGTGAGATAGTTGTGAAACGTAAGTATCTTCCCAGTATCCCATGGAGCTAGCTTGGATATAAACACTTTAGTCATCATTTTCTGACCTGTTATCGGTGAAGCCGATTCCTTCCGTCTCTGCCTGGTCCGCCATTACAGGAAAATGTAAGGCGTCTCTTCCTGGAAACGCCCCTGAATGTTGTTTAGGTTTTGTATTCGGTAAACCACGATGTCAATCAAGTGAAGTGAGCTCTTTGATTGGTTGATGGAGTCCTACCCAAGCTCGGCTGAACATTGGCTCAAACAGTCACGATGTCTTTGTTCCTTCTGATTGCTCTTTTCTCCCCACTCATTATTCACCAAGAAACAATGATGACTTCATGTTATAATTTAATACAATGTAGGATGAAGTACAGAAAATATACAATAAAAAAAACGATGTGTACTGGGGAAAAAAAGGAACACAACATGTTTTGTGTCAACTGAACAGTTAGTAGCTCTCCTGTATGAAGATAAACTAATATTAAATTAAATCTATGGAATCATCCTTCTGAGAGTAACAAAATAAAGATTTGGTCATTTGGAGCACATTGTCTCAGAGAGTGACAAAAGGCTCTGCTTAGCTGTGTGTGCATGTCAACGTCAGACCACACACACATACACGATACATACATCCATGCATGCTTACTCATTTTTTTCACTCTCTGACACACACACACACACACACACACAAACTCTTCTTCAGGTCCATCTGTCCTTGCCATAAATGTAGCGGATCCACATCATGATGTCCATGTTGTTTCCTGTGCACATTTGTCATCATTTGTGATGGCGCTCAATCGTCCATGTGGTTCTGCTGAGGCCACTGTGACAGTGAGGAGGGAAAAGTGTTCGTCGAAGAGTCTGAACAAGTCCAGATGAGTGAAGCAGCCGTTCAGAAAATATTCATCAGAGATGTTCATGATGGAGCCTAGTCAATTGTCTGATTTTCATGTATACGAAGAAATAACATGAACGTTTTTTGATGCATTCTTGTGAGGACGAGCACATTAGTCCTCCTGGATGGTGTGGAGTGGCAACTATCATTAACAGAACATGTCTGCTCAATCCTCAAAGACCTCTACCAGAGAGATGCATGCAGGTCCTGACTGCAGATGCAGAACAACCCTTCAACATGCGCACACATACATACACACACGCGCGCGCGCACACACACACGCACACACACACACACACACTTATTCATTTTCCAAAATTGCCAAAGCTGGAAAAGGCATCTTGTTTGGCCGGAACAACACCTGGGGCGACGGAGTGCGTGTGGCCCATTCCGACTCCCGGCGCACCCATGCTGGTCATGCCGCCCATCATGATGGGAGCAGCCATGCCCATATTCATGCTCATGTTCATTCCCATCATGCCAGAATTAACTGGAAGCGTGCCCATTCCCACGGGCCCTGAGGTCATTGAAGGCGGCATCGTGGTGTTCGCCATCATGTGATTTGCCAGCGGTCTGATGGGCGTCACGTCAGGCGGAGTGCTTAAGTTGAGTCCACCAAAGTTCTGGGCCATCAGGTGGACGGGAGGTACTCCTGCAGAGATGCACAATTCGAGGAAGGGGTCAACACTCTGTTAGCTGGTTGCTTAGCGACACATGGGACAGGTTACCTTGTTGCTGGAGGATGTTGTTGAGTGCGGTCTGGGACTTGGTGGGGTTGAGGTTGGATGACAAGAAGTCCAGGCTGATGTTGACAGACGGGTCAGACCAGGTGGACCCTAAAGACCCTGGAACCCCCATCCCGACCTTCTGCTTGAGTCCAGCAGGTGGCTGACACATTAGACCCCCCAAAGTCTGAGAGGAAAAACACATTGAGGATGATAGCATGGGATTCCACTTCCAAGTCATCTTTATTAAGAGGATGTGCATCACTCCTCATCTCACCTGCTGGGAACGAGAAAGCGGCACGGTTGGCATAGTGACAGATGGTCCTGGTGCTGCCCCCCCTACAGAGAAGGTCAAACTCTGTGAGGCGCTCAGCGTGGCATTGGTTAGTGGCTGGTTAACCCCGCCCATCAGGTCAAACAGCTCAGCTGATGGCGGGGCGGGGGCAGGGTTGGAGGCGGGCGCCGATGGTGGCTGTATGCTGCTAAACAGGTCGGTGACTGGCTGGGAGGAGGCGGAGCTTGATGAAGTTGGAGGGTTGGAGAAGGCACTCCAGTCTCCAAATTCAGTGTTCCCATTGGTTGATGCGGCAGCTGGTCACATGACAGACGTGAGACATTGGGGGTTTGTCAAAACATGGAGTAAAGAATCAGATGTGTCAAGTAAAGTCATTACTGGCTGAAGCTGCTGGAGCCGAGAAGTCAGCGAAGGCGTCAATCAGGTCGGCGCTTCCACCTGGCAGAATGTGCACACGGTTACACATGAAGAGATCATGACAGTGTGACAGATCAGACAGAAAATTATACTGAATCCAAATTTTGGCTTTTAAAAAGGCTGTGGTCTTCAACTTTAGATCAGCCTATTTGCAGGCGTTACCTGCTGAAGAATTCTGATTGGATGACGGATCAATAACAAGCAGGTCAGCCAGACAGTCGCTGGGTGACTTTTTCACAGATGTCTTGAAGAAGAAACAGAGAAGGGGCGGAGTTAAATGTGGCTGAGGGGAAAAGAAAAAGGGCTAACGCACAACGTGTACCTCCTCCTCAGGACTCTTGCCTCCCGTATAGTGGGCGGCGGCACCGAGATCCAAAGTCTTTGTACTGGGGGCGCCGCTGCGTTTGCGTGTGGTGGTTGTGGTGGTTTCTGTTGCCTGGGTGATCTGGATGCTCTTGGTCGTCACCGTCTCCTCTTCATCTTTAAACTCGAGGGCGTCCTGGCGACCGTTTCTGGATGCCCTGTCCTCCTCGTTGTCGCTACAGCAGCCACAGGAAGCACATTGACACGCAGTACTCACGGGGGACGTTGCCATGGAGAAGAAAGAATGTGCTTACCTGATCCTGTCGGGGGAGTCGTCTCGTTCCTTCTTGCGGAACTTGCTGAGTGTGTCGTCGATGGTGCTGCCAATCTTCTCACTGATCTCTCCCAGCTTCTCGCTGAAGGGGAACGCTGCCCGGCTTTTGTCCCAGTCTTCGTCCCATTTGCTGCGCTCCAACTCAGTAGCTGGGAGAGAGACACAAGGAGATGTTGTGAGGTTACGATGGGTGCACTCCACTCTGGAGGAGACATGCATACAATTCTTGAAGCTCCCTCCACCTCCTCCTCCCATGCTGTCGCAGGACACTCCAATGTATTTGTCCTTGTTCTTCTTGGCCTTCTTCCGCTCCTCCCGGAGTCTGTCATCATCCTGGATGAATTCCACCATCTCCTTCACCTTTTGACGTACGTTGATGCCCTGGTCTTTACCATTCTCATCTGTGCACACGAACACCTTTAAAGTCACATAGCTAGAGCACGTTTCCATGTTCCAGACAAATCAGCCATCCAATGAGAAGCTACGTGGTCTTCACTCGAGACTCACCAAGGAAATGGTAGTTCTCTAAAGATCTCAGGTCATAGATGTGTTCTCTTGCGCTAGTCACCACTCTCTCTGATCCATTCCTGATCAAGTAGGCCAGCAGCAGCAACGCCTGGCACGTCACAACACAACGCAACAGTCCTGTCAGCACTAGTCATCAGATGTAACCTCACCATCCACAGCGTGACACCAAACATCCCTGTCGTCAAGCTATTAGATCTTATTAGACTATGTGGCTAAGCAAGTGGCTACTGAGTTGTTATGACTCGACAAAATGGCGGGCACACCTTGTAGACACGCCTCCAGTTCTTCTTGTTGTCTTTCAGCATCCTCGTCCACAGCATGTTCATCACCTCAGGGAACTGCTCGTACATGAAGGTGGACCTGTTCATGTCCATGCACACAATCAGATGAGAAAGTCTGGCTTTTTAAAAAAAAAAACATCACATCATATGTGAACTTGTTGTGTCTTCACACAAGCGTGTGTTTGGCTTCATGTGTGTGCGGATATGTACACACTTGGCTATGTCTCCCATCAGCTGACCAGAAGGGCCCCAGGGGTCATCGTTGGTGGCCTCTCTCACCTTGGACTCGATGTCAGAGTAGTTCATCACCACATTGGTGCTAGTGGACACACACACATGCACAATAAGCTAAACTGATGGTATCAGTCAAACATGTTTTGCTGCTTTGTTATATCCTCCACTTAGCTGTATAAAAAACTATTTTTTTAAAAAACATGCACACACCAGCAGCACACTTCATTTCACATTTGCATATTGCTGCAGGGTTGTGATTTATTAGTGTGAAATGTGCTGCTAAATTCCTGCTAATGATCAATTAGGACTTCGTGTCCCGTTAGATTTGTTTGCTAACTAAGAGCTCTTTTGTGTGATGAGGGGGAGAAAGGGCCTTGTTTGGGGCGGTGGAGCTTCGCCAAGGACAGCACGAAAGAGACGCAATAATGTTCATTTTCTGAATGTTCACATTTTCCTCACATACATATTTTGCTGAATGCCCAGCGGGCAGAGACATGGGCGTGATGCTGCAGATAACGGGCTAAACGATGCTAATGGAATTAGCCACTTGGCTAGCTTTGACTCAGAATATGAAAAAAAAGCATTTGAAGCAATCTAAGCCATTATACAGCGCCGGTATGCGGCATCCCGCCACACTGAGCATTTAACAATACACTTTTCACTTGGAAGCCCTAAGTTCACAGCAAGGTTAAAAAGCCTGTAGCTAAACCAGCTAACAGCTGAGGGGTTACGGTCGTGACGTCACAACGCCTAGCCGGTTAGCTTAGCTTATTTTAGCATAACAAAACATAGCACTGAGCCGTCTGGTTACTCACGCTTTGTCCACCAGCTCTCGAACTTTCCACATGTTTAGCATCTTCTCCTCATGGAAGCTCCACGGTGCGTCTACAGGACACACACACTGCAGCTCTCCGGGCACACACTCGCACGAGGAGCTTTTCACGGCCCAGTTGCTACGGAAACGTCAACGTGACGTCACCACGACGGGGCACTTGCCTGACACAGCCTCTCATATTGTACAGTATGTACTGTATATTCACTTCTACTACATGTATGATAAACTATAGTGTAAATATACAATAGAAAACACTGACTGGACTCACACAGATGTAAATATATACACAATGTAATTTACATTGATGGCATCGCTATGCCACCACTGGATGGCGCTATAGCTCTGCTGGAGCCATTGAAGCGTTCCTATTGCCTCCTATTGTACACAATGTACATTATTTTAAATATGGTAATATTCTAACCAGGTTGCTGTTGACTATTTAAACGCAATAAAATTTAAAATTATTTTTGTATTTATTATTTGTGTGCCAAATTATGGCGTCAAAGACACCACTGGATGCCTTCAGGAATGGGGCGGAGCATTCGAGGGGCGGGGCTTTGAGTGTGCATGTGTGTGTGTGTGTGTGTTCGCGGTGCACATGTCTTGGGAAACAGACCTCTGAACCCGTCTGAGGTCTGACTTTTCGCCAAGAACAGCAAGACTAATATAGTGCTAGATGGGACATACGAGGGGGAGGGGCCAAAGACACGGACAAAGACTGAGGGAAAATAAAAACATTCACACGGCGATGATTGGAAGCACATGTTGACAGGGAACAATGGAGGAGTGTCTCATTTTGTTTTGTCATCTCTGAGATGGGACGTGGGCGAGAAGAAGAAAATTATCAAGATGAGTTCTGGGAAAGAAGGTCCAGCATGTAGACACGTCCGCTGGGGTACGGGGAAAGGCCCGATCCATGACCTCTAACCAACCAACACATCACTCCATCACATGACTGACGGAAGCACACACCTGCTGTGTGCGTATGCATGTGTATATGTGTGTGTGAAGCCAAAAACAGGAGAGCAAAGAGAGGAAGCAAGTGAGTGGGAGACGGAGGGGAAGGAGGTGAAGGAGAGGAGAGGCTGATGAGATGCAGATGCTCCATTCTGATGGGAAAATCACAAGACTTTTTTTTTTACACTTCATGAAGCTCAACATCAGTGTATTTGCTTTTATGACTTCAGCCAAGCACAGATGTGTTAACTGTCAGTCTTAAAGGGGACCTATTATGCTCAATCTTGGCCCTTTGTAGACTCCTATAGAGCAGTTGCACACGATAACCAGCACAGAAAGCTTTCTAGATCTTAAAGAATCTGCACCTATTCACCTGGATTTCTTTGGATTTCGTGCTTCCTGTGTTTTAATGTCTTCAGCCCTCCAGGCACGCCCACTCCACTGTGGTTGGTCACACTCCCGAGTGCTTAGAAGGACTTCTGGTTTTGTGCCGCTTGCTGTGAACCCAACTTTATAGGAGTTGATAATCGGTATAGGAGTTGATAATACATGGCAATGTATCTTTTTGTCCGCTTTTAACATGCAGCCATATGTGTCCGATCCCGAATCTGATCTGGAAGTAAAGAGGTAGCTTTAGCATTTTAGCGTAAATTTTTCTACAGCATGGGTAACGTCTAATGTGGTCATTACACATATTTTGCGGGACTACCAGTGATTAAAAAACTCGGATAGAATCAGTAATTGTGGTGGGAAATGGCTATTCGCAACCCAGCTTCCTGTATGCGCACTCTATAATGCTACACAGACAAGCTTTTGTTCCATGACTTACACAAAATAAACACAGTTAGGACACTGATAAACTGTTACTTACTGCTTGCTCTTCTAACTCTTCCTCATGACTAAGTAACGTTTGTTGCATACTGGCCCATGTTCACTCAACAGTCCAGTGAGAAATGCCGGTGACAGATTGAAATCCATTTCTTATGCTGGTAAGGAATCAGGAACTCCAACCACTTCTGCCTGATGGTGGCGTCTTTAGGAATTGTGAACTTTCCCTTACAAGCCATTGCTAGCAACGTAACGAGAGAAGCAGAGCTTGGAGGAGGGCAGAGAGTGTATTGCACCTACAGCCACAGCCATACAAGAAAGCCCGCTCCTCTGTGACATCACAAAGGAACAGTTTTGCAACACCCTCTGAAACCAAGTGTTTTGAACCATCCCAAAAGTCTTTCATGGCTCACGTCCAAATACGCAAACCACATTATCTGAAACATTGGCATCGTTTAATATGAGACTACAACATACTAACTACGTTTATGAGTCAGAAAAGTGGAAAAAGCATCATAGGTCCCCTTTAAGTCCAAAATGACCTTTCATGACCTTATCACAGGGTTTGTGGTACAGGTGTCATGTACTGAGCTCACTTCCTGTATGGATCATGTGATTGTAAGCATGTATCTGTTGACCTCTTTGTAGTTTATGGCTGTCTCAAATGGTATACTGTACTTCTGTCAGTACACTTCAGAAAGTATGATGAGGGCAACACTTTTTAATAGTTTAGTTTAATATTTGAATTTTTTCATTTCAAGTTAGTCCCACCCCAAAATGATGATGACTAAAGATAGTAAGTGTCCATCACTGCGCCATTTTGATGGTTTTGATTGCACCATTTGTAAGACATATCATGTTGTAGTCGTGACGACATTGTGACAGGTGACGTGTTTGCTATCACAGTGAATGAACGTCTGCGTAACGTGTCAAGGCTTGGGCGTGTGCACGACGAAAGTGCACGAGGCATGAGAATGTGCAGCGAGGGGCGGTGGGCCTGATGTCAAGGCCGCACAGGAAATGCCTGTGAGGATGGAACACTAATGTGCACACACTTAGAACTGTACACAGGAAACAGGCTACACTGCAGCTGTGAATGTGTGTGTGTGTGCGTGTGTGCGTGCGTGTGCACGTTTGTTAATCTGAAGCGAAGAGTGAAGAGCAATGCTTTGTGTGAATATATGCACTAATGACGCACTTAATTATATTCAATAAAAATGACATTATTTCTCACACACACACCTGAGTAGCCTCAATCAAAGCAATGTGTGTGTGTGTGTGTGTGTTCATCACTATTCATGATGTCATCTGCATAGTTTTCCAACAGGGAGCGCATTAGCATGAGACACACACAAAAAAAGAAAGAGAATCACTTTAATTTTTAACTAGATGATAAGAAGGTGACACAAAGCGCTCCTGCTGACACAGCAAGCGGTGTGTGTGTGTGTGTGTGTGTGTGTGCCAGAGAGCAGCAAACCCCTACACTGACAGGTAAACACAAACAACATAGGTCTCCATCATGAGGAGGACATCAGCATGAATTGATGAGCTCATTGATAACATCCAACATGGCCGCCATCATTATGCTCTCCATCTTCAGTCAGGCTTTGAGGACATCACTGATAGCCTCCTTGTGGCCTCCTGGGGTCTTTTGTCTCTCTCTGCTCGTCCCTCGGGGGACCTCGGGGGGCCTTTAGGGGGCCTGTCTAGTGCCTCTCCTAAATGTCAAGTCTGCCTGGGACTGGATAGTATCCCTTAGGGGGGGCGTGCACATTGGCTGAGTGGGGTCTGGTGTTAAGTGCTGGATTAATGACTAGTAATTGTGTGTATGCGCCATTAAGGTGAGGGGGTGGAGTGCAGTGTGTGTGTTGGGGGGGGGGTATGATGTATGTGCACATATGTGAGTGTAAGAGAGAAGTGAAAGCGTTGGAAATAGCGTTCAACTGTTGTGTCTTTTTATAAACTGCGGCTGGTGTTTGTGCGTCTGACAACGTCTCTCTACTTTTAGAAACACAACCACTGCCACTGGAACAACAACACACACACACACACACACACACATACATGCACGCTCATCTGCTGGGCCACAAGCTGTTGTATTGTTCCAGAATTGTTCTAGTAACAACAATAGCATACCGGTGAAAGCTGACCAGTGAATTGAGGATGATGAAAAGCTAGGTGGATCGGCTGTAAATTTTGGTATCGATCTGATATCAAGTAAATACAGACCAGTATGACAGATACTGATACTCTTTACTTGATAATGGTATTTTAGGCACAATTTTAGGCAAACAAACATTTTAGTAATATATAAATACAACAATATGAGACAATGTTTGAGCAAAATAAAGTAAATGCTGTAAAATAAGTAAGCAAAAGCAAAAACTACAATTGCCTTCTTACTTCCTGACTTTGTAAACATCTGAACAACACAACTGTTGTGAAAATACATTTATAAGAGACCTAAAAAATATCAATAAATTCAATACTGATATGGCCCTTGGTATGGATACTATGGGTATTTGGATGGATCCTCCCTCCCCTAGTGGGTAGGCAGATGGTGGTCTTTGTCCTACTGAGACATACGGACCACCTCTTCCTCCTTTGAGACAACAAGATAAAACCAAAACATGGTCCACCCTCTGACATGTTGCCATGACGACTTAGACACCTTGCTCAAAGTTGTTGTTAATATCATCGAGTTAATGACACAATAGAATGTTGATGTGTTACCTCCTGCAGGGCATCAGGGGTGGAACTACCCTGCAGTAATCCACAAGATAAAAAAAATGAAAATAAAAATACTGGGCATTTATGAGAAACAGAAGGGCGACGGTACAGAAGGGCAAGATTCAGGAGTTTTCCAGGGAAACCACTGAAGACACATCAATACTCAGTCCTGAAGTGCACCAAAAGAGAGTGAAGGATTTATGATGTTATAACACAGCTGAGTCAAGAGGGGGCAGTATGGATCAATGCTTCCGCACTCTAAGTGAGGGTAAGGACCAACGAAGAGTAAGTAACCTAAAGTCATTGATTAATTGAATCGAGTCTCGTAATTAGATAGTAGCCCCAAGATCAAGAGCAATTACGATGAATAACGCCTACACACACTGTGTGATATTTAAAATGAAACCTCTTTTGTTAGCAGCACTGGAGGATACATCTCAGCTTTTTTTCTACTTTGCCTCGACAAAAATAGTCTTCACCGCGTGCACGTGGCAGCGCATGCGTGTGCCCGTCACCGCTTTTGTAAACGTGGCCTCCGCAATGGAAGTGAAGTTAAGACATGTTAGCGTTACAATACAACAAGCATGTCAATTAAAACTTTATTTAAATGAAGTGTGTGACACACTAACATCGGCTGATGTCCAACTAACACGCAAATACACACACAGAGCAGCTAAGCTGTTAGCATGTTGCTAGCTGACTAAAATTGAGCAATGATGGTCCTCTGCTGACACAACAACTATTTATACAAAACAACTGTTTGACCTTTGCACTCTAATGAGGTGAAACGGTCAGTGTATACTGTAAGTGTATAGCACTAAGGGTCGAAATACAACTTAACTCAAAACTCAAAAACTCTAATACACATGTT
Source organism: Doryrhamphus excisus (assembly GCF_037039965.1). Lineage (NCBI taxonomy): Eukaryota > Metazoa > Chordata > Actinopteri > Syngnathiformes > Syngnathidae > Doryrhamphus > Doryrhamphus excisus. The sequence goes on from NC_136377.1 coordinate 14,800,635, forward strand.
TGCCCCTGTCCTCAACTTAAATGTTTCAATGATCAAACCGCTGTATTCATTCATTCATTCATTCATTCATTCATTCATTCATTCATATATTCATTCATTCATTCATTCATTCATTTTCAACCGCATATCCTCATTAGGGTCTCCTTTAAGAGCTGTTTGGAAAAATTGTTTACTGTAATTTCTCACTCCCATAGATTTTTGCCTTTTGAAGCGCTCCTGAGAATCGCCTCACGATCCAACAGTGAGTGCAAAACATACATTTGTGCAATTTTTCAACTGAATGGGTGTTTATGTGTAACAGGGGTGGGCAAAATACATGCAGGCCACCAAGCATTTGAATCCAGCCCGCCAGTTGCTGTCTAAGTATCTAAACTTTTAACATACAAACTGGCAACATGACTTGCAAGTTGGATGTCTTATTCAGAAAAACAAAACAGTAAAATTCAATTTCGTAGTTTGATGTGGTCTGATGTTTAAAGTGTTCCTGAAAAAGGGATCATGAGAACATACAGCTGACAGTATAATACTTTTACAGATAGAATTAGACAAATAATTGTCTAATTAATTAATAATTATAAGTGTGAAATAGTGTGTGTGTGTATTAAATATATGTTCAATGTGGCCCACGAGTCAAAATATTTGCCCACCCCTGATGTATAATGTGTGAAATATACTAGTATATATGTGTAATGTCTCAAATACACACATACTACTGTACACATTACTAGAAATGACTTTTTTGATCATGCAATATTTTAACCTTATCATTATGTACAACACACACACACATACGCAGACACACACTTAGTTGATACAAGATAAAATGTCTCCTGATGCCTAAAAATGCCACTAAGGTGTGTTTTGTATGTGTGTTCAACAGAGATAGGGGAATATCAATTTTGTTGTTGCTGTTATTATACTGTATATATATATATATATATATATATATATATATGTGTGTGTATTGTATGTGAGTATGTCAGTGTTTCACAGCCCTGCATAGCATCCATCATCGCTTGTCTACTTGTCTACATGCACACACACACACACACACACTGTGAGCTCCTAAATTGACCCCAAAACAGCCTGACCACCCCCCCACTCCCCACCCCATCAACACGTGTCTAGCGTTGACTGAGGCAGTGTAAACTTTCACCACCATCACTTCTTCAACTTTACGAGCTGATTACTGCCTGACACACACACACACACACACAGGCACACACACACACACACACACACGAGTTGTGATAATAGTTTGAGGGAGGTCAGTTCCTCCATGGAGGAAAGCGGTTTTCCAAACAGAAGCTATATGTGGCTGCAATTAGACATTTCTCAGTCCGGGATGAGTCCCGGGATGTATCACATGACCTCTCAGCTGCACGCTAACTGCTGCTCACACTCGCCCTGGGGAAAGTTTGCAACCAGCAAACATGTTCTTGTCAACACATTTCAAGGAATGGGCCACCGCAACCGTGTCATTTATTGTGGCATTGTTAGCAAGCGTTAGCACAGAGAGTGATAGGTTCATAAAAACCGTGCTGGAAAACAACATCAGCTTCTACGAGCCCAAACTGAGCGGCTTAGGATGGAGCGCCGTGTTCCAATAAAGATGAGAGTCACATGACTCGATGACTTGTCTTGCTAACAACAGCAACCTCACGTGTCAACAAGCTGCTTGCTGCCGCTTCCTCCAACATGGAGTCAAGTCACACCACATCATCAACATCTGCAATGTGTATGTACGTGTGTATGTGTGCATTGTTAGCTGTTTCACTGACAGGCACTTACAGTGCTCACACACACACACATGCACACACACACACGCACACACACACACACAGCCTAATTATCGAGAGCACTTCCTTTGGGATGAAACAAAAACGGCTATTTTCAGCCTGATGGAGTGTGATGTGTCGGTGTCGTTCTCTCCTTCTTCTGCTGCTCGCAGCATCTGTTGTCGTGTCGACACACCCCCTCACAACCTCTCCCCCACCCTGCGCCGCCCTCCCCCGCCCCTCTTATCTGACGTTTGATGGTGCACTCGTTAAACAAGAGTCAAATTAAAAGAGACAATGAGGAAAGTTTCCACCTTGCAGCCTCTTTCATTTGTTGTCATTCTTACTCACACACCAGGAAGTAGTGTGTGTGCGTGTGTGTGCGTGTGTGTGCGTGCCTTTAGGATGGGATAAAACAGGAGCACTTCACCACAAAGAGCCACACAATAGCCACATATATATATATATATATATATAAAATAGAGGAACCTCGACATCTCCGAAATGTTTCTCATAGGAAATAATGGAAGTAGAAATAATTTGTTTCAGGGTGAAATTGTGGCCAGCGTAGAACATTTAAGTCACAGTACAGCTGGGATAGGCTCCAGCACGGCCCTGACCCTCGTGAGGATAAGCAGTAGAAAATGAGTGAATGAATACTATGGGTCATAAAAGTGTACAAACAGGAAGTCTGTTTGTATTATTTCCTTCTCACTGTGTTCTCCATCTTGGAATGTCATCAGGAAGTGGATCATGAAGCTCAGCAAGGATCACCCTGATGACCTCTAAAAGAAAGAAATTCACACTCATGCTCGTCCAGTCCAAATGTCTCTGCTGGACGCTTAGCCTCGATCCATCTTTCCTATATCATCCATCAGGCCTCCATGCTGCTCTGCTGAGGAGATGAAAGCTCCTTCATTCATCAGAAATCTGCGTGGTGCTGACAACATCTTCTTCTTCTTTTCCTGACGATGCATGATGGCGTGTTAGAGCTTCATTGATCTGAGAGCAGTGCAGTGACTGATGCTTCACTGTGGCTCCTGGCAGGCTGACCTCGGAACAGACACACTTCTGGGTCGAGCTGGGCTGAAGACAACAACAGATGAGGTCCACCTAGCAACATACATGTAACCATCACAACTACATGCTTCATTCACCTGAACGTGACCTAAATAATAAAGCTGTTCATGTTAACAGCTTTCTGTTAAATAGTACATCATTACATCACAATGCTTTCCACATGCTTACTGTGTGTGTGTGTGTGGGTGTGTGTGTGTGTGGGGGTGTGTGACAACACATCCTAACAAAGAACATGATGCATTCAACCCATAAGCCTCATATGAACGTGGTACGTTCAGGTACACTACACACATTATCAACATGTTATGGTCAGGTAGATGTTACACACGGTGCATTCATGTACTGTATACGATCATGAACCAATGGTGCATTCAGGTACACTCGGTACATTAGGAACACATAGTGTATGCTAGATACAGAATACAGAATAAAAAGCATGGTGCACTGTACTCTGAACACATGGTGCGTTCAGGTACACTAGGTACATTATGAACATGTGGTAAATTCCCATACACCAGGTTCATTATGAACACATAGTGTACTCTTGTGGTGTACTCTACGCTTTAAACACATGATGCGTTCAGGTACACTAGGCACATAATGAATACCTAGTGTGTTCAGGTACACGAGGTACGTTTTGAACACATCGTGTATGCTTGTACACTAGGTACAGTCTGAACACACGGTGCATTCACAAACACCAGGTATTTTATGAACACATAGTGTACACTAGGTACATTATGAACACATGGTGTTCATGTACACTACACTATGAACACATGATGCATTCAGGTACACTGGGTACCTGTACACATAGTGCGTTCAGGTACACCAGGTACATTATGAACACACAGTGCATTCACATACACCACGTTTATTATGAACACACGGTGTGTTCAGGTACACCGGATACATTATAAACACACACGGTGTGTTCAGGTACACCGGATACATTATAAACACACACGGTGTGGTCAGGTACACCGGATACATTATGAACACAGGGTGTGTTCAGGTACACTAGATACATGATGAACACATGGCGTGTTCAGGTACACCAGATAGATTATGACCACATGGTGTGTTCAGGTCCACCGGATACATGATGAACACATGGTGCGTTCAGGTACACCAGCTACATTATGAACACGTGGTTCATCACTCATTAAGCAGGACAGATGAAGAGCAATCACATAAAAGGGTGAACAGAAGCCCCGCCCTCAATGCCTCCCACAATTGCATATTCCTAAAAAACAATTACAAAAATAAAACAATGGCCCGCTCCTTAGGTGGACCACATCAGCCAAGACTGGGACAAAAATCAGGACAAAGACAACAAGGGGCCACAGTCACACAGTGGAACTCTAGGGACACCCACAACCATTGTTACACAAAAGAACAGCTTGTATTCCTGCAGTGTTATTGTTCCTTGAACACAGCACGAGGAACAACTCCAGCTACACTCACATGGTTTTTTGGTATACGTCACATACTACAATTAGGAATGCCACATGTCCAAAAGGTTGGGAATAAGCAGAGCTCATCCAATCCTACCCCGCTACAAAGCCAAGATGATTGTGTCATTTCTGAATGTTTGAAGTGATGACTTCACTGACCACCACCACACACACTCACACACACAAACGCTCCTGGTATGTGTCAATCATGCATGATGTCATTTGGGAGGGGTCACTGGGTGGAAAGAGCATACATGTGTACCCACACACACACACACACACACACACACACACACACACGCTGGGGTGTAGGCCGTGATGTCTTTGCTAACATAGTTAGCTCTTGAAATGACAAAGACAGGGATGATCATGTAACCCGTCATGTCAAACATGACAGGCGAGAATGTTCCTGCTCGTTGTTCAAACCCGGAGGGAACTAGATGATCACCTGTGAGTGTGATGATGATGATGATGATGATGAGGAAGAAGGCTGGGAAACAGATTGTGTGAAATGTATTCCATGGAAATGGATCAGTGGAAGCCAACATAATTGTTGGGAGTGTTCACTCAAGAAACAGCTCAATTTACTACACTTAAGTCAGGGTGTGTGTGTGTGTGTGTCACACACCCTGGCTTATCTTTCACGGTACTACATACCTTAAAAAATGTTTATACACTGTATATACGGTACATACGTATATTAGGGCGGTAATGACGCCTTAACGGAAGTTCCCTTTAATGGCGATTAACTTAGGCTCCTCCTGTTTGACCCTCAGCTCACACCGTAGTTTGATTGAAGCACGGTAACTCTGCAGCCACAAGCTGGAACAAATATTGATGGGAAAAGGAGAACGAAAAGAGTATTTAGATTAGTAAAGTTAGCTTCAAAGCCCAGGCAGATGGCTCTTGTAGCAAGACCAAAGTTATTTGGATCTACTGTCCCCGTGTGACTTATCACGGATTAGATGGCCTGCCAGAGACCGGAGCAGTGCAGGTATTGTTTTTATTGTCATATACCGTGCTACCTTGGGACCATAAGAACGACTAAGCTGTGGTTTTTGCATTTTTACATCTCTAAAAAAAATCTCATCCAGCTAAAATTGGAGTAGTTGCACATCCGATTGTTTAACACAAAGGAATATCCCCCTTTATAAAGAATAAAAAACATATCAGCTATTAATGCTGAGTTAACTGCAGCAAAATGTGATTGATCACCATCAAATACTTTAATCAATGTCTGATATTGTTTTGTTTTTTTTTTTGCTGAAAACCAATATTGTCCAACTCTCAATTTCCTATATCGATACCGATATGAGTAACATGACATATCAAATGTGGTGGAACGAACATGTGCTCATTTTTTTTCATGATAGGGAAAAATCCAATACCCATGTCGAATAATTCAGCATTCATCAGACTAATATTTATATGAAATTATCATTACTATTCCGTCCTTATATTTGTCAAGGAGAGCACTAAACTTGTTTGACCTGAAGGAGGTCTCACTCTGATATAAATATAAAGTAGTGTAGTGTACAAACTTTAAAATAGAATGACAATTAATGCTATTGGAAGTGTTCTATAAATCTAGTGAATGTGTCATTCCGCTTGATGGGATTCAGCATTGGTTTGAACTAACATCCGGAGGATGACATGTTCATTTTGTTGCATGTGAAGATGTTCTCTAAGAATCTTTACCACTGTGTGAACAAGGAACATGTGTGTGTGGGGGGGTTAAGTGCAGCAATGATGTCGTGACGCGGTGATGGAGGATGGGAGGGATAAAAGAATGATCCATTAGCTAATGGATGTCTTCAGTACCACACACACACACACACACACACACACACACACAGGTTAGTATAAAACGTCACTTTTGTCGTCTGCTTTGTGCGACACTTTGACCTCTTAAAACCGCATACTAAATATGATGAGATTGTTTGCAAAGGTGAGCTAATATTTCTTTGATTATTGATCTGCATGGAAGTATAAGAGAAATAAAGATATAGTTGAAGCATTCTTGTATTCAAGTATGTCAAGAAACAAGAGATGATGACAGCCAAGTTTATTTAAATATCCAAAAGTTAAAAAGAATACAAAAGTTTCTTCATCATCAGACTGGAGTTGGTCACATGACCGGCACACACCCAAAGAAATGTGACATAAAATAAATAGGCATCTTGAAGAAGACAAACATGGGGACGTATTCATCCAGCGCAGAGGAAGAACACTCGGAAGAGATGGAACCACCACCACGCAAAGGTCACCAGGGTTCACCCACCACGTGCGCGCTGGTGACATCACTGATACATTCCACGTGCACGCCGCCGCTAACATGCACGAGCAGCGCCGAGGCACCAAAAGTTGATGAAATCAAAATAAATGGTAGACGTTAACGTCGCTCCTTTAAGGCTTCGCTTTTCATTAAGACTCTGCTCGCACCTCACTGGCTGCTTCAACCAGGAAGTGAGCCCCTATTGGCTGCTTAGATCAAACAATTTAGGGAGTTAAGAATTTCAAAGCAAATAATCTCTGGTATGACGGGGGTCACACGCCACGAGGTGGTCATTGGCCAACTTCTTTCTCGGCATCACATGACCGCCAGCCTCCATGGAGGATGCCAAAAAGCTCAGCCGAGAGTCCAAATGCATGATGGGAGTACTAAGGCATTATGGGATGGATTTGGCAGCCGTCGGTTAGCTTCCTTGGCTTCTTGAACTGAAACGACGGAGGATGTGCATTGATGTGAAAATGCCAAAGACAAGAAATCACAGAGGAAGACGATCCCTCCTAAATAAATACAACTTCCTGTCTACTGTCAACTTCCATGGAGGCAGAGCTCGCAGACACCTGAGATGGTTGGTTCCTTGGGATTGACACACCCACACATGGCAGCTTGATGATTGACACATGAGAAGGGGAGGGCGGGACATACATCAGGTGAAGACCAGGCCTGTGGAGAACTTGTTGGAGTCCACAAAGTTTGGATCTGCTCAGGAGGCCACGGCAGGTTCAAAGGTCAAGATAATCACAGCATTAGGAAGCGTGAGCTAGTGGTGAAGTGACGTCACTGCACTGAAGAAGGCAGAGGTCACCTTGGAGCGTGCTCCCGTTGGCGGCCGTACAAGGTGGCGGCGGCGGCGAGGACGTGGGTCTGACCACGGGGGCGAAGGCAGACTTCTGCTTGGCGGCGACAGACACCATGTTGGCGGGAGAGAAGGAGAAGACGCCGGAGGAGGATGAGCAGTTGGACGGCAGAGAGGTGGATGACGCCATGCCGGGACTGGACGGGACGACTGGAGGAGGACAAATGCAGGAAGGCGGGGTTTAGCTCCCTTGTCATTCAAAGGTGCGTCCCATGTGAGCGTGCACACTCACTACCGTAAGGCGAGTTGGCGGCGGAGCCGTTGAGGAAGGTGGGCGAGCCCCCCAGGTTGGTCATGTTGTTGACGTAGCCGTTGATGGCGCCCGACGCTGGCGTGTAGCCGCTTTGCTGCAGCGTGGAGCTAGACGCGTAGCTATGCGGAGACACGCTGTTGCTGCTGCGCACAAAGCCTGCTGGGGGAAAAGTCCCGTCAGACATGTCGGATTGACACCACGTTATTTTTTGATAAGACACTCACTCTGATTGGTCTGCGCGGCTTCAGACACGTTTACGGATAGCTGCCCCGTGAATGAGTTGATGCCCATCATTCCTGCGTGGGCGGAGCCAGCCAGCTGGGTGTGGCCTCGTGGAACGCTGTAGAGAGCTTCCGCAATGTCGGCCGCTCGCTTCAGGATCATCTCCTACATGTTGGGGGGGAGGGGGGGGGTGGAGAGCGGTCACATGACATCAGCAAACGCATCATGTGTCACACCTGACTTCCTGTGTCCTCTCCTCACCTGATTACTGTGGGGGAGGGCGTACAGTGCCTCCACCAGGTCAGCTGCACGCTTGAGGATCACCTCCTGCAGGGAGCAGGAACAGCAAATCACAGGCGGCAGGAAAAGGAAGTCAACGCAGGAACAGGAAGTACGAATAGAAAGTAGGAGATTCCAGACATTCTGCAGGTCCCGATGGAGGTAGAACGTTCCAGCATGTTCACAATGAAAGAGCTTCTTCATCCATGTCCATGTTGGTGTTTCCATTGTTTTTTCCATGTCTGGTCTTAAGTGTCCATCACACGGAAACATGATCCAGAATGAGGGAGTGCTTCTGGGAAGAGGCTGGCTGATAAACGGGAAGGAAAGATGATCCCTACGATCGTGTAAAGATCGATCAGGCGCTCATTTGGACCGCTATGGTCCGCCACGTCTTCTTCATCGCCAGCTCATGTTTGTGTCCTTCAACATTCTAATTTCATGGAGGTCTCTGTTGTTCATCAAAACTGACATCTGACCAACACCTTTATTATTCATCTTCTCATGTCCAGCCATTTACGGTGTGAGCATGATAGCCAGGACTCTGTGTGTGCATGTGTGGACCCAAAACCTCATAACATCCGTTAGGAATGTCATCCATGCCGGGTCACACCTCACCGTGATCTCATTTTCGACACGTGCGCATAGATCAATACGGACGTGCACACGCCTACATGAGACTTTGTGGCATCGCCATGGTGACACACGTTGATGACCTCATTATTTCAACATGACATCATCACAATGAGTCACAGGGCGACATCGGATGTGTGTATGTGTCAGTGCTCGCACACACACACACACACACACACACACACACACACACGCAGATGCTGGAGTGATATCACAGAGTACAACCTCCCTAAATGTTCACTGAGCAATTCAGCAATCATCTGTTTGTGCCAAACACTAACACCCTTTGTGTGTGTGTGTGTGTGTGTGTGTGTGTACCTTTGGCAGCCTGTCAGGGTCACCAGGGTGACGAGGAATGACCTTCTGGAGTCTTTGGAAGCCGTAGTCGATGGTTGGCTCATTGAGAGCTTGATAAGAGAAACAAACATTTCCAACCTTTAAACATTTGATCATTTATATTCATTCCTGATTGGAGGACAACAAATGATCCGCAGCGGCATCATAACAGGAATCAAACATCTCATCACACTGTGTCCACATGTGAAGGTGTGGCCAGGTGGGGGTGCGGCCAAGAAAGAGGTGGAGCTAGATGGGGTCTTGGCTGGCGGATGTGATGTTTGGTACTTTCCACTTGCGGCCATGGTAACTGACTTTTACCATGATATGCTGAAAGCTGATATGTAGTGTTCTACACTAGTCGCTAGGTGTCAGTAATGTTGCATTGATGAGACAAGAGCCACCACAGGAAGTACGCTGTCAAGACAACAAAAATACTGTAAAAATTAAATTTAAAAAGGTCTCTTATGTCTTAAATATGTCGAATATGTCTTATTTTCTGTTATGATGTCTAACAAAATTGTGTAATACAAGTGTAAAGGTGACTATAGGGGTGTTATTTCATTTCTCGAGGGCTCTAATGTTAAAAAATGAATTTAGACGTTTGTAAGCAGGTTTTCTATGCTATAAATGGACAAAATAGCCCATTTATAAAGGAATTGTACTTTGCAGAAATACAGTCATCACTTTGGGTTCTGGAAACAATTAACCATGATAAAAATGGGATTACTGTATGTGCATATTTAAGCTTCATGGCTGATGTGATGATGACATCACCCCCTCCTGACCTTATAAAGGAAAACTTGCTCATCATCCACAACGGTTCTATGAAATGGGAGCACATATTTTTTTCCCTTTTTTACTGTTTACTGTGTTCTAATGAGAGAAAAGGGCTTAGTATGAGCCAGATAACGTGGCATGTCATAGGCACCTATTTTGATTATGAATCACTCTAAAAGAACGTCTAATAGTGTTGTATCGTTTGATTTCCATGCTACTGTGATCATGCAGTAAAAACAAGTCATACTTCTTGCCGTATTTTGAGGATTTAACTTCGTTTAACTTCGAAACTTCGTGCCGAGGCGCATTGATTTCCCATAGCCGATATAGCTCATGCTACTTATGTCAACAACAGCAACACAGAAACAACGATGACACTTTTACCCCGTTCCACTCTCATTGGGGTTGCCGTGTCTTCCAGCACAAGACTGTGCTCCAGTCCTCAGCTAAAAAAATGCTAACAGCAAATGAGCATGTTGTTGAATGTGTAGCAAAACTGAAAGCCGGCAGTGTGTCTGTCCCGTTAGTGTAGCGACTAGCCAGGATTTTCGTGTTAGCTGCTACAATAACAATAGCAATTAGCTTGGTTAATATACTCTTTAGTCTTTAATATACTCACTTTTGTAAATGGATCACTGTTGTTTTTTTCCCCAAGGCTTTTTTTTTTTTTTTTTTAAATAGGTACCTCCCAGGGCGGCACGGCGGTCTAGTGGTTAGCACGCAGACCTCACAGCTAGGAGACTGGGCTCAATTCCACCCTCGGCCATCTCAGTGTGGAGTTTGCATGTTCTCCCCGTGCATGCGTGGATTTTGTCCGGGTACTCCGGTTTCCTCCCACATCCCAAAAACATGCTAGGTTAATTGGCCACTCCAAATTGTCCATAGGTATGAATGTGAGTGTGAATGGTTGTTTGTCTATATGTGCCCTGTGATTGGCTGGCGACCAGTACAGGTACCCCGCCTCTCCCTGAAGTCAGCTGGGATAGGCTCCAGCATGCCCACGACCCTCGTGAGGATAAGCGGTAAATTATTGAATGAATGAGGTACCTCCCATGCCTTGCATTGTTAGCTAGCTCATACTAACCGTTCATGTTTCACATCAATATTGTGAATGATGGTCAAAATTCCCCAAAAGTGCAGTTCCAATGTCTCAATGGTCACACTTCTGTACTTACAAATAAAGTTTTTTGAGTGCATTGCGTTCACACTGAGAAGTACCAGATGTAGCACTTATATCGGTCAAAATGGTGAGTACCACCCTTGATAGTCGCCATCTTGCCTCGAGAACATGGAGGGAGTGTGCTTTGGGACAGCACTAAGCTGGTGCACTCAGAAAATAAGTACACAGCAGACAAAGTGTACTGACAGAAGTATTGGATTTGAGAAACAGTCCTTTGTCCGTCTCACAACACTTCCTGTGTGGAATTGAAGCGTTCCCTCACACGCCGTCTCAACCTGGAGTGTGTGTGTGTGTGTGTGTGTGTGTGGTGGTAAACAGGGTGTGTTTTGTGTATAATTTGACTAATTGCTTCAATGTGGATCTCCTTAACAAGCAGACTGTTAAATTGCAGTTGCATTATTGAGCCTGTAGTTATGGTAACAATGTGTGGCTCGTTAGTGACGACTAATCTGTGGTCATCAGCTACATAATGTGTGTGTGTGTGTGTGTGTGTGTGTGTGTTTGGCCCCCACCTGTGTATATGAACCTTCCTGGTGTGCCTTTACAGAACTGTTTGGACTTGTAGGACAAAGTGACTTCCACCACACCAGGAATGTGTCTTGGTGGCGTCTGAACACGGATAGCGTGCGGCGTGATCAACTAGAGAGGTAAGAAAAGAAGGAGCAGCCAACCAATCAGAACACACGTCCCAGATTCAGCTTTCTAGTTGGATACGTGAAGTCTTCCATAAAACACTCAGCACCGACATTCTTTACACATGCTCACACAGCTCCGTGTTGTTATTGGAGAGCAGTCTCACACACACACACACACACACACACACACACACACACACACACACTGGAAGAAAGCACAGTGGGGGTGGTGTGGAAGAAGAGAATGAGGATGAAGAGGGAGCCTACCTCGCTCCACACCAGCATGGTTCCAAAGATGACCTGTAGGCCGTCAAAGAAGTTGTCTCCTATGATGATGACAGTAGCGCCCCCTGTGGTCCAGCCTTCACTGGGACTGATGGCTTTGATGCACGGCGCTGCTCCTGACCGCACGCACGCACACACACACACACACACACACACACACACACACACACACACACAGTGTTAGAGGACTGTGTATTTGTGTATTTGTGTATTTCATGTATGCTGAAACATCATTTTGTTATTCTAAGTAATTCAACCCACATATTTTATGACGTTGTTGTGTATCAAATAAAATATTAAATTTAGCAGAGCACACACACGGATGTTTTGTGTGTGTGTTAGAGTGTTGTAGCGGAGGGATTAGCCAGATGGATGGCAGGAATCATCTGATAGGATTAAACCATCAACCATCTGCTGGCCATGATGCTCACAAACACACACACACACACACACACACACACACACACATTACCGTGGTCGAGGTACGAGGGCGTTCCTTCAGCAGCATCGAGCCTTCGGGCCCGTCGACCATGTTTGGAGTTGTTGTGGACAAACATGTTGTCAGACACGGACAGGACATGTCCCTCCACGCTCACGGTAGTGGACACCACCACCTGGGGGGGAGGGGAGTGAGGGGTGAGGAGAGGAGGGGGTTAGGGGATGAGACAAAACAACCCAAGTAGCATAGTGCCATTCAAACAACGTGGAATCTATATTGAAATTTCAACGTTAGCTCATTAAATCGTTTAGCATCAGTTGGCACCCACAGCTAACATTGAAACAACGTTGATTACGTAACCATAGATCGACACAATTTCAATTGTTTTGCTCATAAAATCTGTGTTTTCAATGAATCAAAACAGAAGGGCTCATTTAAAAGATATAGGCTATCTATATATTTATCTAGTATACATAAAAGGCACACACTGTTATAAGAGAAATCAAATGTTTTATTTGGTTTCATTGACGGCCATGCATAAACCTTCCATAAACCTTCCAGGCCGGTCTGGCACACGTCAGCTCGAGCAAATGAAGGTGGTGAAGGCATAGAAATTTTCTAACCTACATCGCACATCAGATCAGTCACATGACATGCGCCAGGCTAATCCAAGCTACGACGAATTACTTGACTGGCAATTTTCTTACATATGAGTGTATACCTGTTAGCTTACCCATTAGGCTTCCAGGCCGGGACAACCGTAAAACTGTATGGAGTGATGAAAAAAAATGTATCCTCCTATTCCGTGTGGAAGTGGTAAGTTTTTGACTTTGTCTCCAATATGTTGGAGGCAACAATATGTCGCTGGCTCGGTTGCTAGCTCACTACCAAGGAATCCCTGCAGCATAGGAATTGTGTAATGTGTTGTAAACAATGACTAAGGGCCCCTACAGGGCTCTAATAATGTAGGCTAGACCTCGGCCATCTCTGTGTGGAGTTTGCATGTTCTCCCCGTGCATGCGTGGGTTTTCTCCGGGTACTCCGGTTTCCTCCCACATTCCAAAAACATGCTAGGTTAATTAGCCACTCCAAATTGTCCATAGGTATGAATGTGAGTGTGAATGGTTGTTTGTCTATATGTGCCCTGTGATTGGCTGGCCACCAGTCCAGGGTGTACCCCGCCTAATTATCTTTCATCTCATCTATGCATCAATGCTGTTTCAATGTCACTGCTTGTCAGGTTTCATCAGTTTGGCAACATTGATTCAACATCTGTTTTGCATTGAAATCATGCAAAACAGATGCAACCAACAATAATCAATATTGTTTCAGTGTTCCCGTGCTATATGGGAAAGGGTGGATACTTGGGGGAAGTGAAAGCATGCAAGTGTGAAAACTTCTTTAAATGGGCCCTCTTATCACTGTTACATCACGCACACACACACTCAGTTTAGCTTGGTGTGTGCGTGTGTGTGTATGTGTGTGTGCCCACATCTTCTCCAATGTTGAAGGGTCCGGCAGTTAATTACCTCCCAGAGAAACAGAGCTGTCTTCTTTGGTTCCACTACAATAGAGCTGCACAATTAAACACACGCTTTCTTCCTGATGGTGTCACAGCACCAAATATAAAGGAAGTAATAAAGAGTGTTGACTCCTCCCCTTTACTTCTTCTCAAGAGGTTATTGTGCTTCTAAAGGGTCCACACACACACACACATGCACACGCACACACACACACAAATACAGAGCGAGAGAGAGAACGGGCTTCACCTGAAACCTCCTCATGTCTCGTGGGTTCCCAGCATTCTTCAGGCAGTTCTGGTTGCACTTGAGGAAGAACTTGAGGAAAAACCTGAGAAGACGGAAAAGAAGAATCAAGGTCACGACAAGGGCATCATCAATAGCACGTCCATGGTGCTCATGCACATCACCGTACGGACGGCTCTGCTGCATGCTGGGAACTTCTACCAGCTTCTGTGTTTGTGGGGAATGAACCACTTTACATCATTAGAACTTTTTTTTAATCTTCACTTTGCATCACCTCCATTCCCTGGAGGCTCAGCTCACATGACAGGACTTGTAGTGCAGCAGGAGAACAAAGCTGAGGTGTGTGTGCGTATAGTTGTGTGTGTGTGTGTGTGTGTGTGTGGCGGTGCAGCACAGAGCAGTGGCAGGTCCGGGGTGTAAAACTCAGCCTTAACGAGCTCAGGCTTCGTTAGAACACAGGCGCTGAGATTCTGCATGAGTAATTGTGTTGACCTCTCACCCCTGGGTGACAGCCTATCACAGCGGAGGACAGCCACAGTGACCCCCTGCGACCTTCCACTGTCTAGTCCTCTTCACAACCTCCAGTATCTTAGCGTTAACACCGCCGACTTGTTTGACCTCTCTCTCTCACACACACACACACACACACACACACACACACACACACACACACACACACACACACAAATGGTGTGTTTAAAAAGTAGAATTAGTGAAATGAAAGAGCCGTCATTACAAAATAATATCCAGATCCATGATCAACAAACATGAGTATAATGAATATTAATAATGTGTCACACTCATATATAGCATATGGAACTACTTTATTAGCATACCAATCAATGAATGTAATCAACTCCCATTGGCTGACAGTCTTCTTCATTACACAGCCCCGCCCACCCACCAATTGACCCCATCTGGCCTAATCAAGTCCCCCACACAAAGGCCCTGAAGCCACCACTCCCGCCCCCCCCCACACGCACGTGTGTGTGGTCGTTAAAGGCTTCCAATTAAAGTGGGCAATTATAAAATGACTTGGGGGGAGGGGGCCACCATGACCATTTCACCCTCCCTTTAACCCCCTCCCCAGAGGCTTGATCATGTTCGACTGATAACATGGTTGTTGACCTTTGCTCTTTGCTCTCGCTCTCGCTCTCACACACACGCATGTATACGCTACATAGACATATCATACACACACACACACACACGCATGTATACGGTACATAGACATATCATACACACACACACACACACGCATGTATACGGTACATAGACATATCATACACACACACACACACACGCATGTATACGGTACATAGACATATCGTACACACACACACACACACGCATGTATACGCTACATAGACATATCATACACACACACACACGCACACACGCATGTATACGGTACATAGACGTATCGTACACACACACACACACGCATGTATACGGTACATAGACATATCATACACACACACACACACACACACGCATGTATACGGTACATAGACATATCATACACACACACACACACACACGCATGTATACGGTACATAGACATATCATACACACACACACGCATGTATACGGTACATAGACATATCATACACACACACACACACACACACGCATGTATACGGTACATAGACATATCGTACACACACACACACACACGCATGTATACGGTACATAGACATATCGTACACACACACACACACACGCATGTATACGGTACATAGACATATCGTACACACACACACACACACGCATGTATACGGTACATAGACATATCGTACACACACACACACACACACACACACACACACACACACACACGCACACACGCATGTATACGGTACATAGACATATCGTACACACACACACACACACGCATGTATACGGTACATAGACATATCGTACACACACACACACGCACACACGCATGTATACGGTACATAGACATATCATACACACACACACACACACACACGCATGTATACGGTACATAGACATATCATACACACACACACACACACACACGCATGTATACGGTACATAGACATATCATACACACACACACACACACACGCATGTATACGGTACATAGACATATCGTACACACACACACACGCATGTATACGGTACATAGACATATCGTACACACACACACACACACGCATGTATACGGTACATAGACATATCATACACACACACACACACACGCATGTATACGGTACATAGACATATCGTACACACACACACACACACGCATGTATACGGTACATAGACATATCGTACACACACACACACACACACATGTATACGGTACATAGACATATCGTACACACACACACACACACACACACACACACACGTATACAGTACATAGACATATCGTACACACACACACACACACACACACACACTGATGTTGTTCTCCAGTGTGTTATGTTGTCATGTTGGTGTCGAGATGTGCTTGTAGCCGGCCAGCGATCATGTGACCCGTGCGCCATAGCGTCACGTGCATGCCGCATGCATTATTCAGCCGCTGAGACGGCAATTAAGAGCTGCCGGCACAACTGACATGAATATTTAATACAGCGGCCTGAGGACGCAGGCAGGAAGTGACTGACAGTTTGGCCATGACCATGAAGCAGCATGGAGGTGTGTGTGTGTGTGAGTGTGTGTGTGTGTGTGTGTGTGTGTGTGAGGACAGACAGAATGAGAAGAGAGGATTGTGGGAATTTGTTTCTTAAGTTAACAGTCACAATGCCAACAGGGCGAGGGACACATCCGGGGGAATTCCAGCAGTGTGCGTGTGTGTGTGTGTGCGTGTGCGTGTGCGTGTGCGTGTGCGTGTGCGTGTGTGTGTATGTGTCCGTTTTATTCCCCAAAGACTCAGTAAGCTGCTGAGCTAAGAATAACGGCGCTGCTGCCTGGCAAGAGAGACAGACAATGTTGTTGACAGGTGGAGCAGTGCGGAGAGACGTTTACAGAAGACATTTCTCCTTCTTCATGTCTCGCTTCCATGGCTTTGCCGTCATGTGACTAAATAACGTTCTCTTGCACATCTTCACCTTCTTTAAATGGCGTTCCTGTTGCCAGGCTGCACAAGTTCTACACTGGGTCTCGACCAAACTTCTTTGAACAGCGTCTTGGTGTTTAGGGGTGTACCTACACGCAATATGTACTGTCCTACACAGTACATATTGCGTGTAGGACAGCGAGTGTGTCTTGCGTTATGTCATGAATACGGTTCAGCCCAGCCTTTGGCTAGCAGGACTCACGGCTAACAAGGAGAAGTCAGCTCCTGAAAACCCTCCTCCACTGTCTCCTCATGCTAGAGCTAATGCTGCACTGCTCCAATATGGAACGTTCATGTACTACTAATAAAATCAGAAAACTTCACTCCATCTCTTAGTATCTCTCATAGGTGAGGGTGAGAACATACGTAGATGGACCGGTAAATTGAGAGCTTTGGCTTCCTGCTCAGTTCTGTCTTCACGATGACGGTCTGGTACAACAACCTCATTACTGCATGGACCTGCCCGTCAATATCAACTCTTCCACCTGGGGAAAGACCTTGCTCCCAACCCAGATGGTACCATCCACCCTTTTCTGACCTGAGATCATGTCCTCAGATTTGGAGGTGCTGAATCTCAGGTCACACATCCTGATGAAGACACCCGGACCAAATCGTTTGCAACTAGCACAGACGAGATCCTAAGGCCACCATGCTGGACCTCCTCAACGCCTTCAATGCGCCTAGAAATTCTGTCCATGAAAATGATGAACTATACCAGGCTCCTGCACTGGCTGTACGAGGACAGAATGAACCTATCCCATACTCCCAGAGCATCCCCACAGAACACTCCGAGGGAAAAAAGAAAGTCCACAATGTGCTCCCATGTACTCTCCAAAGGGTGTAGAGCTGGTCCAGTGTTCCGTGACCAGGATGAACCCACAGTACCTCCGTCATGGTGATGGACCTCAGACCGCTTCCTGTATCAAAAGGTACGTCAGTGGGATTGAGAAGGACCTTAAAGTAGTCCTTCCATCGCCAGACTATAGGCTCAGTTGGGGTGGAGATCTGCAGGTCAACCCCCAGTAAACGGTGTGGACCAGGCACTGCTTCCTCCTTCCTCCTGCTTCCTCCTTCCTCCTGCTTCAGGCGCCCCACAAGCCATCCATGCGCCATTCCTCCCCGCTTTAAATGTAGCATCATTCTAGCTCTCTTGCTAACTGACGCCGCTTTGTTGAAACGTGCACTTCCTGTCTGCTATATCGACCTGCTAGCATCACATGCACACACCTGGTGCCTTCACTGTGCGATGCAAGGAGGCGGGGGAAGGGAGGGGGAGGGGAGGAAGACTGAGATGTGGAAAAGTGCTAGCGGAAATGTAGCGGTGCAGCAGGAGGAAGAAGAAAGGAAGACGACTTAAGAGGCCGAGCTGAGCTGACTTCATTTGCATAACCACGCTTGATACGCGTGCAGGTAATTGATAGCTGAGCGCCATATCGCTGTCAATCACTGTTGGTTTCCCTGGAGATATGCTAATGAGCAAGATGATGACGATGACGGTGATGATGGGGGATCTTCACCGGCAGCCATCGCGCACACGCACGTGAACGCATCACAATGATGTCACACATTGATCAACAGGTGCCACAGAAAGTAAACCTGTCACTTCCTGTCAGGTGATCGCGTGACCTCACCAATGATACCCATCAATAAAGAGGAGGAGTCAGAGGTGATGGGTCAGAGGAAGATTTTGTAGAGGAGCAGAGGCAGCTGCAAGGAGGGAAGGAGGGGGTGGAGGGGTGGGGGTTGGTCTTAAAGGCATAGTGTTGAATTATAGATGAGACATTGATTTGGGGAGGGTGACGAGGGGGGGAAAGGGGAGGTGAAAGGAGGGGGAGGGAGTACATGAAGTCGAAAGGATACAAACACACACACACACACACACACACACACACACACACGATGGCAGCGATACAAAGTCTCAGTGAAGCATGCAAGCATCTTGTAAACATCCCAAATAACGATGTATGCATACATTAGCATTTCATATGCTAACTGTTGTCAAGGAATACATCAAAAGAATGCTTTATGCTTAATGACAGCTGTCGTCTCGTGACGTCACCAATTAAGAGGAGGAGAGGGAAGATGCATCTCATGTGGGTCAAGTACACACGCACACACTTTAATGACATTATTAATGATTTCTTCGGCTAACTGCGCTCAGCAGCTTTTAAAGAACTCGATCCCCGCCCACCATTTTCGTTGGCCACACCCACTCTTCCCACTGCTTCCTTGGATGGTGTTTAACTAACAAACTATCAATGGCTCTGCACGCTGGCACACAACTCGCATGCGCACTTAATTAAGGAGACTATACAATTTGCGGGGGAAGAACACAGGAGTACTACAACACGATCACAAGTGTGTGTACGCAGTTGAAGAAAAACTTCAAATGCGTGCATCACGTGCTGATTGACGGCTGTCGCGTGCCAAGCGTCAGCGAGAATGTAGTCAAACACACGCCTTGTTAATAAGCTCTTTGAGTTGTGTTTGTCATCTTCCCTTCAGCGGGACTAACACGTGTGTGTGTGTGTGTGTGTGTGTGTGTGTTAGCATGATGACAAATAGGCACATAGAAGAGAACGCTACTTCCTGTTCCGCCTCCCGGTGGAGAGCACTAATTAGGCTGCGCACTTGTCAGGAGGATGCACGCTGGCGTTTCATGAGCGTGTTGCTTCCTATTTGTTCCTCTCATTAGGTAATCAAAGTTGTTAGCATGTTTACACTCATGGTAGCGCACTGGCATCAAACATCAATGTTTGTGCATGCCTACTGGGAATACACAGAGCGCTCACACACTCACACACACACACACACACACACACACAGACCATGTTGAACTAGAGAAGGAAATTTGCGTAGAAATAGTACTGTATGCTGAAGAAGTGAATTACAGGGATCAAGTGGACATTTGAGGGATATGGATAATTGTTTGAGAATTCATTTAAAGGGGAATTTTGGGCCTGAAAGGGAACTGGTTGACAAATGTAGAAGGAACAGTGGATCCCGACATATCCCGTCTCTGCAAATTCAAGATTTTTGCATGAACAAATACATTTTTTCTCTCTGAAAATAGAATGCATTTTTAATTGCAGAAAACATCAATTCATCTTCCTCGTCCCTTGATAAAAACACTAAAGTCGTTTTCTTCAGTGTCGGAACCAAACAGTTCCACAAATTCCCTCGCCATACAACCCCGCCAGTCTGTGTCCCTCTTTGGTCGTCACTCCCAGCACCACCCAAATCAGCCCCCTGCCGGCGACCGTGAACAAGACAATGTTCCACGCCTTCAAGATCCCAGCCAAAGCTGCTAGATCTCTAGATCTAATCGCATTTAACCTGAAGCTGCACCACACCTACCTCTCCAAGCGCTCCCCATGATGAAGCGCAAATTGACAGCTCTTAAGCGCGCGAGATGTCATGAGACCAGAAGGTACTATAAACCCGGTTTGTGAGAGTGAGAAAAAAGTTCTGGCTTTTCCCTCGATCTGAAATGACAGTAAATATGTTATAGTAAAGGGGCGGCACGGCGGTCTAGTGGTTAGTGCGCAGACCTCACAGCTAGGAGACCAGGGTTCATCGGCCATCTCCGTGTGGAGTTCCAAAAACATGCTAGGTTAATTCCAAATTAGGAATTAGGCCATTAGGCCACTCCAAATTGGTATGAATGTGAGTGTGAATGGTTTGTCTATATGTGCGACCAGTCCAGGGTGTACCCCGCCTCTCGCCTGAAGACAGCTGGCATAGGCTCCAGCACCCCCCGCGACCCTCGTGAGGAAAAAGCGGAAAAGAAAATGAATGAATGAATGTTATAGTAAAGCCTACAAAGTACAACATTCATGTAAAAGGTAATGATGCGACATCAGGGCGCCACCATCTGGCAACAAAAACACTAGCTTCTATCGTCAACTTGGATACAACCCCGCCTGAAACGTGACTGTAAGGTACATGATGGGACGGCAAACAGCGAGGCTGTACGTAGATCTATGTGTTTGGCTTCTGGTACTTTACACCCCCTCAAGTGGACATTGATTGGCTCTCATTGTGACTGGTCTTGTTGAGCACCAGCTGCTAGGCTCCCATTGTAGGGCAGGGTGAGGAGCGGTGAGTAGGGGGGATGTGAAAACGGAGACACGTGAGAGTTGTCTGTCCAATTAATGTGATATGCATTTTTTGTAAAAGAGTTTGTTTACTGCAAAAAGCTCAGGTTTAGCACCCCACAAAGCAGCCACAGCTAACATTAGTAGCAAATGTGCGGCCCTTCAAATGATTTTTAAAGCCACTTTGATGGTATATATCTGAAAATACCTGAAATGAAAATACTTCAGCAATTTTTTGTGTGTGATTAAAAAAGATTAATTAATTGACCTGTGGTTAATTAATCTTGCCCTTTTTGACAGCACCAGTCTCAATTACTCACAGATTTTCCCCATTCATAGGCAGGCCAGGAAAGGATGTCCCGTGAAGAGCAGGCATCTACTGTATTTCATTCATATTGTGTCTGTGGTAAAGACACCAAAGAAAATGAATTAAGACAAAAGTTGAAGTTAATATGCGTGTGTGTGAATGTAGGAGCCCATGTCAGCTGTCCAAGTTGTGTGTAGGTCAAGGGGAGCTGCCAGGAAGTAGAGTCATGTGACCCTCCATGGACCCTGCTCACCTGTATCCATACCCGTGTTTAAAGCAGCCATTGTGATGGTAATGCTCCTCGGCGTCTTCTTTGTGCACGCCGCTGCCACTCACGCTCCTATCTCTCCTTCCCTGAGAAGAGTTTCCATCTAACGTATGGCGGCGGCCGGATTAAAGGCGGCCAAAGCGCTGACGCAGGACGTGCACACTTTACATGAAGAGCGCACGTGACCTTTCCATTGAAGCGACATGACCTTAGCTTAGCGACTGAACGAGAGCTGCAACATGACCTCATGTTAGGTCGCTGCCATCGTCCTGTGTGTGCACGTGCAGGTGATTGGATAGAAAACATCAAAGATAATCATCCATTAAAATGCAGCTTCACAGCCTCCATCACATCCATGACAGAGACATAAATGTGCACGTGTGCGTGTGTTCACGAACGGTTCACTGGCACATCACCCAGCTATGATATCATGATAGGACAGGTGTGTGCTATATAAACATGGAGGAAACATGAAATAGTGCCAATGCATTGTGGAAACATGCACCTCTTGCTTATAAACAGGAAATAAGTCTTCCACGCCACTGATTGATTCCTAACCAATGTGGCACATTAGTGGGAGCTCATCAGTTGTGACAATTTCACTTCATTGGTCCCAATGAGGTGAGTTTTGTGCTACAACTGATGTTCATCTATGTGCCTACGCCAGTGACCCACAGTGACAGATAGAACAATTGAATGCTCTTCCACTAGATGGCAGTAGGCACACAATTAACCATGATATGCGCCTGCCATTCATACAACAGAATAAGTGCTGGCATGCTGGGTGATGTGCCTGGGGGTTTTCATTCATTCATTTTCTACTGCTTATCCTCACGAGGGTCGCCGAGGGTGCTGGAGCCTATCCCAGCTGTCTTCGTGCGAGAGGCGGGGTACACCCTGGACTGGTGGCCAGCCAATCACAGGGCACATATAGACAAACAACCATTCACACTCACATTCATACCTATGGACAATTTGGAGTGGCTAATTAACCTAGCATGTTTTTGGAATGTGGGAGGAAACCGGAGTACCCGGAGAAAACCCACGCATGCACAGGGAGAACATGTAAACTCCACACAGAGATGGCAGAGGGTGGAATTGAACTCTGGTCTCCTAGCTGCGCGCTAACCACTCGACCACCTGAGAGTTTTATCATGTAAAAATACAGTCAGTAAAGGCTTGAAAACATAACTGATTTAAGGTCAGTCCAATGTTACCAAACGCTTCCTAAAAACACTTTACTGTATGTGCAGTGAAAAAAAACAAAAAAACAATTAAAATGAAAATGCCCTGTGATTGGCTGGCCACCAGTCCAGGGTGTACCCCGCCTCTCGCCCAAAGACAGCTGGGATAGGCTCCAGCACCCCCCGCGACCGTCGTGAGGACAAGCGGTAGAAAATGAATGAATGAATAAAATGAAAATGGGACCTCCGTCTCTTTTAGCAGAACTCTACTTGAATAAAAATCATAATCCAAAAACAAGAAAAAAAACCCTAATCTAATAAAAGCTACACTCCTTAACAGCAATGTAAGTTAATGACGCTACAAAGATAAAGCCTGCTGATGCATGGTGTCACGTCGGACACAGCAGCACCAGATAATGCCAGGACCGCTCCCGGGTGTGGGAAGTCATCACAACAATGCGTACCCATGTAGGAACAATGCGTACCGGGCATACTATTGTCATGCACTAGACGTAAACAGTACTTGACAAGATGTACTGTAAATGAGTGGTGTGGGAGTGTGGTCACTTTGTGCCATTTTTGGACCCGAACGACACGCCAAGTGTGTAATTTATTTGTGAACAGAACGCAAAGAGTTTTCACGTTTTTCCATGGCGTGCCATAAATACATGAATAAATGACATTCATTGCCACAGCAAATTGCTGGACAATGCTGAGACAAAATGGGTGCAAGTTTAAATCCCTTTACTCCTCACTTGCACCACTCTGTGCGTACACTTGCCAGCGGCTCCGCCTCCACCCACTGGGAAAAAAAAAGAGACTGAACAACTGACAGGAGGGTTGACTCACTACGTTCATTCTGCTATAGAACCAACATGCCCTGATGTTGAGACAGATGCACAGAGTAAACCCTTTTGTCATCCGGCCTGTTTGGTGATTATTGTGACAGGTCTAGCACTAAAGATGTCAAAATGATGAACCAAATAATCGGATAAAACATTTTTGCTTGGTTGCATTGGTGGCATAGGCGCACATGGTGATCCCTGCAGGCAGAGAAACATTTTTTGTATAAATTCAAACAGTTTCGACAGGAAGCACAAATCAAAGGAAATACAGCTGGAATAGGTGCAGATTCTGGAAAATCTAAAAAGTTTTCTGTGTGGGTTATTGTGTGTAGCTGCTCTATAGGAGTCCACAACTCATTACAAAGGGTTGAAAAATGAGCGTAATATGTCCCCTTTAAATGTTAACCAAATAACGCTAGAAATCATTTTTTACAAGTTGAGCACGTATGAAAATAGAATATAATAACCTCCAGTGACTCATACATAATAATAATAATAATCAGAATAATAAACCCCAGCAGTTTGTGTGTTTGTGTGGGTATACTGACATGCATGTCTCACATGGTGTGTTTCCTGCTATTGTCACATGTACATATATTGATAGGCTATCTTTAGTGAAAGACAATTGTCAAAGACTTCCTGGTCTCATTAGGCAAGAACAACAACAACCCAACACCGTGTGTGTGTGTGTGTGTGTGTGTGTGTGTGTGTGTGTGTGTGTGTGTTGCACACAATCACAGTCTGCACAAGTCTCCCAACACACAAATGAGCGACTTGAAGGTGAAAAGTCAGACAGCGAAAAAAAATGTGTGAGCGATATAGCAGCATGCAGGAAGTGCACTGTGTTGTGTACAGGAAGTGGCACTGATCCACTTCCTGATGGGCCCAGATGGGAATCTCATTTATAGCTGCCAGGCCACACACACACACACACACACACACACCATGGATGACGTGCGGCTCTCTCACCGATGATAGTTCAGCCGGTGTGCTAACATGTTGGCTGACGTGTTACACGTGTTACATAACAGACCAACACTGACAGACAAACACAGGCTGCCCCCCCCCCCCCCATCTCATTAGCGGCGACTGCCATCCTCAGTCAAGCCAATCCTGGAACAAGCATTCTAATAATAAGAGAAGAACAGATGTGTGATGTCTTCATTATCGTCTCAGTCTTATAATCAGTCTATTATTATTATTATTATTAACATCATAATAAATATGGCAGCACAATGGTGGTGAAAAACGATGTTAGCTTGTGCGGCGGGCTGCTCTTGTTACATATTCAAGCTGCATAAATCACGCTGACACAATTAAGGATGGCCAGGGCAAAGGAGAAGGCGGGACTTAATCATGTGGAAGTGACAAGTGTAACCTACACACACACACACACACACACAATTAACACACAGCTTGTAGTGTAGCCTGTGGTCGTGGTGGTGACGGACACTCGGCGATGACTGTGGTCAAAGCGGACTAAACACGCTGAGTCAGCACAACACATCAGCAGGAAAACCGCAAAGTCATGAAAGCATGCGACGTGCACGACTCTACACACCGGTGATGGGAGGCAGAAAGTCATGATGGCCACATTCTTAAAGACAGAGTGAGTAAAAAGTAGATTTTGTTTCTAGGTAAAATCCATATCAATTTCATAGATGCAAGCCAATTACCTTTCAAAATAAGACAGCCTAACAGAGCTGTGACATCCAGGAAGGTGTCTGCTGTTGGTAGTTTTTAACTTACATAATCACGACCGAAGACGTATTTATATGTCTTTTACGAGGTACAAAGAGGTGATGATGCAACTCCACACTAGAAGACAGCATGTGTGTTGCACTTTTAAGCTGAAAAAACGGCCACAAGGTGGCAGAAGTGCATTTTATAAAAGCACAGCCTGCATCTTTTCCTTGTAAACGAGCACTATGCGGCAACCAGGAAGTGAAAAGGCTTGGAGTCCTGTTGTGGCATCATTGTGTAGACCAGTGGTTCTCAAACTGGGGGGGTTATTATGAAAGGGGGGTTACAGATTACAGATGGTCAGATCCTTGTATCCACCATACTATATGTGCCATGTATACGTATATATATGTATATATATGTTTTTTAATGCTCCGACTATGAAAATTGGAAAAATTTGTATATGTGTGTGTATATATACACACACATATACAAAGCTCTGCATATATATACGTATATATATATATATATATATATATATATATATATATATATATATATATATATATATATATATATATATATACGTATATATATCGCGAATTAACCTAGCATGTTTTTGGAATGTGGGAGGAAACCGGAGTACCTGGAGAAAACCTGCAAACTCCACGCAGAGAGGCCAAGGGTGGAATCGATACTAGCTGTGAGGACTGCGTGCTAACCACTCAACCACCGTGCAGCCGATCTGCAAGGATCTTTACAAAAAACAAGTCACTTCTAAAAGAAGAATCTGGGAAAGCTGGCTCAGATTCTTTGTTTATATGTGCTGAAAAGAGCTTTAGCGCCATCTATCCTTTTGGGGGTGGGCACTATCATCTCACTATGGAGATGATGCATATAAACAGGGACGTCAAGCTGAGGTGTGAAAAATTGCATGGAAACGTACTGAGTGACACACACGCACGCTAATAATGTTGACTGACCGCACTTAACTTCAGCATGTGAACCCTCAACCCTCTAACCAGTTTAACGAGGAGGCCCGCTAAGCTAACGAGCACCCATGTAGCTGGACCCGTTTAACCTCAGCGGGTCAGAGAAGACAAGAGTTGGTCAGAACACGCCTGT